>NC_136408.1:253242466-254472109 GCF_051521515.1 Lactuca serriola
AAGTCCTAATTACATACAAATGTGTATCTTTACATTATAATTAGGAACCTCGTGTATTTACAAGCCCCGGGTCAACTCTTAGCATCCAAATCGTCATACTTCTCGTCCGGTGAGTTCATACCCCTACGCCTTTTCCGTGATTTTCAATGTTTTCATGGGGGGGATACAAGAAAACCTATAACTGTTTTCGAACTATAACATTAATGTATTTCAAATAATATCTGGCAAACTTATAAACTCTTTTACTCCTTATGTATTATGTTGAGCATAAGGAATGATTTATCAATTTCAACTAAATGGATTTTAGTTAAGAAAATAATCAAACTAATCAAATTATTATGGGAATAATTTGGGGTTCTATGTTTCTTCTTATATCATGTACTGATATCTGTATTAAGTTATTAGATAAACTATGTCTGATTCAGTTTATCTCCGTATCATTTGAATGTTTTGCCAGATAGTTTCATTGTATGTATCTATTTTTCACTGTATCATGTCTTAAAATCTTTGTATGTTTGATATCGTATGAGAATCCTGTGAATAGTTTAATACTAACTTGTGAGATAGTCACAACCCTTTATGGATGATCATGTAAATCCTCTCCGGAAGTGTAACCAGAGTCTCCTGGAGGGAGAGCGAAGAATTTGTGAATAGATCTATTCGGGACTGACAATCCCACACCTTAACTACTAGCTACAGTTAGGCGGGCACGCCTGGGGTGACAAATTTTGTATATCGTCCGACGTCTGACTAACGTCAAGGAGGTCTTGTTGTCATATCAGCATGGTTACCCAACTCACAATACGTATTAATATAAACTTATTCACAGCTATGATTTTGTTTAGAATCTATATCTTGTTCGGGATGATAATCCCATGGTCTTGTATCTATATCTCTTTCGGGATGGTAATCCCATGGTTTTAAATCTATATCTCTTTTGGGATGGTAATCCCATGGTTTTAAATCTATATCTTGTACGGGATGATAATCCTATGGTTTTATGTCTATATCTCGTTCGGGATGATAATCCCATGATCTTGTGTCTATATCTTGTTCGGGAAAATAATCCCATGGTTTTGAAACTAACTCTTATACGAGATGATAATCTCATGTTTTTATCAATCTATCTTATATCAGATTTCGGGATAGTGATCCCATGGTCTTTATCGAACTATCTTATGTCACACCCCAAAAACCAAGAACGGCGGAAACGTTCTGGGGCGGAGGACGTCATGTATAGTATCACAACACAGTAAATGTAAATAAGCAAACAACATCATCCATTGCATTAAATATATAATTTTAATACAAGTGTGTTCTGTACAGTTATAGACACCAAAAATAATGAAACACAAAATAATATGAGATGAGTCTTGAATGCACTCCATCTTCTCAAAAGCTGGCCTCTGTACCTGTCTACTGATGACCTGAGAATACGAGTTATTTTGAAAGAGTTTATCAGCATTAAGCTGGTGAGTTGATAAGTATTTTAGTGTCAATGTTTCTTGTAAAAACGTTTGAACCTGACTCAATGTATAAGTTTGTAAAAATGTAAGCAAATGTTTGAAAGTGTTTGTAAAAGTTTGAATCTCTCAGAAAATCCTATATTTTCTATAAAAGTAACCTTCTACCAAGGCTAAACTGTTTTGTAAACTTGTCTGTTGTAAAAGTGTGTAATTTCCCAAGTATAACTATCATTTGTTAAAAATATAGTTTGTACACTTATGCTTAAGTGAGATTGTCACTAAAATATGTAATGGGTAAATCATTGTAGTATTGTAGCTTTGTATAATAAGACTACTGCTGTACTAAATACTACTACCTTAAACCGGATTTATATTAAGGCATAATGTGATAAATTGCACCATACTATCGACTGGTAACAACGACATAATGAATGGTCGTAATAAAAGAAATGACGTTTGGCACCCGCAGACCTGCAGGTCCCGCTGTAGCTAGCAGCCAGGTGTAGGATAGTCAATCCAGTATAGATCTATACGCAAACTCACGCTCTCCCTCCAAGAGAATTCTGGCTACAACTCGGGCCATGACATTGAAGGCATGCCCGATACAGTGGATCACAATTATTACGTATTTATATATATGTATTGTTTCTCGTATATCTGTATATGTATTGTTTCTAGTATATCTGTATATGTATTGTTTCTAGTATATCTGTATATGTATTGTTTCTCGTATATCTGTATATGTATTGTTTCTAGTATTTCTGTATATGTATTGATCCTGCGTTACCCCGATGGTAACCAGCTAATGATCTACTGAGAGTATGAATAGGGAAGTACTTTTATGTCTATACATGTATATATGATATATAAGTAATATGGAAATGACATTCGGAGGGTCATCCGAAATCCCACCAGACCACATCCAAATCGAGGAAAAGGAAATAGGGCGGATGGCATTCCTAAGCCTTAATGAACATTATTTATATACCTATACATATATGGGCATGCAATTGGATATATAAAGCATAAATAAGTTTTCATAAAACATTTTGAAGTATAAATATAATTTCAAGAGAAGATTGATTTGATGTCGATCTATAAATCGTTTTGAAAGCATAAGTTGATAAAGCAGTCTAAGTAAAAGAAGCATTTGATTGAATCACAGTCTATAAGTAAGTTTGGATAGTAAAACAGTTTGTAAAACATTTCAAAGTAAGGCATTTTGATAAACAGTTTGAACAGTGTGAAAATCGTTGTTTTCCTAGTTATTAATCACATGTGATTAAACACAATCACATGTGATTGAAGTAATAACTTATAAGTATTTGACTTGTATTCCCCCCATAAAGTATTTAAAACACTTAAAATCATTTCAAAGGTTGATTCAAAGGGGTATGAACTCACTTGAGGTGAGTCGTTTGAATTGCAGTGTCGGCTACCGTGCTAGGTGACAAACGGAGACTGGTTTACACGCACAATCCTAGTTATCATATAATAAGCATATATATAACTAATTAGACAAATAATAACTTAATAAATAAGTTAATACACTTAGAAAACATTTAAACACTTTTATGAGTGTTTAAGGTTTAAATGGTTGCATCTAAGTTGCTACGGGACAAGGCAAAAGGGTTTGAAACATCAAAGGGCCTTGTATAGGAGTTCAAAACCCAACAAACCCCACACCTTGGAGTTTACGGCCGTAAACTCGTAGGTTTATGGCCGTGAACTCCTAAAAGGGTAGTTTTGGGTGTTTTGTGGTGCTATCTTGATCCTAGAACACTCCTAGCTTTGTTGGAATAACACATGAAGTAGTTTAAGGCTTTAGAACACTCCATAAGGGAGTTTACGGCCTAAGGTCCTTCATCCTAGAGTTTACGGCCGTAAACTCTTGGAATTTAATTGTTTTGAGGCTCTTAAACATCAAGGATGGCTTCCATGAATTTATCTAAGGCTAATGGGGGCAAGAGGCACACTTTGGTGCCTTCACTTGGAGTTTACGGCCCAAGTCATGTTCCTTGGCCGTAAACTCCTTTCAAGGAGTGGTTTAGATGTGTTCTACTCTCCATTCTAGTCCCAAGGGTGCAAGGTAAATTGTCTAAAGGCCTTAGGTGTGCTTGGAATGATTTTTGTCCCACAAAAAGGGGTTTACGGCCCAAGAAGGGTTCTTGGCCGTAAACTCCTAGAAACTTATGGTTTTTATGGGCTTTTGATGCTCTAAACAAGCACAAGTACTAGTAGTTAAAGTCCTTAAGCAATTGGGGAAAGTTTTAGGGCATTTAAGCCCTTGAAAAGGGGTTTACGGCCAAAGGGAGTTCCTTGGCCGTAAACTCCTAGAACTTGTGTTTCTTGGATGCTTTTTGGCCTATAAAGATCATATCCTAACTCCTAAACAAGTTGTCTAACAAGGAATCGGGACTAGGAAGTCATAATGTTCCATTTTTGGAGTTTATTCCCCAAGAATGTTCTTGGGCGGTAAACTCCCGGATCTTGATATCTAGACATGCAATTGATGTTAATAAGCATTAAACAGGTATTGAATCACATATAGAAAAGTAGACTCACAATCTGGGATGAAAACCCGAAGATCCGTCAGAGAGAATAAGGCTTTTCTCTATTTGGAATTGTAAATAATGAATTAATTTCATTCAGAAACTATTTATAGTCCTGGAATATTTTGGCAGAAAATATTTTTATTCCTGATGTTGGACTGTAACAGTATGAAACTTGAAATGCCCAAGTTTCACAAAACCAGGAGTATCCACTCTCCTGATATCATCTAAAACATAAACCCTAATGTACACAAACTTGTTCGGAAAAGCTTGAAAATCACTGAAACTGAACTAGCTTCTATTGAATAGATGATGTTCGTACAATGGAAATTTCGGGTTGTCACATCATCCCCCTGTTAGAGGGAATTTCATCCCGAAATTAGAATTTAAGCAAATAAAAGTTACAAGCAATTAAGCGAAAAGATGAGGGTATTTCAACTTCATCTGATCCTCGCATTCCCAAGTGAATTCCGGTCCTCGCTTGGCGTTCCAGCGAACCTTCACGATAGGGATACGGCTTTGCTTCGTCTGCTTGACCTCACGGTCCATGATCTCTACAGGTTCTTCCACGAAGTTGAGGCTCTCGTTGATCTCGATCTCGTCGAGTGGGATTACGAGGTTGGTGAGTATCCCATGCCTTCCCAAGTGAATTCCGGTCCTCGCTTGGCGTTCCAGCGAACCTTCAGGATAGGGATACGGCTTTGCTTCGTCTGCTTGACCTCACGGTCCATGATCTCTACAGGTTCTTCCACGAAGTTGATAACTGTTATTATAGGAAAATTCGACAAGGGGTAAATGAGTATCCCATGCCTTCCCAAAATCAATCACACAGGCTCGCAACATGTCTTCAAATGTTTGGATGGTCCTCTCACTCTGTCTGTCGGTGTGTGGATGGTAGGCTGTGCTCATGTCCAGCCTTGTTCCCAGGGAACGTTGTAGGGATTGCCAAAATCTTGAAGTGAACCTACTATCTCTATCGGAGATAATGGAAATAGGTACACCATGCAACCGTACAATTTCCCTAATGTATGTTCTCGTAAGTTTCTCCATCTTGTCGGTTTCTTTGATAGGCCGGAAGTGTGCAGACTTGGTCAATCTATCAACGATGACCCATATGGTGTCAAGTCCACCCGTCGTCTTGGGCAACTTGGTTATGAAATCCATAGCGATCCGCTCCCACTTCCATTCCGGGATCTTTGGTTGTTGCAGTAAACCAGAGGGCTTCTGGTACTCGACCTTAACCTTTGCGCAAGTAAGGCATTTACTCACGAAGGTAGCAATCTCTGCTTTCATATTAGGCCACCAGTATAGCTTTTTCAGATTCAGATACATCTTATCTGAACCTGGGTGGACGGAATACCGAGTGTTGTGCGCCTTGGTCATGACCAAGTCTCGGAAACCACCGTGTTTCGGTGTCCAGATCCGGTTCATGAAATATAAAGCTCCGTCACCCTTGGCTTCGAAGTTCTTGTCCATTCCCCTAAGGGATTCACTCGACACATTTTCAGGTTTCATGGCCTCAAGCTAAGCCGCCTGAATTTGCTTAGTCAAGTGTGAATGGATGGTTATTGATAATGACTTGACCTTGCGACCAGAATATTCTTTCCGACTTAGGGCGTCTACTACCACGTTGGCTTTACCCGGATGATAACGAATATCGCATTCGTAGTCACTGAGTAGCTCGACCCACCATCGTTGTCTCATGTTGAGCTCCTTCTGATCAAAAATGTGTTGTAAACTCTTGTGGTCGGTAAAGATAGTGCTCTTCGTTCCATACAGGTAATGTCTTCAGATCTTCAGAGCAAACACTACTGCTCCTAGTTCAAGATCGTGGGTCGTGTAGTTAACCTCATGTGTCTTCAACTGTCTCGAGGCGTAGGCGATGACCTTACTGATGGGTTTTAGCCATAAGAACTTTCCTATGTGCGCATGCAAAACCCTAATGCTTGGATCTAGGCTTTCTAATAAACATGCTTTGAATCCAAGACTTCTAATTTACTAATTAGGTTAAACAAGAACATTAAAACAGATCTAGAATCATACCTTTGAGTTCCTTGTTGATCTTGAGGTCTTGGAGCTTCTAGAGTCACAAATGTCACTCCTCTAATGGCTTACAAACACCAAAGCAAGGAGGATGATTTGGGAGAGAGGAGAGGGGAGGAATTCGACCAGAGTTCTCTTGCTTTTTCAGAAGTGTCGAATTCCCTATGCCATGGGGTCTATTTATACTTGTAGATTCCTTAAGGATTACAGATAAGTCCCTATCAGATAATCTTCTCTTAAGGCTATCCAAATCCATTCCTAGATAAGCATATGGACGATTTTAGCTTTCCTAAAGCTCTTAGAATCCGTCCAAAGTATATCCAAATGGATTTACAGTTTAAAGCTTAACTATCAAACAATTGACAGTTTATACCCCTTTATTTAATTAATCTCTTTAAGTCACCAAATTAATTCTAATTAATTCTATGACTTATATTAATCAAATAACAAATATATTACTCATTATATTATTCCCATAATATATTAATAATATTTATTCTCTCTTAATAAATCATCCTATCAAGTTGCTATGGTGAAGGCAACCCAAAAGGACCATGCACAACCGGATATAGTTACAGCCTTAGACACTATTCCAACACTTACCTCGCTGCATCAGAACACATCCGAGTCCTTGATTGGATGCATCGCAATAGACTACAAAGTCTTCTATTCCATCAGGAAGGGATAGTATTGGTGCGGTGCACAAGGCTCGTTTGAGTGTTTGGAATGCTCTTTTTTGCTTCTCTTCCCAGTCAAAGGCCACGCCTTTCTAGGTCAGGGTCGTAAGAGGCTTTGCTATTCGGGAGAAGTTCTGGATGAACCTGCGGTAGTAGCCAGCTAGACCTAGAAATTGACGAATTTCTGTAGGTGTCTTTGGTGCTGACCAGTTCTCAATGGCTTTTATTTTGGATAGGTCCACGTGGATTCCTTCTGCGCTAACCACGTGTCCTAAGAATTCGACTCTTCGGATCCAAAATTCACATTTCGAGAACTTCACATAAAGTTTCTCTTTTCGTAGTGTCTCTAGAACTTGTCGCAGATGGTCACCATGCTCCTTCTTACTTTGGGAGTAGATCAGGATGTCGTCAATGAAAACGATGACGAACTGATCTAAGTAAGGTCGGCATACTCTATTCATCAGATCCATGAAGACTGTGGGCGCATTGGTCAATCCAAATGGCATCACCACGAACTCGTAGTGTCCGTAACGAGTTCGGAAGGCCGCCTTTGGCACATCCTCCTCTAGCACTCGTAACTGGTGATATCCGGATCTCAGATCAATTTTGGAAAAATAGCTCGCCCCTTGCAGTTGGTCGACTAGATCATCTATACGTGGCAGAGGATAACGATTCTTGATCGTCAATTTGTTGAGTTCCCTGTAGTCAATACACATACGGAATGATCCGTCTTTCTTCTTAACGAACAAGACCGGTGCTCCCCAAGGTGAGAAACTTGGTCTTATAAAGCCCTTGCTGAGCAGCTCGTTAAGTTGACCAGAGAGTTCTTGTATCTCCGTTGGTGCTAAAAGGTAGGGCGACTTGGCTACTGGGATAGCTCCTGGGACTAACTCAATTCTGAACTCGACTTGTCGTTGTGGAGGTAACCCGGGTAGTTCTTCTGGGAAAATGGCGGGAAAGTCGCTCACTACTGGGAGGTTCTTTAGTTCTTTCGTTTCTAGGTTCGTGTCGACGACGTGAGCAAGGAATGCGCGGTATTCTTTGCGCATATATTTCTGTGCTTGAATACTAGATATAATGCGAAGATTCGCACTAGGTTTGTCGCCGTAGACTATAAGAGTTTCGTTAGACGGGAGGTTTAGACGGACTGCTTTCTCGTAGCACATGATGTCGGCGCGATGAAGACTTAGCCAATCCATGCCGATAATAACATCGAAACTTTTTATTGAGACCGGCATAAGGTCGATTGGGAAGGAATGGTTATCTAAGGTTAGAAGACAACCTAAGTATATGCTATTAGTACTTTCAGTTTTCCCATTGGCCATCTCTACTGTGAATTGTTCATTAAGTGCGTGTGGTTGTTGCTTAAGCATGCGAGCAAATTTGTGGTTTACGAAGCTTCGCACCGCTCCACTATCGAACAGAATGCATGCATAGGAGTTATCAAGGAGGAACGTACCAGTCACCACTGTCGGGTCAGCAACTGCTTCCCCGTGGCCTATTGCTAGTACCCTCCCTGCTCCTCCAGTATTCCTCGCCTTTGGGTAGTCCCTTTTAAAGTGGCCTGTTTCGCCACATCCATAGCAAGTTGGGTTCGCGCCTGAGCCAGGAACTTGGGAGATCGGTTGCGACGGGAACTTACAGAATCGGACAGTGTGTCCTTTTCTGTGGCAGTTAGTACACTGCATTTCACGGCAGGCGCCGTTGTGGTGGAAGTTGCATTTGTTGCACTTCGGCAAACTTCCAGAATACTGCTTCCCCGGAGCAGTAACAGCAGTAGGGGCTACCGCAGCATGTACTGCTACAATTTGTTGTTTCTTTGAAGCACGCTGCTTCTTCTTCTCATCCCAAAACTTCCGCTTGGTGCCAGCGGGTTTGGAGGGTTCTGGGATGGCTAGGGTGGTTATGGCTGCAGGGGTCTTGACTTCATGGTCAATAAGTCTTTGTGCCAATCGCTTAGCACTATCGAAGGTAGCAGGGTTGGATGCTAAGACATTCCCCTGGTACGGAGGTACTAGCCCCCATACATACCGTTCAATCTTTTTCCCTTCAGTGGGAACCATATTGGGGCATAGGGCCACTAGTTCGCTAAAGCGGGCAATGTAAGCGATCACGTTGGTGCCCTTCATAGTCAGATTCCAGAGTTCATGTTCTAACTTCTGGACTTCGCCCCTAGGGCAGTACTCCTCAGTCATGAGGTCTTTCATCGTTGCCCAGCCCATGTCGTTAGCCACGACGAGAGTTAGGGCTTTGACGTGGCCGTTCCACCACGTTAGGGCTTTATCCTCGAAGGTGCATGCGGCATATTTCACCTTGAATGCTGCAGGGCACGAACAGATTTCGAAGACTGATTCAGTCTTCTCGAACCATTGCGAGAGAGCAATGACTCCGCCGGTGCCATAGAAAGGCTTCGGCTTGCAGTTTGTAAAATCCTTGTAAGAGCACTCTCTCGAGCGCCCAGGGATTTCAACTGGGATAGATTCAACAGGGGTTCCACCTCTGCTAGCATCCGATGAGTGATACTGAGCCATTGCAGTTGCCACTGCTGCAACTACGGCAGCATTCAAGGCTGCAGTATCGATGACTGCAGGTGGTGGAGGCGGTGGAGGTACAGGATTATTCCTATTTCTGGGAGACTTGCGAGGAGGCATCCTTCAGCTATAAGTTTATAAAAACAAGAAGGATGATAAGAATCAATTTGTAAGCAACGTGAGAGTGACCCATGGACTAACTAACCATAGCCCAACAGTTTGAATGAGTGTTTGAAATCACAATAAGGAATATTAGTAGGAATACACAAGTGTACAAATTTTTCCCACAATTTAGATAGATTTCAATAGTACAGGTATTACTGATGCAATAAGTTCAAGGAAAATCGACCTAACCGTAGGTCTTACATCATACCATCAAGACAAGACTGACAGTCCTAGATTCCTAATTAGAGTACCGAAAGTTAGGAATATTTTACAGAAAAGTGCCACTTAGTGCACATAAGTTCAAGGCTATCCCTAAATCAAAAGACAGAGATGTACTAGACATCATCTAATGGCGATGGGAATTCCTCGGGCGATCCCTGAGGTCGGACACTTGGCGAAACACCTCTTGAAGGTTTCGGTCCTGAGCTCTCTAACGAGCTCGAAGTTCTAAGACTTCAGCACGGGAGGCCGCCAGCTGTTGCTGTAGAGTTTCATTGGTTCTCCAGGTCCGTTCCATGTCTTCTTCGAGAAGGCGAATGCGGACCTTATTGACGCCTGAATTGGCATCAATCTCCATGACCCGCTCGATGGCTGCTCGACCTTGCTCGACATTACGAGCTATTCTGCGGATGATCACCGGCAGAGCTCTGTCAGCAGAGCCACCTTCGCTGATGTTGTAAAAGGTTCGGTCCCCAAAGTATGGTAAGGGCTGACCCTGCTCATCACTCCAGCGATTCAGATTGTTTGCCCACATGGGAGTAGGACCTGGAAACGCTGGTCGAGGGTTGTTGTTCGGGGCTTGACCTGCAAGCGGCAGGTTGTTGACTTCAGGCTCGGAGTCGGATCCATCCGAAAAGCCTTCTGCGAGGTGATCATCCAAAAGGATTGGATGATCATCTTCGGGCTCTTCATCGATCCATCCGACATTGCCTTCACTGGGAAAGTACGGGTCGCCATGATGGAATCCAGCCATTTAGATCTACGCGAGAAGAGAGGTATAAGAATATAGTATACGTGTAACTAATAGCACACAATACTCCTATAATATTTTAAGGTTAAGTTCTACTGATCTTCTTGTGGTATTGTTGGTAAGTTTTTAGACTTGCTAACATATCACAACCATTCTAGGGCATATGCTAATCACTCCTAGGACCAGCATAGTTGATCAGGCTATGCCATTCCCAGGACTGACCATACATCCCCGAGCTCACTTGTGATATTCAACAATCGTAATACTTTTGTTCTTGTCATTGTGACACTGATTTTAGTATGAATGCAGACTAGTATACTTAATTAAATATTTTATTATTTAAAGTATAGACTCTTGGTCAGAGTGTTTTAGTCCCTTTTGGGTTTATAGATTAGTATATCTTTTATGGGTTGATATACTTGATTCACTATAAACAATGCTCTGATACCAATCTGTCACACCCCAAAACCAAGAACGGCGGAAACGTTCTGGGGCGGAGAACGTCATGTATAGTATCACAACACAGTAAATGTAAATAAGCAAACAACATCATCCATTGCATTAAATATATAATTTTAATACAAGTGTGTTCTGTACAGTTATAGACACCAAAAATAATGAAACACAAAATAATATGAGATGAGTCTTGAATGCACTCCATCTTCTCAAAAGCTGGCCTCGGTACCTGTCTACTGATGACCTGAGAATACAAGTTATTTTGAAAGAGTTTATCAGCATTAAGCTGGTGAGTTCATAAGTATTTTAGTGTCAATGTTTCTTGTAAAAACGTTTGAACCTGTCTCAATGTATAAGTTTGTAAAAATGTAAGAAAATGTTTGAAAGTGTTTGTAAAAGTTTGAATCTCTCAGAAAATCCTATATTTTCTATAAAAGTAACCTTCTACCAAGGCTAAACTGTTTTGTAAACTTGTCTGTTGTAAAAGTGTGTAATTTCCCAAGTATAACTATCATTTGTTAAAAATATAGTTTGTACACTAATGCTTAAGTGAGATTGTCACTAAAATATGTAATGGGTAAATCATTGTAGTACTGTAGCTTTGTATAATAAGACTACTGCTGTACTAAATACTACTACCTTAAACCGGATTTATATTAAGGCATAATGTGATAAATTGCACCATACTATCGACTGGTAACAACGACATAATGAATGGTCGTAATAAAAGAAATGACGTTTGGCACCCGCAGACCTGCAGGTCCGGCTGTAGCTAGCAGCAAGGTGTAGGATAGTCAATCCAGTATAGATCTATACGCAAACCCACGCTCTCCCTCCAAGAGAATTCTGGCTACAACTCGGGCCATGACATTTAAGGCATGCCCGATACAGTGGATCACAATTATTACGTATTTATGTATATGTATTGTTTCTCGAATATCTGTATATGTATTGTTTCTAGTATATCTGTATATGTATTGTTTCTAGTATATCTGTATATGTATTGTTTCTAGTATATCTGTATATGTATTGTTTCTAGTATTTCTGTATATCTATTGATCCTGCGTTACCCCGATGGTAACCAGCTAATGATGTACTGAGAGTATGAATAGGGAAGTACTTTTATGTCTATACATGTATATATGATATATAAGTAATATGGAAATGACCTTCGGAGGGCCACCCGAAATCCCACCAGACCACATCCAAATCGAGGAAAAAGAAATAGGGCGGATGGCATTCCTAAGCCTTTTGAACATTATTTATATACCTATACATATATGGGCATGCAATTGGATATATAAAGCATAAATAAGTTTTCATAAAACATTTTGAAGTATAAATATAATTTCAAGAGAACATTGATTTGATGTCGATCTATAAATCATTTTGAAAGCATAAGTTGATAAAGCAGTTTAAGTGAAAGAAGCATTTGATTGAATCACAGTCTATAAGTAAGTTTCGATAGTAAAACAGTTTGTAAAACATTTCAAAGTAAGGCATTTGATAAACAGTTTGAACAGTGTGAAAATCGTTGTTTTCCTAGTTATTAATCACATGTGATTAAACACAATCACATGTGATTGAAGTAATAACTTATAAGTATTTGACTTGTATTCCCCCCCATAAAGTATTTAAAACGCTTAAAATCATTTCAAAGGTTGATTCAAAGGGGTATGAACTCACTTGAGGTGAGTCGTTTGAATTGCAGTGTCGGCTACCGTGCTAGGTGACAAACGGAGACTGGTTTACACGCACAATCCTAGTTATCATATAATAAGCATATATATAACTAATTAGACAAATAATAACTTAATAAATAAGTTAATACACTTAGAAAACATTTAAACACTTTTATGAGTGTTTAAGGTTTAAATTGTTGCATCTAAGTTGCTACGGGACAAGGCAAAAGGGTTTGAAACATCAAAGGGCCTTGTATAGGAGTTCAAAACCCAACAAACCCCACACCTTGGAGTTTACGGCCGTAAACTCATAGGTTTATGGCCGTGAACTCCTAAAAGGGTAGTTTTGGGTGTTTTGTGGTGCTATCTTGATCCTAGAACACTCCTAGCTTTGTTGGAATAACACATGAAGTAGTTTAAGGCTTTAGAACACTCCATAAGGGAGTTTACGGCCTAAGGTCCTTCATCCTAGAGTTGACGGCCGTAAACTCTTGGAATTTAATTGTTTTGAGGCTCTTAAACATCAAGGATGGCTTCCATGAATTTATCTAAGGCTAATGGGGGCAAGAGGCACACTTTGGTGCCTTCACTTGTAGTTTACGGCCCAAGTCATGTTCCTTGGCTGTAAACTCCTTTCAAGGAGTGGTTTAGATGTGTTCTACTCTCCATTCTAGTCCCAAGGGTGCAAGGTAAATTGTCTAAAGGCCTTAGGTGTGCTTGGAATGATTTTTGTCCCACAAAAAGGGGTTTACGGCCCAAGAAGGGTTCTTGGCCGTAAACTCCTAGAAACTTATGGTTTTTATGGGCTTTTGATGCTCTAAACAAGCACAAGTACTGGTAGTTAAAGTCCTTAAGCAATTGGGGAAAGTTTTAGGGCATTTAAGCCCTTGAAAAGGGGTTTACGGCCCAAGGGAGTTCCTTGGCCGTAAACTCCTAGAACTTGTGTTTCTTGGATGATTTTTGGCCTATAAAGATCATATCCTAACTCCTAAACAAGTTGTCTAACAAGGAATCGGGACTAGGAAGTCATAATGTTCCATTTTTGGAGTTTACTCCCCAAGAACGTTCTTGGGCGGTAAACTCCCGAATCTTGATATCTAGACATGCAATTGATGTTAATAAGCATTAAACAGGTATTGAATCACATATAGAAAAGTAGACTCACAATCTGGGATGAAAACCCGAAGATCCGTCAGAGAGAATAAGGCTTTTCTCTATTTGGAATTGTAAATAATGAATTAATTTCATTCAGAAACTATTTATAGTCCTGGAATATTTTGGCGGAAAATATTTTTATTCCTGATGTTGGACTGTAACAGTATGAAACTTGAAATGCCCAAGTTTCACAAAACCAGGAGTATCCACTCTCCTGATATCATCTAAAACATAAACCCTAATGTACACAAACTTGTTCGGAAAAGCTTGAAAATCACTGAAACTGAACTAGCTTCTATTGAATAGATGATGTTCGTACAATGGAAATTTCGGGTTGTCACATCTTATAACTGGTTCGGGATGTTAGTCCCAAGATTTTCAAAATACTTTCTATTTACAGTTCGTCTAAATTATAGTTTTGTATATTAAACTATACTCTGTGTTATTAATCAATCTTACATTTAGGAAAATATGGGATTTTCCTGGGGTTAACTTATAACTTGTAACAGAACTATAATGAAAGATAACTAAACTACTTTATATAAGAAAATATGGGATTTTCTTGGATAACAAACCTTTTTCGGAAAACTAAAGGAAACCGATACATTTTCACAAAACAAAACCGCTTATGAACTCACCAGCTTTATGCTGATTTTCAAACTGCTTGTATTCTCAGGTCCAAGTTAGACAGGTACCCGGTGATATCTTTTGGATGAAGATGGAGTACCCTGAAGACTCGTCTCGTTTTGTTCATATGATATATGTATAACTTTTGTACAAATTACTTTTGAACCAAATGTAAACTTTCAGATATATGTAATGTAATGGTTGTCTACTGTGATTACTATGTACATTGGATTTGATACTCAACGTGGAGTCAACCCCGGGAACGTTTCCGCCTTTGGTTTTCGGGGTGTGACAATTCAACATAAAAAGTTAGAAGAGATTACATACCTTTTTGGTGAGTTTGGTTCTTGAGGAGTTTGAGGGCCAAGCACCAATAGTGTGAATGCCTCAAATGGAATCACAAAACACCACAAACTCTTGGAAAACTTTGAGAGAGTATACACACTTCTATATTTTCGGCCACACACAAGCACACACACACTAGTTCACTAGTTCACATTTCATGCACCATAAGCATGCTTGTATAGTGTACATGGTTAGGGTGAAACCCTAATAACCCATGAATTTTCCTTTCCAAGGATCCATGGGTTAAAAGCTCCATGGATCATCCATGGACTTCCATCAAAGCCTAGCCCATTAACAAATGAGTGTTAGCCCACACCATATAAAACCAGTAGACCATAATCTAATTAGTTTTCCTTTTAATCTCTAAATTATTTCATAATTAATTTAAGACTAATACTAATTAAATAACATAACTTCATATTAATATATTATAACTTATAATATATTAATAAACATATGTGTATAACTCTCATAAAATTATCCATAAATAGTTTGGATGAGATGCAACCCAAATGGACCATGTCGGTCGGGTCAAGTATATACCAAATAAGTTATGGACTTAGACACCTTATCCAACATAAGGATTTTGAGAGACCTGAGTAAAAGACTAATTGGACTTAGTCAAAGTACCTATATGGACAAGGTGCTGAAGAGATTCAGCATGGAGAACTCCAAGAAAGGAGAATTACCTATCCAGAGTAACGCCAGATTGAGTAAAGCTCAGAGCCCTAGTACTGAGGCTGAGATAGCAGAAATGAGTCGAGTACCTTATGCTTCTGCGGTAGGCTCGATCATGTATGCTATGACTTGTACTCGACCTGATGTAGCCTTTGCTTTGAGCATGGTTAGTAGGTATCAGGGGAACCCTGGCAAGGCTCACTAGACTATGGTAAAGAATATCCTCAAGTATCTATGGAGGACTAAGGACTGGGTCCTTACCCTCGGTGGGAGTGATGACTTGAGAGTTGTAGGGTATTGTGATGCTGGCTTCCAGACTAATAGGGATAATTTCCGCTCTCAGTCGGGCTGGGTCTTCACCCTATACAGAGGAGCAATCACTTTAAAGAGTTCCAAGCAGGAAACAGTGGCTGATTCCACTTGTCAATCAGAGTATATAGCAACGAGCGAGGCAGCAAAGGAGGCTATATGGTTGAAGAACTTCATTGGAGACCTTGGAGTTGTACCAGCTATAAAGGAGCCCATGGAAATTTTCAATGATAGTGAAAGTGATGTTTCCTTAGCCAAGGAACCAAGGGATCATGGGAGATCCATACACATCGATAGAAAATATCATTTTATCAGACATCACATAGAAGAAGGAATCCTCGTGGCAAAGAGGGTATCATCAGATGAGAACCCAACAGATCCCCTCACGAAGGGACTGCGTAGGGTTAAGCATCTTCAGCATGCTCGGAGCATAGGGCTAAAGGATGATATAAGTTTTCGTAGTTAGGTAAATTATGAAATTTTTAAAGTGTAATTTACATTTGATGATGAATAAAAATGGTGTTTATTTATGAGTAAAGTGTTACTATCTTTTGTCAATCGTTTACTATAATTTCTTTTGCATGTTTTGACTTCCAGAATAGTATGTTGTGATTTTACATATTATTTAAATTTTCCACAGTCAGTCATATGTTGGAAGTATATATGAAGTAAGAATGTCATGATTGGTTGCAGAGGTCTAAGGTGTTGGACATGGCTACAACAATCATGGATGCTCATAAGTTCTAAGTACTGGAAACAACCCACGCTCACTAGAATCACTTCATGGAATTTTATCTCGAATGATCGTGAGACGGTAATATCATATAAGTCTTCAAACCTAGAGATATGATTTATTGCCTATGAATTGGTTATGCATTGATTGTACGAAAACGCATTGGTAACTCGATGTTATAAAACGTGCTTTTATGTATGATTCAACTAGTAGTAGAAGAAACATATGAGTCAAAGTTTATCTGTTCATTCTTAGATTAGAAGCGGATATCTGGGCCCCTCGATGATTTTGTTTTGACCTATGTACCAGGCCCGGTCAGAACCTAATTGATGTGTTCAATTTAGTTCTTTTTCAAACAAATCAGAAATCGGGAAACAAACTGCTGGACAATAAGTAAGACATTGTTCCATGTAATTGTCCGGCTGATATCTAGAACAGAGGATTATATGATCACTTATCTTAAATGGCGTATCAACATCTTCTTAGTTCCGAGAGACCTAGAAAGAGCTACGATTGCCGATCGGTTCATGATGTATTGCAGTTATAGTTATTAGACTTATCCAAGTGGGAGACTGTTGGATAAGGTGTCTATGTCCATAACTATTTCTGGTATGTACTTGACCCGACCCGACATGGTCCATTTGGGTTGCATGGCACCATGCAATTGGATAAACTAAATGAGAGAAATAACACATATGGTTTATTAATATATTATAAGTTCTAATATATTAATAATATTATTTAATTAGTTTTGATCAAGAATTAATTTAGAATTAATTAAGTGATCAAAAAGATAACTAATTAAATATATGGGTAGATTATGTAAATCTTCCATATCTTATATAGTGGGCTAAAAGGCTCCATGGATTATCAAGTTGGGTTCCACCCATAGGATGCTCCATGGATGCTCCATGGAGTTAACCCATGGATTGAGAAATGAAGAGTCATGTTACATTAGGGTTTTACCTAATGCAACACACTATATAAAGACCATGTATCTCCCCAAAATCGGCTACACTTAAAGAAACAAGAGGGATTGGCTGATTTTGAGTGTGTTAGAGTATTCTCTCAAGTTTATACTTTGCATTTGGTGTTGTGTGAAGCATTTGAGGCATCACACTTGAGGTGCTAGGCTCACAAGGTTTCAAGGAACACTTTCATCAACAAGGTATGTAGTTCTATCTTTTATACAAAGAAAATTGTTCCCCATGTATGCTAGATAGGTTCATAACCTTGGAAAAACAACTTTTCATGATTATTAGACAAACATATATCCAAGGTTATTAAGGTTGCATGTACATTTAGGTAGTGTTAGAATGCTCAAAGCCCATCAAATTACACCTAAAAAGCATAAACAATTGCATACACAAATTTATTTATTCATGTTCATTAATTCCTAAAATGATTAGATTCGCAATCACTATTACTAATCCTTTAGCAAACAAGTCAATTCAAACAGTGATCAGTTGATTAAACTAACATGTTTCCTAGTGTTCAGTTCGTATCAAACAAGACTTGTAATAATAGTTAATCAAATTGTTTTTTTCAATTAACCTCTTGTTGATGATCGTCAAAAAAGGCTCACACGTTAACTTATTTATTTCCAAGCTAATCCTAGGTTCACGTTCGCTATTCCTAGACTTATAATCTTTATGGTCATCAAAGTCATAAGATACAAGCAATCAAGCAGATGTTCATACAACTTAATGTACTTGACAATTAACAGCAAATAATTATCATTAACACATGAGGATCTTTTAACAAGCTTGGCAAGATAAATTAAACATAAATAAACAATTTAATCTAACAATTAATCTATAAATCAAGGTTTCATTCAATCATAAACACAAAGTAAAAGGTTTTTACACCCAAATCAGAAACTAAACACATAATAGTAACACAGTGGAATGCTAAACATGGTCACATTAACAACCCACATGATTACCAACACGTATCCGCTCTCCAATCCTTCCGATCACCACTCTCGTTAGCTTAACGGCCTTCCGACCGCCTTCTAGACCCTCAAAACGGCTTAACATAAGTTAATTATCAACTAAATTAGGTTAGAAGTCGAATTCCCCCTTCTGGATAGTTGATAATCGCTTTTTATAACCCTTGGAACCGACTTACATACGTTGGGCATAAGTCAGATTACGTTGGGTGTACTGAGAATTAATGCGCGATGAGGAAATCCGGATGCAAGCAGTTATGCTGGGCGTAACCATAGATTACGATGTGCGTAACCCATATTTGGCTATTACGCTAAGCATACATGTCAATTACGTGGGGCGTAGTTGACTCCTCCAAATTTTTTTCTTTCTTTTAGCTTCTAAGTCGTAATTCCGCTCCAGTCTTGTCTTTTGTGCTCTATCGACATGTAATAGCTGCAAATCATAATTCAAAGCATTATAAGTAATTTTTTAGTTCTAAAGAGAATAATAAAGGCTAAAATATTAAGATATAATGCATAAGAATATACTTAAAAATACACATATATAAATACCCCACACTTAGTCTTTGCTTGCCCCCAAGCAAATTTACTTTTATTTTACCAGTATCGTACTAAACAATCCATTTTAAACTCAGTCATTATGTCAAGACCGCAATGCATGTATTTGTGTCTAAATATTTTCCTAAAGAACCCCCTAATTCTAAATACTCACAATCCTCATAAACACTCGTCCACTTCTTTTGAACAATGCTCATTTTATGCATCCCTCCGAATCCATCCCCAGAAAGCTTTCTTAACCTCAAGGTATTTTTGGTCAAGCAACCCAAGCATACATAATCTAGAAAATTACAATTTTTGATACCATAATGGAGCTCTTTGAATTCATCACCTTCTTTGATTTTTGGTATCTTCAACTTTTTGAAACTTCGGAATTTTGATCTTTTGATCTTCACTTTAATTGCTCCAATATTCTTACAACTTTTCTTGTAATTCTCTCTCTCTCTTTTTTTTCACATGTAACTCACTTTTTTTCACTCAAAACCCTACATGCTTAAGCAAGGGCACTCAACATCAACCTTTATTGGTTAGAGTATTAGTTTTCCTGGATACATTTCAGGTACAAGCTGCTTAACATATTGCATCCCTCAAACTAAGCGAAGTTGTGTTTTTGTCCCATGATTTCACTAGAATAAGGGAGCCACAAATGCACTATAATGTGTATTGGCTCAACTAAACATTTGATTTCTCATCGGATCATCTCATACAATATTAGCAAAATTTTAAATTATCACTAGATTTGTCTTAAGTAAACTATTATTTCAAGTTTATAAAATTTTTTAAATTTTTAAATTTTCCTAAATATAGCAATTTTCAAACTATTATTTCAGTTTTTAATTTTCTTTTATTGACCCCCTACCCCACACTTATTTCATACAATGCCCTCATTGTATGCATAAAACTAATTAGGCACATAAAAAGGAAGAAAAAGGAACAGACTTCCCTAGCGTAGTTGTAGCAATATCGAATGGGGCTGCTACAGGTTACTCCAAATATTGCTGAAAGACTAGAAACTACAACTGCTGCTTCTAAATTTACAAGAACGCCGAGTTCTAAGATGTGGTGCAAAGATTGCAAATAAATGCAATATGTAGTAACCATGACATGGAAAAGTGTCAACTGCGTCGTTTTGTCAAGAATGGCAGTCTCTTCTTGCGATGAAAACTCCCCCACAACATAGGAAAGTGTTAACCATGCTGTGGCAGCCAAGGTGATATTTCTACCTCACGTCTAAATAAAACTCCATGGTGTGGGAACAGCTCATCCATACCATAAGAGTCAAAATATAGTAAAAATGCCACTCTTCTAAATAATCTCTCGCGAAATCAATATGCACCCCATACTTATGAAAAATTGTGGGTCTTGACTATAATCTTCGAACTCTCACACGACTCTCTCTAGCAACAGTCGGACCTAGCTGCTGAACTTACTGCCTGCTTTCTATGGGCGAAAATTCTGCAAAGATCTAAACAATCAAAGAGCATCAACATGGAAAACAAAAGTACCAAAAAATAAAACAACCTAAATTAAACTTAATTACATACCAAATAAAAATAAAAAAACTTGATGTGCATGGAAAGTACCCACTAATTTAAATATTTATAACCTAACAAACTTAGACTAACTATGCACTTATAGGTAGTGTACCTAGTCAGATTACAGTATAGCTAAAGTAAGTCGGGTGTCGATCACAGGGAACCATGTTATTATTTAATTTAAAATATTTGATTATAGGTTACAAAACACACGAAAGGAATAAAGAAATGGTTATTAAATCTCAAACGAACAATTAATTAACAAATCTCAATAAACTAACAGGAAAGTAAATCTCTTCAGGTACTTTGGTTTAGGTAAATTACACCTAAAAAGCATAGACAATTGCATACACAAATTTATTTATTCATGTTCACCAATTCCTAAAATGATTGTATTCGCACCCACTATTACTATTCTTTTAGCAAACAACTCAATTCGTATCAAGCAAGACTTGTAATAATAGTAAATCAAATTGGTTGTTCAATTAACCTCTTGTTGATGATCATCAAACAAAGCTCACACGTTAACTTATTTATTTCCAAGTTAATCCTAGGTCCACATTCGCTATTCCTAGACTTATAATCTTGATGGTCATCAAAGTCATAAGATACAAGCAATCAGGCCGATGTTCATACAACTTAATTTACTTGACAATTAATAGCAAATAATTATCATTAACACATGAGGATCTTTTAACAAGCTTGGTAAGATAAATTAAACATAAATAAACAATTTAATCTAACAATTAATCTATAAATCAAGGTTTCATTCAATCATAAACACAAAGTAAAAGGTTTTTACACCTAAATCAGAAACTAAACACATAATAGTAACACAGTGGAATGCTAAACATGGTCACGTTAACAACCCACATGATTACCGACACGTATCCGCTCTCCAATCCTTCCGATCTCCGCTCCTGTTAGCTTAACGGCCTTCCGACCGCCTTATAGACCCTCAAAACGGCTTAACAGAAGTTAAGTATCGACTAAATTAGCTGATAATCGCTTTTTATAACCCTTGGAACCGACTTACACACGTTGGGCGTAAGTCGGATTACGCTGGGCGTACTGAGAATTAATGCGCGATGAGGAAATCCGGATGCAAGCAGTTACGTTGGGCGTAACCCGTATTTGGCTATTACGCTAAGCGTACACGTCAATTACGCGGGGCGTAGTTTACTCCTCCAACATTTTTTCTTTCTTTTAGCTTCTAAGTCCTAATTCCGCTCCAGTCTTTTCTTTTGTGCTCTATCGACAAGTAATAGCTGCAAATCATAATTCAAAGCACTATAAGTAATTTTTTAGTTCTAAATAGAATAATAAAGGCTAAAATATTAAGATATAATGCATAAAAATATAAATATAAATACACGTATCAGGCGACAGACTTCCATGGGGTGAAGGAACCAATTGCTGTTAGGAGGTGGATTGCAAACATGGAGTCTGCTCAGTTGACTAGCTTCTACCTGGAGGGGTCGAAGGTTTGTTATGCTGTAGGTTGTTTGAGGGACAGGGCCAGAGATTGATGGGAGTTCGTTGGTGATTCCTTGGGAGCCTCAACCATTGAGGCTATGAGTTGGTTAGGCTTTGTGGCACGGTTTAGGTCTGAGTTCATGCTAGCTGTGGAGCTTCAACAGCTGGCCAGGGAGTTTCTTGATATGAGGAAGATGACAGAGATGGTGGCGGATATTACCGCCAAGTTTTGGGAGAGGGTCTTGTTGTTGCCTCAGTATGCAGGAGATGAGGAGATGCGGAGGACCCACTATCATGGCATGTTGGGAGCTGATATTCGAGAGCATATCAGCTACTCAGCATGGCCGACTCTAGATTCTATGATTGTTAGGGTGAGAGAGAGGGAGATTGATTTGGAGCATATCAGAAAGAGGAATGCAGAAGAGGGGCATGTGACTGGAGCTTCGGGGAAGAATCCCAAGAGATCCGACACTAGGTCGAAGGGCCAGCCAGGCTAGAGCTGATGCAGGAAATGCGGCTGGACACATGAGGCGACTTGTAGATTGGGGTCATCGGGCTGCTATAAGTGAGGAAAGGTTGGGCACTTTAGCAAGGATTGTTGTAACGACCCAAAAATCACGACTAAAAAAATTTTCTTTTAACACATTACTAAAACCATATTTATAAAAACCGTATCATAAGTCATAACATAGTTTCCGAGTATCAATTCAAGACATAATCTTATTATCAGAGTAAAACATTCCCAATCTAGCTGATTATGGTGTGTGCACTGCAGCCTCTCCGAGCTCCTCATTAGAAAACTGAGTACCTGAAACCAAAAACTGAAAACCGTAAGCACGAAGCTTAGTGAGCTCCCCGAAACTACCACGTACTATACAATAACATATAAAGCACATACTGGGCCTTGCCCACTACATTAGACCAAAGTCCAGAGACTGCATCGGGCCGAAGCCCAGACTAACTGGGACCATGTCCCCTGCATCGGACCGATGTCCGGAAACAGCATCGGGCCGAAGCCCGAACTAACTGGGACCTTGTCCCCTGCATCGGACCGAAGTCCGGAACTGACTGATCATAACATAGCATAAACACATATCAACTAGTATAAACACATATACTATATACTGCATCAGACTGAAGTCCGGAACACATAACACATAAACGTACTTGAATCACAGAGACACCAAGCATACTAAACTACTGCATCAGACCGAATTCCGAAACTACTGCTAACTAAACGGGTCGGCATTGTGGTCGTAGACCCGTTCCTACTAGAAGGAAACTCACCGAAACTGTTGAGTTGTACTTATAACCCTCTGGCTGCTAACAGACAACCCCTCTGAGCCGCTGCTCCACTAGCTCTCCGAGCTACCAATATCAATATGACACTTAGTCTGACAGTCCTCCAAAAGTCAACTAAGTCAACTCTGGTCAAAGTCAAAGTCCTGGTCAAAGTCATCCTTCCAATTCAACCCTACTCGTCGAGTCTGCCTACTGACTCACCGAGTTCATACGCTCAGGATCCTTTCATTCATGACACAACTCACTGAGTCAGCCCCTGACTCGCCGAGTGTACTGATTTCCGAGTTCTGCCCTGTCCAACTCACTGAGTCCCCACTCCACCCACTGATCTGAGTCTTAACTCGAAGGGTTTGGGGTTTTGCGACTTGACTCACCGAGTCCAAGAACAGACTCACCGAGTCCTAGGCAATCTTCAACAGACACGCCTAGTTGTTCTTCCAACTCGTCGAGTTCCTGCCTCTCTTCATCCAACTCGCCGACTCTACCCATGTGACTCGCCGAGTTACTACGCGACTTAAGCCTGATATCAGCCCGACTCGCCGAGTCCATACGTGCATTTCCATAATTTCAAGTCACAGAGCTTCTCCTTTGCTCCAAACAATAGATTTGGGTTCCTATAGTCCATTAACAACATAAAGTTGCTAACTTTACGTGCTTCTTGTCTCGTAATACCAAAAACCAAGCTAGAGAGGAACTCAACTCATGGGGAAAGGCTTTTGCATAGCAATTAACATGACTTTCTGCATCTTTGGTCCAAATAGAGCTCAGATTTGGAGTTTCAACTCCAGATCTAACTTGTGCACCGATTTCTCATCCCATACTCTCAAAGAAACGCTAAAACTCCATGAAAGATGGATCTACAAAGGAGAAAGCCAAGGATAACGATTCAATACCTCCAAATGCTCTAAAAAGTTCCACTAACTATGGATCCAAGGCTTCCTCTTGCACCACTATGACTCTCTTCTCTTCCAAGCTCCAAATTACTTCACCATGGGTAGATCTTGCTCCAAAAACGATTATGGTGGCCAGGGTTTGGGGTCTGGGCTATAGGGGCCGCAAATGAGCCCTAGGGAAGAGAATAAGATGCTTAAATAGGGTACCAAGTCCCAGAATTAGGGTTTCCTGACCCAGACCAGACTCGCTGAGTTCACTTGCCGACTCGCCGAGTCGGCCACTTACTTTACACCAGGATCTCGCTCCGACTCGCCGAGTTCCTCCCTGGACTCGACGAGTCGACCCCCCTTTAACTTATGGTTTTCCTTTCCTTTCTTGACCTTTCTGATTTCGGGTATTACAACTCTCCCCCACTTAAACTAAACTTTGTCCTCGAAGTTCACTATGGTCAACTGACCTGCAATTCGCCTCAAACACCCTGCTTGGTGACTTTAACCCTTTTGTCCATCACTCTAGCCACTCTCAGTGTTGGTCACTACTGCTGGTACATACTGAATGCTTCTTATTTCCATAACTTAGTGCTGAGCACCCGTCCCAACGAATGGATCAAATAATCCTTCGAGTGAAAGATTCATCCCTATAACGGTTAAGACTCTTACGAGAGTTACGCAACAAGGTCAAACCCACCCCTCTGAGATTATCCAACCCTGCCGTGAGAGGCGTAGCACCCTCAGTCAACTTGCTGCCTCTTACCATACCTCCCTTGGCGTTACTGCCTCTGACTGAAAATTCTGTTGCCCCTCATCCGCCTACCGGATGCACTAAGACCACCCTGGTCCAACTAATCTGCCGATATTTGGGTTACCAGACTCCCACCGGTCACTACACCCCATCGCAATCTCCTAGTCGCTTCCAGCGACTTCTGAAGATACTTCGACTATCTATAACTATTCTATCCACTCTGCCACTCATACTAAATCAATGCTGCTGGAACCAGCCTGCGTATCTCTCATCTGACTACTTATCTTCCAATAACTCGAGTCTTCCATCCTGAAAGAAAGGCCACCTGCCTAATTACCCTTGCAGATCACTTATACATGGCAGAAGGCTTAACTGATCCTGCTGAGAGGGACTTGCCATTTCCAAATCAATCAACTATACCACCAACACTTGCATTCCAACACAAATACTAATATTGTCCATAACTCTGAAACTATCCAAGACACTGAATTGCCTACAACACCGAACTGCCTGTAACACTGAACTAACTGAAGCACCGAACTGCCTATATGGCTGCTTCTCAAAATACCTCAAGACCTTCCTGGTCTCCAATCATCCGTCGGTTATCTGCAACACCGAGTTCCAACTCAACTGTGGAGTCCATGGACTCCTCACTCAGTCGCTCCTACGACCTCTAAACGGAATCTTTCTCTGGAACTAGTTTCCACTAGTTATCTTGACACCGTGGCTCTAACAACCTCCCGATCCACCGATCAGGTCCAAACTGTTGGATTAGTGTCTAAGTCCATAACTATTTTGGTATGTACTTGACCCGATGGTGCATGGTCCTTTTGGGTTGCCTTCAGCAAAGCAACTTGATAGGATGAATTATGGAGAGAAAGGATTAATTATGATTTATTAATATATTATGAGAATAGTATATATTAGTCAAAAATTAATTGATAATTAATTTTGTGACTAAAAGAGATTAATTAAACTTAAGGGACTGGAATTGTAATTATAAGATAATTGCAATTGGGCTATGGATTGCCTTATATAATAAGGTTGGACGAATTCTATGGGGAAACCCATTGGAAATCGTCCAACGCATGCTAAGGAAGGAGTCCATGAGTTGCTTAGGGCTTAAGCATCCAAATTAGGGTTTCTTTGTTAGATAACCCTAATAGCCTCACTATTTAAAGAACCCTTATGCACCAAAAACGTGGTGAACTGGTTATCTAGGGTTTCCACACGTTTTGGGCAACCTCCTTCTCTTCTCCTCTTCATGCTCTTGCTCTTGGTGTTTGTGAACCATTAGAGGAGTGACATTTGTGACACTAAGCTTTCTAAAGTCAATACAAGAAGGATTTGAGATTGTTATTGCTACATAAAAAACAAGGTATGATCTAAACCCTAATTCATATGTTATATTGATTATCATATAATAGATCTAGGGTTTATAGTCTTGGATGAATTTCATGTACAATAGAGAAACCTAGATTCAAGCATTAGGGTTTGTATGAGCACATAGGATGTTCTTATGGCTAAAACCCATCAGTGGTATCAGAGCCATGATTGGTTTCTATTGTATTGATGCATTATGTGTTTATTCAAGCAACAAAATTGATTTTTGGCTCATCTGCCTGATGAACTCGGCGGGTCCCATTGTGGACTCGGCAAGTAGGCCCCTACTCGGCGAGTCCATATGGGTACTCGGTGAGTTCGAGCGTCAGAAAGAGGGATTTCGGGATTTCTTGCTGTTTTACTCATGGATACTTGCCTTATCTGTTTTAGATCATTAAAATCCGATTTTATTCATAGTTCGGTGGAGCGTGTGTGGTTTACTGGCACATCGAATAGGTGACTGTAACATGTGGGGGCACCATGTAAGTTTGCATGGTTATTCACACCCGCTTTGTGATCCTTGGCATCCCAGTCACAAACTAGAGGGGCATATCGAGATTTAAACATGCCATTGAAAAGTTCAATGAATCTCAAAGGATCTAGGAGTTTTCATAGATTTAAAACATAAATTTCTTTTTTGTTTTTCATGGTGGAAATTAGTGAATCGTCATTCACTTACCTTCAAATATTCTACAACTAGATTACGACATCCCTTTTCTAGGTTGTAGCGTATTGTGTTGGGTCCTAGCCTTAATATCTCATTTGGGTGAGTTATTAAGGACTCAATCGATCGACTAACCTGAATTTATTTTTCTCCTGTTTTGTAGATGTCAAAGTACGACAACTATGGTTTCCCAAAATCCCTGGAACAAGCTTTCCACATGAAGATGATATTCCATGATTCGATCGAGGAACAAGATATCATGCTTCACTTCCTCCTCCTCCTCCAATTATTCTCCCTAACAAACAAGATCAAAGAATTGAAAGGTTCAATGTCACTAAAGTCGTATTGGAAATGAAACATGAAGATGGTAAACCTATGTGTGCCCACGTTCTAGGAAGGAAATCACACATCGATAGGTTGATAATGTTGGGTGCGTCATTGCCTAATAAGTTGGATGTGAACTGGGTTTTGCAGTCACTCCCTGAATCATATAATGAGTTCAAAAGAAAGTATTATATGATGGATCATGACGATAACCTCATTGACCTAACTTACATGCTCATTTCTGCTGAATCAGAAATGATTTGGCAAAGCAATGGAGCATATTTGTTGGGAAAATCAACCAACCATGCTTCCGAGGACGTTCTAGGAGAACCGACATGTGCTTGCTGCCAAGAGAAAGGGCGTTGGATACAAGTCTTCCCTAAGAGCCTGAAGAGTCCAAAAGATGGGAGAGTCAAAGAGTATGGCTATGCTTCAGGTAAAATCCACTATCTAACTCCATTAAGTTCCTATTCGTTGATACATGTTGTGATAAGATTACATTTGAATGTTCTGCAGGATCAGTGAAAAGAGAGGAAGCTTGATGAAAGAGCAAGATAAGTCTAATCACGAAGAAATGGATGTTGATCGCATGGATTTGAAGATTAGATTTTGAGCTTAGAAAGTTATGATAGAGTTGTTAGGAATATTAGACTACATAGTTTTTCAGTTAATTTTGCATTGTAAGGACAAATGTTTTCCGCTGCTTTTATGAATAAAATAAATTTTGGTTTAACTCATTTATTATTTTATTTCATTGCAATGAAACCGTTATGAAAAATTGATATTTGCATATTTCTACAACGAATGGATGTGATTCTTAATTATGATAATTGTGGAAATGTCAAGAATTTACCAAGTAGGGAAGGTTTCTCATCACCCAAGTTTCAATTGGACAGAATGCAACTTCATTGCACGATGAATGAGAAATTTCATATTTGGAAATTAGACTAATTCATTGACAAAGTGTCAAGTGAAGGACTAGGAGATCGAGTACACAAAGTTGTGTGCTGATCAAGTCCACCACAAGAATAACAAAGATATTCGTCATGATTTACTAAAGGTTTAGTAAATATGATTATACTTATAAGATTAACTGTAATTCTGAATTGATTGAAAGAGTTTAAATCAATAGCAGAACGAATAAGAAGAATCAAGAAGGCAGAAAGATAAAAGTTTCTCTATTCTAAGAAGAAGGGAGAGTACCTTTTATGCTTTATGATAAGTCTTAATGATTAAGAACCATATCTCAATTGATCCTCTAAGAAAATCTTAGTACAATTGTATGTCTGAGAAGAGGAATTAAGAATTGAAGAAATGGTTAAATCAAGAAGTGAATAATACTTCGTTCCAAAACAAGTCTTAGAGTTAAGATTGTGACATTGAGTGACAAGTATTAGGAAGGTTTATAGCATTCATCAAATGTGGAAAATTGTGATGTCTTGGATAAGACAAAGACCAACTAGGACCAATTTATGAAGTGTTTTGATAAAAACTACACTAACTCTTGAATATTTGTTTGTCAAGAAATGTTTATTGACAAGAGAATCTTATATGTCAAGGAGTCAATGGGAGTCTTAATGGTGTTGAAAGGTTTCAAGAAAAATCAAAATAAACCTTATCGATCATCACTAGCACACGAGTTGAGGTTTACAACCTATCTTGTTGACACTATTTTGTTTCTGTGCCATTCCAACTGAGTTAATTATGCATGTGAGTTCTATGAGTTCTCATTTGAACGCATAAAAAGTAGACACCTTGATCAATGAAAAGTACATTGATAGGAAAAGGTGAGCTGCTTAACTACTTGGAAGACATGGTGGGCAGCTGTGCTACAATAAGGCAAGAAATCAAGATTAAGAAAGTTCGGTCCATATGAGTTTGAATTTGTCGTAAACTTTGGTTTTGACAAATTCACATGGATAGGAACAAATACACCATTAAAATCTAAGTGTCATAAGATTCCCTCCTTCGTGAAAATGACTGTGAGGAAATGCTTTCACTAATAGAGATTTTTAGAAGATAGTGATTGTGAAATTGTATTCTCGAATTCGATTATGGTTACGGTATCCCTTTCCTTGATTCGAATTGTGAGATTTGGAAATTAGTCTAAATTGTTTAGACACACATATAAGCTATCTAAGGGAAAGGTGTATAAGCTTAGATAAAGGATTATCTGTCACACCCCCAAACCAGAACGACAGAAACGCTCGGGGGAGGAGGACGTCATATTCAGTATCATAACAGTTCATAGAAAGCAAAGTACACACCACCATACATATATAAAGGTTTAAAAATGTTTACATTATTTTATTCTTTACATGTTCAAAAGATAAATGCATAAACATCTTTCAAAAGAAATAATTAACGCCAGCGCGTTAATCTCCAAAAGTTGATTTCCAAACTTGTTTAACGGTTCCGTGAGAATACAAGTTAATTCAAAGAAAAAGTGTCAACAATTAAGTTGGTGAGTTCATAAGTGATTTAGAAACATTGAATGCCATTCCAAAATGAGTGTATAATTTCCAAGATAATCCCTTATTTTCTTATAAAAGTATGTAGTGCGTGAGAGTATTTTTGTTGAAAAACGTAGATAGTTGAACCAAGAAAATCCCTTATTTTCCTAATAGTTGTTTGTTTAATGTCCATGACTAACAATTGGAAGCAATCCACATGCTTTAGAAGATTTTAAAAATAGATTTATATAATAAACCTATCAGAAGATTTCAGTTTGTTGGATAATGAATAACTGTAGTAGCTACTCATTCATCAGTCAAAAGTACTATAATAGTTGTGTATCCGATGAGTTTTATTACCATTATAAACATAATATGCATGTAGCGACGTTCTTCAGGCGTCGTAGCGTTATGACAAACTGTCACCCCAAAGGAAGGACTGTAGCTAACAGTCAGGGCGCGGGATCATGACTTCCCGTATAGATCTATACACATTTGACACGTTCTCCGAATGGGAGACTCTGGTTATAGACAGGACTTGTAGCGATACCTTTTAACAAAAAGGTAGTATTTGAAGATGTACACGTCTCATGGATTCTCAACTAAGTCTGTATTAAAGTAATAGTTTTGTGTGCAAAGTTTATCCTTTTTCACAATGTTTGACAAATCATAAATCATAAGTTTTTAGAATGTATAAAACGGTTTAGCAACGAAGGATACATTGGAATTACTAAATACTTTGTATAAATCTAGTGCATGCGAAGTATGACAAGAGTTTTCACATAGTAGTACTAAATCACAAGTGATTCATTTGATAATGACGAGTACAGTGAAATTTTATGAAATACACGATAATAACCGAATGTTTAGTTGTATTCCTCCCCTAAATGAGTATAAAAGCATTTAAAATGTATTTAAAGTGTGTTTGAAGGGAATATGAACTCACATGAAAGTTTGAAGATAGCTAGATGGAAAACTGGGCAGAGTTTCGTCTCGGGAAACGGATTTTTCTCAGGATTCTTAGGAATCTCGGGAGTAAAATTGACCCTCTAGACTTGAGCAAAATGACCAGAGCTTCGGGGTAGTGCGGGCACGGAAAACGAGCCAAAACGCAAGAAAATAGAGAGAGAATGAGCAAAATTTCCGGGAACCCTCGCATTTCTATTTATAGGGGGCTGAACCGCCTCGGTACGCGGGGCGTACGCTCGTACGCAGCGCGTACGCGTACGTCATGCATGACCGAGTCCTCGACTCCCTCGGCTTCGGATGGGACGGAAAGGGGGTAGCTTCGCATAGGGGCGACGTGGACGGACTAAGACCAAGGCCCTCGCGTACGCGGGGCGTACGAGGTTACGTGGCGCGTAACTCGGATGAGGATGCTGACTCCTCCTTCGGATATTATCGGATTTTGAATTAAATTTATATATAATTTATTTAATAAACTTCAAAAAATCATATCTTCTTCATACGAACTCCGTTTTCGATGGTCTTTATATCCACACGTAGGTGAGACTACGCTCTACAACTTTCGTTTAGACTCCGTTGGCAAATTCCGAAATTATTTTTTATTATTTATTTATAAAATGATGTGATTAAGGAATTTCTTTAAAACTTCATAACTTCTTTATCTGACGTCAGTTTTTGCCAGACTTTTCACCGCTGAAATACCATTGTCAAGACCTTCGATTCTCGTTTAGGTTATTCCGACCAAAAGTCGCTCGATCTCCGATTCGAGTTTTTAGCTGTCTGCTGCTAAGCCGAACTTGGAAAAAGCTTAACTTCAATATACGAAGCCGGATTTGGGCATTCTTTTTACGTACGATCCCGATTTAATGATATTAAACATAGTAGGTAGTTAAATAGAAACTTTTTGGACATTTTATTATCAAAGTTAATTTCTTTAACTCAAAAGTGGTTACAATACTTGACTTATTAGGCCATTACAAAGAGTTGAAATATCGGGTTGTTACATCATCCCCCCGTTAGAGGGAATTTCGTCCCGAAATTTTAATACAAAAGAGAAGTCTTAGGGGCTGAGGAAGAGGTGCGGATACTTCTGTTGCATTTGGTTTTCCCGTTCCCATGTGAACTCGGGTCCTCTCCTAGCATTCCATCGAACCTTTACTATTGGAATGTGACTATGTTTAGTTTGTTTAACTTCCCTATCCATGATCTCGACGGGTTCTTCCGCAAAGTGAAGATTTTCATTTAGTTCGATTTCATCGAGTGGAATTACAAGTGTTTCGTCGGACAAACACTTCTTCAGGTTCGATACGTGGAATACTGGGTGTACTTTGTTAAGCTCGATTGGAAGACGGAGCTTGTAGGCCACTGGACCAACTCTTGAAATGATTTCAAAGGGTCCAATGTACCTAGGATTTAGCGTCCCACGCTTTCCGAAGCGTATCATGCCCTTCCAGGGTGAGACCTTTAGTAGCACACGGTCGCCAATCTGGAATTCCAAGGGTTTATGCCTTTTGTCGGCATAGCTCTTTTGCCCATCCCTTGAGGACTTCAGTCATTCTCGTATTTGCACGATCTTTTCAGTCATTTCTCTGATGATCTCCGGACTAGTGAGGGTGCTATTAGGGACTAGACCTTTTGCCAATTACGTGTCGCCCACTTCCGTCCAGCACAAAGGTGATCTGCACTTATGGCCGTAAAGGGCTTCATATGGAGTAGTCTTGATACTAGTATGATAACTATTGTTATAAGAGAACTCGACCAAAGGTAAGTGAACTTCCCATGCCTTACCAAAGTCGATTACACATGCTCGCAACATGTCTTCCAAGGTTTGGATCGTCCTCTCACTCTGTCCGTCAGTTTGTGGGTGGTATGCTGTACTCATATCCAACCTTGTTCCCATGGATTTTTGCAATGATTGCCAGAATCTGGAAGTGAATCTGCTGTCTCTATCTGAAATGATGGACCTCGGTACTCCATGAAGTCGTACGATCTCCCGGATATAGGTTCTTGCTAGTTTTTCCATCCTATCAGTTTCCTTGATCGGTAAGAAATGAGCGGACTTGGTTAATCTGTCGACGATCACCCAAATAGTATCTTGGCCACCCTGAGTTTTGGGCAGTTTCGTTATAAAGTCCATAGAAAGCTGCTCCCATTTCCACTCAGGTATTTTCAGGTTGTTGGAGTAGACCTGAGGGTTTCTGGTGTTCTATTTTTATTTTGGCGCAAGTCAAACACTTGCTCACATAGGTAGCAATCTCCGCTTTCATGTTTGGCCACCAGTAGAGTTGCTTGAGGTCTAGATACATCTTGTCTGACCCTGGGTGTATGGAGTATGGAGTCCTGTGTGCCTCGCTCATAACTACCTCTCTGAATCCACCAAACTTGGGTGTCCAGATCCGGTTCATGAGGTAGCATGCTCCGTCACTCTTGATTTCTAAGTTCTTGTCCATTCCCCTAAGGGCCTCACCTGTTACGTTTTCGGGTTTCAAGGCCTCTATTTGAGCTTCCTTGACTTGCCCTGATAGGTGCAAATGGATTGACATGGCTAATGACTTCACTCTTCGGCCAGAGTACTCCTTTCGACTAAGGGCATCGGCCATGACGTTTGCCTTTCCCGGATGATAGCGAATCTCACATTTGTAGTCGTTAAGCAATTCGACCCAACGTCGATGTCTCATGTTTAACTCCTTCTGGTCGAAGATGTGTTGGAGTCTCTTGTGGTCTGTAAAGATAGTGCACTTAGTACCGTATAGGTAGTGCCTCCAGATTTTAAGAGGGAAGACCACCGCTCCAAGTTCTAAGTCATGAGTGGTGTAATTGACCTCATGCGTTTTCAGTTGTCGTGAGGCATATGCAATAACCTTTCCCCTCTGCATCAGCACACAGCCCAGTCCTTGCTTCGAAACGTCGCAATACACCATAAAATCTTCGGTCCCCTCTGGAAGAGAAAGGATGGGTGCACTGCAAAAGGGCCTGTTTCAAAGTCCGAAATGCAGCATCTTGCTTTTCTCCCCAGTTGTAGGTCACACCTTTCTGGGTTAAAGCGGTAAGAGGCTTCACGATGCTGGAGAAATTCTGGATGAATCTTCAATAATAACCAGCAAGACATAGAAACTGGCGAATTTCGGTTGGTGTCGTTGGTGCGGACCAGTTTTCAATAGCCTTGATTTTTGCGGGGTCCACGTGGATTCCTTCCTTGCTGACCACGTGACCGAGGAAGTCCACCTTTCTAATCCAAAACTCATATTTTGAGAATTTTGCATAAAGTCTCTCAGTCCGTAACGTCTCTAAGACTTGTCTCAGGTGTTGACTATGTTCTTCTTTATTCTTTGAATGAATGAGTATGTCGTGTATGAATACTATCACAAATTTATCCAGGAATGGACGACATACCCGATTCATTAGATCCATGAATACGGACGGGGCATTGGTTAGTCCGAACGGCATCACTATGAATTCGTAATGTCTGTACCTCGTTCGGAAGGCCGTCTTGCGAACATCACTCTCCAGGACTCGTAGCTGGTGATACCCCGACCTCAGATCGATCTTGGAGAAGTAGTTGGCTCCTTGGAGTTGATCAAATAAGTCGTCGATTCGGGGTAGGGGGTATCGGTTCTTGATGGTAAGTTTGTTGAGTTCTCGGTAGTCGATGCACATCCTGAATGATCCATCCTTCTTTTTCACGAACAACACAGGTGCTCCCCATGGCGAGAAGCTCGGCCTGATGAATCCTTTTACAAGTAGTTCATTTAGTTGGCCGGATAGCTCCTGCATCTCTGCCGGGGCTAATCGATAGGGTGCTTTGGCTACTGGGGTAGCTCCGGGAACCAGATCGATTCTGAATTCGACTTGTCTTGCGGGTGGTATTCCCGGAAGATCCTCGGGGAAAACATCACGAAAATCGCATACGTCGGGCACATTCTTGACGTCCGGGACTTCGCGCTTCACATCTATAATGTGAGCCAAAAATGCACGGCACTCTTTGCGTAGGTACTTCTGAGCCCGGATACTTGAGATGATACGAAGAGTGGTACTATGTTTGTCGCCCAAGACAAGGAAGGTTTCGCCGGTTGGCAGATTAAGGCAAACGACCTTATCGTAACATAAAATGTCCGCACGATGTAAACTCAGCCAATCCATGCCAATGATGACATCGAAACTCTTAATCGAGACTGGCATGAGGTTGATTGGAAAGGGATTATCGTTTAGAATTAGGGTACAGTTTAAGTATATCTCCTTAGTGCCTTCGGTTTTTCCGTTGGCCATTTCTACTAAGAATGGTTCACTTAATGATTGTGGTATTGGTTTTAGCATGCCTTTAAAGTCGTGACTCACAAAACTCCTTTCCGCTCCACTATCAAACAAAATGCATGCATACGAGTTATCGAGAAGAAACGTACCCGGAACAACAGTAGGATCCGCAACGGCTTCATCTTGTCCCATTGCGAAAACTCGGCCCCTTCCGCTGGTATTCCTGTGGTTTGCCTTCGGGCAGTCCCTGCGGTAGTGTCCCGTGTCTCCGCACTCAAAGCAGGCGCGGCTCACTCCAGTATTAGCAGTTGGGGCGCTTTGTTGGGTTGGCTCTTTGCAATAACGGGCTGTATGTCCCTTCTTATTGCACCTGGTGCATTGAAGGTTATGGCAGAGACCGTGGTGGTAAGTTGCATTGGTTGCACTTTGGAAGTTTCCCATTGTATGAGCTTGTGGGGGCAGAGTTGGTAGGTACCGTAATCGCGTGGGTCGCTACTACTTGTTGTTTCTTGGGGTTCTCCTGGAAGGTTTGTCCCCTCCTCTTGTTCCCAGGCTTACTCTGGCCCTGAGCCTCCTTAGGTGGATTTGCGGTTGCTGCAAAGGTACTCTGTTTCACTCCGTGGTCGATGAGTCGTTGAGCCAGGCGTTTAGCGCTGTTGTAGGTGATAGGGTTGGAAGCTAGGACATGCCCTTGAATCTAGGGTGAAAACCCCCAAATGTACCTTTCGATCTTATTTGATTCTGGGTTGACCATGGTAGGGCACAAAGCAGCGAGATCGTTGAACCTAGCTGTGTAGGCGACTAGATCAGACCCAGCCATTTTCAAATTCCAGAGCTCCTGCTCAAGCTTTTTCACTTCGCCCCTTAGGCAGTATTCTTCCAGTAGTAGAACCTTCAGCTCTTCCCAACTCATGGCGTTAGCGATAGTGAGTGTCACTAAATTCACATGGCTTTTCCACCAAGTGAGGGCTCGATCTATGAAGGTGCAAGCAACGAACTTGACCTTGCTTGTTTCTTGGCACGAGCAGATCTCGAAGACTGTTTCGGTCTTTTTGAACCATTGCATTAGTGCAATACTCCCCCACTTCCATTAAAAGTCTTTGGCTTTGCGTTGGAGAACTCCTTGTAAGTACATTCCCTTACATGGCCCTGTCCGGTGCCACGATTGGGATGATTCGTGCTGCTTCCTATACCTCCATTTGCATTGGAGTTTATTTGAGAGAGGGCGGCTGCTACTGCTGCTGTGATAGCAGCCTGGACCATGGTTGGATCATATGTCAGTGGTGGAGGTGGTGGTGGGGTTGCGTTGGTACGTGCTGATCTACGAGGAGGCATTGCACTGCTAAAAGAAGAAAAAAAATGAGAGATTATAAGTTTTGGTGGTTGCGAGTTGAATGATATTGAGTTAACTTCCTTTAATAGTTTAAGAATTTGGTTTGGCCAACATAGGGTTTTGAGCTTGATTCATAAATAACGTTTGAATAGATGTACTTATGAATTGATTGGACTACTCATAATTAAAACAAGAAAGAGATATGCCCTATATATATTAAACATATAGTGGTGTTACATCCGAGTTTAGACAAAACTTTTTGACCTTTCTAAAGGTCTCCGATTACAGAAAGTTTTTAAAGAAACTTATATTCTTATCCGAAGTCCTAATTTATAACAAAATTTGCAATCCTGGCAAGCGCTGTTTGCGACGTAGGTTGCGCTTGGAGCTTGACTACGCATCTGATTGCTTCGATTCCATTAGACGCCTATCAAGAGCGGCTTGTTGCTCCCTTAACTCGGCTAGGGCTGCAATCATTTGTGCCTGAAATGCCTCAGTTTGGAGTTGGGCAAGGTCTTGAATCCCATCCAGCCTACGGATGTCAGAAGTGTGAACCTGTACTTCTACGTTGATCTCGCGGATCCGGTTGGCTTGAACTCTGGATTGATAGCATTGGTTGGCTAGTTTGCCAACCATGACCGGAATTGCTCGGTCTGCCGATCCCCCGCCTCTGACATCATAAAAGTCTCGGCACATGCCGTAGGGAGGGCATAAGCTTTGTTGTTGGCTCCAATGGTGGAGGTGACTTCCCCACACAGGAGTGGGTCCTTGAAAGTTCCTCACATGGACAGGAGGTTGTGTGGCCGGTGGATTGATAACCTCTGCCTCTGAATCCGTACCAGAGTCATCTCCCTCATCCAATTCTATCGGCTCTTCGTCTTCTTCGGAATCTTCTTCGACCCATCCTCCATTACCTTGGTTGGGGTAGTAGGGGTCGTTGGGGTGGTGGAATCCAACCATTGAGTCTGTACGAGAATAGGGTTAAGAATTGACTATAAGCTAGAGTACATGAAATTTACCCTTAAGTTTAATGGTTGATGACAACACAAAGACTCCCTTAGTATTATGTAATGATGTGCTTTTGGTAAGTTTTAATTGGTTGCCCATTGCAGACACTCCTTGGCATACGTTAGTCGGCTCTTGGACAAATATAGTTGATCAGGCTATATTCTTCCCAGTTCCGATTACATGTCCCAAGGCGTACCTGTACTGCACAACTTATTTATAATACTTCTAAAATTATCTGATATGAAACTGTTATTAGTATGAAATGAGTGCATGCCTATTTAAAAAGAAAACTAATTAAATTTAATTTCAAAAGTATGACTCTTCTCAGGGTGTTTTCGCCTAGTTGAGTTTATAGTTGTATACCAAAAAGAAATGGTTTTGATATACTTAATTCCCTATAAACAAAGCTCTGATACCGATCTGTCACACCCCCAAACCAGAACGGCGGAAACGTTCGGGGGCGGAGGACGTCATATTCAGTATCATAACAGTTCATAGAAAGGAAAGTACACACCACCATACATATATAAAGGTTTAAAAATGTTTACATCATTGTATTCTTTACATGTTCAAAAGATAAATGCATAAACATCTTTCAAAAGAAATAATTAACGCCAGCGCGTTAATCTCCAAAAGTTGATTTCCAAACCTGTTTAACGGTTCCCTGAGAATACAAGTTAATTCAAAGAAAAAGTGTCAACAATTAAGTTGGTGAGTTCATAAGTGATTTATAAACATTGAATGCCATTCCAAAATGAGTGTATAATTTCCAAGAAAATCCCTTATTTTCTTATAAAAGTATGTAGTGCATGAGAGTATTTGTGTTGAAAAACGTAGATAGTTGAACCAAGAAAATCCCTTATTTTCCTAATAGTTGTTTGTTTAATGTCCAAGACTAACAATTGGAAGCAATCCACATGCTTTAGAAGATTTTAAACATAGATTTATATAACAAACCTATCATAAGATTTCAGTTTGTTGGATAATGAATAATTGTAGTAGCTACTCATTCATCAGTCAAAAGTACTATAATAGTTGTGTATCCGATGAGTTTTATAACCATACTAAACATAATATGCCTGTAGCGACGTTCTTCAGGCATCGTAGCGTTATGACAAACTGTCACCCCAAAGGAAGGACTGTAGCTAACAGTTAGGGTGCGGGATCATGACTTCCCGTATAGATCTATACACATTTGACACGTTCTCCGAACGGGAGACTCTGGTTATAGACAGGACTTGTAGGGATACCTTTTAACAAAAAGGCAGTATTTGAAGATGTACACGTCTCATGGATTCTCAACTAAGTCTGTATTAAAGTAATAATTTTGTGTGCAAAGTTTATCCTTTTTCACAATGTTTGACAAATCATAAATCATAAGTTTTTAGAATGTATAAAACGGTTTAGCAACGAAGGATACTTTGGAATTACTAAATACTTTGTATAAATCTAGTGCATTCGAAGTATGACAATAGTTTTCACATAGTAGTACTAAATCACAAGTGATTCATTTGATAATGAAGAGTACATTGAAATTTTATGAAATACACGATAATAACCGAATGTTTACTTGTATTCCTCCCCTAAAAGAGTATAAAAGCATTTAAAATGTATTTAAAGTGTGTTTGAAGGGAATATGAACTCACATGAAAGTTTGAAGATAGCTAGATGGAAAACCGGGCAGAGTTTCGTCTCGGGAAACGGATATTTCTCGGGATTCTCGGGAATCTTGGGAGTAAAATCAACCCTCGGGACTTGAGCAAAAAGACCAGAGCTTCGGGGTAGTGCGGGCACAGAAAACAAGGCAAAACTCAAGAAAATAGAGAGAGAATTAGCAAAATTTCCGGGAACCCTCGCATTTCTATTTATAGGGGGCTGAACCGCCTCGGTACGCGGGGCGTACGCTCGTACGCAGCGCATACGCGTACGTCATGCATGACCGAGTCCTCGACTGCCTCGGCTTCGGATGGGACGGAAAGGGGGTAGCTTCGCATAGGGGCGACGTGGACGGACCGAGACCAAGGCCCTCGCCTACGCGGGGCGTACGAGGTTACGCGGCGCGTAACTCGGATGAGGATGCTGACTCCTCCTTCGGATATTACCGGATTTTGAATTGAATTTATATATAATTTATTTAATAAACTTCAAAAAATCATATCTTCTTCATACGAACTCCGTTTTCGATGGTCTTTATATCCACGCATAGGTGAGACTACGCTCTACAACTTTCGTTTAGACTCCGTTGGCAAATTCCGAAATTATTTTTTATTATTTATTTATAAAATGAGGTGATTAAGGAATTTCTTTAAAAATTCATAACTTCTTTATCTGACGTCGGTTTTTGCCAGACTTTTCACCGCTGAAATACCATTGTCGAGACCTTCGATTCTCGTTTAGGTCATTCCGGCCAAAAGTCGCTCGATCTCCGATTCGAGTTTTTAGCTGTCTGCTGCTAAGCCGAACTTGGAAAAAGCTTAACTTCAATATACGAAGCCGGATTTGGGCATTCATTTTACGTACGATCCCGGTTTAATGATATTAAACATAGTAGGTAGTTAAATAGAAACTTTTTGGACATTTTATTATCAAAGTTAATTTCTTTAACTCAAAAGTGGTTACAATACTTGACTTATTAGGCCATTACAAAGAGTTGAAATATCGGGTTGTTACATTATCAAAGCATTAGGTATTAGAAACATGAACTTAAGAAATTCAATAAGTATTGTTTTTCTGGAAGTTAAGCTGGTTTCTAAATACATGTCAAAGCTAGCAGGAGCATAAGTGTTATGTTTATAATAATCATCATGATAGTGGGAGCATAAATGTTATGATTATTATGGAAAGTATTGCAAGTTAGCAATATTAATTATAGAAACAAGAGTTATACTTTGCAAAGTCGCAAGAGTTGAAAAGTTGTTTTGCTATAATTAAGGGAGAGAATATTATGCTTCATGTCAAATTTAAAGGCTTAGGTTGTGGAATGTTAATAAATTTAGTCAAGGATACATAGTGTGTTCTCAAATTTCGATTATGATTACGACATTCCTCTTCATAGTTCGGATTTTGAGAACGTAGTACATAAAATATTATGGCAGAAGATTGATAAAGTATCAAAACTTTATGTAAGACATTATGCATCGTGTCCCATACGCTTCGGGTATAGGATCGATTGCAAATGCTATAATATTTGATAATTCTAAAATTTTCCAAATGTCTAGCGCATTTATATGGAAAAAGGACAAGAATCGGTTTTGACTAAGATAATTAAACAACTGTCAAAGGACAATCTAAAGTTCGCCGAGGATTGGTCGCTTGTGAGTAGTTGGAAGCATGATATTGGATGGACCGTATCGACATTATTATGAATAGAAAAGATTCTATTAAGAATGAGTTGTCATATGGAAAATATGGAAGCATTTCCATATTGGGAATTGAATATTGAAAATCTATGTCTAGATTAGAAACTTTTGTACTTTGAGTGACAGACATCATATCTAAGGAATTGTCTTGTAACAATCTCCGATACATGACTTTGTAATTTCATTGGCAATAGTCATTGTGACTTTTGTGCTATGACAATGCGAAAGGATCATTGCATAAAATGTAAGAATCTAGCATATTCTATAAATGGAAAGAATTTGATATTCTTTCATTTATGAAAAAGGATTGGGAGTTGTGAAATGAGTATGATTGGAAATGTGTTCATTTGATCCATTTCACAAAGTAAGAACCATAGGTAAACATTGTGTGCATGCTAAGAGTATGGGACAAGTGTTGTAATAATTCAAGTAAGAAGTTGATTGCCCGAAACAACAAATAACGAGTAATCGATATGGTGATAAATAAAAGGTGTTTTATTTATACTTAAAGGTTTGAGGCCATATGGAATTAGTATTATTCTTGTGTTTCACTTTGCATGTTTTGACTTCTTGAATAATTTAATTGGTTTAAGAACAGTCAAATTATTCGAACGGGCCACAGTCGTTCATATTTTGGAAGTACATATGAATGAAGATTGTCGTGAATTGGTGTGTGGATTGTCTAAAGAGTGTTAGACATAGGCAAATGTTTGCTGCAACGTTCATGAGTACTTATGAATATGATTTGAGCATTGGATTAAACCCACGCTCACTTGGATCACTCCATGAATTGTATCACGAGTGATTGGCGAGACGATAACATCTTATATTCTTGAAACCGAGATGTGTGAGTTGTATCTTGCAAATCGATTGCACATTGATAATATGTAAACGTACCAGTAACTTGGTGTCATAAAACATATTGTTGTGTGTGATTCGGTGAGTGAGTGAAAGCGAGCATTGAATCAAAGTTTATCCATTCCTTTTATCCAAAGAAGGATAAAAGCGACATCTTTGGGCCCCTGGGTGATTTAGTGATGACAAACGTAAATGCTTGGCCAGGCTAGGGCTAATTTGTTCAATTAGTCAGTCGTCATAAATCGGAAGTCGAGAAATAGTATAGAGAGAATGATTAGAAATCGTGTCTTATATCTATACGATATCTAGAATGGAGGAATATATGATCCCTTATCTAAAGGAAACGCGTATCTGATAGGATCAGAGTTGACAGCGGTTTTGGAAAGCTACGATTGCAGATTAGGATCTGAAGTCATACGCATAATAGTTATTAGACTTATCCAAGTGGGAGACTGTTGGATTAGTGTCTAAGTCCATAACTATTTTGGTATGTACTTGACCCGATGGTGCATGGTCCTTTTGGGTTGCCTTCACCAAAGCAACTTGATAGGATGAATTATGGAGAGAAAGGATTAATTATGATTTATTAATATATTATGAGAATAATATATTAAAGGAGAAATCATATTGTTTAATTAATATTAATCAAAATTAATTGATAATTAATTTTGTGACTAAAAGAGATTAATTTAACTTAAGGGATTGGAATTGTAATTATAAGATAATTCCAATTGGGCTATGGATTGCCTTATATAATAAGGTTGGACGAATTCTACGGGGAAACCCATTGGAAATCGTCCAAGGCTTGCTAAGGAAGGAGTCCATGGGTTGCTTAGGGCTTAAGCATCCAAATTAGGGTTTCCTTGTTAGATAACCCTAATAGCCTCACTATTTAAAGAACCCTTATGCACCAAAAACGTGGTGATCTGGTTGTCTAGGGTTTCCACACATTTTGGGCAGCCTCCTTCTCTTCTCCTCTTCATCCTCTTGCTCTTGGTGTTTGTGAACCATTAGAGGAGTGACATTTGTGACTCTAAGCTTTCTAAAGTCAATACAAGAAGGATTTGAGATTGTTATTGCTACATAACAATCAAGGTTTGATTTAAACCCTAATTCATATGTTATATTGATTATCATATAATAGATCTAGGGTTTATAGTCTTGGATGAATTGCATGTACAATAGAGAAACCTAGATCCAAGCATTAGGGTTTGTATGAGCACATAGGATGTTCTTATGGCTAAAACCCATCACAAATGTCACCTCTCGACAACATCGAATCCAAGATTAAAAAAATGATGACTCTTAGACTAACGGTAGCCCTTAACATACACGAACCCAAGCGGTCCGCTGCTTCCCGGTTCTCATAACTGAGGTGACGATCTAACTATCGAATCATCGACTCAACCATAATTTAACTATTTGGAAATCCGAAATCTAACCCATGGATTCCCATATCCTCACTGCTGCATCTGAACTGATGGGCACTACTGTTTCCCCTGTGTCCAACAACGCGCTCATGCTGCCTACCACCCGATGAATGTTATAGCTAAACTCGCAGACTTAAACTCTCTGATACTGTCTGGCTGCTAGTGAATGCTTCGGCTACCCCCGCAGACTTAAAGCACTCTACTACTATCTGACTGCTAGTGAATGCTATGGCTACCCCCGGAGACTTACAACACTCTACTATTATCTGACTGCTAGTAAATGCTACGGCTACCCCCGCAGACTTACAACACACTACTAGTACCTGACTGCTAGTGAATGCTACAGCTACCCCCGTAGACTTACAACACTCTGCTACCATCAGACTGCTAGTGAATGCTACGGCTACCCCCGCAGACTTACAACACTCTGCTGCTATCTGACTGCTTTATTAACTACTATTCCAAGGACATCTTGACTATCCCTAGTCCTGCTAGTGATTCCTCATCCTGATTTCTCAAAACCAGCCCTCAGTCATCGAATGCTGCATCAACCTCGACATCTTATATCCTTGATACACTTAGCGTTCCGTTGAGGAAATCTTCGGCTAGGTTCCCAAACCAACCGTCTACTAATCCGGATACATGAAACTATCGTTGGGAAGTTTCCAAACTCCTGACTCCTGAATCCACACAACCATGCATGCTGTCTCTGCCACTGACTACTAACACGAAAGCATCTCTTGCTAACCGTTCTCAAGATCCTCATTCCGACTCATTAGAGCCCTGTAGGCGGTCCTCAAATCCTGGATTCCCAACCAGCTACTAACCATCTCGATCACATGAACTAACTGTTGGGAAGTTCCTCAAACTCCCAATCCTGAACTCCTCAATCCATCAATCGTTGTACTACTATCTTTTGTCCTCAGGGTTCGTGTACTCACTCTGGGTCTGTGTGCTCTTACCCTTGAATACTCGAAGGGTTCTCCCCCACATGGATTTGGCTAACTCCTTACTACTCACCTATTCAAAAGGAGTCCCCATCCTTCCAATCATCAGAAGGCGATCTGCTGACAGCCAGCGCTTACCTCTGTTGGCGCTCCAACTAACCTTTACCAGATCCGAATCATTCTTGCTAACTAACGGAGCACCCTTCAATCCTTACCTGGATTTATTTTAGTGACTGCATCTGGAGAACCTGCATTAGGGTGAATATCTCCAACCCACTTCCTTACCGTCCTCTATCTACTCCATTAGAAGCTCTAAGTTGTCACTACTGAGGATGTAACTGATCAATCCCCGAATGCCACTTTCCGAAGGTAGTGAGGCACTACTGATTCTTACACATAACTGCTATAGTTACTATTGATGGGTTTTAGCCATAAGAACTTTCCTATGTGCGCATGCAAAACCCTAATGCTTGGATCTAGGCTTTCTAATAAACATGCTTTGAATCCAAGACTTCTAATTTACTAATTAGGTTAAATAACAACATTGAAACAGATCTAGAATCATACCTTTGAGTTCCTTGTTGATCTTGAGGTCTTGGAGCTTCTAGAGTCACAAATGTCACTCCTCTAATGGCTTACAAACACCAAAGCAAGGAGGATGATTTGGGAGAGAGGAGAGGGGAGGAATTCGACCAGAGTTCTCTTGCTTTTCCAGAAGTGTCGAATTCCCTATGCCATGGGGTCTATTTATACTTGTAGATTCCTTAATGATTACAGATAAGTCCCTATCAGATAATCTTCTCTTAAGGCTATCCAAATCCATTCCTAGATAAGCATATGGACGATTTTAGCTTTCCTAAAGCTCTTAGAATCCGTCCAAAGTATATCCAAATGGATTTACAGTTTAAAGCTTAACTATCAAACAATTGACAGTTTATACCCCTTTATTTAATTAATCTCTTTAAGTCACCAAATTAATTCTAATTAATTCTATGACTTATATTAATCAAATAACAATATATTACTCATTATATTATTCCCATAATATATTAATAATATTTATTCTCTCTTAATAAATCATCCTATCAAGTTGCTATGGTGAAGGCAACCCAAAAGGACCATGCACAACCGGATATAGTTACAGCCTTAGACACTATTCCAACAGTCTCCCACTTGGATAAGTCTAGTAACTATACTAGTACAATTCGGTTTACAATCATAGCTCTCAAAGACGCTGTCAACTCTGATCTAATCAATCTTGTCCTTTAGATAAGGGAACGTACAGTCCTCTGTTAGATATCATGCTGACAATCCTATGGAATGGTTAGTCAAGCATTTAGGTTTCTCGATCTCTGATTTATTCGACATAGAACTTAATCGAACACATCAATTCAGTTCTGACCGGGCCCGGCACATAAGTCAAATCAAATCATCGAGCGGCCGAGATATCGCTTTTACCTTCTTAGATAAAAGTTACAGATAAACTTCGACTTATATGCATTTACTTATTCATTAACCAACTATACACAACAATACGTTTTATAACATCAAGTTACTGATGCGTTTTCGCATTATCAATGTACAATCAATTAACAAATAATAAACCATATATCTAGGTTTTAAGACTATATGATATTATCGTCTTGCGATCACCTTCTATATCGTATTCCACAAGGTGATTCCAGCAAGCGCGGGTGTATTCCAATGCTCAAAACTAGTTCATAAGCACTCATGAACGTTGTAGCAATCCTTTGCTATGTCTAACACCATTTAGACATTCTACACACCAATTCATGACAATCTTCTTTCATATCTACTCCCAACATATGAACGATTGTGGACTATTTGAATAATCCGATTATTCCTAATAAACTCAATTATTCTGGAAGTCAAAACATGCAAAGTGAAACAATAGCTAAACAATTAACATAAGATAGTATCATTACTCATAAATAAAACTCCTTTATTTAATCATCAAATGTTAATTTACATTTATCTATTACACGTTTCTAATACTATCTAATCTATGCTAATATCATCCTTCAGCCCAATACTCCTAGCATGCTGTAAGTGCTTAACCCTACTCAGTCCCTTCGTAAGCGGATCTGCTGGGTTATCTTCTGATGATATCCTTTTTACTATGAGTTGTCCTTCTTCTACACGATGTCTGATGAAGTGATATTTTCTGTCGATATGTCTTGATCTACCATGATCCCTTGGTTCCTTGGTTAAGGCAACCGCACCTTCGTTATCACAGAAAATCTCCATTGGCTCCTTTATGGCAGGTACGACTCCAAGATCACTGATGAAGTTCTTTAGCCATATTGCCTCCTTCGACGCTTCGCTCGCTGCAATGTACTCTGATTCGCACGTTGAATCAGCTACGGTTTCCTGCTTGGAACTTTTCCATGTCACTGCTCCTCCATTTAGGGTAAAGACCCAGCCCGACTGCGAACGGTAGTTGTCCCTGTCGGTCTGAAAACTGGCGTCACTATACCCTCGCACCTTCAAGTCATCACTTCCTCCGAGGACTAAGAACCATTCCTTCGTCCTCCGAAGGTACTTAAGGATATTCTTCACCGCAATCCAATGTGCTTTGCCAGGATTCCCTTGATATCTGCTAACCATGCTCAAAGCGAAGGCTACATCAGGGCGAGTACAAGTCATAGCGTACATGATTGAGCCAACTGCGGAAGCGTATGGTACTCGGCTCATTTCTGCTATCTCAGCTTCGGTACTCGGACTTTGAGTCTTACTCAATTTGGCATTACTTTGTATTGGTAATTCTCCCTTCTTTGAGTTTTCCATACTAAAACGTTTCAGTACCTTCTCCAAGTAAGTGTTCTGACTAAGTCCAATTAGTCTCTTACTTCTTTCTCTCACTATCCTTATTCCCAAAATGTAAGAAGCTTCTCCGAGGTCCTTCATAGCGAAGCACTTCCCGAGCTAGGACTTAACTTCCTGCAGAGTCGGGATGTCATTTCCTATGAGCAATATGTCATCAACATATAGGACGAGAAAGCTTACTATACTCCCACTGGCTTTGACATATACACAAGACTCGTCTTCGCTTCGTACAAATCCAAACTCTTTGACTTTCTCATCGAAGCAAAGATTCCATCTGCGAGACGCTTGTTTAAGTCCATAAATGGACTTTTCAAGCTTACACACTCTATTCGGATGCTTCGGATCCATAAACCCTTCGGGCTGAGCCATGTACACATCCTCAGCCAGCTTCCCATTAAGGAAAGCGGTCTTGACATCCATTTGCCAAATCTCATAATCATGAAATGCGGCAATTGCTAACATCACTCTAATAGATTTAATCTTCGCAACTGGTGAGAAGGTCTCATCATAGTCAACTCCGGGAGTTTGAGTAAAGCCCTTCGCGACCAATCGCGCTTTATATGTGTGTACGTTCCCATCCACGTCGGTCTTCTTCTTGAAGATCCATTTGCACCCAACGGTCTTACGTCCGGGCACAAAATCAACCAAATTCCAAACTTGGTTATCATACATGGATTGGATCTCGCTATCCATTGCCTCTTTCCATTTTTCAGACTCCGGGCCTGCCATGGCTTCCTTATAGCTATTAGGTTCATCAAGGTTTACTAGTGTACCATCACTAATATACGTGTCCCCTTCGGTAGTAATATGAAAACCATAAAACTGGGGTAGAACTCTAACTCTATCGGAACGTCTAAGAGGTAAGGATTCGTCAATCGGTTCAACCGGAGTTTCCTCCTCGGGTTGAGTGCCAGCGGTAGAGGTTCCTTCATCTATCGACTCTTGAATCTCTTCAAGTTCGATTTTCCTCCCACTGTCTCCTTGGCTTATGAGTTCTCGCTCTCGGAAAACTCCTCTCCTTGCAACGAAGACAACATTGTCCTTCGGTCTATAGAAGAGATATCCAAAGGATGTCTGCGGGTAGCCGATGAAAATACATCGCTCACTTCGAGGTTCAAGCTTGTCGTGAGCATCTCGTCTTACGAAAGCCTCGCAACCCCAAACCTTGATATGTGCCAACGAGGGAGCTTTCCCTGTCCACATCTCGTGAGGTGTTTTGGCAACCTTCTTAGTAGGGACTCGGTTAAGGATATGGGCGGCAGTCTCTAAGGCATACCCCCAAAAAGAGATTGGTAGTGAAGCACGACTCATCATAGAGCGAACCATATCCAATAAGGTTCGATTACGCCTTTCTACCACACCATTTAACTGCGGTGTCCTAGGAGGCGTCAATTGCGAAACTATTCCACAGTCCTTGAGATAATCGTGGAATTCAAGACTTAGGTACTCTCCTCCTCGATCGGATCGAAGCATCTTGATTTTCCTGCCCAATTGATTCTCCACTTCATTCTTGAACTCTTTGAACTTTTCAAAAGTTGTCTGACTTTTGCTTGATTAAGTAGATATACCCATATCTACTATAGTCATCGGTAAAAGTCACATAGAAGCGGTTCCCATCCTTCGTGGTTGATCTAAACGGTCCACATACATCGGTATGTATTAGGTCCAATAGACCCTCGCCCCTTTCACATGTACTCGTGAAAGGCGACTTAGTCATCTTTCCAAGCAAACAAGACTCGCTTGTGTCATCTTCCCTAAGGTCGAATGACTCCAACACTCCATCCTTTTGGAGTTGGGCTATGCGTTTCTTGTTGACATGTCCAAGACGACAATGCCACAAGGAAGCTTTATCCATACTAGTGGAAGAATCAATATTCAAAACATCATTTCCTAAGTTATCAACAATCATAACGGTTTCATATATTCCATTACATGGTATAGCTTCAAAGTAAAAGACACCATTTAGATAAGCCAAAATAGAACCATTCTCATTATTAAAAGAAAATCTAAATCCTTGTCTATATAAACCATGAAATGAAATGATGTTTCTTGCCATTTCTGGCGAATAGCAACAATTGTTCAAATCTAAAACTAAACTATTCCTAAGCACTAAGGAGTACATTCCAATCTTGGTCACAGGCGACGATCTTCTGTTCCCCATGATTAGATTGATCCTTCCTTGCTCCACATCCCTACTTCTTCTTAGTCCCTGCACATTAGAACAAATGTGATAACCACAACCGGTATCAAGAACCCAAGAAATAGCATGATTAGAATCGTTAGATTTGATTGTATATATACCTGCGAAAGATGGCTTGATCTTTCCTTCTTTGATTGCTTGCAGGTAATCCGGGCAGCTTCTCTTCCAATGTCCTATCTTGTGGCAGTGGTGGCACTCTGCCTCCTTCGGGTTAGAGCAGGGCTTGGCGGGATCAACTTTGGTCCCACTAGAAGAGGCACCATCTCGGGCTTTCACCTTGCGATGGTTCTTGGATGAAGCTTTCCTCTTCTTTCCCTTCCCTTGTCCAATAGCCAAGACAGGAGCAGCGGGTGGATTGGGAGTGGGTGCAACAGACTTGTCCTTGAAGTTGCTCTCAGCAACCCTCAAGAGACCTTGGAGCTTGCTTAGGGTGACCTCTTCTTTGTTCATGTGGTAGGTCATCCTAAATTGGTTGTACATCGGAGGCAAAGAGTGAAGCACCATGTCGATCGCCAAGTCTTCACCGAAGTCAACATTTAACTTGCGGAGGCGGTCAACATACCTTTGCATCTTTTGCAAGTGCACGGTAAGTGATTCTCCATGACCCATCTTCGCGGAAATCATGTTAGTGAAAATCTCGTACCTCTCTTGTCTCGCGTTTTGGTGGTACCTCTCCAATAAGTCTTGATGCATCTCGTACGGGTACATGTCCTCGTAGGACTTTTGGAATTCGGAGTTCATGGTGGCGATCATGATGCAATGTACCTTCGTTGCATCTCGCTCATGAGTTTCAAAGGCGGTGATTTCGGCGGGAGTAGCAATTTCGGGGTTGATTTTCTCGAGCTTCTCATCGAGGACATACTCCTTATCCTCATAGCGAGCAATGGTGCGAATGTATCTTATCCATTCGTTAAAGTTCGTTCCATCGAAGGTGACCTTTTGGCAAAGGCTCATCAATGTGAAAGAACTAGCAGCAGCGTTGTTTGCGTTTGACATCTATAATTAGAAAAGGACAAAGATAGATTAGAATAAGAATCCCTAATTATCACCCAATAAGAAAATTAGGGCTAGGATCCAACAATAACATTTACATACTAGAAAAGGGATGCCGTAATCTAACATGCAAATAAATTGAAGGTAAGTGAATGACGATTCACTAATTCTCCATCAAAAGCTTACACTATTAGTCCTAAGTGTTTTTTGAGAATTCCTAGGTTCGGATGAGATTCATTGAATCTATTCAATGGCATGTTTAAATCTCGATATGCCCCTCTTGTTTGTGACTGGGATGCCGAGGATCACAAAGCGGGTGTGAATTACCATGCAAATTCACATGGCGCCTTCATTGTAACAATCACCTATTCGACGTGCCGGTAAACCACACACGCTCCATCGAACTATGATAAACAACGAATCACCCTTTGCCACCTTCGCTTAGAACCAATTAGTGTGCCGGTAAACCACACACGCTCCACCAACATCTTAGCAAGGTGCAAAGTGTAATTTCATGGGATTGCATCAATTCACTTTTCCTAAAGTAACTAGGATTGGGAAATTTTAAAATATGTGTAGTTATTTGTATTTCTTATTATACTTTTAATGAGAGGATGAGGTTGCCCTATCCTACCCGTTCGGCTAACGACCCTCCACCAATCAAGCAAGCGGTGGGTGTGAGTGTACACCCATTAAGCGCCATTTTATAGGCCGCAACCTTATACCCACCTTATAGACCGGCTTCGTGAATGAGGCCTACTAACGGTAAGACTAGCATTTAGTTATACATATATATATTAGTATAGGGTTGTATTTTAAAACTTTTAAAATCTAGGGTTTGAAATTTAAGTTGTCTAAATTAAAGCTTTTAATCACAAAAGTAAATTTCAAATCATGAGGGTAGGTTTTAAACATTTAAAACATGGAGGATCAAATAACAAATAATTCCAATTAACAATTAATATCCTAATTATCTATATTTGATTTATTCAAGATTTCTTTTTAAGATAATTACCAAAATAATTAAAATAATTAATTAATTATCATATAAGGAAATTAAATATTTAATTAGTTGATAATTACCCTTAACTAGATCAAGATAATAGTCATATTTATCAGAAAAACGAATTAATGTTGATCTAATTAGTTTATGGTAAGTTAAGATAAGATAAACACAAAGAAATCCCGAATCTGGCCATTCCTGACGCCTGGACTCGCCGAGTGCACAAATGGACTCGCCGAGTCAGGCCTACTCGCCGAGTCCACTTTGAGACTCGCCGAGTCCATGACTCAGAAACCAAAAATTCGAATTTTGCAGGTTTGTTTCAGTTAATCAAGCAACAATTTACAGAAAACCAAACTATGCTCTGATACCACTGATGGGTTTTAGCCATAAGAACTTTCCTATGTGCGCATGCAAAACCCTAATGCTTGGATCTAGGCTTTCTAATAAACATGCTTTGAATCCAAGACTTCTAATTTACTAATTAGGTTAAATAACAACATTGAAACAGATCTAGAATCATACCTTTGAGTTCCTTGTTGATCTTGAGGTCTTGGAGCTTCTAGAGTCACAAATGTCACTCCTCTAATGGCTTACAAACACCAAAGCAAGGAGGATGATTTGGGAGAGAGGAGAGGGGAGGAATTCGACCAGAGTTCTCTTGCTTTTCCAGAAGTGTCGAATTCCCTATGCCATGGGGTCTATTTATACTTGTAGATTCCTTAATGATTACAGATAAGTCCCTATCAGATAATCTTCTCTTAAGGCTATCCAAATCCATTCCTAGATAAGCATATGGACGATTTTAGCTTTCCTAAAGCTCTTAGAATCCGTCCAAAGTATATCCAAATGGATTTACAGTTTAAAGCTTAACTATCAAACAATTGACAGTTTATACCCCTTTATTTAATTAATCTCTTTAAGTCACCAAATTAATTCTAATTAATTCTATGACTTATATTAATCAAATAACAATATATTACTCATTATATTATTCCCATAATATATTAATAATATTTATTCTCTCTTAATAAATCATCCTATCAAGTTGCTATGGTGAAGGCAACCCAAAAGGACCATGCACAACCGGATATAGTTACAGCCTTAGACACTATTCCAACAACTGTATCCAAAGTAATTTGTTCTAGAGGGGAATGACCTCCAATTTATCCTTCTAAATCCAAGGTATGTAGATGGCATAAGACTCAATCACAAGCAGGTAATATGATATTCCAATACATATGCTTACTAATATCGATGCAGCAATATGACAATAATATCATGAATAGTAATCGACATGAAGGTAAAAGATACATACCTCCAACATCCGGCGCTGCTCGAACCCTTGCTGAAATCAACCGGTACACTCTGCTTCGAGCCGTGGGCGTCCTTGCCCTGCCCCGACAACCACTGGTGGTCCTCAAAGTCACAGGGACAGGAGCTATCACCTACTCTGCTATATACAAACTCGGACAGTGGGCCTTCTTGTGGCCCGTCTGACTGCAATGTAAACATATCGGGTCAAGTTCCTTGTCGATGGTAACAGTACAAACTCTATAAAATTGCCAATCCGGCCGCACTTGAAACATCCAGCATCGCCACCACTTCTACGCCTGCGCGCACCCTCGTGCGTCCTACCACACTTCCTGCATCGACTATGGCTCTGATAGTCCCTCGACCTCGAATCCGACCCCTTAGGCCTCTTGCCCGAACCTGTGGCTACCTAAGTCTCATCCGCTTTCCTCTTCTTTTCCGACTCCCTTCCCGTTTCTCGCTCATGCGTTACCTCGTCGACCCCATCCATCATCTGAACAACCGCTGCCTAACCCTGAAGCTTCGCGGTCAACCTATCGATGATCCTCACAACCATACCTGGCAACTCCTCGCGAATGGCTCGCGAAACCTCCCTGACTATCCAATCATGCAGAGGTCCCCCTGGAGACAGGGTGCCCCACTCACACCTGTTCCCTGATGGTAAGAGCTAAAAATGGGAACTCCCTCCCTGATGGATCCCTGAACTCCATAAGGATCAGGCTCTAGTCGAGCCCCAATTTGTCCTGAAACTGTCCCGGTCCTAAAGGCCTTAGGATGATTGTCTATAAGCTCCACGATGGCCTCTTTAATCGAACCGAAAATCACTGGAGTCTGATCGATGATGTTGCGCATAATCTCTGCGGAAATGAAATACCTCATCTGATCATCAAGCTGCCCTACTCTAGAACCTAAGCCAGATCCCTCCCTAGCACCTGAACTACTAAATGGTATCTCGCACTACGTCACCATGTTGAAAACATAACATAATAACTGTCAGAATACTCACTGCTACTGAAGGATCTCTCAGATACTCCACCATTCCCTGGTTTTGTCTTGGCACCTCTTGAATCGAGTATGAATCCTCTGCTTCCAGTAGTACGGGCCCATACTACCTTCCACATCTATCCATACTTTCCTCAAGAATTACCTTAACTCCACCCAAACCAGTCCTCAGCTGCCGAAGGCCTCCTTGTAATGCCAATTAGCCACCACCTGAATACCATCACACGCAATGAGGCTTGGATAATCCTTTGAGTAAAAGACTCGTCCCTACAACGGTTAGACTCAGACGAGAGATGCGCAATAGGGTCAGATCCGACACTCTGAGATTATTCAACCCTGACCACATGTGACGTGACGTATTCACCTAATGGCTAACTCCCATCACTCCGAGTCCCACAAAGCACAAAGCAAGCATCATTCGGATAAAGGAAACATACTCATGCGAAACTATTCTTATAACAAGAAACTATACTAGCATAGAATGCTAAGCTCATACTATCAGGCATAACCTACACAAGTTATCGTACTACTATCTACTCGATACTAGCATGCAATTATTATCAAGCTGAAACACATAAAGCACACACATAAGGCATCCTCCTAGATCCTTAGTCCTATACTAGCATGTTGTTCTACTGAAACTAAAACTGAACTGATCTGAAACTGAAACTGAATCTGATAACATAAACTTGTATGGGTAATTTGGGATTACTTACTTGAGCTTGGCTGATTGCATGCACCACACCCTTTTTCTCTTTTCAAAGTTCTTTTCTTTCTAAGAAAATTCTTTTCGCTTTTTCTAGAACTCTTTTCTTTTCTCAAAAATTCTTTTCGAAAATGTTTTTCTTTTGAAAACCTTTTTACCGTTTCCTTAGTTTGAGTTCAGACACTCCCGAAGTGTATCCGAATCCCTCAAACCAAGGCTCTGATACCAACTTGTAACGACCCAAAAATCACGAAATAAAAAAAAAATTCTTTTAACACATTATAAAACCATATTTATAAAAACTGTATCAAATGCCATAACATAGTTTCCGAGTATCAATTCAAAACATAATCTTATTATCAGAGTAAAACATTCCCAGGCTAGCTGACTATGTTGTGTGCACTGCAACCTCTCTGAGCTCCTCTTTTGAAAACTGAGTACCTGAAACCAAAAACTAAAAACCGTAAGCACGAAGCTTAGTGAGCTCCCCTAAACTACCACATACCATACAATAACATATAAATCACATACTAGGCCTTGCCCACTGCATCAGACCAAAGTCCGGAAACTACATCGGGCCGAAGCCCGGACTAACTGGGACCTTGTCCCCTGCAATGGACCGATGTCTGAAAACTGCATCGGGCCGAAGCCCGGACTAACTGGGACCTTGTCCCCTGCATTGGACCGAATTCTGGAAACTACATCGGGCCGAAACTCGGTCTAACTGGGACCTTTTCCCCTGCATCGGACCAATGTCCGGAACTGACTGATCATAGCATAGCATAAACACATATCAACTAGTATAAACACATATACTGTATACTGCATCAGACTGAAGTCCGGAACACATAACACATAAACATACTTGAATCATAGAGACACCAAGCATACTAAACTACTGCATCGGACCGAAGTCCAAAACTACTGCTAACTAAACAGGCCGACATTGTGGCCGTAGACCTGTTCCTACTGGAAGGAAACTCACCTGAACTGCTGAGCTCTGCTGATAACCCTCTGGCTGCTAACCGACAACCCCTCTGATTCGCTGCTCCACTAGCTCTCCAAGCTACCAATATCAATATGACACTTAGTCTGACAGTCCTCCAAAAGTCAACTAAGTCAACTCTGGTCAAAGTCAAAGTCCTGGTCAATGTCAACCTTCCAGGTCAACCCTACTTCCCGAGTCTACCTACTGACTCACCGAGTTCATACGCTCAGGATCCTTTCATTCGTGACTTGACTCGCCGAGTCAGCCCCTGACTCGCCGAGTCTACTGATTTCTGAGTTCTGCCCTGTCCAACTCACTAAGTCCCCACTCCACTCACTGATCCGAGTCTTAACTCTAAGGGTTTGGGGTTTCACGACTTGACTCGCCATGTCCAAGAACCAACTCGCCGAGTCCTAGGAAATCTTCAACAGACTCGCCGAGTTGTTCTTCCAACTCGTTGAGTTCCTGCCTATCTTCATCCAACTCGCCGAGTTACTACGCGACTCAAGCCTGATATTAGCCCGACTAGCCGAGCCATCTCCCAGACTCGCCGAGTCCATACATGCATTTCCATAATTTCGAGTCACAGAGTTTCTCCTTTGCTCCAAACAATAGATTTGGGTTCCTAGAGTCCATTAGCAACATAAAGTTGCTAACATTACGTGCTTCTTGTCTAGTAATACCAAAAACCAAGCTAGAGAGGAACTCAACTAATGGGGAAAGGCTTTTACATAACAACTAACATGACTTTCTGCATCTTTGGTCCAAATAGAGCTCAGATCTGGAGTTTCAACTCCAGATCTTGTTGGAATAGTGTCTAAGGCTGCTGTCACACCCCAAAACCATGAACGGCGGAAACGTTCAGGGGTGGAGGACGTCATGTACAGTATCACAACAGTGTAATATAATAAACAAGCAACAACATCATCCATTGCATTATAAGTAAACTTTAATACATGTGTGTTCTTTCATTGTAGTAAGACACCAAAAATATACAATCAAAATAAAAGACGAGACATGTCTGCTCCGTCTTCTCAAAACCTGGCCTCCGTACCTGTCTACTGACGACCTGAGAATACAAGTTATTTTGAAAGCGAGTATCAGCTTTAAAGCTGGTGAATTCATAAGTATATAGGTATCATTGCCTTGGTTGTGAAAATCTGTTATGAAAGCCATGTAAACCTTTAAATGAAAATGTTGAGGTAAGTATGAAATTCCTAGAAAAACCCTTATTTTCTATAAGTATGAAATGTAGCCTTCTACCAAGACCCGGATATTATGTATGTATGAAGTGTAGTATCTACCAAGACCTGAATGTTTTCTAAGTATGAAGTGTAGTCTTCTACCAAGACCCAAATGTTTTGTAAGTATGAAGTGTAGTCTTCTACCAAGACCTGAATGTTTTCTAAGTATGAAGTGTAGTCTTCTACCAAGACCCGAATGTTTTGTAAGTATGAAGTGTAGTCTTCTACCAAGACCTGAATGTTTTCTAAGTATGAAGTGTAGTCTTCTACCAAGACCCGAATGTTTTGTAAGTATGAAGTGTAGTCTTCTACCAAGACCTGAATGTTTTCTAAGTATGAAGTGTAGTCTTCTACCAAGACCCGAATGTTTTGTAAGTATGAAGTGTAGTCTTCTACCAAGACCCGAATGTTCTGGAAAATGATAGTTTTCCTTACTATTGACTAGTACTAAAAGTGCTTAGTCTAGCTCATCGATTATGGGAATGTATCACAAAACAAAGTAAATAGGAAAATTGTACTACTGTAAGTGTTGTCACTGGGTACTAGGACCAACACAACATCGCATTAAGCGAAATATGTAACCTAATGAACATCCGAAGATTGTCCAAAACAAGTATTAATGTAAGTGTCATCACTGGTTACTAGGAGTAACACAATCATCGCAATAAGCGAAAGGTATAACCTAATGAACATCCGAAGATTGTCCAATTGTCCTCTGTAGCAGCAGCAGGTGGGTGGAAGGGTTAGTCCCAAATCGATCTACCTAATATACGTAGTAACCTTAGACCTTCGTAGATGGTCATCGACCACTGGTGCTAATCAGTGGGGTTCGGAATGGTAAGTCCCGCCTAGCTATCCCATTGAACCGAGATAGGAAATACAATTTACACAGTAAATACTAATAAATCATCTTCGTAGTTCTAAGTACAAGTATCCAGGTAAGTGAATACAGGATAATGCACCTATGTAAAAGTGTTCCTGTATGGCATTCATGTATGTGTGTCCATGTAACAGGTAAGTATATGTAAACATATTCATGTATCAGGTAAACATCTATAAGTACTCATGTATCAGGTAATGTACTAGTATAGACTCATGAATGAACTGACTCTTGTGTCAATTCCTTGTAATGGAAGTAATGTTTGATATCTTCAAACTATCCCTATGATAATTTACTGTAATATAATTGGTTGATCATGTAGGTTTATACACTCTTTCCACTCAAGGGTGTGGGAAACTAAATGAAAGATGTAAACTATAACATCAATACATATATAAGAATATAAGTGTATATGCATAGTTTAGTTCAAGGATGTAAAATGGTTTTGTAAGACATCTTATGGGTTTTGAACAATAATTAACAATGATTTGATGTCATTTTAATATACATTTCAAAAGTAAAACATTTGGTAACAATGTGCTTTTAAGATGTAAAACCATTTCATGCATCACATTTTGTAGCATGTGAAATCTGTTAAATGACAAACATAGTTATAAAATACATATCAATGATTTAATAACAAGTTTGTTTCTACTTGTATTCCCCCCCCCCCCCATTAAAGCATTTAAAATCATTTAAAATATTGATTAGGGGTATGAACTCACCTGTAGTTGGTGATTGGAATGAACTGAACGATATAGGATGGCTAGGTGTCAAGCAAGGACTTGTGCACACACTACGATCCTAATGAACATATAATCACACATATATGCACTCAATTAGACTCAAGTGACTAATTGATAATGTTTAAGACATCCTAGACATAGTTAACACTTTATATAAGTGTTTTAAGCCGTAAGGATTTCATCTAAGCTATTGTGGGACAGGGTATTCGTGTTTAGGGTTTCCAAAGGACCCTATATGAGAGTTTACTCTCCATTAACCATCACACATGGAGTTTACGGTTGTAAACTCTTGAGTTTACGACCGTAAACTCCCAAACGTGTGTGTTTGGTGTGTTTTGAAGTCCCAAATGCTTTCTAGAATTATCCTAACTTAGTGGTTAAGTCCTTGGAAGGGTTTAAGGTCTAGAAGTACTCCAAATAGGAGTTTACGGCCTCAAGGCCATTCCCCTTGGAGTTTACGGCCGTAAACTCCCTTGGGGTGTTGTTTTTCTTGCTTTCAAGCCTCTTGCACTTGTGGGATATGTTCTAGACTTTTATTCCTAACATATGAAGGCATTAGGCACACCTTAGTGCCCTTTTTAGGAGTTTACGGCCCAAGAACCATGTCTTCTCCGTAAAATCACTTGGTTAAGTGATTTTGATGTGGTTTGGTCCTTCCATTAAGTGTGTAACAATTTCTTATAAAGGCCTAGGGCTTTAGGTGTCATGAAAACACCCTTTTGTCCATTTATATGGAGTTTACGGCCTAAGATACACTTGGGCCATAAACTCACATTTGTTTGTGTCTTTTGATGTGTTTAAGACCTTACACTACTTGGGAAAATAGCCTAGATGCAAGCCTTAAAGTCCTAGAGTCCTTAAATAACCATTTAGTGTTAGAAAATGGAGTTTACGGCCTATGAGAGTTCTAGGCTGTAAACTCCCAATCTTGGGTGGATTTTGGCTTGTTTTCTTGTCCCTAACATGCATACATACACATCTAAGGCCTTATCATAACACAAGTGTCGGTTTTGGCTTTGTTTCGGGAGTTTACCGCCCAAGAACACCTTGGGGAGTAAACTCCTAGATCTAATGATTTAGCCATATAAATCATGTTATAAGCATCTAATAAGTATTCTAACACTACTAGAAAGAGTTACTCACAATCTGGGATAAAAACCCGAAGATCCGTCAGAGAGAAAATGGCTTTTCTCTAGTTGGAATTGTGAATAATGAATTAATTTAATTCAAAAAACTATTTATAGTCCTGAAACATTTTGATAGAAAATACTTTTATTCTCGAACTTGGACTGTAACATTATGAAACTTGAAATGTTCAAATTTCACAAACCCAGGAGCATCCACTCTCCTGATATTTCCTGAAGTGTAAACCCTAATGTACACAAACTTGTTCGGAAAAGTCTGAAAATCACTGAAATTAGACTGGCTTCTATTGAATAGATATTGTTCGTACAAATGGAAAATTCGGGTTGTCACATCATCCCCCCGTTAGAAGGAATTTCGTCCCGAAATTAGAATTTAAGCAAGTAAGAAATTACACATAATTAAGCGAAAAGATCAGGCTATTTCAGTTTCATCTGATCCTCTTCTTCCCAAGTGAATTCCGGTCCACGCTTTGCGTTCCAGCGCACCTTCACTATCGGGATACGGCTCTGCTTTGTTTGCCTGACCTCTCGGTCCATGATCTCTACTGGTTCCTCCACGAAGTTGAGGCTCTCGTTGATCTCGATCTCGTAGAGTGGAATAACAAGAGTCTCATCGGATAGGCACTTTTTCAAGTTTGACACGTGGAAGGTAGGATGTATGTTACTGAGTTCTTTCGGTAGATTGAGCTTGTAAGCCACAGGGCCGATTCTTGCGAGAATCTCGAAACGCCCTATGTATCTTGGATTGAGCTTCCCACGCTTTCCAAAGCGTATCAAGCCCTTCCAGGGTGAGACCTTCAGTAGGACTCGGTCGCCCACCTGGAATTCCAATGGTTTCCTACGCTTGTCGGTGTAGCTTTTCTGTCGGTCTCTAGAGGCTTTTAATCGTTCATGAATTTGAACGATCTTCTCTGTCGTTTCCCGAATGATCTCCGGACCCGTGAGAGTGCTTTCGGGAACTCGTCCCTTAGCTAACTGGGTATCACCCACTTCAGCCCAGCATAGAGGGGATCTGCACTTTCGGCCATAGAGGGCCTCGAATGGAGCTGCCTTTATGCTCGTGTGATAACTGTTGTTGTAGGAAAATTCTGTTGGAATAGTGTCTAAGGCTGTAACTATATCCGGTTGTGCATGGTCCTTTTGGGTTGCCTTCACCATAGCAACTTGATAGGATGATTTATTAAGAGAGAATAAATATTATTAATATATTATGGGAATAATATAATGAGTAATATATTGTTATTTGATTAATATAAGTCATAGAATTAATTAGAATTAATTTGGTGACTTAAAGAGATTAATTAAATAAAGGGGTATAAACTGTCAATTGTTTGATAGTTAAGCTTTAAACTGTAAATCCATTTGGATATACTTTGGACGGATTCTAAGAGCTTTAGGAAAGCTAAAATCGTCCATATGCTTATCTAGGAATGGATTTGGATAGCCTTAAGAGAAGATTATCTGATAGGGACTTATCTGTAATCATTAAGGAATCTACAAGTATAAATAGACCCCATGGCATAGGGAATTCGACACTTCTGAAAAAGCAAGAGAACTCTGGTCGAATTCCTCCCCTCTCCTCTCTCCCAAATCATCCTCCTTGCTTTGGTGTTTGTAAGCCATTAGAGGAGTGACATTTGTGACTCTAGAAGCTCCAAGACCTCAAGATCAACAAGGAACTCAAAGGTATGATTCTAGATCTGTTTCAATGTTGTTATTTAACCTAATTAGTAAATTAGAAGTCTTGGATTCAAAGCATGTTTATTAGAAAGCCTAGATCCAAGCATTAGGGTTTTGCATGCGCACATAGGAAAGTTCTTATGGCTAAAACCCATCAGTGGTATCAGAGCATAGTTTGGTTTTCTGTAAATTGTTGCTTGATTAACTGAAACAAACCTGCAAAATTCGAATTTTTGGTTTCTGAGTCATGGACTCGGCGAGTCTCAAAGTGGACTCGGCGAGTAGGCCTGACTCGGCGAGTCCATTTGTGCACTCGGCGAGTCCAGGCGTCAGGAATGGCCAGATTCGGGATTTCTTTGTGTTTATCTTATCTTAACTTACCATAAACTAATTAGATCAACATTAATTCGTTTTTCTGATAAATATGACTATTATCTTGATCTAGTTAAGGGTAATTATCAACTAATTAAATATTTAATTTCCTTATATGATAATTAATTAATTATTTTAATTATTTTGGTAATTATCTTAAAAAGAAATCTTGAATAAATCAAATATAGATAATTAGGATATTAATTGTTAATTGGAATTATTTGTTATTTGATCCTCCATGTTTTAAATGTTTAAAACCTACCCTCATGATTTGAAATTTACTTTTGTGATTAAAAGCTTTAATTTAGACAACTTAAATTTCAAACCCTAGATTTTAAAAGTTTTAAAATACAACCCTATACTAATATATATATGTATAACTAAATGCTAGTCTTACCGTTAGTAGGCCTCATTCACGAAGCCGGTCTATAAGATGGGTATAAGGTTGCGTCCTATAAAATGGCGCTTAATGGGTGTACACTCACACCCACCGCTTGCTTGATTGGTGGAGGGTCGTTAGCCGAACGGGTAGGATAGGGCAACCTCATCCTCTCATTAAAAGTATAATAAGAAATACAAGTAACTACACATATTTTAAAATTTCCCAATCCTAGTTACTTTAGGAAAAGTGAATTGATGCAATCCCATGAAATTACACTTTGCACCTTGCTAAGATGTTGGTGGAGCGTGTGTGGTTTACCGGCACACTAATTGGTTCTAAGCGAAGGTGGCAAAGGATGATTCGTTGTTTATCATAGTTCGATGGAGCGTGTGTGGTTTACCGGCACGTCGAATAGGTGATTGTTACAATGAAGGCGCCATGTGAATTTGCATGGTAATTCACACCCGCTTTGTGATCCTCGGCATCCCAGTCACAAACAAGAGGGGCATATCGAGATTTAAACATGCCATTGAATAGATTCAATGAATCTCATCCGAACCTAGGAATTCTCAAAAAACACTTAGGACTAATAGTGTAAGCTTTTGATGGAGAATTAGTGAATCGTCATTCACTTACCTTCAATTTATTTGCATGTTAGATTACGGCATCCCTTTTCTAGTATGTAAATGTTATTGTTGGATCCTAGCCCTAATTTTCTTATTGGGTGATAATTAGGGATTCTTATTCTAATCTATCTTTGTCCTTTTCTAATTATAGATGTCAAACGCAAACAACGCTGCTGCTAGTTCTTTCACATTGATGAGCCTTTGTCAAAAGGTCACCTTCGATGGAACGAACTTTAGCGAATGGATAAGATACATTCGCACCATTGCTCGCTATGAGGATAAGGAGTATGTCCTCGATGAGAAGCTCAAGAAAATCAACCCAGAAATTGCTACTCCCGCCGAAATCACCGCCTTTGAAACTCATGAGCGAGATGCAACGAAGGTACATTGCATCATGATCGCCACCATGAACTCCGAATTCCAAAAGTCCTACGAGGACATGTACCCGTACGAGATGCATCAAGACTTATTGGAGAGGTACCACCAAAACGCGAGACAAGAGAGGTACGAGATTTTCACTAACATGATTTCCGCGAAGATGGGTCATGGAGAATCACTTACCGTGCACTTGCAAAAGATGCAAAGGTATGTTGACCGCCTCCGCAAGTTAAATGTTGACTTCGGTGAAGACTTGGCGATCGACATGGTGCTTCACTCTTTGCCTCCGATGTACAACCAATTTAGGATGACCTACCACATGAACAAAGAAGAGGTCACCCTAAGCAAGCTCCAAGGTCTCTTGAGGGTTGCTGAGAGCAACTTCAAGGACAAGTCTGTTGCACCCACTCCCAATCCACCCGCTGCTCCTGTCTTGGCTATTGGACAAGGGAAGGGAAAGAAGAGGAAAGCTTCATCCAAGAACCATCGCAAGGTGAAAGCCCGAGATGGTGCCTCTTCTAGTGGGACCAAAGTTGATCCCGCCAAGCCCTGCTCTAACCCGAAGGAGGCAGAGTGCCACCACTGCCACAAGATAGGACATTGGAAGAGAAGCTGCCCGGATTACCTGCAAGCAATCAAAGAAGGAAAGATCAAGCCATCTTTCGCAGGTATATATACAATCAAATCTAACGATTCTAATCATGCTATTTCTTGGGTTCTTGATACCGGTTGTGGTTATCACATTTGTTCTAATGTGCAGGGACTAAGAAGAAGTAGGGATGTGGAGCAAGGAAGGATCAATCTAATCATGGGGAACAGAAGATCGTCGCCTGTGACCAAGATTGGAATGTACTCCTTAGTGCTTAGGAATAGTTTAGTTTTAGATTTGAACAATTGTTGCTATTCGCCAGAAATGGCAAGAAACATCATTTCATTTCATGGTTTATATAGACAAGGATTTAGATTTTCTTTTAATAATGAGAATGGTTCTATTTTGGCTTATCTAAATGGTGTCTTTTACTTTGAAGCTATACCATGTAATGGAATATATGAAACCGTTATGATTGTTGATAACTTAGGAAATGATGTTTTGAATATTGATTCTTCCACTAGTATGGATAAAGCTTCCTTGTGGCATTGTCGTCTTGGACATGTCAACAAGAAACGCATAGCCCAACTCCAAAAGGATGGAGTGTTGGAGTCATTCGACCTTAGGGAAGATGACACATGCGAGTCTTGTTTGCTTGGAAAGATGACTAAGTCGCCTTTCACGAGTACATGTGAAAGGGGCGAGGGTCTATTGGACCTAATACATACCGATGTATGTGGACCGTTTAGATCAACCACGAAGGATGGGAACCGCTTCTATGTGACTTTTACCGATGACTATAGTAGATATGGGTATATCTACTTAATCAAGCAAAAGTCAGACACCTTTGAAAAGTTCAAAGAGTTCAAGAATGAAGTGGAGAATCAATTGGGCAGGAAAATCAAGATGCTTCGATCCGATCGAGGAGGAGAGTACCTAAGTCTTGAATTCCACGATTATCTCAAGGAGTGTGGAATAGTTTCGCAATTGACGCCTCCTAGGACACCGCAGTTAAATGGTGTGGCAGAAAGGTGTAATCGAACCTTATTGGATATGGTTCGCTCTAGGATGAGTCGTGCTTCACTACCAATCTCTTTTTGGGGGTATGCCTTAGAAACTGCCGCCCATATCCTTAACCGAGTCCCTACTAAGAAGGTTGCCAAAACACCTCACGAGATGTGGACAGGGAAAGCTCCCTCGTTGGCACATATCAAGGTTTGGGGTTGCGAGGCTTTCGTAAGACGAGATGCTCACGACAAGCTTGAACCTCGAAGTGAGCGATGTATTTTCATCGGCTACCCGCAGACATCCTTTGGATATCTCTTCTATAGACCGAAGGACAATGTTGTCTTCGTTGCAAGGAGAGGAGTTTTCCGAGAGCGAGAACTCATAAGCCAAGGAGACAGTGGGAGGAAAATCGAACTTGAAGAGATTCAAGAGTCGATAGATGAAGGAACCTCTACCGCTGGCACTCAACCCGAGGAGGAAACTCCGGTTGAACCGATTGACGAATCCTTACCTCTTAGACGTTCCGATAGAGTTAGAGTTCTACCCCAGTTTTATGGTTTTCATATTACTACCGAAGGGGACACGTATATTAGTGATGGTACACTAGTAAACCTTGATGAACCTAATAGCTATAAGGAAGCCATGGCAGGCCCGGAGTCTGAAAAATGGAAAGAGGCAATGGATAGCGAGATCCAATCCATGTATGATAACCAAGTTTGTAATTTGGTTGATTTTGTGCCCGGACGTAAGACCGTTGGGTGCAAATGGATCTTCAAGAAGAAGACCGACGTGGATGGGAACGTACACACATATAAAGCGCGATTGGTAGCGAAGGGCTTTACTCAAACTCCCGGAGTTGACTATGATGAGACCTTCTCACCAGTTACGAAGATTAAATCTATTAGAGTGATGTTAGCAATTGCCGCATTTCATGATTATGAGATTTGGCAAATGGATGTCAAGACCGCTTTCCTTAATGGGAAGCTGGCTGAGGATGTGTACATGGCTCAGCCCGAAGGGTTTGTGGATCCGAAGCATCCGAATAGAGTGTGTAAGCTTGAAAAGTCCATTTATGGACTTAAAAAAGCGTCTCGCAGATGGAATCTTTGCTTCGATGAGAAAGTCAAAGAGTTTGGATTTGTACGAAGCGAAGACGAGTCTTGTGTATATGTCAAAGCCAGTGGGAGTATAGTAAGCTTTCTCGTCCTATATGTTGATGACATATTGCTCATAGGAAATGACATCCCGACTCTGCAGGAAGTTAAGTCCTGGCTCGGGAAGTGCTTCGCTATGAAGGACCTCGGAGAAGCTTCTTACATTTTGGGAATAAGGATAGTGAGAGAAAGAAGTAAGAGACTAATTGGACTTAGTCAGAACACTTACTTGGAGAAGGTACTGAAACGTTTTAGTATGGAAAACTCAAAGAAGGGAGAATTACCAATACAAAGTAATGCCAAATTGAGTAAGACTCAAAGTCCGAGTACCGAAGCTGAGATAGCAGAAATGAGCCGAGTACCATACGCTTCCGCAGTTGGCTCAATCATGTACGCTATGACTTGTACTCGCCCTGATGTAGCCTTCGCTTTGAGCATGGTTAGCAGATATCAAGGGAATCCTGGCAAAGCACATTGGATTGCGGTGAAGAATATCCTTAAGTACCTTCGGAGGACGAAGGAATGGTTCTTAGTCCTCGGAGGAAGTGATGACTTGAAGGTGCGAGGGTATAGTGACGCCAGTTTTCAGACCGACAGGGACAACTACCGTTCGCAGTCGGGCTGGGTCTTTACCCTAAATGGAGGAGCAGTGACATGGAAAAGTTCCAAGCAGGAAACCGTAGCTGATTCAACGTGCGAATCAGAGTACATTGCAGCGAGCGAAGCGTCGAAGGAGGCAATATGGCTAAAGAACTTCATCAGTGATCTTGGAGTCGTACCTGCCATAAAGGAGCCAATGGAGATTTTCTGTGATAACGAAGGTGCGGTTGCCTTAACCAAGGAACCAAGGGATCATGGTAGATCAAGACATATCGACAGAAAATATCACTTCATCAGACATCGTGTAGAAGAAGGACAACTCATAGTAAAAAGGATATCATCAGAAGATAACCCAGCAGATCCGCTTACGAAGGGACTGAGTAGGGTTAAGCACTTACAGCATGCTAGGAGTATTGGGCTGAAGGATGATATTAGCATAGATTAGATAGTATTAGAAACGTGTAATAGATAAATGTAATTAACATTTGATGATTAAATAAAGGAGTTTTATTTATGAGTAATGATACTATCTTATGTTAATTGTTTAGCTATTGTTTCACTTTGCATGTTTTGACTTCCAGAATAATTGAGTTTATTAGGAATAATCGGATTATTCAAATAGTCCACAATCGTTCATATGTTGGGAGTAGATATGAAAGAAGATTGTCATGAATTGGTGTGTAGAATGTCTAAATGGTGTTAGACATAGCAAAGGATTGCTACAACGTTCATGAGTGCTTATGAACTAGTTTTGAGCATTGGAATAAACCCGCGCTTGCTGGAATCACCTTGTGGAATACGATATAGAAGGTGATCGCAAGACGATAATATCATATAGTCTTAAAACCTAGATATATGGTTTATTATTTGTTAATTGATTGTACATTGATAATGCGAAAACGCATCAGTAACTTGATGTTATAAAACGTATTGTTGTGTATAGTTGGTTAATGAATAAGTAAATGCATATAAGTCGAAGTTTATCTGTAACTTTTATCTAAGAAGGTAAAAGCGATATCTCGGCCGCTCGATGATTTGATTTGACTTATGTGCCGGGCCCGGTCAGAACTGAATTGATGTGTTCGATTAAGTTCTATGTCGAATAAATCAGAGATCGAGAAACCTAAATGCTTGACTAACCATTCCATAGGATTGTCAGCATGATATCTAACAGAGGACTGTACGTTCCCTTATCTAAAGGACAAGATTGATTAGATCAGAGTTGACAGCGTCTTTGAGAGCTATGATTGCAAACCGAATTGTACTAGTATAGTTACTAGACTTATCCAAGTGGGAGACTGTTGGAATAGTGTCTAAGGCTGTAACTATATCCGGTTGTGCATGGTCCTTTTGGGTTGCCTTCACCATAGCAACTTGATAGGATGATTTATTAAGAGAGAATAAATATTATTAATATATTATGGGAATAATATAATGAGTAATATATTGTTATTTGATTAATATAAGTCATAGAATTAATTAGAATTAATTTGGTGACTTAAAGAGATTAATTAAATAAAGGGGTATAAACTGTCAATTGTTTGATAGTTAAGCTTTAAACTGTAAATCCATTTGGATATACTTTGGACGGATTCTAAGAGCTTTAGGAAAGCTAAAATCGTCCATATGCTTATCTAGGAATGGATTTGGATAGCCTTAAGAGAAGATTATCTGATAGGGACTTATCTGTAATCATTAAGGAATCTACAAGTATAAATAGACCCCATGGCATAGGGAATTCGACACTTCTGAAAAAGCAAGAGAACTCTGGTCGAATTCCTCCCCTCTCCTCTCTCCCAAATCATCCTCCTTGCTTTGGTGTTTGTAAGCCATTAGAGGAGTGACATTTGTGACTCTAGAAGCTCCAAGACCTCAAGATCAACAAGGAACTCAAAGGTATGATTCTAGATCTGTTTCAATGTTGTTATTTAACCTAATTAGTAAATTAGAAGTCTTGGATTCAAAGCATGTTTATTAGAAAGCCTAGATCCAAGCATTAGGGTTTTGCATGCGCACATAGGAAAGTTCTTATGGCTAAAACCCATCAAACACCTCATGAGATGTGGACTGGGAAGGTTCCCAATTTGAACCACATCAAGATTTGGGGCTGCGAGGCTTTCGTGAGGCGTGAGACTCATGATAAGCTCGAATCCCGAAGTGAAAGGTGTATTTTCATCGGCTACCCACAGAAATCCTTCGGTTACCTCTTCTACAGACCCAGTGAGAATGTGGTCTTTGTAGCAAGAAGAGGGGTCTTTCGTGAGAGAGAATTTATAAGCCAAGGAGACAGTGGGAGGTAAATTGATCTTGAAGAAATTCAAGAAGCGATTGGTGAAGGAACCTCAGACACTAGCAATCAACCTGAGGAGGAAACTCCTGTTGAGCAAGTTGACATGTCTGTACCTCCGAGGCATTCCACACGGGTTAGGAATACACCTTCGTTTTATTATGGCTTTCATATTACTACGGAAGGTGATACATTTATCAGCGATAGTACGCTGGTAAATTTGGATGAACCTAGCAGTGTTAAGGAAGCCATGGTAGGCCCGGAGTCTGCTAAATGGAAGGAGGCTATGGACAGCGAGATACAGTCCATGTATGACAATCAAGTTTGGAACTTGGTTGACAATGTATCAGGCCGTAAAACAGTCGGGTGCAAATGGATCTTCAAGAAGAAGATCAACATGGAAGGAAAAGTGCATACTTATAAGGCTCGATTGGTTGCGAAGGGTTTTACTCAGACTCAGGGCATTGATTATGATGAAACCTTCTCACCGGTAGCAAAGATTAAGTCTATTAGGGTTATGCTAGCCATTGCAGCATTTCATGATTATGAAATATGGCAAATGGATGTCAAAACCGCTTTCCTTAATGGAAAGTTGGCTGAGGATGTGTACATGAATCAGCCAGAGGGTTTTGTCAGTACAGAGTACCCTAATAGAGTATGCAAGCTTGAGACATCCATTTATGGATTAAAACAAGCATCTCATAGCTTGAATCTTTGTTTTGATGAGAAGGTCAAAGAGTTTGGCTTCTCGAGAAGTGAAGATGAGTCTTGCGTGTATGTCAGAGCTAGTGGGAGTATAGTTAGCTTCTTGGTATTGTATGTGGATGACATACTACTTATAGGAAATGACATCCCAACCTTACAGGAGGTTAAGTCCTGGCTTGGGAAGTGCTTTGCTATGAAGCACCTAGGGGAGGCTACCTATATGCTAGGGATAAGGATATTAAGAGAAAAGAGTAAAAGACTAATTGGACTTAGTCAGAGTACCTACTTGGATAAGGTGTTGAAAAGGTTCAACATGCAGAATTCCAAGAATGGAGATTTACCGATCCAAAGCAATGCCAAACTGAGTAAGACTCAAAGTCCGAGTATAGAATAATTAATTTATTCAAACCTCCACAATCGGTTATACATCGGAAGTAGGTATGAATCAAGATTGTCATGAATTGGGTTTGTAGATGGCTAAAGTGTTTAGACATGGCAATGGTTGCTGCAACATTCATGAGTACTCACAAGTTATGAGTATTGGTACAAACCCACGCTCACTTGTATCACTTCATAGAATTTATCTCGAGTGATCGAGAGACGATAATATGATATAAGTCTTCAAACCTTTGCGCAAGTAAGGCATTTACTCACGAAGGTAGCAATATCTGCTTTCATGTTAGGCCACAAGTATAGCTTTTTAAGATCCAGATACATCTTATCTGAACCCGGGTGGACGGAATAACGAGTGTTGTGAGCTTCGGTTATGACCAAGTCTCTGAAGCCGCCGTGTTTCGGTGTCCAGATCCGATCCATGAGGTATAAGGCTCCGCCACCCTTGACTTCCAAGTTATTATCCATCCCTCTAAGGGATTCACCAGCCACGTTTTTAGGTTTCAAAGTGTCGAGCTGAGCCTCCTTTATTTGCGTGGACAAGTGTGAATGGATAGTTAGAGTCAAAGACTTGACTCTACGACCAGTATATTCTTTCCGACTTAGGGCGTCGGCTACTACATTGGCTTTACCCGGATGATAACAAATTTCGCATTCGTAATCACTAAGTAGCTCTGTCACACCCCCGAACCAGGCGGCGGAAACGTCCGGGGGCTGTTGTGACTCAATTGTATATCATAACATTGAATATATATGAAACATAACAACATTCGTCACCATGCATTAATATAGTACAACCAGTAGCGTTTACATGAAATACACTGTTTAAATATTACATTCCCAAAAATAAATTTTTCGATTCGTACATAAATAAACTGCAAGCCATCACTGAATATGATTTCCTTTGATTCACTGGTTTCCTGAGAATACAAGTATTTTAAAAAAAAAACGTCAACATATGGAATGTTGGTGAGTTCATAAGTTGTATTTGAAAAACAATGTTTCGTATCGTTTGAAAACCACCAGAAAATCCGATATTTTCTGAAAAGAGAAGCTTTTGGAAACGGTTGTGAAGATCCATAAGTATGCTTGTTTGTTTTCTATACTTGTAAAAATTGTTTATTGGAATTGTATGTATTTCGAATCTGTATGTATTGAAAAACCCTAGGAAAACCCGATGTTTTCCTAATTCTTTGAATTCCATGAATTTATTTTGAAACCATTGCAACGCATGAAGATATCATTACCAGACGACATTGGATTATTTTGAGCATGATTATCTGCTACAAACACGTGTTACACAAACGACTTGTCTATAGCAATACTAACGATCCCGTAGGCGTCGTCCGTACTAATCACGTTATCCAACCGTCCTGACTACGTGTAGTCCCACATCCAAAGAGAAAGAGGACACGAAGGCCTCGATGACTCTCTTAGCTGGTTGGGGATAAAAAGGTACGAGGGGTCCCAGACCCGCCTCGCAAAAAGGCAGACTTTACTAGCGACACTAAAGGACCCTTGGGGACCAGTAGTCTACAAGCCATTGAAAGTCCGGTTACGTCGTGTCGGATCGGTAAAACCCAACACTTCGTAAGATTGAAGTCTTTGGGCCTTAAGATCAGGTCGTCGGGCTAGCTAGGCTCAACGAACAAGATTTTACACTTGTGGGGCCCAAAGATAGTGCGTAGACGTCTGTGCACATTCGCATGTATAATGAATTCCAAATCGTTAGTTGTATGAATCGTAGTGTTGTAGTATCATAGTGTCGTCGTGTTAGTAGTTTCGGATTTTATTGGTTCGAGACCGAACCAATTCGTTTAACAACGACTTTGATGTTGTAATGTATTGTATTTTGTCGGTAGTCGTGGTGCCATTATTTGGTCAAATTGCATGTATTGAATTAGTCTTGAAAATTTTCTGTTTTCAGCCCCTCCTTGTTTGCAAAATTTACTTTTTCACCCCCTTTATTCAAATACTTTCCGGTTTGGTCCTTAAATCAATTTTCTTGACATTTTAACACCAAAATTTATTGAAATAAATATTTTTCAGCATATTTTTCATAGAAAACAGCTTAAGTCCCTGAAATTTCAGTTTTCTCGGTTATAACCCTTCTTTTCGCATTTTTGGCAATTTTGGCCCAAATTGTAAAATTTTTTTGCAACTTTGATCCTTTTTAAATTTAAAAAGCATTTTATACCTTTGAAAAGGACTTGGACCACTTATGGTCCACTGTTTTACAGAAAATCACAGTTTTGGCCCTCCAAAACAAAAAAATTCGCAAAATGGGCCTCATTGGGCCGGAATTGTCATTTTTAGCCCATTAAGCTTGAAATTTATGTTTTTAATCCTCTAAATGAGCATATTTCCAGAAATTGTTTTATTGAAACTGTTTTGACACACTTCATCCATCAGAATTCGTGAAATGTCAATTTGGACCCTTAATTTTGTATTTTTCACATTTTAGGCCCAAAATTTGTGTTTTTAGCCCAAAGAAAATTGTTACTAACTACTTAGCCATTTTTCTTGAAACACTTTGTATGTAGAAACATATTTGATGCAAAAATCATTTAACACAAGATATATCTCGGTTTTGAGGGGTTTTATGGCTAGATCCAACATTTTAGCACACAAAAGCATACATGTAAGCATGGAAATCATACAAGGCATACAAAACACATATAGATCTACACTTTCACTTGTATTCCCCCCCCCCCCCCCCACAAAACTCATAAAAACAGAAAATAGGGGGTATGAAGCTCACCTTGTTTGAAGCTTTCGGTTTTTGAGGAAAAGGTGGAAGAAAGATGAAGTGATTTTTGGCCTTAGCACCCTTTGATGAAGATCTCGAGTTTGAGATGGTTCTAGGATGCAAGATCACGATTTTTGCATAGATTAGGAAAGGATTTTGATAAACAAAGAATTTAATTCATAGATCCAAGCATAATCTTACCTTAAATGAAGAATTAACTTGCAAGGTCCTCTTGAAAGCCCCTAATTTTCGAGATTTTTGGAGAGGGGAGGAAGGAGTGTTCTTGAGTGATCTAGAGAGAGTTTGAGAGATTTTTGTGGTGTGTGTGTGTGCTTGTGGCCGAGAGTGAGAGAGAGGAAGAAGTGAGGTGATCTTTGAAGTGATACTTGCATGGAAGAATGGGATATCTTGCATGGAAATCCAATAGACAATAATGATGTGGCACAACAAGTCAACTCTTCCATCTTCTTGGGCTTGGGCCTTGGGCCGAGAATTTGAAAGGGAAAAGAAAAATTTGGGCTATTTCCCTTAAGCCCAAAATTAGAGTTAGTTAGGGTGTGTTTTATACCTAAAAGAATGTAGTATGATTTTTTTTCCATTTTTGTTGAACTAGTTTAGGGTATTCATGGATCAAAGCTTTTAATTCATTTCATTCTAGGCCCAACATGGCCCAAAATGTTGAAATAACTTAGTGTGGGTCCAATTAGAGCCCAATTAGGGTTCTAAGCCCATGATAGTCTAATTGGAAGCTTATTGGTCCATTTGGATCCAATAAGGGAGTCCTAGTCCAAAATGGACTTAAACAAGGACTTCTAGGGTCTCCAATTGTTTGATGACTATTTGTGATGATTGTATGGTGTGTTTGATTGAAATTTTTCATTCACATTAGCTTGAATGTATAGTTTAGAAGACACAAAATTTCTAGTTGTGACAAGCTCGATCCACCGTCGTTGTCTCATGTTGAGCTCTTTATGGTCGAAAATGTGCTGTAGACTCTTATGGTCTATAAAGATCGTGCTTTTTGTACCGTATAGGTAATGTCGCCAGATCTTCAGAGCAAACACAACTGCTCCTAGTTCTAGATCGTGGGTTGTGTAGTTAACCTCATGTGTCTTCAGCTGTCTCGAGGCATAGGCTATGACTTTACCTCGCTGCATCAGAACACATCCGAGTCCTTGATTGGATGCATTGCAATACACAATGAAGTCTTCTATTCCTTCGGGAAGGGATAGTATCGGGGCGGTGCACAAGGCTTGTTTGAGCGTTTGGAACGCTTTTTCCGGTTTCTCTTCCCAGTCGAAGGCCACGCCTTTCTGGGTCAAGGTTGTAAGAGGCTTCACTATGCTGGAGAAGTTTTGAATGAACCTGCGATAGTAGGCAGCTAGACCTAGAAATTGACGAATTTCAGTAGGTGTCTTTGGTGCTGACCAGTTCTCCATGGCCTTAAATTTGGAAGGGTCCATGTGTATACCTTGTTCGCTAACCACATGGCCCAAAAATTCGACACGCCGAATCCAAAATTCGCACTTGGAGAACTTTGCGTAGAGCTTCTCCGCTCGCAATGTTTCTAAGATTTTACGGAGATGTTGACCATGCTCCTCCTTACTTCGAGAGTAGATGAGTATGTCATCAATGAAGACGATGACGAACTGATCCAAGTAAGGACGACACACCCTATTCATCAGATCCATGAATACTACGGGCGCGTTAGTTAATCTGAATGGCATCACTACAAACTCGTAGTGCCCATAACAAGTTCGGAAGGTTGTCTTGGGAACATCGTCCTCTAACACTCGTAGTTGGTGGTATCCGGATCGCAGATCTATCTTCGAGAAGTAGTTGGCTCCTTGAAGTTGATCAAACAAATCGTCAATGCGGGGCAAGGGGTAACGATTTTTAATGGTAAGTTTGTTGAGTTCTCTATAGTCGATGCACATGCGAAACGATCCATCTTTCTTCTTGACGAACAAGACCGGTGCTCCCCATGGCGAGAAACTTGGTCGAATGAATCCCTTCTTGAGCAGTTCGTTAAGTTGACTGGAAAGTTCCTGCATTTCAGCCAGTGCCAGACGATACGGGGATTTTGCTACGGGGGTAGCCCCTGTCACTAAGTCGATTCTGAACTCGACTTGGCGTTGTGGTGGTAAACCGGGAAGTTCTTCTGGGAATATGTCGGGAAAGTCGCATACTTCTGGGATTTTCTGGATGTCTTTCTATTCTTGGCTGGTATCGACGACGTGTGCTAGGAATGCATGATATTCCTTTCGCAAGCACTTCTGGGCTTGAATGCACGAAATGATGCAAAGGTTCGTACTAGTTTTGTCGCCGTAGATAATTAAAGTTTCGTTGTTAGGAAGGTTAAGACGAACTGCTTTTTCGAAGCACATAATGTCGGCACGCAGAAGACTCAACCAATCCATACCGATGATAACGTCGAAACATTTAATGGTAACTGGCATGAGATCTATCTTGAAAGTATGGCTATCTAAAGTTAAGATACAACCTACGTATATGCAGTTTGTACTCTCTGTTTTCCCGTTAGCCATTTCTACTGTGAATGAATTATCTAATGCACATGGTTTTTGTTTAAGCAGGTGTGCAAATATGTGACTTACAAAACTTTTCTCGGCTCCACTATCGAAAAGTATGCAAGCATATGAGTTATCGAGGAGGAACGTACCAGTAACTATCATTGGATCAGCTACTGCTTCCTCGTGGCCTAGGGCCATAACTCTTCCCACCCCTCCAGCCATTCCTGCTTTAGGGCAGTTCCTCTTGTAGTGGCCCACTTCGCCGCAACCGTAGCAAGTTTGACCCATACCAGTGTTAGGAGCCTGGGTGGCTTGAGCTGTTGGAGTTTGGCAGAAACGGGCGGTGTGCCCCTTCCGGTTGCAGTTGGTGCATTGCATCTCCCTGCAACGCCCGCGGTGGTGGAAGTTGCACTTGGTGCACTTCGGGAGAGACCCAACATAAGTTTTTGCTAGTATGGGGTTCGCAGGGACAGCGGGAGTCACTGTGGCAGCATTGATTGCCACAAGTTGTTGTCTCTTGGAGGATCCTTGCGAAGCCCCCTTTTTCCTCTTGGACCACCCTTTCTGGTTGTTGCCAGGGCTGGACTCTTGGGGTACGGGTGTAGGGATTGTTGTGTTCTGAGGTTTCCGGTGATCGATAAGAGATTGTGCCAGTTCCTTGGCACTATCAAAGGTAATAGGCCTGGAAGCGATCACACTTGACTGGATCTGGGGTGACAGTCCCCAGATATATCTCTCGATCTTTTTGCTCTGGAGAGCAACCATATCAGGGCATAAGTTTGCCAAATCACAGAACCTATTTGTGTAGGTAGTGATGTCGGATCCAACCATTTGTAGACCCCAGAATTCTTGCTCGAGTTTTTGTATTTCACCTCGAGGACAGTATTCTTTCATCAGCATGTCTTTCAATTTTTCCCAGCCGATGGAATACGCCACCACCAAAGTTAGATAGTTAGCATGGCTGTTCCACCATGTTAGTGCTCAGTCAGAGAAGGTACAAGCTGCGAACTTGACCTTGTTGCCTTCTTGGCATCCGCAGATCTCAAAGACAGATTCCATCTTCTCAATCCATTGTCTTAACACCATAACACCCCCAGTTCCATTGAAACTGTGGGGTTTGGCGTTAGTGAAGTCCTTGTAGGTGCACTCCCGAGGGTGTGATTGCTGACACAGCAGCTGCAACTGCGGCTGTGAAAGCTGCCTGGAACATGTTGGCATCAAAAGGATTTGGTGGTTGAAGAGGTACAGGTGGTGGTGGAGGTGGTGGTATTGGTGCTGCGTTGTTTGGGTTCCTCCTTGGATTCCTGTGTGGCGGCATCTTTAACTATACGTTTAAAAGATGACGACAAGGATAAGAATAAATGATTAATGAATGTGTCTCATGGACTAATCCCCATAGCCCAACAACACATGGAATAGCTAAAATAGACGACTGACTAAGGTACTTATAGTAAGACTAAATACCCATATGGTATTTCTTTTATGGTTGTGTTGGTAAGTTTTTAGACTTGTTGCCCTATCACAACCATTCTTGGGCATATTCTAATCACTCCTCCGACCAGCGTAGTTGATCAGGCTATGCCATTCCCAAGACTGACCATATATCCCCAGGCTTACTTGTGATATTCAACAATCTTAATACTTTTGTTCTTGTCGTTGAGACACTGATTTTAGTATGAGTGCAGGCACGTATACTTACTTATATATTTTATTATTTAAAAGTATAACTCTGAGACAGAGTGTTTTAATACCATGTATTTATAGTTAGTATATCTTTTATGGGTTGATATACTTAATTCACTATAAACAATGCTCTGATACCAATCTGTCACACCCCAAAACCACGAACGACGGAAACGTTCAGGGGTGGAGGACGTCATGTACAGTATCACAACAGTGTAATATAATAAATAAGCAACAACATCATCCATTGCATTATAAGTAAAGTTTAATACATGTGTGTTCTTTCATTGTAGTAAAACACCAAAAATATACAATCAAAATAAAATACGAGACTTGTCTGCTCCGTCTTCTCAAAACCTAGCCTCCGTACCTGTCTACAGACGACCTGAGAATACAAGTTATTTTGAAAGCGAGTATCAGCTTTAAAGCTGGTGAATTCATAAGTAAATAGGTGTCATTGCCTTGTTTGTGAAAATTTGTTATGAAAGCCATGTAAATCTTTAAATGAAAATGTTGAGGTAAGTATGAAATCCCTAGAAAAACCCTTATTTTCTATAAGTATGAAATGTAGCCTTCTACCAAGACCCGAATGTTCTGTATGTATGAAGTGTAGTCTTCTACCAAGACCTGAATGTTTTCTAAGTATGAAGTGTAGTCTTCTACCAAGACCCGAATGTTTTGTAAGTATGAAGTGTAGTCTTCTACCAAGACCTGAATGTTTTCTAAGGATGAAGTGTAGTCTTCTACCAAGACCAGAATATTTTGTAAGTATGAAGTGTAGTCTTCTACCAAGACCTGAATGTTTTCTAAGTATGAAGTGTAGTCTTCTACCAAGACCAGAATGTTTTGTAAGTATGAAATGTAGTCTTCTACCAATACCTGAATGTTTTCTAAGTATGATGTGTAGTCTTCTACCAAGACCCGAATGTTTTGTAAGTATGAAGTGTAGTCTTCTACCAAGACCCAAATGTTCTGTAAAATGATAGTTTTCCCTTAGTATTGACTAGTACTAAAAGTGCTTAGTCTAGCTCATCGATTATGGGAATGTATCAGAAAATAAAGTAAACAGGAAAAATGTACTATTGTAAGTGTTGTCACTGGGTACTAGGACCAACACAACATCGCATTAAGCGAAATATGTAACCTAATGAACATCCGAAGATTGTCCAAAACAAGTATTAATGTAAGTGTCGTCGCTGGGTACTTGGAGTAACACAATCATCGCAATAAGCGAAAGGTATAACCTAATGAACATCCGAAGATTGTCCAATTGTCCTCTGTAGCAGCAGCAGGTGGGTGGAAGGGTTAGTCCCAAATCGATCTACCTAATATACGTAGTAACCTTAGACCTTCGTAGATGGTCATCGACCACTGGTGCTAATCAGTGGGGTTCGGAATGGTAAGTCCCGCCTAGCTATCCCATTGAACCGAGAGAGGAAATACAATTGTTGCTTATTTGTTTGAAACTTGTGTGCAAAATTCGAATGTTGTGTTTCTGTGTCGTAAACTCGACGAGTCCTATGGTGGACTCGACGAGTTGGCCTAACTCGACGAGTCCAGTTGGGAACACGACGAGTTCAAGCATCAGGAAGGGCCAAATTAGATCAATCCTAATCCGATTTTCTGATATATATGACTATAATCTTGATCTAATTAAAGATATTTATCAAGTAATAAAATATTTAATTTCCTTATATGATAATTAATTAATTATTTTAATTAATTTGGTAATTATCTTGCAAGAAATCATTAAATAAATCAAATATGGATAATTATGGAATTAACTGTTAATTAAAATTATTTGTTATTTGATCCTCCATGTTTTAAATGTTTAAAACTTGTCCTTAAGTTTTAAAATTTATATTTTGTGATTAAAAGTTTTATTTTAGACAATTTAAATTTCAAACCCTAGATTTTAAAAAGTTTAAAATACAACCCTATACTAATATAATATTACAAGAATAATATGTATATATATATGTACAACTAAAATGCTAGTCTTACCGTTAGTAGGCCTTATTCACGAAGCCGATCTATAAGGTGGGTATAAGGTTGCGGCCTATAAAATGGCGCTTAATGGGTGTACACTCACACCCACCGCTTGCTTGATCGGTGGAGGGTCATTAGTCGAACGGGTAGGATAGGGCAATCACATCCTCTCATTAAAAGTATAATATGAAATACAAAGTAACTACACATTTTTTTTTTAAATTTCCCAATATTAGTTACTTTAGGAAAAGTGAATTGATGCAATCCCATGAAATTACACTTTGTACCTTGCTAAGAAGTTAGTGGAGCATGTGTGGTTTACCGGCACACTAATTGGTTCTAAGCGAAGGTTGAAAATGGTGATTCATTGTTTATCATAGTTCGATGGAGCGTGTGTGGTTTACCGGCACATCGAATAGGTGATCGTTACAATGAACGCACCATGTGAATTTGCATGGTAATTCACATTCGCTTTGTGATCCTCGGTATCCCAGTCACAAACAAGACGGGCATATCGAGATTTAAACATGCCATTGAAATGTTTCAATGAATCTCACCCGAACCTAGGAATTCTCAATTCATTTAGGACTTAAAGTTATGTTTTTATGGTGGAGAATTAGTGAATCGTCCTTCACTTACCTTCAAATTATTTGCATGTTAGATTACGGCATCCCTTTTCTAATATGTAAATATTGTTGTTGGATCCTAGCCCTAATTTTTCTTATTCGGTGATAATTAGGGATTCATATTCTAATCTATCTTTGTCCTTTCTATTTGTAGATGTGGAACGCAAACAACGCTGCTGCTAGTTCTTTCACATTGATGAGCCTTTGTCAAAAGGTCACTTTCGATGGGATGAATTTTAGCGAATGGATAAGATACATTCGCACAATTGCTCGCTATGAGGATAAGGAGTATGTCCTCGATGAGAAGCTCGAGAAAATCAACCCTGAAATCGCTACTCCGGCTGAAATGACCGCTTTTGAAACTCGTGAGCGAGATGCAACGAAGGTACATTGCATCATGATAGCCACTATGAACTCCGAATTCCAAAAGTCCTATGAGGACATGTACCCGTATGAGATGCATCAAGACTTATTGGAGAGATACCACCAAAACGCGATACAAGAGCGTTATGAGATTTTCACTAACATGATTTCCGCTAAGATGGGTCATGGAGAATCTCTTACTGTGCACCTGCAAAAGATGCAAAGGTATGTCGACCGCCTTCGCAACTTAAATGTTGACTTAGGGGAAGACTTGGCGATCGACATGGTGCTTCACTCTTTGCCTCCGAGCTATAATCAATTTAGGATGACCTACCACATGAACAAAGAGGAGGTCACCCTAAGCAAACTCCAAGGTCTCTTGAGGGTCGCTGAGAGCAACTTCAAGGACAAGTCTGTTGCACCAACTCCCAATCCACCCGCTGCTCCTGTCTTGACTATTGGACAAGGGAAGGGGAAGAAGAGGAAGGCCTCGTCTAAGAACTATCGCAAGGTTAAAGCCCGAGATGGTGCCTCTTCTAGTGGGACCAAAGTTGATCCTGCTAAGCCCTGCCCTAACCCAAAGGAGGAAGACTGCCACCACTGCCACAAGATAGGACATTGGAAGAGAAGCTGCCCAGAGTACCTGCAAGCCATCAAGGAAGGAAAGATCAAGCCGTCTTTCGCAGGTATATACACAATTAAATCTAACGATTCTAATCATGCTATTTCTTGGGTTCTTGATACCGGTTGTGGTTACCACATTTGCTCTAATGTGCAGGGACTAAGAAGAAGTAGGGATGTGGAGCAAGGAAGGATCAATCTAATCATGGGGAACAGAAGATCGTCGCCTGTGACCAAGATTGGAGTGTATTCTTTAGTGCTTAGGAATAGTTTATATTTAAATTTGAACAATTGTTGCTATTCGCCAGAAATGGCTAGAAACATCATTTCATTTCATGGTTTGTTTAGACAAGGTTTTAGATTTTCTTTTAATAATGAGAATTGTTCTATTTTAGCTTATCTAAATGGGGTCTTTTATTTTGAAGCTATACCATGTAATGGAATATATGAAACTGCTATGATTGTTGATAACTTAGGAAATGATGTTTTGAAAATAGATTCTTCCAATAGTATGGATAGAGCATCCTTGTGGCATTGTCATCTTGGACATGTCAACAAGAAACGCATAGCCCAACTCCAAAAGGATGGAGTGTTGGAGTCATTCGACCATAGGGAAGATGACACATGTGAGTCTTGTTTACTTGGAAAGATGACCAAGTCACCCTTCACAAGTACATGTGAAAGGGGTGAGGGTCTATTGGACCTAATACATACCGATGTATGTGGACCGTTTAGATCAACCACGAAGGATGGAAACTGCTTCTACGTGACTCTTACCGATTAACATAGTAGATATGGGTATATCTATTTAATCAAGCAAAAGTTAGAAACTTTTGAAAAGTTCAAAGAGTTCAAGAATGAAGTGGAGAATCAATTGGGCAGGAAAATCAAGATGCTTCGATCCGATCGAGGAGGAGAGTACCTAAGTCTTCAATTCCACGACTATCTCAAGGTGTGTGGAATAGTTTCACAATTGACGCCTCCTAGGACACCACAATTGAATGGTCTGGCAGAAAGGCGTAATCGAACCTTACTGGATATGGTTCGCTCTATGATGAGTCGTGCTTCACTACCTATCTCTTTTTGGGGGTATGCCTTAGAGACTGCCACCCATATCCTTAACCGAGTCCCTACTAAGAAGGTTGCCAAAACACCTCACGAGATGTGGAAAGGGAAAGCTCCCTCGTTGGCACATATCAAGGTTTGGGGTTGCGAGGCTTTCGTAAGATGAGATACTCACGACAAGCTCGAACCTCGAAGTGAGCGATGTATTTTCATCGGCTACCCGCAGAAATCCTTTGGATATCTCTTCTATAGACCGAAGGACAATATTGTCTTCGTTGCGAGGAGAGGAGTTTTTCGAGAGCGAGAACTCATAAGCCAAGGAGACAGTGGGAGGCAAATTGAGCTTGAAGAGATTCAAGAGTCGATAGATGAAGGAACCTCTACCGCTGGCACTCAACCCGAGGAGGAAACTCCGGTTGAACCGATTGACGAGTCCTTACCTCTTAGACGTTCCGATAGAGTTAGAGTTCAACCCCAGTTTTATGGTTTTCATATTACTACCGAAGGGGATACGTATATTAGTGATGACACACTAATAAATCTTGATGAACCTAATAGCTATAAGGAAGCCATGGTAGGCACGGAGTCTGCGAAGTGGAAAGTGGCAATGGATAGCGAGATCCAATCCATGTATGATAACCAAGTTTGGAATTTGGTTGATTATGTTCCCGGACGTAAGACCGTTGGGTGCAAATGGATCTTCAAGAAGAAGACCAACGTGGATGGAAACGTACACACATATAAAGCGCGATTGGTCGCGAAGGGCTTTACTCAAACTCCCAGAGTTGACTATGATGAGACCTTCTCACCAGTTGCAAAGATAAAATCTATTAGAGTGATGCTAGAGATTGCCGCATTTCATGATTATGAGACTTGGAAAATGGATGTCAAGACCGCTTTCCTTAATGGGAAGTTGGCTGTGGATGTTTACATGGCTCAGCCAGAGGGGTTTGTGGATCTGAAGCATCCGAATAGAGTGTGTAAGCTTTAGAAGTCCATTTATGGACTTAAGCAAGCATCTCGCAGATGGAATCTTTGCTTCGATGAGAAAGTCAAAGAGTTTGGATTTGTACGAAGCAAAGATGAATCGTGTGTATATGTCAAAGCCAGTGGGAGTATAGTAAGCTTCCTCGTTCTATATGTCGATGACATATTACTCATAGGAAACGACATCCCGACTCTGCAGGAAGTTAATTCCTGGCTCGGGAAGTGCTTCGCTATGAAGGACCTCGGAGAGGCTTCTTACATTTTGGGAATAAGGATAGTAAGAGAGAGAAGTAAGAGACTAATAGGACTTAGTCAGAACACTTACTTAGAGAAAGTACTAAAACGTTTTAGTATCAAAAACTCAAAGAAGGGAGAATTACCGATACAAAGTAATGCCAAGTTGAGTAAGACTCAAAGTCCGAGTACCGAAGCTGAAATAGCAGAAATGAGCCGAGTACCATACGCTTCCGCAGTTGGCTCAATCATGTATGCTATGACTTGTACTTGCCCTGATGTAGCCTTTTCTTTGAGCATGGTTAGTAGATATCAAGGAAACCCTGGCAGAGCCCATTGGATTACGGTGAAGAATATCCTTAAGTACCTTCAGAGGACGAAGGAATGGTTCTTAGTCCTCGGAGGGAGTGATGACTTGAAGGTGCGAGGGTATAGTGACGCCAGCTTTCAGACCGACAGGGACAACTACCGTTCGCATTCGGGCTGGGTCTTTACCCTGAATGGAGGAGCAGTGACTTGGAAAAGTTCCAAGCAAGAAACCGTAGCTGATTCAACGTGCGAATCAGAGATCTTGGAGTTGTACCTCCCATAAAGGAGCCCATGGAGATTTTCTGTGATAATGAAGGAGCAGTTTCCTTGACCAAGGAACCAAGAGATCATGGTAGATCACGACACATCGACAGAAAATACCACTTTATTAGACATCGTGTAGAAGAAGGACAACTCGTAGTGAAGAGGATATCATCAAAAGATAACCCGGCAGATCCGCTTACGAAGGGACTGAGTAGGGTTAAGCACTTGCAGCATGCTAGGAGTATTGGGCTAATGGATGATATTAACATAGATTATATAGTAGTAGAAACGTGTAATAGATAAATGTGATTAACATTTGATGATTAAATAAAGGAGTTTTATCTATGAGTAATGTTATTGTCTTATGTTAATTGTTTAACTATTGTTTCATTTTGCATGTTTTGACATCCAGAATAATTGAATTTATTAAGAATAATCGAATTATTCAAATTGTCCACAATCGTTCATATGTTGAAAGTAGATATGAATGAAGATTGTCATGAATTGGTGCGTAGATTGTCTAAATGGTATTAGACATAGCAAAAGATTGTTGCGACATTCATGAGTGCTTATGAACTGGTTTTGAGCATTGGAACAAACCCGCGCTTGCTGGAATCACCTTATGGAATATGATATAAAAGGGTGATCACAAGACGATAATATCATATAGTCTTAAAACCTAGATATATGGCTTGTTATTTGTTAATTGATTGTACATTGATAATGCGAAAACACATCAGTAACTCGGTGTCATAAAATGCATTGTTGTGTATAGTTGATTAATGAATAAGTAAATGCATATAAGTTGAAGTTTATCTGTAACTTTAATCCTAAGAAGGTAAAAGCGATATCTCGGCCGCTCGATGATTTGATTTGACATATGTGCCGGGCCCGGTCAGAACTGAATTGATGTGTTCAATTAAGTTCTATGTCAAATAAATCAGAGATCGAGAAACCTAAATACTAGACTAATCATTCCATAGAATTGTCAGCATGATATCTAACAGAGGACTGTACGATCCCTTATCTAAAGGACAAGATTGATTAGATCAGAGTTTGACACCGTCTTTGAGAGCTACGATTGCGAATCGGATTGTACTTGTGCATATGGTTACTAGACTTATCCAAGTGGGAGACTGTTGGAATAGTGTCTAAGGCTGCAACTATATTATGCAAGTATTTGACCCGATTGTGCATGGTCCTTTTGGGTTGCCTTCACCATAGCAACTTGATAGGATGATTTATTATGAGAGAATAAATATTATCAATATATTATGAGAATAATATAAGGAATAATAATATTGTTATTTGATTAATATAAGTCATAAATTAATTAGTATTAATTTGGTGACTTAAAGAGATTAATTAAATAAGAGGGTATAAACTGTCAATTGTTTGATAGTTACACTTTGGACTGTAAATCCTTAAGAGATAGGGATTGGACGGATTCTAGAGCTTTGGATAGCTCAAAATCGTCCATGACTTATCTATGGTAAGGATTTGGATTACTTTAAGGAATGGATTATCCAACTAGGGTTTAAGGTGAAACCCTTAAGGAGTCTACAAGTATAAATAGACCTTATGGCAAAGGGAAATTGGCACCTCTTAAGAAGAAAGAAACCCTGGCCGATTTCCTCCTCCCCTCTCTCTCTCAAATCATCTTCTTTGCTATTTGGTGTTTGTAAGCCATTAGAGGAGTGACAATTGTGACTCTAGAGCTCCAAGACAACAAGATCAAAACAAGAGATTCAAAGTTATACTTCTAGATCTGATTTTGCATTGTTTTATACCTAATTAGTTGTTAGAAGTCTTGGATTCAAAGCATGTTTAATTAGAAAGCCTAGATCCAAGCATTAGGGTTTTGCATGCGCACATAGGAAAGTTCTTATGGCTAAAACCCAACAGATCTAACTTGTGCACCGATTTTCCATCCCATACTCTCAAAGAAACCCTAAAACTCCATGAAAGATGGATCTAGAAAGGAGAAAGCCTAGGATAACGATTCATTACCTCCAAATGCTCTAAAACGTTCTACCAACTCTAGATCCAATGCCTCTTCTTACACCACTATGACTCTCTTCTCTTCCAAGCTCCAAATTACTTCACCAATGGTAGATCTTGGTCCAAAAACGATTATGGTGGCTGGGGTTTATGGTCTGGTCTATAGGGGCTGCAAATGAGCCCTAGGGAAGAGAATAAGATGCTTAAATAGGGTACCAAGTCCCGGAATTAGGGTTTCCCGACCCAGACCAGACTCGCCGAGTCCACTTGCCGACTCGTTGATTCGGCCACTTACTTTACACCCGGATCCCGCTCCGACTCGCCGAGTTCCTCCCTGGACTCGACGAGTCGACCCCCCTTTAACTTATGGTTTTCCTTTCCTTTCTTGACCTTTCTTATTTTGGGTGTTACAATTGTACTGCCCCCACCCCCACATTCAATTCATCAGACCTGATTTGCTTCCATTGCAATCAGAAGTGTCATAAAAAGACCGATTGTCCGAGATCGACAGCAGCAGCAGCGCCAGTGGCGGCGCTAGCCCCAGCGACCCTTGTAGATTATTAATGGCCGGCAGGGCAAGACAGAGGATCCAGAAGTGAAGAGTTGAGCCTTCTAGTTGACTACCGAGGAGGCACGAGCCGCACCCGATATGGAGATGGGTATGTTTTCTTCTCCCTAGCTCTTATTTTATGCGCTTTATGATATTTATGTATATGTTTCATGTGTGGTTTAGGATCGATCCATGGGAACGGCATCCCAGTACAGGTGTTGTTTGACTCGGGGGCTACTAGATCATTTGCCTCTCTTTCCATTAGCAAGAGGTTCAATGAGTCTTCGGGCATGATGAATAGCCCTCTAAAGGTCGACATTGTAGATGACCAATCAGTACGAGCATCAAAGGTCTTTAGAGATTGTGTTTTGAGGCTGTATGAGGAGCGCTACCTGGTAGACCTAGTTATCATTATGTTGCGTGGGAACAAGGTTATTATAGGTATGGATTGGTTGAACCCTAATGGGGCAGTGATCGACTACGCGCAACAATTGGTCCTGGTTAGGAACCCAAGTGGGGGAAAGCTGTTGATTCAGGGCAAGAGACCACCATGAGGACCAGCCATTTGCTCAATAGCGAGGGCTAGGCGCTACCTACAGCAAGGGTAGACAGGGTATGTCTCCTACATTATAGATACCCGAGAGGTGGGTAACGTGACTGTCAGTAATGTGCCCATGGTGCGTGAGTATGCAGATGTATTTCCAGAGGATCTGCCTGGGGTACCACCAGATAGACAGGAAAACTTCAGGATCTACTTGGTCTTTGTTGCGGCTCCGATTGCCAAGGCACAGTATCGGTTGGCTCCTCTCGAGATGCAGGAGTTGTCTATACAGCTACAAGAGTTGTTAGACAATGGATTCATTAGATCGAGCAGTTCACCATGGGGAGCCCCGATCCTGTTTGTAAAGAAGAAAGACGGGTCGCAGTGGATGTGTATAGACTACTGGGAGTTGAACAAGGTAACAGTGAAGAACCATTGCCCACTCCTAAGGATTGATGATCTGTTTGACCATCTTCAGGGGGCATCTTGGTTTTCCAAGATAGATTTGTGGTCAGGCTACCATCAGATGAGGTTCAGAGACTAGGACGTATAGAAGACTACTTTACAGACTCACTATGGCCACTAAGAGTTTGTGGTGATTCCCTTCGGCTCACCAATGTTCATGCTGCGTTCATAGACCTCATGAACCGCGTACACAGGCTGACGTTAGATCGGTCTATGATAGTTTTCATCGATGACATCTTGGTTTACTCCAAGATGCAGTCGCAACATGAGGAGCATATGCAAGAGGTTTTGGATACCCTGTGAAGGGAGAGCTTATATGCCAAGTTCTCCAAGTGTGAGTTTAGGTTGTGCAAGGTGCAGTTTCTCAGCCACCTTGTCAACCAGAATGGTATTTTGGTCGACCCGGCCAAAGTGGATGCCGTGATGAGATGGGTGGTTCCGAAGTCTCCATCTGAGATTCGGAGTTTCCTGGGATTAGCGGGCTATTACTAGAGGTTCATTCAGGACTTCACCAAGATGGTCGTGCCCTTGACCCGATTTACGAAGAAAGGCGTTGTATTTCTCTAGGGGTATGAGCAGCAGGCAGCATTTGAGACTTTGAGGCGGAGATTATGCGAGGCGCCGATTATAGCCCTGCCAAATTGCATGGAGGATTATGTAGTATACTGAGATGCGTCCATTTCGGGCTTGGGCGCAAAATTGATGCAGAGAGGGCATGTCATTGCCTACGCCTCAAGGCAACTAAAGCCTCATGAGGAGAATTACCCGACGCATGATTTGGAGTTGGGGCGGTTGTCTTCGCCCTCAAGATTTGGCGACACTACCTCTATGGTGTCCAATGTACCATTTACACGCGCCACAAGAGTTTGAGGTACCTCATGGATCAGCCAAATTTGAACATAAGGCAGCGTCGGTGGTTAGATGTCGTAAAGGATTACGATTGCGAGATCCTTTATCACCCTGGGAAAGCCAATGTTATGCCTGACACGCTCAATCGCAAGGTAGCCCCGATCAGGGATACTTGTTTGAGGACGACGGTAGTGACTCCACTGTTGGAGCAGATCCGAGAAGCGCATGTTGAGGGTTTGAAGGAGGAGCGTTGGAACTGCGAGCGGATCATATGCCAAGTGTTCTCATTTGACTATGATAGCCACGGGTTGCTGACCATGCATGGAAGGGTCTGGGTGCCCTACTGGGGCGGAGTGCAGCAGATTTTGATAGATGAGGCTCACAAATCAATGTTTTCTAATCATCCCATGGCAACAAAGATGTACCGAGATCTTCGTCCTTATTACTGGTGGCCCTGCATTAAGCATGATGTAGCCTAGTATGTAGAGAGGTGACTGACCTGCAAGAAGGTCAAGGCAGAGCACTAGCGGCCTCACGGCAAGACACAACCATTGGATATCCCTATGTGGAAATGGGAAGATATTACCATGGATTTCATCACGAAGCTTCCCAAGACCGCATAGGGAGTGGATTCGATATTGGTCATCATGGATCGGTTGACCAAGAGTGCTGTAACGTCCCAAAAATCCGTACCAAAAATTTTTCTTTAAATCATTTGTAGAACCATATTCATAAAAACATATCATGAAATATAACATAATTCAGAGTATTAATTTCCAAAACATATGTTTATTATCTGAGTAAAACATCCCAGGATGTCTAATCTATGGTGTGTGCCATACGATCACCGCGAGCTCTTCTCTCCGCTACCGTAAGTACCTAAAACCAAAACTGAAAACCGTAAGCACGAAGCTTAGTGAGATCCCCCACCCTACCCCATACCATGCTTAAACACATACTGCACAAACTGGGCCACGCCCGCTATTCAAGGGCCTCGCCCCCTTCCTCGGGCCTCACCCACTACAACGGCCCCACCGCTCCAGGCCTCGCCTGGCTTCAAGCCCTGCTCGGATACATATCTGTTTCTCTTAGGCCCCGCCTGTCTCTGGGCCCTGCCCACTAGCCACATAAAACAAATAGCATATAACAAATAACTGAACCTACCCTCCTGTATTCCTATCCTTAGGCCTCGCCTGTCTTTGGCCTCGCCCCTGTCCTGTCACTAGTGAGTCATGGAACCCCATCCAAGCTCCTACTATAAGTGGGATACGGGCCCACGCCCACACTCACTCCATATCTATCTCGGGCCTCGCCCCTTCTCTGCTACTACTGAGATATGGAACACCGTCCATAATCTGCTATTGGTGAGATACGGGACCTCGCCCACACTCACCTTCCTACCAGGAACATACACGCATCACACAGACAACAAGTATAACTATCACTTAAACCATTCCTTGGGCACTCGCCCGCTAACGTTGGACCTCGTCCTGAATATCATACTAGCATATTGTGCCTAGGGCTAACTGTTGGATTAATGTCTAAGTCCATAACTGTATTTGGTATGTACTTGACCCGACCCGGCATGGTCCATTTGGGTTGCACTTCACCGACACAATTTATATGAATAGTCTTTTGAGAATAGTATATTTATGAGTAATATTAATATATTATAAGTTCTAATATATTAATATGGAATCATATTATTTAATTAGTATTGATCAAGAATTAATTTAGAATTAATTAAGTGATCAAAATGAACTAATTAAATATGGACTCTTATATATATGGAATGGGCCAAGTTCATTTAGGATGGGCTAAGCTTTCATGGATAGTCCATGGGGTGTTTAACCCATGGATCATATGAAATGAAAGGTCATGGGTTTAACCCTAGTCTCCATACTATATGAAGATGTCCTTGGTTGGTGAAATTGGCGCTAGTGTGGGTACACTAAGAAGGGCTAGCCGATTTTACTAGAGAGAACCAAGTATCCATATTCTCAAAATTCTTCCAAGTTGTTTTGGTGATTTGTGATTCCATTTGAGGCTTCCACACTATTGGGGCTAAGCTCTTAAAGCTTGAAGACATCAAGCTACATCAAAAGGTATGTCATCTAACTAGTACTTTGTAGATTAAGAGCTTCATAATATGCTAGTTAGGATTAAAGCCTTGGAAAGTTCTTATTTGCATGTATAATAGAAAAACCATAGATCCAAGGTTTATAGGGTTGCATGTACACCATATGAGTGTTAGAATGCTCAAAACCCAACAGTGGTATCAGAACCAGGTTTGCTTTCTTGTTATACTTGCAATAGTAGCTGAAAAATCGAGTTTTGATGTTGTCTGCCCAGCAGACTCGCCGAGTCCATGAAGGGACTCGACGAGTCCAAGGCAAAATGCATCTAACTCGCCGAGTTAGTTCGTGCACTCGAAGAGTTGGACCCCCAGACATCATAAATTCGACTTTTTTGGCTGGAATTGGACTAGGAACATTACCCTAAGATGCTTTTGGACTTATAAACTTACTTTTGATGTGGTAATGTTCATGCTAATCCAATTTCAAAGATAATTGTCAATAGATTCATGTATTCTATTAGTTTAAGGTTTAGACTAATTACATGAAAAAGTTTGATTTGAATTATCTTGTTCTTATGAGTTTCTTAGATTAATAGAAAAGTTGAGTGAAATAGTTGTTTTCAATCCAAATTAATCTAAGAGTTGATTCTAAAATGTATTTTTGTAACTTGTCCTCAAGTTATATGAAAAGTCACATTTAAGTTTCATAAAACTCATAAAAGTTGGCAATGGTTACAAAAGATGAAGAGTCTTGTGCTTAAGTTATGGAGGTTCAAGAGTCACTTCATTAAATATAAAAAAAATTGTAACCTTAATTAATTCCATAAGTTATAAAATAAAGAAAAAGTTAATTCTTTTATTATTTTAAAGTCTTCCATAATTTGTCCTCAAGTTATGGAACTTGAAGAGTTTTTAGATTAAAACTACTTTAAACACATAAGTTATGGAATTAATTAGTTTTTGAATAGTTTCAAAACTTGCCCTCAAGTTTTGGAATTTGTAAAGTTTTCTCTTATGAATACTTTAATTCCAAGTTAGCCCTTAGAATTTTAAAAGTTAAAATTCAACCCTTATACTTTATAACATTATAAGTTAATAATATTTATATATATGTATAAGAGTAAAGTAAGTCTTACCGTTAGTAGGCCTCATTCACGAAGCTGGTCTATAAGGGGGGTATATGGTTACTTCCTATAAAATGGCAGTTTAATGGGTGTCCACTCTCACCCACCGCTTCCTTGACCGGTGGAGGGTCGTTAGCCGAACAAGTAGGACAAGGACTAGAATTCTCCCTTCATTAAAAGTATTAATGATAAATACTAAGTAACTAAACTCTTATAAATACCCAATCTTAGTTACTTAGGAAAATGTGAATAAGGTGCTAATCCATGAAATTACACTTTGCACTTTGTTTAAGTCGGTTAGTGGAGGATGTGTGGTTAACCGGCACACTAACTCGTATTTAACAAGGTAGGCAAAGGGTAACTTAATGTTTATCATAGTATCGATGGAGCGTGTGTGGTTAAACGGCACATTGATTGAGGGGTAAACACTTAAGGGTACCCAGTAATTTGCATGGTTACTTCACACCTTGTTTTGTGATCCTCGGCATCCCAGCCACAAAACCTGAAGGGCACACTCGAGATTGAAACATGCCATTGAATAGTTCAATGAATCTCAAAGATCTAGGAGTTTCAAAACCAATTAAAACCTAATAATAAATTTCGTTTATCTTGGTGGAAATTGGTGAATCGTCATTCACCTACCTTCAAATATTTTATAGCTTGGATTACGACATCCCTCTTCTAAGTTACAAAATAGTTTGTTGGGTCATAGCCTTAATATTTCATATTGGGTGTCATATTAAGGACTATAAATCAACTATCTTGAATATCTCCCAAAACATGTCTGGTTTAGACATTTATGATCTTCCCAAATCTCATGAAACAAGCTTCCCTAAATGAAGATGATGTCCCATGGAAATCATACTTCTTTCACCTTCTCCAATTATTCTCCCTAACCCACAAGTTCAAGGTCAGTCAAGCCCTATTGGCAAGGCAATGTCTAGGTGTGATCACATCTTGGAGATGTAGTCACATATTGACAAGCCGGGAGAGTTGGATGTCAAAGTCTTGAGAAAGTTGGTGGTTCAACTACTTTCTAAGTCACATAGTGAGTTCATTTGGAACACCTATGAAACAGACTATGACAAGACCCTTAATGATCTTATCTATTTGCTAAGATTAACTTCCTAAAACTTTATGGACATTGAGAATGATGACATTGGATATCTAGTAAAGCTCTCTCTTCCCAGTGGAAAGGGATAGACCATAGTCAACTCGGTTGACCAAATGGTAAAGAGAAAGGCTATGTCTGTGATAGTCCCATGTTTCATTACCAAAGCATCCATATGTTGAATTGCCAAAGAAAGGGACATTGGTTTCGAAGCTGCAAATTTGCCTAAGGATGTTAAAGTCAATAAGTTTGACTCTACTTCACGTAAAAATTCCACTATCTAACTATGCTAAGTTTCTATTCTGAGATTCTTGATACATGATGTGACTGGGTCACATGGTGATGTTTTAAGAATCAAACAAAAGTGAAGAAACTTAAAGAAAGAATATGCTGAATCAGATCACGTAGATGGATTTCTATCGCGTAGTTTGAAGATCAGATTCTTGAGCTACTTCTTAGGAGTTATGAGATATTGCTTAGGAATAGATAACAACAAGTTTTCATATGGATTGTAAGGATAAGTTTTTCCGCAAAGTTTTAAAATAAAAGGAAAATTTTGATTTTATTTATTTTAAAATATCCTTACAATGGCATCTGTGGAAATTTTTGTTGCTTATAAGATTCCACTAATAGCAAGAGTGGAAATATGAAATTGATTCATTCATTTGAGGTAATGTCTAAATTTACCAAATAAGGAAAGTTTCTCATCACCCAAGTTTCAAATGGACCGGAACTTGGAATCATGCAAGTTGTATAGCATGATGAATGAGAACTTTCAAGTATTGGAAAATTAAGACTAATTACTTGTGTGAGTCAAGTGAAGGACTAAGGGATCGAGTATACATTCTTGTGTACTGGTCGAGTCCACCACAAAAGATCGATAAGACTATTCATCATAGTTTACTAAAGCTTAGTAAATATGATTATACTTACAAGCTTAAGTGTAATTTTGAGACATTGGAAAAGGTTCCAATGTAAGGCAGAGTGAATAAGAAGAATCAACTTAGGCAGAAAGATAAAGGTTTCTCAAATCTGAAAAGATGGGAGAGTACTTTGGTATCAGTTTTGTGTTCATCTTAATGATTAAGAAACCATAGCACAATTAGTTCTCTAAGGAATTCTTAGTGCAGTCTTATGACCAAGAGAGGCAACTTGAATTGTTGAAATGGTTAAATCAAGAAGATGAGTCATACTTTGTTCCAATACAAGTCTTAGAGTCATACTCCAAGATTGTAATTTGAGTGACATGTCTTAAAGAAGGTTTAAAAACACTTGTCAAATGTAAGAGTAAAAGTTTTCTACTCTTGTACATTTGAAATTGGTAAGTTGTGATGTTTTGGATAAAACAAAGACCATTTAGGCCAATTTTGTGAAGTGTTTGTCTTGATTAGAATCTACACTATCTCTTGAATATCTGACAAGAAATTCTTATATGTCAAGAGGACAGTGGGAGTCTTAAAGGTCTTCATAGTCTCAAGAACTAATCAAGAATAAAACCTGAAGTTCTTCACTAGCACATGACTTGAGGTTTATAACCTATCGTGTTGACACATTATGTGCCCATTCCAATTAAAGTTGGCTTTGCATATGAGTTCTTAGAGTTCTCAATTTGTTGCACAACAACTTGGAAGCAATGGCAAGCCCTTGAGCTGCCAGGTGGCAAGAAATTAAGATTGAGTTCAGTCCATATGAGTTCGGATTTGTCATTAACCGTGTCTTGTGACTATGGTTTTGACAATTCACATGGATAAGAACACATACACCAGTAAATCTAAGTGTCATAAGGTTTCTCTCGAATTCATGAAAATGATGGTGAGGAAACACTTTCACTAAGTAGATTTTAGTTAGATTGCAATTGTGATATTTGCATTCTCAAAGTCGTTAGTGGAGCATGTGTGGTTTACCGGCACACTAACCTGGACTTGTGAGAAGAGGCAAAAAGGTCTAACCATTATGATTACGGCATCCCTCTTCATATTTTTTTAGACACACAAGTGTGCTATCTAAGGGAAGGTGTATGATTTTGATAAAGACTTATCAAAACAATCTAGTATCAGAAATCAGAACTTTGGTAAGAAAGTCAGCTGATTTCTGACTACATGTCAAAGCTAGTGGGAGCATAAGTGTTATGCTAATAATCATCATGTTTGTGGGAGCATGATAATTATGATAAAGGTTGCAAGTTAGCAATGTTAATTATAGAAAACAAAAGTTTCAATTTGTGAGGCTGCAGGGGTTGAAAAAGTTGTTTTGCTATAATTAAGGGAGAGGAAATTATACTTCATTTCAATTTTAAAAGATTAGATTGAGATTTTAATCAAATTTAGCCAAGAATATATATGAATTTAATGTTGGAATGGCTCGACATAAGGAAATTCTATATATGGGTCCATTACTTGCGTTCTAAAATTCGATTATGATTACGGCATCCCTTTTCATAATCTGAATTATGAGAACTTGGCAAATTGATATGGAAATGTTGTAGCAAAAGACTGGTTTACTCTTTATGTGAGACATCATGAATCGTGTCCCATATGCTTTGGATATAGGGTCGATTACATGTGTTATATTAATCCTTTCTAAAACTTTCCAAATGCCTGGGGCATTAAGAAGGGAAAAGGACTAGAATTGGATATGACTAAAAGGATTAAGCAATTGTCGAGGACAATCTAAGGTTTACCAAAGATTGGTTTCTCAAGGACAATTGGAAGTATAGTGATAATTCTGGAAGGACCATATTGACATAATCTGTAAGGAGGTAACTCTTGTTCAGAAGTGATAGTCAAAATGGAATATGGAAATGTTTCAAAGTTAGAAATTTTTCAATCTGTGTAATATTAGAAAACTTAATGCAAGAAGGATGTTTCAAAGGAGTTGATCTCCTTTAGAATGCTCTGTAATGATTATTGTCAAGTCTGATAAGTTAATAAATAAACATGAAGATCGATTAGATCTTTGTAACAGGTAGTGAGAAGAACATAAAACAATAAATAAGACAAGATTGAATCACAATGTGTCGAATGATTAATTCAAACAATCCTTAGCAGAGCTCGACTAACAACTTCCGCTGTAGAGGACTTAGGGTTACAAGAACGATAATTAAAACTTCTGAATAATGCTCTGATCTATCGTTACTATCGTTTTCTTTTAAGATGCATGCAAGCACCTATATTTATAATAAACCCTACTATACTCACGGATGGACAGGCCCATACCAGAGATACAAAAACGGACTAGCTAACGAGCCCAATAGACGCAACACTTAATACAAAACATGACCTAACAATCTCCCCCTTTGCATCAAATTGGAGCGAGACTACTTCTTCTTCTTGCTTGGGCCAACAGCGGGTGTCTTCTTTACAGTATCAAACAAACGTGTGATAAGAGCAAGAATAGTCTGCCTGAACCGAATGTACCATTGTATCATGTCATTGAAGTACTTGACATCATCCGCTGAGTTTTGCTTGCATCTGTGGATGATCCCTAAAACATTCTCTAAGCAGGCAGTAGTGTACAAATGTTTGTCAGCCAAGGCAAAAAGACATTTATGTCCTTCGTTTCTGGTGAACATGACTGAATTCCTTCTTGAGTCAATTCTACCCATCTGCATTTGGTTCAGATCACTGGCCGAGCCAACAGGAGATAGTTTTGGTTTCTTCTTAAATACGCTTGCTATCTCTTGATCCATCAGCGCAACTTCCATGATGTAGCACACCAGCATCCTCTTGAGATGGTCGATGATCGGACCATATTCAGCTTCATTGGTGAGAAGGATGTTGTGCAAGATAATCTAATCATGGGGATTGAGGTTTGGAAGATCTGCAAGGGAAATGGCATGTTCGGTTTTGGCAGATCCCCGAAGTACCTTGAACCGAATGTTAAAGAAGTTTCCTTCACTGTACGGCTTCAAGACCCGAACGTTGATAATCTTCTGAGCGCTCCAAGTCTGATACTGAGGTTGAGCATCCTTCAGATAGAAATCGATTAAGTCCCGATCAACCTGTGGATGAGGATGAGGGAACTCTGCAATGTTGGAGAAAGCATGAAAGATGAACGCCTTTCAGGTCAGTGGCATGTCAAACTGAGAGTCGACAGTATTGGAACAATCAAAGGAGATTATAGGTTCCAGCCACAAGATACTCGGTGTGTTGATGGCTTCTTTTATCATCCTCTCGAGAGTCCAAGTAGGAAAAAGAGTTTTCCTACTCTCAAGAAGGTCGTGGGCTTCCTTCTGTTTTCGTTCAGCTTCTTCAGCTTCTTTTGCCACACGAGCACTGACATCAGCCTCATTGCATCGACTTCTACGCTTCAACAAGTCGGCAATTGTTTCTTTGTCTTCTTCCTCTTCTTCCTCAGCATTATTTTTGCCTTTGTCTTTCACACCCGAACCGGAGGCTTGGCCTACTAGAGAAGGTTCGGTAGTGGGAGTTGCCTTTGACGAATGAGGTGGTTGGGAAACAGACTCCTTCTCTCCCCCTTGTTTCGGAATGGACACAAAATCAAGTAGCCCTTCTATTTTGCTTAACAGAGCAAGGGTGGGAGCGAGCTTCTCTGCAAGGGTACGCCTCACAGAATAGTTGAGGATAGGATCATGTGCTTCGAGGATGTTTGAGATGGCTGAGTGGACATCCGAAACACACGTCTTTATCACCTCCCTTTCGGACCGAAGAGAGTCAATCTCCTGTTGAGAATGGGAGAGTTGAACACTCTTAATCTTCAGAGCAGTGGTCTTCTTGGCAAGAACATCCATAAGAGAGTTCTCAGCAGCCAAATCTTCTTGGAGCTTCGAGAGACGCTCGTCTATGGTTGTGCGAAAGGCTGAGTTGTCGTCGGAAAGCGTTTGACGAAATGAAGCAAAGGACTTCAACTCAGTTGAGACAGACGTTGTCAACTGTTGAACAATTGGTTCCAACGTAGTCTTTGCAGCATTTGCACTCTCCTGTAAAGACTTTAACAGGACAGAGGCATCAGAAAATAGTTTATCAACTTTTTCGGTTGCAGCCCGACAGGCTTTTGTTGAGGCGTCGATGGTAGAGGTTGTAGAAGCAATGGAATCTTACTGAGCCTTAGAGAAAGCATCAACAATCTTCTGAACTGCATCTTCAGAAAGGGATGACTGAGAAGTGGAAGAGGAGGCGATGAGCAAATCAACTTTGTCATGGAGCTCCTTGAGATGTCGTTTTGTAACGGGGGCATCGTCATTGTCATCACTTTGTATTTGAAACGGACTATAGTAGACCGAGTCAAATGTCATATTTTCCCCGCTAAGGAATTGTTCTTCACCCTCTAAAATATGACCAGGAGAAGGTGGTGGTGGTGAAGTTGGTGGAGCTGAAGTATGGGTAGGTTCAGGTTGGGTTGTTTCGGGGATAGGTGTAGGTTCGGATGCTTTTGTGGTTTCTGGTCCTGGGGTGGTTTCGGGTGCATCAGTATGAACCCCCGTATCAGATACGTTGGCTCTAACATCTGCAGTGGATGTTGTGTTTGCTTCGGTGAATATTGGTGTTGGTATTGGGATTGAAGTGGGTGGTATTGAAGTAGTGGAAGTAGACACATGAACCTCTGGGGTAGGAGATCTGGGTGGAGTGTTGCCTCGTGGAGAACCGTCAGAATCCGAACTCTCACCCTCAGACTCGCTTGAGGAGGAAGCGATGATCTGCTTTCGCATGGGTTGAGTTTTTCGGCGCTTTGGCTGCGGAGACTGAGCAGCCTTGGTTGGTTTCCTCTTCTTTGGAGAAGGGCCTTTAGCCCCTTTCTCCACCTGTTTCCCTTTATCAGCCTTCTTGCCTCTTGGAGCAGGCTTGTCAGCGTCATGAATAGACTTCAACATCTCCGGAGTGAGATCCCTCGGACCAGAACGCTTGAAACCTTTGTACGTCTGGATAATCCGGCTATCAGCAGGAACATCTCCATACATAGTTTCCGGAATTGAACCGTTGAATGGAAACTTGGAAGCGTCCGAGACAATGATTTTCGTGGTATGGAATGTACCAATCGAAGACATTGGAGCACCAGCAACAATGAGGACGTGGTACTTGTCCATCACCCATTTTGTGACCAAAGTCCAGAACCTAGCGTAAGAAATTTCAGAATGCCTGGATGTAGAGGAGAGACTCTGGATGAACTGTTGCCACAGAATAGACCCATAATCCATGTTGATGCCATTGTAGACACCATACGTTATTGACAAAAATAACCTACTGGCACCATCAGATCCAGCGCTTCTTTCAAATAACCCTTTGAATAGAATAGTGAACATCCCGTTCCACTGTGGCGGAAGGCACGACTTTTTGAACTTCGCGACTGAAGTAAGCACCTCCGTATAACCCATGTTATAAAACATGTTGAACAAATGCCCCATTGGAATCGTTTCAGGGTTAACCCTCGAGGAATCAGATTCAAACCCTTGGAGCAGGCTTGTCAGCGTCATGAATAGACTTCAACATCTCCGGAGTGAGATCCCTCGGACCAGAACGCTTGAAACCTTTGTACGTCTGGATAATCCGGCTATCAGCAGGAACATCTCCATACATAGTTTCCGGAATTGAACCGTTGAATGGAAACTTGGAAGCGTCCGAGACAATGATTTTCGTGGTATGGAATGTACCAATCGAAGACATTGGAGCACCAGCAACAATGAGGACGTGGTACTTGTCCATCACCCATTTTGTGACCAAAGTCCAGAACCTAGCGTAAGAAATTTCAGAATGCCTGGATGTAGAGGAGAGACTCTGGATGAACTGTTGCCACAGAATAGACCCATAATCCATGTTGATGCCATTGTAGACACCATACGTTATTGACAAAAATAACCTACTGGCACCATCAGATCCAGCGCTTCTTTCAAATAACCCTTTGAATAGAATAGTGAACATCCCGTTCCACTGTGGCGGAAGGCACGACTTTTTGAACTTCGCGACTGAAGTAAGCACCTCCGTATAACCCATGTTATAAAACATGTTGAACAAATGCCCCATTGAAATCGTTTCATGGTTAACCCTCGAGGAATCAGATTCAAACCCTAACAACGAGCAAAATCTTTGCTTTGAAATTGAGGCCTTGTGCTGAAAAATATCAAAGAAGATTCTATCAACGACCTTGTCATAGTGAGCAGTCGCAAAGATCTGCGACAAGAACTCCATCGGAAAGGATTCAGCTCTTGTTAGTGCAGGAGCAATCGGGGAATACTTCATACACTCGATAATGGGGAACATAAAGGTGTCGTAAACATGAGGGGATAAATCGATGATTAGGCTTTGTTGTGGGCGAATGGGCAATATGTGGGATGTTGCGTGAACAGAAGATGAATCTGCCATTGCTTGAAGAAAGTGGAGAAGATGATGAACAGTTAAGGTTCAAGGATTTCTTGCGCCCTGGGAATGTTAATTACAGTAAAGAGGTAAACGTTGGAGGATGTTGCGCTTTATACTGTGGGATAAGGAGAGAGAAAGATCTTCCCAAATCTTCGATCGAAAAACGAAGAGTTTTCCGGAGTTGACTGATGCGTGACAGTTGGGGTAGCCGATGATCACGCATGAGAGAGAGTGTCAGACCCCTAAGAACACGCTTCCCATCAAGCGCCGTTTGGATATGAACCATTTCAAATTCACACGCGCCCCTTCTGCGCCATTTGGAGATGGGACGGTTCCAATTCACACGCGTTCCCTTTTGCGCCGTTTGAATTCAAATCGATTAGACTCCCGCCTGAGTCAACATGTCTTCATCTTATCCCTTTAAATTATAATGCCATCTTTTGAAAAAAATACCGCCACGTGGATTAAAATCAATCATAGCCTTTAATCGACTGCCAATCCAAGTAGAATATCTGTAATTAATAGAACCTGAATTTTGGAAAAACAAAGATTTTCGTGCTAAGGGTGTAAAAGAAAAGAAAGAAAGCAATAATGTTTGGGAAAAATGTGATGTCAATAAAGACACGAAACAAATGATCCTGGGCACGAATCTCTTCCTTCAAAGTCAAGAGAGACCTTAAAGTGTTTGTGTGGTTTCCTGTTGAATAACGATCAAACACTTATTAAGAAGTGTTGAAAGGCTTCTTTTAATTAGGCTTATGAGGGTGGCGTTCGCTTCGATTCAACATTCCAAATCTTGATATAAGATACAAAGTGAACAAAGTACTTGTGAGACCGGTGTAGTCTGTTGAACAAGTAGGTTGGGAATAATTGAAACTGGCTGGGAATAAAAAAAATCTCAACAAAAATTTAAAACTGGATTCCAAGGGAAGAAATGTTATGGGTGTTAACAATTTCATAGGAATCACACAAAAGAAAAATTTGAGATTTCAAGGAGGTACGTACATCAATTCATTAGTGAAAACTAGAACAAATTAATTGTTCACCGTCAATTTGTATTGGGTATTGAATTTTGGGTTTCACTTAGCTCGTAGTGGCACGAAACTAAGATCATGAACACAGTTATTATGTAACCATAAACCTCAGTGGTAATTTCTGAGAGTCTCAAGGGTTACGTATGTGAAACGAGTGTAATGGAGAAATGAAATGTAGATGGTGTAAGAAATCAAAGTACCTCTGCTGCAAAAAATAGGACCAAGCAGAAAACTCTTATCTCATGTGAGAAGAGAGTTAGGTAGCTCATGATTGGAATAAATAAGGAAGCCTAATTGGGAAGACAAGGTTTGTTTATACCAAGTCAGTAAGGCTGATTATTCAGAATCAGGTGAGGCTTTGGACACATACAGCAGCATGCTTCTAGGGACACTTAGCTAATTTAACAATTTCCCCATAAACGAACACACACAAAAAAAAATTAAAGCCAAAAAGAAAATAAAGAACAAAATATTTTTGGAGTTTTTTTTTTTTTTTTTTTTTTTTTTTTTTTTTTTAATAAAAGATGAAAAATAAAAAATAAATAAGACACAAGAAAAAAATTTGGAACCGAACCCGAGCGTTCGGTTTATTTCGGTTATATATAAAAAAAACTTTGGAACCGAACCCGAGCGTTTCGTCTATTTCGGGTAAGAAGAATTTTGGAACCGAACCCGAGCGTTCGGTATATTTCAGTTGTCAAAGAAAATAGGTTTTAAAAAGAGAATAACTTTGATAATAAAATAAATGCAATTGGAGCAATTATACATAAGATCTACAACCAAGAAAACTACCTTTGATTGATGAGCGAAAAGCAGATTATTCAACAGAACCCGAGCGTTCGGTTCATTTCGGTACATTAGTACAAGACCCGAACCCGAACGTTCGGTCTATTTTGCTTCTCACTTTTGAGTTTGAGAGGTAATGTTTGGTACTGACTCCGATTCCATCATACCTCGCCCTTGTAGAATTTTGTTGAACGATGCTTCAGGAAGAGCTTTGGTGAAGATGTCAGCCAATTTATTAGTGGTTCGAACAAAATGAATTTCGACGTTCCCATCTTCCACATGATCTTTAATAAAGTGATACCTCAGTGCTATGTGCTTAGTCTTCGAGTGTTGCACTGGGTTATGACAGATCCTAATTGCAATTTCTGAGTCGCAATATAGTGGGATCTTTTTCATATTGAGTCCATAATCCCGGAGTTGACTTTGGATCCAAATCGCTTGAGAGGTACAGGAGGCTGCTGCGATATATTCTGCTTCAGCGGTAGACAGAGATAAACATGTATGTTTCTTTGATTGCCAACTAACCAACTTCCCTTCTAGGAATTGGCAGCCTCCCGTGGTGCTTTTCCTGTCTAGTCCACAACCTCCCAGGTCTGCATCTGAGTAGGTTTGAACGAAGAAGCCTGAGTTGGATGGATACCATAGGCCTAAAGAGGTAGTTCGCTTGAGATAATGAAGTATGTTCTTTACTGCAAGCATATGAGGTTCACGTGGATTCGCCTGAAATCTAGCACAGTAACAAACAGAGAACATGATGTCAGGCCTGCTAGTAGTAAGATACATAAGTGAACCGATCATCTGGCGATATAGCGTAATATCAACTGCTGGCTTATCCAATGATGGAGTAAGCTTGGTGTCGAACACCATTGGAACTTTAACCTTTGAATCTCCCATCATGCCAAATTTTGCAAGGAGAGTCTTCGTGTAAGCTTCCTGATTAATAAAGATGCCTTCGGGTCCCTGTCTAATATTTAAACCAAGGAAAAAGTTAATTGGACCCATTGAGCTCATTTCAAATTTAGTCTCCATCAGCTTTCTGAATTCAGCCGTTAAGCTAGGATTCATTGAGCCAAAGATGATATCATCGACATAAATTTGAACAATCATAAGGTGGTTACCTTCCTTCTTACGAAAGAAGGTTGGGTCAACGGAACCTTGTTTGAATTTGGACATCTTTAAAAACATGGTTAGCGTTTCATACCAGGCCCTCGGAGCTTATTTCAGTCCATATACAACTTTGTCCAAAATGTAACAGTGATTGGGGAACTTTTCATTGACAAATCCAGGAGGTTGCTCCACGTACATGGTTTCTTCAAGTCCTCCGTTTAGAAATGTGCACTTGACATCCATTTGGTAGACCTCAAAGTTTTTGTGTGCAGCATAGGCAAGAAATATTCTAACAGATTCCATCCTAGCAACATGAGCGAAAGTTTCTTCATAGTCGATTCCTTCCTCCCGACAGTATCCTTTCACTACCAGACGAGCTTTGTTTCGTATTACGTTGCCTTCCTTGTCCATCTTATTTCTGAAGACCCATTTGATACCAACAACTAAGGCATCTTGAGGAATTGGAATGAGACGCCAAACTTTATTCCTTTCGAATTCATTCAGTTCGCCTTGCATAGCTTGAACCCAATCGGAGTGATCAAGAGCAGTGTGAACTGTCTTTGGTTCAACTTTTGAGACGAAGGAGTTAAACATACAGAATTCTACTTTTGAAAATAAGGAAGTTTGTTTTGCCTTAAGTTGTGATCGGGTCAGAACCTTTTCAGAGACATTACCGACAACCTGAGAAACAGGATGATCTCTGGTCCATTTGACAAGAGGAGGGTAATTTGGATCATAAGATGGATCCAATTCAGCGTTTACCATCTCTTCTAGTTCAGATTGACTATCATAGTCATAAGACATATCTGCATTCTCCCCCTCGACAGATAAGCTCCCAGGTGTGTCTTGAGTTTCTGGAGCTATAGGAGTTTCGTGCGGTGTTGAGCTTTCAGGCACCACTGGACTTTCGGTTGCAGATGAGATTTTGGGAGCAGCTGGAGAATAGTTCTCCCCCTCAACATATGAGCTCCCCTGTAATGACGAAGATGTGTGCTCCCCTCAACTGAAGTATCGTGCTGTGGAGGGTCGTCAGAACTTGATCCTCCTTCATTCCTTCTTTTTGCAGTATCTTCGATGAGTTGCTTCAGATGATCTACTTTGTTGTCTGCTACACTCGCTTCTGAGAGAGTTGCCTTCTCTGGTTCGTCAAATAACTCGACGAACTTCTCAAATAGGTTTGCAATCGAGGCTGTGATTTGGCCTGTGTGAGAAAAGATTTCTCCAACTGTGTCTTCTTTGGCCTTAAGCTTTTTGACATAGTATTCATCAAAAGTCACATAATAGGTTTCTTCTATTTTCCTCGAGCGCTTGTTTAATACCTTGTAGGCTTTAGAAGTGAGAGAATAGCCCAGAAATATCCCTTCATCGGCTTTGACATCGAACTTGTTACGATGTTCTTTAGAATTAAAGATGAAGCACCGTGAGCCGAATACATGGAAAAATTTGACATTTGGCTTCCTGTTGTTGATGATCTCATAAGGAGTGAGAGTGAATCGCTTATTGAGATATGACCTGTTCTGCATAAAACAAGCATCAGCAATAGCATCAGCCCAAAAATATAAAGGTAAAGAAGCAAAACTTAGCATGCTTCGGGCTGCCTCACACAAAGATCGATTTCATCTTTCATCAATCCCGTTTTGTTGAGTGTAGGGAGCTGAGAAGTTATGACTGGTTCCTTTGTCCGCTAAGAATTCTTCGAATTCTTTATTTTTGAACTCTAGACCATCATCGCTCCTGATGTTGCGAACGACTTTCTTTAGCTGTACTTCAATCTACTTGATAAACGTCTTTAGCTTGAGAGTCGCTTCAGATTTGTGTTTCAGAAAGAACACCCATGTAAAACGCGAGAAATCATCAACGATGACAAGAATATACTTGCTACCACCGATGCTTTCGATAGATGATGGACCACACAAGTCAATGTGAATTAACTCTAATGGTTCAACAACTTTAGTGTTTACAATCGATGGGTGACTTTGACGACTCTGCTTCCCCATTTCACACACAGCACATAAATGTTCTCGATCGAATTTGAGCAATGGAAGACCTCGAACATGACCACCTGTGACAAGTTTGTTGATATCCTTGAAGTTGAGATGAGAGAGCCTTTGGTGCCACAACCAGCTTTCGTTAGATTGTGCTTTGGATAACAGGCAGATAGTTGGATTCCCTTTGATGGGTTTGAGGTTCAGGGGAAACATTTCGCCTTTGCGCTCCGATTTGAGAATGACTCTTTTTGTTTTCTTCTTAATTATTTCCGAACCCTCATCATCGAATGAAACCTTGAGACCGGTACCTCCAACAAGCTGAGATACACTGATGAGGTTGTGCTGTAGTCCTTCGATGTATGCAACCTTCCTTATCGTAAAATCACCATTTGTAATCATTCCATAGCCTTTTATGATGCCGAAGGAGTTGTTCCCAAACTTAACATTTCCATCGTTTGAAAGAGACCTAAACTTCCTCAGTTCTTCCTTTCTTCCTGTCATGTGACGTGAGCAGCCACTGTCAATGTACCATTCTTCGTCAAACTGCTCGTCACTAATAACCTGCAAAAATTAAGCAGATTTAGGAACCCAAACTTTCTTGGGTCCACATGAGCCTTTCACTGGAACAGGAATAGTTAGAGAGATGTCAACAAGATATGTTCTTTTTATTAACGTTGTTTCATCTTTGTTTTTAATGGTGAAAACCTTAATTTTTTTGTAATTTGTTTCTTTCGGTTTGGATTCTGGTTTAGGTATTTGGACTCTAGGATTATTTTGATTTGTGTCAACTGATGAAAACTTTGATTTTCCTTTCATATCTGTTGATGATTTAGGTTTTTGAGTGCGAACAGAGTTGAATTTAGAAAGAGGTTGAGAGGAATTAGAAGAATTAGAATAAGAAGAATGAGAGAAGTTAGACTGAGATGATTTCTTGGTTTGAGATTCTAAGTGACTCTTTTGTTTTTGATCATTAGTGGGACCGAACCAAGATCTTTGGTCTCTTTTGCTCTCGGAACCGAACCTCTGCTTTCGGTTGTCAAATTTTTTAGAACCGAACTTATCCTTTCGGTTGTTTTGACCTTCATAACCGAACCTCTCTCTTCTGTTGTTATGACTTTCTTATGACCAAACAATGTTTTTCTCTGACTTTAAATTTCTGTCATGATAAGAGAAATGGGCATTTTGAGATTGCCAGAACTGTTTTCTTTCAGAGAGATTCTTCCTGTATCTCTGATTCCTTTGCTGTTTCTGATTTCTCACCTGCTTCGGCTGACGATGGATATTTGCTTTTTGTTTTTGCTTTCTGTCAGCTGATTCACTTTGAACTGATGGTGTGTCGCTTGAAGGAGTGACTTCTTTTGCAGAAACCCCTTTTTCTTCAGGAACATCTTTTGTACCACTAGTACTTGGCACATCGAAGCTATCAGGCTTATTCAAAGGCTCTGGCATATACCTGCCTTTGGTTTTCCATGAAGTCCTTTCTGACAGACCAACTGTTTCGTCAGCATTGTCAATAGGAGCAGACTAGAAGAACTCATCACAACCATCAGCATTATCTTCGTTTACAATAGCTGTGAGTTCGGCTGTCTGATATTCTGTTACACCTGTGACTTTATACACCTGATTTGGAGTTGTTCTCACTTTTTGGTATGCAACAGCCTTTTCTTCAAGGATTGGGGACTTTAGTTGGGACAGACGAGCAAACTCCACAGAATTTTCTGAAATAAGATTTTTGTGGTTTTTGGGTTCGCTTTTGACAAACTCTGAACAGTCAATTGTGTCTTCAACAGAAATTTCACTCATATCATCGTCCTCATTGAGCTCAGATGCATGTTGAACATCAATTTTATTTTCTGAGCTCAGGTTGGCATTCAAAGAATCAAACTTTTGTATGGTTTCGGTTCTTAGTTCTAGTTTATCATTTTCATCCAAAAGATTTTTCAGCATGTCTTTATGGTCCTTGGACTTTATGAAAGATTCGATTTTGTCTAGACCATACATATATGTCGGATTTACATCCTCAGACGAAACAACACTTTCACAGTTATATGATTCAGCGTTAATTTCATCCTCCTTAAACTCAAGGAAGGGCAAAATCATGCGATGAATTTTCTGCCCTATTTCACAGTTTAAATGCAGTTGAGTGATATTAGTGTAAAGACACTTAGCAATTAAACAAAAGACATTTCTCTGTTTTAAAAGTTTTAAATTGTCTCTTTGTAAATAAATGTTTTCATCCTTGGATTTGATTAACTCCAACTCCTTTAGCTCGATCCACATCCTTCGTTCCTCACTCTTTGAAGATACCGTGCTTATTTGGTCAGTTAGGTTAGAATTGGTGACCCGTGTTTGAGTTAAACTGCTGTCTAGATGAGAGATTCTTGAATTAACATTTTTTAATTCCTTTTCATATGAACTTTGTGGGACTTTGAATGAAACAAGAACTGATTGTACCTTCTTGATTAATTCATCAAGCTCGTTAAATTGCACACTGAGAGGTTTTGTTGTGAAGCACAAGTCCTCTCGCTCCTTTGTGTCTTCATTCCCACCATATGTGTTGTATCCCCTCATCTGAGACACGTCTGACATTATTAAACACTTTCCACCGCTCCCTTCACCTTTTGCAACATAGGCTTTTCCATGAGATGGCTTTCTGACTTCATCGTCCTCAGAATCGGTTGACCATACCTCCACTCCACCAAACTCATCATCCGCCACCGAACCCTGAACAATTAAAGCATTCACAGAGGGGTTAGCAGTGGATTTCTTTCTTTTGATCTCTTCCAGCTTTTTCAACAGCACAGTTTCTTCATCTTTCTCCTCATCCTTTTCTGCCATTTTCTTGAGAACACAATCTTTGGCATAGTGGTTCTTTCCTCCACAATAATAGCAACTCACACCCGAATCTCCTTCAGCTTTCGGTTCCTTCTTTGGTTCTTCTGCCTTCGGTTCTTCCCTAACTTTTTCAGAGCTGTAACTTCCCTGCCAATTTCGGTTCTTATTTGTAGGGAACCTTTTCTTGATGAACCTCTTTGGGTTTGAGACCATCATTGCATAGTCTTCAGAGGTAAGGTCATAATCCTCTAGGTTGAGGTCTTCATCTTCCATCATAGCTTTGCTTTTGGACAGAAGGGCCAATGATCCCAAGCTTGAAACCACATTTTTCTCCTGTAACACAATCTTTTCTTCGGATTTCAAAATCCATACCAGTTTCGCCAAAGAGTAAGATTTGAATTGCTCATGCGCTTTAACAGTGGACACAACTGCTCTGCACTCAGATCTGAGACCGTTTAAAAATGTAACCTTTTGTTCAATCAACTTCCTTTCAATATCATGTTTAATCATCTTGCTAAGAAGATGATTGAAGCGATCGAACGTCTGAGTTACAGTTTCTTCAGGACTCTGCTTGAATTCACCAAATTCGGACAAAAGCAAGGTTTGAATGGAATGCTCGAGATCTTCGTCCGTAGAATATAACTCTCGCAGCCTATCCCATATTTCTTTGGCAGTGCTGCATGAACTCACCAGCCTGAAAGTGTCAGATTGAAGAGTGAATCTGATTAGTCTCAATGCTTTAATATTACACTGAAATTTATCTTTTTTGTCTTGAGTAATATCTTTAACATCTTTCAAAAGATCATTATACTCCTTCTGAGTTTTAATAATTCTTGAAGTTGCTGAATGAGCGAATGGTCCGGATACGATTGCTTCCCAGATGAGATATCCATTGTCCTCAGATCCAATGACATAATCTTCAAAGTGATGTGCCCAGACTTCGTAATCCTCGGTGTAAAGGATGGGAATCTTTGTCGTTGATCCAATGCTGTTTGAGATGTTAATGGGATTAGATTGTGACTCGTCCATGCTTGATCGGAAAACCTGTTTAAAAGATCAGACTTGTAAATATTAAATTAGGGCAACACAAATAAATGTTGAGTTACGTCAATTATGGGATGACGGCTCAATAAATATCAGTAAATGCGGAATAACCCTAATCGCAACCTTTTTCACAGAAAAGAAGTGTATGAATTACACAGCCTCCTGCTCTGATACCAATTGATAAGTTAATAAATAAACTTGAAGATCGATTAGATCTTTGTAACAGGTAGTGCGAAGAACATAAAACAATAAATAAGACAAGATTGAATCACAATGTGTTGAATGATTAATTCAAACAATCCTCAGCAGAGCTCAACTAATAACTTCCGCTGTAGAGGACTTAGGGTTACAAGAACGATAATTAAAACTTCTGAATAATGTTCTGATCTATCCTTACTATTGTTTTCTTTTAAAATTCTTGCAAGCACCTATATTTATAATAAATCCTACTATACTCACGGATGAACAGGCCCATACCGGAGATACAAAAACGGACTAGCTAACGAGCCCAATAGACGCAACACTTAATACAAAACATGGCCCAACAAAGTCTTTCCGACTTTGTGCATAATCATTACAAAAGGATCAATGCATATAAGTTTAGAATCTAACAGATCTCAGTAAATCGCATGAATTTGGAATTCTTGCATTTGCAGTAAGGATTTGGGAGTGTGAAAAGAGAATCATTGAAGTTATGTTCAATTGATCTACTTCACAGAGTAAAGATCATAGACAAACATAGTATGCATACTTGGTGTATGGCATGACTAGTGTTTAGAAAAACATAGTGTACATGCTTGGAGCATGGGGCAACTATTGTTTTTAATTTCAAGAATATAGTTGACAGATGAAACAGTATACAATGAATAATGTGTAATCATATGGTGATAAATAAAAGGTGTTTTATTTATATTCATAAGTTTTGAGACCATATTGGATTCGATTATTATTGTGTTTCATTTTGCATGTTTTGACTTCGAGAATAAACTAGGTTATTCTTCCGGAATGACAGTCGGTCATATGTTGGAAGTAGATATGTATCAAGACTGTCATGGGTTGGCTTGTAGAGGTGCAAGTTGGTGGGCAAAGTTGTGCTACAACACTCATGAGTGCTCATAAGTTCTGAGTATTGGATTCAACCCGTGCTCATTGGAATCACTTCATGGATTTTATCACGAGTGATCATGAGACGATAATATCTTATATTCCTCAAACCTAGAGATATGAGTTCTTACTATGAGTTGGTTGTACATTGATTGCACGAAAACGCATTCTGTAACTCAGTGTTATAAAACGTGCCTTTGTGTATGATTCAACAGGTAGCAGAACAAGCCATATGAGTCAAAGTTTATCCATTCCTTTTACCTTCGGGATAAAAGCGATATATGTGGGCCCCTTGATGATTTAATGATGACACATGTGAGTGCTTGGCCAAGCCAGGACTGATTTGATTTGTTCAATCAGTCAGTCGTCATGAATCGGAAATTGGGAAACAACAAATGGTCAGAGAGAATGATTATAATCCATGTCTCAGTCCATATGATATCTAGAATGGAGGAATATATGATCCCTTATCTAATGGACAAGTTCGTTGACAAAGATCAGAGTTCGACAACGGCTTTAAGAGCTACGATTGCTAGTTAGATTTTGAAGTCATACTCAGTAATAGTTTTAGACTTATCCAAGTGGGAGACTGTTGGATTAATGTCTAAGTCCATAACTATATTTGGTATGTACTTGACCCGACCCGGCATGGTCCATTTGGGTTGCACTTCACCGACACAATTTATATGGATAATCTTTTGAGAATAGTATATTATTGATTAATATTAATATATTATAAGTTCTAATATATTAATATGGAATCATATTATTTAATTAGTATTGATCAACAATTAATTTAGAATTAATTAAGTGATCAAAATGAACTAATTAAATATGGACTCTTATATATATGGAATGGGCCAAGTTCATTTAGGATGGGTTAAGCATTCATGGATAGTCCATGGAGTGTTTAACCCATGGATCATATGAAATGAAAGGTCATGGGTTTAACCCTAGTCTCCATACTATATAAAGATGTCTTTGGTTGGTGAAATTGGCGCTAGTGTGGGTACACTAAGAAGGGCTAGCCGATTTTACTAGAGAGAACCAAGTATCCATATTCTCTAAAGGCTTCCAAGGTGTTTTGGTGATTTGTGATTCCATTTGAGGCTTCCAAACTATTGGGGCTAAGCCCTTAAAGCTTGAAGACATCAAGTTACATCAAAAGGTATGTCATCTAAGTAGTACTTTGTAGATTAAGAGCTTTATAATATGCTAGTTAGGATTAAAGCCTTGGAAAGTTCTTATTTGCATGTACAATAGAGAAACCAAAGATCCAAGGTTTATAGGGCTGCATGTACACCATAGGAGTGTTAGAATGCTCAAAACCCAACACTAAACCCCGGTTCTTCCAACTCATAACTACATGGGCCGATATTGTGGCCATAGACCCATCCACACAAAAGGGAAACTCACCTGCACTTGCCGAACTTGCTGATAACCCCTCTGGCTGCTGCCCGACAACTTTCCGAACTGCTGCTCCCCTAGCTCCCCGAGCTACCAATAACAATATAATACTTAGTCTACTGTCCTCCGAAAGTCAGCTCTGGTCAAAGTCAACCTTCCAGGTCAACCCTACTTGCCGAGTCTGCCTACCGACTCGCCGAGTTCATATGCTCAGAGTCCTTCCATTCGCGACTCGACTCGCTGAGTCAACCCCTGACTCGCCGAGTCTACCGATTTTCGAGTTCTGCCCTGTCCAACTCACTGAGTCTCCACTCAACTCACTAATACAAGTCTTAACTCAAAGGGTTTGGGGTTTCGCAACTTAACTCGACGAGTCCAAGAATAGACTCACCGAGTCCAAGGCAATCTTCAGCAGACTCGCCGAGTTGTTCATCCAACTCGTCGATTTCTTCCAAATCTTCATACTACTCACCGAGTCCACTCGAAGGACTCGCTGAGTCTATTCAGTCCTTCATACATTCAAAGGCTTTTTGAGTCATGTAGGGACTCCAAACTGTAGATCCACTCTCCCAAAGCTCATTCCTCATGTAAAGTTGCAAACTTTACGTGTAGCTAAGGAGATCTAGGCTAAACACACCACAAACTAGAGTTTAAGACAACCATGCATCACCTACACCCTCAAGACTGATACTTTATGACTCTTTAGGCCAGAATACACTTAGATCTGAAGTAGCAACTTCAGATCTGGGCTCTAACTCGAAATGGTTCAAGAACATGGCATAAGAGCCCCAAATCTCACAATCAAGATTGATCTACATGCAAAAGAGGGAAGGTAACGACTCATTACCTTCAAATGTTCTGGAAAGGCCCTCAAACTCCGGATCTACTGCAAATCATTGAATCCCCAATGGTTCCCTTCTTCCTTCTTCCTTCAAATCATCCAAAATGGCAAGAAATCTTGATTGTGCAACAATGGAGGCTTAGGGTTTCGTATACTGGATAAGAGAGGCTATAAGAAACCCTAAGGGAGAGAATGAGGTGCTTAAATAGTTCACAAAGTCTTGGATTCAGGGTTTCCCTCTTCAGAATGGATTCGCCGAGTCCTCTTCGCCAACTCGCCGAGTCGGTTACTTAATCGATCCCCTGGACCCTGTTCCGACTTGTCGAGTTTCTCCTTGGACTCGACGAGTTGACCCTTTGACTTAGGGTTTTCTTTCCTTTCTTGGCCTTTCCGATCTTGGGTGTTACAAGTGCCCATTTCATGCCGATGTAGGAGAGCATTTTGGCCAAGAAGCTGGCCGACATCTACATTCGGGAGGTAGTAGCCCGACCCTAAGTGCCAGTCTGCGTGATTTCTGACAGAGATGTGCGGTTCACTTCCAGATTCTGGAAGAAGTTTCACAACGAGTTGGGTACTCACCCGCATTTCAGCACTGCTTTTCACCCGTAGACGTATGGTCAGAGCGAGCGGACCATTCAGACACTGGAGGATATGTTGTGGGCTTGTGTTCTAGACTTTGGTGGTAGCTGGGATACCTACCATCCTTTGGCAGAGTTTTCCTACAATAATAGCTACCACACGAGTATTGACCGTCCTCCCTTCAAGATGTTGTATGGGAGGAAGTGTAGGACCCCAAGGCAGAGGGTCATAGGGAGTATCGAAGTGGTACTTAAGACAATGGAGAGGATCCAGCAGGTCCGAAGCAGGCTTCAGACTGCTCGGAGTTGGCAGAAAAGTTATGCCAACAAGCACCGTTTGGACCTGGAGTTGCAGATTGATGATATGGTCCTCCTGAAGGTGTCACCTTGGAAAGGTGTCATTCGGTTCAGGAAGCTGGGAAATTTGGTCCCCAGATACATTGGGCCTTTCAAGATCGCAGCCCGGGTGGGCAAGGTGGCGTATAGGTTAGATCTGCCAGCCGAACTTATCCAGATTCACAGCACCTTTCACGTCTCTCAACTACGTAACTGTCTGTTAGATGACTCAGCGGTAGTACCACTAGAGGACAATCAAGTGGATGACAGCCTGAACTACATTGAGCGACCAATGGCTATCCTCAACAGGAAGTCGTAGAATTTGAGGAACGAGCTGGTGAAGGTGCACTGGCAGCACCGCAAGGGCTCAGAATGGACTCTGGAGCCGTAGGACGAGATGAGCGAGCACTACCCCGAGCTTTTCTGGGATGCAGTAGCAGACATAAAGGATGAAGTGTGAAATAAGTAGAGGAGAGTTGTAACACCCAGTTCCTGGTACGTAATTTAATTATAAAATGTTGCACTTTTGTTATGAAACTCGGCGAGTTGAAGGCCCCAACTTGTCGAGTAGATGTTAAAATTGGATGCAGGAAGGAGAACCTACTCGCTGAGTCGGATGCCCTGACTCGACGAGTAGGCCTGTCTAAAGGAAACCCTAATATTTAGGGTTTACACCCTATTTAAATGCCTTATCTTGCCCCAACCTAGCCTCCATTGTCCCTCTTAGTCCAGAAAGGCCCTAAATCGAAACCCTATCCTTGTTTGAGTATTCTTGAGCCATTTTCGTGTGTTTGTGGTGGTTGTGAAGCTTGAGAAGGAAGAAGGAGCATGGGAGTTCAAGTGGCAGCTAGTAGATCTAGAGGTTGTGTCCCATTTCCATGTTATTGGAGGTAAAAAGCTCCAACATTGACCATCTATCTCTTAGATCTCCAGTTAGGGTTCATTTCCACCTTTTCTAAACCCTTATAAAGTCATACTCGGGATTTTCTGGTTATAAAGGAGCATGAATTCAGATCTGGAACCATAGAGGTTTCTTATGGCATACAAATTCCAACTTTATGGCCATAATCACCCCATGCATCTTGTAGACTCCATTTTTGGCCTTTTGAGCCAAAAACACCATGCATGGACAGTAAGTTTGGAACTTTACGTGGATTATGGACCATAGAAGGTCAGATCTATGTTTTGAACACATCAAGACCAACTGAAATCGAGTATATAGTTTTCGACATAGAGGGACTCGGCGAGTCACTCATGTGACTCGGCGAGTTGGGTCGAGTTTCCCACCAAAACCCTTCTGATAATGGACCATGAGTTTAGTTAGAAGAACATGCAGTCAATTGGACTCATTGAGGACTTGGAAATCATAGGACTCGGCGTGTGTATGAACTAACTCAGCGAGTTCAAGGCTATGTCCCAAGAATATGAAGATGGACTCGGCAAGTCTGGTACTAAGAGCATCACCTTGCATGAAGATGAACTCGACGAGTTCATGAGGAACTTGAAAAGTCAAGGATTAAACGTCCTAACTAGCATGAAGATGGGCTCGGCGAGTCAAAGGATGAACTTGTCGAGTCTATTGCAAAGGGTCCCGACTTTGTACCATGGAACTCGACGAGTTGGTGGACCAACTCGACTAGTTGACCACAAGTGACTTTGACCATGATGTTGACTTTGACTTTGACCTTGACCTAAGTTGACCATGAAATGGTAATTAAGGTAGATGATTATGTGTGGGGTTTGAGAGGAGTTGATCCCGGTAGCAAGGACAGTTCAGACACTTCGCTTTATGAGGTGAGTTACCTTCCAGTAGAAGTGAGTTAAAGGCACCAATGTCAACGTACTAGTAGTTGATTATAGTTGAGATGATTGTCTTTGTGATAATCGTTTGGTTCGCTACTACCTGATATGTTTATGTGCTAGCACGATATGTTATATGTGCTAGTGGTAGTAGGAGGGGAATAGTCCCCATGTTCGGTTGTTAGGACCGAAGGGTAGGTCAGGCACTTCGGATATGTCTGACAGTCTGTTACACTATATTTTGTGTGGTAGTAGTTGTGGGTGAAATAGTCCCCTGAGCTGGTTGGATTAAACCGGAGGGCATGTCAGCACCCTAGAACTATCTGACATGGCTAGGTCTGGCACCCCAGAATCGCCTGGCAGGGAAGGTCAGCAGCCCAGAACTACTTGACATGGGTAGGTTGGGCACCCCAGAATTGCCCGACAGTATGTTTCGTGTATGGAATGTGGTATGGTGGGAGAACTTTCTAAGCTTTGTGCTTACGATTTTCAGTTCTGGTTTCAGGTACCTCTTCGTCGAAGGGGAAGGAGCCGGCACGGTAGCAGCACATCCCACACACCCGATTCCGCATTTTAGAGATCCATGGGATTGTACTCTGACATTATTACTATTGATGATATGATTTCTTTGAAGCTGGTGATTGTTGTTTTATGGATTGATATGATATCAATGTTGTTTTAAGTAAACTGCTTTATGAGTAACGTATTTTAAAAAAAAAATTGGCCATGATTTTTGGGATGTTACCGTGGCTCTGATAGCTAGCAATCTACATGTTACAAAGGCTCCATCCCCATCATGTGCATTCCAAATCTAAAAAAGAAAAGAAAAAAACTTTAGACATGAAAATATTAATCCTTCAACTACCTTGGTGATGGTTTTCGTTGGCATCACCTGGTTTTGGTTTTGACGTTCAATCTATATTGGTACATTTAAATAAAACATAAACAAATTATTAGTTACCTAAAGAAAAATTTAACAAATTATAGGATATATGGAAGCACCTTTGAAGAACCCTTACAGTGGTGGCATTGAAAAAACGAACCATTGGTGTTTTGATTTTGATTGATTGTGTCATCGATTCCTCTGGAGGCGAGGTCATCTTGGGCTGTGTGGACTGTGGTGGCGGTCGTGTCTTCGGTGGTGGGCACCCCAAATCTATGAAGCTTGAGATGAAGAAGAAAAGTAAAGAAGAAGCGTCATGTATTAGGAGGTGGAGGGATCTGGAAAAAAAAAGTGGCGGTGGATGTGTGAACCTGATGAAAGTAAGCGGTGATGAAAATACATGGGGGTATCCGATTAGATTTTAGTGGTGGGGGATTATAAATGGAAACACGTGTTTAGTGGATCATGAATGCAAAGGAATTGGAAAAGACCATCATAAAAAGATTACGAAGAAAAAAATTATAAAGGAATCAAAAAAAAAATTCACCAATAGGAACAAAGTACTATTCCTTAAGGACCTTAGATTTAATATATTATATAGTTTGTTTCTAATTAATTTATTAACATGTAATAAATTAATAAACTATTTTTTCTCACTTTTTAAAATTGTTTCTTGCTATTTTAGGTTTTCAGGACAACATAACCCTGACAGTGTTATTATTCTTAAAGTTATACCAATTTAGTATTACATTTGATGTATTTTCCAAAAAACACATACAAATCCTATGCATGATTCAACTATTGAGTTACACGCTACATGTTTTTTTTAACATATACATCATTAATGTTAATTAATTTGATAAATATTTATTTAACATTAACAAGAATAAACAATTTTTTTGTCGTTACAACAATTTATGAGAATCGTTAATTAACAAACCAAGAATGACATAATGTGAAATAAAAATCTAATGTATTAATGGATAAATAATTGATTATTTTGTTGTTAATTAAGGAAAATATTATTGTAAAACGAAATGGAGAATATGAACAAGTCTTTGATGATAGTTTAATTAATGTGGCGGGTTTGGTATAATTCGTGGTCGGCCACCTTGACTAAAGTTTAGTCTCTTAGCTTTCAAATTTACATCCGTCTATTATTACGATGTCACATACAAATTTTGCATAATTTTTATTTTACTATAAGTAAATACATCCATATATCACCTAATTGTTAATAAATGATCAAAAGGCAATACGAGTCTTTTAATTGTTAAATGATTCAACTGAAGCTCGTGATGAAATATTAGTCGGTACATTGCCTACCAGACGAAACAAATTGATTCATATTAAAATAAATATTATGGAGTGGAGATATTTATTGGATGGGGTGTCTACCAGATGTACATAGTTGATAAAGAAGTGGATGTTAGATATTTATTGTGTTCAATTTGTAACAATTTTTTTGGGACTTCTCTCATTTCTTTCCTTCTTGTGAAGTTGCTAATATAATTCTTAAAAATATTGGTTTTTGATGGGAAATTGATATTTCCCAGCTTCATGTTATAGCAGAAATACAAAATAACATACATTTGTTTAACAAATGAAATGAGATCAAAAGTAAATACAAAAAGTTATTCATTAGAAAAACATACTTGAATGTGTTATACACAACATACACAAACTCGAAGTTGTGTAGATATATTTAGTTCTGCTTTGCAGCGTCGTAAAACAGAAATTATTCAGGTAGGGATCTATCTAGACAAATTTTCTCTATGTTTCCATCATGAATGAAAATTACAAATTTTACAATAATGTAATTTTTCCAACCTTGAAATATGTGTATGGTGATCCATATTTAAAGGTCGCCATTGGTAGTTAGTGACTGTCTTTCCCTCCGAAAACTACTAAAATCGAAATTAACTATCAAAACAGTTAAATCAAATTTACCAAATTTTAATATTGATTGTCAAAATCGGAATTAATAATTAAAAAATAGTTTAATTAGTCTTGACTAGCCCAATCATCAAGTTCAGCCGAATTCTTTTAATCATATTAATAAATTATTAGGTTAAAGCTTTATAAGGGAATTCGAGTTTCTTCTTACTACCAATGTGGGACAAGTCCCATAAAGGTAATTTCCACTAACAAAGTTCCAACAACCCCACATTTTCTATTCAAGCTTCAGGAATACCCTGCATTTTAATAGAAAATAAAATGAACTTTTATATTCATATCAGGTAAGTAAGATATGACAAACATCTGAATAGGTGTTTTAAAACTTGAACATTTCATAGTGATTACTATTTGGATCTAATATGTGGGTAGCGAACTAGAGTCTTTAACTAAGACTTTGTATGGTAGATTCAAAACAAGAAGTATCACACATCTCATGTCTAATTATAGATCATTTCATACCATTATGTCCATTTCAGTCAAGAATTCATGAGAACTTTAGAGAGCTTAGTCATATCAGCTCCCAAATATGCGACCTCACATCCACCTAACATAGGTAATGCCAATCTGGAATAACGTAAGGTTTGAAGTATATAATATGGTGTCGAAGTACGTTTAGGTATGGGTTGCGTCGAGGTCGAAGTCAAGTACTTTGAACAAATGTATTATGTAAGGCAGTTTTAGAGGTCTAAGCTTAAATGTTTAGCCTTACATATTTTGTAACACCCGTTATTTATAAATAAATTAATGAATGCTTAGTAGCCCTAAAATCGATAATTATATATGCAAGGTGTTGGCTTTGAGGAGTTAATTGGCATAATTTAGAAGTTGAGGGTTAAAAGTGTAAGTTCCGGACTTAGTTTATAATTATTTATGAAGACAGGGGCTCCGTGGTAATTATTTGGATTTATTTTAAAAGGAAATGAGGTGGAAGGGATGATTATGTCATGATTAAGATAGTGGGGGCTGTTTTAGTAAAATCTGGACTTAATTTGTAAAGAAATTGAATGGGCAAGGTTTAAATGGTATATTATAGACTTCTTTTGAAGGGATTTGATGGAGGAAGGGTCAGAACTGTCATTATGGCAAAATATGATGAGGGACCGGGTATATAGCTTCCTTACCCGTCAAACCCTAAACCTAAGCCCCTTATGTTGCAACTGTCACTCACTCCCCCCTTATGCCTTCCAACCGCCGGCCGTCACCCATTCTCTCTTGCTCCTCAAACCACCGAGCCTCTGTTGTGTCTCTCCGGTGCTGCTAAAGACAAAGACCATCGCATAATGCTTCCATTCAGTCGGTAACGGAGGAAAGCAGGTTGCAGTCGCCAGCTCCGTCCGTTATATCTCGCTGTTGCCGCTCCTTCGCCATCGAGATACCATGACATCGTCGTTGTTGTTTCCCAGTCGGAGGCTATGCGCATTTCTCGCCTCCATCTCCGCTGTCGTTCACATTGAAGACCATCTCGTCGTCGGGTGCTATTCTGTTGTGGCTAGTGCTCCCTCCCGACTGCCTTGCACCACCACGAGAAGTGGCTGAGAAAGGAATGCGTTACTAGGTCGAGATCGCGACGACTTGGTGATCTGTGGACGTAATCTGTTGGGCAGGGAATCAAGGAGACTCGCCACCACCATGAGGTGGTGGTTGTTATCGCAGTATGCTGCCTACCACCGTCGCTGTCACGCCACTGCTGCCGCTAGGGTGTTGTTGTCGTCGCCATCCACCACAAATGGGTGTAGGGTTCGCTTTGCAAGCAGGAACATGTGTGTGCGTTCCGGTTGTAGTGTGTGACTATATTCGGCCGAAAATTGTGAGAAAGGCCACCACCACCACCGTGAGGTGGTGGCTGCCACCATGTGCCGCCAAGTGTGTGTTTACGTTAGTTAGGGTGTGTGTGAGTTTCGGTATTTCATTGTAAATTGTAAAAGAAAATGGAATAATGAGAAAGAAACCCTAACCACCACCGTGAGGTGGTGGCTTCCTGTCGCCACCGGCCGCCGTGTCGGGTGGCGGTGTGCTTAGTTGTGTTACGATTGCTAGTTTGGGATGTTTAGACAAGGGACTAAAACCCTAATGGGCCTTGAAACCCTAATGAGCCCAATGAGGCTTAATGTACATAAAAGCCCAAACACGTGATCAATGGGCTTAAGGAAACCCTAATGGGTCTAATGGACCCTAATTGACCCAAAGAGACCTTAATAGGCCCAATAAAGCTCTAAATGATATAAAAGTCCAACAAATTGATTAATGGGCTAGTATTTGGGTTGGAAAACCCTAATGCCAATAAAACTCTAATTTGGAGAATTAATCAGGACACACACACGGAAATCACTTAATAGCTTAAGATAGTAAATAATAATAATTGGCAAAGATTAATCTAAGCAATATTGGACTTAATGGATTAAGCCCTTAGTGGATTAAGTCCTTAATGGGTTAAGTAGGAAAACTTAACCCTAATCAACATTTTATGTGTTAACCCTAGTTTCGCTTGGGCCTTGGGTTGGGCCTTTCTATTGGGTTTTGGTGTTTGGGCCAATAATGGGCCAACCAAGAACAACCAATGGACTAGAATAATTAGATGGTCTTTGGGGTAAGGCCCATATGAGGGCTTGGGCCCAATTTGGAAAATTGGGCAATAGATAGGCCATAGTTTGGGCCTTACTGATTATATGTTATTGGGCCATTAGAGTGTCTAATGCTAGACCAGAATAAATGGTTGGGCCTTTGAATAACACGAGGTAAAGGCTTGGGCCCAATTTGGAAAATTGGGCCATATGTTGGGCTTTGATTCCTAGTTTGACTTTTGGGCCTATGGATTGGACCTTGGGCTGGAATAAAGCCAAGCTTGGGGTAATGTAGTAATTATCCAAAGTAGGTATTTATGGTTATGTAGTGGAACCCAATTATTAATTGGGTGTTATTTTGATGTTGACAGTTTGGGAACCTGTCATCCAACAACTGTAGTTGGGTCTGCGGGACTTCAGTAGTGTCAGGTGAGTCTTCTCAGCATTCCTATGGGTCTAAGGCACTAAGGTCGGCCTATTATGTGATTATGATATATATGTTATACATTCTGTATTTTGATATGATATGTGATTGTGTGTTTTGCATGAAGACCCCGAAGGGAGCCAGTGGCATTGGATGTAAGACCATGTGGGGGAGCCCATGGCAGTCCTAGGTAAAGACCATGTGGGGTAGCCCATGACATTGGATGTAAGACCATGTGGGGGAGCCCATGGTAGTCCTAGGTAAAGACCATGTGGTGTAGCCCATGGCACTATTATAGGTTATATGTATGCATGGCTTATGTGATATGTGTGTAGCTTTTATAGTTAACAAGATGTGTGTTATGTGGATTGTGTGTGTGGTACGCTCTGGGAAACTCACTAAACTTCATGCTTACGGTTTTCAGTTTTGGTTTCAGGTAATTCGTTCTCAAAGGTAAGGAGCCGGCTCAATCACAGCGCATCACACTATGTTTTCCGTATAGGAGATCTTTGGGATTAGACTCTGATATTATTTTATGATGACATGCTTGATTATTGACACACTGGTTTTGATATGACATGATATTATGGATGTTTTATTATACTGTTGGTTTTATAATAACGTATTTAAAAATGAAATTTTTGGCCTGAATTTTTTGGATGTTACATATTTTTTGTGTGCGTCTGTATCACCCTATAAATAGAGTAAGTATAGGAGTCTAGAGTAATGTTTTGGAACTTAAGTTGTTTTACTCTCCTTGTATTCTTGTACTTGTTCAGACGTAATCAAAGAGGCAAACAGATTATATTTACATCTTTGTTCTTAACATTTTCTAGTCTTGATTTCATTCTTAATACTAGATTCAATCACACTACAATTTGTATCAGAGTAGAATACAATAATTCATTTCTGGTTTTCTCATCTTATTAAAAGGTTTTGAATTGTTCTTTCCGATTCAAAAGATTTCTACACTTTTGATTAAGAAAACTAGTTTTATTTGAGTGATTTGTTACGATTATGCAATCATTTGATTGACCGAGTGTTTTCTGAACATTTTCTAAAAGATTTATCCACTAAATCTCTATTTCTAACTCTCTTCATCTTTTCGGTCCGTACAACAATGGCGAATTTCAACACGAACACAATGTCAAGATTTATCATCTGCTTGGATCTTCTACTAAGATTCCATATTCCAGAGTATTACGAGCAATGGGCAGATCGCATGGAGGACTACCTCAACGCTATTGATGAGGATTTGTGGAGATGTTTACTCGTGGGAATTACCATCCAGATATGTTTGCTCAGAATGGAAATGCGGGTTCAACTTCTATAATGGCATCTCAAAAGGAAAATTATGAAGCAGACGATAAGAAGTGTCTTCGTGAACTTCGTGGTGCTCTTCCACCAGTTGTTTACAATTTTGTTAGAGGTTGTAAGACTGCTAAAGAGATTTTGGATACCTTGAAGGAAAAGTATCAAGGAAGTGATACAACAAAGAAGACCTCAGTGAAGTAGTGTTTGCTGGAACTTCGAGAATTTAAGAAAAAGGAATGTGAAACCATCAAACTCTCATTGAGTTGATATTCAAGTGAAACCGTTATGAAGTCACACATTCAACTCTTGAATACAATATTACATTCCTGATCAGTCTGCGAAAAGAATTGAGAAATGTTAGCTTGATGACAAAAACTAAGCAATGCTTCGATGGCTAGTCGTTGGGAGACTTGTATAATGTTCTCAAATCCCATGAGAGTGAAATCAATGGGATTGCTAAAGAAGGGAAATTGAATATGGGAGGTCCATTGGCCTTGATGTCGAAGGTTACAGCAAAGGACTCTGTGATCAATGTTGCTGAGCTAGTTGGTTCTGAAGACGAAGGATTCTTGATGAATTCGGAGGATGATGTTGTAGCTTACTATTCCAACAATAAAGTGAAAAAGTTCTTTAAGAAGCCGTTCAATCCAAAATACAAAAGTATCAATGATTTCAAGGGTAACACTTCGCCTGGAAAGGAATTAGAGTGGAGTTGAAGGAATTAAAGAAAGAGAGTAAGAATGTTGTTGAAAAGGCAGAGAAGAAGTTTAAAGGAGATTTCGGGTTCGAATGTAAATACTTCAATGGTGCAACTCATTTTGCAGTAGATTGCATGTTGAGAAAGAAAGTGGAAAAGAAGGAAAGAATTAAAGATTAGGCATATTATGTCGAAAGGTTAGAAGAGGTGATAACACAGAATAAAGGATTGTCAGTGGTTGTGAAGGGAGGTGTTGAAGGGGATGGAACCTACCATATTTGGGCATCTGGTTCCGATGATGAAGAGATAAGAAACCCCACCCATGGCATGATGTATGCACTTTTCGAAGAGGGCGGTTCTAAAGAGGAAAACATAACTAGGAGATGTTTTGTTTCGACAGGAGCAGACAAATCTCCCATGACATTGAAGGTAAGTTCTCTTCTTGAATTGTTTAACATTCATGTTATTATCTCCTTGTTTTATCTAATTTTGATGATACTCTTTGTTACTTTAATGACATGCTAATTTTTGTTAGTAGCGAAGCTGAAAGATCAATGACTATGATTCTAGACACCCAAAAACACTTGGAATCTTAGAAGAGTCACATAGATAGTCTAGAGTTACAACTTAATAGTATTACTCTAGATTGGGATGTAGTTAGGGCAGAAATTATTATGTTGATGAAACAACGAAATATTTACCGTAACAGTGCTAAAAGATTGTATGTAAAACTAAATTTTCATCACTCTTATGAAATATTCAAAGATCAACACACGAAGTTATTGGCATTCCTAGTATATGACAGAAAGAAAAATGATACAGTTTGCTATGATTGTGAGAATAAAATCTCAGAATTTGATAAAGTTCATAATGATTTTTATGCCCATGGAATTGTTAGAATTGATGAATGTTTGAATGCTAATGAATTAGTTTATATTGTGAATGAGACTCTTACTAAAACTAAACAAATCAATGTTTTGAACATGACTGAGACTTCGACTTTAGATTCTCAACAAAATTTTGCTAATATCAAAGATGACTGACAATATCAGTGAAATTGAGGAAGAGGAAACTATTAACTATTCTCAATTTTCTATCATTAATGTTACGTCGATGTCCAAGGGCAAAGAAATTTGTCATGATCCAATGGTAAGGTTCATATTGAGAAACCCCCTACATCGAAAGTTCATGAATATGACTATGAGGTTGTCAAAGATTGTGAGACTGATAGTGATGAAGATGGCATTTCAATTAAAACAACTATTCCCCAAGTTGTTGTCGAACCGGTTTGTGAGGAAACAAGAGAGTTTGAAAAGGTGAGGAAAGAAAAGGTCCTCAATTTCTTGAATCTAACTCAGTCGTCTATTCGAATTTCTAGTGTACTAATGAAGTTGTGTTCCCCAGTCAGGTGTTCATTACCACTGGAAATGGTGACAAAGTAAATCCTGAGATCAACAAAATTGTTGAGGAAGACAACAAAGCAGCAACAAAAGAAGACTTATTTTCTAATCCAATCACGGTCGAAAATACCCAAAACAAGAACTCAATGACGTTTCAAAGACAAAAACTGAAATGATTTTGGAAAGTCAAATCTAAAAAATCAATAGTTGATAATTAAACAAATGAACCAGTTTCAAAATTTCATAAAACAAAGCACAAGTTTTCAATGAGAATATTCAAAAAGTTGCAAATAGGGAAGGTGTTTCGATGTCAAAAGCATGAAACAAAGTCTAGTGGAAAAATGTCAATGCTTTTCAGAAACCAAAAGTTTTCAAGCAAAAACCAACTGATCAAGTTAAGAGGTTTTCTAAAAATAAGACTATTATTTAAAATAAAACCACTCAAAAGCAAAATGATTTTCCATATGGTCAACTTAATGTTCACAAACCAATTAGAACACCACTTGTTCAAATACAAACAAATGAGAATTTTGCTCAAAACCAACGTCCAAGGAATTTTGTTCCAAATCATCCAAATGAAAGCTTTTCCCAGAACAAATTTCAAAGAAACATTGTTCAACATAATAAACAAGGAAATTTCAATAAATTTTAAGGTCAAAGAAGTTTTCGACAAGGACAAAATCATTTCAAATGAACATAGGTTAGTTATAACAAACATTTTCAAAATCAGTGTCAATACTTTCCAAAACCATCGTTTCAAAAAATAAATTTTGAAAAACTGGAAGTAAAAGGAAAAAAATGAATCGTTTAAGCCAATACAACCTCACTTTCCAAATTCAGAGTCAAAGCAAAAAGTTAAATCTTATTTTGTGAAAGGGAAAAATGATGTGAGGAATATCAACCATTGGCTAGAAGGCAAAGGGAAAAATATCAATGTGGAAAGTTCTATGAAGAGCAAGTAAAGGATACTTATGAAAGCTAGGTGAACGTGTCATAAAGTGGGAGTTTATCTTCATTGGAATCGACTCCATCAGTGAAAAGATGGAAGGAGGTTCCAAACACAAAAGTTGTGGCATAACAAACTATAGATGTGTTGGGGATCGTAAGAACGGAATTCGAGGACAAAATCTAATCAAAGTGGAGGAGAGTTGTAACATCCTGTTATGCATTGTTCCCATTTTGAATTGGTGATCAAAACGTTGGGTAATATCAGGCTTTGGAACCCTGAGGAGTTAGGTTTTAGACCCAGTTAGAGTTAGATAATGTATCTTGGCCACTCGAGTATTCATTTGGAGTTTTCGAACCAAATGGTAGGAATTTATTTTGAAGTATTACAAGGAACTTGACGAGTTGGGAGGCTCCAACTCATCGAGTAGAAAGCTTTACAATCACATGGATTGGAGGACCTACTCAACGAGTTAGGGATCCCTAACTCAATGAGTTGACTATGGAAATGGGAACCCTAATTTTTCGGTCAGTGTACCCTATTTAAAGGACTTAATTCTGGGGTTGGTCTCCTTACCAGCCTCCCTTACCCAGAAGAAACCCTAGATTGTTTCCCCCACTTGTTCATGGAGTTTGTACAACTTGAGAGTGATTCTTGAAGGAAGTCTTGAAGAGAGAAGTATCAAGCTTAGAGGAGTGATCTTGGATCCAAAAAATCTACATCAAAGGCTACATCTTTGAGGTATAAATCATAACCTTAACATGTAGCTTAGTAGATCTCATCTAACGTAGTTTTAGCTTGGTTTTTAGACTTTGAGTTGAGTATCAAAATAAAAGAGGTTTCCAGGGGTTGAATATGTAGATCTGGCCCCTACATGAACTCTAGAGGATTAAAGTTGAAAACTTTAATAGCCTCCATGTCCCATTCATGAAATATGTCCATTATGATGCCAAAAATTGACCTTAGAGAGTGTTACAAGCATCCATGGACGTAAAGTTGGAAACTTTACATGATTAAACCACCTTAGTGATGGATTTTGAGCATTTTAACACTCCTATGGTGTACATGCAACCCTAGAAACCTTGGATCTATGTTTTCTCTATTATACATGAAAATAAGATTCTTCCAAGGTCCTCATCCTAACTAGCATATCATGGGGTACTTGTAGTATAAAAACTTATTAGGATGACATACCTTTTCTTGTGGTTGATTGCTTGGAGCTTCAAGAGCGTAGCACCAATAATGTGAATGCCTTAAGTGGAATCACATATCACCAAAACAACTTGGAAGACTTTGAGAGAATATGAAACACTCAAGAAATCGGCCCACCCTTGTTATCTCACACACTACTTCCACTTTATGTGCCAAAGACCTATTTATATAGTATGGTTGATTAGGATTACATCTATGTAAACCCTAATAGCCATGACCTTTTATTTCCCTAGGATCCATGGGTGAAAAACCCCATGGACTATCCACGCAAGCTGTAACGACGTAAATTTCCAAAACAATTTTTCATTTTTAAAGCATAACACATCTCATAAAGTAATTTCAAAACTCATGTGTAGCAACTATTATCACAGTAAAAACATATCCCAGAATCTCAAATACATAATACATAATACTCCATCAATGTGTACAGATCATGTCGGTGCCTTCCCGCGATCCTCGCTGGTACCTGAAACACATATCACATAACTGTTGGGTTAGTGTCTAAGTGCATAACTATTTTGGTATGTACTTGACCCGATGGTGCATGGTCCTTTTGGGTTGCCTTCACCAAAGCAACTTGATAGGATGAATTAAGGAGAGAAAGGATTAAATATGATTTATTAATATATTATGGGAATAATATATTAAAGGAGAAATCATATTGTTTAATTAATATTAGTCAATAATTAATTGGTAATTTGTTTTGTGACTAAAAGAGATTAATTAAACTTAAGGGACTGGAATTGTAATTATAAGATAATTGCAATTTGGGCCATGGATTGCCTTGAATCAAGGGGTGGATGAATTCTATGGGGAAACCCATAAGGAAATCGTCCATGGGCTTGATTAAAGGAGTCTATGGGTTGCTTAGGGCTTAAGCAACCAAATTAGGGTTTCCTTGTTAGATAACCCTAATAGCCTCACTATAAATAGATCCCTTAAGGACCAAAAACGTGGCTAAGCTTCTTGCTAGGGTTATAACACGTTTTGGGCAGCCTCCATCCTCTCTCCTCTTCATCCTCTTGCTTATGGTGTTTGTGAACCATTAGAGGAGTGACACTTGTGACTCTAAGCCTTCCAAAGTCAATTCAAGGAGGAATTGGGATTGTTATTGCTACATAACAATCAAGGTAACATTATGAACCTATTCTAATATCTAATATGATTACTTGTATGCTAGAATAGGGTTTATAGTCTTGGATAACATGCATGTACAATAGAGAAACCTAGATCCAAGCATTAGGGTTTGTATGAGCACATAAGATGTCTTATAACCAAAACCCATTAGTGGTATCAGAGCCTTGACTGGTTTCTATTGTACTGATGCATTGTATATCTGAAAAATTTGATTTTTTGGTGTTTTGGAGGCTGGACTCGCCAAGTCCATAGCTGAACTCGCCGAGTCCAAGGTGACTCGATGAGTCCAGGCTTGACTCGACAAGTCAACTCGTCAGATAGAGCTTATCTCGGGATTTCTTGTTGTTTTTGCATTGGGTTAGTTACCTTATCATGTTAGATCAATATTAATCCTATTATATGATATATTTGACTATATTTTTGATCTAATTGAGGATATTTATCAATTAATAAGATAATTGTTTCCTTATAAGATAATTGATTAATTATTTTGAGTAAATTGATAAATTGTTTTGCAAGAAATCATTAAACAAATCAAATATGGATAATTATGTAATTAAATGTTAGTTTAGATTATTTGTTATTTGATCCTTGTTGTTATGAAAAGTTTCATATTTTGCCCTTTAGGTTTTATAGTTTAAATTTGAACCCAATAGTTTTGTAGTTTTGAAATTTAAATAGTTGAAACCCTAATGTGTTGAAATGTTTCAAAACTTGCCCTCAAGTTTTGGAATTTAAAAGTTGATTAAAAGTTTAATTAGGAATGTTAAATTCTAAAACTCTAGTATTGTTTTGAAAAAGTTCAAATCACACCCTTATGGTTTTATTAATTAATTAAGGTGTATAATTAAAAGAAGTTTAATAAATCCATAAAAGTTTAGGTTTACAATTTAATTGAATTAAAGGTATAATTGTTAAATTAGACCACCTAGTATTTTGAAAGTATAAAATACACCCTATACTATATATATCATTAAAAGTCTAACATTATATATATGTATGAGTAAAAGTCAGTCTTACCGTTAGTAGGCCTCATTCACGAAGCTAGTCTATAAGGGGTGTTTAAGGAAATTGCCTATAAAATGGCGATTGAATGGGTATCCACTCTTACCCACCGCACTCTTGACTAGTGGAGGGTCGTTAGCCGAACGGGTAGGATAGGACGAAACCTTCCATTATAAGTATAATGAAGTATAAAAGTAACTAAATGTTTTCATATAATTCCCAATCTTAGTTACTTAGGCAAAAGTGAATTGATGCAATTCCATGAAATTACACTTTGTGCCCTTGCGAAGACGTTAGTGGAGCGTGTGTGGTTAACCGGCACACTAAATGGGTCTAAGAAAAGGAAGCAAAGGGTGACTCAATGTTGTCATAGTTCGGTGGAGCGTGTGTGGTTTACTGGCACATCGAATAGGCAACCGTAACATGTGAGGGCACCATGTAAGCTTGCATGGTTATTCACACCCACTTTGTGATCCTCGGCATCCCAGTCACAAACAAGAGGGGTATATCAAGATTTAAACATGCCATTGAAAGTTCAATGAATCTCAAAGGATCTAGGAGTTTTCATAGATTTAAAACTTAAATTTCTTTTTCATTTTTCATGGTGGAAATTAGTGAATCGTCATTCACTTACCTTCAAATGTTCTGCAATTTGGGTTACGACATCCCTCTCCCGAGTTGTAGAATATTGTGTTGGGTCCTAGCCTTAGTATCTCATTTGGGTGATTTACTAAGGACTCAATCAATCAACTAACTTGAATTCGTTTTCTCCCGTATTGTAGATGTCAAAATTTGACAACTATGGTCTTCTCAAATCCCGTGGAACAAGCATTCCACATGAAGATGATATTCCACGATTCGATCGAGGAACAAGAAATCATGCTTCACTTCCTCCTCCTCCTCCAATTATTCTCCCTAATCCACAAGACTGTAAAATTCAAAGGTTCAATATCACTCAAGCCCTTTTGGTAAGTTAACATAAAGAAGGAAAGTCGGTGTGTGCACACGTCCTAGGGATGAAGTCGCACATTGATAGACTAAGAATGTTGGGATCCGTTGTCTGTGAGGAAATAGCTGTTGATTGGGTTCTTCAGTCACTTCCCAACTCGTATAGTCTCATCGAGTCCCTCTTGAAACTCGAAAAAAGAATAAAATTTAGATAACATACCAGAATCGGGGCGTTACAACTCTCCCTTACTCGTCTCAGAGTTCGTCCTTGAAGTCTGCTGTTGCTACATCTGGAAACAACTCTGGATAGTGCTCTCTCATCTCCTCCTCTGCCTCCCACGTCCACTCACACCCCTTCTGGTGCTGCCACTGCACCTTTACCAACTGAACCACCTTATCCCTCAAGGTCTTCGTCTTTCAATCCAAGATCGCAAACGGTCTCTCAATATAATTCAGGCTGCTATCAACCTGAATATCTTCCAAGGGTACAACTGCTGACTCGTCCACTAAACACTTCCTCAACTGGGAAACATGGAAAGTATTGTGGATCTGTCCAAGCTCTGACGGAAGATCCAACCGATAAGCAACGCGACCCACCTGGGCCAAAACCCTAAAAGGACCTATGAACCTGGGGCCAGCTTGCCCCTCTTTCGGAATCTGATGACACCCTTCCAGGGTGATACCTTTAGGAGGACCATGTCGCCCACCTGAAACTCCAAGTCTGAACACCTCCTGTCGGCATAACTCTTCTACCGACTCTGTTCAGTCTGCAGTCTACTACAAACCTGTTGAATCAACTCTGTCATCTTCAGCACCACTTCGGTGCTCCTAACGACACGCTGACCGACCTCGCGCCAACAAATCGGGGTCTTGCACTTCCTCCCATAGAGCATCTCAAAGGGAGGGCGGTCAATACTTGCATGATAACTGTTGTTATATGAAAATTCTACTAATGGAAGATATGTATCCCAACTTCCGCCGAAATCTAGGACGCATGCCCACAGCATGTCCTCAAGAGTCTAAATCGTCCTCTCGCTCTGCCCGTCCGTCTGAGGGTGGAAAGCGGTGCTGAAATGGAGACGAGTACCCATCTTGTCGTGAAACCGCTTCTAGAATCTGGAAGTAAAATGGACGTCTCGGTCTGACACCACTGATACAGGCACTCCATGTTGTGCCACAACCTCTCGCACACATATATTGGCTAGTTTCTCAGCCAATATGCTCTCCTGGATCGGTATAAAATAGGCACTCTTCGTTAACCGACCCACTATAACCCAAATAGAATCTGCTCCACGTGCGGTCCTGGGAAGCTTAGTGATAAAATCGATAGTGATGTCCTCCCATTTCCACACTGGAATGTCCAACGGTTGCATCTTGTCGTGAGGCCTCTGGTGCTCCTCCTTAACATTCTTGCAGGTCAGGCACCTCTCCACATACCAGGCGACATCCCGCTTCATGCAGGGCCACCAATAGTCGAGTTGAAGATCCCTATACATCTTCGTTGCCCATGGATGGATGGAAAATTGACACTTATGAACCTCCTCCATCAGTACTTGCCATACTCCGCCCCAGTACGGTACCCATACTCTCCTATTAAGGGTCAACAATCCTCGGCTATCGTAGTCAAAAGAAGCTACTCGGCCCACAATCCTCTCACACTTCTCCCTCTCCTCCTTGAGTCCCTCGACCTAAGCCTCTCTGATCTGCTCTGATAATAGAGTCATTACCTTCATCCTCAAGCATGTGTCCCTAATCGGGGTCGTTGCCGCCTTGCGGCTCAAGGCGTCGACCACTACGTTGGCCTTTCCTGGGTGTTAAAGGATATCATAATCATAATCCTTCAACACATCTAACCATCGCCTTTGCCTCATGTTCAGATTCGGCTAATCCATGAGGTACCTCAAGCTCTTGTGATCCGTATAGATGGTACAACGGACCCCATAGACGTAGTGTCTCAAAATCTTAAGGGTAAACACCACTGCCCCCAACTCTAAATCATGCGTAGGATAGTTAGCCTCGTGAGGCTTCAACTGTCTCGAGGCATAAGCTATCACACGGCCTCACTGCATCAACACTGCTCCCATACCTGTGATCGAGGCATCACAGTAGTCTACAAAATCCTCTACTCCCTCTGGCAGGGTAAGGATTGGTGCCTCGCACAATCTCTGCCTGATGGTCTCAAATGATGCCTATTGCTCAGGCCCCCGGCGAAACACCACCGCCTTCTTAGTCAGTCGGGTGAGCGGTACTGCTATCTTGGAGAAATCCTGAATGAACCTCCTGTAGTACCCTGCCAAACCTAGGAAGATCTGAATCTCAGATGGAGACCTCGGGACCTCCCACTGCATTACGGCCTCTATCTTGGCCGGATCTACTAAAATACCCTTCTGGTTAACGAGGTGTCCGAGGAACTGCACCTCGTGCAACCAGAACTCGCACTTGGAGAACTTTGCGAAAAGTCTCTCCTTCCTCAAAATCTCTAGCACCTCTCTCAGATGCTCCTCGTGCTGCTCCTTAGTCTTGGAATAAACCAAGATGTCATCAATAAATACTATCACCGACCGATCCAACAACGGCCTACAAACGCGGTTCATGAGATCCATGAACGCAGCTGGAGCATTGGTGAGCCCAAACGGCATCACCACGAACTCATAATGACCATATCAAGTCCTGAAAGAAGTCTTTTGCACATCCTCACCTCTTACTCACATCTGATGATACCCGGAGCATAGATTGATCTTGGAAAACCAAGACGATCCCTGAAGCTGATCAAACAAATCATCTATCCTTGGGAGTGGGTAACGGTTCTTCACCATTACCTTATTCAACTCTCGGTAGTCTATGCACATACGGTGTGACCCGTCCTTCTTCTTCTTCATGAACAAAATCGGTGCTCCCACGGGCAAACTACTCGGCCTAATAAAACCCTTGTTTAGTAGCTCTTACAGCTGTGTAGACAACTCCTGCATCTCTGGGGGAGCCAGCCGATATGGTGTTTTGGCTATCGGAGCCGCACCAGGGATTAGGTTAATCCCGAACTCGACCTGTCTTTCGGGAGGTATTTCAGGCAACTCCCCTGGAAATACATCTGGGTAATCTCATACAACTGGAACATCTTCAACTATCTCCTTGCCCTTCTCCCCGACATCTAAAACATAAGCAATATAACCGGTGCAACCCTGCTGGAAATAGCGCCTCGCTCTCGCTGCTGAACAAGGAACTGGTCTGTGCTGTAGCCTCTCGCCCTAAATCACTAACTCTCCCCCACTGGGAGTGCGAATCCTCACTAACTGCATCTCACAATCTATCACCACCCCATTGGGGCTCAGCCAATCCATGCCTACTATGACCTTATTCCCTCGCAGGGGAATAGGGACCAAGTCCACCGGAAATTGCTCATCGAATAACTATAGGGAACATCCTCTGTGCACTCTCGCAACCCTAACGGTCCTATCAACTGCTATCTCAACCTCAAGTGGAGAATCTAGCTCTCCTGGATCTCTGCTAAACCTCTTGTTAAGCGCAAGAGAGACGAATGATCGGGTAGCCCCCCGAATCAAACAATATTGTAGCTGAAATGCCGTTCACTGAGAACGACCCTATACAAAACATTTAACCATAAGAAACAATCAATTATAAAAGCAGAGAAAAGGGAAAAATACGTACCCGTCACCACGTCAGGAGTCGCTCGCGCCTCCTCTGCTATCAGGTGAAAAGCCCTACTCTTCACCACCGGCGTCTCAACTCGGCCCTGACGGCCGTCTGTAATCCTCAAAGTAGCAGGGGCAGGTGCTAACACCTTCCCCGCAGCAGCTAAACTCGGACACTGGGACTTTTTATGTCCCCTCTGATTGCACTTGAAGCAAATCAAATCCGATGCCACAATGGCGGTAGTAGTGGCTGTACAATCTCTGCTCATATGCTCAGATCGACCGCACTTGTAGCAGCCGCAACTCCCTGCCTTGCACGCCCCGTCGTGCAATCTCCCACACTTGCCACATCGACCGTGGCTCTGCTGACTTCTGGATCTATGATCTGAAACCTTGGGATTTTTGCCCGAATCCCCTGTACCTGAAGCCGCCTCCGGCTTCCACTTCTTCTCCATCTCAAGGTCAATCTCTCTCTCTCTCTCTCTCTCTCTCTCGCCCTAGCAATCATTTCATCCAGCGTTTTACAGCTAGACCGGCTCACAAACTGGCAGATATCACTCCGCAACATCTCATGATAACGGGCCTTCTTCATTTCCTCATCAGCTGCATACTCAGGAACGAGAAGTGCCCTCTCCCTGAACTTGGCGGTAATCTCCGCCACTGTCTCTGTAGTCTGGGTGAGGTCCTGAAACTCCCTAGCTAACTGCTGCACCTCAATAACCGGTGCAAACTCAGCTCTGAACCTGGTAGTAAAGTCAGCCCAGGTCATGGCATCCAACGCTGCGTCATCTCCAATGGCATGTTCGACCTCCTCCCACCAATCTTGTGCCCTGTCCTTCAAAAGACAGGACGCCAATCTGACCTTGTCCCCCTCGGGACACCTGCTCGTGCGGAAAGCGTTGGCCACATCCGCCAACCATCTAGTACTCGCTATGGGGTCCCGTGCCCCATGATAATCTGGAGTTCCACATGCCTAGAACTCCCTGAACGTAAGCGTATGTGACCCCATCATGGCCGCCACCTCGGCTCAGAAAGTGCCCAACCTCTCGTCCATCAGCTCTAGTATACCCTCCTTCATCGAACTGAGAATCACAGTAGTCTACTCAAGTATGATGCGAGTAATCTCTGAAGAGAGAAATTCCCTGGTCTGCTCATCTAGAAGTTCACTCCCGATCCTGATCCAGATCCCTCTCCGGCACCTGAACTGCCGCTTGCTGGTCTAGGCCGTAAAACCAACATTCTAAAAAACACATTACGATAAACGTCAGAAACACTGATATATCTCAAGGGATCACTACTACTACAGGCCTTTTGGTCTCATCTCAGCCTTCGTCGATTCAAGTACGGATCCTCTGCTTCCAGTAGTATGGGCCCATATTACCTTCCAAATCTATCCGTACTCTCCATCAGTGTGTACAGATGATGCCAGTGCCGTCCCACGATCCTCGCTGGTACCTGAAACAAATATCACATAACACGGTAAGCATAAATGCTTAGTGAGTTCCCTAAAATACCACATACAACATATAAGCCACTCGAGGCTACAACTCTACGAGACCTTCCGGTCATTGTGTCTCAGGGGCCTTCCGGTCCCATATTCTGAGTAGACCTTACGGTCCTACTCCGTTGACCTTCATGTCCATACCATCTTGTCCTTCCGGTCCCTCCACTACTGACCTTCCGGTCCATAACCTGTTGACCTTTCGGCCCATACCATACTACTCATAATATACATAACATATACATATCACATAGAAACATATAACACATACACGTCATAGCACATTAGACCTTCCGGTCACACATAATTACCTCCCTAGGTAAGGTATAGTGAGAAGACTCACCTTGTATGATGTCTAGTAATGTAACGTCCCAAAATATGACCCAAAATTTTTTGTTTTAACACTACTAAAAATCATGTAGTGAAAGTTAATTCATAAAAACCATGCATCAATACCTCAAACCAAAAACAAGTATCATGATAAAGACTGTATCAAACTGTATCAAATCACATCTAAGAAAAACTGAACAATCTCCCAGGCTTTCCCTAGGGAAATCTTTGTCTCAACCAAACCAGTCCTCAGCTGCTGAAGGCCTCCTTGTAATGCCAATTAGCCATTACCTGAATACCATCACATGTGACGAGGCTCAGATAATCCTTCGAGTAAAAGACTCGTCCTAACAACGGTTAGACTCAATCAAGAGTTGCACAGCAGGGCGAAATCCAACACTCTGAGATTATTCAACCCTGATCACATGTGATGTGACGTATTCACCTAATGGCTAAATCCCAACACTCAGAGTCCCACAAAGCACAAAGCAAGCCGCATTCGGACACGGGAAACTAGTCAAGCAATTATATCCCTATAATGATAAATTGTACTAGCATACAATGCTAAGTTCATACTATCAAGCATAACCTAAACAGGCTATCCTACTGCAGTCTACTCAATACTAGCATGCAATTCTCATAAAGCTGAAGCACATATAGCAAGCACATAAGGCATCTTCCTAGATCCTTAGTCCTATTCTAGCATGTTGTTCTACTGAAACTGAAACGGATAATCATAACAGAGACTTGTATGGGTAATTTGCGAGTACTTACTTGACCTCGGCTGATCGCATGAACCACACCCTTTTCTCTTTATCAAAACTCTTTTTCTTTCTAAGTTGTTTTTCAAAAATGTTTTTCTTTTGAAAATCTTTACAATTTCCTCAGTTCGAGCTCAGACACACCCGAAAGTGTATTCGAAACCCTCAAACCAAGGCTCTGATACCAACTTGTAACGTCCCAAAATACGACCCAAAAATTTTTGTATTAACACTACTGAAAATCATATACTGAAAGTTAATTCATAAAATCCATGGATCAATATCTCAAACCAAAAACAAGTATCATGATAAAAACTGTATCAAACTGTATCAAATCACATCTAAGGAAAAACTGAACAATGTCCCAGTAATAAAAACGGAAGCTGTGGTGTGTGCGATGCCATCATCCCGAGCTCTTCCCTTTGTTTGCGGTAGTACCTGAAACCAAAACTGAAAACCGTAAGCACGAAGCTTAGTGAGCTCCCCCAAACTACCACATACCATATAAACATATAAACAACTATTAGGCCTTGCCCTCTGCATCAGACCGAAGTCTGGAAACTGCATTGGACCGAAGTCCGGAACTAACTGCATCGGACCGATGTTCGGGACTGTCTGGGGCCTTGCCCCCTGCATCGGAATGAAGTCCGGAAACTACATCGGACCGAAGTCCGAAACTGACTGAACATAGAATAGCATAAACATATCAACTATCATAAACACATATACTGCACACTGCATCGGGCCGTAGCCCGGAACACATAACCCATAAATCCTGTCTGAGCCACGAAGGCATCAGACATACTAAATACTACATCCGACCGAAGTCCGAAAACTGCTGCTAACTAAACGGGCCGACATTGTGGCCGTAGAGCCGTTCCTACTAGAAGGAAACTCACCTCGTAATCTGGTTGTTGAATGAACTGCTCGGGAAACTATCTGCTGCTGCTCCGGTATCTCCCCGGCTACAATTTCCATAAGTACACTCAATCAATTACTGATAACTATACTGAGGGTAAAATGACTATTTTACCCATGGTCAAAATCAACCTCTTGGTCAAAGTCAACATGCAGTTGACCTGACTCATCGAGTTGGGCCGCCAAGTCGTCGAGTCCCTACTCTCACTTCTCGCTTTTGCTCGCTACTACTCGTCGAGTTTGGCTTAGACTCGACGAGTTCCTCTTCGATACTAACACTTAGTCAATTTGCATCCGACTCGCCGAGCTGTATGAACAGCTCATCGAGCTCTCCTTCAACACATGAACACTTTGGCTGTGACTCGCCGAGTTATATGAACAACTCGTCGAGTCTATTCTTGAGGTATGAAGATTGCCTTGGACTCGCCGAGTCAGGGCATTGCCTCACCGAGTCCCTCCATGAATGAGTCCGATCTCCGACTCACTGAGTCCACCTATAATTCACTGGTTCCACTCGGCATAACACATAAAAGGGGAAAAAATTGGGGACTCGCGACTCGACTCGCCGAGTCTAAAGTGTTGGATATAGTGTCTAAGTCCATAACTTTATTTGGTATGTTCTTGACCCGACCCAGCATGGTCCATTTGGGTTGCATGGCATAGCAATACTTGGATAGACTAAATGAGAGAATAAGGCACTTATGATTATTAATATATTATAAGTTCTAATATATTAATAATAGTATTATTTAATTAGTATTGATAAAGTATTAATCTAGTATTAATTTGGTGATCAAAGTGAGACTAATTGAATATATAAGGGTTGATTATGACAATCATCAATTATTTTATGGTGGATTACTGATCCATGGTTTATGGGTTATGAATATAACCATTTAGAGCTCCATGGATAGTCCATGGGAGTTACAAACCCATGGGTCATGAGAAATGAAGAGTCATGACAATTATGGGTCTTCATGATGAAACCCTAATTGTGACACCACTATAAAAGGGACCCTTTGGCTAGCAAAAATGGGACCTAGTGTTACTAGAGAGGGCATAACCGATTTTTTAGTGTAAGAATTATTCTCTCAAGTTATTCCAAGTTTTGTGGTGTTGTGTGAAGCATTTGAGGCACAACATTTGGGGTGCTAGGCTCACAAAGTCTTGAAGGAATCCAAGCAACAACAAGGTATGTATTTCTACTAGTTTTTATGTTTATGTAATCCCCATGCCATGCTAGTTAGGAAATAATCTTGAAAAAGAAATTTGCATGTATATAGAGAAAACATAGATTCAAGGTTATTAGGGTTGCATGTACACTTAGGAAGTGTTAGAATGCTCAAAACCCATCAGTGGTATCAGAGCCTAGGTTTGTTTTCTGTATACTTGATGCAAAACTGCTTGAAAATCGAAAAATCTGCTCACTGACGACTGGACTCGCCAAGTTCATGGGGAGGACTCGCCGAGTCCATGAACAAATTCATCCTACTCGTCGAGTAGGATAATGCACTCGACGACTAAGAGCGTGCTGCGCAGCTTTTCGTGTTTTGTTGCTAGAAATAGTTTAAAATCATTATCCCAATTTGTTTTGGACTTGTAAAATATGTTATTCAAAATGATAATGATTATGTTAACCCATTTTGCATGACTTTTTATCAACTTTCAATTATTGTATATGTTTATATGATTTCTTGAAATTGCTTGATATGAATTTGTATTCTTATGAGTTTTTAGAAGATCATAGGAATTATGTGTAACCTCCTTGTATGTTTAATTCATGATCTTAATGGCAATGATGGTTTCGATAACTTGTCCTCAAGTTATGGATAACCAAAAGTCACTTCTTTAAATTGTGATTAAAGAACTAAAGAGGTTTCATAAAATGAAGAGTCTTCATTTTTATGAACCATTAAAACTCATAAGTTACAAATTGAAGAGACTTGGAATAGTTTCAATTCTTGCCCTCAAGTTTTGGAATTTGAAAAGTCTTACACTCTAATACTTTAATTCCAAATTAAACCTTAGATTTTTAAAAAGTTTAAAAATCAACACTTATACTATTATTATAATTTTATTATATATATATATATATATATATATATATATATATATATATATATATATGTATAAGAATATGTTATTTTTACCGTTAGTAGGCCTCATTCACGAAGCCGGTCTATAAAGGGGGTATAAGGTTGTTGCCTATAAAATGGTGACTTAATGGGTGTCCATTCTCACCCACGACTTCCTTGATCGGTGGAGGGTCGTTAGCCGAACGGGTAGGATACGACTTTAAGTACTCATTAAAAGTATAATGAGTTATAAAGTAACTATACATTATAAATTCCCAATCTTACTTACTTTAGGAAAATGTGAAATTGGTGCTAGCCCATAAAATTACACTTTGTACCTTACCAAGTCGTTAGTGGAGTGTGTGTGGTTAACCGGCACACTAACATGGACTAGTAAGAGTGGCAAAGGGTGACTTGACTTTATTATAGATCGGTGGAGCGTCTGTGGTTAACCGGCACATGGATTAGGTAATATTGTTGAGGGTACCAAGTCAATTTGTATGGTTATTCACACCTTGTTTGTGATCCTCGGCATCGCAGTCACAAACTTGAGAGGGCACATTCGAGATTCAAACATGCCATTGAAAAGTTCAATGTATCTCAAAAGATCTAGGAGTTTCAAAACCAATAAAACCTAATAATAAAATATTTCGTTCTTATGGTGGAAATTGGAAAATCGTCATTTACCTACCTTCAAATATTTTATAGTGTGGATTACGGCATCCCTCTTCCACCTATAAATAGTTTGTTGGGTCCTAGCCTTAATATTTCATTTGGGTGACTTATTAAGGATTCTTAATCTAATGAGACTTGTCTTTCTTCCAGATGTCTTCCAATAACGCTGCTGGCTCAAACCCTACAAGCTCCTTTTCCTTCATGAACGGGTGTAGTAAGGTCATCTTTGATGGATCCAACTTCAATGAGTGGATCAAAAACATCAGGATGATTACCCGCTATGAGGATAAAGAATATGTCCTTGACCGGGAGCTTAAGGTTGTTAATGAAGCCACTGCTACTCCTGAAGAGTTTGCAGAGTTCATTGCACATGAGAAGGATGCCACCAAGGTGTCCTGCATCATGATGGCCACAATGACTCCGGAACTCCAAAAATCTTATGAAGATTTCTACCCCTATGAGATGCACCTGGATCTGATGGAAAGGTACCATCAGAGCGCGCATCAAGAGAGGTATGAAATCATTTCCTCCATGATGAAGGATGGTGAACCCATCACTGGTCACTTGCAAAAGATGCAGAGGTTCGTTGACCGGTTGTTAAAGCTCAATGTTGACTTCCCCGAGGAATTGGCGATTGACATCATTCTCCACTCCTTACCTTCAAGTTATGATATGTTTCATATGACTTATCATATGAACAACGAGGAAGTCACACTTAGCAAACTTCAAGGACTCTTAAGGACAGCTGAAAATGGCCTTAAGGGTAAAGCGGTTGCTACTTCTACTCCTACAACAGCCCCTCTTCTAGCTATTGCCAGAACAGGGTACCAAGGGTAAGACTCTTGAGGTTCTTCTTCATGTGGGACAAAGAAAGGTCCCATTGCTCCTTCTTCAAATCCAAAGGAAGCACAGTGCTTTTATTGCCAGTATAAGGGACACTTCAAGCGAAGCTGCGCCAAATATCTGCAAGATGTAAAGGATTGGAAGGTTAAACCCACCCATGCAGGTATTTACACAATATTGTCTAACAACTCATCAAGTGCTAATTCTTAGGTGCTTGATACAGGTTGTGGTATTCACATTTGTACTGATTTGTAGGCACTAAGAAGAAGTGAGCAAGTGGAGCACGGGAAGATAAACTTAGTCATGGGCAACAGGAAAGCATCACCTGTTACCAAGATAGGAGTTTATTCTTTATTGCTTAATAATGGGTTAATATTAGATTTGAATAAGTGTTGTTACTCGCCCGAAATGGCAAGAAATATTATTTCTTTTCATGGCTTGTACAAACAAGGTTTTTCATTTTCATTTGATAATAAAAATGGTGCTATTAATGTTTATTACAATGATGTATTTTACTTTAAAGCAATACCTTGTGATGGTGTATATGAAGCTGTGAATGTTGTAGACAATTTAGGAAATAATGTGTTGTATATTGATTCTTCTGATAGCTTGGATAAGGCATCCTTGTGGTATTGTCATCTTGGACATGTTAACAAGAAGCGCATAGGCCAACTACAAAATGCTGGAGTCTTGGAATCATTTGACCTCAAGTCAGATGATAGTTGCGAGTCTTGTTTACTTGGAAAAATGACAAAGCCACCCTTCACAGGTACCTGTGATAAGGGGAAGGTTTGTTGGACCTTGTGCACACGGATGTGTCTAGGCCCTTCAGAGTTGCTACAAGGGATGCTAATCGTTATTATGTGACTTTTACTAATGATTACAATAGATATGGATATATTTACTTAATCAAGCATAAGTCAGAAACTTTTGAAAAGTTCAAAGAGTTTAAGCAGGAAGTTGAGAATCAATTGGGCAGGAACATTAAGATGCTCCGATCTGATCGGGGAGGAGAGTATCTTAGCATTGAGTTCCTTGACTATCTTAAGGAATGTGGGATTGTCTCACAATTGACACCTCCCAAGACACCACAGTTGAATGGTGTGGCTGAGAGGCGCAATCGAACCTTGTTGGATATGGTTCGTTCCATGATGAGTCGAGCTTCGTTACCAATCTCTTTCTGGGGGCATGCCTTTGAGAATGCTGCCCATATCCTTAATCTATACCCTACTAAAAAGGTTTCCAAAACACCTCACGAGATGTGGACTGGGAAAGTACCCAATTTGGACCACATCAAGATTTGGGGTTGTGAAGCTTTTGTGAGGCGTGAGACTCATGACAAGCTTGAACCCTGAAGTCAGAGGTGTATTTTCATCGGCTACCCACATAGATCCTTTGGTTACCTCTTCTACAGACCCAGTGATAACGTGGTCATTGTAGCAAGAAGAGGAGTCTTTCATGAGAGAGAATTCATAAGCCAAGGGGACAGTGGGAGGCAAATTGACCTTGAAGAACTTCAAGAGTCAAGTGGTGAAGGAACCTCAAATGTTGTCAGCCAACCTGAGGAGGAAACTCCTGTTGAGCCAATAGATGAGTCTGTACCTCCAAGACGTTCCACTAGGATGAGGAACACACCTGATTTTTATTATGGTTATCACATCACCACTGAAGGTGATACATTTATCAGTGATAGTACACTGATAGATTTGGATGAACCTAATAATTATAAGGAAGCCATGGCAGTCCCTAAGTCTGCGAAATGGAAGGAGGCTATGGACAGCGAGATTCAGTCCATGTATGACAATCAAGTTTGGAACTTGGTTGACAATGTACCAGGTCGTAAGACAGTTGGGTGCAAATGGATCTTAAAGAAGAAGATCGACATGGATGGGAAAGTACACACTTATAAAGCGCGACTAGTTGCGAAGGGCTTTACTCAAACTCCGGGAGCTGACTATGATGAGACTTTCTCACCAGTAGCTAAGATTAAGTCTATTAGAGTATTGTTAGCCATAGATGCATTTCATGATTATGAAATATGGCAAATGGATGTCAAAACCGCTTTACATAATGGGAAGTTGGTTGAGGATGTTACATGGCTCAGCTAGAGGGTTTTGTCGATCCAAAATACCCTAATAGAGTGTGTAAGCTTGAGAAATCCATTTATGGATTGAAACAAGCATCTCTCAGATGGAATCTTTGCTTTGATGAGAAAGTCAAAGAGTTTGGCTTTTCTAGGAGTGAGGATGAGTCTTGTGTGTATGTCAGGGCTAGTGGGAGCATAGTTAGCTTCTTGGTGTTGTATGTGGATGACATACTTCTCATAGGAAACGACGTCCCAACTTTGCAGGAGGTTAAGTCCTGGCTTGGGAAGTGTTTCGCTATGAAGGACCTTGGGGAAGCTGCCTATATCCTAGGGATAAGGATATTGAGAGATAGGAGTAAGAGACTAATTGGACTTAGTCAAAGTACTTATGTGGATAAGGTACTGAAGAGGTTCAGTATGCAAGATTCCAAGAAAGGAGAATTACCAATCCAGAGTAATGCCAAGCTAACTAAGACCCAGAGTCCGAGTACAGAGGCTGAAATAGCTGAGATGAGTCAGATACCATATGCTTCCGCTGTGGGCTCGATCATGTATGCTATGACTTGTACTCACCTTGATGTGGCCTTTGCCTTGAGCATGGTCAGTAGATATCAAGGGAACCCTGGAAAGGCACATTGGACAGCCGTAAAGAACATTCTCAAGTATTTGCTGAGGACTAAGGACTGGGTCCTTACCCTCGGAGGCAGTGATGACTTGAGAGTGGAAGGATATAGTGATGCTAGCTTTCAAACTGATAGGGATAATTTCCGCTCTCTGTCAGGCTGGGTCTTTATCCTAAATGGAGGACTAATTACTTGGAAAGGTTCCAAGCAGGAGACAGTAGCTGATTCAACATGTGAATCAGAATACATAGCAGCAAGCGAGGCAGCAAAAGAGGCGATATGGCTAAAGAACTTCATCGGAGACCTTGGAGTTGTACCAGCTATAAAGGAGCCAATGGAAATTTTCTGTGACAGTGAAAGTGCGGTTGCTTTGGCTAAAGAACCAAGAGATCACGGGAGATCTAGGCACATTGACAGAAAATACCATTTCATTAGACATAGAATAGAAGAAGGACTCCTCGTGGCAAACAGGGTATCATCAGATGAGAACCCGGCAGATCCCCTCACGAACGGACTGAGTAAGGTTAAGCATTTACAACATGCGAGGCGCATTGGGCTGAAGGATGATATTAGTTTCAATAATTAGATTCCTGAAACTTGTAAAATGTAATTGACATTTGATGATAAATAAAAGTTGTTATTTGTTTATGAGTAAGGTGTTACTGTCTTGTGTTGATTGTTTACTATGTTTCAATTTAGCATGTTTTTACTTCCAGAATGATCAAGCTATTATTCAAACCATCCACAGTCAGTCAAACTTTGGAAGTAAGTATTGATTTAAGACTGTCATGAATTTGGCTTGTATGATTTTTCTAAAGTGCTTTAGACAATGCAATGGTTGCTACAACATTCATGAGTACTCATAAGGGCTGAGTATTGGATTCAACCCACACTCACTTGCATCATTTCATGGAATTTATCTCTAGTGATCGTGAGACGGTAATATCATATAAATATTCAAACCTAGAGATATGAGTTGTTGACTATAAGTTGGTTATTCATTGATTGTACGAAAACGCATTGGTAACTCGATGGTATAAAACATGCCTTTGTGAGTAATTCAACAAGTAGTTAGTACAAGCATATCAGCCGAAGTTTATCTATTCCTTCTAGAAATGGATGCGATATCTGGGCCCCTCGATGATTTGGTTTTGACCTATGTACCGGGCCCGGTCAGAACCTAATTGATTTGTTCAATTTAGTTCAATGTCGAAACTAATCAGAGATCGAGAAACAAATGCTGGACAATAAGTAAGACCATGTTCCATGTGTTTGTCCGGCTGATATCATGAGAGCAGAGGATTATATGATCACTCATCTTAAATGGCGTATCATCATCATCTCAGTTCCGAGAGACTTTGAAAGAGCTAAGATTGCTAGTCGGATTTTGAATTCATATTTGCAAATATAGTTATTAGACCTATCCAAGTGGGAGACTGTTGGATATAGTGTCTAAGTCCATAACTTTATTTGGTATGTACTTGACCCGACCCGACATGGTCCATTTGGGTTGCATGGCATTGCAATACTTGGATAGACTAAATGAGAGAATAAGGCACTTATGATTATTAATATACTATAAGTTCTAATATATTAAATATAGTATTATTTAATTAGTATTTATCAAGTATTAATCTAGTATTAATTTGGTGATCAAAGTGAGAGTAATTAAATATATAAGGGTTGATTATGACAATCATCAATTCTTTTATGGTGGATCAATGATCCATGGTTTATGGTTTATGGATATAACCATTTAGAGGTCCATGGATAGTCCATGGGAGTTACAAACCCATGGGTCATGAGAAATGAAGAGTCATGACAATTATGGCACTTCATGATGAAACCCTAATGGTGACACCACTATAAAAGGGACCCTTTGGCTAGCAAAAATGAGACCTAGTGTTACTAGAGAGGGCATAACCGATTTTTGAGTGTAAGAATTATTCTCTAAAGTTATTCCAAGTTTTGTGGTGTTGTGTGAAGCATTTGAGGCACAACATTTGCGGTGCTAGGCTCACAAAGTATTGAAGGAATCCAAGCAACAACAAGGTATGTATTTCTACTAGTTTTTATGTTTATGTAATCCCCATGCCATGCTAGTTAGGAAATAACCTTGAAAAAGAAATTTGTATGTATATAGAGAAAACATAGATTCAAGGTTATTAGGGGTGCATGTACTCTTAGGAAGTGTTAGAATGCTCAAAACCCATCATGATGAACAACTCGCCGAGTCGGTTGCATGCAACACTACTCCGATGATTCTGCTCAAATCCAATGCATGCAACTCATGGATCTGGGTTCATAAGCTTGATTAACACGTAAAGTTTCCAACTTTACGTGTATATAGGCATCAATGCGGCTTTAAAGGCTCAAAATGCACTAAAAGAATAGATCTAGGGTGTTCATGAAAAAAGGGTTCCATAAAGGCAGAAGATCTGAGCTTCTGGAGCTCAAACATAGATTGATCTGAAGGCTATTCGACAACACATGCTTTCAATACTACTATCAAGCCAAAAAATGATAAAAACAAGCCAAACAAGGGATCCAATTTGAGGAATGACAAAGGGTTGAGCTTGATACCTCAAAGAAGATTGTGATACCACCAAAAACTCGGATATATTTACTTAATCAAGCATACGTCAGAAACTTTTGAAAAGTTCAAAGAGTTTAAGCAGGAAGTTGAGAATCAATTGGGCAGGAACATTAAGATGCTCCGATCTGATCGGGGAGGAGAGTATCTTAGCATTGAGTTCCTTGACTATCTTAAGGAATGTGGGATTGTCTCACAATTGACACCTCCCAAGACACCACAGTTGAATGGTGTGGCTGAGAGGCGCAATCGAACCTTGTTGGATATGGTTCGTTCCATGATGAGTCGAGCTTCGTTACCAATCTCTTTCTGGGGGCATGCCTTTGAGAATGCTGCCCATATCCTTAATCTATACCCTACTAAAAAGGTTTCCAAAACACCTCACGAGATGTGGACTGGGAAAGTACCCAATTTGGACCACATCAAGATTTGGGGTTGTGAAGCTTTTGTGAGGCGTGAGACTCATGACAAGCTTGAACCCCGAAGTCAGAGGTGTATTTTCATCGGCTACCCACATAGATCCTTTGGTTACCTCTTCTACAGACCCAGTGATAACGTGGTCTTTGTAGCAAGAAGAGGAGTGTTTCATGAGAGAGAATTCATAAGCCAAGGGGACAGTGGGAGGCAAATTGACCTTGAAGAACTTCAAGAGTCAAGTGGTGAAGGAACCTCAAATGTTGTCAGCCAACCTGAGGAGGAAACTCCTATTGAGCCGATAGATGAGTCTGTACCTCCAAGACGTTCCACTAGGATGAGGAACACACCTGATTTTTATTATGGTTATCACATCACCACTGAAGGTGATACATTTATCAGTGATAGTACACTGATAGATTTGGATGAACCTAATAATTATAAGGAAGCCATGGCAGTCCCTAAGTGTGCGAAATGGAAGGAGGCTATGGACAGCGAGATTCAGTCCATGTATGACAATCAAGTTTGGAACTTGGTTGACAATGTACCAGGTCGTAAGACCGTTGGGTGCAAATGGATCTTCAAGAAGAAGATCGACATGGATGGGAAAGTACACACTTATAAAGCGCGACTAGTTGCGAAGGGCTTTACTCAAACTCCGGGAGTTGACTATGATGAGACTTTCTCACCAGTAGCTAAGATTAAGTCTATTAGAGTATTGTTAGCCATAGATGCATTTCATGATTATGAAATATGGCAAATGGATGTCAAAACCGCTTTACATAATGGGAAGTTGGTTGAGGATGTTACATGGCTCAGCTAGAGGGTTTTGTCGATCCAAAATACCCAAATAGAGTGTGTAAGCTTGAGAAATCCATTTATGGATTGAAATAAGCATCTCTCAGATGGAATCTTTGCTTTGATGAGAAAGTCAAAGAGTTTGGATTTTCTAGGAGTGAGGATGAGTCTTGTGTGTATGTCAGGGCTAGTGGGAGCATAGTTAGCTTCTTAGTGTTGTATGTGGATGACATACTTCTCATAGGAAACGACGTCCCAACTTTGCAGGAGGTTAAGTCCTGGCTTGGGAAGTGTTTCGCTATGAAGGACCTTGGGGAAGCTGCCTATATCCTAGGGATAAGGATATTGAGAGATAGGAGTAAGAGACTAATTGGACTTAGTCAAAGTACTTATGTGGATAAGGTACTGAAGAGGTTCAGTATGCAAGATTCCAAGAAAGGAGAATTACCAATCCAGAGTAATGCCAAGCTAACTAAGACCCAGAGTCCGAGTACAGAGGCTGAAATAGCTGAGATGAGTCAGATACCATATGCTTCCGCTGTGGGCTCGATCATGTATGCTATCACTTGTACTCGCCTTGATGTGGCCTTTGCCTTGAGCATGGTCAGTAGATATCAAGGGAACCCTGGAAAGGCACATTGGACAGCCGTAAAGAACATTCTCAAGTATTTGCTGAGGACTAAGGACTGGGTCCTTACCCTCGGAGGCAGTGATGACTTGAGAGTGGAAGGATATAGTGATGCTAGCTTTCAAACTGATAGGGATAATTTCCGCTCTCTGTCAGGCTGGGTCTTTATCCTAAATGGAGGACTAATTACTTGGAAAGGTTCCAAGCAGGAGACAGTAGCTGATTCAACATGTGAATCAGAATACATAGCAGCAAGCGAGGCAGCAAAAGAGGCGATATGGCTAAAGAACTTCATCGGAGACCTTGGAGTTGTACCAGCTATAAAGGAGCCAATGGAAATTTTCTGTGACAGTGAAAGTGCGGTTGCTTTGGCTAAAGAACCAAGAGATCACGGGAGATCTAGGCACATTGACAGAAAATACCATTTCATTAGACATAGAATAGAAGAAGGACTCCTCGTGGCAAACAGGGTATCATCAGATGAGAACCCGGCAGATCCCCTCACGAACGGACTGAGTAAGGTTAAGCATTTACAGCATGCGAGGCGCATTGGGCTGAAGGATGATATTTGTTTCAATAATTAGATTTCTGAAACTTGTAAAATATAATTGACATTTGATGATAAATAAAAGTTGTTATTTGTTTATGAGTAAGGTGTTACTGTCTTGTGTTGATTGTTTACTATGTTTCAATTTAGCATGTTTTTACTTCCAGAATAATCAAGCTATTATTCAAACCATCCACAGCCAGTCAAACTTTGGAAGTAAGTATTGATTTAAGACTGTCATGAATTTGGCTTGTATGATTTTTCTAAAGTGCTTTAGACAATGCAATGGTTGCTACAACATTCATGAGTACTCATAAGGGCTGAGTATTGGATTCAACCCACACTCACTTGCATCATTTCATGGAATTTATCTTGAGTGATCGTGAGATGGTAATATCATATAAATATTCAAACCTAGAGATATGAGTTGTTGACTATGAGTTGGTTATTCATTGATTGTACGAAAACGCATTGGTAACTCGATGGTATAAAACGTGCCTTTGTGAGTAATTCAACAAGTAGTTAGTACAAGCATATCAGTCGAAGTTTATCTATTCCTTCTAGAAATGGAAGCGATATCTGGGCCCCTCGATGATTTGGTTTTGACCTATGTACCGGGCCCGGTCAGAACCTAATTGATTTGTTCAATTTAGTTCAATGTCGAAAATAATCAGAGATCGAGAAACAAATGCTGGACAATAAGTAAGACCATGTTCCATGTGTTTGTCCGGCTGATATCATGAGAGCAGAGGATTATATGATCACTTATCTTAAATGGCGTATCATCATCATCTCAGTTTCGAGAGACTTTGAAAGAGCTACGATTGCTAGTCGGATTTTCAAGTCATATTTGCAAATATAGTTATTAGACCTATCCAAGTGGGAGACTGTTGGATATAGTGTCTAAGTCCATAACTTTATTTGGTATGTACTTGACCCGACCCGGCATGGTCCATTTGGGTTGCATGGCATTGCAATACTTGGATAGACTAAATGAGAGAATAAGGCACTTATGATTATTAATATACTATAAGTTCTAATATATTAATAATAGTATTATTTAATTAGTATTTATCAAGTATTAATCTAGTATTAATTTGGTGATCAAAGTGAGACTAATTAAATATATAAGGGTTGATTATGACAATCATCAATTCTTTTATGGTGGATCAATGATCCATGGTTTATGGGTTATGGATATAACCATTTAGAGCTCCATGGATAGTCCATGGGAGTTACAAACCCATGGGTCATGAGAAATGAAGAGTCATGATAATTATGGCACTTCATGATGAAACCCTAATGGTGACACCACTATAAAAGGGACCCTTTGGCTAGCAAAAATGAGACCTAGTGTTACTAGAGAGGGCATAACCGATTTTTGAGTGTAAGAATTATTCTCTCAAGTTATTCCAAGTTTTGTGGTGTTGTGTGAAGCATTTAAGGCACAACATTTGCGGTGCTAGGCTCACAAAGTCTTGAAGGAATCCAAGCAACAACAAGGTATGTATTTCTACTAGTTTTTATGTTTATGTAATCCCCATGCCATGCTAGTTAGGAAATAACCTTGAAAAAGAAATTTGCATGTATATAGAGGAAACATAGATTCAAGGTTATTAGGGGTGCATGTACTCTTAGGAAGTGTTAGAATGCTCAAAACCCATCATGATGAACAACTCGTCGAGTCGGTTGCATGCAACACTACTCCGATGATTCTGCTCAAATCCAATGCATGCAACTCATGGATCTGGGTTCATAAGCTTGATTAACACGTAAAGTTTCCAACTTTACGTGTATATAGGCATCAATGCGGCTTTAAAGGCTCAAAATGCACTAAAAGAATAGATCTAGGGTGTTCATGAAAAAAGGGTTCCATAAAGGCAGAAGATCTGAGCTTCTGGAGCTCAAACATAGATTGATCTGAAGGCTATTCGACAACACATGCTTTCAATACTACTATCAAGCCAAAAAATGATAAAAACAAGCCAAACAAGGGATCCAATTTGAGAAATGACAAAGGATTGAGCTTGATACCTCAAAGAAGACTGTGATACCACCAAAAACTCGGATCTACTTGCTTCTACCTTGGTTCCTCCTATTCTCTTCTCTTTTTCTATTCCACAAATGAACCACAACTTCACAAAGTGAGAAAATCACACCAAAATGACAAGGGTGGCTAGGTTTTTCGAATGAGGCTCTTCTGTGGGTGAGGGAGGCTACTGAATGCCCAAAGAGTCGCTTAAATAGGGTACAAACCAGGGGATTTGGGGTTTCATTCAGACTGATGGACTTGCCGAGTCCCGAATGTGGACTCGTCGAGTCGCCCACTTACACGTGCTTGAAATCCCGTCTCTACTCGACGAGTTGGGCTACTGACTTGTCGAGACCCTCATGAAACTCGAAGAAAGAATAACATTTAGATCACATACCAGAATTAGGGCGTTACAACTCTCCCCCACTCGTCTCAGACTTCATCCTCGAAGTCTGCTGTTGCGGCATCTGGAAACAACTCTGGGTAGTACTCCCTCATCTCCTTATCTACCTCCCACGTCCACTCAGACCCCTTCCGGTGCTGCCACTGCACCTTTACCAACTGAACCACCTTCTTCCTCAAGGTCTCTATGCTCTCTAGTTCGTTAGGGTTTCTTAAGTGTGTGTGTGTGGCCGCAAATGAAGGCCATAAGGTGCTTTAAATAGGGCACTGGCCCCAAGAATTAGGGTTTCTGTCCACAGCGCCGACTCGTCGAGTCGAATCTCTGACTTGTCGTGTCCGTACATTAATCTGAGTCATCATTCACGATCCCACTCGACGAGTTTAGCACCAACTCGTCGAGTCCCTCTTCTCATCTCAAAACAAATGTTAAAATTATGGTACCTGGAAACCCGGATGTTACAATTCTCCCCCACTAGAATTAGACTTCGCCCTCGAAGTATCACTCTGCAAACAACTTTGGATGTTGCTCTCGCATCTCCATATCCGGCTCCCAAGTCAGCTTAGACCCTCTTCGATGTTGCCACTAGACCTGAACCAGAAGCACCTCCTCTTTCCTTAGAACCTTGATCTTCCGATCCAAGATCGCGATCGGCCTCTTAATGTAATTCAGGCTCTCACCCACTTGAATATCGTCTAGCGGCACTACTGCCATCTCATCAACTATACACTTCCTCAACTGGGATACATGAAAGGTATCATGAATCTGGCTCAACTCCGCAGGTATCTCTAAACGGTATGCTACCTTACCCACTCTCCAGTCACTTTGAACGGACCAATGTATCAGGGCCCCAATTTGCCCCTTTTCCTTAATCGGATCACTCCTTTCCAAGGAGATACCTTCAGGAGTACAAAATCTCCAACCTAAAACTCGAGCTCGGATCGTTGCCTATCCGCATAACTCTTCTGGCGGCTCTAGGCTATCAGTAATCTCTGCCTGACCTGTTGTATCTGCTCAGTCGTCTTAAGCACTATCTCAGTGCTACCCATTACTCGCTGCCCTACCTCTAGCTAGCAGATGGGAGTTCGAAACCTCCTCCCATATATGAGATCAAAGGTAGGCATAACTATACTCGAATGGTGGTTGTTGTTGTAAGAAAACTCAGCCAAAGGTAGGTATGTGTCCCAACTTCCACCGAAGTCCATAACGCATGTCCTTGAGCGTTTGAATCGTCCACTCACTCAGTCCATCTATATGTGGGTTGTAAGTAGTACTGAAGTGCAATCTCGTAACCAACTCCTCATGGAACTTCCTCCAGAACCTGGAAGTGAAACGTACATCTCGGACTGGCATGATCGAGATCGGTACCCTATGTCGCGACACCACCTCCCTCACATATATCTCTGCCAGCCTCTCTGCAGAAGAGCTCTCACTGATAGCAAGGAAGTGAGCGCTTTTTGTCATCCGGTCTACAATCACCCAAATTACATCAACACCTCTTGCGGTCCTCGGCAATTTGGTGATAAAATCCATAGAAATTTGTTCCCACTTCCACTGGGGAACCTCTAATGGCTGCAATTTGCCATGCGGTCACTGGTGCTCGGCATTAACCCGGTGATAGGTCAAGCACCTCTCCACTAACCATGCAACATCCCTCTTCATACAGGGCCACCAGTAGTCTCTATTCTTGTCAAAATACATCTTAGTGGTCCCAGGATGGATCAAGAATCTCGATCTATGTGCCTCCTCCATCAGAGTGCTACGTGCCTTGCCTGCATAAGGCTCCCAAATCCGACCTCAAAAGGTCATAAGCCCTCGGCTATCCATCACAAAATCGGATACCTGTCCAACCACCCTCCCTCTCCTGAGGTTCTCCGGTCTCACACCTTCTACCTGGGCCTCTCGGATGGTATCCAATACCAGAGTCATCACCGTCATCGTCATGCAGATATCTCGAATCGGGGTGCTCTCCGCTCTTCAGCTCAGAGCATCGGCTACCACGTTAGCCTTGCCCGGGTGGTATAGGATCTCATAGACATAATCCTTTACAACATCTAACCATCTCTTCTGGCAAATGTTTAGATTGGGGTGATCCATCAGATACTTCAAACTCTTGTGGTCCGTGTATACGGTACACCGAACCACATACAGATATTGGCGTCGTATATTGAGGGCGAACACCACTGCCCCCCAACTCCAAATCGAGGGTGGGATACCTCGTCTCATGAGGCTTCTGCTTCCTCGATGTGTATGCTATCACGTGCCCTCTCTGCATAAGCACCGCACCCAACCCCGATATAGACGCATCACAATACACCATGAAATCCTCCATCCCCTTCGGTAGGGCTAACACTGGGGCTTCGCACAGTCTCTGGTGAAGAGTCTCAAATGAAGCATGCTGCTCGGGACCCCAAGTAAAAGCAACGCCCTCCGGGGTCAATCTGGTAAGGGGAACGACAATCTTGGAGAAATTTCCGAAAAATCTTTGTATAGTAGTCGGTCAACCCTAGAAAACTCCTAATCTTGGTGGGGGGCCTCGGCACCTCCCAACACATAACAACCTCAATCATGGCCGGATCGACCAATATCCCTTTCTAATTAACAAGATGCCCCAAGAACTAGACCTCTCGTAACCAGAAATCACACTTGGAGAATTTGGCATAAAGCCTCTCCGATCTCAGTACTTCAAGAATCTCTCTCAGATGCTCCTCATGTTGCTCTCTAGATCTTGAATACACTAGAATATTGTTGATGTACTCAATCACCGATAAATCCAATATCGGCCTGTATACTTGGTTCATGAGATCCATGAACACTGCTGGTGCATTGGTGAGCCCAAAAGGCATCACCATGAACACGTAATGCCCATAACGTGTCCTAAAAGCCGTCTTCTGGATATCCTCATCATGCACCCTTATTTGATGATATTCAGACCTCAAGTTTATCTTGGAGAACCATGACGCTCGCTACAACTGATCGAACACATCATCGATCCTCGGTAGTGAGTAACGATTCTTGACCGTCAACTTGTTCAACTCCTGGTAATCAATGCACATTCGGTGTGAACCATCCTCTTTCTTGAAAAAAAGGATCGATGCTCCCCACGACGAGCTACTTGGTCAGACGAATCCCTTCCTGAAAAGCTCCTGAAGCTGAGAGGATAACTCCTGCATTTCCAGTGGCGCAAGGGGATAGGGCGCCGACCCCAGAACCAAATCGATGCGAAACTCCACCTGCCTCTCAGGAGGCACACTCGACATCTCCTCATGGAAAACATCCAAAAACTCTCGTACTATAGGAACCTCATCTACAGAACTTAGCCTCTCCACGGCAACTCACGAATCCATCACGTAGGCTACAAACCCTCTATAACCTTTCTGTAGATTTTGTCTCGCTCTGGTAGCCAAGCTAAATGCTGACCTACATCGGGTACCCATGCCATACACCGTAAGTACTGCCCCACTAGGGTCTCTTATGGTCACCAACTAACACTCGCAGTCGATAACAGCTCCAAATCAGCTCAACCAGTCCATGCCCATGATGACATAGACATCCCCCATCGCAATCGGTACCAAATCTATCGGGAACTCAACACCAAATATCTCGAGTACATATCCTCGAATTAAATCAGCAGCATACATCGCTCGCTCGTCAGCTATAGAAACTCGTAGAGGTCGACTCAATGCCTCTCGTCGGATACTGATGTGCTGAATAAACGCTAATGACACGAAAGATTGACTCGCACCCGATTCAAATAACACCAAGGAAAATACAGAATTCACAAGAAAAGTACCTAAACATATCACATATAAGCACCATATACATCAACAAAAGAATAAGTAAAAGATCACGTACCAGCCACAACATCAGGTGCTGCATGGACCTCCTCCGCGGTCAACTGGAAGGCTCTGTCGCGAGCCTTCGGTGCCTCGGCCTTCATGGGCCGACTCTCTGTAGCTCGAGTAGTAGAAGGCGTATATCCCTACGTTGATCTCTGAACCAATTGCGGGCACTCGGCCTTCGTATGGCCAGTCTGGTTTCAATGAAAGCAAACCATGAACTCATTGGGGCAATCGTTGGCTATATGCCCCTCCTTGCCACATTTGTAGCAAGCACCTGCTCGACAAACTCCATCACGTCCCTTACCGCACTTCCCATAATTACGGCCCTTTTGGCCTCCAGATCTCACATCAGCGGGCTTAGCCCGCTTGGCTGCTGGCTTAGACTGTACCGGCCGTCTGTCCCTTCTTTGAGACTCAGCCTCCTCCATGTCCTGGGTCTCTAGCTCAATCTCCCTCTTCTGAGCATTTTCCTAGAGCTTGGAAAATGTTCGGTATGTCGAGTTTGCTATGAACTCCTGAATGTCTCTCCTCAGTATATTCAAATATTGACTCATGCGTGCCTGCTCAATAGACACGTGCTCAAGGCAGAACAATGCCCTCTCATGAAACATCCGCATTATCACTGTCACAGACTCCGTCCCTTGCTTAAGGGACAAGAACTCATGGGCCAAATGTTCCCTCTCAACCGGGGGAACATACTCGTCTCTGAACATTGTGGTGAACCTCTCCCAGGTCACCACGATAAGCTCTGCAGGGGTAAAATCTGTCATCACAAACTTCCACTAGTCCTTCGCTCCCAAGTAAAGCTGGTTCAGTGCAAACCGTACTCTCAAATGTTCCGGACAGGAACAAGTGTAGAAAAATCCCTCGACATCAGAGATCTACCTTATCGCAGCTATCGGATCCTGTTTCCCATCAAACACTAGTGGCTTCATGCTGTTGAACTCTCGGTACAGCAACGAGTCACCCCCCTGTGGCCTTGCAGTGGCGACAGCTACGTTGGCTGCAGCAACAGCAGCCTCGGTCAGAGCAGCGTATCGCTTGTCGAATGTCTCAATTACCGTGGTCTTGATAGACCCAAACATCTCCGGAATCTCTGCCCGAATGGCTGCAGCCACCTCCTTGTGGATCATCCTACGGATCTCCTCATCGCAGGTACCACTGGTACCACTTCCCCTGGGTTGTGGCACGTTCCCACCATGATGCCTCTGAAATATAACACAAAAATAATCAGAGACTCGACCGAGATCACTCACACTCGATCAACCGTTCCTACTTGTTCCTTAGCACCCTAAGGATTCTTACTTGGAATGTCTACTGATCTAGTGCTTTTAGTAGTATGGGCCCAATACTACCTTCCACACCATATTCGTATCCACACCAAGTCCTCCTCCTAGGATCCTAATTCGCAAGTACTCTATACCTTCTGAATTCAACCTACTCTCAAGCAGACTTCTCACAAGCTACTCTCTACTACATACATGCACTCAAAGCATGTCATAGCAACATAAACTCCTAGGCTAAGGCATCACATATCAGGCCACCCTAGTCCTAAGATATGATTTACCTATCCTACTCTAGCATGCGTAGCACATCACATAATATCTCATAAGAAATAATGTAAGGGTATTTTGGGAAGTCACCATTCGGGTGCTGGCTGATCGTACACACTGATCCTTTTTGCTTTTTCTTAACATCTTTTACTCTTTTTAGAAAAATTGTTTCTTTTATGAAAATTTTTCTCAAATCCTCAGTTTGAGTTCAGATACGCCCGAAGATGCATCCGAATCCCTCAAACCAAGGCTCTGATACCAACATGGAAGGACGTAAATTTCCAAAACAATTTTTCATTTTTAAACATAACACATCTCATCAAGTAATTTCAAAAATCATGTGTAGCAACTGTTATCAAAGTAAAAACATATCCCAAAATCTCAAATACATAATACATAATACTCCATAAGTGTCTACAGATCTTGACGGTGCCTTCCCGCGATCCTGGTTGGTACCTGAAACACATATCACATAACACAGTAAGCATAAATTCTTAGTGAGTTCCCTAAAATACCACATACATCATATAAGCTACTCGAGGCTACAACTCTACAAGACCTTCTGGTCAATGTGTCTCAGGGGCCTTCCGGTCCCATAATGTGAGTAGACCTTCCGGTCCTACACCGTTGACCTTCCCGTCCATACCATCTTGTCCTTCCGGTTCCTCCACTGCTGACCTTCCGGTTCATACCCTGTTGACCTTCTGGCCCAACCATACTACTCATAATCTACATAACATATACATATCACATAGAAACATATAACACATACTCATCATAGCACATAAGACCTTTCAGGCACACATAATTACCTCCTAAGTTAAGGTATAGTGAGAAGACTCACCTCGTATGATGTCTAGTAATCTCACGTGCTCGAATCCCCGAACTCGAAACAATGACCTAGCCCCTCCCTAAATACATAAAGTTATTATCTCAAGTCAATAATGGCTCTCAAGGCTAGACCAATCCCTCCCTATGTTCTTTCAGAAGGATAAAACACCATTTTACCCTTATAATGGTCCAAAAGTCCATACTTTGACCAAACCCTAAAATTCAATGAAACTCAACTCCAGTCAATGGTCCAACCTTAGCCAGACTCCTCGAGTGCACTCGGGTGTCCTCTGAACCCTCCTAAGGCCTCACTCTACTCGTCGAGTTAATCATTCACTCGACGGGTTAACACTGATCATGAATCGCGGAGCAGCACGATCCGACTTGTCGAGTCCTCTCATGGACTCGGCGAGTTTCCTCCATGACAATGCTCAAAGGACCTTTTGAGGTCAGATCCATCTCTCTAACTTACCGATCTGACCTTCCAACACTCAAAAGTCACATAAAGGTCCTATCTTTATGTTCATGCATCACATGTGGCTCTATTTGAAGAAATAACTCATAAAATGGTAACCTAGACTCAAAACTCTCATGGGACTGCATAAAGCTGGATGATTGGGACTCTCTGGGCCTCTCAAGGTCCAGATCTAAAGTCTATTCCTCAATGAGACTCCACATACCCAATATTCCAACTAAAGAAGGGGTAAAGAAACCCTAGATTCATGAGATCTACTATATACACGAAAATAGGCATGGATTCATACCACAAACATCAACCTTTGATGAAGTGATAGTAGATCAGAGCTCCTCAATTAGACAAATTTTGAAGCCCCTCCTTCCTTCTTCCAAGAATGCACTAATGGTGATGTAATTAGGCTTTCCCTCGCTCTCTATGCTCTCTGGTTCGTTAGGATTTCTCAATGGGTGTGTGGCTGCAAATGAAGGCCATAATGTCCTTTAAATAGGGCACTACCCAAAGAATTAGGGTTTATGTCCACAACACGGACTCGTTGAGTCCATACATTAATCCGAGTCATCATTCGCGATCCTACTCGACGAGTTTAGGTGCCAACTCGTCGAGTCCCTCTTCTCCTTTCTAAACAAATGTTAAAATTATGGTACCTGGAAACCCAGATGGTACACAAGCTTAGCCCATCCTAAATGAATTTTGGCCCATTCTATATATATATATATATATATATATATATATATATATATATATATATATATATATATATATATATATATATATATATATAAGAGTCCATATTTAACTAGTTTCTTTTTATCACTAAATTAATTCCAAATTAATTCTTGACCAATACTAATTAAATAATATGATTGCATATCAATATATTATAACTTATAATATATTAATAAATCATAAACATACTATTCTCAAAAGATTATCCATACAAATTGATTCAGTGAAGTGCAATCCAAATGGACCACACCGGGTCAGGTTATACTTACGAACTTAGACACCTTATCCAACAGTCTCCCACTTGAATAAGTCTGATAACTATAGATGCAAGTATGACTTCAGAAACCAAATAACAATCATAGCTCTTAAAAATCTGTTGAACTATGAAGCGCCATTTTAGATAAGTGATCATATAATCCTCTGTTCTCAAGATATCAGCCGGACAAATACATGGAACAATGTCGTACTTATTGACCAACATTTTGTTTCCCAATTTCCGATTTCTTTGACATAGAACTAAACTAAACACATCAATTTAATTCGAACCAGTCCCGACACATAGGTCAAAAGAACATCGTCAAGGGGCCCAGATATCACTTCTAATCCTCCAAGGACTAAAAGGAATAGATAAACTTCGACTCATATGCTTGTACTAACTATTTGTTGAATCATACACAAAGGCACATTTTATAACATCAAGTTACTGATGCATTTTCATATAGTCAATGCACAACCAACTCATAGTCAACAACTCATATCTTTAGGTTTGAAGACTTATATGATTATCGTCTCACGATCACTCGAGATAAATTCCATGAAGGGATACAAATGAGCGTGGGTTTAATCTAATACTCAGAACTGTGAGTACTCATGAATGTTGTAGCAACTTTTGCTATGTCTAACACCATAGACATCTACAAGCCCAAATCATGACAGTCTTGATTCACACCTACTTCCAAAGTATGATCGACTGTGGAGAGTTTGAATAAAGTAATTATTTTGGAAGTCAAAACATGCAAAGTTGAAACAATAGTAAACAACTAACACAAGATAGCAACACCTTAATTATAAATAAAAAAAACAACTGTTATTTAATCATCAAATGTCAATTACATTTTACAAGTTTCAAAAATAGTTATCTAATCTCTAAAACTAATATTGCCCTTCAGCCTGATGCGGCTGGCATGCTGCAAATGCCTAACCCTAGTCAGTCCCTTCGTGAGGGGATCTGCTAGGTTCTATTCTGATGATACCCTCTTGGCCACGAGGAGTCCTTCTTCTATCTTGTGTCTTAAGATGTGATATTTTCTGTCAATGTGTCTGGATCTGCCATGATCTCTCGTCTCCTTGGCTAAGGCAACCTCACTATTGCTATCACAAAAAGTCTCCATAGGCTCCATTATAGTCGATACAACTCCAAGGTGTCTGACGAAGTTCTTCAACCATATCGCCTCCTTCGCCACTACACTCGCTGCTATGTACTCTGATTCACATGTCAAATCAGCCACCATATCCTGCATGGAATTTTTCCAAGTAATCGCTCCTCCATTCAGGGTAAACACCAGCCCGACTAAGAGCGGAAGTTGTCCCTGTCGGTCTAAAAGTTGGTGTCGCTATACCCTACTACTCTCAAGTCATCACTCCCACTAAGGGTAAGAATCCAATCCTTAGTCCTTTGCAGGTTCTTGGTAATGTTCTTTACCGTAGTCCAGTGAGCCTTGCCAGGATTCCCCTGATACCTGCAGACCATGCTCAAAGAAAAGGCCACATTGGGTGGGTACAATTCATAGCATACATGATCGAGCCAACAACGTAAGCATATGGTAATCGACTCATCTTAGCTATCTAATCCTCTATACTCGGACTCTGATTCTTACTCAGTCTGACATTATGCTGGATTGGTAAGTCACCTTGCTTGGAATTCTACATGTTGAACCTCTTTAACACCTTGTCCAAGTAGAAACTTTGAGTAAGTCAAATTAGTCTTGTACTCCTATCTCTCAAAACCCTCTTGCACACTCTATTAGGGTACTTTGACTAAGTCACCTTGCTTGGAATTTTGCATGTTGAACCTCTTGCACACTCTATCAGGTTACTCTGCGTTGACAAAACCCTCTAGCTAACTCATGTATAGATGTTCAGCCAACTGTCCATTAAGGAAAGCGGCTTTGACATCCATTTGCCATATTTCATAATCATGAAATGAAACAATGGATAGCATAACCCTAATAGGCTTAATCTTTGCTACCGGTGAGAAGGTTTCATCATAGTCAACTTCCTAAGTTTGAGTGAAGCCCTTCGCAACCAATCGTGCCTTATAAGTGTGCACTTTCCCATCCATGTTGGTCTTCTTCTTGAATATTCATTTGCACCTGACTGTCATACGACACGATACATTATCAACCAAATTCCAAACATGCTTGTCATACATGGAGTGAATCTCACTGTCCATAGACTCTTTCCATTTAGCAGACTTAGGGCATGCCATGGCTTCCCTATAGCTATTAGGTTCATTCAAATTTACCAGTATACTATCACTGATAAGTGTATCACCTTCTGTGGTAATATGTAAGCCATAATAGTGCTCAGTCAGATTTCTAACTCTATTGGAATACCTCAGAGGTACAGACTCGTCAATTGGCTCAACAGGAGTTTCCTCCTCAGGTTGATTGCTAGTGTCTAAGGTTCCTGCACTGCTTGATTCCTGAATCTCTTCAATTTTAATTTTCCTCCCACTGTTTCCTTGGCTTATAAATTCTCTCTCACAAAACACTCCTCTCCTTGCCACAAAAACAAAATTGTCACTTGGTCTATAGAAACGGTAACCAAAGGATTTATGTGGGTAGCCAATGAAAATACACCACTCACTACGAGGTTCGAGCTTATCGTGAGTGTCGCGCCTTACGAAATCCTCGCAACCGAAATCTTGATGTGGTCTAAAGTGGGAACTTTCCCAGTCCAAATCTCATGAGGTGTTTTGGCAACCTTCTTATAGGGACCAGATTAAGGATATTTGCAGTAGTCCTTAAGGCATACCCCCAAAATGAGATTGGTAACGAAGCTTGACTCATCATGGAACGAACCATGTCTAACAGGGTTTGATTGCACCTTTGAGCCACACCATTAAGTTGTGGTGTCCTGGGAGGTGTCAATTGTGAATCAATTCCACATTCCTTAAGATAGTCAAGGAAGTATGTACTAAGATACTCTCCACCTCGATCGAATCAAAGCATCTTAATGTTCCTGCCCAACTGATTCTCCACTTCCTGTTTAAAATCTTTGAAATTTTCAAAGGTTTCTGACTTATTCTTGATTAAGTAGACCTAACCATATCTATTGTAATCATCAGTAAAAGTCACATATAAGCGGCTAGCATCCCTTGTGACGGTTCTGAAGGGTCCACACATATATGTGTGTATGAGGTCCAACAAACCTTCATCCATAGCACAAGTACCAATGAAGGGTGATCGTCTAATTTTTCCAAGCAAATAAGACTCGCAACTATCATCTGTCTTTAATTCAAATGATTCCAAGACTCTAGCCTTTTGGAGTTGGCCTATGCGCTTCTTGTTAACGTGTCCAAGACGACAATGCCACAAGGATGCTTTGTCCAAACTAGTGGAAGAATCAATATGCAACACATTATTTCATAATTTGTCTACAACTGACAAAGTTTCATATACACCATCACAAGGTAATGCTTTAAAATAAAGAATAATATTATAAAAGGCTTTAATACCACCACATTCATTATCAAATGAGAAAGTAAATCCTTGTTTGTACAAACCGTGAAAATAAATAATATTTCTTGCCATTCAGACGATTAACAACATTTATTCAAATCTAATATTAACCAACTACTCAGCAACAAAGAATAAACTCCAATCTTGGTGATAGGTAAAGCTTTCTTATTCCCTATGGTCAAGTTTATCTTTACGTGGTCCACATCCCCACTTCTTCTTAGGACCTGCAAATCAGAACATATATGAATACCACAACCTGTATCAAGAACCCAAGAAATAGTATGTGGTGATTTGTTACACAATATAGTGTGAATCCCTGCATGGGTAGGTTTAACCTTCCCATCCTTAGCATCTTGCAGGTACTTGGGGCAGTTTCGTTTCTAGTGCCCCTTATCATGACAATAGAAGCATTAAACTTCATTTGGGTTAGAAGAGGGGGTGACAAAACCACCTTTGGTTCTACTCGAAGAGGAGCCATCAAGAGACTTTCCCTAGGTACCCTTCGAATGGGCCCTCCTCTTTTTCCTTTTACCTTTCCAAATTTCCAGAACAAGGGTGGTGTTAGGAGTAGGAGTGGTAACAACCGATTTACCTTTGAGACCACTTTCGGTGGTCTTCAAAAGTCCTTAAAGCTTGCTGAGTGTGACCTCCTTTGTGTTCATATGATAGGTCATTCGGAACTGATCATAACAAATAGGTAAGGAGTGCAGTATGATGTCAATAGCCAACTTCTCTTGGAAGTTCACATTCAACTTCAGCAAACGGTCCACAAACCTTTTCATTTTCTGCATGTGGCCTGTGATAGATTCACCATCCTTCATTTTGGTTGTTATCATGGAAGAGATAATTTCATACCTTTCTTGACGAGCACTCTGATGGTATCTATCCATTAGGTCCATGTGCATCTCAAAATGGTAAAATTCCTCATAGGAATTTTCGAGTTCAGCTGTCATTATGGCCAACGTGATACATGCCACCTTGGTAGCATCTCTCTCATGATCCCTAAAGTCAGCGATTTCCTGTGGTGTAGCAGACGAATCATCGATTTCCTTCAGCTCTTTGTCAAAGACATATTCCTTTTCCTTGTAACGTATGACCATCCTGATGTTCATAATCCAATCATTAAAGTTGGAACCATCAAATATCACTCTCCTACAAAGATTTAAGAGAGAAAAGGAGCCAATAGGGTTTGAGCCAGAAGCATTGTTGGAAGACATCTGAAAAAGAAGAAAGACAAGTTTAGATTAGATAAAGAGATCTTAATAAGACACCCAAATGTAATATTAAGGCTAGGACCTGACACAATACTTTATATTTGGAAGAGGGATGCCGTAATCCAAGCTATAAAATATTTGAAGGTAGGCGAATGACGATTCACCAATTTCCACCATGAAAAATGAAATAGGTATTAGGTTTTAAATGGATTGAAACTCCTAGATTCTTTTGAGATTCATTGAACTTTTCAATGGCATGTTTAAATCTTGATTGTGCCCTCTCAAGTTTGTGACTGGAATGCCGAGGATCACAAACAAGGTGTGAATAACCATCCAAATTACATTGGTACCCTTAACTTTATCACCTAATCATTGTGCCGGTTAACCACACGCGCTCCACCGATCTATGATAAACATTAAGTTACCAACGACTTGGTAAGGTACAAAGTGTAATTTCATGGGTTAGCACCAAACTCACATTTTCCTAAAGTTACTAAGATTGGGAATTTATAAAAGATTTAGTTACTTTACCATCATCATTATACTTTTAATGAGATTTATAGTCATTGTCCTACCCGTTCGGCTAATGACCCTCCACTATTCAAGGAAGCAGTGGGTAAGAGTGGACACCCATTAAATGGCACCATTTTAGAGGCAACAACCTTATACCCCCCCCCCTTATATACTGGCTTCATGAATGAGGCCTACTAACGGTAAGATTGACACATCTTATATATATATATATATATATATATATATATATATATATATATATATATATATATATATAATTAAATTATAATACTGTAAAGTGTAAGGGTTGAATTTTAACTTTTAAAACTCTAGGGATTGGAATTAAAGTGTGTGTGAGACTTTACAAATTCGATAACTTGAGAACAAGTGATGGAGTCCATTAATTGGCATTTAGATCAATAATTACACTAACAGAATATTTGCAAATAATTCCTATGATCTACCAAAACTCATAAGCATGAACATACATATCAACAATTTTCAAGAATCACATAAAACCTGAAACTTTGATAATAACCTTTGAAAATGGATTAGCATAATCATTACCACATCAACAACAGATTTTACAAGGCCAAAACAGTTTAGGCTAATGATTCTAGTCCATTTCCAACAACAAAACTCAAAATTCTGCACACAATGCCTCCTACTCGCCAAGTGCAAGAACCTACTCAACGAGTAGGATGAGTTTTCACTTGGACTCGTCGAGTCCCCCCATGGATTCGGAAAGTCCACTAAATAGTTACCATAATTTCGACTTTTTCCATCATTTGGATCAAGTATGTTGAAAACAATCCTAAGCTCTGATACCACTGATGGGTTTTGAGCATTCTATTACTCCTATGGTGTACATCCAACCCTAGAAACATTGGATCTATGTTTTCTCTATTATACGTGCAAATATGATTTTTCCATGGTCCTCATCCTAACTAGCATATCATGGCGTACTTGTAATATAAAAACTTAGTAGGACGACATATCGTTTCTTATGGTTGAGTGCTTGGAGCTTCAAGTGCCTAGCACCAGTAATGTGAATGCCTCAAGTGGAATCACAAATCAACAAAACAACTTCGAAGACTTTGAGAGAATATGAAACACTTATGAAATCGGCCCACCCTTGTTATCTCACACACTAGTGTCGTTTCATGTGCCAAATACCTCTTTATATAGTATGGTGGATTAGGGTTACATCCATGTAAACCCTAATACCCTTGATCTTTCATTTCCATAGGATCCATGGGTTAAAAACCCCATGGACTATCCATTCAAGCTTAGTCCATTCTAAATGAACTTTGGCCCATTCTCTCTCTCTCTCTCTCTCTCTCTCTATATATATATATATATATATATATATATATATATATATATATATATAGATATATATATATATATATATGTAAGAGTCCATATTTACTTAGTTTCTTTTGATCACTAAATTTATTCCAAATTAATTCTTGATCAATACTAATTAAATAATATGATTTCATATTAATATATTGTAACTTATAATATATTAATAAATCATAAACATAATATTCTCAAAATAGTTATAGACTTAGACACCTTATCCAACACTTAGGACCTCAGATTTGTGTTTTGGGACATTGGATTGAGAGTTTATGTGCTTAATGAGTCAAGACCCTCCTTAATGGAACTAGGGTTTGGGTTTAGAGCTTATTAGATGATCATTGGGGGTAAAGTTGGAAACTTTACCCTTCTAGACACCTCTATGGATGGGGATCTGAGGTCTGGAACCTTTGAATTCAAGGAAAAGGACTTAGTGCATTAAGTGGGTTGGCAAACTGGAGAACTCGACGAGTTAGTTAAGGATTATTCTAGTTATGATGAAAAATGGAGGAATTCAATGAGTTGTATGAAAACTCGACGATTTGGATTGCAATTTCGCAATTCTGACCTTGGGGTGGACTCGACGAGTTGATGGGTAACTCAACCAGTTAAGTCAATTCGGAGCATTGAATTTGACTTGACTTTGACCAAGAGTTTACTAGAGTTGACCATTCAGTATTTTAGGCCTTTTTGGATATTAGGCCTTCTCAAGTTAGGCCGATAATGGATTTGGGTCTTATTCGACTTTCAAAATGCCAAGTGTTTGGGCTAGAATGAATGGTTGAGCCTCTTCACAAGACCCATGTAATGGTTTGGGCCGAATTTGGAAAATTGGACCATTCGTTGACAAATTGGCCTTTAAGCCTTTCAGATTATAGTTTGGTGCCAAAGTAATGGACAAGGACAGGTAGGGGTAAAATGGTCTTTTTAGCCCAGATATGAAGTTATAGTTATGGATTACAAACCAATTGCTAATTGGGTGTCATTTGATATTAGTAGCTTCGGGAAGTGGACAGGGCAACAGCTAAGGATTTCTTTCGGGAAGCTTCAGCATTCGAGGTGAGTCTCCTCACCATACCAATGGGTCGAAGGCACCAACGCTGACCCATTAGGTGCTACATGGAATGCTAGTTGATTATGTGTTATGTGGTATTCTAGTTGATTATGTGGTATGTGATATGCTAGTTGTCTTTGTGATAATTGCATGGAATACCTCGCAGGGTTCCCGAGGCACTAGGGTGTAAGACCTTGGAGGGTTTACATGGCATCCTTAGTAAAGACCTTGGGGGCTTCCCGAGGCACTAGTGTGTAAGACCTTGGAGGGTTTAAATGGCATCCATAGTTAAGACCATGTGGGGGTTCCCATGATATTGGGCTAAGACTATGTGGGGGTTCCCATGGCACCCATAGTAAGACCCTGGAGGTTTTTGATGGGTTTTGAGCATTCTAACACTTCCTAAGTGTACATGCAACCCTAATAACCTTGATCTATGTTTGTCTAATAATCATGCAAAGTTGTTTTTCCAAGGTTATGAACCTATCTAGCATACATGGGGAACAATTTTCTTTGCATAAAAGATAGAACTACATACCTTGTTGATGAAAGTGTTCTTTGAAACCTTGTGAGCCTAGCACCTCAAGTGTGATGCATCAAATGCTTCACACAACACCAAATGCAAAGTATAAACTTGATAGAATACTCTAACACACTCAAAATCAGCCAAGCCCTCTTTTTTCACTTGGTGTAGCAGATTTTAGGGAGAGACATGGTCTTTATATAGTGTGTTGCATTAGGTAAAACCCTAATGTAACATCACTCTTCATTTCTCAATCCATGGGTTAACTCCATGGAGCATCCTATGGGTGGAACCCAACTTGATAATCCATGGAGCCTTTTAGCCCACTATATAAGATATGGAAGATTTACATAATCTACCCATGTATTTAATTAGTTATCTTTTTGATCACTTAATTAATTCTAAATTAATTCTTGATCAAAACGAATTAAATAATATTATTAATATATTAGAACTTATAATATATTAATAAACCATATGTGTTATTTCTCTCATTTAGGTTATCCAATTGCATGGTGCCATGCAACCCAAATGGACCATGCCAGGTCGAGTCAAGTACATACCAGAAATAGTTATGGACTTAGACACCTTATCGAACAGTCTCCCACTTGGATAAGTCTAATAACTATAACTGCAGTACTTCAGGAACCGATCGGCTATCATAGCTCTTTCAAGGTCTCTCGGAACCGAGAAGATCTTGATACGCCATTTAAGATAAGTGATAATATAATCCTTTGTTCTAGATATCAGCCGGACAATTACATGGAACAATGTCTTACTTATTGTCCAGCAGTTTGTTTCCCGATTTCTGATTTGTTTGACAAAGAACTAAATTGAACACATCAATTAGGTTCTGACCGGGCCCGGTACATAGGTCAAAACAAAATCATCGAGGGGCCCAGATATCATCTTCTAATCCAAGAAGGAACAGATAAAATTCGACTCATATGTTTGTTCTACTACTAGTTGAATCATACACAAAAGCACGTTTTATAACATCGAGTTACCAATGCGTTTTCGTACAATCATTGCATAACCAATTCATAGGCAACAAATCATATGTCTATGTTTGAAGACTTATATGATATTACCGTCTCACGATCACTCGAAATAAAATTCCATGAAGTGATTCTAGTGAGCGTGGGTTGATTCCTATACTCAGAACTTATGAGCATTCATGATTGTTGTAGCCATGTCCAACACCTTAGACCTCCGCAACCAATCATGACAGTCTTACTTCATATCTACTTCCAACATATGACTGACTGTGGAAAATTTGAATAATATGTAAAATCACAACATACTATTATGGAAGTCAAAATATGCAAAAGAAATTATAGTAAACGATTGAAAAAAGATAGTAACACTTTACTCATAAATAAACACAACTTTTATTCATCATCAAATGTCAATTACACTTTACAAATTTCATAATTTATCTAACTACTAAAACTTATATCATCCTTTAGCCCTATGCTTCGAGCATGCTGAAGATGCTTAACCCTACTGAGTCCCTTTGTGAGGGGATCTGCTGGGTTCTCATCTGATGATACCCTCTTTGCCACGAGGATTCCTTCTTCTATGCGATGTCTGATAAAATGATATTTTCCGTCGATGTGTATGGATCTCCCATGATCCCTTGGTTCCTTGGCTAAGGCAACAACACTTTCACTATCACAGAAAATTTCCATGGGCTCCTTTATAGCTAGTACAACTCCAAGGTCTCCAATGAATTTCTTCAGCCATATAGCCTCCTTTGTTGCCTCACTCACTACTATATACTCTGATTCAAAAGTGGAATCAGCTACTGTCTCCTGCTTGGAACTCTTCCAAGTGATTGCTCCTCCGTTTAGGGTGAAGACCCAGCCCGACTCAGAGCGGAAATTATCCCTATCAGTCTGGAAACCAGCATCACAATACCCTACAACTCTCAAGTCATCACTCCCACCGAGGGTAAGGACCCAGTCCTTAGTCCTCCGTAGGTACTTGAGGATATTCTTTACTGCAGTCCAGTGAGCCTTGCCAGGGTTCCCCTAATACCTGCTAACCATGCTCAAGGCAAAGGATATCATCAGGTCGATTACAAGTCATAGCATACATGATCGAGCCTACTGCCGAAGCATAAGGCACTCGACTCATTTATGCTATCTCAGCCTCAGTACTTAGGCTTTGAGCTTTACTCAATCTGGCGTTACTCTGGATAGGTAATTCTCCTTTCTTGGAGTTTTCCATGCTGAATCTCTTCAGCACCTTGTCCAAGTAGGTACTTTGACTAAGTCCAATTAGTCTTTTACTCCGGTCTCTCAAAATCCTTATCCCTACAATATAAGCAGCTTCTCCTAGGTCCTTCATAGAGAAACACTTCCCAAGCCAGGACTTAACTTCCTGCAGAGTTGGGATGTCGTTTCCTATGAGTAGTATGTCATCCACATACAATGCCAAAAAGCTAACTATACTCCCACTAGCCTTGACATAAACACAAGATTCGTCTTCACTCCTAGAAAAGCCAAATTCCCTGACCTTTTCATCAAAGCAAAAATTCCATCTGCGAGGCGCTTGCTTTAATCCATAAATGGATTTCTCAAGCTTACACACTCTATTAGGGTACTCGTTGCTGACAAAACCTTCTGGCTGACTCATGTAAACATCTTCAGTCAACTTTCCATTAAGGAAAGCGGTTTTGACATCCATTTGCCAAATTTCATAATCACGAAAAGCAGCTATGGCTAACATAACCCTAATAGACGTAATCTTGGCTACTGGAGAAAAGATCTATTCATAATCCACTCCAGGAATTTGAGAGAAACCCTTTGGAACCAGTCGATCCTTATAAGTGTGTACATTACCATCCATTTCGGTCTTCTTCTTGAAGATCCATTTGCACCCTATAGTCTTACGATCTGGTACATTCTCATACATGGATAGTATCTCGCTATCCATAGCCTCTTTGCATTTTGCAGACTGGCGGCCTGCCATGGCTTCCGCGTAACTATTAGGTTCATCCAGACCTACTAGTGTCCCATCACTAATAAGTGTCTCACCTTCCGCAGTAATATGGAAACCTGTTGGATTAATGTCTAAGTCCATAACTATAATTGGTAAGACTTGACCCGACCCGGCATGGTCCATTTGGGTTGCATGGCATCATGCACTTGGATAGACTAAATGAGAGAAATAAGACACTTATGGTTATTAATATATTATAAGTTCTAGTATATTAATAATAAGAATAATAAGATTATTTAATTAGTATTGATCAAGAATTAATCTAGGATTAATTAAGTGACCAAAAGAAGACTAATTAAATATATGGTTTGATTGTGCAAATCATCCATACTTATATAGTGGGCTAATGCTCCATGGACTATCTAGTTGGGCTAAAACCTATATGATGCTCCATGGATGCTCCATGGTGTTTTTGTACCCATGGATCATGGAAATGAAAGGCCATGTCAATCAGGGTTTACATGTTGTAACCCTAACTATATAAGCATCTTATTCTTGACCAAAATCGGCCGCTAGAGAGAGTAAGAAAGGGCTAGCCGATTTTCATGAAGTGTAGAATTCTCTCAAGTTATTCCAAGTGTATTTGGTGTTGTGTGAACCATTTGAGGTGTCACACTTGGGGCACTAGGCACTCAAGCTTCATGAAGACTTCCTACATCAAAGAGGTATGTATTCTATCTTGTTGTATTCTTTATTTTATATGCTAGATTAGAATAATACCTTGGAAGTGTATATTTGCATGTATAATAGAGAAAACATAGATCCATGGTATTTAGGGTTGCATGTACACTTAGGAGTGTTTGAATGCTCAAAACCCAACAGTGGTATCAAAGCCTAGGCTTGTTTTTTTGTTATACTTGCAAAACTGCTTAAAAAAAATCGAAGTTGTTGCTGTCTGATCATCAGACTCGGCGAGTCCATGCCTAAAAAGTGATCAAATCGATCCAACTCGCCGAGTTGGTTCATGCACTCGACGAGTTGGACCCCCAGACAGCATAAATTCGACCTTTTTTGTTGGAATTGGACTAGGAACATTACCCTAAGATGTTTTTGAACTTATAAACTTGTTTTTGATGTGGTAATGTTCATGCTAATCCAATTTCAAAGAAAATTGTCAATAGATTCATGTTTAGTATTAGTTTAAGGTTTAGACTAATTACATGAAAAAGTTTGATTTGAATTATCTTGTTCTTATGAGTTGCTTAGATTAATAGAAAAGTTGAGTGAAATAGTTGTTTTCAGTCCAAATTAATCTAAGAGTTGATTCTAAAATGTGTTTTTGTAACTTGTCCTCAAGTTATATGAAAAGTCACATTTAAGTTTCATAAAACTCATAATAGTTGGCAAAGGTTACAAAAATGAAGAGTGTAGTTCTAATTAAATGGGTTTATGACTTCATAACTTGTCCTCAAGTTATGGAGGGCCAAGAGTCTCTTCATTAAATATTAAATAATAAATTAAAAAAAAAGTGTAACCTTAATTAATTCCATAAGTTATAAAATAAAGAAAAGTTAATTCTTTTATTAGTTTAAAGTCTTCCATAACTTGTCCTCAAGTTATGGAACTTGAAGATTTTTTGGATTAAAATTACTTTAAACACATAAGTTATGGAATTAATTAGTTTTGAATAGTTTCAAAAGTTTCCCTCAAGTTTTGGAATTTGTAAAGTTTTCTCTTATGAATACTTTTTTTCCAAGTTAGCCCTTAGAATTTTAAAGAGTTAAAATTCAACCCTTATACTTTATAATATTATAAGTTAATAATATATATGTATAAGAGAAAAGTTAATCTTACCGCTAGTACGCCTCATTCACGAAGCTGGTCTATAAGGTGGGTATAAGGTTGTTGCCTATAAAATGGCAACTTAATGGTTGTCCACTCTCACCCACCGCTTCCTTGACTGGTGGAGGGTCGTTAGCCGAACGGGTTTGACAGGACTATAATTCTCCCTTCATTAAAAGTATTAATGATAAATACTAAGTAACTAAACTCTTAATAATACCCAATCTTAGTTACTTAGGAAAGTGTGAATAAAGTGTTAATCCATGAAATTACACTTTGCACTTTGTTTAAGTCGGTTAGTGGAGCGTGTGTGGTTAACCGGCACACTAACTCGTATTTAACAAGGTAGGCAAAGGGTAACTTAATGTTTATCATAGTATCGATGGAGCGTGTGTGGTTAACCGGCACATCGATTGAGGGGTAAACACTTAAGGGTACCAAGTAATTTGCATGGTTACTTCACACCTTGTTTTGTGATCCTCGACATACCAGTCACAAAACCTGAAGGGCACACTCTAGATTGAAACATGCCATTGAACAGTTCAATGAATCTCAAAGATCTAGGAGTTTCAAAACCAATTAAAACCTAATAATACATTTCGTTTATCTTGGTGGAAATTGGTGAATCGTCATTCACCTAGCTTCAAATATTTTATAGCTTAGATTACGGCATACCTCTTCTAAGTTATAAAATAGTTTGTTGGGTCCTAGCCTTAATATTTCATATTGGGTGTCATATTAAGGACTTAAGATCAACTATCTTGAATATCTCCCAAAAGATGTCTGGTTTAGACATTTATGATCTTCCCAAATCTCTTGAAACAAGCTTTCCTAAATGAAGATGATGTCCCATGGATATCATACTTCATTCACCTCCTCCAATTATTCTCCCCAACCCACAAGTTCTTGAAAAGTTTATGGTCACTCAAGCCCAATTGGCAAGGCAAGGTCTAGGTGTGGTCACATCTTGGAGATGTAGTCAATTATTGACAAGCCAGGAGAGTTGGGTGTCAAAGTCTTGAGAAAGTTGGTGGTTCAATCACTTTCTAAGTCACATAGTGAGCTCCTTTGGTACTCCTATGAACCAGACTATGACAAGACCCTTAATGATCTTATCTTTTTGCTAAGATCAACTTCCTAAAACTTTATGGAGATTGACAATGATGACATTGGATATCCAGTAAAGCTCTCTCTTCCCAATGGAAAGGGATCGGCCATATTCAACTTGGTTGACCAAATGGTAAAGAGAAAAGCTAAGTCTGTGATAGTCCCGTGTACCATTACCAAAGGGTCCATATGTTTATATTGCCAAAGGAAGGGGCATTGGTTGCGAAGCTGCCAATTTTACCTAAGGATGGTAAAGTCAATAAGTTTGACTTTATTTCAGGTAAGATCCACTATCTAACTCTGCTAAGTTTCTATTCTGAGATTCTTGATACATGATGTGACTGAGTCACATGTTGATGTTTTAAGAATCAAAGAAAAGTAAAGAAACTTAAAGAATGATTATGCTGAATCTAATCACGTAGATGGATTTCTATCGCATAGTTTGAAGATCGGATTCTTGAGCTACTTCTTAGGAGTTATGATATATTGCTTAGGAACAGATAACAACATAGTTTTCATGTGCTTTTGCATTGTAAGGATAGTTTTTTAGCAAAGTTTTAAATTTAAAGGTAAATCTTTTGATTTTATTTATTTTTAAAAATATCCTTACAATGGCATTTGTGAAAATTTGTGTTGCTTATAAAGTTCCATTAATAGCAAGAGTGGAAATATGAAATTGATTTTTTCATTTGTGGTAATGTCAAAATTTATGAAATAAGGAAAGATTCTCATCACCCAAGTTTCAATTGGACCGGAACTTGGAATCATGCAAGTTGTATAGCATTATGAATGAGAACTTTCAAGTATTGGAAAAATTAAGACTAATTACTCGGTCACATGGATGTGTGAGTCAAGTAAAGGACTAAGGGATCGAGTACACATTCTTGTGCACTGGTCAAGTCCACCACAAAAGATCGATAAGATTATAGATCATAATTTACTACAGCTTAGTAAGTATGGTTATACTTACAAGCTTAAGTGTAATTCTGAGACATTGGAAAAGGTTCCAATGTAAAGCAGAGCAAATAAGAAGAATCAAATTAGGCAGAAGGATAAAATTTTCTCAAATCTGAAAAGATAGGAGAGTACTTTAGTATCTGTTTTTATGATCATCTTACTGATTTAGAGACCTTATCACAATTCATCCTCTAAGTGCCTTCTTATATCTAAGAAGAGGAACTTGAATTGTTGAAGTGGTTAAAGCAAGAAGATGAGTCATACTTCGTTCCAATACATGTATTAGAGTAATACTCCAAGATTGTAACTTGAGTGACATGTCTCAAAGAAGGTTTAAAACACTTGTCAAATGTAAGAGTAAAAGTTTTCTACTCTTGTACATTTGAAATTGGTAAGTTGTGATGTTTTGGATAAAACAAAGACCAACTTAGGCCAATTGTGTGAAGTGTTTGTCTTGGTTAGAATCCACTCTATCTCTTGGATGTTTGACAAGGGAGTCTTATAGGTCAAGAGGACAGTGGGAGTCTTAAAAGTCTTGAAAGTCTCAAGAACTAATCAAGAATAGAACCTAAAGTTCTTCACTAGCACACGACTTGAGGTTTATAACCTATCGTGTTGACATATTCTGTGCCCATTCCAGTTAAAGTTCGCTTTGCATATGAGTTCTTAGCATTCTCAATGTGTTGCACAACAACTTGGAAGCAATTGCAGGTCCTTGAGCTGCCAGGTGGCAAGAAGTTAAGATTGAGTTCAATCCATATGAGTTTGGATTTGTCATTATCCTTGTCTTGTGACTATGGTTTTGACAATTCACATGGATAAGAACACATACACCATTAAATCTAAGTGTCATAAGTTTTCTCTCCAATTCATGAAAATGATGGTGAGGAAACACTTTCACTAAGTAGATTTTAGCTAGATAGCAATTGTGATATTTGCATTCTCAAAGTCGTTAGTGGAGCATGTGTGGTTTACCGACACACTAACCTGGACTTGTGAGAAGTGGCAAAAAGGTCTAACCATTATGATTACGTCATCCCTCTTCATAATTGTTTAGATACACAAGTGTTATATCTAAGGGAAGGTGTATGATTTTGATAAAGTTTTATCAAAACAATCTAGTATCAGAAATTTGAACTTTGGTAAGAAAGTCGGCTGATTTCTGAGTACATGTCAAAGCTAGTGGGAGCATAAGTGTTATGCTAGCAATGTTAATTATAGAAAACAAAAGTTTCAATTGGGAAAGAGTTGTTTTGCTATAATTAAGGGAGAGGAAATTATACTTCATCTCAAATCTATAAGCTTAGATCGTGAGGTTTTAATCATTTAGTCAAGGATATATATGAATTTCATGTTGGAATGGCTCAACATAAGGAAATTCTGTATATGGGTCCATTATTTGCGTTCTAAAATTCGATTATGATTACGGCATCCCTTTTTCATAATGTGAATTATGAGAACTTGGCAAATTGAAATGGACATATTATAGCAAAAGACTGGTTTAGTCTTTATGTGAGACATCAGGAACCGTGTCCCATATGCTTCGGATATAGGATCGATTACATGTGCTATATTCATCCTTTCTAAAATTTTCCAAATACCTAGGGCATTAAGAAGGGAAAAGGTTTAGAATTGCATATGACTAAAAGGATTAAACAATTGTCGAGGACAATCTAAGGTTTACCAAAGATTGGTTGCTCAAGGACAGTTAGAAGTATAGTGATAATTCTGGAAGGACCATATTGACATAATCTGGAAGGAGGCAACTCTTGTTCATAAGTGATAGTCAAAATGGAATCTGGAAATGTTTCAAAGTTAGAATTTTCAATCTGTTTAAGATTAGGAAACTTAATGCAAGAAGGATGTTTCCAAGGAGCTGATCTCCTTTGGAATACTCTGTAATGATTGTTGTCAAGTCTTTCTGACTTTGTGCATAATCATTACAAGAGGATCAATGCATGTAAGTTTAGAATCCAACAGATTTCAGTAAATGACATGAATTTGGAATTCTTGTATTTGCAGTAAGGATCTGGGAATGTGAAAAGAGAATCATTGACGTTATGTTTAATGGATCTAGTTCACAAAGTAAAGATCATAGACAAACATAGTATGCATACTTGGTGTATGGCATGACTAGTGTTTAGAAAACATAGTGTACATGCTTGGAGCATGGTGTTGGATAAGGTGTCTAAGTCCATAACTTATTTGGTATATACTTGACCCGACCCAGCATGGTCCATTTGGGTTGCACTTCACCCGAACTATTTATGGATAATTTTATGAGAGTTATACACATATGTTTATTAATATATTATAAGTTATAATATATTAATATGAATTCATGTTATTTAATTAGTCTTAGTCTTAAATTAATTATGAATTAATTTAGAGATTAACAGGAAGACTAATTAGATTATGGGCTATTGGTTTTATATGGTGTGGGCTAACACTCATTTGTGAATGGGCTAGGCTTATATGGAAGTGCATGGATGATCCATAGAGATTTTAACCCATGGATCCTTGGAAAAGGAAAGGTCATGGGTTATTAGGGTTTCACCCTAACCATGTACATTATATAAGCATGCTTATGTTGCATGAAATAGCCACTAGTGTGTGTGCTTGTGTGTGGCCGAAAAATACAAGTGTGTGTACACTCTCTAAAGGTTTCCAAGTGTTTGTGGTGATTTGTGATTTCCATTTGAGGCATTCACACTATTGGTGCTTGGCTCTCAAACTCCAAGGAATCAATCTCATCAAAAGGTATGTAATCTCATCTAACTCTTTTATGTTTAAAAGTTCCCCATGCCATGTTAGATAAGTTATGAACCTTGGAAATTTATTATTTTGCATGTATTAGACAAACATAGATCCAAGGTTTATTAGGGTTGCATGCACACTTAAGAAGTGTTAGATTGCTCAAAACCCAATAGTGGTATCAGAGCCTAGGCTTGCTTGTTTGATACTTGATGCAAAATAGTGAAAAAAGTTGAAATTGTTGCTGTCTGGCTTAAGGACTTGCCAAGTCCATGGGGGGACTCGCCGAGTTCAAGGCAAAATTCATCCTACTCGCCGAGTAGGTTCGTGCACTCGGCGAGTAGAATGATCAGAATGCAGAATTTTGACTTTTGCTGCTGGAAATGGACTAGAAACATTACCCTAACCTGTTTTGGTGTTTTAAAACTTGTTTTAGTTGGTGTAATGGTTGTTCTAATCCATTTACAATAGCATATATCAAAATTCCATGATTTTTATGTTCATATAATTCTTGAAATTTAGATGATCATGTTCATGTTCTTATGAATTTAGAAGATGATAGGAATTATTTGTTGAATTGTTTAGAATTAATTCTTGATCATTTATGTGTTTTAATGGAGTCCATAATTTGTCCTCAAGTTATGGATATCCAAAGGTCACTTTTCTTTAACACACATTTAAACACATAAGTTACATGAAAATGAAGAGTCTTCATTTTTATGAACCTTTAATTCATAAGTTATGAAATGAAAAGTTTTGGATAGTTACAAAACTTGCCCTCAAGTTTTGGAATTTGTAAAGTTTCACACACTTTAATAAACTTTAATTCCAACCCTTAGAGTTTTAATAGTTAAAATTCAACCCTTATACTATTTATAACATTAATGGTTAATTATTATATATATGTATAAGAATAAGTCGTTCTACCGTTGGTAGGCCTCGTTCACGAAGCCGGTCTATAAGGGGGGTATAAGGTTGTTGCCTATAAAATGGCAGCTTAATGGGTGTCCACTCTCACCCACCGCTTCCTTGATCGGTGGAGGGTCGTTAGCCGAACGGGTAGGACAATGACTTTAAATCCTCATTAAAAGTATAATGATTATTATAAAGTAATTAAACATTTTTTTTTAAAATCCCAATCTTAGTTACTTTAGGAAAATGTGAACATGGTGCTAGTCCATGGAATTCACACTTTGTACCTTACCAAGTCGTTGGTGGAGCGTGTTTGGTTAACCGGCACACTAACTTGGACTAGTAAGGATCACGAAGGGTGACTTAATGTTTGTCATAGATCAATCGAGCGTCTGTGGTTAACCGGCACATTGATTAGGTGATAATATTAAGGCACCAAGTGAATTAGCATGGTTATTCACACCTTGTTTTGTGATCCTCGGCATCCCAGTCACAAAACTTGAAGGGCACAATCGAGATTGAAACATGCCATTGAAAAGTTCAATGAATCTCAAAAGAATCTAGGAATTTCAAATCCTATTAAAACCTAATAATTCATTTTGTTTTTCATGGTGGAAATTGGTGAATCGTCATTCACCTATCTTTCAAATATATTATTACTTAGATTACGGCATCCCTCTTTTAAGTATAATATATTATGATTGGATCCTAGCCTTAATATTACATTTGGGTGTCTTATTAAGGATTCTATATATCTAATCCAAACTTGCTTTCTTCTTTCAGATGTCTTCCAACACTAATGCTTCGGGCTCCAACCCAGCTGGTTCTTTCTCTCTCACGAATCTTTGTGGGAGAGTCATCTTTGATGGTTCCAACTTCATGGATTGGATTAGGAGCATCAGGATGGTTACTCGTTATGAGGACAAGGAATATGTCCTCGATAAGGAGTTAAAAGAGGTTGATGAGTCTACTGCTACTCCTGAGGAGATCGCTGAATTCAGGACACATGTGAGAGATGCTACTAAGGTGGCATGCATCATGATGGCCACGATGACAGCCGAGCTCCAAAAGTCCTATGAGGACTTCTATCCTTTTGAGATGCACCAAGACCTGATGGAAAGGTACCATCTGAGTGCTCGTCAGGAGCGGTATGAAATAATCTCCTCCATAATAACTACCCGCATGAAGGACGGTGAATCCGTCACGGCCCACATGCAAAAGATGCAAAGGTATGTGGACCGTTTGCTAAAGCTGAATGTGAACATCCCTGAGGAGTTGGCAATTGACATCATTTTACACTCCTTACCTTCTTTTTATGACCATTTTCGTATGACATATCATATGAACAAGGAGGAAGGTATCCTTAGCAAGCTTCAAGGACTCTTGAAGACCGTTGAAACCGGTCTTAAGGGCAAGGCGGTTGTTACCTCTACTACTCCTACTCGAACATCTACCCTTGTTTTGGCTATCGGGCAAGGCAAAGGGAAAAAGAGGAAGCACCCTTCGAAGGGTACCAAGGGAAAGTCTCTTGAAGGCTCCTCATCGAAGACCAAGAGCGGTTTTGTCACTCCTTCTGCCATTCCCAAGGATGCTGATTGCTACTATTTCCTGGACAAGGCGCACTGGAAGCGAAACTGCCCTAAGTACTTGCAGGATCTAAAGGATGGGAAAGTGAAACCCACCCATGCAGGTATTTACACAATATTGTCTAATTACTCATCATATTCTAACTCTTGGGTGCTTGATACAGGATGTGGTATTCACATATGTTCTGATTTGCAGGGCCTAAGAAGAAGTGAGGATGTGGAGCACGGGAAGATAAACTTGATCATGGGGAACAGGAAGGCTTCACCTGTTTCCAAGATTAGAGTTTATACTTTGTTGCTTAATAATGGGTTAAAATTAGATTTGAATAAATGTGTGTACTCGTCTGAAATGGCGAGGAATATTATTTCTTTTCATGCTTTGTACAAACAAGGTTTTACCTTTTCGTTTGATAATGAATGTGGTGGTATTAATGCTTTCTTTAAAAATGTGTTTTATTTTAAATCATTACCTTGTGATGGTGTGTATGAAACTGTGTCGATTGTAGACAACTTAGGAAATAATGTGTTGTATATAGATTCTTCTACTAGCCTAGATAAAGCATCATTGTGGCGTTGTCGTCTTGGACATGTAAACAAGAAACGCATAGGACAACTCCAAAAGAGTGGAGTCTTGGAGTCATTCGACCTTAAATCGGATGATAGTTGTGAATCTTGTCTACTTGGAAAGATGACAAATTCACCCTTCACTGGAACTTGTGAAAGGGGTGAGGGTTTGTTGGACCTAATACATACTGATGTATGTGCGCCATTCAAAACTGCCACAAGGGATGCTAATCGGTATTATGTGACTTTTATTGATGATTTTAGTAGATATGGGTATGTCTACTTAATCAAACATAAGTCAGAAACCTTTGAAAGGTTTAAGGAATTCAAACAGGAAGTAGAAAATCAATTGGGCAGGAACATTAAGATGCTTCGATCCGATCGAGGTGGTGAATATCTTAGTACCGAGTTCCTTGACTTTCTTAAGGAGTGTGGGATTGTCTCACAATTGACTCCTCCCAGGACACCACAACTAAATGGTGTAGCTGAGAGGCGTAATCGAACCTTGTTAGACATGGTTCGCTCTATGATGAGTCGAGCTTCGCTACCAATCTCTTTTTGGGGGTATGCCTTAGAGACTGCCGCCCATATCCTTAATCTAGTCCCTACAAAGAAGGTTACCAAAACACCTCATGAGATGTGGACTGGGAAGGTTCTCAATTTAGACCACATCAAGATTTGGGGTTGCGAGGCTTTCGTGAGGCGTGAGACTCATGATAAGCTTGAACCCCGAAGTGAAAGGTGTATTTTCATCGGCTACCCACAGAAATCTTTCGGTTACCTCTTCTACAGACCCAGTGAGAATGTGGTGTTTGTAGCAAGAAGAGGGGTCTTCCGTGAGAGGGAGTTTATAAGCCAAGGAGACAGTGGGAGGCAAATTGATCTTGAAGAAATTCAGGAAGCGATTGGTGAAGGAACCTCAGACACTAGCAATCAGCCTGAGGAGGGAACTCCTGTTGAGCAAGCTGACGAGTCTGTACCTCCGAGGCGTTCCACACGGGTTAGGAACACACCTTCGTTTTATTATGGTTTTCATATTACTATGGAAGGTGATACGTTTATCAGCGATAGTACACTGGTAAATTTGGATGAACCTAGCAGTGTTAAGGAAGCCATGGCAGGCCCGGAGTCTGCTAAATGGAAGGAGCCTATGGACAGCAAGATATAGTCCATGTATGACAATCAAGTTTGGAACTTGGTTGACAATGTACCAGGCCGTAAAACAGTCGGGTGCAAATGGATCTTCAAGAAGAAGACCGACATGGAAGGAAAAGTGCATACTTATAAGGCTCAACTGGTTGCGAAGGGTTTTACTCAGACTCAAGGTATTGATTATGATGAAACTTTCTCGCCGGTAGCAAAGATTAAGTCTATTAGGGTTATGCTAGCCATTGCAGCATTTCATGATTATAAAATATGGCAAATGGATGTCAAAACCGCTTTCCTTAATGGAAAGTTCGCTGAGGATGTGTACATGAATCAGCCAGAGGGTTTTGTCAATGCAGAGTACCCTAATAGAGAATGCAAGCTTGAGAAATCCATTTATGGATTAAAACAAGCATCTCGTAGCTGGAATCTTTGTTTTGATGAGAAGGTCAAAGAGTTTGGCTTCTCGAGAAGTGAAGATGAGTCTTGCGTGTATGTCAGAGCTAGTGGGAGTATAGTTAGCTTCTTGGTACTGTATGTGGATGACATACTACTTATAGGAAATGACATCCCAACCTAGTAGGAGGTTAAGTCCTGGCTTGGGAAGTGCTTTGCTATGAAGGACCTAGGGGAGGCTGCCTACATCCTATGGATAAGGATATTAAGAGAAAGGAGTAAAAGATTAATTGGACTTAGTCAGAGTACCTACTTGGATAAGGTGTTGAAAAGGTTCAACATGCAGAATTCCAAGAAAGGAGATTTACCGATCCAAAGCAATGCCAAACTGAATAAGACTCAGACTCTGAGTATAGAGGCAGAGATAGCTGAGATGAGCCAATTGCCGTATGCTTCCGCTATTGGCTCGATCTTGTATGCTATGACTTGTACCCGCCCTGATGTGGCCTTTGCTTTGAGCATGGTCAGCAGGTATCAAGGGAACCCTGGCAAGGCTCATTGGACCGCAGTAAAGAACATTCTCAAGTACCTGCGGAGGACTAAGGATTGGATCCTTACCCTTGGTGGGAGTGATGACTTGAGAGTATTAGGGTATAGTGATGCCAGTTTTCAGACTGATAGGGATAACTTCCGCTCTCAGTCGGGCTGGGTCTTTACCTTAAATGGAGGGGCAATTTCTTGGAAGAGTTCCAAGCAGGAGACGGTGGCTGATTCAACTTGTGCATCAGAGTATATAGCAACGAGTGAAGCAGCGAAGGAGGCGATATGGATGAAGAACTTAATCGGAGACCTTGGAGTTGTACCAGCTATTAAAGAACCTATGGAGATTTTCTGTGACAGCAATAGTGCGGTTGCCTTAGCCAAGGAACCAAGAGATCATGGCAGATCCCGACACATTGAAAAAAAATATCACTTCATAAGACACAAGATTGAAGAAGGAATCCTCGTGGCAAAGAGGGTATCGTTAGATGAGAATCCTGCAGATCCCCTTACGAAGGGACTGACGAGGGTTAAGCATTTTCAGCATGCGAGGCGCATCGGGCTGAGGGACGATATTAGTTTTACAGATTGGATAGTTTGCCTGAAACTTGTAAAATGTAATCGACATTTGATGATGAATAAAATTTGTGATTTATTTATGAGTAAGGTGTTACTGTCATTGTCAATTGTTTACTATTGTTTCAGTTTTGCATGTTTTGACTTCCAGAATAATTAATTTATTCAAACCTCCACAATCGGTCATACGTCGGAAGTAGGTATGAATCAAGATTGTCAAAAATTGGGATTGTAGATGGCTAAAGGTGTTTAGACATGGCAATGGTTGCTGCAACGTTCATGAGTGCTCATAAGTTATGAGTATTGGTACAAAACCACTCTCACTTGTATCACTTCATGGAATTTATCTCGAGTGATTGTGAGACGATAATATCATATAAGTCTTCAAACCTAGAAATATGATTTGTTACCTATGAGTTGGTTGTGCATTGATTGCACGTAAACGCATCAGTAACTTGATGTTATAAAACGTGCCTTTGTGTACAATTCAACAAGTAGTAGAATAAGCATATGAGTCGAAGTTTATCTGTTCCTTCTGGAAATAGAAGCGATATCTGGGCCCCTCGATGATTTTGTGTTGACCCATGCACCGGGCCCGGTCAGAACTAAACTGATGTGTTCAGTAAAGTTCTTTGTCAAACAAATCGGAGATTGAGAAACAACTGCCAGACAATAAGCAAGACATAGTTCCATGTGTTTGTCCGGCTGATATCATGAGAACAAAGGATTATATGATCACTTGTCTTAAAATGGCGCTTCATAGTTCAACAGAGTTTTCGAGAGCTACGATTGTTGGTTGGTTCCTGAAGTTATATAGGCAAATACAGTTATTAGACTTATCCAAGTGGGAGTCTATTGGATAAGGTGTCTAAGTCCATAACTTATTTGGTATATACTTGACCCGACCCGGCATGGTCCATTTGGGTTGCACTTCACCCGAACTATTTATGGATAATTTTATGAGAGTTATACACATATGTTTATTAATATATTATAAGTTATAATATATTAATATGAAGTCATGTTATTTAATTAGTCTTAGTCTTAAATTAATGATGAATTAATTTAGAGATTAAAAGGAAGACTAATTAGATTATGGGCTATTGGTTTAATATGGTGTGGGCTAACACTCATTTGTTAATGGGCTAGGCTTATATGGAAGTGCATGGATGATCCATGGAGCTTTTAACCCATGGATCCTTGGAAAAGGAAAGGTCATGGGTTATTAGGGTTTCACCCTAACCATGTACACTATATAAGCATGCTTATGTTGCATGAAATAGCCACTAGTTTGTGTGCTTGTGTGTGGCCGAAAATTACAAGTGTGTGTACACTCTCTAAAGGTTTCCAAGTGTTTGTGGTGATTTGTGATTTCCATTTGAGGCATTCACACTATTGGTGCTTGGCTCTCAAACTCCAAGGAATCAATCTCATCAAAAGGTATGTAATCTCATCTAACTCTTTTATGTTTAAAAGTTCCCCATGCCATGTTAGATAAGTTATGAACCTTGAAAAATTATTATTTTGCATGTATTAGACAAACATAGATCCAAGGTTTATTAGGGTTGCATGCACACTTAGGAAGTGTTAGATTGCTCAAAACCCAACACATGGGACAACTCTTGTTTTAAATTCAAGAATAAAGTTGATAGCTGAAACAGTATACAATAAATAATGTGTAATCATATGGTGATAAATAAAAGGTGTTTTATTTATGTTCATAGGTTTTGATACCATATTGGATTCAATTATTATTGTGTTTCACTTTGCATGTTTTGACTTCCCGAATAAAGTGGGTTATTCTTCTAGAATGACTAAGTTATTCAAACCATCCACAGTCGGTCATATGTTGGAAGTAGATATCAATTAAGACTGTCATGGGTTGGCTTGTAGAGGTCTAAGGTGTTGGACAAAGGGCTACAACACTCATGAGTGCTCATAAGTTCTGAGTATTGGATTCAACCCGCGCTCATTGGAATCACTTCATGGATTTTATCATGAGTGATCATGAGACGATAATATCTTATATTCTTCAAACCTAGAGATATGAGTTTTTACTATGAGTTGGTTGTACATTGATTTCACGAAAACACATTTGGTAACTCGGTGCTATAAAACGTGCCTTTGTGTATGATTCAACAAGTAGTAGAACAAGCCATATGAGTCGAAGTTTATCCATTCCTTTTACCTTCAGGATAAAAGCGATATTTGTGGGCCCCTCGATGATTTGATGATGACAAATGGAAGTGCTCGGTCGGGCCAGGACTGATTTGATTTGTTCAATTAGTCAGTCATCATAAATCGGAAATCGGGAAACAACAAATGGACAGAGAGAATGATTATAATCCATGTCTTAGTCCATATGATATCTAGAATGGAGGAATATATGATCCCTTATCTAATGGACAAGTCATTGACAAAGGTCAGAGTTCATCGACAAGGTCAGAGTTCGACAGAAGCTTTTGAGAGCTATGATTGCCAGTTGGTTCCTGAAGTCATACGCAATAATAGTTTTAGACTTATCCAAGTGGGAGACTGTTGGATTAATGTCTAAGTCCATAACTATAATTGGTAAGACTTGACCCGACCCGGCATGGTCCATTTGGATTGCATGGCATCATGCACTTGGATAGACTAAATGACAGAAATAAGACACTTATGGTTATTAATATATTATAAGTTCTAGTATATTAATAATAAGAATAATAAGATTATTTAATTAGTATTGATCAAGAATTAATCTAGGATTAATTAATTGATCAAAAGAAGAAAAATTAAATATATGGCTTGATTGTGCAAATCATCCATACTTATATAGTGTGCTAATGCTCCAAGGATTATCTAGTTGGGCTAAAACCCATATGATGCTCCATGGTGTTTTTGTACCCATGGATCATGGAAATGAAAGGCCATGTCAATTAGGGTTTACATGGTGTAACCCTAACTATATAAGCATCTTATTCTTGACCAAAATCGACCACTAGAGAGAGTAAGAAAGGGCTAGCCGATTTTCATGAAGTGTAGAATTCTCTCAAGTTATTCCAAGTGTATTTGGTGTTGTGTGAACCATTTGAGGTGTCACACTTGGGGCACTAGGCACTCAAGCTTCATGAAGACTTCCTACATCAAAGAGGTTTGTATTCTATCTTGTTATATTCTTTATTTTATATGCTAGATTAGAATAATACCTTGGAAGTTTATATTTGCATGTATAATAGTGATAACATTGAGCCAAGGTATTTAGGGTTGCATGTACACTTAGGAGTGTTAGAATGCTCAAAACCCAAAAAAACCATAGTAGTGCTCAGGTGTATTCCTAACTCTTGTGGAACGCCTCAGAGGCACATACTTGTCAATTGGCTCAACAGGATTTTCCTCCTCAAGTTGAGGGCTAGGGTTTGATGTTCCTTCACCACTTGACTCTTGAATTTCTTCAAGGTCAATTTGCCTCCTATGGTCTCATTGGCTTATAAACTCTCTCTCTCTCTCTCTCTCTCTCTCTCTCTCTCTCTCTCGAAGGACTCCTCTTCTTGCTACAAAGACCACATTATCACTAGGTCTGTAGAAGAGGTAACCAAAGGATCTTTGTGGGTAGTCGATGAAAATACACCTCTCGCTTCGGGGTTCTAGCTTATCATGAGACTCGTGCCTCACAAAAGCCTCACAACCCCAAATCTTGATGTGGTCTAGTTTGGGTACTTTACCAGTCCACATCTCGTGAGGAGTTTTGGCAACTTTCTTTGTAGGGACTAGGTTAAGGATATGGGCGGCAGTCTCTAAGGCATACCCCCAAAATGAGATTGGTAGCAAAGCTCGACTCATCATGGAACGAACCATATCCAACAAGGTTCGATTAGGCCTCTCAGCTACTCCACTCAACTGCGGTGTCCTAGGAGGTGTGAATTATGAGACAATTTCACATTCCCTAAGATAGTCAAGGAACTCTGAACTAAGATACTCACCACCTCGATCGGATCGAAGCATCTTAATTGTTACACCCCGCTAAAGTGGAAACGCAAGATATGACAGCGATAACGGTTTCATTGCAAAAGATAAAGATACATCACCATAGCAATATTTAAAAGTTTACAACCCATAGCTTAAAAAGAAACAAAGTACAAGTTTTCCAAAATGACATTGTTCAAAATATAACTTCATAGTAGCTTCAACACGATGCAGCATGCTCTATGATGATGAATCTTTACATCCACTTACTAATTATTTCCTGAAAAAGCATGTAAAACGAGCGTCAACTATGAAAATAGTTGGTGAGTTCACAAGTTTATAAAATCGAGCTTGAAATAAGGCATTTCGTAAATACAAGTACATTGCTTTAATAATAAACAAAGTTGATTGCTATTGATGAATACAAATTTATTGTTATAACGAGAAACGAGTTTGTATGTATATGAGCAAACAATGAGTCTCAACCAAACCTATGACTGAAGCCCTATCGAGATCTATGCTTATCGTTCCATAGATGAATATGGTATCATGCACTCCAGCAATAGGGCGAGTGAGGAGTTGTCAATTCCTAATAGCGCTATCCATAATGACCATTGGCTCAAAGAGTTAATGGTTAGAGATAAGGGAAGGGCCTTAGTACGATAAGTTCTCATGTTACGTGTTGCCTAGACATACAAAAAGAAACATAGCAATACAATAGCAATCATGTTTGATAATAATCAATTTAAATACAACATGCAAACAATAGTTTATCTGGACATGCTTTTCCACCACAAAACATAAAAACTGAAAATAAGGGAGTGCGTGAATACTCACAATGTTTCGTGTTGGTACAAGTAGTGCCTCAGGATGCACCAACGTCTTACTACTGGGATCCTACGACATCAAACACACACCAGTGAGTTTCCATGTCGAAATCTAATGCTAATATACTAAACTCTACATATAGTGAAATGCCAATTTATGTTTTAGTATTGGATTTTATATTAATTGGTTGCACTTTTTCTGAAATAATGAAATTCTACAAGTCAAGCGATTAATTACAACTTTGGAATATTAATTTTCCAGATTTAGTAATATAAATTAAAGGTATTTCTACACATTTAAAGGTGTTTTAGATTCCTAAAAATGTAAAATATTATCAAACATTTTCCAAAAACTGTCAAACCTTGTATTTTCGTTGTAAATACAATAGAGGTTTTCCAGAAAATTTTCCTTGAATATTTCATATGGTTAACTATTTTTCAAAATTTTAAGTCTTTATAACAACATAAATTCACGAAAAATAGCATTCAAATGATAAAAATTCTCAAACTTTTTATTTAACTGTTATTACACAATACTAAGCTGGGAAAAATATAAAAATGGATTTCCAAGATGTTTAATTATATTTTATGATTTTTGAGCATTTATTCCAATAAAAATTGAAATAAATAGAAAACAGTTTCCAAAATTACCAAAACTTTTATTTAACTGTTATTATTCATAACTCTGATGGGAAAAACATAAAAGATATTTTTCAGTGGGTATTTCTACTCTTACTTGTTTTATTCCTGTAAATAATCATTAATTGAAGAAATAATATTAAACAGTGAAAATAAATTACCAAATTTTTTTTTAACATCATTTACAGTGTAAGTAATCTGTGGAAAATACCAAAAGTGGTTTTCATATTGTATAATCCGGTTTTGGGTATTTATGTGTATTTAAGTGTATTTAAGTGTATTTAACATTAGAAAATAGGAGCAAAAATAGTTTACAGTAGAGAAAAATCATCAAAATATTAATGTAACCTCCTACTGTACAAAATGATGTTCTGGTAAATTTTCATGAATTTTGGATAAACAGAACTATTTATCCTATTTTTAGGCCATTATAATTACCAAAAATTGGGAAAACTAGTAAGGCATGATGAAAAATTCTGAAAGTAATTTTCTGAGTCACCCACCACAGGTAAGGGCTGTGAAAATTGTTAGATACAATTTTCACACTCTCTAAAGTGGTTTTGTAATTTATTATACCCAAACAAAAAGAAAATCGGAAATCATACCAAACAACAACAAAAATAGATTAAATTTAGTGAAGGGTCATTTTTCACCATAGGGGTCATACGTGAATTTATTCCGGATTTATAGACCTCTGGAAGTATTTTATGTGATTTATGCCCTTGGTTTCTTGCAATAATTTTAATAAATCAAAGGAATGATAAAGCTCTTGGTATTTTACACATTATCACTTCCATGTGAGGTATTTCAAAAGGAGAAATGTTCTAAATTTATGCAGAAGGGAAAATAGGGGTATTGAACCCAAACAAGTTAAGAAATGTTGCACATTATAGTGCATGAGATGTAAATGTGGCTGAAGTTCATGAATTTAAGTAGCACATTCTGTGGGGTTTTAAGCCACGAAATTTCAGCCATCATTCACTGGATATGTTAAGGTTCTAAATTATTTTTCTTCAGATTTATGGTTGGGTTTAAGGCCACTGATCATGCAAGGCAAAAATGGTGATCACAGAAAAAGAGCTGTTTGCGCAACCATTTTGTAAAAATTGCCAAAAATCCGATATCTAATATTTTACAGTGAGACCAGTTGGGTTTGAAAGTTAACTCGTGGAATTATCCAATACAAAAGGAATATCAGGATTTGGTTAAGTAATGACCGAGTTATGGGCGTTCAAAGCTGAACAAAGTAGTCTAGCAGATTGCATGTCTTCCCTGTTTGCTTTGAGTGCATTCTTAGGGTATTTTGACAAGAATCACATGCATGCTTCTGTTAAGCTCCGATTTCTAGCACATCATGTAGTGAATGAGCATCCAAGATGTACTAGAAATGGTTTAAATGCTTTTGGTCATGCAAGAACACAAAAGAAATGGAGAAGAAGATGTAATACTCGGTTTTGAAGTCACATGAACACATGTGCATCTTTTTCACTCCTTGCATGGGTTTGATCCCGGATTTTCACCATATCAAACACATGTATTGTGTTATGGTGAGAATCTACAAACCACAAGGGAAAAAGTAATGATTTCTAGCCATGGAAGGGCATAGAATCCGAAGAGTAGAGAAGAACCATGAAGAAGAGGAAGTAAAATCGTGAAACTATGAGGGAGGATTGTGTTGTTTACCTTGGTTATGATCTTGAGAGAAGCAAGAAAACTTCAAGGCCTTCTCAATTTCGAAATTATGGCACAGAATGGAGGATTTTCTGATGTGTAAGAGTGGTCTTGCAAGTAGGAGAGTTTTCTTGGAGAAGGAGTGTGAGATGGAGTGAAGAGAGAAGTGGAAGAGTGTAGGGAATGATCTTAATGATTGAATTTTCGGGAAGATGAAAGCATGGGGAGAGGGTGGCCGGATTTTTGAGTGGATTGATGGCCCTCTCTCTCCTAAAAATCAAATTAAATAAATTCCCTCTTCATTTTGATAAAACCCAAGAATTTTTATAAAAATTCTTCTTTATGTAGTTCTTGATTTATTTAAAAATCTTTGTTTTTAACTAATAAATTATGATTAATGTATAATAATTTAAATTTCTATTTCATTGATATAATCCATAATTTGATTAATAAATATTTGATATTATGAAGTTTATAGCCAAATTTTATAAAGTTTTTAAGATTTAAGATTTATAAATTTGGATTTTTGGCTCTTTAGGGTTTTTGGAATATTGTTTGATATTCACCATCATATTGAAATATAATTAGCATATTTTAATTTATTTTTAGGGTTTTATACCCTTTTTCAATTGTAAAGTTTGAAGTTTCATTCAAATTATAGTATTGGCATTTCCTATTGTAGTTAAGCAACTTACTAGAATCGTAAGTGTCAAGTATATTAGTCCTTGATCTTAGTTGGATCCTAGTTTATGCAAGATTTTAACCTAATATACACTACTAGGCCATGGCATGTTGTGCATGAATGGTTTTTATATAGATGCATGAGTCAGTGAATGACCTGAATTGACAGTTGTCAAAGTATCCCCCACTTAAAAAGAATTTCGTCCCGAAATTCATTCTATGTCATCGCTTGTCATCGCATGGGAAAAGTTGTGGATACTTTTCCTTCATGAAGTCCTCACGCTCCCAGGTGTACTCTGGCCCACGTTTTGAGTTCCATCGAACTTTCACAATTGGAATCTTACACTGCTTAAGTTGTTTTACCTCCCTGTCAAGGATTTCTATCGGTTCCTCAACGAAGTTTAGCTTATCATTGATCTTAATTTCCCCCAGGAGTGCGTCGGCTAGACATTTCTTAAGATTGGAGACGTGGATTGTGTCGTGAATGGCACTTAACTCTTGGGGCAACTGGAGTTTATACGCTACCGGACCAATCCTTTCAATGATTTCAAAGGGTCCAACATATCTCGGGCTTAGTTTTCCTTTCTTACCAAAACGTACAAGCCCTTTCCAAGGCGACACTTTTAAAAGTACCATGTCTCCTACTTGGAATTCTAACGGTTTTCGACGATTATCCGCATAACTTTTCTGACGATCTCTGGCAGCTTTAAGCCTATCCTTGATGATAGCAATCTTGTCAGATGTTTCACGGATAAGTTCGAGTCTAGTCAACTGTCTGTCTCCGATTTCTGTCCAGCATAAGGGCGAACGACACTTGCGTCCATACAATGCTTCATATGGAGCACATTGGATACTCGTGTGGTAACTGTTATTGTAGGAAAACTCAATTAGAGGCAAATGAGTATCCCATTTTCCTTTGAACTCGATGACACACGCTCGTAGCATGTCTTCCAATGTTTGTATTGTTCTCTCCGTCTGCCCATCTGTCTGAGGGTGGTAAGCTGTGCTCAAATCTATCTTGGTTCCTAGCGCCTTCTACAACATCCACCAAAATCGTGATGTAAAACGACTATCTCTATCAGAAATGATAGATAGGGGTACACCATGCAGAGAAACAATTTTGTCGATGTATATTTGGGCCAATTTTTCCATCTTGAAATCTTCCCGAATGGGGAGAAAATGAGCAGATTTTGTCAGTCGATCCACTATGACCCAAATTGAGTCGTGACCTTTAGCAGTTCTAAGAATTTTGGTAACAAAATCCATAGATATTTGCTCCCATTTCCATTAGGGAACTTCAGGCTGCTGCAACAAGCCGGATGGTTTTTGATGTTCAGCTTTGACTATTGAGCATGTCAAACACTTCCCGACATACAAGGCAATATCCTTTTTCATTCCAGACCACCAATTGTACCCTTTAAGATCCTTGTACATCTTATCCGCTCCAGGGTGGATTGAGTATTTAGATCGATGAGACTCCTCTAGTACCATGTCTCTCAGATTGTTAACCCTTGGAATCCAGACCCTGTCCTTAAAATAACGAACTCCATCAGGTTTGGTTTCAAATCTCTCTTCCAAACCATGTAAGGTCTCACCTGGAAGATTTTCCTTGAATAACGCTATCTCCTGGGCATCAATGATTTGAGATTTCAAGCTTGTCTGAATTGCCATTCCCAAAGCTCTCACACGGGAAGTTTTCACTCTTTCTTTCCTACTAAGAGCGTCGGCTACTACGTTAGCCTTTCCTGGGTGATATCGTATCTCACAATCATAATCACTAAACAACTCTACCCATCTCCTCTGTCGCATGTTTAACATTTTCTGATCTAGGATATGCTGAAGGCTTTTGTGATTGGTATAAATGGTGCACTTGGTTCCGTACAAATAATGCCTCCATATCTTAAGAGCGAAAACTATTGCTCCTAGTTCTAGATCATGGGTGGTATAATTCTTTTCATGCGGTTTGAGTTGTCTGGAAGCATACGCAATGACCTTATCTTTTTGCATTAACACACATCCTAATCCTTGATGAGACGCATCACAATACACCACAAAGTTCTCTGATCCTTCTGGTAAAGCCAGAATTGGTGCATTGCACAGCTTGTTTTTCAGGATTTGAAACGCCTCTTCGTGTTTCTCTTCCCAGATAAATTTTTTGTCCTTTTGGGTCGAAGATGTTAATGGTTGAGCAATCCTAGAGAAATTCTCAATGAAGCTTCTATAGTACCCAGCTAATCCTAGGAACTGTCGTATTTCTGCCAGGGTTTTGGGGGCTTCCCATTTCTTGATTGCCTCGATCTTAGCTGGATCTACATGAATTCCTCTTTCGCCGATCACATGACCAAGAAAATGTACTTCCCGAATCCAAAATTCACACTTAGTGAACTTGGCATACAATTTATGCTCCTTCAACAACTCCAACACTAGCTTCAGATGTCTATTGTGATCTTCTTTGGTTTGCGATTAAACAAGTATGTCATCGATAAATACAATTACAAACTTGTCTAGGTATGGTCTACAGACCCTATTCATCAAATCCATGAAAACAACGGGTGCGTTCGTTAGTCCAAAAGGCATGACTAAGAACTCATAATGTCCATAACGGGTTCTAAATGTTGTTTTGTGAATGTCCCCTTCGTGAATTCTTAGTTGATGATACCCTGACCGAAGGTCGATTTTTGAGAAGTAGGAAGAGCCCTGCAACTGATCGAACAAGTCATCTATTCGAGGGAGGCACTACTAGAAAAACAGCCTTTAATGACGCGCAAACAATGACACGCGGTGATTTACGATACGCAAAAGCGCGCGCTCTAAAAATAATGTCATCTCTTCAAACTTTTGAAGGATAGAGGTCACGCTTTTGTGCGTGCCCTAAAATTAATGTCCAAGAAAAAAAATTAAAAACACGGAGAGCACTTAATTAAAAATGGGCGTCGTCTAGAAATGTCGCTTTATATTTTTTAAATGAAAGGCGCGTTCTATTTTTTTGCAGCTGGGGGGAAAGAAAATCCCAAAAGTTTGAAATGCTGCCATTGTTATCCTCTATCTTATTTCCATCTTTCTTCTCTCTCTCTCTCTCTCACTCACTCTCTCTCTTTCTCTATCTCTCTTACTCTAATACCCAAAAAAACCCTAATATCATCACAAATCCTCTTTTCTCCCACAACAAAATCGCAATATCACCAAATCTTTGATCCCGCAAGTAATCTGAGTTCACCTTTCAATTTCATTTGTCTCGCAAGTAATTTGAGTTCACCGGTGGCGTTCCTGACTGTATCAATGGAAGCGCTGCTGAAGTCGCTGACCAATTTCTTCACCTGCGTTTCGAGTTCCGTGAGATCAGTTCTCGCTTCAGTAGCAGAAGAAACAACTCTCGGCCCAAAAGATGATCTCCGCCATATTTGGTTTCGTGCTCTGTTTCCAAATCGAGGTGAAACTGCATGCTGGGAAGCAGCAATGGCAGCCTGAGGCTCTATGTCTCTATCTCCAGTGGCGATACAATGATGCACGAGTTTAAGAAATCGGAGGAGGGATTGAGAGAATTTGTCGCTTCCTCTGGTTTCTCTTTTGATTCTGGTAATGTTTATATTCGGTTTCTCTTTCTTCAAAATTCTTTTTCACATATTTCTTCCCATATGAGTTTATGATTTCAGATTTTTTCCATATGATTTTGATCTTAGTTTGTGATTTAGAATTCTCAATCTTTGGTTTCTCCTTTATCCACCAGTTCATGTGCCCGATTGGGTTAATAGTTATGCTAGAATTTGATCAATTTCTTTGAAATTTAGGGTGAATTAGGTTAGGGCATGAATAGGAAACACTATAAATGGTTTGACTAAGTCGACGTCTTCTTCTCCTGTATCAACTTGACACCTCAACTCTTCTTTTGCACTGATCTGCAATCTATACTAGGTTTGATTTTTTTTATTTACAGGTTTTGTTAGTAGACCATGTCTAGTGTTACTCAAATTAAACATGTTGTATTTTTTTTATTACAGGATGTGGTTTGACAAATGGTTGTTGAAGGAGCACATAAGTTCAGAGCCACACAACCTCAACTTGGTTTTTTGTTCTTCTTTCTTCTTTAGCTCCTGAGGCTTGATTTCATTGAAGGTTTGTGCTCTACATTCTAAGAATGCTCTTGCATGGATTGATCTTTGTCATTTAAGTTTCAATAGTATCATGCCTTGAATTCTTCCTTAATGTGTTTTTGACTATGTAGGTTTGTTGGGTGCCAAATAGCATGGTCCAAGCATCATCTCGATGACTGTTTTCCTGATCTTCCTTCACATCTTATGATCATTTTTCCTTTTTAACATTATTAGTATTTTGTATTTCTATCATGATGAAGAACTTTTTGTCTTGTTCTTTTCCCACTCAACTTTTTATTTCAACTAGTTCTAATTTTTATTTTTTTTGCTTTTATTCAGGCTGGATTTTTTCAAGTACCTGATTCTGATAGGCTAGGTTCTTTCTTAGGCTGGATTTATTCAGGCTGGATTTGTTCAAGTACCTGGCCATATATATTCTAGCAAAGTCGGTATGCATTATTTAAGCCAAATAATTATGTTTGGAAGAAGATCCCAGAATGCATTTTAATGCCATGGTGAAGCTGATTTTAAAATAATATTAAAATTTTCTTTTACTTTCTTTATTCTAGTTATTTATTTTTGATTATGAATTTGGATGTGATTACAGGGTGAGGCATTAGTAATAACTAAAATGAACCAAGGAAAAAGCTAAACAACCTGAAATAGGGATCCAACCATGAACTAGACAGTGTCAAGCTCATTATACTCTTTTCTGATGCCTTCTGCTCTTTCAACAACTTCAGCCTGATAGGAGGGATGTATGTGTAATGTGTTTGTTATATTCAACAACACAGGGGTGTCTATTCTTAAATTCAAAACTTAGGATAGGAACATATATATACCTTTATTGGACTTCCTGTAGATAATTGAGCTCAGATTCAGACCATAAGAGTGGTAATTCAACAGCTAGCTGTCCCTTTCCACATTGACGATCAAGCTCTTTTATATATGGGTACCAGAAAGATTTTCTTACAGGAAGCAGGGGGTCTTTCATATCAACATGAAAAGTACCATGTTCCAATCATCCATACAGATATAAGAACTAGCAACATTCTACTTGATAGAGAATTGCAGCAAAAAATAGCAAATTTTGGGCTTATAAGACTGCTACCAGAAGATACGACTCATCTTAGCACAAAATTCTCAGGGACTTTGTATGTTTAAAAGTACATATAACTTAACTACTAATTCAATTTGATTAAAGTAAATTTTCAATAACCAATGTTAAATCTTTGCAGGAATAGTGGTTATGTAGCACCTGAACATTTTTGCCATTATTTGTAGGACTATAGCTGTTCACTTCACCAACCCATTCCATGTCAGCACACGTGTAGCAGATAAATGCAGTGATGGCACCTTGCTTTTGCAGGTATATTGATCTCAAGTCTTGTTAGGGTTAAATGCAAAAAAAAAAACAATAATAATTATTTACTCACATTCCCAGGTGATACTCCACTCACAAGTGAAGGCTAACTTAACCATACACGATTCTTGGCTGGACCTAAAAGACGGTTTTACCCTTGCTGGTGAAAGTCAAAGTAATGGAAGACCAACATCCGCCTTCTTTCCACTTGTAGTTCCTTCTACATCAAGAGCCGGAATCTTGTTCACTATATCCCTACCCACAAATGGCAAGCATTATTTTATTTCTCATTTTATCACTCATCTTTAGAAAAAATAATCAATCTCTCTTTTTTTTTTTTACAGATGAAGCGAAAGATATGAATCCTGATAGTGATACGATATTAAATATAAAATATAAAATATCTGGGGATAGAAATCATGGATCGCATACTCCTATGTTTGAGGATGAGTCTTCACAGATGTTGACTTTTAAGAGTGCTCTTGTTTTACAAAGACCAGTGTTGGAACCTTGTTTGGCAGTTGGTTTTCTTCCCCTTCCTCCAGAAGGCCTTAGAGTCGGGCAACTTTTTACTATGAAGTGGCGAGTTGAAAGGTTGAAGTATCTCGAGGACGAACAATACGTAAGTTTCTAAAATTTTTACTTTTTTTTTTGGCAATAAAAAAGTAAAAATGACTTAAATGTTAAATCATATATTTGATTTGCGAACAGGATGAGGTAGTATATGAAATAAACGCAAATTCTGAAAACTGGATGATTGCTGGGAGGAAGCGAGGCCATGCACCTCTCTCCACAAAGCAAGGTACTACTAACCTTTTATAATCCAAATCCTCTTTCAATATCTCAACATTTAATAAATTAATAAATTTTATATCTTGATTTCGAAACCTTGTTGTCTAAAAATAAACTTAATGTATACAGGTTCACGAATAGAGATTTCAATCCTATGCGTGCCATTGGTTGCTGGGTACATGCGGCCCCCACAACTGGAGTTACCGGACATTGGTGAGGGTAATATTAGTTGCAACCTAGCTGGGCCCCACTTGGTCTGTGTTTCCCCTCCACCTCTCAGCTCCTCCTTCTGTATTCCCATTCCCATTCCTGCCTAGAGATGAAATCGTGACTTTTGTAGGTATTTTGGTGTGGTGGTCCTAGAAATCATTAGTGGAAAGAGATACAAGGATGTTGACTACCAATTAGTCACTCAAAATCTCCTTGATCATGTAAGTATCTCATAATTAAGGGTTGGTTCATTCAACCCGTTCTTTTCATTTATGGTTTTAATGATGAAGGTATCTCAAACACTCAATGATTTATTTTGTATTCAGTGAGACCTTAAGCTTAGGTGAGAAGTTCTTACTAGCCTTTCTGTTGTTATGTGTATGATAGGCACGGGATCTACATGAGAGTGGAGTGCATCTGAATTTAATGGATGAGAAACTAGATCCTAGTGAATATGCAGTAGAACATGTTGTGGAGATCATCAAGATAGCATTGATGTGCACTCAACCACCATCAACTAGACCTACAACTTCTGAAGTGGTTATATGCTTTTAAGTGAAAAATCTCTTCACTTATGTATGTATGTATGTATGTATGTAGGTATGTATGTATGTATGTATGTATGATTTTTATTAATACCTTATGTATATATATATATATGCAGGAATGGGAAGGATTAATTGAATTGATGGGAACTGAATCAAGAGCTGTAGGGGGTCTTGAATTTTTACACAAGTAAGTTATGGTTTGCTTTTTTTTTTGGTGTATAAGAAAGGGGCTAGGGGTAAAATTGTCATTTTACTAACGGTGCGAGTAAGAGGGACCAAAATCACAACAAAGTGAAACAACAAGGACTAGAAGGTCAACTAAAGTCTTGCCTTTTGAAGGATCAAAGTCTTCAGTTGAACCAACTATAATTGTTAGTCCCTAAATATAGATTTCTTTTTTCTTTTCGTCCCTACAGTTTCCTTTTTGCATATTTGGCCTCTTCTCCAACGAAAATGACTATTTTTGGGTCCAAAGTGGAAAAAATCAGCTATACTCAAGGACCAAAACCTTTACAAGAACCTCAAAAATAAGGACCAAAATTGAAACACAACTTTTCATTACAAGGGTAAACATGTCATTTTCTAATCCAAACTTTTTTCCTTTTAGTAAATATAAAAATATATATTTTGCCCTCCCTGAAACAAACCTCAACAAGATGAAGATTGGAAGCACGGTTGAGGACAAAAGCAAACTCACAATTGTATTGTCTCATAGTTTTCTCAAAAGCTTCTTTAATGCTCACAACCTGCATGTTAATCAATTTTTATAGCATGCTCACAACGTATCTAGAAGTTTTGGAGGAAACGAGACACAAGCAAAAATAAATAAGCATGCTTATTTATTTAATTTACAATTTACAATACAATTGATAGATATATGAATCCATATGTTACTTAATTTTGTTCTTTTTTATTTTTAATATGTGCAGCATAGGGAGACATCAATGTCCTTCAAAACTATAGATGATGTCCAAGTCTTACTCTATGCAGTAAGTATTAAAGAAATAGCAATGCACTTTCATTCATTTGTTTCATATTTTTTTCACATTTCTTTAATGATATTTTTCCTTGAGTCATAGAATGATTGGCTCATATCTTGTTTTTTGATATTTATACGCAGTTTTTTTCTTACGTCGGTGGTGGCGAAGTTCAAGATTAAAGGAGACTTGTAATCATGTTTGGCTTTCCTTTCCAGTAAGAAACAGAGTTGTATGATTATTTGTTAGTTTTATAGGAATGTATAACACATGTTAGCAATGTATTATTTTTGTTTAACATTTGAATGATTTTTTGTATGACATTATAATTTGTGCAATTTATTTTATATTATGCAATGGATTGTATTTTTTGTATATGGTATTTTATTTCTGTTATAAGAAATTAAATGAAAATTTAATTTAAAAATTAATAAATATATAAATTTTTTTTTAAACATTTAAATTTACGATACGCAAAAATGTATGTCATCTTCATTTATGACATGGCCTTTCTTGACAGGGGCTTTCTTGATACGCATTGCGTGTCATTAACACGCGCGTCGTAAAGTTACGACACGCGAATGCGTGTCGTCTTCCTTTATGACAGGGCCTTCCTTGATACGCATTGCGTGTCGTAACCGTGCGTCGTAAATGCGCGTCGTCTCTCTTTATGACAGGGCCTTCCTTGACACGCATTTGCACGTCGTCTGAGCGTTTTACGACGCGCAATGAGCGTCGTAAAAGGCCTTTTTTCTAGTAGTGAGGGGATATCGATTCTTGATTGTCAACTTGTTCAGTTCTCTGTAATCAATGCACATTCGGAACGAACCATCTTTCTTTTTGACGAATAACACTGGGGCTCCCCAAGGTGAATAACTTGGTCGAATAAACCCTTTGTCTAGAAGTTCTTGAAGTTGTCTGGATAGTTCTTGCATCTCGGATGGCGCAAGGCGATATGGTGCTTTTGCTACCGATGCCGCTCCGGGAGTTAAGTCTATCCGAAATTCGACCTGTCTGTGAGGGGGTAGACCGGGCAATTCCTCTGGAAACACCTCGGGATAGTTTTGAACCACTGGAATCTCCTTGAGTTGCTTAGCTTCAGGTTCTCTTTCTAGCACGTGGGCCATGAATGCAATAAAATTCTTCTTCAGGTACTTGTGAATCTTCATGCTTGATACTATGTTTAAACTTCTTCCTGGCTTCTCACAGTGTATGATAAGGGTTTCTCCATTAGGGAGAGGCACTTTAATCACTTTCTCGTAACAACCAATGTCCTCTCTATTTTTGGATAACCAATCCATCCCTACTATCACATCAAAACTACCTAGCTCTATAGGAATTAGGTCAATGCTAAAGAGTTTATCAGCTAAATTCAGAGCACAACCAGGAATTATATCATTAGCCCTAATTTCATACCCAGTAGCAAGTTCAATAGCATAAGCATTCCTCATCTTTCTCGATTTCAGGCCAATTAACGGTCTAAATGCTAAAGAAACAAAACTCCTATCTGCTCCCGCATCGAATATTACTGATGCAAAATGGTTGTTCAGGAGAAACGTACATGTTATCACTTCAGGGTTCAGACGAGCTTCTTCTGCACCAATCACAAAGGCTACACCTCTTGGCCGTCCAACTTGATTTCCTTGGAAGTTTTGCCTAGCTTAGCCTTGTCCATTGTTACCAGGCCCTTTGTTCAGTTTGGGACATGCTCTACGGAAATGATCAGTACTCCCACACTCATAACATGCCCTTTTTCCCTCCTTATTCAGCTTACAATACTTCGAGTAATGGCCTGTTTTCTTATAGTTTTGGCACACTGGGCACGCTCCCTTGTGATGAAAGTTACACTTATTGCACTTCGGAAGCGGTCCTGAGTACTGCTTTCTCTCCTGCACTTCCATGACTTCTTGTTCTTGAGTTTTCACTGATTCTTGCTCCTGGGCTCTTACCATAAAGTTTCTTGAGACTTCCTGCTTCCTCCCTGACTTGCCTCCATACTTCTTCTCTCCCTGATCTGTTGGCTTCCTCTTGCTACTAGAGTTTTCCTTTGTCGATGCTCCCATCCTTATCACATCATTGGTTAGTCGATTTGCTAGACTTACTGCACTCTGAATAGTAGTTGGGTTTGCTGAGGTAACCATTCCGTGAATCACTGGTGCCAGACCCCAGATGTAACGATCTATCCGTTTCTCCTCAGGAGTAACCATGTGAGGTACCAGTTTTGCTAGTTCATGAAATCGGACTGTGTACTTCTCTATTTGTGTTCCAACCATAGAATGGTTCTAGAATTCAGATTCAAGCTTCCGAAGTTCATCCTTGGGACAATACTCATCTATCAGCAGCTTCTTTAGGTCTTCCCAAGTTAGCTGGTATGCCGTTGTACGGCCTCGGGTTTGCACTAGGGTATTCCACCAGGTAAATGCCCTATCTTGGAGTAAGAAAGTTGCATACTCAACTTTGTTGCGCTCGAGGCATTTGCTAATGTGAAGGACCGACTCCAAGTTGTCAATCCATTTCAGCAACCCGACCGCACCTTCCTTTCCGTGGAACTCCTTAGGTTTACAAGCCATAAAGGACTTGTAGTTGCATTCTCTTTCATTGTTTCCCCGGTTTCCTCCACTACTTCCTTGGTTAGCATTAAGTCCTGCAGTTACTTGAGTAAAAATGTTTGGGATTGCTTCCAAGAGCTGTTGTGCTACAACTTGAGAAACATCGGGTGTTTCGTTCTGTGGGCACCCGCGACTAGGCCTTCCTGACATGGTTCTATGACACAGGAGAAGAAATACGTATAAATACATAAAATAATGTATAATATTTAGTTCACTACTATTTTGAAAACCGTAAGTGTTGTCAAATCATTGGTTTGCATCAATACTAGGCATATAGATTTTAGAAAGAAAAGAAAAGAAAAATCTTTTTATTCAACCATTTACCAAATAAATTCTAGGGTTTGACCTCATAGTAAAAGTTTTCAAACATAAAATAAAATTCTTCATTACCATTTGAAATAATCTTAAAACCATACCAATACATCAATCCCAAAATAAAGTTTTAAATGTTTTTCCCAAAAGACACCCAACATGGGTTTTCATTTCATGACAAAATAAAATAAAATACTGAAATCAGAACCAAAAGCCAATCGCTATCCCAACAAGAAACATCAACACCACAATTAGTAATAGCCCTCCAAGCACATAATATGCGGTCATCGCATGACCTGCCTCTCGTCTAGCAGCACTAGCAGTGTCAGCAGCCTCCATCGAATGCTGAAACAAGATTTCCATCCTTGTCAACACTTCATCCAAAACTTCCCAATGCCCAGCTATCACAGCGAGACTGTGACATAGGCCCGCTGCCGTCGACTGCAATCTCTGGGACTCCTCCGGGGTCATACCTAGCTGCCTGACAGGTATCCCTATGACTCGTTGTGGTGGGGGTGCTCTCGGTCCTGCAACGCTGGGTCCTACCCCGCTAGGTCCTGCCGTGCCAAGTCCTGCTGTGCTAGTGGCTATCCTTCCTGGAATGGGAACACTCTTCCTCGCCGTCCTCCGAATACGAAGTCCATAAAGTGGTGGCTGTGGCAACACCGATGAAGGCGATGCCTCGCGTCGTTGGCTCGGGGCGTTGTCATTGCTGATCTCCACCGAGTTCCATGTATCTTCCGTGTCCTCCGATGGGTCTTCTTCTACCGAGGTGGGGGGATTATGCCGAGGGATAACAGTGACGTAGCCGGACTCATTGGCTGAGGCGGTAGCGCAGGAAGATGACGATGTTGACATAGTGGACTGAGACATAGTTTCAATGAGATAGGAAATAAATGACAATGCATGCCTATAATATGCCATGCTTACACACATCAAAATTAACCATTTTGAATTTTTGAAATAAAGTTTTCTCAAATATTTTTGTTGAACATATTCCCATTATAATTAGCTTCGGCTTTGTATAAATCTTCCCTTAATTAAACATAGGTGATCAGGCTATGTTTAATCGAGGTCCAATGATACAACTCCCGACCTAATTATACTAGCAATATGTTTGATGTAAAATGAATTTCTTTGTAAGTTTTAGTTATAGGTTGTGTTTTCTTAAAGAAAAACCGATGTTCTCTATAACTTTGTCTCTGATACCACTTCTGTCACACCCCGCTAAAGCGGAAACGCAAGATATGACAGCGATAACGGTTTCATTGCAAAAGATAAAGATACATCACCATAACAGTATTTAAAAGTTTACAACCCATAGCTTAAAAAGAAACAAAGTACAAGTTTTCCAAAAAAACATTGTTCAAAATATAACTTCATAGTAGCTTCAACACGATGCAGCATGCTCTATGATGATGAATCTTTACATCCACATACTAATTATTTCCTGAAAAAGCATGTAAAACGAGCGTCAACTATGAAAATAGTTGGTGAGTTCACAAGTTTATAAAATCGAGCTTGAAATAAGGCTTTTCGTAAATACAAGTACATTGCTTTAATGATAAACAAAGTTGATTGCTATTAATGAATACAAATTTATTGCTATAACGAGAAACGAGTTTGTATGTATATGAGCAAACAATAAGTCTCAACCAAACCTATGACTAAAGCCCTATCGAGATCTATGCTTATCGTTCCATAGATGAATATGGTATCATGCACTCCAGCAATAGGGTGAGTGAGGAGTTGTCAATTCCTAATAGCGCTATCCACAATGACCATTGGCTCAAAGAGTTAATGGTTAGAGATAAGGGAAGGGCCTTAGTACGATAAGTTCTCATGTTACGTGTTGCATAGATATACAAAAAGAAACATAGCAATACAATAGCAATCATGTTTGATAATAATCAATTTAAATACAACATGCAAACAATAGTTTATCTGGACATGCTTTTCCACCACAAAACATAAAAACTGAAAATAGGGGAGTGCGTGAATACTCACAATGTTTCGTGTAGGTACAAGTAGTGCCTCAGGATGCACCAACGTCTTACTACTGGGATCCTACGACATCAAACACACACTAGTGAGTTTCCATGTCGAAATCTAATGCTAATATACTAAACTCTACATATAGTGAAATGCCAATTTATGTTTTAGTATTGGATTTTATATTAATTGGTTACACTTTTTCTGAAATAATGAAATTCTACAAGTCGAGCGATTAATTACAACTTTGGAATATTAATTTTCCAGATTTAGTAATATAAATTAAAGGTATTTCTACACATTTAAAGGTGTTTTAGATTCCTAAAAATGTAAAATATTATCAAACATTTTCCAAAAATTGTCAAACCTTGTATTTTCGTTGTAAATACAATAGAGGTTTTCCAGAAAATTTTCCTTGAATATTTCATATGGTTAACTATTTTTCAAAATTTTAAGTCTTTATAACAACATAAATTCACGAAAAATAGCATTCAAATGATAAAAATTCTCAAACTTTTTATTTAACTGTTATTACACAATACTAAGCTGGGAAAAATATAAAAATGGATTTCCAAGCTGTTTAATTATATTTTATGATTTTTGGGCATTTATTCCAATAAAAATTGAAATAAATAGAAAACAGTTTCCAAAATTACCAAAACTTTTTATTTAACTGTTATTATTCATAACTAGGATGGGAAAAAATAAAATATATTTGTTTCAGTGGGTATTTCTACTCTTACTTGTTTTATTCCTTTAAATAATCATTAATTGAAGAAATAATATTAAACAGTGAAAATAAATTACCAAAATTTTTTTTAACATCATTTACAATGTAAGTAATCTAGGAATAATACCAAAAGTGGTTTTCATATTGTATAATCCGGTTTTGGGTATTTAAGTGTATTTAAGTGTATTTAAGTGTATTTAACTTTAGAAAATAGGAGAAAAATAGTTTACAGTAGAGAAAAATCATCAAAATGTTAATGTAACCTCCTACTGTACAAAATGATGTTCTGGTAAATTTTCATGAATTTTGGATAAACAGAACTATTTATCCTATTTTTAGGCCATTATAATTACCAAAAATTGGGAAAACTAGTAAGACATGATGAAAAATTCTGAAAGTAATTTTCTGAGTCACCCACCACAGGTAAGGGCTGCGAAAATTGTTAGATACAATTTTCACACTCTCTAAAGTGGTTTTGTGATTTATTATACCCAAACAAAAAGAAAATCGGAAATCATACCAAACAGCAACAAAAATAGATGAAATTTAGTGAAGGGTCATTTTTCACCATAGGGGTCATACGTGAATTTATTCCGGATTTATAGACCTCTGGAAGTATTTTATGTGATTTATGCCCTTGGTTTCTTGCAATAATTTTAATAAATCAAAGGAATGATAAAAGCTCTTGGTATTTTACACATTATCACTTCCACGTGAGGTATTTCAAAAGGAGAAATATTCTAAATTTATGCAGAAGGGAAAATAGGGGTATTGAACCCAAACAAGTTAAGAAATGTTGCACATTATAGTGCATGAGATGTAAATGTGGCTGAAGTTCATGAATTTAAGTAGCACATTTTGTGGGGTTTTAAGCCACGAAATTTCAGCCATCATTCACTGGATATGTTAAGGTTCTAAATTATTTTTCTTCAGATTTATGGTTGGGTTTAAGGCCACTGATCATGCAAGGCAAAAATGGTGATCACAGAAAAAGAGCTGTTTGCGCAACCATTTTGTAAAAATTGCCAAAAATCCGATATCTAATATTTTACAGTGAGACTAGTTGGGTTTGAAAGTTAACGCGTGGAATTATCCAATACAAAAGGAATATCAGGATTTGGTTAAGTAATGACCGAGTTATGGGCGTTCAAAGCTGAACAAAGTAGTCTAGCAGATTGCATGTCTTCCCTGTTTGCTTTGAGTGCATTCTTAGGGTATTTTGACAAGAATCACATGCATGCTTTTGTTAAGGTCCGATTTCTAGCACATCATGTAGTGAATGAGCATCCAAGATGTACTAGAAATGGTTTAAATGCTTTTGGTCATGCAAGAACACAAAAGAAATGGAGAAGAAGATGTAATACTCGGTTTTGAAGTCACATGAACACATGTGCATCTTTTTCACTCCTTGCATGGGTTTGATCCCGGATTTTCACCATATCAAACACATGTATTGTGTTATGGTGAGAATCTACAAACCACAAGGGAAAAAGTAAGGATTTCTAGCCATGGAAGGGCATAGAATCCGAAGAGTAGAGAAGAACCATGAAGAAGAGGAAGTAAAATCGTGAAACTATGAGGGAGGATTGTGTTGTTTACCTTGGTTTTGATCTTGAGAGAAGCAAGAAAACTTCAAGGCCTTCTCAATTTCGAAATTATGGCACAGAATGGAGGATTTTCTGATGTGTAAGAGTGGTCTTGGAAGTGGAAGAGTTTTCTTGGAGAAGGAGTGTGAGATGGAGTGAAGAGAGAAGTGGAAGAGTGTAGGGAATGATCTTAATGATTGAATTTCCGGGAAGATGAAAGCATGGGGAGAGGGTGGCCGGATTTTTGAGTGGATTGATGGCCCTCTCTCTCCTAAAAATGAAATTAAATAAATTCCCTCTTCATTTTTATAAAACCCAAGAACTTTTATAAAAATTCTTCTTTATGTAGTTCTTGATTTATTTAAAAATCTTTGTTTTTAACTAATAAATTATGATTAATGTATAATAATTTAAATTTCTATTTCATTGATATAATCCATAATTTGATTAATAAATATTTGATATTATGAAGTTTATAGCCAAATTTTATAAAGTTTTTAAGCTTTAAGATTTATAAATTTGGATTTTTGGCTCTTTAGGGTTTTTGGAATATTGTTTGATATTCACCATCATATTGAAATATAATTAGAATATTTTAATTTATTTTTAAGGTTTTATACCCTTTTTCAATTGTAGCAAGTTTAAAGTTACATTCTAATTATAGTATTGGCATTTCCTATTGTAGTTAAGCTACTTACTAGAATCATAAGTGTCAAGTATATTAGTCCTAGATCTTAGTTGGATCCTAGTTTATGCAAGATTTTGACCTAATCTACACTACTAGGCCATGGCATGTTGTGTATGAATGGTTTTTATAAAGATGCATGAGTCCGAGAATGACCTGAATTGACAGTTGTCACATTAATGTTCCTGCCCAATTGATTCTCGACTTTCTGTTTAAATTCCTTAAACCTTTCGAAAGTCTCTGAATTATTCTTGATTAAGTAGACATATCCATATCGACTGTAATCATCAGTAAAAGTCAAATAATAATGATTAGCATCCCTTGTGGCATGTTTGAATGGTCCACACACATCCGTGGGCACAAGGTCCAACAAACCTTCACCCCTCTCACAAGAGCCTGTGAAGGGTGACTTTGTCATTTTTCCAAGTAAGCATGATTCGCAACTATCATCTGACTTTAGGTCAAATGACTCCAAGACTCCATCCTTTTGGAGTTGGTATATGCGTTTCTTGCTTATATGTCCAAGACGAAAATGCCATAATGATGCTTTATCCAAGTTATTATTATTAATAGAATCAATACACATCACATTATTTCCTAAGTTATCAATCACATATACTGTTTCATACACGACATCACAAGGTAATGCTTTAAAATAAAGAACATTATTAAAGAAAGCATCAAAAGAACCAACTTCATTATTAAATTAAAAGGAAAAACCTTGTTTATACAATGAATGAAATGAAATAATATTTCTTGCCATTTCTGGCGAATAACAACATTTATTCAAATCTAAGCTAAACCCACTACTTAGCGATAAACTATAAACTCCAATCTTGGTGACAGGTGAAGCTTTCCTGTTTCCCATGATCAAGTTTATTCTTCCTTGCTCCACATTCTCACTTCTTCTTAGTCCCTATAAATCAGAATAGATATGAATACCACAACCGGTATCAAGGACCCATGAGTTAGAATGGGGTGAGTTATTAGATAAGATAGTGTAAATACCTGTATGGTTGGGTTTAACTTTCCCATCCTTCACATCTTGCTGGTACTTTGGGCAGTTCCGCTTCTAATGTGCCTTTTCATGACAATAGAAGCATTCAGCCTCTTTTGGGTCAGAAGAAGGAGTGATGAAACCTTTCTTGGTTCCACTTGAAGAAGAGCCATCAAGGGTCCTAGCCTTGGTACCCTTCGAAGAACTCTTTCTCTTCTTCCCTCGTCCTTTCCCGATTTCCAAGACAGGGGCGGAGTTGGTAGGAGTAGGAGTAGTAACAACCGCCTTACCCTTAAGACCACTTTCCGCGGTATTTAAGAGTCCTTGAAGTTTGCTGAGAGTGACCTCTTCCTTATTCATGTGGTATGTCATGCGGAATTGATCATAACATGAAGGTAAGGAGTGCAAAATGATATCTATTGCAAGCTCCTCGGGGAAGTTCACATTAAGCTTCAGCAAACGGTCCAAAAATCTTTACATTTTCTGCATGTGGCCCATGATGGGTTCACCATCCTTCATGCGAGTTGTTATCATGGAGGAGATGATTTCATACCTCTCTTGACGAGCACGTTGATGGTATCTTTCCATCAAGTCTTGGTGCATCTCATAGGGGTAGAAATCTTCATAGGATTTTTGGAGATCCGCGGTCATGGAGGCCATCATGATGCATGCCACTTTGGTGGCAGCTCTTTCATGTGCCCTAAAATCAGCGATCTCTTGAGGAGTAGCAACTGTCTCATCAATCTCCTTAAGGTCCTTATCAAGGACATATTCCTTGTCCTCGTAGCGAGTAATCATTATGATGTTTCTGATCCATTCATTAATGTTGGATCCATCAAAAGTGACTTTCCCACACAAGTTCATAAGAGTAAAGGAGCCACAAGGATTAGAGCCAGAAGTAGTGGTGTTTGCAGACATCTGAAAAGAGAAGAAAGAAGGTTTTAGTTTAGATATAGAGATAGTCCTTAATAAAACACCCAAATGTAGTATTAAGGCTAGGATCCAATCACAATATATTAAAACTTAGAAGAGGTATGCCTTAATCCAATCTATAACATATTTGAAAGGTAGGTGAATGACGATTCACCAATTTCCACCAAAAAACAAAATATTAAATATTAAGTTTTAATTTGGTACTTAGAAATTCCTAGATTCTTTTGAGATTCAATGAACTTTTCAAAGGCATGTTTCAATCTCGAGTGTGCCCTCCAAGTTTTGTGATTGGGATGCCGAGGATCACAAAACGAGGTGTGAAGTAACCATGCAAATCACTTGGTACCCTTAATGTTTACCCCTCAATCGATGTGCCAGTTAACCACTCACGCTCCATCGATGCTATGATAAATATTAAGTCACCCTTTACCTACCTTGTTAAGTCCAAGTTAGTGTGCCGGTTAACCACACACGCTCCACTAATGACTTAGACAAAGTGTAAAGTGTAATTTCATGGATTAGCACCTTATTCACATTTTTCCTAAAGTAACTAAGATTCGGAATTTCATAAAACATTTAGTTACTTTATAATATTCATCATACTTTAAATGAGAATTTATAAGTCCTTGTCCTACCCGTTCGGCTAACGACCCTCCACCAGTCAAGCAAGCGGTGGGTGAGAGTGGACACCCATTAAGTTGTCATTTTATAGGCAACAACCTTATACCCACCTTATAGACCGGCTTCGTGAATGAGGCGTACTAGCGGTAAGGTGACTTTGATCTTATACATATACATATATATATATATATATATATATATATATATATATATATATATATATATATATATTAAATTATAATATTATAAGTATAAGGGTTGAATTTTTAGTTTTAAAATTCTAAAGGTTGGAACTAAAGTTTTTAATATGACTTTACTTGTTCGAAAACTTGAGGGCAAGTTTTGTAAACTTTCAAAACTTTTCATTTCTTGTAACTTATGAGTTAACTAGAGTAATAAAAATGAAGACTCTTCATTTTTATAACTCTTGTGTTCTTTTAATGGTTTTAATTCAAGAGTGACTCTTGGTTTTCTATAACTTGAGGACAAGTTATGGAGTCCATTAAAACAGATTATGATCAAGAATTAAACTACCAAGAAGGTTACAAACAATTCCTATGATCATCTAAACATCATAAGATCAAGAACATGAATATGAACACTTTCATGAATCAAAAATTACACTTAAAACTTGTAATTTCGATAATTTGTCATTGTAAATGGATTAACATGAATATTACACCAACTAAAACAAGTTTTAAAACACCAAAACAGTTTAGGGTAGTGTTCCTAGTCCATTTCCAGCAACAATGAATAAAATTATGAAAACTGCAGCCTCTACATGTCAAGTGCATGAACTGACTCGAAGAGTAGCTTGCATTTGGTCATGGACTCGTCGAGTCCCCCCATGGACTCGGCGAGTTCATACGGGCAGAAAGCAGAAAACTCTATTTTTCAATCAGTTTGCACAAAAATCAAACAAGCAAGCCTAGGCTCTGATACCACTGATGGGTTTTGAGCATTCTAATACTTCCTATGTGTACATGCAACCCTAATAACCTTGTATCTATGTTTGTCTAATAATCATGCAAAGTTGTTTTTCCAAGGTTATGAACCTATCTAGCATACATGGGGAACAATTTTCATTGTATAAAAGATAGAACTACATACCTTGTTGATGAAAGTGTTCTGTAACATCTCAAATTTTCAAATAAAATTTTCATTTAAAACAAAACATCATTATTCGACAAAAGGGTTTATTCCAAGTTTATTTCAAAAATATAAATAATAAATCTCCAGGATCTTCAACAGTGGCAGTGTGTACGCGTCACGCCGGCGCCTTCCCACGGTCATCACTAGTACCTGAAAAACATAAACACAACTAGTAAGCATAAATGCTTAGTGAGTTCCCCAGTATACGACTTACCCACATACGCCTTCCGGCCCGGACCTTTCGGTCCACATAACATTGCCTTCCGGCCCGTAATATAATCGCCTTCCGGCCCATAACATATCGCCTTCCGGCCCGTATTAGATTGCCTTCCGGCCCATAGTATTTTGCCTTCCGGCCCATAATAGTATAAAACATAACACATGTAACATAACGCACATAACACATAAGTCATACATCATACCGTTCTTTCTGTCACATAAAGTCTCGCCTTCCGGCCCGTATAAGCATACATCACATATAAGCATACATCACATATAAAGCATCTACCTCTCTAGACATAGCATAAATATAACACATACGACCTTCCAGTCTCACAGTCAAACCCTTCCGGGTGAAGTATAGTGAGAAGACTCACCTCGTAGTATGCAAGCTATAAACCCTTCGAGCTACTCGCACTCGATCCGCTAATCCGCAGGTTCCCTATAATACCACATACCTTTGTTAATGATCTTATCAAACAAGACAACTGACCCTACTAAGTTATATACAGATCAACGGTCAATCTTGACCGGACTCGTCGAGTGCAAAGGGCATCTCGGCGAGTATAGACACCCTGACTCCACTCGCCGAGTCTGAAGAACGACTCGACGAGTTCCAGTAGATCTTCAAGCTACTCGCCGAGTCTGAAGAACAACTCGGCGAGTCCTAGTGAACCTTCAAGCTACTCGCCGAGTCTGAAGAACAACTCGGCGAGTTCTAGTGAACCTTCAAGCTACTCGCCGAGTCTGAAGAACAACTCGGCGAGTTCTAGTGAATCTTCAAGCTACTCGCCGAGTCTGATCATTGGACTCGGCGAGTCCTCGCCATGCAGTCAATCCGCTGCCTCCTGTATTTCGCATGATTTCAAAGTATATAGATATGGGGCTTCCTGGACTTTCACATATACTATTACAGGGGTTTTTAAACACTTATAACAACACTATAATCTAACAATTCCTTAAATGGGTTTCCTAAACCCTAAATTCGCATACAACGTAAAAGCTACAGATTTTGATCCGAAGATTACCTGGAAACGTGTTCCCTGTGTCCCCAAACCTCCAGTGCTCGATTCCTTTGATCACCACCTTGCTCCTCCTTGTCTAACAATCTCTTCAAGCTTCCTCAAGTCCTCACTCTTGCTCCAGATGCCCACAAACTCCCAAGGTATCTTCAATCGGCCAAAAGACGCGACATGACGGCCATAAGATCGTTATATACGATTCAGAATTGAAACGGCTAGGGTTCAGCTGAATCAGCGTCGACTCGCCGAGTCCCTATTTGGACTCGTCGAGTCCAGTCGCGTATCTGCGACTGCGACCAAGACCATGGCCCTACTCGGCGAGTCATGCACCAACTCGCCGAGTCCCCTCTTAAATGTGCCCCAAAAATAATTTAAAGAAATACCTGAAATTCCGGGCTGTTACAACTCTCCCCCACTAGAACTAGACTTCGCCCTCGAAGTCTCATTCTGCGAATAACTCCGGATGTTGCTCCCGCATTTCTCTTTCCGGCTCCCAAGTCATCTCCGATCCTTTCCGATGTTGCCACTGAACCAACACCAGAGGTATCTCCTTGTTCCGTAGAACCTTGATCTTCCGATCCCTGATAGCTACTGGTCTCTCGGCGTAATTCAGGCTCGCATCCACCTGAATATCTTCTAACGGAACCACTGCTGCCTCATCGGCTATACACTTCCTCAGCTGCGATACGTGGAAGGTATTGTGAATCTGACTCAGCTCCACTGACAACTCCAACCGATAAGCTACCCGACCTACCCTTGCAATTACCCGAAATGGACCTATGAACCGGGGCCCCAATTTACCCCTCTTCCTGAACCGAATTACCCCTTTCCAAGGAGAAACCTTTAGGAGAACGAAGTCGCCGACCTGGAATTCGAGCTCGGACCGGCGTCTGTCCGCATAACTCTTCTGTCGGCTCTGGGCGGTCAATAACCTCTGCCTCACTCGCTGAATCTGCTCGGTCGTCTGAAGTACAATCTCTGTACTACCCATCACTCTCTGTCCCACTTCCCCCCAGCAAATGGGAGTCCGACACCTCCTACCATACAACAACTCAAAAGGTGGCATACCAATGCTTGAATGATGGCTGTTGTTGTAGGAAAACTCAGCCAACGGCAGATGCGCATCCCAGCTACCCCCGAAGTCTAACACACACGCTCTAAGCATGTCTTCCAATGTCTGAATCGTCCGCTCGCTCTGACCGTCGGTCTGGGGATGGTATGCGGTACTAAAATGCAGCTTAGTACCCAACTCCTCATGGAATTTCTTCCAGAACCTGGAAGTGAAACGTACATCGCGGTCCGAAACAATCGAGGTCGGCACTCCATGCCGAGATACTATCTCTCTCACGTATAACTCTGCCAACTTCTCTGCTGATGAACTTTCGCTAATGGCAAGGAAGTGTGCACTCTTTGTTAGCCTATCCACAATCACCCAAATCGCATCGACTCCCCTGGCAGTTTTCGGCAATTTGGTGATGAAATCCATCGTGATCTGATCCCACTTCCACTCAGGAATCTCCAAGGGTTGCAACTTCCCGTGCGGTCTCTGGTGCTCAGCCTTAACTTTACGGCAGGTCAAACACCTCTCAACGAACCAAGCAACGTCTCTCTTCATGCAAGGCCACCAGTACTCCTTTTTCAAATCCAGATACATTTTCGTAGCACCGGGATGGATCGAGAATTTCGATCTGTGTGCCTCCTCCATCAAAGTAACACGCGTACCGCCCACGAATGGCACCCAGATCCGACCCTGAAATGCCAGAAGTCCCCGCCCATCCGTAACGAACTCTGAAATCAACCCGACGACCCGCTCCTGTTTCTGCATCCCAGACTTCACAACCTCGGCCTGTGCCCCACGTATAGCATCTAATACCGGAGTCATCACCGTCAATCTCAAACATACGTCCTGCAATGGAGTACTCTCTGCCCTACGACTCAATGCATCAGCTACCACATTAGCCTTGCCTGGGTGGTATAGGATCTCACAGTCATAATCCTTAACCACGTCTAACCATCTCCTCTGACGCATGTTTAGGTTGGGTTGATCCATCAAATACTTCAAACTCTTATGGTCCGTGTATATGGTACAACGAACCCCGTACAGGTAGTGAAGCCAAATTTTGAGGGCGAACACTACTGCCCCCAACTCTAAGTCATGCGTGGGATATCTCGCTTCGTGAGGCTTTAGCTGCCTCGATGCATAGGCTATCACATGGCCCCTCTGCATCAACACTGCACCCAGTCCTGAAATCGATGCGTCGCAATATACGACAAAGTCCTCCATCCCTTCCGGAAGAGCTAATACTGGTGCTTCGCACAGTCTCTGACGAAGTGTCTCGAAGGAAGTCTGCTGCTCGGGTCCCCAAGAGAATGTAACACCCTTTCGGGTCAATTTGGTAAGTGGCACCGCGATCTTGGAGAAGTCCCTAATGAACCTTCGATAATACCCCGCCAACCCAAGGAAACTCCTGATCTCTGAAGGTGACTTCGGTGCCTCCCAACTCATCACCGCTTCCACCTTGGCCGGATCGACCAATATCCCTGCCTGATTTACAACGTGCCCCAGAAATTGAACCTCCCGTAACCAGAAGTCACATTTGGAGAATTTTGCATATAGCTTCTCCGACCTCAGTACCTCCAGGACCTCCCTCAAATGTCCCTCATGCTGCTCCCTAGACCGCGAATACACCAGAATGTCGTCGATGAACACAATCACAGACCGATCCAGCATCGGCCTGCATACCCTGTTCATGAGATCCATGAACACTGCTGGGGCATTGGTGAGCCCAAAAGGCATCACCACGAACTCGTAGTGCCCATACCGCGTCCTAAAGGCTGTCTTCTGGACGTCCTCATCCCGCACTCTTACCTGATGGTACCCTGATCTCAAATCAATCTTGGAAAACCAAGATGCCCCTTGCAACTGGTCGAATAGATCATCGATCCTCGGTAACGGATAGCGGTTCTTGACTGTCACCTTATTCAGCTCCCGGTAATCGATACACATCCGGTGTGAACCATCCTTCTTCTTGACGAACAGAATCGGTGCTCCCCACGGTGAGCTGCTCGGCCGAATGAATCCCTTCCCCAACAACTCTTGAAGTTGCGAGGACAATTCTTGCATCTCTGGAGGTGCAAGACGATAAGGTACCTTCGCAATAGGCGCAGCCCCTGGAACTAGATCGATACCAAACTCCACTTGCCTCGCAGGAGGTATTCCTGGCAAATCCTCGGGAAAAACATCTGGAAACTCGCGCACCACCAGAACCTCCTTCAATGTCTTCGGTCTCTCGGAACTCTCCCGCGTATTCATCACATACGCCACAAAACCGTTACATCCCCGCTGTAGGCATTGCCTCGCCCTAGCGGCCGAACAAAAAGCTGATCCCGAACGGGTACCCTCGCCGTATACCGTAAGAACTCCCCCACTAGGGTCTCGTATAGTCACCAGCTGACGCTCGCAGTCAATGACAGCGCTGAATCGGCTCAACCAGTCCATGCCTACGATGACACAGACATCACCCATCGCAATAGGAATTAGGTCAATCGAAAATGCGACCCCGAAGATCTCTAGCACACATCCCCTAAGAACCTCCGTAGCACAAATCACCCTCTCAGCCGCAATAGAAACGCTCAAAGGCCGACGTAACGGCTCACGACTAATGCCGATGTGATGACTAAAAGCTAACGATACAAACGATCTACTCGCACCCGAATCAAATAATACTAGAGCAGGCATAGAGTTCACAAGGAAAGTACCTACACATACATTAACATAAGCATAACATTTTGACCTTTAATTAAATACGTGAATGATAACATACCTGCCACAACATCGGGCGCAGCGCGGACCTCCTCCGCAGTCAGCTGAAAGGCTCTCCCGCGAGCCCTCGGGGCCTCGACCTTCGCCGGTCGGGTCTCAGTAGTCCGGGTAGTAGGTGTAGCTCCCTGACGAAGTTGCGGGCACTCGGCCTTCCGATGGCCTGTCTGGTTGCAGTGAAAGCAAACCATAAACCCCTTAGGGCAATCCCTGGCAATATGTCCCTCCTTGCCACACTTGTAGCAACCACCAGCTCGACACGCCCCCTCGTGACTCTTGCCGCACTTCACGCAAGTGCGACCCTTCGAACCTCCCATCCTCGAGTCAGCGAACTTAGTCCGCTTGGCTGCCGGCTGAGACTGGGCCGGTCGTCGATCCACCTGCCGAGACTCAGCCTCCTCCCTCGCTTGCGTCTCCAACTCGATCTCGCGCTTCCTGGCGTTCGCCTGAAGCTCAGTGAAAGTACGATAGGTGGAGTTTGACACAAACTCCCGGATCTCCCTCTTCAAAACACCCAAATAGCGGCTCATCCGCGACTGCTCCGTAGATACCAGCTCGGGGCAGAACATTGCCCTCTCATGAAACTTCCGTGTGATCACTGCCACGGAATCAGTACCCTGCTTAAGGGTCAAGAACTCCTGAATCAATCGCTCCCTCTCTACCGGGGGAACGTACTCGTCCCTAAACATCTCCGTAAACCTCTCCCATGTCACCGCCGAAATCTCTGCCTGAGTGAAGTTCGCCGTCACGAACTTCCACCAATCCTTCGCTCCCAGACGGAGCTGGTTCAAGGCGAACCGTACCCTCAAGTGCTCCGGGCATGAGCAAGTATAGAAGCACCCCTCGATGTCGGCGATCCACCTCATAGCTGCAATCGGATCCTGCGTCCCATCAAATTCAGGGGGTTTCGTGTTGCTGAATTCCCTGAATAGTAATGAATCACCCCCTTGCGGCCTGGCAGCAGCCACCGCTGCGGTAGCGGCAGCAACTGCAGCTTCAGTAAGTGCGGCGTACCGCTCCTCAAACTCCTCCATCAACGTGGTCTTAATAGACCCAAACATCTCCGGGATCTCAGCCCGGACCGCCGCAGCTACCTCTTCCTGAATAATCTGACGAATCTCCTCGTCACTCGCACCGCTCGAACTCGCCCCATTGCGTGTGATAACCATGATGTCTCTGAAATACAACATAAAATCATCAGAGACTCCACCAAGTACAATTGTACTCGATATGCGCCCTACCCAGTCTCCGATCTCCAGGGATTCTTACTTGAGTCTTCCACTGATCCGGTGCCTTCGGTAGTACGGGCCCAATACTACCGACCACACCGTATCAGTATTCGTCCCAAATCTTCCTCCCCAAATCCCGAATAATGAGTACTCTACCTCTAGTATGCACTATCTACTTGCACGCTACCAAATATCTCATATAAGCAATCTCCCTAGACTAAGGCATCACAAAACAGGCAAATCTAGTCCTATCATGTATACCTAGTCTTCTAGCATGCATAACAATTCATAATTCAGTACATAACATAACATCGTAAGGTATTCTGGGGATCTTTACCGTTCGAACGCTGGCTGCTCGTACACACTGTTCCATCCTTGTTTTACCGCCTTACCATTTATAAAATATTGTGTCCTTATTATTTAAAAGAAAAGGTTTTTCCTCAAATCCCCGGTCTGAGTTCAGTTGCACCCAAAAGTACACCCGAATCCCTCAAACCAAGGCTCTGATACCAATTGTAACATCTCAAATTTTCAAATAAAATTTTCATTTAAAACAAAACATCATTATTCGACAAAAGGGTTTATTCCAAGTTTATTTCAAAAATATAAATAATAAATCTCCAGGATCTTCAACAGTGGCAGTGTGTACGCGTCACGCCGGCGCCTTCCCACGGTCATCACTAGTACCTGAAAAACATAAACACAACTAGTAAGCATAAATGCTTAGTGAGTTCCCCAGTATACGACTTACCCACATACGCCTTCCGGCCCGGACCTTTCGGTCCACATAACATTGCCTTCCGGCCCGTAATATAATCGCCTTCCGGCCCATAACATATCGCCTTCCGGCCCGTATTAGATTGCCTTCCGGCCCATAGTATTTTGCCTTCCGGCCCATAATAGTATAAAACATAACACATGTAACATAACGCACATAACACATAAGTCATACATCATACCGTTCTTTCTGTCACATAAAGTCTCGCCTTCCGGCCCGTATAAGCATACATCACATATAAGCATACATCACATATAAAGCATCTACCTCTCTAGACATAGCATAAATATAACACATACGACCTTCCAGTCTCACAGTCAAACCCTTCCGGGTGAAGTATAGTGAGAAGACTCACCTCGTAGTATGCAAGCTATAAACCCTTCGAGCTACTCGCACTCGATCCGCTAATCCGTAGGTTCCCTATAATACCACATACCTTTGTTAATGATCTTATCAAACAAGACAACTGACCCTACTAAGTTATATACAGATCAACGGTCAATCTTGACCGGACTCGTCGAGTGCAAAGGGCATCTCGGCGAGTATAGACACCCTGACTCCACTCGCCGAGTCTGAAGAACGACTCGACGAGTTCCAGTAGATCTTCAAGCTACTCGCCGAGTCTGAAGAACAACTCGGCGAGTCCTAGTGAACCTTCAAGCTACTCGCCGAGTCTGAAGAACAACTCGGCGAGTTCTAGTGAACCTTCAAGCTACTCGCCGAGTCTGAAGAACAACTCGGCGAGTTCTAGTGAATCTTCAAGCTACTCGCCGAGTCTGATCATTGGACTCGGCGAGTCCTCGCCATGCAGTCAATCCGCTGCCTCCTGTATTTCGCATGATTTCAAAGTATATATATATGGGGCTTCCTGGACTTTCACATATACTATTACAGGGGTTTTTAAACACTTATAACAACACTATAATCTAACAATTCCTTAAATGGGTTTCCTAAACCCTAAATTCGCATACAACGTAAAAGCTACAGATTTTGATCCGAAGATTACCTGGAAACGTGTTCCCTGTGTCCCCAAACCTCCAGTGCTCGATTCCTTTGATCACCACCTTGCTCCTCCTTGTCTAACAATCTCTTCAAGCTTCCTCAAGTCCTCACTCTTGCTCCAGATGCCCACAAACTCCCAAGGTATCTTCAATCGGCCAAAAGACGCGACATGACGGCCATAAGATCGTTATATACGATTCAGAATTGAAACGGCTAGGGTTCAGCTGAATCAGCGTCGACTCGCCGAGTCCCTATTTGGACTCGTCGAGTCCAGTCGCGTATCTGCGACTGCGACCAAGACCATGGCCCTACTCGGCGAGTCATGCCCCAACTCGCCGAGTCCCCTCTTAAATGTGCCCCAAAAATAATTTAAAGAAATACCTGAAATTCCGGGCTGTTACATGTTCTTTGAAACTTTGTGAGCCTAGCACCTCAAGTGTGATGCCTCAAATGCTTCACACAACACCAAATGCAAAGTATAAACTTGAGAGAATACTCTAACACACTCAAAATCAGCCAAGCCCTCTTGTTTCACTTGGTGTAACAGATTTTGGGGAGAGACATGGTCTTTATATAGTGTGTTGCGTTAGGTAAAACCCTAATGTAACATGACTCTTCATTTCTCAATCCATGGAGCATCCTATGGGTGGAACCCAACTTGATAATCCATGGAGCCTTTTAGCCCACTATATCAGATATGGAAGATTTACATAATCTACCCATGTATTTAATTAGTTATCTTTTTGATCACTTAATTAATTCTAAATTAATTCTTGATCAAAACTAATTAAATAATATTATTAATATATTAGAACTTATAATATATTAATAAACCATATGTGTTATTTCTCTCATTTAGTTTATCCAATTGCATGGTGCCATGCAACCCAAATGGACCATGCCGGGTCGGGTCAAGTACATACCAGAAATACTTATGGACTTAGACACCTTATCCAACAGTTTTCCAGGTCATCCTTATATGTTTATATGTATGGTTTATACGTTAGTGGGCTAAGACCATGTGGGGGTCCCCATTGTTGGATTAGTGTCTAAGTCCATAACTATTTTGGTATGTACTTGACCCGATGGTGCATGGTCCTTCTGGCTTGCCTTCAGCAAAGCAACTTGATAGGATGAATTATGGAGAGAGAGGATTAATTATGATTTATTAATATATTATGAGAATAATAAATTAAAGGAGAAATCGTTTTGTTTAATTAATATTAGTCAAGAATTAATAAGAATTACTTTGTGGCTAAAAGACATTAATTAAATAAAGGGGACTAGAACTGTCAATTGTGTGATAGTTGAATATTGGGATAATGGACTCCATAGAGGATGGATTGGATGAATTCTATGGGGAAACCCATTAGAAATCGTCCAAGGCCTCTAAGGAGAGAGTCCATGGGTTTCTTAGGGCCTAAGCAGTCAAATTAGGGTTTCCTTGTTAGATAACCCTAATAGCCTCACTATTTAAGGATCCCTAGGGCACCATTAGAGGAGTTACACTTGTGACTCTAAACTTTCTAAAGCTATTACAAGGTGGATTTGAGATTGTTATAGCTACATAACAATCAAGTTAAGATCTAAACCCCATTCATATGTTAATATGATTAACTGTATGCTAGATCAAGGGTTTAAAGTCTTGGATGAATTGCATGTACAATAGAGAAACCTAGATCTAAGCATTAGGGTTTGCATGAGCACATAGGATGTTCTTATGGCTAAAACGCATCAGTGGTATCAGAGCCTTGATTAGTTTCTATTGTATTGATGCCTAGTACATTCATTATTGTTGTAAAATCGATTTTTTGGCCCCCTGACTGATGAACTCGGCGAGTTCCAATGTGGACTCGGCGAGTAGCTCCAACTCGGCGAGTCCATAGAGGAACTCGGCGAGTTCGAGTGTTAGTTAGAGCAGATTTCGGGATTTTTGCCTATTTTTAACTTAGGATAATTGCCATAATTGTTATAAATTAATAAAATACGAATTTTATTGATTCCTTATGATTATCTTTGTCAAAATAAAAGATATTGGTCATCTAATTAGATAATTGTTACCTTATTTGATAAATGTTAAATTCTTTGAATTATTTGATCATTATCTTGCAAGAATTTGAACTAGGTCTAATTTGATAACCACCAATTAATTGTTAATTGCCTTATTTGAATTATGTGATCTAGAATTTTCTTGATAAAGTTTTGAAAAGTTTCAAATTAATCCCTTTAGGTTTTATTGTTTAAATTTGAACTTAAAAGTTTTGTTTTTGAAATTTAAATAAGTTAAACCCCAATGTTTTGAAATGTTTCAAGACTTGCCCTCAAGTTTTGGAATTCAAAAGTTGATTAAAAGTTTAATTTAGAAATGTTAAATTCTAAAACCCTAGTATTGTTTTGAAAAGTTCAAATCACACCCTTATGGTTTTATTAATTAATTAAAGTGTATAATTAAAAGAGATTTAATAAATCCATAAAGTTTTGGTTTACAATTTAATTAAATTAAAAGTATAATTATTAGGTTTGACCACCTAGTATATTAAAAGTGTAAAATACACCATATACTATATATAACATTAAAAGTCTAATATTATATATATATATATATATATATATATATATATATATATATATATATATATATATATATATATATATATATATATATATATGAGTAAAAGTCAGCCTTACCGTTAGTAGGCCTCATTCACGAAGCTGGTCTATAAGGGGTGTTTAAGGAAACTACCTATAAAATGGCGATTGAATGGGAATCTACTCTTACCCACCGCACTCTTGACTGGTGGAGGGTCGTTAGCCGAACGGGTAGGATAGGACAGAAACCTTCCATTATAAATATAATGAAGTACAAAAGTAACATGAAGTTTTTTACAAATTCCCAATCTTAGTTACTTTAGGCAAAAGTGCATTGATGCAATTCCATGAAATTACACTTTATACCCGTGCGAAGACGTTAGTGGAGCGTGTGTGGTTAACCGGAGCACTAAATGGTTCTAAGAAAATGTAACAAAGGGTGACTCAATGTTTGTCATAGTTCGATAGAGCGTGTGTGGTTAACCGGCACATCAAATAGGTGACTGTAACATGTGGGGGCACCATGTAAGTTTGCTTGGTTATTCACACCCTGTTTTGTGATCCTCGGCATCCCAGTCACAAATCAAGGGGCATATCGAGATTTAAACAAGCCATTGAAAAGTTCAATGAATCTCAAAATATCTAGGAATTTTCAAAACATTTAAAACTTAATCTGTTTTTCATTTCTCATGGTGGAAAATTAGTGAATCGTCATTCACTTATCTTCAAATGTTCTGCAATTTGGGTTACAGCATCCCTCTCCCAAGTTGTGGAATATTGTGTTGGGTCCTCGCATTAGTATCTCATTTGAATGATTTATTAAGGACTCAATCAATCAACTAACTTGAATTTATTTTCTCCCGTTTTGTAGATGTCAAAGTACGACAAATATGGTCTTGTCAAATCCCATGGAACAAGCTTTCCACATGAAGATGATATTCCACGATTTGATCGAGGAACAAGAGATCATGCTTCACTTCCTCCACCTCCTCCAATTATTCTTCCTAATCCACAAGTTCGAAGGCTTGAAAAGTTCAAGCTCACTCAAGCCCTTTTGGCAAGTAAACATGAAGAAGGAAAGTCAGTGTGTGCACACGTCCTAGAGATGAAGTCACACATTGGTAGGTTAAGAATGTTGGGATTCGTTCTCTGTGAGGAGTTGGCTGTTGAGTGGGTTGTTCAGTCACTTCCTAAGTCATATAGTGAGTTCGTAAGAGAGTACTATACGATGAACCACGATATGACCCTCATCGATCTCACCTATATGCTTATTGCTGCTGAATCAGCAATGGTTTGGCGCACTGGAAAAGCAAAGTTAATTGGTGAATCTGCCTTCCAGACCTCTATGGATATAGGCAATGGCAACGAAAGGCATGCCATGATCGAAAAGTTTGATCATAAGAGAAAGGAAAAGTCTGAAGTAGTTCCATGTGATGTTCCAAAAGAGTCAATTTTCTTTTATTGCCAAGAGAAAGGGCATTGGAGACGAAGCTGCCCTATTTACCTAAGAGATCTAAGAGATGGGAGAGTTAAAACATATGGCTCTACTTTAGGTAAAATCTATTAACTAACTCTTTTAAGTTCTTATTCTAGATTCTTAATACATGATGTGATAAGATTACAATTGATTCTTAATACATGATGTGATAAGATTACAATTGTAGGATCGCTGAATCTAATCGTGAAGAAATGGATTTCGATCGCATTGCTTGAAGATTAGAATTTTGAGCTACTACTTGGAGTTAGAATAGATTGCTAAGAAATATGTATTAACATAGTTTTTCAGTTGAATTGCATTGTAAGGACAAATTTTTCCGCAATGAAATAAAAATTGATTTTATATTATTTATTTATCCTTGCAATGGCATGTATGGAAAATTGATGTTTGAATGTTTCAGTTATTAGCAATAATGGATTATGTTATTTGTGGAAATGTCAAGAATTTACCAAACAGAGAGAGTTTCTCATCGCCAAAGTTTCAATTGGACAGACACTTGGAATCATGCAACTTGGTTGCATGATGAATGAGAAATTTTATATTTGGGAATTGTAACGACCGAAAAATTTCAACCAATTTATATTTTTCAAAAACAATCCGATTTCATTAAAATCATTACAAAAAGGTTTTCAATACAAATTATTTAAAGTATTCCCAGAATCACATCGCGACCAAAAACATGAGGAGCGGTACGATCACGCCTTCGCCTTGCCATCGTCTCCTGAAGAACCAGAAAAACATTTAAACCACAATTGTAAGCCCAAAAGATTAGTGAGATACCCCCAAGATACCAACCACATATACGCCCTTCCAGGCTACGACCTTCCGCTCCAGAACATATTGCCTTCCGGCCCATAAGATGAATAACACACATAACATAACAAAACATAGAAAAACCTTGCATATCAGGTCTACTGTGTGACTGGCCCGCCGTATCGGCCTTCAGTCCACTCTCCGTGTCTAGCCATATACATCGAGTCTACAGTGTGATTGGTCCGCCCGCACCGGGCCTTCAATCCACCTGGTCCACTCTCTGAGTCTACAGTGTGACTGGTCCGCCCGCACCGGGCCTTCAGTTTATCTGGTCCACTCTCCGAGCCTCGGCACGTCTGGTCCGCCCACTTGGGGCCTACAGCCTATTCGGACCGCTCGCTGGGCCTTCGGGACAACCGGTCCGCCCTAGGTATCTTGGCCTACAACACAAAGCAGGACCCGCCTCAACCCGTCTCCAGTCCGAACAACCATGTGCACATAATCATACATAACAGTTCGCAATCAACAAGCCGATCAAACAGATCACATAGCATATCATCATCCTAACCAGGATACTGACCTAACAGGTCACTAGCATAGCATCTCCCTATCTCTCAGAATATCGATCTCAATCAGGTCTCTAACACATACCATCGTAGCTCTTAGGATGCAAACATATCACAGTAACAACATAACAACAACTACCAGGATCTCAATCCGATAAGGGCCGACCTTGGTGCCTTAGACCCTGTTGATATAGTGAGGATAACTCACCTTGCACTACCAAAACTCTGAACTGAAGAAGCGGACTCTCGAACCACCAACTCACCGCAAATCCCGAACTAACCAACATAACAAGCATAAGCATAAGGTAAAACATACTAACACAAATCGGGCCAAGACCAAAGTCCAAAACTCACACAAAGTCCAACATTGGCCCAATTTACCAAATTGGGCCCACCTCACCAAATGAACCTAGATCCAATATCCATAATATTAATTGGGCCCACAATACTCTATTCATAGTTTCCAGACTTGGCCCAAACACCAACAACCGACAAATGGCCCAACACAAAAGCCCAAAAGGAAGTCCACAGGAGGAGTACGCTGGGCATACTCTCCTTGGTACGCTGGGCGTACTGCAATGATCGCCAAAAGAAAACGGGACATTGGCCCGCTACGCGGGGCGTAACTACGAGATCCATTAATCCTTTAACATCTTAATGGCTTAAGCTCTTAAGCCCAAACTCCAGATCCATAGGCCAAATATGATTGGAAATCATAAAGTCTCAGACTTTGTCACTTGGGATGTCCTTAAGCTCCATATCTAAGGTCTTAATCCATTAAGACCTATATAACTCATACAAGAAACAACTACAGCCCTTGGGACCTCATTTTTATCATTCAAGACCTCTCCAAAGGTCTGAAAGGACAGACAATCTTGACCAAATCGAACTATGCAACAAGATGAGGACTTTTGGGACAAGAATGATAACAAAGCTTCAAAATACAAAGATCTATGCAATATGAAGGTCAAGCAAGAAGCTTTATACCTTAAACCAGCTCCAAAGGGTGTTATTACTTCAGATCTACAAGCTCCACACGTTCTTTTTCTTCCTTGACAACTTCCCTTTTCTCCTTCAAGCTTTTCTTTTGCCAACAAGAGGTTCCCAAGATCAAACACTCTCAACTATGGAGGGAATACGAGTTTTAGTGTTCTCTGAGGTTGAAGATGAGTATAAGGAGGCTGAGGGGTGAACCAACATGTTCCTTATATAGTGGTTGACCCAAAATTAGGGTTTGGAGTTTCTGAGAGTACGCTAGGCGTACCTCTAGTACGCTCGGCGTACTTACCCGGCCAACATGCATCACTCATACACTTACGCTGGGCGTACGTCCAGCTTATGCTGGGCGTACCCAGCCACCTTCAAAACCAAAAGCATGCATGCATGGGACCATCTCCTACTCATTACACAAAGGGCTATGAACAACGATCAACTTCAAAACACCTCAACTCCTCTAATCTAAGCCTGGTCCCAAATAACGTTACATTCAATCGAGGGCAACAAGAAGCCCAATACCACTAACACATATACCAGCCTGAAACCTTCTCGGATGAAACTCATTTCTCGCAAAAGGACCAGAATTAACCTTCCTCTAAATTCTCGGGGACTCATAGTCACACACTTAAAGAACGGGGTGTTACAATTCTCCCCCACTTAAATTAGGCTTCGCCCTCGAAGCCTGCAGCAACTCTACTCCGAAACTATCCCTGCAATGCACCGCCTGGCGTTCACCGAACTAGGCTAACCAAATTCAACCATCGAAATCCGAAACCCACTTCATCCTTCTTGCCGATAGGATGACACAAGCTTCAGCCCTAGAGCAACTCCCGCGATTTCTCCACCGCAATCTCATAACCGCACCAAACCGGCTCTCGCATCCTTGGGTTAGGAAAACCCGATATACTGATGAAATCCTCAAACATCCCCCACGGTGAACCACTAATACATACTCAATACCCTGATCAGAATCACATCGAGAGACCAAGACTCTCTCCCTGCATCCCTTCCGAGCCTCTGGGCTCTACACCTACGGAATTCCTTCCGCAACATCAGCAAACATCTTAAACCGGATGAGCTTCTATTCCACTGCCGCAAACACGCTGCTCAATAACCATACTCGAAATACTCTAATCGTAACTCTGCTCTGCCGCTTTCACTTCTATGAACTTGCACCCCCTCTCGGAGTTACACACCTCTCTCTTTTCCTTTTCCAAGGAACCCACTTGACCACATTGTCACTTCGACAAGTGTCACGGTGCTTGCCCAACGCTACACCACCCTTTTTATAGCGCATCCTCTATCCATCCAACACCCATACTCTGACTCTCATCGCAGGGACTCTGAAGCCCATGCACTATCTCAACTAATCAAGGTCAATACCCGGGGCCAGACCTACTAATGCAATCACACTGCAACATACACAATCCACATCCTCGAACCGATCCAACAATACCTGCAGAGTCTTCAGCATGACTAGACCGCCTCACCAGGCCTTCAGCCAATCTGGACCACTCTCAGAACCTTCAGCCAATCTGGACCGCTCCCAGTGCCTTCAGTTTGGCTGGACCGTTCTCCGAGCCTTCGGCCTGACTGGTACGCCTACCAGCCTTCAGTCTATCCGGACCGCTCAACTAGCAATCATCATTCCGAGCTGTCTCTCCCGGAAATCCTCCCATGCATACTGTTCTAGCCCTTTAAGGGTTCCGAACTCTGTCTCAATCGCACCTGCTCGATCCCGGCCTGCTCCCAGGCCCTCCACAATCGAATGCCCTAGGTCGGTATTCCGCCCCGCACTGACACTTGCTCCTACTAGCCTATACTCTGGGCTGACAGAACGCTGCTGAATCCCAACAGCTAAGCATCCTCAAATACTCATTGATCTCCCGAATAATTTTCCAATTCTCCCCCACTTGTAGCACTGATTAACAACCACTGGTTGCCATCACCGACCTCCTAGAACAACTCTGCAGAAAACCAACACTTACATGCCGACTGATTTACACAGGCATAAACAACCTTGACAAGATCCCACATCAACACTGATAACCCGCTCGAAAGAAACTCAACCTGCATCTAACCACTCCTCAGAAAGCAGATGCTACCCGACCCTCAACCCAATGCCAGGTTTCCACTAATAACCCTCATGAATGATAACCACGAAATTCCCAATACAATAACCCATAACCAACCCAAAACTCTCAAAATGACGAATACCACATAGAAAACCAAACAAAATACCAGCACATAAACAATACACCACAATAATCACAAGATAACAAGATATCAAGAAAGAAACATACTCGCAGCTGCATCTGGCACTGCTCTGACCTCTTCTGCCGCAAGCTGATAAGCACGACCCTGAGCCCTTGGGGGCTCCGCTCCACCCTGACCTCCACCTATGATCCTCAAAGTGGCCGGTGCCGGAGCCTGCACCGGTCCTGCAGCAAGTTGTGGACAGTTGACCCTCAAATGTCCAACCTGATGACAATGATAACAAATCCTCAAATCTCAAACCGGCGCTAACTGCCGACAATCCCTCGCATAGTGCCCCTCCTTTCCGCACTTGCGGCATGCACCACCGGACCTACAAACTCCGGTGTGACCCCTCCCACACTTCCCAGAAGTGTGGCTGCTTAGATCCCCCACTCTAACATCAACGGTCTTGGACCGTTTCGGCGCCGGCTGCGACTGCACCGGAGCCTGCCTCAGCTCACGCAACTGCAACTCAATCTCTAACTCACGCCGCCTAGCGGCCTCCTGTAACTCCAGCAAGGTCTTGCACCTCTGAGCAGACACAAACTGTCTGATGTCCCTCTTGATCATGCTCAGATATCGAGACATCTGAGCCTGCTCCGAAGCGAACTCTGGGCAAAACATCGCCCTCTCAGTGAACATTCTGGTGAACTCAGTCACCGACTCCGACCCCTACTTCAGCTCAAGAAACTCCTGAGCCAATCTCTCCCTCTCAACTTGCAGAACATAACGAGTGCTGAACATCTCCCTTAACTGATCCCATGAAACCGCATCCCTCTGCGCGTCCGAATATGACCCCGTGGTCAATCTCCACCAAGCCTTCGCCCCGAGCCTCAATAGGTTCAGAGCACACCTCACCCTCTGATCAGCAGGGCATTAACACGTGAAGAAACACCCCTCCACGTCTGATAACCACCTCATAGCAACAATTGGGTCCTGAACTCCATCGAAGGTGGGAGGCTTCGTATTATCGAAGTCCCGATACAGAAAACCCCGACTAGCTCCTCCCCCTGCCGCTGCTACAGCCGCTGTAGCTGCCGCGGCAGCCGTCTCTGTGAGAGCTGCATAGCGCTCATCGAAATACTCAACCATGGCGGTCTTAATCGACCCAAACAACTCTGGCAACTCAGCCCAGAACAACTCAGCAATCTCCTCATGCAGGATCTCACGAATCCTCGCATCCAACTCACCCGTGCTCATCTGACCGATAACCTCGGGCGGTACCGATCCGCCCGGAACTCTCTTTGCTGCTCCCGATCCTGATCCAGATCCACTCTCATCATGCCTTGGAATCTCCATACTGAAAAACACCACACAAAACTTAGACTCTTCCCACTATCCTGGGATCCAACTCTCTCTCAACCCAACCCTAGAGAACATGGTTTCCCTGATACGCGTATGGGTCCTGTGCTTTCAGTAGTACGGGCCCATACTACCTTCCACACCTACCCATATTTGTATGAAGTACTACCAAAACACCCTAGAGAAACATGCATAACAACGCTCAACCCTCACCACTAGAGGAACACTGAAAATCTCCCATAAGGAACCCTAGGCTACAGGCATCACAAATCAGGAAACATTATCATGAAATCCTAAAGATCCCTATCCTATCACTAGCATGCTGTTCTATCAAAGCTCAAAAACAAATAACATGCATGGTATTTTGGGGTTACTTACTGGCTCCGGCTGATTGTACCTCCACGTCCTCCCTTACTCATTTTGAAAACCATTTTAAATTCTATTTTGAAAACTCTCCTCGATTTGAGACTGGAGTCACACGAGCGTTCCTCCAATTCACCCAAACCAAGGCTCTGATACCAACTTGTAACGACCGAAAAATTTCAACCAATTTAAATTTTTCAAAAACAATCCGATTTCATTAAAATCATTACAAAAAGGTTTTCAATACAAATTATTTAAAGTATTCCCAGAATCACATAACGACCAAAAACATGAGGAGCGGTACGATCATGCCTTCGCCTTGCCATGGTCTCCTGAAGAACCTAAAAAGCATTTAAACCACAACTGTAAGCCCGAAAGCATAGTGAGATACCCCCAAGATACCAACCACATATACGCCCTTCCAGGCTATGACCTTCCGGTCCAGAACATATTGACTTCCGGCCCATAACATGAATAACACACATAACATAACAAAACATAGAACAACCATGCATATCGGGTCTACTGTGTGACTGGCCCGCCGTATCGGCCTTCAGTCCACCCTCCGTGTCTAGCCATATACATCGAGTCTACAGTGTGATTGGTTCGCCTGCACCGGGCCTTCAATCCACCTGGTCCACTCTCTGAGTCTACAGTGTGACTGGTCCGCCCGCACCGGGCCTTCAGTTTATCTGGTCCACTCTCCGAGCCTCGACACGTCTGGTCCGCCCACTTGGGGCCTACAGCCTATCCGGACCGCTCGCTGGGCCTTCGGGACAACCGGTCCGCCCTAGGTATCTTGGCCTACAGCACAAAGCAGGACCCGCCTCAACTCGTCTCCAGTCCGAACAACCATGTGCACATAATCATACATAACAGTTCGCAATCAACAAGCCGATCAAACAGATCACATAGCATATCATCATCCTAACCAGGATACCGACCTAACAGGTCACTAGCATAGCATCTCCCTATCTCTCAGAATATCGATCTCAATCAGGTCTCTAACACATACCATCGTAGCTCTTAGGATGCAAACATATCACAGTAACAACATAACAACAACTACCAGGATCTCAATCCGATAAGGGCCGACCTTGGTGCCTTAGACCCTGTTGATATAGTGAGGATAACTCACCTTGCACTACCAAAACTCTGAACTGAAGAAGCGGACTCTCGAACCACCAACTCACCGCAAATCCCGAACTAACCAACATAACAAGCATAAGCATAAGGTAAAACATACTAACACAAATCGGGCCAAGACCAAAGTCCAAAACTCACACAAAGTCCAACATTGGCCCAATTTACCAAATTGGGCCCACCTCACCAAATGGACCTAGATCCAATATCCATAATATTAATTGGGCCCACAATACTCTATTCATAGTTTCCAGACTTGGCTCAAACACCAACAACCGACAAATGGCCCAACACAAAAGCCCAAAAAGAAGTCCACAGGAGGAGTATGCTGGGCGTACTGCAATGATCGCCAAAAGAAAACAGGACATTGGCCCGCTACGCGGGGCGTAACTGCGAGATCCATTAAGTCAACATTGGCCCAATTTACCAAATTGGGCCCACCTCACCAAATGGACCTAGATCCAATATCCATAATATTAATTGGGCCCACAATACTCTATTCATAGTTTCCAGACTTGGCTCAAACACCAACAACCGACAAATGGCCCAACACAAAAGCCCAAAAAGAAGTCCACAGGAGGAGTATGCTGGGCGTACTGCAATGATCGCCAAAAGAAAACAGGACATTGGCCCGCTACGCGGGGCGTAACTGCGAGATCCATTAAGTCCTTTAACATCTTAATGGCTTAAGCTCTTAAGCCCAAAATCCAGATCCATAGGCCAAATATGATTGGAAATCATAAAGTCTCAGACGTTATCACTTGGGACGTCCTTAAGCTCCAAATCCAAGGTCTTAATCCATTAAGACCTATATAATGTTGGATAAGGTGTCTAAGTCCATAACTTATTTGGTATATACTTGACCCGACCGGCATGGTCCATTTGGGTTGCATCTCATCCAAACTATTATGGATAATTTTATGAGAGTTATACACATATGTTTATTAATATATTATGAGTTATAATATATTAATATGAAGTTACGTTATTTAATTAGTTTTAGTCTTAAATTAATTATGGATTAATTTAGAGATTAAAAGAATACTAATTAAATTATGGGCTATTTGTTTTATATAGTGTGGGCTAATACTCATTTGTTAATGGGCTAGGCTTATATGGAAGTCCATGGATGATCCATGGAGCTTTTAACCCATGGATCCTTGGAATAGGAAAAGACATGGGTTATTAGGGTTTCACCCTAACCATGCATACTATATAAGCATGCTTATGGAGCATGAAAGAGAGCCTAAGATAGCCTAAGAGAAAGACTAGTGTTCTAGTGTGTGTGTGCATGTGTGTGGCCAAAAATACAAGAGTGTGTATACTCTCTCAAAGTTTTCCAAGAGTTTGTGGTGTTTGTGATTCCATTTGAGGCATTCACACTATTGGTGCTTGGCCCTCAAACTCCTAAGAACCCAACACAACAAAGGTATGTAATCTCTTCTAACTCTTTTATGTTGAAATGTTCCCCATGCCATGTTAGATAGGTTATAAACCTTGGAAAATTATTATTTTGCATGTATTTAGACAAACATAGATCCAAGGTTTATTAGGGTTGCATGCACACTTAGGAAGTGTTAGATTGCTCAAAACCCAACAGTGGTATCAGAGGCTAGGCTTGCTTGTTTGATACTTGATGCAAAATAGTGAAAAAAGTCGAAATCGTTGCTGTCTGCATGCTAGACTCGCCGAGTCCATTGGGGGGACTCGCCGAGTCCAAGGCAAACTTCAACCTACTCGACGAGTCCGTTCGTGCACTCGGCGAGTAGGATCGAAAGAATGCAGAATCTCGACTTTTGCTGCTGGAAATGGACTGGAAACATTACCCTAAATTGTTTTGGTGTTGTAAAACTTATTTTAGTTGGTGTAATGGTTGTTCTAATCCATTTACAATAGCATATATCAAAAATCCATGATTTTATGTGTTCATATAATTCTTGAATTTTTGATGATCATGTTCATGTTCTTATGAATTTAGAAAATGATAGGAATTATTTGCTGAATTGTTTAGAACTAATTCTTAATCATTTATGTGTTTTAATGGAGTCCATAATTTGTCCTCAAGTTATGGATTACCAAAGGTCACTTTCATTTAACACACACTTAAAACACATAAGTTACATGAAAATGAAGAGTCTTCATTTTTATGAACCTTTAATTCATAAGTTATGAAATGAAGAGTTTTGCAAAGTTACAAAACTTGTCCTCAAGTTTTGGAATTTGTAAAGTTTCACACACTTTAATAAACTTTAATTCCAAACCTTAGAGTTTTAATAGTTAAAATTCAACCCTTATACTATTTATAACATTAATGGTTAATTATTATATATATGTATAAGAATAAGTCGTTTTACCGTTAGTAGGCCTCATTCACGAAGCCGGTCTATAAGGTGGGTATAAGGTTGTTGCCTATAAAATGGCGACTTAATGGGTGTATACTCTCACCCACCGCTTGCTTGATCGGTGGAGGGTCGTTAGCCGAACGGGTAGAACAACGACTTTAAATCCTCATTAAAAGTATAATGAATATTATAAAATAACTAAACTCTTTTAATTCCCAATCTTAGTTATTTTAGGAAAATGTGAACATGGTGCTAATCCATGGAATTCACACTTTGTACCTTACCAAGTCGTTAGTGGAGCGTGTGTGGTTAACCGGCACACTAATTAGCCTAGTAAGGATCACGAAGGGTAACTTAATGTTGTCATAGATCAATGGAGCGTGTGTGGTTAACCGGCACATTGATTAGGTGATAATATTAGGAGTACCAAGTGAGTTAGCATGGTTGTTCACACCTTGTTTTGTGATCCTCGGCATCCCAGTCACAAAACTTGAAGGGCACAATCGAGATTGAAACATGCCATTGAAAAGTTCAATGAATCTCAAAAGAATCTAGGAATTTCAAATCCAATTAAACCTAATTAATCATTTCGTTTTCATGGTGGAAATTGGTGAATCGTCATTCGCCTACCTTTCAAATATATTATTACTTAGATTACGGCATCCCTCTTCTAAGTGTAATATATTGTGATTGGATCCTAGCCTTAATATTACATTTGGGTGTCTTATTAAGGATCCTAAATATCTAATCTAAACTTACTTTCTTCTTTCAGATGTCTTCCAACACTAATGCTTCAGGCTCTAACCCAATTGGTTCTTTCTCTCTCATGAATCTTTGTGGGAGGGTCATCTTTGATGGTTCCAACTTCATGGATTGGATTAGGAACATCAGGATGGTTACTCGTTACGAGGACAAGGAATATGTCCTCGATAAGGAGTTAAAAGAACTTGATGAGTCTACTGCTACTCCTGAGGAGATCGCTGAATTCAGGACTCATGAGAGAGATGCTACTAAGGTGGCATGTATCATGATGGCCACGATGACAGCCGAGCTCCAAAAGTCATATGAAGATTTCTACCCTTTTGAGATGCACCAAGACTTGATGGAAAGGTACCATCAGAGTGCTCGTCAGGAGCGGTATGAAATAATCTCCTCCATAATAACTACCCGCATGAAGGACGGTGAATCCGTCACGGGCCACATGCAAAAGATGCAAAGGTATGTGGACCGTTTGCTGAAGCTGAATGTTAACATCCCCGAGGAGTTAGCAATTGACATCATTTTGCACTCCTTGCCTTCTTGTTATGATCATTTTCGAATGACATATCATATGAACAAGGAGGAAGTTACCCTCAGCAAGCTTCAAGGACTCTTGAAGACCGCTGAAACCGGTCTTAAGGGTAAAGCGGTTGTTACCTCTACTACTCCTACTCCAACTTCTACCCCTGTTTTAGCTATTGGGCAAGGCAAAGGGAAAAAGAGGAAACACCCTTCGAAGGGTACCAAGGGAAAGTCTCTTGAAGGCTCCTCATCCAAGACTAAGAACGGTTCTGTCACTCCTTCTGCCATTCCAAAGGATGCTGAATGCTTTTATTGCCATGAAAAGGCACACTGGAAGCGAAACTGCCCTAAGTACTTGCAGGACCTAAAGGATGGGAAAGTGAAACCCACCTATGCAGGTATTTACACTATATTGTCTAATTACTCAACATATTCTAACTCTTGGGTGCTTGATACAGGATGTGGTATTCACATATGTTCTGTTTTGCAGGGCCTAAGAAGAAGTGAGGATGTAGAGCACGGGAAGATAAACTTAATCATGGGGAATAGGAAGGCTTCACCTGTTTCCAAGATTGGAGTTTATACTTTGTTGCTTAATAATGGGTTAAAATTAGATTTGAATAAATGTGTATACTCGTCTGAATTGGCGAGGAATATTATTTCTTTTCATGCTTTGTACAAACAAGGTTTTACCTTTTCGTTTGATAATGAATGTGGTGGTATTAATGCTTTCTTTAATAATGTGTTTTATTTTAAAGCATTACCTTGTGATGGCGTGTATGAAACTGTGTCGATTGTAGACAACTTAGGAAATAATGTGTTGTATATTGATTCTTCTACTAGCCTAGATAAAGCATCATTGTGGCATTGTCGTCTTGGACATGTAAACAAGAAACGCATAGACCAACTTCAAAAGAGTGGAGTCTTGGAATCATTTGACCTCAAATCAGATGATAGTTGTGAATCTTATCTACTTGGAAAAATGACAAAATCACCCTTCACTGGAACTTGTGAGAGGGGTGAAGGTTTGTTGGACCTAATACATACTGATGTATGTGGGCCATTCAAAACCGCCACAAGGGACGCTAATCGGTATTATGTGACTTTTATTGATGATTATAGTAGATATGGGTATGTCTACTTGATCAAACACAAGTCCGAAACCTTTGAAAGGTTTAAGGAATTCAAACAGGAAGTAGAAAATCAATTGGGCAGGAACATTAAGATGCTTCGATCCGATCGAGGTGGTGAGTATCTTAGTACCGAGTTCCTTGACTATCTTAAGGAGTGTGGGATTGTCTCACAATTGACTCCTCCCAGGACACCACAGCTGAATGGTGTAGCTGAGAGGCGTAATCGTACCTTGTTGGACATGGTTCGCTCTATGATGAGTCGAGTTTCGTTACCAATCTCTTTTTGGGGGTATGCCTTAGAGACTGCCGCCCATATCCTTAATCTAGTCCCTACAAAGAAGGTTACCAAAACACCTCATGAGATGTGGACTGGGAAGGTTCCCAATTTGGACCACATCAAAATTTGGGGTTGCGAAGCCTTCGTGAGGCGTGAAACTCATGATAAGCTTGAACCCCGAAGTGAAAGGTGTATTTTCATCGGCTACCCACAAAAATCCTTCGGTTACCTTTTCTACAGACCCAGTGAGAATGTGGTCTTTGTAGCACGAAGAGGGATCTTTCGCGAGAAAGAATTTATAAGCCAAGGAGACAGTGGGAGGCAGATTGATCTTGAAGAAATTCAAGAATCAATTGGTGAAGGAACCTCAGACACTAGCAATCAACCTGAGGTAGAAACTCCTGTTGATCCAGCTGACGAGTCTGTACCTCCGAGACGTTCCACACGGGTTAGGAACACACCTTCGTTTTATTATGGTTTTCATATTACTACGGAAGGTGATACGTTTATTAGTGATAGTACACTAGTAAATTTGGATGAACGTAGCAGTGTTAAGGAAGCCATGGCAGGCCCGGAGTCTGCTAAATGGAAGGAGGCTATGGACAGCGAGATACAGTCCATGTATGACAATCAAGTTTGGAACTTGGTTGACAATGTACTAGGCCGTAAAACAGTCGGGTGCAAATGGATCTTCAAAAAGAAGACCGACATGGAAGGAAAAGTGCATACTTATAAGGCTCGACTGGTTGCGAAGGGTTTTACTCAAACTCAAGGTATTGATTATGATGAAACCTTCTCACCGGTGGCCAAGATTAAGTCTATTAGGGTTATGTTAGCCATTGCAGCATTTCATGATTATGAAATATGGCAAATGGATGTCAAAACCGCTTTCCTTAATGGAAAGTTGGCTGAGGATGTGTACATGAATCAGCCAGAGGGTTTTGTCAATGCAGAGTACCCTAATAGAGTATGCAAGCTTAAGAAATCCATCTATGGATTAAAACAAGCATCTCGTAGCTGGAATCTTTGTTTTGATGAGAAGGTAAAAGAGTTTGGCTTCTTGAGAAGCGAAGATGAGTCTTGCGTGTATGTCAAAGCTAGTGGGAGTATAGTTAGCTTCTTGGTACTGTATGTGGATGACATACTACTCATAGGAAATGACATCCCAACCTTGCAGGAGGTTAAGTCCTGGCTTGGGAAGTGCTTTGCTATGAAGGACCTAGGGGAGGCTACCTATATCCTAGGGATAAGGATATTAAGAGAAAGGAGTAGAAGACTAATTGGACTTAGTCAGAGTATCTACTTGGATAAGGTGTTGAAAAGGTTCAACATGGAGAATTCCAAGAAAGGAGATTTACCGATCCAAAGCAATACCAAACTGAGTAAGACTCAGAGTCCGAGTACAGAGGCTGAGATAGCTGAGATGAGCCAATTACCATATGCTTCCGCAGTTGGCTCGATCATGTATGCTATGACTTGTACCCGTCCTGATGTGGCATTTGCTTTGAGCATGGTCAGCAGGTATCAGGGGAACCCTGGCAAGGCTCATTGGACCGCGGTAAAGAACATTCTCAAGTACCTGCGGAGGACTAAGGATTGGGTCCTTACCCTTGGTGGCAGTGATGACTTGAGAATATTAGGGTATAGTGATGCTGGTTTTCAGACTGATAGGGATAATTTCCGCTCTCAGTCGGGCTGGATCTTTACCTTAAATGGAGGGGCAATTTCTTGGAAGAGTTCCAAGCAGGAGACGGTGGCTGATTCGACTTGTGAATCAGAGTATATAGCAGCGAGTGAAGCAGCGAAGGAGGCGATATGGCTAAAGAACTTCATCGGAGACCTTGGAGTTGTACCAGCTATTAAGGAACCTATAGAAATTTTCTGTGACAACAATGCTGCGGTTATCTTAGCCAAGGAACCAAGAGATCATGGCAGATCCCGACACATTGACAGAAAATATCACTTCATAAGGCACAAGATTGAAGAAGGACTCCTTGTGACAAGGAGGATATCGTCAGATGAGAATCCTGTAGATCCCCTTACGAAGGGACTGACGAGGGTTAAGCATTTTCAGCATGCGAGACGCATCGGGCTGAGGGACGATATTAGTTTTACAGATTAGATAGTTTTCCTGAAACTTGTGAAATGTAATCGACGTTTGATGATGAATAAAATTTATGATTTATTTATGAGTAAAGTGTTACTATCATTGTCAATTATTTACTATTGTTTCAGTTTTGCATGTTTTGACTTCCAGAATAATTAATTTGTTCAAACCTCCACAATCGATCATACGTCGGAAGTAGGTATGAATCAAGATTGTCATGAATTGGGTTTGTAGATGCCTTAAAGGTGTTTAGGCATGGCAATGGTTGCTGCAACATTCATGAGTACTCATAAGTTATGAGTATTGGTATAAACCCACGCTCACTTGTATCACTTCATGGAATTTATCTCGAGTGATCGTGAGACGATAACATCATATAAATCTTTAAACCTAGAGATATGAGTTGTTACCTATGAGTTGGTTGTGCATTGATTGCACGTAAACGCATCTGTAACTTGATGTTATAAAACGTGCCTTTGTGTACACTTCAATAAGTAGTAGAACAAGCATATCAGTCGAAGTTTATCTGTTCCTTCTAGAAATAGAAGCGATATCCGGGCCCCTCGATGATTTTGTGTTGACCCATATACCAGGCCTGGTCAGAACTAAACCGATGTGTTCAGTGAAGTTCTTCGTCAAACAAATCGGATAATCGAGAAACAACTGCTAGACAATAAGCAAGACATAGTTCCATGTGTTTGTCCGGCTGATATCATGAGAACAGAGGATTATGTGATCACTTATCTAAAATGGCGCTTCATAGTTTGACAGAGTCTTCATTGTTCGAGGGAGTTTTCGAGAGCTACGATTGTTGGTTGGTTCCTGAAGTTATAGGCAAATATAGTTATTAGACTTATCCAAGTGGGAGTCTGTTGGATAAGGTGTCTAAGTCCATAACTTATTTGGTATATACTTGACCCGACCGGCATGGTCCATTTGGGTTGCATCTCATCCAAACTATTATGGATAATTTTATGAGAGTTATACACATATGTTTATTAATATATTATGAGTTATAATATATTAATATGAAGTTACGTTATTTAATTAGTTTTAGTCTTAAATTAATTATGGATTAATTTAGAGATTAAAAGAATACTAATTAAATTATGGGCTATTTGTTTTATATAGTGTGGGCTAATACTCATTTGTTAATGGGCTAGGCTTATATGGAAGTCCATGGATGATCCATGTAGCTTTTAACCCATGGATCCTTGGAATAGGAAAAGACATGGGTTATTAGGGTTTCACCCTAACCATGCATACTATATAAGCATGCTTATGGAGCATGAAAGAGAGCCTAAGATAGCCTAAGAGAAAGACTAGTGTTCTAGTGTGTGTGTGCATGTGTGTGGCCGAAAATACAAGAGTGTGTATACTCTCTCAAAGTTTTCCAAGAGTTTGTGGTGTTTGTGATTCCATTTGAGGCATTCACACTATTGGTGCTTGGCCCTCAAACTCCTAAGAACCCAACACAACAAAGGTATGTAATCTCTTCTAACTCTTTTATGTTGAAATGTTCCCCATGCCATGTTAGATAGGTTATAAACCTTGGAAAATTATTATTTTGCATGTATTTAGACAAACATAGATCCAAGGTTTATTAGGGTTGCATGCACACTTAGGAAGTGTTAGATTCTTCAAAACCCAACATATAACTCATACAAGAAACAACTACAGCCCTTGGGAACTCATTTTTATCATTCAAGACCTCTCCAAAGGTTTGAAAGGACAGATAATCTTGACCAAATCGAACTATGCAACAAGATGAGGACTTTTGGGACAAGAATGATAACAAAGCTTCAAAATACAAAGATCTATGCAAAATGAAGGTCAAGCAAGAAGCTTTATACCTTAAACCAGCTCCAAAGGGTGTTATTACTTCAGATATACAAGCTCCACACGTTCTTTTTCTTCCTTGACAACTTCCCTTTTCTCCTTCAAGCTTTTCTTTTGCCAACAAGAGTTTCCCATGATCAAACACTCTCAACTATGGAGGGAATACGAGTTTTAGGGTTCTCTGAGGTTGAAGATGAGTATAAGGAGGCTGAGGGGTGAACCAACATGTTCCTTATATAGTGGCTGACCCAAAATTAGGGTTTGGAGTTTCTGAGAGTACGTTGGGCGTACCTCTAGTACGCTGGGCGTACTCACCCGGCCAACATGCATCACTCATACACTTACGTTGGGCGTACGTCCAGCTTACGTTGGGCGTACCCATCCACCTTCAAAACCAAAAGCATGCATGCATGGGACCATCTCCTTCTCATTACACAAAAGGGCTATGAACAACGATCAACTTCAAAACACCTCAACTCCTCTAGTCTAAGCCTACTCCCAAATAACGTTACATTCAGGCGAGGGCAACGAGAAGCCCAATACCACTAACACATATACCAGCCCGAAACCTTCTCGGATGAAACTCATTTCTTGCAAAAGGACCAGAATTAACCTTCCTCTAAATTCTCGGGGACTCATAGTCACACACTTAAAGAATGGGGTGTTACAGGAATTAGTCTAATTCGTTGACAAAGTGTCTAGTGAAGGACTAAGAGATCGAGTACACAAAGTTGTGTGTTGATCTAGTCCACCAAAAGAGTGACAAAGATATTCGTCATGATTTACTGAAGGTTTAGTAAATATGATTATACTTATAAGATTAAGAGTAATTCTTAGTTGATTAAAAGAGTTTTAATCAATAGCAGAACAGATAAGAAGAATCAAGCAGGTAGAAAGATAAAAGTTTCTCTATTCTAAGAAGAAGGGAGAGTGCCTTTTATTATGTTTTATGATAGGTCTTAATGATTAAGAACCATATCTCAACTGATCCTCTAAGTGAATCTTAGTACAATTGTATGTCTGAGAATAGGAATCAAGAATTGAAGGAATGGTTAAATCAAGAAGTCAATCATACTTCGCTCCAAAACAAGTCTTAGAGTTAAGATTGGGACATTGAGTGACAAGTATTAAGAAGGTTTATAACATTCATCAAATGTGGAATTTGAAAAAGGTTTTCTTATTCTTGCACATTTGAAATTGGAAAGTTGTGATGTCTTGGTGTCACACCCCCGAACCAGACGGCGGAAACATCTGAGGGCTCTTGTAACTTAAATTGAATGCCATCACAATGAATATACATGAAGCATAACATAAATCATCACCATGCATTAAAATAATACAACCGATATTATTTACATCCAATACATAGTTTTAGTCATTACAACTTCATAACAAGAATTGTCTGATAGATATCATGAGCAAACACCGTAACATTACTTGGTACTTTTTCTTCGGTTTACCTGCCACCTGAGAATACAAGTCATTTTTGAAAAACGTCAACATATGAAATGTTGGTGAGTTCATAAGAAATGTTGTGACAAAATTTTTTAGTGTAGTTTATAAAACCCAAAAAATCCGATATTTTCTGAAAACATCATTGTAAAAAAAATGAGTGTGAAGATCCGTGAATATATACTTGTTGATTTCTCAAAACATGTATAATTGTTGAACTTTTGTATAAATCACGCAAGTGAAAATGTTAAACTTCCCAGGAAAACCCGATGTTTTCCCATTATATAAAATACAGTGATTTCTCTATTGTTATACCATTACGACGAATGATTTTGATTACTCGGGTGGCGTTGGATTAATTAGGGTTTGCGAGTTGTTATAATCACGCATAAAAAATGACTAGTTTATAGCTACAGATTACGAACGATCCTTAAAGGTGATGCCCATTACTGCTCACTTAATCCAACCACCATGATTACTCTTGATTAACGCCCTGAATATGTTTACTTTTATTTCTCATAAGCCCAACAACCGAGGAGAAAGGGGAGTACGAGTCCCGTTATTTCCGTGAGTTATTTAAGGCTATCGGGAATGCGAAAGACACGTTGGCCCGTCTCGCATTTGACTTCTCGACCTTACTAGCAGTACTAATGGGCCAATAGGACCCAACAGCACATTAGAGCCAGTGAAAGTCCTTTTACATGAAATCGGGTCATAGGAGACCCAATTATACATAAGCATATTCCCTTTAGGCCCAAAGATCAAGTTAATGGGCTAGCAAGGCCCAACAAGCATGATTTGAAACTTTCAAGCCCAAAGTTTGGTAGTTAGCTCATCATAGTTATCGCGTGTTTATCGAAATTCTTTGGTTTAATGATTTTGTTTTGTATTGATTCGAGACCGAATCAATTCGTTTTATAACGATATTTGTTATTGAAGGTGTGTTCGTTTCCCGTCTTGACGGTAGTCGTGGGTCTTGTATTTTGTCTTAATGAATTAATATTTTTAAAAGTAGAACTTGACCTTTTCACTACCCTCCTTTTATAAAAATAACGCTTTTAGTCCTTTTATATAAAAGAATTGCATTTTTAGTCCTTAAAACATTTTCTTGACACTTTTGTATCATTTAATTGTTGAAAAGACAGTTTGAACCCAAAAATTTAATTTGTTAACAACTTCAGCCCTTCCAGAATGGTGTTTCTCGGTTGGAACCCCATCTTTCACAACTTTTACAGTTTTGGCCCAAAATCTAAAAAGTTTACATTTTTGATTCTTTTTGATAGTGAAAAGCATTTTGACCCTTAAAATAATTTTGTTATGCTAATTACCCCCTGTTTTATAGAAAGTTATATTTCAGCCCCTTAAACTTATCATTTTTCACATTTTGAGGCTTATTGGGCCGAAAAGCCCATAGTTAGCCCATTAAGCTAAAAATTTACATTCTTAGTCCCTTGAAAATTTTATTGTTCAGAAAAATGATTATAGAAACTGTTTTGACCCTTTTTTACCCTCAAGAAAACGTGATTTGTAGATTTGTAACCCAAGGTTTGTATTTTTGACAATTAAGGCCCTAAAATGGGTTTTATGTTAGAATATGTTCACCATATCCTTATAAGCTATTATTCTTGACTTGTTTAGTGTAAGATAGCTTAGATTATTTTTATTTCCTTTCTCATGTCATAGATCTCGGGTTTACGCCCCTTTTGGTAACCTATTCATCACAAAAACACATGAAATCACACACATACATGCATAAAATCACACATAGCATACACATACACATAGATCTACACATTTTCTTGTATTCTCCCCCATAAAACTCATGAAAACCGAAAAGAGAGGGGTATGAAGCTCACCTTGAGTTGTGGTTTTTGGTTTTGAAGAAGATTGGGAGGAGTTTGGTGGTATTTTCGGTCCTAGCAAGTTTCTTGGATGGATCTCGAACTTAGTGTGCTCTAAGATGCAAGATCATGAATTTGAATGGATTAAGAGATGATTTTTAATGAAAAAAGTGAGTTAAAGCATGGATCAAACATCAACTTACCTTGGATGATTATTTTTTTTGGAAGAATCTCTTTGAAAGCCTCTTAGATCTCGAAAATTTGGAGAGAATTTGAGAGACTTTCTTGAGAGAATTTTGAGTGAAGTGTGTGTGTGTTTGTTTGGGTTTGGCCGAGAGGAAGAGAGGGAGAAGAAGAGGGAAGGGTGATGGGATTGTTGCATGGAAGTACGAGAGCATGCATGGAAATCCACTAAATAAAAATGAGTTGGCACCACAAAGTCAACTCTTTCTTTCTTTCCGGGCTTGGGCCGAAAATGGAGAGGGAAAAAGAAGATTTTTGGGCTTTGAATGATTAAGCCCATTTTGTGGTTAAGTTAGGTGATTTGTGGCCCAAATAAATAAAAATATGATTTTTATGACCTATTAGGGCTAAATTAGGTTAGTTATGGCCCAATAAGGTCCATTTAGGTATTTTATTTCATTCTAGGCCCAATATGGCCCAAAATATTTAAAATATATGGAAGTAGGTCCAATTAGAGCCCTTTTAAGAGTTCTAAGCCCAAGATAGTCAAATTGGATGTTTATTGGCCCATTGGGCCCAATAAGGAGATCCTGGTCCAAAATGGACTTAAACCAGGATTTCTAGGGTTTCTAATTTTTTTGTTGACTATTTGCAGTGCTTGTATGAAGTGTTTGATTGAAATTCTGTTGTTATTGAATAAGCATCCTACATGCTTTCACATTGTTGGTTCATATTTGTTATCATTGTTCAATGTTTACAAGGCATCAAAATTCCTAGTTGTGACATCATCCCCCCGTTAGAGGGAATTTCGTCCCGAAATTCTTTTGAAAGCTAGATTTGAAAATGCGAGAATAGGTGAGGGTACTTCTGATTCATCTGGTCTTCGCGTTCCCATGTGAATTGTGTCCCGCGTTTTGCGTTCCACCGTACCTTCACAATCGGAATACGACTTTGCTTGGTACGCTTCACCTCCCTATCCATGATTTCCACTTGTTTCTCAAGGAATAGGAGATTCTCGTTGATTTCAATTTCATCAAGGGGAATGACGAGGGTTTCATCGGATAGGAACTTCTTTAGATTGGAAACATGGAACACGGGGTGTACGGTGCTGAGCTCAGCGAGTAGCTACAGTCTGTACTTCACTGGACCAATTCGGGCAAAAATCTCGAAAGGTCCAATGTATCATGGATTCAATTTTCCCCGTTTTCCAAAACGAATAACCCCTTTCCAGGGAGAAACTTTTAACAACACTCAATCCCCGACCTGAAACTCCAAGGGCTTTCGCTGTTTATAAACATAGCTCTTCTGTCGGTCGCGTGATGCTTGTAGTCGATCCCTTATTTGAACTATCTTTTCCGTGGTTTCACGTATGATCTCTGGTCCCGTTAACATATTGTCTGATGCTAGTTCCCTTACTTGCTGGGTGTCGCCTACCTCAGCCCAACACAACGGTGATCTACACTTACGTCCATATAGTGCCTTGAAAGGAGCAACTTTGATGCTCGAATGGTAACTGTTGTTGCATGAGAATTCAACTAAAGGTAAGTGGGTATCCCAGGACTTCCCAAAGTCTATCACACATGCGCGAAGCATGTCTTCAAGCGTATGAATGGTTCGTTCGCTTTGACCATCCGTTTGTGGGTGATAAGCAGTACTCATGTCGAGATGGGTTCCCAGTGCTTTCTGAAGTGATTGCCAAAAACGTGAAGTGAACCTACTATCTCTATCTGAGATGATAGACATTGGCACTCCGTGAAGTCTCACGATTTATCAAATGTATATTCTTGTCAATCTCACCATCTTGTAGGATTCTTTTATTGGCAGGAAATGAGCAGATTTCGTCAGTCGGTCGACTATTACCCATATAGTGTCCAATCCATCTGACGACTTGGGTAGCTTGGTCACAAAATCCATAGTAATCCTTTCCCATTTCCACTCTGGATCTACTGGATGCCGTAATAACGTTGAGGGCTTCTGGTATTCCACCCTTACTTTGGCGTAAGTAAGGCATTTGCTAACATAGGTGGCAATCTCTACCTTCATTTTAGGCCACCAATAATGTTGTTTAATATCTAAGTACATTTTGTCCGAACCCCGATGGATGGAGTATCGCGTCTTGTGAGCTTCATTCATGCCTACCTCCCTAAATCCTCCATGTTTAGGGACCCAAATACGGTTCATGAAATAATATACTCCACTCTCTTTCACCTCGAGATTCTTCTCCATTCCGCGTAAAGCTTCGGTTGTTTTGTTCTCCGCCTTCATGACATCTGACTGGGCTGCCCTGATCTGAGTGGTTAGGTGAGATTGGATGGTTATTGAGAGAGTTTTCACACGACGATTTGAGTACTCTTTCCGACTCAAGGCATCAGCTACCACGTTAGCCTTGCCTGGGTGGTACTTGATTTCACACTCATAATCGTTTAACAGTTCAACCCATCTTCGTTGCCTCATATTCAGATCTTTTTGATTCAAGATGTGTTGGAGACACTTGTGGTTCGTGAAGATGGTGCACTTCGTACCATAAAGGTAGTGCCTCCAAATCTTCAGAGTGAAGACCACTACTGCCAATTCCAAATCATGGGTTGTATAATTTACTTCGTGTGTCTTTAGCTGCCGGGACGCGTAAGCTATCACCTTTCCATGCTGCATGAGAACGCAACCTACACCCTGATTTGATGCGTCGCAGTAGACTACGAAATCTTCCGTTCCTTCTGGTAGTGATAGTATCGGGGCACTATAGAGTGCTTGCTTCAGAGTTTGGAATGCAGCTTCTTGTTTGTCCGTCCATTTGAAGGGTACGCCCTTTTGTGTAAGCAAGGTAATTGGCTTGGCGGTCTTAGAGAAGTTTTGAATGAATCTCCTGTAGTAACCTGCTAGACCTAAGAATTGGCGAATTTCTATGGGTGTTGTTGGGACTGCCCATCCTTCGATGTATTTGACCTTAGAAGGATCCACATGTATTCCTTATTTACTCACAACATGACCCAAAAAGTTCACACTACGGAGTTAGTACTCACACTTGGAGAGTTTTGCGTATAGTTTCTCAGTTCGCAGGGTTTACAGGACTTGTCAGAGATGTTGGCCATGCTCTTCTTCGTTTCGAGAATAAACTAGAATGTCGTCAATGAAAACAATAACAAAGTTGTCGAGGAATGGTCAGTAGATTCGATTCATTAGGTCCATGAATGTGGCAGGGGCATTCATTAGACCGAAGGGCATTATGACAAATTCATAATGTCTGTATCGAGTTCAGAAAGCGGTTTTTGGAATATGCTCTTCCCGGACCTTGAGTTGATGGTACCCAGATCGCATATCTATCTTAGAGAAGTAACTAGCTCCTTGGAGCTGGTCAAATAGATCGTCGATTCATGGGAGTGGATAGCGATTTTTGATAGTGAGCATATTTAGTTCACTTTAATCGATGCACATCCTAAAAGATACGTCCTTCTTTTTGACAAAGAGAACTGGAGCTCCCCAAGGCGAGAAGCTGGGTCGGATGAATCCCTTGTCCAGGAGTTCACTGAGTTAGCTGGACAATTCCTGCATCTTAGCAGGAGTCAATCGGTAAGGCGATTTAGCGATGGGAGTAGCTCCTGGCACCAGGTCAATTCGAAACTCAATTTGTCTTTCTGGGGGTACTCCAGGAAGATCCTCAGGAAAGATGTCTGGGAATTCACAAGCTACAGAAATGTCTTGAACGTTAATTTCTTACTTGGATTTATCCACTATGTGCGCCAGGAATGTCAAATCTTTCTTTCGCAGATGCTTCTGTGCCTGGACGCACGAGATGAGACGAAAATTCATGCTGGGTTTGTCTCTGTAAATAACTAGGGTTTCATGATTTGGAAGGTCAAGGCGAACGACCTTCTCGCGACACATAATTTCAGCATGGTGGGGGCTCAACCAGTCCATGCCAATAATGTTGGATATAGTGTCTAAGTCCATAACTATATTTGGTATGTGCTTGACCCGACCCGGCATGGTCCATTTGGGTTGCACTTCACCCGAACAATTTATGGATAATCTTTTGAGAATAGTATAAGTTATGATTTATTAATATATTATAAGTTCTAATATATAAATATAAGATCATATTATTTAATTAGTATTGATCTATAATTACTCTAGGATTAATTTAGAGATCAAAAGTAATACTAATTAAATATGGGCTTCTATATTTATATAGTGTGGGCTAATGCTTATTTGGAATGGGCTAGGCTTGCATGGAAAGTCCATGGATACTCCATGGAGCTTTAACCCATGGATCTCATGGAAATGAAGAGACATGAGTATTAGGATTTACATGGATGTAACCCTAATCCACCACACTATATAAAGGAGGATTTGGTTCTTGAAATCACGCTAGTTGAGGTGAGTAAAACAAGAGGGCCGATTTCAAGATAGTAATGACTATTCTCTCAAAGTTCCAAGTTTGTGGTGATTTGTTATTTCCATTTGAGGCATCCACACTATTGTATCTAGGCTCTAAAATTCCAAGCAATCAACAACAACTACAAGGTAAGTATTTCTACTAGCTTTATTTGATTCATGTTCCCCATGCCATGCTAGTTAGGATATGAACCTTGGAAAAAATAATTATTTGCATGTATCTTAGAAAAACATAGATCCAAGGTTTATTAGGGTTGCATGTACACTTAGGAAGTGTTATAATGCTCAAAACCCATCAGTGGTATCAGAGACTTGTTTTGTTTGTTTGTTATTTGTGCTAAATAATTGAAAAAAGTCGATTTCCTGCAATCTGACCGATGAACTCGCCGAGTAGGTTCATGCACTCGGCAAGTAGGAGGCTCAGAATGCAGTTTTTCGACTTTAGTTGCTGGAAACGGACTAGGAACATTATCATAAACTGTTTTGGTACTTGAAAACTTATTTTAGTTGGTGTAATGTTCATGCTAATCCATTTACAACAAGTTATCAAAATTACAAAGTTTTGAGTGTAGTTTTTGATTCATGAAAGTGTTCATGTTCATGTTCTTGATCTTATGATGTTTATATGATCATAGGAATTGTTTGTAACCTATGTGGTAGATTAATTCATGATCGTTATGTGTTTTAATGGAGTCCATAACTTGTCCTCAAGTTATGGAAAACCAAAAGTCACTTTGCTCTAAAACCATTAAAAGAACACATGGGTTATAAAAATGAAGAGTCTTAATTTTTAATACTCTAATTAACTCATAAGTTACAAGAAATGAAAAGTTTTGAAAGTTTACAAAACTTGCCCTCAAGTTTTGGAACAAGTAAAGTCATATTAAAAACTTTAGTTCCAATCCTTAGAATTTTAAAAGTTAAAATTCAACCCTTATACTTATAATAATATAAGCTTATAATATATATATATATATATATATATATATATATATATATATATGTATGTATGTATAAGATTAAAGTCATCTTACCGCTAGTACGCCTCATTCACGAAGCCGGTCTATAATGTGGGTATAAGAATGTTGCCTATAAAATGGCAACTTAATGGGTGTCCACTCTCACCCACCGCTTGCTTGACTGGTGGAGGGTCGTTAGCCGAACGAGTAGGACAAGGACTTATAAATTCTCATTAAAAGTATGATGAATATTATAAAGTAACTAAATGTTTTATTAAATTCCCAATCTTAGTTACTTTAGGAAAAATGTGAATAAGGTGCTAATCTGTGAAATTACACTTTACACTTTGTCTAAGTCGTTAGTGGAGCGTGTATGGTTAACCAGCACACTAAGTTGAACTTAATCAGGTAGGTAAAGGGTGACTTAATGTTTATAATAGTATCGATGGAGCGTGTGTGGTTAACCGACACATCGATTGAGGGGTAATACATTAAGGGTACCAAGTAATTTGCATGGTTACTTCACACCACGTTTTGTGATCCTCGGCATCCCAGTCACAAAACTTGGAGGGCACACTTGAGATTGAAACATGCCATTGAAAAGTTCATTGAATCTCAAAAATAATCTAGGAATTTCTAAGTACCAAATTAAAACTTAATCTTTAATATTTCGTTTTTGGTGGAAATTGGTGAATTGTCATTCACCTACCTTTCAAATATGTTATTACTTAGATTACGGCATACCTCTTCTAAGTATAATATATTGTGATTGGGTCCTAGCCTTAATATTACATTTGGGTGTTTTATTAAGGACTATCTCTATATCTAAACTAATCCTTTCTTTCTTCTCTTTTCATATGTTTGCAAACAACGCTGCTTCTGGCTCTAATCCTAGTGGGTCCTTTTCTCTTATGAACTTGTGTGGGAAAGTCACTTTTGATGGATCCAACTTTAATGAATGGATCAGAAACATCAGAATCATTACACGCTACGAGGACAAGGAATATGTCCTCGATAAGGAGCTTAAGGAGATTGATGAGACAGTTGCTACTCCTCAAGAGATCGCTGATTTTAGGGCACATGAAAGGGATGCTACCAAAGTGGCATGCATCATGATGGCCACCATGACTGCGGATCTCCAAAAATCCTATGAAGATTTCTACCCCTATGAGATGCACCAAGACTTGATGGAAAGATACCATTAAAGTGCTCGTCAAGAGAGGTATGAAATCATCTCCTCCATGATAACAACTCGCATGAAGGATGGTGAACCCATCACGGGCCACATGCAGAAAATGTAAAGATTTGTGGACCGTTTGCTGAAGCTTAATGTGAACTTCCCCGAGGAGCTTCCAATAGATATCATTTTGCACTCCTTACCTTCATGTTATGATCAATTCCGCATGACATACCACATGAATAAGGAAGAGGTCACTCTCAGCAAACTTCAAGGACTCTTAAAGATCGCGGAAGGTGGTCTTAAGGGTAAGGAGATTGTTACTTCTACTCCTACCAACTCCGCCCCTGTCTTGGCAATCGGGAAAGGGAAAGGTAAGAAGAGGAAGAGCCCCTCGAAGGGTACCAAGGCTAAGACCCTTGAAGGCTCCTCTTCTGGAACCTAGAAACGTTTCGTCACTCCTTCGTCAGACCCAAAAGAGGCTGAATGCATCTATTTTCATGAAAAGGCACATTGGAAGCGGAACTGCCCAAAGTACCGGCAAGATGTGAAGGATGGGAAAGTTAAACCCAACCATGCAGTTATTTACACTATCATTTCTAATATCTCACCCAATTCTAAATCTTGGGTCCTTGATACCAGTTGTGGTATTCATATTTGTTGTGACTTGCAGGGACTAAGAAGAAGTGAGAATGTGGAGCAAGGAAGGATAAACTTAATCATGGGGAATAGGAAAGTTACACCTGTCACCAAGATTGGAGTTTATACTTTATCGCTAAGTAGTGGGTTTAATTTAGATTTGAATAAATGTTGTTACTCGCCAGAAATGGCAAGAAATATTATTTCCTTTCATGCATTGTATAAACAAGGGTTTACCTTTTCATTTAATAATGAAGTTGGTTCTATTGATGCTTTCTTTAATAATGTTCTTTATTTTAAAGCATTACCTTGTGATGGTGTGTATGAAGCTGTGTCTGTTGTAGATAACTTAGGAAATAATGTGATGTGTATTGATTCTATTAATAATAATAACTTGGATAAAGCATCATTATGGTATTGTCGTCTTGGACATATAAGCAAGAAACGCATAGGCCAACTCCAAAAGGATGGAGTCTTGGGGTCATTTGACCTAAAGTCGGATGAGAGTTGCGTTTCATGCTTACTTGGAAAAATGACAAAGTCACCCTTCACTGGTTCTTGTGAAAGGGGTGAATGTTTGTTGGATCTTGTACACACGGATGTGTGTGGACCCTTCAAACATGCCACAAGGGATGCTAATTGTTATTATTTGACTTTTACTAATGAGTACAGTAGCTACGGATATGTCTACTTAATCAAGCAAAAGTCAAAGACTTTCAAAAGGTTTAAGGAATTTAAACAGGAAGTCGAGAATCAATTGGGCATGAACATTAAGATGCTTAGATCCGATCGAGGTGGTGAGTATCTTAGTTCAGAGTTGCTCGATTATCTTAGGGAATGTGGGATTGTCTCGCAATTGACACCTCCCAGGACACCACAGTTGAATGGTGTAGCTGAGAGGCATAATCGAACCTTGTTGGATATGGTTCGTTCCATGATGAGTCGAGCTTCGCTACAAATATCATTTTGGGGGTATGCCTTAGAGACTACCACCCATATCCTTAATCTAGTCCCTACAAAGAAAGTTGCCAAAACTCCTCACGAGATGTGGACTGGTAAAGTACCCAAACTAGACCACATCAAGATTTGGGGTTGCAAGGTTTTTGTGAGGCGCGATACTCATGATAAGCTAGAACCCCGAAGTGAGAGGTGTATTTTCATCGGCTACCCACAAAGATCCTTTGGTTACCTCTTCTACCGACCTAGTGATAATGTTTTCTTTGTAACAAAAAGAGGAGTCTTTCGAGAGAGAGAGTTTATAACCCAAGGAGACAGTGGGAGGCAAATTGACCTTGAAGAACTTCAAGAGTCAAGTGGTGAAGGAACTTCAAACCCTAGCCCTCAACTTGAGGAGGAAACTCCTGTTGAGCGAATTGACGAGTCTGTACCTCTAAGACGTTCCACTAGAGTTAGGAATGCACCTGAGCATTACTATTGTTTGCATATTACTGCGGAAGGTGAGATACTTATTAGTGATGAGACACTAGTAGGTCTGGATGAGCCTAGCAACTACACGGAAGCCATGGCACGCCCTGAGGCTGCTAAATGGAAAGAGGCTATGGATAGCGAGATACAGTCCATGTATCACAATCAAGTTTGGAACTTGGTTGACCATGTACCTGATCGTAAGGTAGTTTGGTGCAAATGGATCTTCAAGAAGAAGACCGACATGGATGGTAATGTACACACTTAAAGGAACGACTGGTTGCAAAGGGTTATTCTCAAACTCCAGGAGTTGATTATGATGAGACCTTTTCACCAGTGGCCAAGATAAAGTCTATTAGGGTTCTGTTAGCCATTGCTGCATTTCATGACTATGAAATATGGCAAATGGATGTCAAAACCACTTTCCTTAATGGAAAGTTGGCTGAAGATGTTTACATGGTTCAACCAGAGGGTGTTGTCAGTACAGAGTACCCCAATAAAGTGTGTAAACTCGAGAAATCCATTTATGGATTGAAACATGAACCTCGCAGATGGAATCTTTGATTTGATGAGAAAGTCAAGAAATTTGGCTTTTCAAGGAGTGAAGATGAATCTTGTGTCTATATCAAGACTAGTGGGAGCATAGTCAGCTTTTTGGTACTGTATGTGGATGACATACTACTCATAGGAAATAACATCCCCACCCTGCAGGAAGTAAAGTCCTTGCTTGGAAAGTGTTTCTCTATGAAGGACCTTGGTGAAGCTGCCTATATCCTAGGGATAAGGATTTTGAGAAACGGGAGTAAAAGACTAATTGGACTTAGTCAAAGCACCTATGTGGATAAAGTGTTGAAAAGATTCAACATGCATAACTCCAAGAAAGGTGAGTTACCCATTCAGAGTAACCCCAGATTGAGTAAGACACAAAGCCCTAGTACTAAGGCTGAGATAGTAGAAATGAGTCGACAACCTTATGCTTTAGCTGTAGGATCGATCATGTATGCTATGACGTGTACTCGACCTGATGTAGCTTTTGCTTTGAGCATGGTTAGCAGGTATCAGGGGAACCCTGGCAAGGCACACTGGACTGCGGTAAAGAATATCCTCAAGTACCTGCGAAGGCCTAAGGACTGGGTCCTTACCCTTGGTGGGAGTGATAGCTTGAGAGTTCTAGGGTACAGTGATGCTAGCTTTTAGAATGACAGGGATAATTTTCGCTCTCAGTCAGGCTGGGTCTTTACTCTAAACGGAGGGGCAATTACTTGGAAAAAATTCCAAGCAAGAGACAGTGGCTGATTCCACTTGTGAATCATAGTATATAGCAGCAAGCGAGGCAGCAAAGGAGGCTATATGGATAAAGAACTTCATCGGAGACCTTGGAGTTGTACCAGCTATAAAGGAGCCAATGGAGATTTTCTGTGACAACAATTGTGCGGTTGCCTTAGCCAAGGAACCAAGAGATCATGGGAGATCCAGACACATTGACAGAAAATATCACTTCATCAGACATCGAATAGAAGAAGGAATCCTCGTGGCAAAGAGGGTATCATCGGATGAGAACCCAGCAGATCCCCTCACGAAGGGACTGACTCGGGCTAAGTATCTCCAGCATGCTCGGAGCATAGGGCTGAAGGATGATATTAGTTTTAGTAGTTAGATAATCTTGAAATTTGTAAAATGTAATTGACATTTGATGATAAATAAAAGATGTTATTTATGAGTAAAGTGTTGCTATAACTTGTCAATTGTTTACTATATTTCTTTTGCATGTTTTGACTTCCAGAATAATTATGTTTGGTATATCATATTAATCGAATCTCCACAGTCGGTCATACGTCGGAAGTAGGTATGAATCAAGACTGTCATGATTGGTTGCAGAGGTCTAAGGAGCTGGACATAGGCTACAACAAACATGAGTGCTCATAAGTTCTGAGCATTGGACTCAACCCACGCTCACTGGAATAACTTCATGGAATTTATCTCGAGTGATCGTGAGACAGTAAGATCATATAAGTCTTCAAACATGGAGATATGATTTGTTACTCACAATTTGGTTACACATTCATTTTACGAAAACGCATTGATAACTTGATGTTATAAAACGTGCTTTTGTGTATAATTCAATGAGTGGTAGAACAAACATATGAGTCGAAGTTTATCTATTCCTTCTAGGATTAGAAGCGATATCTGGGCCCCTCGATGATTTTGTTTTGACCTATGTATCGGGCCCGATCAGAACTAAATTAATGTGTTCAGTTAAGTTCTATGTCAAACAAATCGGAAATCGGGAAACAAATGCTGTACAATAAGTAAGACCATGTTCCATGTATTTGTCCGGCTGATATCTAGAACAGAGGATTATATGATCACTTATCTAAAATGGCGCGTTCTAGTTCAACAGAGTTTAAAGAGCTACGATTGCTGATCGGTTCCTGAAGTCATACTTGCAACTATAGTTATTAGACTTATCCAAATGGTAGACTGTTGGATATAGTGACTAAGTCCATAACTATATTTGGTATGTGCTTTACCCGACCCGGCATGGTCTATTTGGGTTGCACTTCACCCGAACAATTTATAGATAATCTCTTGAGAATAGTATAAGTTATGATTTATTAATATATTATAAGTTCTAATATATTAATATAAGATCATATTATTTAATTAGTATTGATCTATAATTAATCTAGGATTAATTTAGAGATCAAAAGTACTACTAATTAAATATGGGCTTCTATATTTATATGGTGTGGGCTAATGCTTATTTGGAATGGGCTAGGCTTGCATGGAAAGTCCATGGATACTCCATGGAGCTTTAACCCATAGATCTCATGGAAATAAAGAGAACTGGGTATTAGGATTTACATGGATGTAACCCTAATCCACCACACTATATAAATGAGGCTTCGGTTCTTAAAATCACACTAGTTGAGGTGAGTAAAACAAGAGGGCCGATTTCAAGATAGTAGTGACTATTCTCTCAAAGTTCCAAGTTTGTGGTGATTTGTGATTTTCATTTGAGGCATCCACACTGTTGGTGCTGTTGGATAAGGTGTCTAAGTCCATAACTTATTTGGTATATACTTGACCCGACCGGCATGGTCCATTTGGGTTGCATCTCATCCAAACTATTATGGATAATTTTATGAGAGTTATACACATATGTTTATTAATATATTATGAGTTATAATATATTAATATGAAGTTACGTTATTTAATTAGTTTTAGTCTTAAATTAATCATGGATTAATTTAGAGATTAAAAGGAATACTAATTAAATTACTGGCTATTTGTTTTATATAGTGTGGGCTAATACTCATTTGTTAATGGGCTAGGCTTATGTGGAAGTCCATGGATGATCCATGGAGCTTTTAACCCATGGATCCTTGGAAAAGGAAAAGACATGGGTTATTAGGGTTTCACCCTAACCATGCATACTATATAAGCATGCTTATGGAGCATGAAATGAGGCCTAAGAGAGAAAGCTAGTGATCTAGTGTGTGTGTGCATGTGTGTGGCCGATTTATACAAGGTGTATATACTCTCTCAAAGTTTTCCAAGAGTTTGTGGTGTTTGTGATTCCATTTGAGGCATTCACACTATTGGTGCTTGGCCCTCAAACTCCTAAGAACCCAACACACCAAAAGGTATGTAATCTCTTCTAACTCTTTTATGTTGAAATGTTCCCCATGCCATGTTAGATAAGTTATAAACCTTGGAAAATTATTATTTTGCATGTATTTAGACAAACATAGATCCAAGGTTTATTAGGGTTGCATGCACACTTAGGAAGTGTTAGATTGCTCAAAACCCAACAGTGGTATCAGAGCCTAGGCTTGCTTGTTTGATACTTGATGCAAAATAGTGAAAAAAGTCGAAATCGTTGCTGTCTGCATGCTAGACTCGCCGAGTCCATTGGGGGGACTCGCCGAGTCCAAGGCAAACTTCAACCTACTCGACGAGTCCGTTCGTGCACTCGGCGAGTAGGATCGAAAGAATGCAGAATCTCGACTTTTGCTGCTGGAAATGGACTGGAAACATTACCCTAAATTGTTTTGGTGTTGTAAAACTTATTTTAGTTGGTGTAATGGTTGTTCTAATCCATTTACAATAGCATATATCAAAATTCCATGATTTTATGTGTTCATATATTTCTTGAATTTTGATGATCATGTTCATGTTCTTATGAATTTAGAAAATGATAGGAATTATTTGCTGAATTGTTTAGGATTAATTCTTTATCATTTATGTGTTTTAATGGAGTCCATAATTTGTCCTCAAGTTATGGATTACCAAAGGTCACTTTCATTTAACACACACTTAAAACACATAAGTTACATGAAAATGAAGAGTCTTCATTTTTATGAACCTTTAATTCATAAGTTATGAAATGAAGAGTTTTGCAAAGTTACAAAACTTGCCCTCAAGTTTTGGAATTTGTAAAGTTTCACACACTTTAATAAACTTTAATTCCAAACCTTAGAGTTTTAATAGTTAAAAATTCAACCCTTATACTATTTATAACATTAATGGTTAATTATTATATATATGTATAAGAATAAGTCGTTTTACCGTTAGTAGGCCTCATTCACGAAGCCGGTCTATAAGGTGGGTATAAGGTTGTTGCCTATAAAATGGCGACTTAATGGGTGTATACTCTCACCCACCGCTTGCTTGATCGGTGGAGGGTCGTTAGCCGAACGGGTAGGACAATGACTTTAAATTCTCCCTTCATTAAAAGTATTAATGATAAATACTAAAGTAACTAAAATCTTAATAATTCCCAATCTTAGTTACTTTAGGAAAAATGTGAATTTGGTGCTAACCCATGGAATTCACACTTTGTACCTTACCAAGTCGTTGGTGGAGCGTGTGTGGTTAACCGGCACACTAACTTGGACTAGTAAGGACCACGAAGGGTGACTTAATGTTTTTCATAGATCAATGGAGCGTGTGTGGTTAACCGGCACATTGATTAGGTGATAATATTAAGGGTATCAAGTGAATTGGTATGGTTATTCACACCTTGTTTTGTGATCCTCGGCATCCCAGTCACAAAATTTGAGAGGGCACACTCGAGATTGAAACATGCCATTGAAAAGTTCAATGAATCTCAAAAGATCTAGGAATTTCAAATCCAATTAAAACCTAATAAATTATTTCGTTTTTCATGGTGGAAATTGGTGAATCGTCATTCGCCTACCTTCAAATATTTTATAGCTTGGATTACGGCATCCCTCTTCTAAGTTATAAAATAGTTTGTTGGGTCCTAGCCTTAATATTTCATATTGGGTGTCATATTAAGGACTTTAAATCAACTATCTTGAATATCTCCCAAAACATGTCTGGTTTAGACATTTATGATCTTCCCAAATCTCCTGAAGATGATGTTCCTCAACATCATGCTTCACTTCCTTTATCTCCTCCAAATTATTCTCCCTCACCCACAAGTTCTTGAAAAGTTTAAAGTCACTCAAGCCCTATTGGCAAGTTAAGGTCTTGGTGTGGTCACATCTTGGAGATGTAGTCACATATTGACAAGACGGGAGAGTTGGGTGTCAAAGTCTCGTGAAAGTTGGATGTTCAATCACCTTCTTACTAACATAGCGGGTCACTTTGGGACTACTATGAGACAGACCATGACACGAGCCTTAATGATCTTATCTATTTGCTTTGTGCTGTGGAATCAGTAATGATTTGGAACACTAGTAAAGCAAATTTTGTTAGAAGATCAACTTCCCAAACCTTAAATGGACATTGGCAATGGTAGCATTGGATATCTAGAAAAGCATTTCTCTTCCCAATGGAAAGGGATCGGCCATAGTCAACTCGGTTGACCAAATGGTAAAGAGAAAGGCTAAGTCTGAGATAGTCTCATGTGCCATTATCAAAGGGTCTACATGTGTTTTGTTGCCAAAGGAAGGGGCATTGGTTGCAAAGCCGCCATAATTTACCTAAGGATGTTAAAGTCGATAAGTTTGACTCTACTTCAGGTAAAGTCCACTGTCTAACTCTATTAAGTTTCTATTATGAGATTCTTGATACATGATGTGACTGGGTCACATGGTGATGTTTTAAGAATCAAAAGAAAAGATAGGAAGCTTAAAGAAGTATATGCTGATTTTGATTGCGAAGATGGGTTTCGATCGCATGGTTCGGTAATCAGAATTTTGAGCTGTTGCTTAAGAGTTATAATATATTGCTTATGAATAGATAACAACAAGTTTTTCATGTGGATTGTAAGGATAAGTTTTTCTGCAAAGTTATAAAATAAAAGAAAAAAAAGGTTTTAATTTTATTTATTTTAAAAATATCCTTACATTGGCATCGGTGGAAAATTGTTGCTTATATGTTTCAAGTAATAGCAATATTGGAAAGTGGATTTGATTCTTTCATTTGTGGTAGTGTCTGAATTTACCAAATGAAGAAAGTTTTTCATCACCCAAGTTTCAATTGGACAGAAACTTGGAATCATACAAGTTGTATTGTATGATGAATGAGAATTTGTTGCTTATATGTTTCAAGTAATAGCAATATTGGAAAGTGGATTTGATTCTTTCATTTGTGGTAGTGTCTGAATTTACCAAATGAAGAAAGTTTTTCATCACCCAAGTTTCAATTGGACAGAAACTTGGAATCATACAAGTTGTATTGTATGATGAATGAGAATTTTCATCTTTGAAAAATTAAGACTAATTCTTTGATCACATGTATATGTGAGTCAATTGAAGGACTAAGGAATTAGGTACACTGGGTGTGCGCTGGTCAAGGTCCACCACAAAGATTGATTTGTCATGATTTACTAAAGACTAGTAAATATGATTGTACTTATAAGGTTAAGTATAATTCTGTAACATTGAAAAGGTTCCAATGTATGACAAAACAAATGAGAAGAATCAAATTAGGCAGAAGGATAAAAGTTTCTCAAAAGATGGGAGAGTACTTTAGTATCAGCTTTGTGATCATCTTAATGATTAAGAAACCATATCAAAATTTGTTCTCTAAGAAAGTCTTAGTGCATTCTTATGACTAAGAAGAAGGGATCTTGTAATTGTTGAAATGGTTAAATCATGAAGATGAATCATACTTCGTTCCAATACAAGTCTTGGAGTCATACTCCAAGATTGTAATTTGAGTGACATGTCATAAAGTAAGGTTTAAAACACTTATCAAATGTAAGAGTAAAATGTTTTCTACTCTTGTACATTTGAGATTGGTAAGTTGTGATGTCTTGGATGAGACAAAGACCAACTAAGACCAATTGTGTGAAGTGTTAGTCTTGATAAGAATCCGCACTATCTCTTGAATATTTGTTTTATCAAGGAATGGTTCTTGACTAGAAAAACTTATATGTCAAGAGGACAGTGGGAGCCTTAAAGATCCTGAAAGAGTTTTAAGATTTAATCAAGAGTGAAACCTGTAATTTATCACTAGCACACGAATTAAGGTTCGCAACCTATCGTGTTGACATAATTCTTATTTCTGTACCAACTTCAAATAAGTTGAATTTACATGTGAGTTATCAGAGTTCAACTTGGAAGCATTGGTGGGCCTTGTGCTACCAAGGTGACAAGAAACTAAGATTGAACAAGTTTCATCCGTGTAAGGCTGAATTTGTCACTAACCTTATCTTGTGATTATGGTTTTGACAAATTCGCATGGATAGGAACTCATACACTATAAAATCTAAGTGTCATAAGGTTTCTCTCCGATTCATGAAAATGATGGTGAGGAAACGCTTTCACTAAATAGATTTTAAGTAGATATCAATTGTGTCATTTGCATTTTCAAAAGTCATTAGTGGAGCGCGTGTGGTTAACCGGCACACTAATATGGACTTGTGAGAAATGGCAAATGCCTAAGCAATTGAGACTATGATTACGGCATCCCTTTTCATAGTTCTGAAAATTGTTTAGACACACATGTGAGCTATCTAAGAAAGGGTGTATGAATCTAAATTTCAGAAGTCCAGCAGATTTCTGGAAATATGTCAGAGCTAGTGGGAGCATAAGTATTATGCTGATAATCATCATGTTAGTGGGAGCATGATTATTATGATTAGTATTGCAAGCTAGCAATGTTAATTATAGAAAACAAAATTTCAATTTGTGAAGTTGCAGGGGTTGAAAAGTTGTTTTGCTATAATTAAGGGAGAGGAAATTATACTTCATTTCAATTCTAAAGCTTAGATTGAGATTTTAAGCATTTTTAGTCAATAATATATATGAATTTCATGTTGGAATGGTTCAAACTTGAGGAAATTCTATATATATTGCGTTCTCAAAATTCAATTATGACTACGGCATCCCTCTTCATAGTTAAATTTTGAGAACATGGCAAATAAAAATATTGTAGCAAAAGACTAGTCTAGTATCATGTCTTTATGTCAAACATCATGAATCGTGTCCCATATGCTTCGAATATAGGATCGATTGCATGTGCTATAATATTCATCTTTTCTAAATTTTCCAAATGCTTAAGGCATTGAGAAGGGAAAAGTCTAGAACTGGATATGACTAAAAGTGATTAAGCAATTGTTGAGGACAATCTGAGGTTTGCCAAAGATTGGTTTCTCAAGGATAATTGGAAGTATAGTGTTAATTTTAGCAGGACCATATTGACATTTTCTGAAAAGAAGTAACTCTTGTTCGGAAGTGATATTCAAAATGGGACTATGGAAATGTCTCCATAGTTAGAAATTATTCAATCTATGTAAGATTATGAAACTTAATGCAAGAAGGATGTTCCCAAGGAGCTGATCTCCTTTGGAATGCTCTGTAATGGTTATTGTCAAGTCTTTCTGACTTCGTGCATAATCATTACAAGAGGATCAATGCACATAAGTTTAGAAGCTAACAGATTTCAGTAAATGACATGAATTTGGAATTCTTGCATTTACAGTAAGGATTTGGGATTGTGAAATGAGTATCAATGGAATCATGTTCAATTGATCTACATGACAATGTAAGGATCATAGACAAACATAGTGTGCATACTTTGGGTATGGCATAACTATTGTTTAGAAAAATAAAGTGTACATGCTAGGAGCATGGGACGACTGTTGTTTTTTTTATTCAAGTCTTAAGTTGATATTTGAAACATTGAATAATGTGTAATCAATATGGTGATAAATAAAAGGTGGTTTTATTTATATTCAGAAGGGTTCTGAGACCATATTAGATTCGATTATTATTGTGTTTCACTTTGCATGTTTTGACTTCCAAAATAGCTAGCTTATTCTTTCTGAATGACTAAGTTATTTAAACACTCCACAGTCGTTCATATGTTGGAAGTAGGTATGAATCAAGACTGTCATGAATCGGGTTTGTAGATGGCTAAATGAGTTTAGTCATGGCGATGGTTGCTACAACATTCATGAGTGCTCATAAGTTATGAGTATTGGAATAAACCCACGCTCACTTGTATCACTTCATGGAATTTATCTCGAGTGATCGTGAGACGGTAATATCATATAAATCTTCAAACCTAGAGATATGAGTTGTTACCTATGAGTTGGTTGTGCATTGATTGCACGTAAACGCATCAGGAACTTGATGTTATAAAACGTGCCTTTGTGTACAATTCAACAAGTAGTAGAACAAGCATATGAGTCGAAGTTTATCTGTTCCTTCTAGAAATAGAAGCGATATCTGGGCCCCTCGATGATTTTGTTGTGACCTTTGTACCGGCCGGTCAGAACTGAATTGATGTGTTCGATTAAGTTCTTTGTCAAACAAATCGAAAATCGGGAAACAAACTGCTGGACAATAAGTACGACGTTGTTCCATGTATTTCTCCGGCTGATATCATGAGAACAGAGGATTATGTGATCACTTATCTAAAATGGCGCTTCATAGTTCGACAGAGTCTTCACTGTTCGAGGGAGTTTTCGAGAGCTACGATTGTTGGTTGGTTCCTGAAGTTATAGGCAAATATAGTTATTAGACTTATCCAAGTGGGAGTCTGTTGGATAAGGTGTCTAAGTCCATAACTTATTTGGTATATACTTGACCCGACCGGCATGGTCCATTTGGGTTGCATCTCATCCAAACTATTATGGATAATTTTATGAGAGTTATACACATATGTTTATTAATATATTATGAGTTATAATATATTAATATGAAGTTACGTTATTTAATTAGTTTTAGTCTTAAATTAATCATGGATTAATTTAGAGATTAAAAGGAATACTAATTAAATTATGGGCTATTTGTTTTATATAGTGTGGGCTAATACTCATTTGTTAATGGGTTAGGCTTATGTGGAAGTCCATGGATGATCCATGGAGCTTTTAACCCATGGATCCTTGGAAAAGGAAAAGACATGGGTTATTAGGGTTTCACCCTAACCATGCATACTATATAAGCATGCTTATGGAGCATGAAATGAGGCCTAAGAGAGAAAGCTAGTGATCTAGTGTGTGTGTGCATGTGTGTGGCCGATTTATACAAGGTGTATATAGTCTCTCAAAGTTTTCCAAGAGTTTGTGGTGTTTGTGATTCCATTTGAGGCATTCACACTATTGGTGCTTGGCCCTCAAACTCCTAAGAACCCAACACACCAAAAGGTATGTAATCTCTTCTAACTCTTTTATGTTGAAATGTTCCCCATGCCATGTTAGATAGGTTATAAACCTTGGAAAATTATTATTTTGCATGTATTTAGACAAACATAGATCCAAGGTTTATTAGGGTTGCATGCACACTTAGGAAGTGTTAGATTGCTCAAAACCCAACAGGTGCTAGGATCTACAACTCCAAGCAATCAACTACAACTATAAGGTAAGTATTTCTACTAGCTTTATTTGATTCATGTTCCCCATGCCATGCTAGTTAGTATATGAACCCTGGAAAAAATAATTATTTGCATGTATCTTAGACAAACATAGATCCAAGGTTTATTAGGGTTGCATGTACACTTAGGAAGTGTTAGAATGCTCCAAACCCATCAAATAATCACATCAAAACTCCTAATGGAAACAGGCATTAAGTTTATTTGAAAGACGTGTTGATTTAGGTTTAGGGTACATCTGATATAGATCTCCCCAGTGGATTCTATTTTCCTATTGGCCATTTCCACCTTAAAGGTTTCATTAAGCTTTTGGGGTTGTTGTTTGAACAAATGTTTAAATTTATTGCTCACAAAACTTCGTTCTGCTCCGGTATCAAATAGGATGCATGCATAAGTGTGGTTTAGGAGGAACATACCGGTAATGACAGCGGGATCCTAAACTGCTTCTCCCTAACCCATGATCAACACCCTTCCTGTTCCTCCATTTCCAGGATTGTTGTTGTTGGGGCAGTTTCGACGGAAATACCCATTTCTTCCACATCCATAGCAGGTGTGGCTGGGTCCTGCATTGTTGCTGCCATTGTCGATGTTGTTGTTGTTGCGATTATTGTTGTTGTTGTTTCCCTGTTGTTGGTTCTGTGGAGGGTAGGTTTTGCAATACCATGCCATGTGACCCTTCCGATTGCAACTGGTGCACTGTATCTCTCTGTATTCTCCATTATGATGGAGACCGCACTTGTTGCACTTGGGAAGATTATCAGAATAAGGCCTAGGGGCACTTGGAGCAGCTGAGGCTGGAGCATGTGGTGCGGGTGGAACTTGAGTGGTCGCAGCATTAACTGCCACTGTTTGCTACTTCTTGGATGCTTCGGAGCCTTGACGTCCCTTCCTCTTATTGTTATTCCCCTTTTTGTTGTCATTTTCCTTCTTACCTTTAGCATCCACTGGCTTCTCACCCTTCTTGTTGTTGTGGTCATACAACTTCTTGGCCAATCTCTTGGCACTGTCGAAAGTTTCGGGATTTGCAGCTATCACGTTCCCTTGGATCGGGGAGATTAGTCCGCAGATGAATCGCTCGAGCTTCTTTCCTTCTGAGGTGATCATGCCAGGGCATAGCAAGGACAGTTCGCTAAACCTTGATATGTATGCATCTATATCAGCGTTTCGGACGGTTAGATTCCACAACTCTTGTTCCATTTTCTGAATTTCGCCACGAGGGCAGTACTCAGCAATCAACATTTCTTTCATCTCTGCCCATGGCATGGAATTGGCTACGGGGAGTGTCATGGCTTCCACTTGTCCGTTCCACCAAGTGAGCGCTTGGTTAATGAAAGTTCATGCGGAAAAATTCACCTTCATCTCCTTAGGGCATTCACATATCTCGAACACCGGTTCCACCTTCTCGATCCATCGTTTCAGGGTGATCATTACTCCAGTGTCGTTAAAGGTTCGTGGTTTGGCGTTGGTGAAGTCCTTGTAGGATCATGTCTTGGTAGGTCCTTGATTTATCCCATTGTTCGAACTTCTAGCCCCTTGTCCGTTGACTCCTCCATTGTTCCTTTGGTGAATTTGCGCCATAGTTGCGGTGACTGCAGAAGATACCGCTGCCTGAAATGCAACGGAGTTGATCTCGGGCAGGATTGGCTCAGGGTTTCCACGGGTTGTTCATTGAGGCATCTTTCTGCCACGGAACGGAAAGCTGTTGAGTGACTGTGCTTTTTTTGAGATTGTGTTCCTATAAGCTAGGTGTATGGCACGAACTTAAGTAATTTCACAAATTAGCAGACAATGATGGATATGTAACACATAGTAGATTATAACTGTTGGGTTTTGAGCATTCTAACACTTCCTAAGTGTACATGCAACCCTAAATACCTTGGATCTATGTTTTCTCTATTATACATGCAAATAAGAACTTCCAAGGTATTATTCTAATCTAGCATACAAAACAATAACTATAGCAAGATAGAATACATACCTCTTTGGTGTAGACAATCTTCATGTAGCTTGAGTGCCTAGTGCCCCAAGTGTGACACCTCAAATGGAATCACAATCATCAAAACACTTGGAATGACTTGAGAGAATTCTACACTCTTCAAAATCGGCTAGCCCTTTCTTCACTATCTCTAGTGGCCAATTTTTCCTTAATAATAAGATGCTTATATAGTTACACAATTAGGGTAAACTCTTAATTGTCATGGCTTTCCATTTCCTTGGATCCATGGGTACAAATACACCATGGAGCATCCATGGACCATCCTATGGGTTTTAGCCCAACTTGATTATCCATGGAGCATTAGCCCACTATACAAGTATGGATGATTTACACAATCAACCCATATATTTAATTAGTCTTCTTTTGATCACTTAATTAATCCTAGATTAATTCTTGATCAATACTAATTAAATAATCTTATTATTCTTATTATTAATATACTAGAACTTATAATATATTAATAACCATAAGTGTCTTATTTCTCTCATTCAAGTGCATGATGGTATGCAACCCAAATGGACCATGCCGGGTCGGGTCAAGTCTTACCAAATATAGTTATGGACTTAGACATTAATCCAACAGTCTCCCACTTGGATAAGTCTAAAACTATTATTGCGTATGACTTCAGGAACCAACCGGCAATCGTAGCTCTCAAAAGCTTCTGTCGAACTCTGACCTTGTCGATGAACTCTGACCTTTGTCAGTGACTTGTCCATTAGATAAGGGATCATATATTCCTCCATTCTAGATATCATATGGACTGAGACATGGATTATAATCATTCTCTCTGTCCATTTGTTGTTTCCCGATTTCCGATTTATGACAACTGACTAATTGAACAAATCAAATCAGTCCTGGCCCGGCCGAGCACTTCCATTTGTCATCATTAAATCATCGAGGGGCCCACAGATATCGCTTTTATCCCGAAGGTAAAAGGAACGGATAAACTTCGACTCATATGGCTTGTTCTACTACTTGTTGAATCATACACAAAGGCACGTTTTATAGCACAGAGTTACCAAATGAGGTTTCGTGCAATCAATGTACTATCAACTCATAGTAACAACTCATATCTCTAGGTTTGAAGAATATAAGATATTATCGTCTCATGATCACTCGTGATAAAATCCATGAAGTGATTCCAATGAGCGCGGGTTGAATCCAATACTCAGAACTTATGAGCACTCATGAGTGTTGTAGCCCTTTGTCCAACACCTTAGACCTCTACAAGCCAACCCATGACAGTCTTAATTCATATCTACTTCCAACATATGACCGACTGTGGATGTTTGAATAACTTAGTAATTCAGGAAGAATAACCCAGTTTATTCGGGAAGTCAAAACATGCAAAATAAAACACAATAATAATTGAATCCAATATGGTATCAACCCTTTGAACATAAATAAAACACCTTTTATTTATCACCATATGATTACACATTATTCATTGTATACTGTTTCAGCTATCAACTTTATTCTTGAGTTTAAAACAATAGTTGTCCCATGCTCCAAGCATGTACACTATGTTTTCTTAAACACTAGTCATGCCACACACCAAGTATGCATACTATGTTTGTCTATGATCTTTACTTTGTGAACTAGATCAATTGAACATAACTTCAATGATTCTCTTTTCACACTCCCAAATCCTTACTGCAAATGCAAGAATTCCAAATTCATGCCATTTACAGAAATCTGTTAGATTCTAAACTTATATGCATTGATCCTCTTGTAACGATTATGCACAAAGTCACAAAGACTTGGCAACAATCATTACAGAGTATTCCAAAGGAGATCAACTCCTTGGAAATATCCTTCTTGCATTAAGTTTCCTTAATCTTACACAGATTGAAAATTCTAACTTTGAAACATTTCCAGATTCCATTTTGACTATCACTTCTGAACAAGAGTTGCCTCCTTACAGATTATGTCAATATGGTCCTTCCAGAATTATCACTATACTTCTAATTGTCCTTGAGTAACCAATCTTTGGTAAACCTTAGATTGTCCTCGACAATTGTTTAATCCCTTTAGTCATATCCAGTTCTAAACCTTTTCCCTTCTTAATGCCCCAGGCATTTGGAAAATTTTAGAACGGATGAATATAGCACATGTAATCGATCCTATATCCGAAGCGTATGGGACACGATTCATGATGTCTTACATAAAGACTAAACCAGTCTTTTGCTATAATATTTCCATTTCAATTTGCCAAGTTCTCATAATTCAGATTATGAAAAGGGATGCCGTAATCATAATCGAATTTTAGAACGCAAATAATGGACCCATATACAGAATTTCCTTATGTTGAGCCATTCCAACATGAAATTCATATATATCCTTGACTAAATGATTAAAACCTCACGATCTAAGCTTATAGATTTGAGATGAAGCATAATTTCCTCTCCCTTAATTATAGCAAAACAACTTTTTCCCAATTGAAACTTTTGTTTTCTATAATTAACATTGCTAACTTGCAATACTTATCATAATTATCATGCTCCCACTAACATGATGATTATTAGCATAACACTTATGCTCCCACTAGCTTTGACATGTACTTAGAAATCAGCTGGACAGTCTGAAATTTAGATTCATACACCCTTTCCGTAGATAGCTCACCTATGTGTCTAAGCAATTTCAAGAACCATGAAAAGGGATACCGTAATCATGGTCTCAATTGCTTAGGCATTTGCCATTTCTCACAAGTCCATGTTAGTGTGCCGGTTAACCACACGCGCTCCACTAACGACTTTTGAAAATGCAAATAACACAATTGATATCTTCGTAAAATCTACTTAGTGAAAGCGTTTCCTCACCATCATTTTCATGAATCGGAGAGAAACCTTATGACACTTAGATTTATATGGTGTATGAGTTCCTACTCATATGAATTTGTCAAACCATAATCACAAGACAAAGATAATGACAAATCCAAAACCATATGGATTGAACTCAATCTTAACTTCTTGCCACCTGGCAGCTCAAGGGCCTGCCATTGCTTCCAAGTTGTTATGCAACAAACTGAGAACTCTAAGAACTCATATGCAAAGCCAACTTTAACTGGAATGGGCACAGTTATGTCAACACGATAGGTTATAAACCTCAAGTCGTGTGCTAGTGAAGAACTTCAGGTTTTATTCTTGATTATTTCTTGAGACTTTCAAGACCTTTAAGACTCCCACTGTCCTCTTGACATATAAGACTCCCTTGTCAAACATCCAAGAGATAGTGTGGATTCTAATCAAGAAAAACACTTTACCCAATTGGCCTAAGTTGGTCTTTGTTTTATCCAAAACATCACAACTTACCAATTTCAAATGTACAAGAGTAGAAATCTTTTACTCTTACATTTGACAAGTGTCTTAAACCTTCTTTAAGACATGTCACTCAAATGACAATCTTGGAGTATGACTCTAAGACTTGTATTGGAACGAAGTATGACTCATCTTCTTGATTTAACCATTTCAACAATTCAAGTTCCTCTTCTTAGTCATAAGAATGCACTAAGATTTCCTTAGAGAACTAATTTTGATATGGTTTCTTAATCATTAAGATGATCACAAAACTGATACTAAAGTACTCTCCCATCTTTTCAGATATGAGAAACTTTTATCCTTCTACCTAATTTGATTCTTCTTATTCGCCCTGCCATACATTGGAACCTTTTCCAATGTCTCAGAGTTACACTTAAGCTTGTAAGTATAATCATATTTACTGAGCTTTAGTAAACTATGACGAATAGTCTTATCAATCTTTTGTGGTGGACTTAATCAGTGCACAAGAATATGTACTCGATCCCTTAGTCCTTTACTTGACTCACACATCCATGTGGCCGAGTAATTAGTCTTAATTTTCCAAAACTTGAAAGTTCTCATTCATCATGCTATACGACTTGCATGATTCCAAGTTCCGGTCCAATTGAAACTTGGGTGATGAGAATCTTTCCTTATTTGGTAAATCTAGACACTACCACAAATGAAAGAATCAATTTCATATTTCCACTCTTGCTCTTAATGGAATCATATAAGCAACAAAAATTTCCATAGATGCCATTGTAAGGATATTTTAAAATAAATAAAATCAAAAATTTTCTTTTATTTTAGAACTTTGTGGAAAAACTTATCCTTACAATCCATATGAAAACTTGTTGTTATCTATTCCTAGGCAATATCTCATAACTCCTAAGAAGTAGCTCAAGAATCCGATCTTCAAACTACGCGATAGAAATCCATCTACGCCATCAGATTCAAAATATTCTTTCTTTAAGTTTCTTCACTTTTCTTTGATTCTTAAAACATCACCATGTGACCTAGTCACATCATGTATCAGGAATCTCAGAATAGAAACTTAGCAAAGTTAGATAGTGGAATTTACCTGAAGTAGAGTCAAACTTATTGACTTTAACATCCTTAGGTAAATTTGGCAGCTTCACAACCAATGCCCCTTCCCTTGGCAATATAAACATATGGACCCTTTGATAATGGTACACGGGACTATCACAGACTTAGCTTTTCTCTTTACCATTTGGTCAACCGAGTTGACTATGGCCGATCCCTTTCCATTGGGAAGAGAATGCTTTACTGGATATCCAATGTCATCATTGTCAATGTCTATAAAGTTTTAGGAAGTTGATCTTAGCAAATAGATAAGATCATTAAGGGTCTTGTCATAGTCTGTTTCATAGGTGTCCCAAAGGAACTCACTATGTGACTTAGAAAGTGATTGAACCACCAACTTTCTCAAGACTTTGACACCCAACTCTCTCGGCTTGTCAATATGTGACTACATCTCCAAGATGTGTTCACACCTAGACCTTGCCTTGCCAATAGGGCTTGAGTGACCTTAAACTTTTCAAGAACTTGTGGGTTGGGGAGAATAATTGGAGGAGGTGAAAGAAGTATGATTTCCAAAGGACATCATCTTCATTTAGGAAACCTTGTTTCACTAGATTTGGGAAGATCATAGGTGTCTATTACAGACATCTTTTGGGAGATATTCAAGATAGTTGATTTAAAGTCCTTAATATGACACCCAATATGAAATATTAAGGGTAGGACCCAATAAACTATTTTATAACTTAGAAGAGGTATGCCGTAATCCAAGCTATAAAATATTTGAAGGTAGGTGAATGATGATTCACCAATTTCCACCAAGATAAATGAAATGAATTATTAGGTTTTAATTGGTTTTGAAACTCCTAGATCTTTGAGATTCATTGAACTTTTCAAAGGCATGTTTCAATCTCGAGTGTGCCCTTCAGGTTTTGTGACTGGGATGCCGAGGATCACAAAACAAGGTGTGAAGTAACCATGCAAATCACTTGGTACCCTTAATAAATTACCCCTCAATCGATGTGCCGGTTAACCACACACGCTCCATCGATACAATGATAAATATTAAGTCACCCTTTACCTACCTTGTTAAGTCCAAGTTAGTGTGCCGGTTAACCACACACGCTCCACTAACGACTTAGACAAAGTGTAAAGTGTAATTTCATGGGTTAGCACCTTATTCACATTTTTCCTAAGTAACTAAGATTGGGTATTATTAAGAGTTTAGTTACTTAGTATTATCATTAATACTTTTAATGAAGGGAGAATTCTAGTCCTGTCAAACCCGTTCGGCTAACGACCCTCCACCAGTCAAGCAAGCGGTGGGTGAGAGTGGACACCCATTAAGTTGCCATTTTATAGGCAACAACCTTATACCCACCTTATAGACCGGCTTCGTGAATGAGGCGTACTAGCGGTAAGACTGACTTTACTCTTATACATATATATATTATTAACTTATAATATTATAAAGTATAAGGGTTGAATTTTAACTTTTAAAATTCTAAGGGCTAACTTGGAATTAAAGTATTCATAAGTGAAAACTTTACAAATTCCAAAACTTGAGGGCAAGTTTTGAAACTATTCAAAACTAATTAATTCCATAACTTATGTGTTTAAAGTAGTTTTAATCCAAAAACTCTTCAAGTTCCATAACTTGAGGACAAGTTATGGAAGACTTTAAACTAATAAAAAAATTAACTTTTCTTTATTTTATAACTTATGGAATTAATTAAGGTTACACCTTTTTTTTATTTTATTTTATTTTATTAAATGAAGAGACTCTTGGTCCTCCATAACTTGAGGACAAGTTATGGAGTCATAAAACCTTTTAATTAGAACTAGACTCTTCATTTTTGTAACCTTTGCCATTTTTTATGAGTTTTATGATTCTTAAATGTGACTTTTCATATAACTTGAGGACAAGTTACAAAAACACATTTTAGAATCAATTCTTAGATTAATTTGGATTAAAATCAACTATCACATAATTTTATTCATTAATCTAAATTTACTCATAAAACAAGGTAACACAAAAAACTTTTGGTGATCCATAACTTATTCTTAAGTTATGGAATCCTTTAAAACATTAACACCAAATTTTGTAACTCCAAAAAAACTTTGAATCAGTTTTTTTTTTTAAAACCTTTTCATATCCATAACTTATGGATGTTTCAAAAAATAAAACTCTTTAGATCAAACTTTTAAAACTAATAAAATAATCATATTATTTTATCTTTTATTAAATTTGACCTAATTCAACTCATAAAGCAAATTATTCAAATTTTACAAATAATTAGTTTTTCACAAGAACAAGTAATTATCTTAAAATTTGACAAACTTCATGTTTTTTTTTCAACTTTGAAAATAAAATATTTGCATCAATATAACAGAAAACAACCCGTGGCTCTGATACCACTGTTGGGTTTTGAGCATTCTAACACTTCCTAAGTGTACATGCAACCCTAAATACCTTGGATCTATGTTTTCTCTATTATACATGCAAATAAGAACTTCCAAGGTATTATTCTAATCTAGCATACAAAACAATAACTATAGCAAGATAGAATACATACCTCTTTGGTGTAGACAATCTTCATGTAGCTTGAGTGCCTAGTGCCCCAAGTGTGACACCTCAAATGGAATCACAATCATCAAAACACTTGGAATGACTTGAGAGAATTCTACACTCTTCAAAATCGGCTAGCCCTTTCTTCACTATCTCTAGTGGCCGATTTTTCCTCAATAATAAGATGCTTATATAGTTACACAATTAGGGTAAACTCTTAATTGTCATGGCTTTCCATTTCCTTGGATCCATGGGTACAAATACACCATGGAGCATCCATGGACCATCCTATGGGTTTTAGCCCAACTTGATTATCCATGGAGCATTAGCCCACTATACAAGTATGGATGATTTACACAATCAACCCATATATTTAATTAGTCTTCTTTTGATCACTTAATTAATCCTAGATTAATTCTTGATCAATACTAATTAAATAATCTTATTATTCTTATTATTAATATACTAGAACTTATAATATATTAATAACCATAAGTGTCTTATTTCTCTCATTCAAGTGCATGATGGTATGCAACCCAAATGGACCATGCCGGGTCGGGTCAAGTCTTACCAAATATAGTTATGGACTTAGACATTAATCCAACAATAACATCATAGTAAAACATATAAAAATTTTCATTAATATTATCCGCACTTTTATACATGAAATTTTTTCTCGAAAGAGCATACATAAGCGGTACAAGTTCGGCAGCATAACAACTCTATGAGTAGTGTAGTCAATTAAACATAGAGTCGGGGTACATAGCATAGATCCTAGTGACATAGTAAGATTAGTCTATCCCTATCACTCTATGGAGCGCCCTATGACAACAGCAAGATCATATGCCGAAGTGTTGAGCCAACAACTGAGCCATCTCAGTCATTTCTCCAATGACCTCATCCCTCCCATGCTCAGCTCGCACTGCACGTGCTTCCATGGCAAATAGCTGTTGTTGCAGGGAGGCGATATCAGCTTCGTGGTAGCGATTCTCCCTTGCGGGATTCACTAGTGGGGCGGCGTGATACTGCTGCGCCTCGCTGACAGGTGACGTGGCGTGGTCCTTGCCTGAGTCTTGTTCTTCCTCCATGTCATCATCGGCCTCTTCAAATTCATAGTTAGTGTTCGTGTACTCGTTAGGCCCAACGTCGTGTGCTTCCCCTTGATCTCCTTCAGGGTCATCTTCAAGCATCCCCTGAGCCACCAAGACCTGATGAAACTGAATGCCCTGCCGCTTGTGACAACCCGAAATTTCCATTCGGTCAAACCCTAAAAGTCAACCACTTCGTATCGTAAATTAATATCATTATTTCTTATTTTTAAGAAATATAAAGTTTGTTTGATTATTTTAATATTATTTTTATACGAACGGGTGAAAGAAAGTGTCGTCTCGGGTTTTAAAATTTTAAAACCGCAAACACCTCGTGTCTTAGAAACTCTTGGCCAAACTATTTCATTTGTGTCAAAAATTCATACCAAAATCCGAAAACTCATACTTATCCATGAGTTTACTCCTTAAGTCTAGTCAATAGGAGTTTACTCCCCATTTATCCAAAAGAGTAAGCTCCCAAAAGAGTAAACTCAAGAAACACTCTCAAGTATCAAACTAGAAACAATTCGAAATCTTCAATCTTGTAAGTGTTCTAACCATTTCAAGTTAGTAACACACTTAATCTAGTGTTTGTGCATCTATTCATCCATTCACTTTTGTGTTTTGATTAGATTTCCAAAAACACCAAGAACACCAAGAACACACACTAAGTGTTCTTGGACTTTTAGCATACTTCAAGCTTCCTTATAGTAAGTACTTCACTCCTTGAGTCTTATTGAGTTAGTATTACAAGTTAGCAACAAGAAAATATGCCAAGAACACATGGAACAAGGTGTTCACGGTCCAAGAAGGTTCTTGGGCCGTAAACACCATATAAGGCACCAAAGTGTGCCTAAGTCACAAATCTAAGCCCTAGTTGGATGTTTAAACCTTCCTTAACATGTTTGAACCTTCCCTTGATGATTTTAAGCCATGAAAAACACCAAATGGTTCCATGATCATGTGTTTACGGTTTAGGGATCTTCCAAAACTGTAAACACCCTAAAGTGTGTCTAAATGGGTGATTTTCCTTCCTTAGGCTTAGAAACTAGCACACACCCTTACCTAATTGTGTTAGGGACTTGAAAACATGGAAATACACTTCTCCATAAGGGTTTACGGTAGTAAAACCAAAGGAAAATGCCATGAGGCCGTAAACTCCTCAAAGGGGGTATTTTATTGCCCTAGTCCACTCTAAAGGCCAAACCACTTTGTAGAATTGCTTAAAAAGGATTGCTAAACCACAAAACAACACCTAGTCATTAGGACTAGAGTTTACGACTGTAAACTCTAGAGTGTACTGCCATAAACTCTTTGATTTATGACATCAAAACCGTAAACTCCAAGGTAGTTTACCCTTGAACCCCAAACACCATAGCAAGGTCCTTTAGCACTTAGATGCAATCCTTATGGATTGTAGCACTTATATAAGGTGTTTTACATGCCTTAGGATGTCTTAACTTTGTCTATTAGTGGTTTAAATTCTAATTGAATACATATATGTGTGATTATATGTTAACTAGGATCAGTGAGTGTGAACAACTCTTCACTTGTCACCTACCTATCCTGCATCAGTCAGTACACCCAAACCACCACCTACAAGTGAGTTCATACCTCTAAATCAATGTTTTAAATGATTTTAAATGCTTTAATATGGGGGAATACAAGTAGAAAACTGTTGGGTTTTGAGCATTCTAACACTCCTAAGTGTACATGCAACCCTAAATACCTTGGATCTATGTTTTCTCTATTATACATGCAAATAAGAACATCCAAGGTATTATCCTAATCTAGCATACAAAACAATGACTATAGCAAGATAGAATACATACCTCTTTGGTGTAGAAAGTCTTCATGAAGCTTTAAGAGCTTAGCCCCAATAGTGTGGAAGCCTCAAGTGGAATCACAAATCACCAAGACACCTTGGAAGACTTTAGAGAATATAGATACTTGGTTCTCTCTAGTGAAATTGGCTAGCCCTTCTTAGTGTACCACACTAGTGCCAATTTCACCAACCAAGGACATCTTTATATAGTGTGGAGGATTAGGGTTAAACCCTAATACCCATGACCTTTCATTTCCTAGGATCCATGGGTTAAACACTCCATGGACTATCCATGAAAGCTTAGCCCAACCTAAATGAACTTGGCCCATTCCATATATATAAGAGTCCATATTTAATTAATTCCTTTTGATCACTTAATTAATTATAAATTAATTCTTGATCAATACTAATTAAATAATATTATTCCATAATAATATATTAGAACTTATAATATATTAATATTAATCATAAACATACTATTCTCAAAAGATTATCCATATAAATTGTGTCGGTGAAGTGCAACCCAAATGGACCATGTCGGGTCGGGTCAAGTACATACCAAATATAGTTATGGACTTAGACATTAATCCAACAGTCTCCCACTTGGATAAGTCTAAAACTATTATTGCGTATGACTTCAAACCTAACTGGCAATCGTAGCTCTTAAAGCCGCTGTCGAACTCTGATCTTGTCAACGAACTTGTCCATTAGATAAGGGATCATATATTCCTCCATTCTAGATATCATATGGACTGAGACATGGATTATAATCATTCTCTCTGTCCATTTGTTGTTTCCCGATTTCCGATTTATGACGACTGACTAATTGAACAAATCAAATTAGTTCTTGCTCGGCCGAGCACTTCCATTCGTCATCATCAAATCATCGAGGGGCCCACAGATATCTTTATCCCGAAGGTAAAAGGAATGGATAAACTTCGACTCATATGGCTTGTTCTACTACTTGTTGAATCATACACAAAGGCACGTTTTATAGCACCGAGTTACCAAATGCGTTTTCGTGCAATCAATGTACAACCAACTCATAGTAACAACTCATATCTCTAGGTTTGAGGAATATAAGATATTATCATCTCATGATCACTCGTGATAAAATCCATGAAGTGATTTCAATGAGCGCAGGTTGAATCCAATACTCAGAACTTATGAGCACTCATGAGTGTTGTCGCCCTTTGTCCAACACCTTAGACCTCTACAAGCCAACCCATGACAGTCTTGATTCATATCTACTTCCAACATATGACCGACTGTGAATGGTTGAATCCAATATGGTATCAAAAGCTAGTTTATTCGGGAAGTCAAAACATGCAAAGTGAAACACAATAATAATTGAATCCAATATAGTATCAAAACCTATGAACATAAATAAAACACCTTTTATTTATCACCATATGATTACACATTATTGTTTGTATACTGTTTCATCTATCAACTTTATTATTGAATTTAAAACAATAGTAGTCCCATGCTCCAAGCATGTACACTATGTTTTCTAAACACTAGTCATGCCATACACCAAGTATGCATACTATGTTTGTCTATGATCTTTACTTTGTGAACTAGATCAATTGAACATAACTTCAATGATTCTTTTTTCACACTCCCAAATCCTTACTGCAAATACAAGAATTCCAAATTCAAGTCATTTACTGAAATCTGTTAGATTCTAAACTTATATGCATTGATCCTCTTGTACTGATTATGCACAAAGTCAGAAAGACTCGACAACAATCATTACAGAGTATTCCAAAGGAGATCAACTCCTTGGAAACATCCTTCTTGCATTAAGTTTCCTAATCTTAAACAGATTGAAAATTCTAACATTGAAACATTACCAGAATCCATTTTGACTATCACTTCTGAACAAGAGTTGCCTCCTTACAAACTATGTCAATATGGTCCTTCCAGAATTATCACTATACTTCCAACTGTCCTTGAGCAACCAATCTTTGGTAAACCTTAGATTGTTCTCGAGAATTGTTTAATCCTTTTAGTCATATCCAGTTCTAAACCTTTTCCCTTCTTAATGCCCCATGCATTTGGAAAATTTTAGAAAGGATGAATATAGCACATGTAATCGATCCTATATTCGAAGCATATGGGAATCGATTCATGATGTCTCACATAAAGACTAAACCAGTATTTTGCTATAACATTTCCATTTCAATTTGCCAAGATCTCATAATTCAGATTATGAAAAGGGATGTCGTAATCATAATCGATGTTTAGAACGCAAATAATGGACCCATATACAGAATTTCCTTATGTTGAGCCATTCCAACATGAAAATCATATATATTTCCTTGACTAAATGATTAAAACCTCACGATCTAAGCTTATAGATTTGAGATGAAGTATAATTTCCTCTCCCTTAATTATAGCAAAACAACTCTTTCCCAGTTGAAACTTTTGTTTTCTATAATTAACATTGCTAGCTTGCAACCTTTATCATAATTATCATTCTCCCACTAACATGATGATTACTCGCATAACACTTATGCTCCCACTAGCTTTGACATGTACTCAGAAATCAGTTGACTTTCTTACCAAAGTTCTGATTTCTGATACTAGATTGTTTTGATAAAACTTTATCAAAATCATACACCTTCCCTTAGATAGCACACTTGTGTGTCTAAACAATTATGAAGAGGGATGCCGTAATCATAATGGTTAGCCCTTTTTGCCACTTCTCACAAGTCCAGGTTAGTGTGCCGGTAAACCACACACGCTCCACTAACGATTTTGAGAATGCAAATATCACAATTGCTATCTAGCTAAAATCTACTTAGTGAAAGTGTTTCCTCACCATCATTTTCATGAATCAGAGAGAAACCTTATGACACTTAGATTTAATGGTGTATGTGTTCTTATCCATGTGAATTGTCAAAACCATAGACACAAGGCAAGGATAATGACAAATCCAAACCCATATGGATTGAACTCAATCTTAACTTCTTGCCACCTGGTAGCTCAAGGGCTTACCATTGCTTCCAAGTTGTTATGCAACCAATTGAGAACTCTAAGAACTCATATGCAAATCCAACTTTAACTGGAATGGGAACAGAATATGTCAACACGATAGGTTATAAACCTCAAGTCGTGTGCTAGTGAAGAACTTCAGATTTTATTCTTGATTAGTTCTTGAGACTTTCAAGACCTTTAAGACTCCCACTGTCCTCTTGACATATAAGACTTTCCTGTCAGATATTCAAGAGATAGTGTGGATTCTAATCAAGACAAACACAATTTGCCTAAGTTGGTCTTTGTTTTATCCAAAACATCACAACTTACCAATTTCAAATGTACAAGAGTAGAAAACTTTTACTCTTACATTTGACAAGTGTTTTAAACCTTCTTTAAGACATTTCACTCAATTTACAATCTTGGAGTATGACTCTAAGACTTGTATTGGAACGAAGTATGACTCATCTTCTTGATTTAACCATTTCAACAATTCAAGTTCCTCTTCTTAGTCACAAGAATGCACTAAGATTTTCCTTAGAGAACTAATTTTGATATGGTTTCTTAATCATTAAGATGATCACAAAACTGATTCTAAAGTACTCTCCCATCTTTTAAGATTTGAGAAACTTTTATCCTTCTGCCTAATTTCATTCTTCTTATTCGCTCTGCCATACATTGGAACCTTTTCCAATATCTCAGAGTTACACTTAAGCTTGTAAGTATAATCATGTTTACTGAGCTTTAGTAAACTATGACGAATAGTCTTGTCAATCTTTTGTGGTGGACTTAATCAGTGCACAAGAATGTGTACTCGATCCCTTAGTCCTCTACTTGACTCACACATCCATGTGAACGAGTAATTAGTCTTAATTTTCCAATACTTGAAAATTCTCATTCATCATGCTATACAACTTGCATGATTCCAAGTTCCGGTCCAATTGAAACTTGGGTGATGAAAATCTTTCCTTATTTGGTAAATTTTGACATTACCACAAATGAAAGAATCAATTTCATATTTCCACTCTTGCTATTATTGGAATCATATAAGCAACAATTTTTTTCTCAAATGCCATTGTAAGGATATTTTAAAATAAATAAAATCTAAAATTTTTCTTTTATTTTAAAACTTTGCGGAAAAACTTATCCTTACAATCCATATGAAAACTTGTTGTTATCTATTCCTAAGCAATATCTCATAACTCCTAAGAAGCAGCTCAAGAATCTGATCTTCAAACTACGCGTTAGAAATCCATCTACGCGATCAGATTCAGCATATTCTTTCTTTAAGTTTCTTTACTTTTCTTTGATTCTAAAAAACATCAAGATGTGACCCAGTCACATCATGTATCAAGAATCTCAGATTAGAAACTTAGCAAAGTTAGATAGTGGACTTTACCTGAAGTAGAGTCAAACTTATTGACTTTAACATCCTTAGGTAAATTTGGCAGCTTCGCAACCAATGCCCCTTTCTTTGGCAATATAAACATATGGACCCTTTGATAATGGTACACGAGACCATCACAGACTTAGCTTTTCTCTTTACCATTTGTTCAACCGAGTTGATTATGGCCGATCCCTTTCCATTGGGAAGAGAATGCTTTTCTGGATTTCCTGTGTCACTATTGTCAATGTCCATCAATTTTTCAGGAAGTTGATCTTAACAAATAGATAAGATCATTAAGGGTCTTGTCATAGTCTGTTTCATAGGTGTTCCAAAAGAACTCACTATGTGACTTAGAAAGTAGTTGAACCACCAACTTTCTCAAGACTTTGACACCCAACTCTCCCGACTTGTCAATATGTGACTACATCTCCAAGATGTGATCACACCTAGACCTTGCCTTGCCAATAGGGCCTGAGTGACCTTAAACTTTTCAAGAACTTGTGGGTTGGGGAGAATAATTGGAGGAGGTGAATGAAGTATGATTTACAAGGGACATCATCTTCATTTAGGAAAGCTTGTTTCAAGAGATTTGGGAAGATCATAACTATCTAAACCAGACATCTTTTGGGAGACATTCAAGATAGTTGATCTTAAGTCCTTAATATAACACCCAATATGAAATATTAAGGCTAGGACCCAACAAACTATTTTATAACTTAGAAGAGGTATGCCGTAATCCAAGCTATAAAATATTTGAAGGTAGGTGAATGATGATTCACCAATTTCCACCAAGATAAACGAAATGTATTATTAGGTTTTAATTGGTTTTTGAAACTCCTAGATCTTTGAGATTCATTGAACTGTTCAAAGGCATGTTTCAATCTCGAGTGTGCCCTTCAAGTTTTGTGACTGGGATGCCGAGGATCACAAAATAAGGTGTGAAGTAACCATGCAAATTACTTGGTACCCTTAAGTGTTTACCCCTCAATCGATGTGCCGGTTAACCACACACGCTCCATCGATACTATGATAAACATTAAATTACCCTTTACCTACCTTGTTAAATACGAGTTATTGTGCCGGTTAACCACACACGCTCCACTAACCGACTTAAACAAAGTGCAAAGTGTAATTTCGTGGATTAGCACCTTATTCACATTTTCCTAAGTAACTAAGATTGGGTATTATTAAGAGTTTAGTTACTTAGTATTTATCATTAATACTTTTAATGAAGGGAGAATTCTAGTCCTGTCAAACCCGTTCGGCTAACGACCCTCCACCAGTCAAGCAAGCGGTGGGTGAGAGTGGACAACCATTAAGTTGCCATTTTATAGGCAACAACCTTATACCCACCTTATAGACCGGCTTCGTGAATGAGGCGTACTAGCGGTAAGACTGACTTTACTCTTATACATATATATATATATTATTAACTTATAATATTATAAAGTATAAGGGTTGAATTTTAAATTTTAAAATTCTAAGGGCTAACTTGGAATTAAAGTATTCATAAGTGAAAACTTTTCAAATTCGAAAACTTGAGGGCAAGTTTTGAAACTATTCAAAACTAATTAATTCCATGATTTATGTGTTTAAAGTAGTTTTAATCCAAAAACTCTTCAAGTTCCATAACTTGAGGACAAGTTATGGAAGACTTTAAACTAATTAAAAGAATTAACTTTTCTTTATTTTATAACTTATGGAATTAATTAAGGTTACACTTTCTTTATTTATTTATTTAATGAAGTGACTCTTGAACCTCCATAGCTTAAGGACAAGACTCTTCATCTTTTGTAACCATTGCCAACTTTTATGAGTTTTATGAAACTTAAATGTGACTTTTCATATAACTTGAGGACAAGTTACAAAAACACATTTTAGAATCATCTCTTAGATTAATTTGGATTGAAAACAACTATTTCACTGAACTTTCTATTAATCTAAGCAACTCATAAGAACAAGATAATTCAAATTAAACTTTTTCATGTAATTAGTCTAAACCTTAAACTAATACAAAACATGAATCTATTGACAATTATCCCTTTGAAATTGGATTAGCATGAACATTACCACACAAAAACAAGTTTATAAGTTCAAAAACATCTTAGGGTAATGTTCCTAGTCCAATTCTAGCCAAAAAAGTCGAATTTATGCTGACTGGGGTTCCAACTCGTCGAGTGCACGAACCAACTCGGCGAGTTGGATGCTTTTTGCCTTGGACTCGGCGAGTCTGCTGGGCAGATAGCATCAAAACTCGATTTTCCAGCTTCTTTTGCAAGTATAACAAGAAAACAAGCCTAGGCTCTGATACCACTGATGGGTTTTGAGCATTCTAACACTCCTAAGTGTACATGCAACCCTAAATACCTTGGATCTATGTTTTCTCTATTATACATGCAAATAAGAACATCCAAGGTATTAACCTAATCTAGCATACAAAACAATGACTATAGCAAGATAGCATACATACCTCTTTGGTGTAAAAAGTCTTCATGAAGCTTTAAGAGCTTAGCCCCAATAGTGTGGAAGCCTCAAGTGGAATCACAAATCACCAAGACACCTTGGAAGACTTTATAGAATATAGATACTTTGTTCTCTCTAGTGAAATTGGCTAGCCCTTCTTAGTGTACCACACTAGTGCCAACTTCACCAACCAAGGACATCTTTATATAGTGTGGAGGATTAGGGTTAAACCCTAATACCCATGACCTTTCATTTCCTAGGATCCATGGGTTAAACACTCTATGGACTATCCATGAAAGCTTAGCCCAGCCTAAATGAACTTGGCCCATTCCATATATATAAGAGTCAATATTTAATTAGTTCCTTTTGATCACTTAATTAATTATAAATTAATTCTTGATCAATACTAATTAAATAATATGATTCCATAATAATATATTATCCATATAAATTGTGTCGGTGAAGTGCAACCCAAATGGACCATGCCGGGTTGGGTCAAGTACATACCAAATATAGTTATGGACTTAGACATTAATCCAACAAAAACAACATGTTATTAAATCATCCATATGTATTTACAACTGTGTTTTCATTCAGCAGATTTTCACATACTACAAAATGTGATGCATGAAATGGTTTTCTATCTTAAAAATACTTTGTTATCAAATGTATTACTTTTGAAACGTTTATTTAAAATGACATCAAGTCACTTTTATTATTGTTTCAAAACTCTTAGATGTCTTACAAAACCATTTTTACCTTCTTGAGCAAAACTACATTTATACACATATGTTCTTATATATGTATTGATGTTATAGTTTTCATTTCTTCATTTAGTTTCCTTCACTCTTGTGTAACAAGGGTGTATAAACCTACTTGAACAATCAATTACCTTTTAGTTAACTATCATAGGGATAGTTAGAAAATATCAAACATTATTCCTATTACAAGGAATCACACAAGAGTCAGTTCATTCATGAGTACATATACATATACTTACCTGATACATGAGTACATATATATAGACTTATCTGATACATGAGTACATATACATATACTTACCTGATACACGAGTACCGTTACATAGATGCATTATCCTGTATTCACTTACCTGGATACTTGTACCTTGAGTTACAAGGAAGATTTATTAGAGTCTTCTCTGTAAATTGTCTTTCCTATCCCAGTTCAACGGGATATCTAGGCGGGACTAACCATTCCGAATCCCAACTGATTAGCACCAGTGGTTGATGACCATCTACGGAGGTCTAAGGTTAATACTTATACTAGGTAGATCGATTTCGGGACTAACCCTCCTTCCATTCTGTTGCTACTACAGAGGATGAGTGGACAATCTTCGGATGTTCATCAGGTTATACTTTTCGCTTACTGCGATGTTGTGTTAGTCCTAGTACCAAGTGATAACACTTACATTAGTACATTTTCCTAATTACTTTATTTTGTGATACTTTCACATAAACGAGGAGTTAGACTATGTACTTTAGTGCTAGTCAATAGAAAGGAAAAACTACCACTTTACTTACAGAACATTCGGGTCTTGGTAGAAGACTACATTTCATAATAATAGAAAATAAGGGATTTTCTAGGGCTTTTAATACTTATATCAACATTTTCATTTAAAAGATTTACATGGCATTCATAACAGCTTTTCAAACCAAGACAACGACACTTAAATACTTATGAATTGACTAGCTTTAAAGCTGAAACTCTCTTTCAAAATAACTTGTATTCTCAGGTCACCAGTAGACAGGTACGATGGCCAGGTTTTGAGAAGATGGAGCACAGACAAATCTCGTCTTTTATTTTGATTATATATTTTTGGCGTCTTATTACAATGAAAGAACACACATGTATTAAAACTTTACTTATAATGCAATGGATGATGTTGCTGCTTGTTTAGTATTTTACACTGTTGTGATACTGTACATGACGTCCTCCACCCCGGAACGTTTCCGCCGATCACGGTTTTAGGGTGTGACAGAATGGTATCAGAGCATTGTTTATAGTGAATATAGTATATCAACCCATAAAAGATATACTAACTATAAATACATAGGGATTAAAACACTCGGTCTAAGAGTTATACTTTTAAATAATAAAATATTTAAGTAAGTATACGTTCCTGCATTCATATTAAAATCAGTGTCACAATGACAAGAACAAAAGTATTACGATTGTTGAATATAACAAGTAAGCCTGGGGATATATGGTCAGTCTTGGGAATGGTATAGCCTGATCAACTATGATGGTCCAAGGAGTGATTAGCATATGCCGAAGAATGGTTGTGATGTGGCAACAAGTCTAAAAACTTACTAACATAACCATAAAGAAATACCATAGGGGTATTTGGTATTACTGTAATTACCTTAGTCAGTTCGCCTATTTAGCCATATCTTATATCCCTTTTCTCGCGTAGATTAAAATGGCTGGATTTCACCATGGCGATTCGTACTTCCCAAACCAAGGAAATGTTGGTTGGCTAGAGGCGGAGCCTGAAGTCAACAACGTACCCCCAGCTGCTCAAAACCGAAACCTGAACCCCCACCCTGCATTTCAAGGACCCACACCCCTGTGGGCTACAAACTTGAATACATGGAGCCAGGAACAAGGTTAGCCCATTCCCTACAATGGAGACCGAAGTTTCTGTTGGAATAGTGTCTAAGGCTGCAACTATATTAGGCAAGTATTTGACCCGATTGTGCATGGTCCTTTTGGGTTGCCTTCACCATAGCAACTTGATAGGATGATTTATTAAGAGAGAGTAAATATTATTAATATATTATGGGAATAATATAAAGAATAATATATTTTCATTTGATTAATATAAGTCATAGAATTAATTGGAATTAATTTGGTGACTTGAAGAGGTTAATTAAATAAAGGGGTATAAACTGTCAATTGTTTGATAGTTAAGCTTTAGACTGTAAATCCTTATAGATATATAGTGGACGGATTCTAGAAGCTAGGATAGCTTCAAAATCGTCCATGACTTATCTAAGGAAAGGATTTGGATAGCCTTAAGAGAAGATTATCCAATTAGGGTTTAGGTTGTAACCCTTAAGGAGTCTACAAGTATAAATAGATCCCATGGGCAAGGGAAATCGACACCTCACCTAAAGTAAGAGAACCCTGGCCGATTTCCTCCCCTCTCCACTCTCATAAATCATCTTCCTTGCTATTGGTGTTTGTAAGCCATTAGAGGAGTGAAAATTGTGACTCTAGAAGCTCCAAGACTACAAGATCAACAAGGAATTCAAATGTATAGTTCTAAATCTATTTCAATGTTGTTATTTAACCTAATTAGCCATTAGAAGTCTTGGATTCAAAGCATGTTTAATTAGAAAGCCTAGATCCAAGCATTAGAGTTTTGCATGCGCACATAGGAAAGTTCTTATGGCTAAAACCCATCAGTGGTATCAGAGCCTAGCTTGGTTTTCTTTAAATTGTTGCTTGATTAACTGAAACAAACCTGCAAAATTCAATTTTTTGGTTTCTGAGTCATGGACTCGGCCAGTAGGCCTGACTCGGCGAGTCCCTTTGTGCACTCAGCGAGTCCAGGCGTCAGGAATGGCCAGATTCGGGATTTTTTCATAATTATCTTATGAAAACTTACCATAATCATAATAGATCAACCTAAATCCGATTTTTTGATATATATATATGACTATTATCTTGATCTAGTTAAAGGTATTTATCAACTAATAAAATATTTAATTTCCTTATATGATAATTAATTAATTATTTTAATTATTTTGGTAATTATCTTTCAAAGAAATCTTGAATAAAATAAAATATAGATAATTAGGATATTAATTGTTAATTGGAATTATTTGTTATTTGATCGTCTATGTTTTAAATGTTTAAAACTTGCCCTCAAGTTTTGAAATTTATATTTGTGATTAAAAGTTTTAATTTAGACAACTTAAATTTCAAACCCTAGATTTTAAAAGGTTTAAAATACAACCCTATACTAATATGATATTACTAGAATAATATATATATATATATATATATATATATATATATATATATATATATATATATATGTATAACTAAATGCTAGTCTTACCGTTAGTAGGCCTCATTCACGAAGCCGATCTATAAGGTGGGTATAAGGTTGCGGCCTATAAAATGGCGCTTAATGGGTGTACACTCACACCCACCGCTTGCTTGATTGGTGGAGGGTCGTTAGCCGAACGGGTAGGATAAGGAAACCTCATCCTCTCATTAAAAGTATAATAAGTAATACAAAGTAACTACACATTTTTAAAAATTTCCCAATCTTAGTTACTTTAGGAAAAGTGAATTGATGCAATCCCATGAAATTACACTTTGCACCCTTGCCAAGAAGTTAGTGGAGCGTGTGTGGTTTACCGGCACACTAATTGGTCCTAAGGAAAGGTGGCAAAGGGTGATTCATTGTTTATCATAGTTCGATGGAGCGTGTGTGGTTTACTGGCACATCGAATAGGTGATCGTTACAATGAAGGCACCATGTGAATTTGCATGGTAATTCACACCCGCTTTGTGATCCTCGGTATCCCAATCACAAACAAGAGGGGCATATCGAGATTTAAACATGCCATTGAATAGTTTTAATGAATCTCTTTCGAACATAGGAATTCTCAATACACTTAGGACTAATAGTTAAGTTTTGTGATGGAGAATTAGTGAATCATCATTCACTTACCTTCAATTTATTTGAATGTTAGATTACGGCATCCCTTTTCTAATATGTAAATGTTATTGTTGGATCCTAGCCCTAATTTTCTTATTGGGTGATAATTAGGGATTCTTATTCTAATCTATCTTTGTCCTTTTTCTTTTAAAGATGTCGAACGCAAACAACGCTGCTGCTAGTTCTTTAACGTTGATGAGCCTTTGCCAAAAGGTCACCTTCGATGGAACGAACTTTAGCGAATGGATAAGGTAGATTCACACCATTGCTCGCTATGAGGATAAGGAGTATGTCCTCGATGAGAAGCTCGAGAAAATCAACCCTGAAATCGCTACTCCGGGCGAAATCACCGCTTTTGAGACTCATGAGCGAGATGCAACGAAGGTACATTGCATCATGATTGCCACCATGAACTCTGAATTCCAAAATTCCTACGAGGACATGTACCCGTACGAGATGCACCAAGACTTATTGGAGAGATAACACCAGAACGCGAGACAAGAGTGTTATGAGATTTTCACCAACATGATTTCCGCTAAGATGGGTCATGGAGAATCTCTTACCGTGCACCTGCAAAAGATGCAAAGGTATGTCGACCGCCTTCGTAAGTTAAATGTTGACTTTGGAGAAGACTTGGCGATCGACATGGTGCTTCACTGTTTGCCTCCGATGTACAACCAATTTAGGATGAACTACCACATGAACAAAGAAGAGGTCACCCTAAGCAAACTCCAAGGTCTCTTGAGGGTTGCTGAGAGCAACTTCAAAGACAAGTCTGTTGCACCGACTCCCAATCCACCTGCTGAGAGCAATTTCATCGAAGAACTATCGCAAGGTCAAAGCCCGAGATGGTGCCTCTTCTAGTGGGACCAAAGTTGATCCCGCTAAGCCCTGTCCTAACCCGAAGGAGGCAGAGTGCCACCACTGCCACAAGATAGGACATTGGAAGAGAAGCTGCCCAGAGTACCTGCAAGCAATCAAAGAAGGAAAGATCAAGCCATCTTTCGCAGGTATATACACAATTAAATCTAACAATTCAAATCATGCTATTTCTTGGTTTCTTGATACTGGTTGTGGTTATCACATTTGTTCTAATGTGTAGGGACTTAGAAGAAGTAGGGATATGGAGCAAGGAAGGATCAATCTAATCATGGGGAACAGAAGATCGTCGCCTGTGACCAAGATTGGAGTGTATTCTTTAGCGCTTAGGAATAATTTGTGTTTAGATTTCAACAATTGTTGCTATTCGCCAGAAATGGCTAGAAACATCATTTCATTTCATGGTTTATATAGAAAAGGATTTAGATTTTCTTTTAATAATGAGAATGGTTCTATTTTGGCTTATCTAAATGGTGTCTTTTACTTTGAAGCTATACCATGTAATGGAATATATGAAACTGTTATGATTGTTGATAACTTAGGAAATGATGTTTTGAATATAGATTCTTCCACTAGTATGGATAAAGCATCCTTGTGGCATTGTCGTCTTGGACATGTCAACAAGAAACGCATAGCCCAACTCCAAAAGGATGGAACGTTGGAGTCATTCGACCTTAGGGAAGATGACACATGCGAGTCTTGTTTACTTGGAAAGATGACTAAGTCACCCTTCACGAGTACATGTGAAAGGGGTGAAGGTCTATTGGACCTAATACATACCGATGTATGTGGACCGTTTAGATCAACCACGAAGGATGGGAACCGCTTCTATGTGACCTTTACCGATGATTATAGTAGATATGGGTATATCTATTTAATCAAGCAAAAGTCAGAAACCTTTGAAAAGTTCAAAGAGTTCAAGAATGAAGTAGAGAATCAATTAGGCAGGAAAATCAAGATGCTTCGATCCGATCGAGGAGGAGAGTACCTAAGTCTTGAATTCCACGATTATCTCAAGGAGTGTGGAATAGTTTCGCAATTGACGTCTCCTAGGACACCGCAGTTGAATGGTGTGGCAGAAAGGCGTAATCGAACCTTATTGGATATGGTTCGCTCTATGATGAGTCGTGCTTCACTACCTATCTCTTTTTGGGGGTATGCCTTAGAGATTGCCGCCCATATCCTTAACCGAGTCCCTACTAAGAAAGTTGCCAAAACACCTCACGAGATGTGGACAGGGAAAGCTCCCTCGTTGGCACATATCAAGGTTTGGGGTTGCGAGGCTTTCGTAAGACGAGATACTCACGACAAGCTCGAACCTCGAAGTGAGTGATGTATTTTCATCGGCTACCCGCAGACATCCTTTGGATATCTCTTCTATAGACCGAAGGACAATGTTGTCTTCGTTGCGAGGAGAGGAGTTTTCCGAGAGCGAGAACTCATAAGCCAAGAAGACAGTGGGAGGCAAATCGAACTTGAAGAGATTCAAGAGTCTATGGATGAAGGAACCTCTACCGCTGGCACTCAATCCGAGGAGGAAACTCCGGTTGAACCGATTGACGAATCCTTACCTCTTAGACGTTCCGATAGAGTTAGAGTTCATCCCCAGTTTTATGGTTTTCATATTACTACCGAAGGGGACACGTATATTAGTGATGGTACACTAGTAAATCTTAACGAACCTAATAGCTATAAGGAAGCCATGGCAGGCCCGGAGTCTGCGAAGTGGAAAGAGGCAATGGATAGCGAGATCCAATCCATGTATGACAACCAAGTTTGGAATTTGGTTGATTATGTGCCCGGACGTAAGACCGTTGGGTGCAAATAGATCTTCAAGAAGAAGATTGACGTGGATGGAAAAGTACACACATATAAAGCGCGATTGGTTGCGAAGGGCTTTACTCCAACTCGCGGAGTTGACTGTGATGAGACCTTCTCACCAGTTGCGAAGATTAAATCTATTAGAGTGAAACTAGTGATTGCCGCATTTCATGATTATGAGATTTGGAAAATGGATGTCAAGACCGCTTTCCTTAACGGAAAGTTGGCTGAGGATGTTTACATGGCTCAGCCAGAGGGGTTTGTGGATCCGAAGCATCCGAATAGAGTGTGTAAGCTTGAGAAGTCCATTTATGGACTTAAGCAAGCATCTCGCAGATGGAATCTTTGCTTCAATGAGAAAGTCAAAGAGTTTGGATTTGTACGAAGTAAAGACGAATCTTGTGTATATGTCAAAGCCAGTGGGAGTATAGTAAGCTTCCTCGTTCTATATGTCGATGACATATTACTCATAGGAAACGACATCCCGACTCTGCAGGTGGTTAAGTCCCTGCTCGGGAAGTGCTACGCTATGAAGGACCTCGGAGAGGCTTCTTACATTTTGGGAATAAGGATAGTAAGAGAAAGAAGTAAGAGACTAATTGGACTTAGTCAGAATATTTACTTGGATAAAGTACTAAAACGATTTAGTATGGAAAACTCGAAGAGGGGAGAATTACTGATACAGAGTAATGCCAAGTTGAGTAAGACTCAAAGTCCGAGTACCGAAGCTGAGATAGCAGAAATGAGCCGAGTACCATACGCTTCCGCAGTTGGCTCAATCATGTGCGCTTTGATTTGTACTCGCCCTGATGTAGCCTTCTCTTTGAGCATGGTTAGCAGATATCAGGGGAATCCTGGCAGAGCACATTGGATTGCGGTGAAGAATATCCTTAAGTACCTTTGGAGGACGAAGGAATGGTTCTTAGTCCTCGGAGGGAGTGATGACTTGAAGGTGCGAGAGTATAGTGACGCCAGTTTTCAGACCGACAGGGACAACTACCATTCGCAGTCGGGCTAGGTCTTTACCCTAAATGGAGGAGCAGTGAAATGGAAGAGTTCCAAGCAGGAGACCGTAGCTGATTCAACGTGCGAATCAGAGTACATTGCAGCGAACGAAGCGTCGAAGGAGGCAATATGGCTGAAGAACTTCATCGGTGATCTTGGAGTTGTACCTGCCATAAAGGAGCCCATGGAGATTTTCTGTGATAACGAAGGAGCAGTTGCCTTGACCAAGGAACCGAGGGATCATGGTAGATCAAGACATATCGACAGAAAATATCATTTCATTAGACATCGAGTAGAAGAAGGACAACTCGTAGTGAAGAGGATATCATCAGAAGATAACCCAGCAGATCCGCTTACGAAGGGACTGAGTAGGGTTAAGCACTTGCAGCATGCTAGGAGTATTGGGCTGAAGGATGATATTAGCATAGATTAGATAGTATTAGAAACGTGTAATAGATAAATGTAATTAACATTTGATGATTAAATAAAGGAGTTTTATTTATGAGTAATGTTACTGTCTTATGTTAATTGTTTAACTATTGTTTCACTTTGCATGTTTTGACTTCCAGAATAATTGAGTTTATTAGGAATAATCGAATTGTTCAAATTATCCACAATCGTTCATATGTTGGAAGTAGATATGAATGAAGATTGTCATGAATTGGTGTGTAGATTGTCTAAATGGTTTTAGACATAGCAAAGGGTTGCTACAACATTCACGAGTGCTTATGAACTAGTTTTGAGCATTGGAACAAACCCGCGCTTGCTGGAATCACCTTATGGAATATGATATAAAAGGGTGATCGCAAGACGATAATATCATATAGTCTTAAAACCTAGATATATGGTTTGTTATTTGTTAATTGGTTCTACATTGATAATGCGAAAACGCATCAGTAACTCGGTGTTATAAAACGCATTGTTGTGTATAGTTGATTAATGAATAAGTAAATGCATATAACTCGAAGTTTATCTGTAACTTTTATCTAAGAAGGTAAAAGTGATATCTCGGCCGCTCGATGATTTTATTTGACTTATGTGCCGGGCCCGGTCAGAACTGAATTGATGTGTTCGATTAAGTTCTATGTCAAATAAATCAGAGATCGAGAAACCTAAATTCTTGACTAACAATTCCATAGGATTGTCAGCATGATATCTAACAGAGGACTGTACGATCCCTTATCTAAAGGACAAGATTGATTAGATTAGAGTTTGACAGCATCTTTGAGAGCTACGATTGCAAACCGAATTGTACTTGTGCATATAGTTACTAGACTTATCCAAGTGTGAGACTGTTGGAATAGTGTCTAAGGCTGCAACTATATTAGGCAAGTATTTGACCCGGTTGTGAATGGTCCTTTTGGGTTGCCTTCACCATAGCAACTTGATAGGATGATTTATTAAGAGAAAGTAAATATTATTAATATATTATGGGAATAATATAAAGAATAATATACTGTTATTTGATTAATATAAGTCATAGAATTAATTGGAATTAATTTGGTGACATAAAGAGGTTAATTAAATAAAGGGCTATAAACTGTCAATTGTTTGATAGTTAAGCTTTAGACTATAAATCCTTATATATATAGTGGACAGATTCGAGAAGCTAGGATAGCTTCAAAATCGTCCATGACTTATCTAAGGAAAGGATTTGGATAGCCTTAAGAGAAGATTATCCAATTAGGGTTTAGGTTGTAACCCTTAAGGAGTCTACAAGTATAAATAGACCCCATGGGCAAGGGAAATCGACACCTCACTTAAAGTAAGAGAACCTGGCCGATTTCCTCCCCTCTCCTCTCTCATAAATCATCTTCCTTGCTATTGGTGTTTGTAAGCCATTAGAGGAGTGACAATTGTGACTCTAGAAGCTCCAAGACTACAAGATCAACAAGGAGTTCAAAGGTATGGTTCTAGATCTGTTTCAATGTTGTTATTTAACCTAATTAGCCATTAGAAGTCTTGGATTCAAAGCATGTTTAATTAGAAATCCTAGATCCAAGCATTAGGGTTTTGCATGCGCACATAGGAAAGTACTTATGGCTAAAACCCATCAGTTTCTACAACCCGTCTGAACGAGGTTCTGTTGATAGAGTCCTACTAATCATGGTGCGTTGGATTTCTCAGAACACGATGATGGATCAAGCGACTATCAATCAAGTCTTGGAAGTTGACGCCAACTCTGGTGTTAACACTGTCCACATTCGCCAACTAGAGTCTGCTCATGAAAGGACTCTGGTCTGCAATGCAAATCTGCAAAGGGAACTTGCTGAAACTCAAGCTGTAGTTAGAGAAGTTAGAGCTCAGCAAGTGAGAGCGGACAGGCGTATAAGGGACATAGAACGTCTCCTGTCATAATCGAGAACTCATGCTAGTAATTCTCGTCGCCGATAGAATTTCGACGACTCATCTTTTGAGTATAACCTAGTTTACGTAAAACTTTGGTCTAATTTCATTTCTTAATAAATCTTAGACCTGTTAGGTTTTGATCGGGTCTTAATTCTGTCAAAAAATTTCCATCTTAGTTGATGTAAGGCCTACTTCTAGGCCATTTTTCCCGAACATTTTACATCTGTAATTCCAGTATTATTGACAGATATCTAATCATATGGAAATTATTATCCAAATGCTGTCATCTTCATTTTAGTCATTCTATTCATTTGTTGTTGGGATATGGGGAGTTAGTCCATGAGACACATTCATTATTCATTTATTCTTATCCATGTCGTCATCTTTTAAACGTATAGTGAAAGGTGCCGCCTCGCAGAAATCCCAGGCGTAACCCAAACAACGAAGCACCGATACCACCACCTCAACCTCTTCAACCACCTACTCCTTTCGATGCCAACATGTTCCAGGCAGCTTTCGCAGCAGCAGTTGCAGCTGCTGTCTTAGCAATCAACGCTCCTGTCCCTAGTGGATCGGGATCCGGTGCACCTCCCTCAAACCACGGCGAAAGCCATGGACACTCTCGGGAATGCACCTATAAGGATTTCACGAACGCCAAGCCCCGCAGCTTCAATGGTACTGGTGGGGTTATGGTGTTAAGGCAATGGATTGAAAAGATGGAATCCGTCTTTGAAATCTGAGCTTGCCAAGAAGGCAACAAGGTCAAGTTCGTAGCTTGTACCTTCTCTGACAGAGCACTAACATGGTGGAACGGCCATGTTAAGTATCTGACTTTGGTGGTGGCGTATTCCATCAGCTGGGAAAAGTTGAAAGACATGCTGATGAAAGAGTACTGTCCTCGAGGTGAAGTACAAAAACTCGAGCAAGAATTCTGGGGTCTACAAATGGTTGGATCCGACATCACGACCTACGCAAATAGGTTCTGTGATCTGGCAAACCTATGCCCTGATATGGTTGCTCTCGAGAGCAAGAATATTGAGAGATATATCTGGGGACTGTCGCTCCAGATCTAGTCAAGTGTGTTAGCTTACAAGCCTATTACTTTCGATGGCGCCAAGGAACTGGCACAATCTGTTATAGATCACAGGAAACCTCAGAACCCAACAATCCCTGCACCTGTAACACCAAAGGCCAACAACAACAAGAAAGGGTGGTCTAAGAGGAAAAGAGGGGCTTCGCAAGAATCCTCCAAGAAACAACAACTTGTGGCAATCAATGCTGCCACAGTGACTCCCGTTGTCGCTGCGAACCCCTTACTAGAAAAAACTTATGCTGGATCTCTCCCGAAGTGCAACAAATGCAGCTTCCACCACCGCAGACCTTGCAGGGAGATGCAATGCACTAACTGCAACAGGAAGGGACACACAGTCCGTTTCTGCCAGATTCCAACAGCTCAGGCCGCCCAGGTTCCTAATGCCGGTATGGGCCAAACTTTCTACGGTTGTGGCGAAGTGGGCCACTACAAGAGGAACTGCCCTAAAGCGGGGATGGCTGGAGGGGTAGGGAGAGTTAAGGCCCTAGGCCACGCGGAAGCAGTAGCTGATCCTACGATAGTTACTGGTACGTTCCTCCTCGATAACTCATATGCTTGCATACTTTTCGACAGTGGAGCAGAGAGAAGTTTCGTAAGTCACAAATTTGCACACCTGCTTAAACAAAAACCATGTGCATTAGATAATTCATTCACGGTAGAAATGGCTAACGGGAAAACAGAGAGTACAAATTGCATATACGTAGGTTGTACCTTCACTTTAGATGGCCATACTTTCAAGATAGATCTCATGCCGGTCCCAATTAAATGTTTCAACGTTATCATCGGTATGGACTGGTTGAGTCTTCTTTGCGCCGACATCTTGTGCTTTGAAAAAGCAGTTCGTCTTAACCTTCCTAACAACGAAACCTTAATTATCTACGGTGAAAAACCTAGTACGAGTCTTCGCATCATTTCGTGCATTCAAGCCCAGAAGTGCTTATGAAAGGAATACCATGCGTTCCTCGCACACGTCGTCGACACAAGTCAAAAAATGAAAGACATACAGAACATCCCAGAAGTATGCGACTTTCCCGAAATCTTCCCAAAAGAACTTCCCGGTTTACCACCACAACGCCAAGTCGAGTTCCGAATCGACTTAGTGCCAGGAGCTACCCCCGTAGTCAAATCTCCATTTCGTCTGGCACCGGCCGAAATGCAGGAACTTTCCAGTCAGCTTAACGAACTTCTCAAGAAGGGATTCATTTGACCAAGATTCTCACCATGGGGAGCACCGGTCTTGTTCGTCAAGAAGAAGGATGCATTGTTTCGCATGTGCATCGACTATAGAGAACTCAACAAGGTTACCATTAAAAATCATTATCCTTTGCCTCGCATTGACGATTTATTTGATCAACTTTAAGGAGACAACTACTTCTCGTAGATAGATCTACGATCTGGATATCACCAACTACGAGTGTTAGAGGAGGATGTTCCCAAGACAGCCTTCCGAACTCGTTATGGGCACTACGAGTTTGTAGTGATGCCGTTCGGATTAACTAACGCACCCGTAGTATTCATGGATCTGATGAATAGGGTGTGTCGTCCTTACTTGGATCAGTTCGTCATCGTCTTCATTGATGACATACTCATCTACGCTCGAAGTAAGGAGGAACATAGTCAACATCTCCGTAGCGTCTTAGAAACACTGCGGACGGAGAAGCTTTATGCGAAGTTCTCCAAGTGCGAATTTTGGATCCGACAAGTCGAATTTTTGGGCCATGTTGTTAGCGAAGAGGGTATACACGTGGACCCTTCCAAAATCAAGGCCATCGAGAACTGGTCAGCACCGAAGACACCTACAGAAATTCGTCAATTTCTAGGTCTGGCTAGATACTATCGCAGGTTCATTCAGAACTTCTACCGCATAGCGGAACCTGTTACAACACTGACCCAGAAGGGCGTAGCCTTTGACTGGGAAGAGAAACAAGAAAGAACGTTTCAAACGCTCAAGCAAGCCTTATGCACCGCACCAATACTATCCCTCCCCGAAGGAATAGAAGACTTCATTGTCTATTGCGATGCATCCAATCAAGGACTCGGATGTGTTCTAATGCAGCGAGGTAAAGTCATAGCCTATGCCTCGAGACAGCTGAAGACACATAAGGTTAACTACACCACCCACGATCTTGAGCTAGGAGCAGTTGTGTTCGCTCTAAAGATCTGGAGACACTACCTGTATGGTACAAAAGCACGATCTTTACAGACCACAAGAGTCTACAACACATTTTCGACCAGAAGGAGCTCAACATGAGACAACGACGGTGGGTCGAGCTACTCAGTGATTACGAGTGCGATATTTGTTATCATCCGGGTAAAGCCAATGTAGTAGCCGATGCCCTAAGTCGGAAAGAATATACTGGTCGTAGAGTCAAATCTTTGACTCTAACTATCCATTCACACTTGTCCACGCAAATTAAGGAGGCTCAGCTCGACGCTTTGAAACCTGAAAATGTGGCTGGTGAATCCCTTAGAGGGATGGATAAGAACTTGAAAGTCAAGGGTGGCGGAGCCTTATACCTCATGGATCGGATATGGACACCGAAACACGGTGGCTTTAGAGACTTGGTCATGACGGAAACTCACAACACACGTTATTCCGTCCACCCGGGTTCAGATAAGATGTATCTGGATCTTTAAAAGTTATACTGGTGGCCTAACATGAAAGCAGATATTGCTACCTTCGTAAGTAAATGCCTTACTTGCACAAAGGTCAAGGTCGAGTACCAGAAACCCTCCGGTCTTCTACAGCAAACGGAGATACCAGAATGGAAGTGGGAGTGGATCACTATGGACTTCCTAACCAAGTTGCCTAAGACGACGGGTGGACTTGATTCCATATGGGTCATCGTCGATAGACTGACCAAGTTTGCACACTTCTTTCCAATCAAAGAAATAGACAAGATGGAGAAACTTACAAGAACTTACATTAGGGAGATTGTGAGACTACACGGTGTTCCGTTATCTATTATCTTGGACAGAGATAGTAGATTCACTTCGAGGTTCTAGCAGTCACTACAAAGTTCCCTAGGAACTAGGTTAGACATGAGTACGGCCTACCATCCACAGACCGACGGGAAAACTGAGAGAACTATCCAAACCTTAGAAGATATGTTGCGCGCCTGTGTGATTGACTTTGAAAAAGCTTGGGATACCCATTTACCCCTCGTTGAATTATCCTACAACAACAGTTATCACACGAGCATAAAGGCAGCTCCATTCGAGGCCCCCTATGGCCGAAAGTGCAGATCCCCTCTGTGTTGGGCTGAGGTGGGTGATACCAAGTTAGCTAGGGGACGAGTTCCCAAAAGCACTCTCACGGGTGCGGAGATCATTCGGGAAACGACAGAGAAGATCGTTCAAATTCGTGAACGATTGAAAGCCTCTAGAGACCGACAGAAGAGGTACGCTGACAAGCGAAGGAAACCGTTGGAATTCCAGGTGAGCGACCGAGTCCTACTGAAGGCTTCACCCTGGAAGGGCTTGATACGCTTTGGAAAATGTGGGAAGATCAATCCAAGATACATTGGGCCTTTCGAGATTCTCGCGAGAATCGGCCCTGTAGCTTACAAACTTAATCTACCGCGTGAACTCAATAACATATATCCTACCTTCCACGTGTCGAACTTGAAAACGTGACTATCCGACGAGATTCTTGTTATTCCACTCGACGAGATCGAGATCAACGAGAGCCTCAACTTCGTGGAGGAACTAGTAGAGATCATGGACCGAGAAGTCAAGCAAACGAAACAAAGCCGTATCCCAATAGTGAAGGTTCGCTGGAACGCAAAACGGGGACCTGAATTCACTTGGGAACGAGAGGATCAGATGAAACGGAAATATCCTCATCTTTTTCCTTAGTTTCCTGTAAATACTTTATTTGCTTAGACTTTAATTTCGGGACGAAATTCCCTTTAACAGGGGGATGATGTGACAACCCGAAATTTCCATTCGGTCAAACCCTCAAAGTCAACCACTTCGTATCATAAATTAATATCATTATATCTTATTTTTAAGAAATAAAAAGTTCTTTTGATTATTTTAATATTATTTTTATACGAATGGGTGAAAGAAAGTGTCGTCTTGGGTTTTAAATTTTTAAAACCGCAAACACCTCGCGTCTTAGAAACTCTCGGCCAAACTATTTCGTTTGAGTCGAAAATTCATACCAAAATCCAAAAACTCATGCTTATCCATGAGTTTACTCCTTAAGTCTAGTCAATAGGAGTTTACTCCCCATTTATCCAAAAGAGTAAACTCCCAAAAGAGTAAACTCAAGAAACATTCTCAAGTATCAAACTAGAAAAAATTCCAAATCTTCAATCTTGTAAGTGTTCTAACCATTTCAAGTTAGTAAAGCACTTAATCTAGTGTTTGCGCATCTATTCATCCATTCACTTTTGTGTTTTGATTAGATTTCCAAAAATACCAAGAACACCAAGAACACACACTAAGTGTTCTTGGACTTTTAGCATACTTCAAGCTTCCTTATAGTAAGTACTTCACTCCTTGAGTCTTATTGAGTTAGTATTACAAGTTAGCAACAAGAAAATATGCCAAGAACACATGGAACAAGGTGTTCACGGTCCAAGAAGGTTCTTGGGCCGTAAACACCATATAAGGCACCAAAGTGTGCCTAAGTCAAAAATCTAAGCACTAGTTGGATGTTTAAACCTTCCTTAATATGTTTGACCCTTCCCTTGATGAGTTTAAGCCATGAAAAACACCAAATGGTGCAAGGATCATGTGTTTACGGTTTAGGGATCTCCTAAAATCGTTAACACCGTAAAGTGTGTCTAAATGGGTTATTTTCCTTCCTTAGGCTTAGAAACTAGCACACACCCTTACCTAATTGTGTTAGGGACTTGAAAACATGGCAATACACTTCTCCATAAGGTTTTACAGTAGTAAACCCAAAGGAAAATGCCATGAGGCCGTAAACTCCTCAAAGGGGGTGTTTTATTGCCCTAGTCCACACCAAAGGCCAAACCACTTTGTAGAATTGCTTAAAAAGGCTTGCTAAACCACAAAACAACACCTAGTCATTAGGACTAGAGTTTACGACCGTAAACTCTAGAGTTTACTGCCATAAACTCTTTGAGTTATGACATCAAAACTGTAAACTCCAAGGTAGTATACCCTTGAACCCCAAACACCATAGCAAGGTCCTTTAGCACTTAGATGCAATCCTTATGGCTTGTAGCACTTATATAAGGTGTTTTACATGCCTTAGGATGTCTTAACTTCGTCAATTATTAGTTTAAAGTCTAATTGAATACATATATGTGTGATTATATGTTAACTAGGATCAGTGAGTGTGAACAACTCTTCACTTGTCACCTAGCCATCCTGTATCAGTCAGTACACCCAAACCACCACCTACAAGTGAGTTCATACCCCTAAATCAATGTTTTAAATGATTTTAAATGCTTTAATATTGGGGAATACAAGTAGAAAACAGAATGTTATTAACTCATTCATATGTATTTATAACTGTGTTTTCATTCAGCAGATTTTCACATACTACAAAATGTGATGCATGAAATGGTTTTCTATCTTAAAAATACTTGTTATCAAATGTATTACTTTTGAAATGTTTATTTAAAATGACATCAAGTCACTTTTATTATTTTTTCAAAACTCTTAGATGTCTTACAAAACCATTTTTACCTTCTTGAGCAAAACTACACTTATACTAATATGTTCTTATATATGTTTTGATGTTATAGTTTTCATTTCTTCATTTAGTTTCCCACACTCTTGTGTAACAAGGGTCTATAAACCTACTTGAACAATCAATTACCTTTCAGTTAACTATCATAGGGATAGTTAGAAGATATCAAACATTATTCCTATTACAAGGAATCACACAAGAGTCAGTTCATTCATGAGTACATATACATATACTTACATGATACATGAGTACATATACATAGACTTATCTGATACATGAGTACATATACATATACTTACCTGATACATGAGTACCGTTACATAGATGCATTATCCTGTATTCACTTACCTGGATACTGTTGGATAAGGTGTCTAAGTCCATAACTTATTTGGTATATACTTGACCCGACCGGCATGGTCCATTTGGGTTGCATCTCATCCAAACTATTATGGATAATTTTATGAGAGTTATACACATATGTTTATTAATATATTATGAGTTATAATATATTAATATGAAGTTACGTTATTTAGTTAGTTTTAGTCTTAAATTAATTATGGATTAATTTAGAGATTAAAAGGAATACTAATTAAATTATGGGCTATTTGTTTTATATAGTGTGGGCTAATACTCATTTGTTAATGGGCTAGGCTTATGTGGAAGTCCATGGATGATCCATGGAGCTTTTAACCCATGGATCCTTGGAGTAGGAAAAGACATGGGTTATTAGGGTTTCACCCTAACCATGCATACTATATAAGCATGCTTATGGAGCATGGAAGAGAGCCTAAGATAGCCTAAGAGAAAGCTAGTGTTCTAGTGTGTGTGTGCATGTGTGTGGCCGAAAATACAAGAGTGTGTATACTCTCTCAAAGTTTTCCAAGAGTTTGTGGTGTTTGTGATTCCATTTGAGGCATTCACACTATTGGTGCTTGGCCCTCAAACTCCTAAGAACCCAACACAACAAAGGTATGTAATCTCTTCTAACTCTTTTATGTTGAAATGTTCCCCATGCCATGTTAGATAGGTTATAAACCTTGGAAAATTATTATTTTGCATGTATTTAGACAAACATAGATCCAAGGTTTATTAGGGTTGCATGCACACTTAGGAAGTGTTAGATTACTCAAAACCCAACAGTGGTATCAAAGCCTAGGCTTGCTTGTTTGATACTTGATGCAAAATAGTGAAAAAAGTCGAAATCGTTGCTGTCTGCATGCTAGACTCGCCGAGTCCATTGGGGGGACTCGCCGAGTCCAAGGCAAACTTCAACCTACTCGACGAGTCCGTTCGTGCACTCGGCGAGTAGGATCGAAAGAATGCAGAATCTCGACTTTTGCTGTTGGAAATGGACTGGAAACATTACCCTAAATTTTTTTGGTGTTGTAAAACTTATTTTAGTTGGTGTAATGGTTGTTCTAATCCATTTACAATAGCATATATCAAAAATCCATGATTTTATGTGTTCATATAATTCTTGAATTTTTGATGATCATGTTCATGTTCTTATGAATTTAGAAAATGATAGGAATTATTTGCTGAATTGTTTAGAATTAATTCTTAATCATTTATGTGTTTTAATGGAGTCCATAATTTGTCCTCAAGTTATGGATTACCAAAGGTCACTTTCATTTAACACACACTTAAAACACATAAGTTACATGAAAATGAAGAGTCTTCATTTTTATGAACCTTTAATTCATAAGTTATGAAATGAAGAGTTTTGCAAAGTTACAAAACTTGTCCTCAAGTTTTGGAATTTGTAAAGTTTCACACACTTTAATAAACCTTAATTCCAAACCTTAGAGTTTTAATAGTTAAAATTCAACCCTTATACTATTTATAACATTAATGGTTAATTATTATATATATGTATAAGAATAAGTCGTTTTACCGTTAGTAGGCCTCATTCACGAAGCCGGTCTATAAGGTGGGTATAAGGTTGTTGCCTATAAAATGGCGACTTAATGGGTGTATACTCTCACCCACCGCTTGCTTGATCGGTGGAGGGTCGTTAGCCGAACGGGTAGAACAACGACTTTAAATCCTCATTAAAAGTATAATGAATATTATAAAATAACTAAACTCTTTTAATTCCCAATCTTAGTTATTTTAGGAAAATGTGAACATGGTGCTAATCCATGGAATTCACACTTTGTACCTTACCAAGTCGTTAGTGGAGCGTGTGTGGTTAACCGGCACACTAATTAGACTAGTAAGGATCACGAAGGGTAACTTAATGTTGTCATAGATCAATGGAGCGTGTGTGGTTAACCGGCACATTGATTAGGTGATAATATTAGGAGTACCAAGTGAGTTAGCATGGTTATTCACACCTTGTTTTGTGATCCTCGGCATCCCAGTCACAAAACTTGAAGGGCACAATCGAGATTGAAACATGCCATTGAAAAGTTCAATGAATCTCAAAAGAATCTAGGAATTTCAAATCCAATTAAACCTAATTAATCATTTCGTTTTCATGGTGGAAATTGGTGAATCGTCATTCGCCTACCTTTCAAATATATTATTACTTAGATTACGGCATCCCTCTTCTAAGTGTAATATATTGTGATTGGATCCTAGCCTTAATATTACATTTGGGTGTCTTATTAAGGATCCTAAATATCTAATCTAAACTTACTTTCTTCTTTCAGATGTCTTCCAACACTAATGCTTCAGGCTCTAACCCAACTGGTTCTTTCTCTCTCATGAATCTTTGTGGGAGGGTCATCTTTGATGGTTCCAACTTCATGGATTGGATTAGGAACATCAGGATGGTTACTCGTTACGAGGACAAGGAATATGTCCTCGATAAGGAGTTAAAAGAACTTGATGAGTCTACTGCTACTCCTGAGGAGATCACTGAATTCAGGACTCATGAGAGAGATGCTACTAAGGTGGCATGTATCATGATGGCCACGATGACAGCCGAGCTCCAAAAGTCATATGAAGATTTCTACCCTTTTGAGATGCACCAAGACTTGATGGAAAGGTACCATCAGAGTGCTCGTCAGGAGCGGTATGAAATAATCTCCTCCATAATAACTACCCGCATGAAGGACGGTGAATCCGTCACGGGCCACATGCAAAAGATGCAAAGGTATGTGGACCGTTTGCTGAAGCTGAATGTTAACATCCCCGAGGAGTTAGCAATTGACATCATTTTGCACTCCTTGCCTTCTTGTTATGATCATTTTCGAATGACATATCATATGAACAAGGAGGAAGTTACCCTCAGCAAGCTTCAAGGACTCTTGAAGACCGCTGAAACCGGTCTTAAGGGTAAAGCGGTTGTTACCTCTACTACTCCTACTCCAACTTCTACCCCTGTTTTAGCTATTGGGCAAGGCAAAGGGAAAAAGAGGAAACACCCTTCGAAGGGTACCAAGGGAAAGTCTCTTGAAGGCTCCTCATCCAAGACTAAGAACGGTTCTGTCACTCCTTCTGCCATTCCAAAGGATGCTGAATGCTTTTATTGCCATGAAAAGGCACACTGGAAGCGAAACTGCCCTAAGTACTTGCAGGATCTAAAGGATGGGAAAGTGAAACCCACCTATGCAGGTATTTACACTATATTGTCTAATTACTCAACACATTCTAACTCTTGGGTGCTTGATACAGGATGTGGTATTCACATATGTTCTGATTTGCAGGACCTAAGAAGAAGTGAGGATGTAGAGCACGGGAAGATAAACTTAATCATGGGGAATAGGAAGGCTTCACCTGTTTCCAAGATTGGAGTTTATACTTTGTTGCTTAATAATGGGTTAAAATTAGATTTGAATAAATGTGTATACTCGTCCGAAATGGCGAGGAATATTATTTCTTTTCATGCTTTGTACAAACAAGGTTTTACCTTTTCGTTTGATAATGAATGTGGTGGTATTAATGCTTTCTTTAATAATGTGTTTTATTTTAAAGCATTACCTTGTGATGGCGTGTATGAAACTGTGTCGATTGTCGACAACTTAGGAAATAATGTGTTGTATATTGATTCTTCTACTAGCCTAGATAAAGCATCATTGTGGCATTGTCATCTTGGACATGTAAACAAGAAACGCATAGACCAACTCCAAAAGAGTGGAGTCTTGGAATCATTTGACCTCAAATCAGATGATAGTTGTGAATCTTGTCTACTTGGAAAAATGACAAAATCACCCTTCACTGGAACTTGTGAGAGGGGTGAAGGTTTGTTGGACCTAATACATACTGATGTATGTGGGCCATTCAAAACCGCCACAAGGGACGCTAATCGGTATTATGTGACTTTTATTGATGATTATAGTAGATATGGGTATGTCTACTTGATCAAACACAAGTCCGAAACCTTTGAAAGGTTTAAGGAATTCAAACAGGAAGTAGAAAATCAATTGGGCAGGAACATTAAGATGCTTCGATCCGATCGAGGTGGTGAATATCTTAGTACCGAGTTCCTTGACTATCTTAAGGAGTGTGGGATTGTCTCACAATTGACTCCTCCCAGGACACCACAGCTGAATGGTGTAGCTGAGAGGCGTAATCGTACCTTGTTAGACATGGTTCGCTCTATGATGAGTCGAGTTTCGTTACCAATCTCTTTTTGGGGGTATGCCTTAGAGACTGCCGCCCATATCCTTAATCTAGTCCCTACAAAGAAGGTTACCAAAACACCTCATGAGATGTGGACTGGGAAGGTTCCCAATTTGGACCACATCAAAATTTGGGGTTGCGAAGCCTTCGTGAGGCGTCAAACTCATGATAAGCTTGAACCCCGAAGTGAAAGGTGTATTTTCATCGGCTACCCACAGAAATCCTTCGGTTACCTTTTCTATAGACCCAGTGAGAATGTGGTCTTTATAGCACGAAGAGGGATCTTTCGCGAGAAAGAATTTATAAGCCAAGGAGACAGTGGGAGGCAGATTGATCTTGAAGAAATTCAAGAATCAATTGGTGAAGGAACCTCAGACACTAGCAATCAACCTGAGGTAGAAACTCCTGTTGATCCAGCTGACGAGTCTGTACCTCCGAGACGTTCCACACGGGTTAGGAACACACCTTCGTTTTATTATGGTTTTCATATTACTACGGAAGGTGATACGTTTATTAGTGATAGTACACTAGTAAATTTGGATGAACCTAGCAGTGTTAAGGAAGCCATGGCAGGCCCGGAGTCTGCTAAATGGAAGGAGGCTATGGACAGCGAGATACAGTCCATGTATGACAATCAAGTTTGGAACTTGGTTGACAATGTACCAGGCCGTAAAACAGTCGGGTGCAAATGGATCTTCAAAAAGAAGACCGACATGGAAGGAAAAGTGCATACTTATAAGGCTCGACTGGTTGCGAAGGGTTTTACTCAAACTCAAGGTATTGATTATGATGAAACCTTCTCGCCGGTGGCCAAGATTAAGTCTATTAGGGTTATGTTAGCCATTGCAGCATTTCATGATTATGAAATATGGCAAATGGATGTCAAAACCGCTTTCCTTAATGGAAAGTTGGCTGAGGATGTGTACATGAATCAGCCAGAGGGTTTTGTCAATGCAGAGTACCCTAATAGAGTATGCAAGCTTAAGAAATCCATCTATGGATTAAAACAAGCATCTCGTAGCTGGAATCTTTGTTTTGATGAGAAGGTAAAAGAGTTTGGCTTCTTGAGAAGCGAAGATGAGTCTTGCGTGTATGTCAGAGCTAGTGGGAGTATAGTTAGCTTCTTGGTACTGTATGTGGATGACATACTACTCATAGGAAATGACATCCCAACCTTGCAGGAGGTTAAGTCCTGGCTTGGGAAGTGCTTTGCTATGAAGGACCTAGGGGAGGCTACCTATATCCTAGGGATAAGGATATTAAGAGAAAGGAGTAGAAGACTAATTGGACTTAGTCAGAGTATCTACTTGGATAAGGTGTTGAAAAGGTTCAACATGGAGAATTCCAAGAAAGGAGATTTACCGATCCAAAGCAATACCAAACTGAGTAAGACTCAGAGTCCGAGTACAGAGGCTGAGATAGCTGAGATGAGCCAATTACCATATGCTTCCGCAGTTGGCTCGATCATGTATGCTATGACTTGTACCCGTCCTGATGTGGCATTTGCTTTGAGCATGGTCAGCAGGTATCAGGGGAACCCTGGCAAGGCTCATTGGACCGCGGTAAAGAACATTCTCAAGTACCTGCGGAGGACTAAGGATTGGGTCCTTACCCTTGGTGGCAGTGATGACTTGAGAATATTAGGGTATAGTGATGCTGGTTTTCAGACTGATAGGGATAATTTCCGCTCTCAGTCGGGCTGGATCTTTACCTTAAATGGAGGGGCAATTTCTTGGAAGAGTTCCAAGCAGGAGACGGTGGCTGATTCGACTTGTGAATCAGAGTATATAGCAGCGAGTGAAGCAGCGAAGGAGGCGATATGGCTAAAGAACTTCATCGGAGACCTTGGAGTTGTACCAGCTATTAAGGAACCTATAGAGATTTTCTGTGACAACAATGCTGCGGTTATCTTAGCCAAGGAACCAAGAGATCATGGCAGATCCCGACACATTGACAGAAAATATCACTTCATAAGGCACAAGATTGAAGAAGGACTCCTTGTGACAAGGAGGATATCGTCAGATGAGAATCCTGCAGATCCCCTTACGAAGGGACTGACGAGGGTTAAGCATTTTCAGCATGCGAGACGCATCGGGCTGAGGGACGATATTAGTTTTACAGATTAGATAGTTTTCCTGAAACTTGTAAAATGTAATCGACGTTTGATGATGAATAAAATTTGTGATTTATTTATGAGTAAAGTGTTACTATCATTGTCAATTATTTACTATTGTTTCAGTTTTGCATGTTTTGACTTCCAGAATAATTAATTTGTTCAAACCTCCACAATCGATCATACGTCGGAAGTAGGTATGAATCAAGATTGTCATGAATTGGGTTTGTAGATGCCTTAAAGGTGTTTAGGCATGGCAATGGTTGCTGCAACATTCATGAGTACTCATAAGTTATGAGTATTGGTATAAACCCACGCTCACTTGTATCACTTCATGGAATTTATCTCGAGTGATCGTGAGACGATAACATCATATAAATCTTTAAACCTAGAGATATGAGTTGTTACCTATGAGTTGGTTGTGCATTGATTGCACGTAAACGCATCAGTAACTTGATGTTATAAAACGTGCCTTTGTGTACAATTCAATAAGTAGTAGAACAAGCATATCAGTCGAAGTTTATCTGTTCCTTCTAGAAATAGAAGCGATATCCGGGCCCCTTGATGATTTTGTGTTGACCCATATACCAGGCCTGGTCAGAACTAAACCGATGTGTTCAGTGAAGTTCTTCGTCAAACAAATCGGATAATCGAGAAACAACTGCTAGACAATAAGCAAGACATAGTTCCATGTGTTTGTCCGGCTGATATCATGAGAATAGAGGATTATGTGATCACTTATCTAAAATGGCGCTTCATAGTTCGACAGAGTCTTCATTGTTCGAGGGAGTTTTCGAGAGCTACGATTGTTGGTTGGTTCCTGAAGTTATAGGCAAATATAGTTATTAGACTTATCCAAGTGGGAGTCTGTTGGATAAGGTGTCTAAGTCCATAACTTATTTGGTATATACTTGACCCGACCGGCATGGTCCATTTGGGTTGCATCTCATCCAAACTATTATGGATAATTTTATGAGAGTTATACACATATGTTTATTAATATATTATGAGTTATAATATATTAATATGAAGTTACGTTATTTAATTAGTTTTAGTCTTAAATTAATTATGGATTAATTTAGAGATTAAAAGGAATACTAATTAAATTATGGGCTATTTGTTTTATATAGTGTGGGCTAATACTCATTTGTTAATGGGCTAGGCTTATGTGGAAGTCCATGGATGATCCATGGAGCTTTTAACCCATGGATCCTTGGAGTAGGAAAAGACATGGGTTATTAGGGTTTCACCCTAACCATGCATACTATATAAGCATGCTTATGGAGCATGGAAGAGAGCCTAAGATAGCCTAAGAGAAAGCTAGTGTTCTAGTGTGTGTGTGCATGTGTGTGGCCGAAAATACAAGAGTGTGTATACTCTCTCAAAGTTTTCCAAGAGTTTGTGGTGTTTGTGATTCCATTTGAGGCATTCACACTATTGGTGCTTGGCCCTCAAACTCCTAAGAACCCAACACAACAAAGGTATGTAATCTCTTCTAACTCTTTTATGTTGAAATGTTCCCCATGCCATGTTAGATAGGTTATAAACCTTGGAAAATTATTATTTTGCATGTATTTAGACAAACATAGATCCAAGGTTTATTAGGGTTGCATGCACACTTAGGAAGTGTTAGATTGCTCAAAACCCAACAGATACTTGTACCTTGAGTTACGAGGAAGATTTATTAGAGTCTTCTGTGTAAATTGTCTTTCCTATCCCAGTTCAACAGGATATCTAGGCAGGACTAACCATTCTGAATCCCAACTGATTAGCACCAGTGGTTGATGACCATCTACAGAGGTCTAAGGTTAATACTTATACTAGGTAGATCGATTTCGGGACTAACCCTCCTTCCATCCTGCTGCTACTACAGAGGATGAGTGGACAATCTTCGGATGTTCATCAGGTTATACTTTTCGCTTACTGCGATGTTGTGTTTGTCGTAGTACCAAGTGATAACACTTACATTAGTACATTTTCCTAATTACTGTATTTTGTGATACTTTCACATAAACGAGGAGTTAGACTAAGTACTTTAGTACTAGTCAATAGAAAGGAAAAACTATCATTTTACTTACAGAACATTCGGGTCTTGGTAGAAGACTACATTTCATAATAATAGAAAATAAGGGATTTTCTAGGGCTTTTCATACTTATATCAACATTTTCATTTAAAAGATTTACATGACATTCATAACAGCTTTTCAAACCAAGACAAGGACACTTAAATACTTATTAATTCACCAGCTTTAAAGCAAATACTCTCTTTCAAAATAACTTGTATTCTCAGGTCACCAGTAGACAGGTACGATGGGTAGGTTTTGAGAAGATGGAGCACAGACAAGTCTCGTCTTTTATTTTGATTATATATTTTTGGTGTCTTATTCCAATGAAAGAACACACATGTATTAAAACTTTACTTATAATGCAATGGATGATGTTGTTGCTTGTTTACTATTTTACACTGTTGTGATACTGTACATGGCGTCCTCCACCCCGGAACGTTTCCGCCGTCCACGGTTTTGGGGTGTGACACTGCTCCCCTTCCATGGCGACTGAGAGGATGTATATGAATAACTATCATTACTCTTATGAATCTACAATATGACATAGATTGAGCTGATGTTCCCTTCTTTGTAATAAAGGGGTATGTTTTTAGGTTCCCCAGCCATCACGATTTCCTCGGGACGTGTGATAGTTGTACCTTGGAGGAAATGTAGTTGATCGGGCTACATCCACTCCTTGATACGACTATGAATAGTCCTAGCTTAACCGAGATGCTAGCATTATCTTGTTTGGTTCGGTATATTGTTCTGTTTCCTAATTCACACAAGCAAAGATGTTATATCATTGTGTTTTACTTGTTTTGTTCACAGTTGTGTTAGTCCCTCTTTTGGTTTATTGTTACATATCAATGTGTGGTTAGACATGCTAGTTCACTATAAACAATGCTCTGATACCAACCTGTCACACTCCCGAACCAGACGGCGGAAACGTCCGAGGGCTCTTGTGACTTAAATTGAATACCATCACAATGAATATGCATGAAGCATAGCATAAATCATCACCATGCATTAAAATAATTCAACCGATACTGTTTACATCCAGTACATAGTTTTAGTCATTACAACTTCATAACAAGAATTGTCTGATAGATATCATGAGCAAACACCGTAAGATTACTTGGTACTTATTCTTCGGTTTACCTGTCACCTGAGAATACAAGTCATTTTAGAAAAACGTCAACATATGAAATGTTGGTGAGTTCATAAGCAATGTTGTGACAAAATGTTTTAGTGTAGTTTATAAAACCCAGAAAATCCGATATTTTTTGAAAACATCATTGTAAAAAAAAATGAGTGTGAAGATCCGTAAATATATGCTTGTTGATTTCTCAAAACATGTATAATTGTTGAACTTTTGTATAAATCACGCAAGTGAAAATGTTAAACTTCCCAGGAAAACCCGATGTTTTCCCATTACATAAAATACAATGATTTCTCTATTGTTATACCGTTACGACGAATGATTTTGATTACTCGGGTGGCGTTGGATTAATTAGGGTTTGCGAGTTGTTATAATCACGCATAAAACATGACTAGTTTATAACTACAGATTACGAACGATCCTTAAAGGCGTCGCCCGTTACTGCTCACTTAATCCAACCACCATGATTACTCTTGATTAACGCCCTGAATCTGTTTACTTTGATTTCTCATAAGCCCAACAACCGAGGAGAAAGGGGAGTACGAGTCCCGTTATTTCCGTGAGTTATTTAAGGCTATCGGGAATGCGAAAGACATGTTGGCCCATCTCGCATTTGACTTCTCGACCTTACTAGCAGTACTAATGGGCCAATAGGACCCAACAACACATTAGAGCCACTAAAAGTCCTTTTACATGAAATCGGGTCATAGGAGACCCAATAACACATAAGCATATTCCCTTTAGGCCCAAAGATCAAGTTAATGGGCTAGCAAGGCCCAACAAGCATGATTTGAAATTCAAGCCCAAAGTTTGTAAGTTAGCTCATCATAGTTATCGTGTGTTTCTCGAAATGCTTTGGTTTAATGATTTTGTTTTGTATTGATTCGAGACCGAGTCAATTCGTTTTATAACGATATTTGTCATCGAAGGTGTGTTCGTTTTCCGTCTTGACAATAGTCGTGGGTCTTGCATTTTGTCTTAAAGAATTAAATTTTTTAAAAGTAGAACTTGACCTTTTCACTACCCTTCTTTTAAAAAAATAACGCTTTTAGTCCTTTCATATAAAAGAATTGCATTTTTAGTCCTTAAAACATTTTCTTGGCACTTTTGTATCATTTAATTGTTGAAAAGATAGTTTGAACCCAAAAAATTAATTTGTTAAGAACTTCAGCCCTTCCAGAATGGTGTTTCTTGGTTGGAACCCCATCTTTCACAACTTTTACACTTTTGGCCCTAATCTAAAAACTTTACATTTTTTGTCCATTTTGATAGTGAAAAGTATTTTTGACCCTTAAAATAATTTTTCTATGCTAATTACCCATGTTTTTATAGAAAGTTACATTTCAGCCCCTTAAACTTATCATTTTTCGCATTTTGAGGCTTATTGGGCCGAAAAGCCCATAGTTAGCCCATTAAGCTAAAAATTTACATTCTTAGTCCCTTGAAGATTTTATTGTTCAGAAAAATGATTATAGAAACTGTTTTGACCCTTTTTACCCCCAAGAAAACATGATTTGTTGATTTGTAACCCAAGGTTTGTATTTTTGACAATTAAGGCCCTAAAATGGGTTTTATGTTAGAATATGTTCACCATATCCTTATAAGCAATTATTCTTGACTTTTTTAGTGTAAGATAGCTTAGATTATGTTTATTTCCTTTCTCATGTCATAGATCTCGGGTTTACACCCCTTTTGGTAACATATTCATCACAAAAACACATGAAATCACACACATACATGCATAAAATCACACATAGCATACACATAAACATAGATCTACACACTTTCTTGTATTCTCCCTCATAAAACTCATGAAAACCAAAATGAGAGTGGTATGAATCTCACCTTGAGTTGTGGTTTTCGGTTTTGAAGAATATTGGGTGGAGTTTGGTGCTATTTTGGGTCCTAGCAAGTTTCTCGGGTGGATCTCGAACTTAGTGTGCTCTAAGATGCAAGTTCATGAATTTAAATGGATTAAGAGATGATTTTTCGAGAAAATAAGTGAGTTAAAGCATGGATCAAACATCAACTTACCTTGCATGATGATTTTTGTGGAAGAATCTCTTTGAAAGCCTCTTAGATCTCGAAAATTTGGAGAGAAATGGAGAGAGTTTCTTGAGAGAATTTTGAGTGAAGTGTGTGTGTGTTTGTTTGGGTTCGGCCGAGAGGAAGAGAGGGAGAAGAAGAGGGAAGGGTGATGGGATTGTTGCATGGAAGTATGGGAGCATGCATGGAAATTCACTAAATAAAAATGAGTTGGCACCACAAAGTCAACTCTTTCTTTCTTTGTGGGGTTGGGCCAAAAATGGAGAGGGAAAGAGAAGATTTTTGGGCTTTGAATGATTAAGCCCATTTTGTGGTTAAGTTAGGTGATTTTTGGCCCAAACAAATAAAAATATGATTTTTATGACATATTAGGTCTAAATTAGGTTAGTTATGGCCCAATAAGGTCCATTTTGGTATTTTATTTCATTCGAGGCCCAATATGGCCCAAAATATTTAAAATATATGGAAGTGGGTTCAATTAGAGCCCTTTTAATAGTTCTAAGCCCAAGATAGTCAAATTGGAGGCTTATTGGCCCATTGGGCCCAATAAGGAGATCTTGGTCCAGACTAGACTTAAACCGGGATTTCTAGGGTTTCCAATTTTTTTGTTGACTATTTGCAGTGCTTGTATGAAGTGTTTGATTGAAATTATGTTGTTATTGAATAAGCATCCTACATGCTTTCACATTGTTGGTTCACATTAGTTATCCTTGTTCAATGTTTACAAGGCATCAAAATTCCTAGTTGTGACACTTGGATAAGACAAAGACCAACTAGGACCAATTTTGTGATGTGTTTTGTCTTGATAATAGCTACACTAACTGTTGAATATTTGTTTGTCGAGAAATGTTTATTGACAAGAGAATATTATATGTCAAGGAGTCAGTGGGAGTCTTAACGGTCTTGAAAAGTTCAAGAACTAATCAAGAATAAAGCTTATCGATCATCACTAGCACACGACTTGAGGTTCACAACCTATCGTGTTGATACTATCTTGTTTCTGTGTCATTCCAATTGAGTTAATTATGCATGTGAGTTCTATGAGTTCTCATTTGAACACATAAAAGGCAAGCACCTTGATCAATGGAAAGTACATTGATAGGAAAGTGTGAGTTGCTAACTACTTAGAAGACATGGTGGGCAATCGTGTTACCATAAGGCAAGAAATCAAGATTGAGAAAGTTCGGTCCATATGAGTTTGGATTTGTCGCAAACTTTGGTTTGACAAATTCGCATGGATAGGAATACATACACCATTAAAATATAAGTGTCATAAGATTCCCTCCTTCATGAAGATGACTGTGAGGAAATGCTTTCACTAACAGAGATTTTAAGAAGATAGTGATTGTGAAAGTTCTATTCTCAAATTCGGTTATGGTCATGGTATCCCTTTCCATGATTTGAATTGTGAGATTTGGCAATTAGCCTGAATTGTTTAGACGCACATATGAACTATCTAAGGCAAATGTGTATAAGTTTAAGAAGCTTAGATAAAGGATTATCAAAGCATTAGGTATTAGAAATATGAACTTAAGAAATTCAATAGGTATTGTTTTCTGGAAGTTAAGCTGTTTTCTGAATACATGTCAAAGCTAGTGGGAGCATAAGTGTTATGCTTATATGATAATAATCATCATGGTAGTGGGAGCATAAATGTTGTGCTTGTATGATTATTAAGGCAAGTATTGCAAGTTAGCAACATTAATTATAGAAAACAAGAGTTATACTTTGCAAAGTCGTAAGGGTTGAATAGTTGTTTTGCTATAATTAAGGGATAGAATATTATGCTTCATTTCAAATCTAAAGACTTAGGTTGTGGAATGTTAATAAATTTAGTCAAGAAATACATAGTGCGTTCTCAAAAATTAGATTATGATTATGGCATCCCTCTTCATAGTTCGAATTTTAAGAACGTGACACATAAAATATTATGGAAGAAGATTGATAAAGTATCGTATCTTTATGTAAGACATTATACATCGTGTCCCACACGCTTCGGGTATAGGATCGATTGCAAGTGCTATAATATTTGACCATTCTAGAATTTTCCAAATGTCTTGCGCATTAAGAGGGAAAAAGGACAAGAATCGGTTTTGACTAAGATAATTAAACAACTATCAAAGGACGATCCAAAGTTCGCTGAGGATTGATCGCTTATGAGTAGTTGGAAGTATGGTATTGGATGGACCATATCGACATTATTATGAAGAGAGAAGATTATATTAAGAATGAGTTGTCATATGGTAAATATGGAAATGTTTCCATATTGGGAGCTGAATATTGAGAATCTATGTCTAGATTAGAAACTTTTATGCAAGAAGGATGCTCAAAGGAATGTACTTTGAGTGAGAGACATCATATCTATAGAATTGTTTCTAATAGAGATTGGCCAAGTCTTGATGATTTTGAGCTATGACTTTACGAAAGGATCATTGCATAAAATGTTAGAATCTAACATATTCTATAAGTGGCAAGAATTTGATATTCTTATACTTATGATAAGGGTTAGGATTTGTGAAATGAGTATGATTGGAAATGTGTTCATTTGATCTATTTCACAAAGTAAGGACCATAGGAATACAGTATGTGCATGTTGAGAGCATGGGACAAGTGTATTAATAATTCAAGTAAGAAGTTGATTACCCGAAACAACAAATAATGAGTAATCAATATGGTGGTTAAATAAAATGTTTTATTTATACCCAGAGTTTGGGGCCATACGCGATTAGTATTATTCATGTGTTTCACTTTTTATGTTTTGGCTTCCTGAATAATTAATTATTTCAGAATAATCAAATTATTCGAACGGACCACAGTCGTTCATATGTTGCAAGTAGGTATGAATGAAGACTGTCATGAATTGGTGTGTGGATTGTCTAAAGTGTATTAGACATAAGCAAATGTTTTCTGCAACGTTCATGAGTGCTTATGAATATGATTTGAGCATTGGATTAAACCCATGCTCACTTGGATTACTTCATGAATTGTATCACGAGTGATTGGTGAGACGATAACATCTTTCATTCTTGAAACCGAGATGTGTGAGTTGTATCTTGCGAGTTAGTTACACATTGATAATATGTAAATGCACCAACAACTTGGTGTTATAAAACATATTGTTGTGTGTGATTCGGTAAGTGAGTGCAAGCAAGCATTGAATCAAAGTTTATCCGTTCCTTTTATCCAAAGTAGGATAAAAGCGATATCTTTGGGCCACTCCATGATTTAGTGATGGCACATAAGCTCTTGGCCTAGCCGAGACTAATTTGATGTGTTCAATTGTAGTCTGTTGTCAATCGTCATAAATCGAAAGTCGGGAAATAGTATAGAGAGAATGATTTAAATCCATGTCTCGGTCTATATGATATCTAGAATGGAGGAGCATATGATCCCTTATCTAAAGGACACATTTATGATAAGATCAAAGTTGACAGCGGCTTTTGAAAGCTACAATTGCAGATCAGGATCTGAAGTCATACATATAATAGTTATTAGACTTATCCAAGTGGGAGACTGTTGGATTAGTGTCTAAGTCCATAACTATTTTGGTATGTACTTGACCCGATGGTGCATGGTCCTTTTGGGTTGCCTTCACCAAAGCAACTTGATAGGATGAATTATGTAGAGAGAGGATTAATTATGATTTTTTAATATATTATGAGAATAATATATTAAAGGAGAAATCATATTGTGTCACAACTGGAAATTTTGTGTCATGTAATCTATACACTCAAGTTAATGTGAATAAAAAATTTAAGAGCATGTGTGATACCTATTATTATGACATCAAAAACTTCAATCCAATACATCATACAAGTACCACAAATAGTCATCAAAAAATTGGAAACCCTAGAAGTTCTTGTTTAGGTCCACTTTGGACTAGGACTTCCTTATTGGACCCAAATGGACCAATAAGTTTCCAATTTGACTACCATGGGCTTAGAACCCTAATTGGGCTCTAATTTGGACCCACAATCATTTATTTCAACATTTTGGGCCATTTTGGGCCTAGAATGAAATGAATTAAAAGCTTTGATCCATGATTAACCTAAACTAGCCCAACATAGTGTGAAAATCATATTATATTTTCTTTTAGATTAAAACTCACCCAACTTAACTTACACATGGGCTTGTGGGCATTAAAGCCCAATACCCTTTTTCTTCCTTCCATATTTTCGGCCCAAAACAAGCCCAAGAGGAAGGGTTGACCTTGTGAGTGACACCTCACTATTAACCAAAGGACTTCCATGCAAGGAGACTCATACTTCCATGCACCATCCTTTCATGCATCTCTCTTCTTCTTCCTCTCTCTTGCTCTCGGCCATTTCAAACACACACACACACCTCACAAATTCTCTCTAGATTACTCAAGAAACCATCCTCCCTCTTCATCAAAAATTTCGAAACTTTGCTTGTGAATCAAGAGGATTTCAAGAAAATATCATCACTTCATGGTAAGTTACACATATCTAAGGAATTTATACCTCTTTTTCTCATGATTAGATCCTTTCTCTTAATCAATTTTGGTGAATATACTCCTAGAAAACTCCATAAACTCGAGATCTCCATCAAGGGGTGCCAAGGCCAAAAATCACCAAACTTTCTTCGATCCTTTCTTCAAAAACCGAATCAACATCCAAAGGTGAGCTTCATACCCCCTATTTTCTGTTTTTATGAGTTTTGTGGGGGGGGGGGGGGGGGGAATACAAGTGAAAGTGTAGATCTATATGTGTTTTGTATGCCTTGTATGATTTCTATGCTTATATGTGTGTTTTTGTGTGTTATAATGTTGGATCCAGCCATAAAACCCCTAAAAAGTGAGATATACTTTATGTTAAATGATACTAGCATCAAGTATATTTCTACATACAAAGTGTTCCAAGAAAAATAGCTAAATGGCTTAGTAACATTTTCTTTGGGCTAAAAACTCAATTTTTGGACATAAAATGCTAGAAATATAAAGTTAAAGGGCCCAAATTGAAATATTTCGAAATCTGATGGGGGAGATGAGTCAAAACAGTTTCCATAATGTGTTTTCTGAAAATATACTTGTTGGAGGATTAAAAACATAAATTTCAAGCTTAATGGGCTAAAAATGACATTTTCGGCCCAATAAGGCCCATTATGCGAAATTTTCTGTTTTGGAGGGCCAAAACTGTGTTTTTCTATAAAACAGTGGACTATTAGTGTTCCAAGTACTTTTCAAAGGTTTAAAATGCTTTTTAAATTTAAAAAGGACCAAAGTTGCAAAAATTTTCCAATTTGGGCTAAAATTGTCAAAACTACGAAAAAGAGGGGTTATAACCTAGAAATCTGCATTTTCAGGGACTGAAACTGTTTTCAATGAAAAATATGCTGAAAAATATTAATTTCAACAATTTTTGGTGTTAAAATGTCAAGAAAAATGATTTAAGGACCAAACCGGAAAGTTATTTAATTAAAGGGTTGAAAAAGTAAATTTTACAAACAATGAGGGGCTGAAAACAGAAAACTTTCAAGGCTAATTCAATACACACAATTTGATCAAAAATGGCACCGCGACTATCGACGAAATACAATACACAACAATACCAAAATTCGTTGTTAAACGAATTGGTTCAGTCTCGAACCAATAAAAACCCGAAACTACTAACGCGACGATACCTCGATTCATAAAAGTAACATTTGGGAATTCAATATACACGTGAGAGTGCACAGACGTCTACGCACTATCTTTGGGCCCCAAAAGTGTAAAATCTTGTTTGTTGGGCCTAGCTAGCCCAATGACCTGATCTTAAGGCCCGAAGACTTCTACCTTACGAGGTGTTGGGTCTTACACGATCTAACACAGCGTAAAAGGACTTTCAATGGCTTGTATACTATCGGTCCCCAAGGGTCCTTTGGTATTGCTAGTAAAGTCGGTATTTCATGCGAGGCGGGTCAGGGACCCCTCGTACCTTTTTTTTATTATCCCCAACCGGTTAATGGAGTCATCGGGGTCTTCGTGTCCTCTTTCTCTTCGGATGTGGGGAAGTCAGGGGGGTTGGATAACGTGATTAGTACGGACGACGCCTACGGGATCGTTAGTATAGTTATAAACTGGTCGTTTGTGTAACGCGTGTTTATAGCAATTAATCATGCTCAAAAATAATCCGACGTCGCCTGGGATTGATAACTTCACGCGTTACAATGGTTTTATTTTAACTTCATGGAATTCAAGAATTAGGAAAACATCGGGTTTTCCTAGGGTTTTTCAATACATACGGATTCGAAATGTATACAAGTTTAATGAACATTTTTTTTAAATATAGAAACAAACAAGCATACCTATGGATCTTCACAAACGTTTTCAAAAGCTTTTCTTTTCAGAAAATATCGGATTTTCTGGTGGTTTTCAAAACGATACAAAACATTGTTTTTCAAATACTGCTTATGAACTCACCAACATTTCACATGTTGACGTTTTTCAAAATACTTGTATTCTCAGGTAACCAGTGAATCAAAGGAAAATGTACTCAGTGATGGCTTGCAGTTTACTTATTAACGAACTGAACAATTTATTTTTGGGAATGTAATGTTTTGAGACAATGTAACGGATGTAAACACTATCAGTTGTAATATTCAAATGTTGGTGACGAATGATGTTATGTTTCATGTATATTCATTGTGATGGTATTCAATTGAGTCACAACAGCTCCCGAACGTTTCCGCCGTCTGGTTCGGGGGTGTGACATATTGTTTAATTAATATTAGTCAAGAATTAATAAGAATTAACTTTGTGGCTAAAAGACATTAATTAAATAAAGGGGACTAGAACTGTCAATTGTGTGATAGTTGAATATTCGGCTAATGGACTCCATAGAGGATGGAGTGGACGAATTCTATGGGGAAACCCATTAGAAATCGTCCAAGGCCTCTAAGGAGGGAGTCCATGGGTTGCTTAGGGCCTAAGCAGTCAAATTAGGGTTTCCTTGTTAGATAACCCTAATAGCCTCACTATTTAAGGATCCCTAGGGCACCGAAAATGTGGCTAACTGATTCCTTCGGGTTTCTACACGTTTTTTGGGTGCCTCATCTCTTCTCATTCTTCATCCTCTTGCTCTTGGTGTTTGTGAGCCATTAGAGGAGTGACACTCGTGACTCTAAGCTTTCTATAGCTATTACAAGGTGGATTTGAGATTGTTATTGCTACATAACAATCAAGGTAAGATCTAAACCCCATTCATATGTTAATATGACTAATTGTATGCTAGATCTAGGGTTTAAAGTCTTGGATGAATTGCATGTATAATAGAGAAAGCTAGATCCAAGCATTAGGGGTTGCATGAGCACATAGGATGTTCTTATGGCTAAAACTCATCACCCATGGTACCTGGTGTAAGACCTTGGAGGATTTCTATGGCATCCTTATATGTTTATATGTAGGGATTATATGATTGATATGGTTTAAGTGGTTATGTGGATTGTGTGGGGTATGCTCTAGGGAACTCACTAAGCTTCGTGCTTATAGTTTTGTTTATGGTTTCAGGTATCATCGGTTTAGAAAGGAAGGGACTGATTTGAACCCAATGCACACACCCTTGTTTTTTACATTCTGTGATTTTGGGATTTAACTCTGATAAATGTTTTAATTAATCAATGTTTTTGAATGGTTGGATTAAGCAACATTTGTGTTTGACTATAATGCAAAATGAAATTTTTACCCTGGATTTTTGGATCGTTACAAGTTGGTATCAGAGCCTTGGTTTGATGCATTTGGACATACTCTTGAGTGTGTTTGAACTCAAAATGAGGATTTGGTAAAGTTTTTCAAAGAAAAATATTTTGAGAAAAGAAACTTTCGAAGATAAGAAAAAGGGTGTGGTTCATGCAAGCAGGTGAGCTCAAGTAAGCTTTCCCAGAATACCTGTATATGTTATCTATTATTACTTGATTTATGAATCTGAGAATCACATACTAGTTAGGGCTAGGGGAGAAGCCTTTATATGTTGTATGAGCTGGTAGACTTGCATGGTAGTGATGAGTAGTCAGCGATTGACTGGCCAAATATCTGATGCTTGTAGCCTTGGGGGTACTGGATGCTATGATAGAATAGGAATGACTATTGGTATTAGGGTAACACCGAAATTTTCAAATTTTTTTTTCATTTTTCCAAAATGAAAATAATGTATCACATCACAAATCAAAATCCATAATCAATCCTGTTTTCAAAAACAAATCCCAAGATCTCTGATATAAAAATCTCCATCAGTGTGTGTGTACGTGTCAAGCCGTCGCCTTCCCATGGTCCTCGCTGGTACCTGAGACATCAAACATAACAACTGTAAGCATAAATGCTTAGTGAGTTCCCCAAAATACCACATACTACAAATACGCCACTCGAGGCTAACCCGACCCTCTGGTCAAGATGTCTCAGTGGGACCTTCCAGTCCCGCAGCTCGTCGGACCCTCTGGTCCAGTCATAGCTCATTGTGCCCTCTGGCCCGAACTGAATCGTTGGACCCTCCGCTCCGGTCTATATAGTCATACAGCATACAATAACACATAGCATACAATCTCATAAATAGCACATAATCTCATACATAACACATAAGACCCTCTGGTCAACTCATAATACCACTCAAGGTAACGTATAGTGAGAAGACTCACCTCGCGTGTCTCAGTAACATGAGTTTATGACCATAAACTCATTGTTTGAGGACCTTAGAACCGAGAACTCCCTTAGGGAGTTTTCCTTGAACCCTACACCCACTAGCCATGCCCTACAACACTTGGATGAAACTCTTGTGATCTTTAACACTTGAAACAAAGTGTTTCCATGTTCTAGAGTGTCCCAACTTAATTTATTAGTTATAAATTGACTAATTAGTTATATATATATATATATATATATATATATATATATCTTTATTATATGATAACTAGGCTCTTTGTGTGTGTACAGGTCTCCATTTGTCACCTAGCACCGTATCCGACATTTCAATCCAATCCACTCACTACAAGTGAGTTCATACCCCTTTAACTAACCTTTGAAATACTTTTAAATGTTTTAAATGCTTTATGGGTGGGAATACAAGTTGAACCATGTTAGTTATTTGATCAATCACATGTGATTAATAACCAACATGCAAATGGATTTTTCATGTGTTAAACTGTTTTATCAAACAAATGACTTTAAACTGTTATCAAACTATTTTACATGTTTTTAAACTTATATATTGTTAAAAACCATGTCTACTACATATATAGTTATATAAATAAGGTTTGAAGGACTTAGGAGAGATAACCCACTTTACTTCCTGTCCTCGTTGGGTTGTGGTTCTAAAGTACCCGGTTGTTTGTCCGAGTGTCGTTGAATCCTTACTTATATATTATGTATATATGTATACACATAAAGATTTATATCTCAGTTCAGTACATTCATTCATTCATTAAATTTACTAATAAACTATAATAGGTGTAGTTTAGGGTTATACTACTTACTACTTCAGTTCTACGAATCATACAAGAGTTAGTTCATTCATGAGTCATTACTTATTACTATGAGAACATATACATTATATTACTATGAGAAAATGTACAACTATACTAGAAGGTGAACATATACAACTATGCTAGAAAGATAACATATACAACGATACTAGCACGAGTAACAATACATTACATATACATGAATACATTAACATAAATGTGATCCACTGTATCAGAGCATGCCTTCAATGTCGTGGCCCGAGTTGTAGCAGAGTCTCTTAGAGGGAGAGCGTGAGTTTGTGTATAGATCTATACTGGATTGACTATCCTACACCTTGCTGCTAGCTACAGCCGGACCTGAAGGTCTACGGGTGCCAAACGTCATACCTTTTTACGACTTACATTGTTGAGCTTCATAGTCGATAGTATGGTACAATTAATCACATAATACCTTGATATAAATCCGGTTTAAGGTAGTTAGTACAACAGTAGTTCCTATAATACAACACTATAGAACTACATTAATTTACCCTTTACATATATTCAGTGATCATTTCACGTAAACATTAATGTACAAACTATATTTTGATAATGATAGTTACACTTGGGAAAATCACACGCTTTTACGAGAAAGGAAGATACAAAACAGTTATGCCTTGTTAGAAGGCTACTTTTAGTAGGAAATATAGGATTTTCAAGGAGATACAAACTTTTACAAACACTTACAAATATTCATATACTTTTATTACAAATGTTTACAAACTCGTACTTCAAACCACGTTCAAACGTTTTGATACAAACACCGACACTAAATACTTATGAACTCACCAGCTTTAATGTTGATAAACTCTTTCAAAATAACTTGTATTCTCAGGTCATCAGTAGACAGGTACTGAGGCTAGATTTTGAGAAGATGGAGCGCATTCAAGACTCATTTTGTTATTTTGATTTACATTTTTGGTGTCTATAACTGTACAGAACACACTTGTATTAATATTACATATTTAATGCAATGGATGATGTTGTTTGCTTGTTTGCTATTATACTGTGTTGTGATACTTTACATGACGTCCTCCACCCTAGAACGTTTCCGCTGTTCTTGGTTTTGGGGTGTGAGGAATATTCACTACCACCCCGGAATGAGATGGTAGCAATAAATTCCCAACATAGCTTAGCAAACACTGGTTCTTGAATTTTAAACAGCTGCAGCCATCCATCACAAATTATTGTAGATTCCCCCACATCACAATATTTCACCAGATAAGGTGTCAATTCTTCTTCCAGACCAATTTTTCCCAACCAATCCCAATTAATTGCATTGGGAATGTGAATTTCTTTTTGCTTGAGAGCCTCCAATCTGTTGTTTGCACGGGCTTGTGAAGATCTTGAAGTTATTTGTTGAAAAGTAAGCCATGGAATATCTCCTTGACCTCCTCCCCTTGATGTCTGCCCTCTTCTAGACATAATTCCTGCATAATGACATCAAGAAAACAACAACAAACAAAACCCAACAATTAAAGTGAACCAAAACAGATCTGTCTTGGCACCTACTCGCCGAGTTCATGAACTACTCGGCGAGTGGGATGAAGTTTGGGACAGATTTCAATCGGACCTTATTAGGTCAATCCAAACACCTAAATTTGCAAAGGGGTTCACTATTCTAAGTCCCTTAAACACAATTCCATAAGAAATTTTGTCTAAAGCTTCCTAATTCATGGTAAAATTGAAACCCTAGAATTGGAGAAAACCCCAACTCCAGATTTTAAGCAAAATAAGAACCAAGAATTGATAAAGTTTCAACCTTTAACAAGTATACAAAGTAAAAATCATACCTTTTTTCTTGGTGGATAGAGATTCAACAAAAAATTAGAGAAATGGCTTGAGAGGAAGAGAGTGCTCGGCGAGTATGAAGTGTTGGTGAAAGTGAGTAAAAGAAAACGAAACCCTTATTTATAGATTGTAAAAACCCATGTAAATGGTCGTACTCGCCAAGTAGAAATACCTACCCGCCGAGTAGGAACACATATTTGCGATTTTCGGGGATTTCAAAAAAGTACTCGCTGAGTAGTACATATAAACTTGGCGAGTAGAGCGATCAGTTTGAAAAAAAAACTCAATTTTTTAAACCACCAACCCACACTTTGAGCATTACTTTCCCTCAAGAAATCATTTAAAGCAAAATTTCATTAGAAGAATGAAAAGAAAACAAATCCTAAAAAAATGAAAAAGAAAACAAAGGGAAAAGAAATGCAAACTCTAAACTCGGGTTTCCTCCCGGAAGCGCTTCTTTTTAAAGAGTCATTAGCTGACTCCTTCCATTCTACGTTTCTGCCATACCCTCCAGCATCAGCCCTTCTTCTATGTCTTCATTTCTCGGGATTCCTTCTTCGTATTTTTTTCACTCTATGTCCATTAACTTTGAATGGGGTACCATCTCTTGATAATAACTTGATAGCTCCATGTGAAAACACCTTCTTCACTAGAAATGGACCATCCCATCTTGACTTGAGTTTGCCCGGAAAAAGTTTGAGCCTTGAATTAAAAAGCAACACTTTTTGGCCTTCATGAAAATCTTTATTACCCTTGATCCTCTTGTCATGTCAACTCTTGGTTTTCTATTTATAAATCAAGGAGCTAGTATAAGCCTCATTTCTAAGTTCCTCAAGAGCATTCATTTGCATCAACTGGTTTTTTTGAAGCTCAGCTATATCAATGTTGCACATTTTTAAAGCCCAAAAAGCTTTATGCTCTATTTCCACCAGTAGATGACATTGCTTTTCATAAACTAGCCTATATGGTGTAGTACCAATAGGTGTTTTGAAAGCTGTTCGGAAGGCCCAAAGTGCATCATCTAACTTATCTGACCATTTCTTTCGATTGCTCCCCAACGATCTCACCAAAATTCTTTTTAAGGCTCTATTTGTCACTTTAGTTTGCCCACTAGTTTGTGGATAATAGATGTAGAGAATTTATGGGTTACCCCATATTTCCTTAACACCTTTTCTAATTGATCATTGGCAAAGTGAGTGCCTCGATCACTTATAAGGGCTTTAGGAACTCCAAATCTCGAAAATAATTTCTTCAAAAAACGTACCACCACCCGAGCATCATTAGTTGGTAAAGCTTGATCCTCCGCCCACTTGGATAAATAATCAACTGCCACCAATATGTATTTCTTGCCTTTTGACATGGGAAATGGTCCCATGAAATCGATCCCCCATACATCAAATACTTCGCACACTTGAATACTATGTTGTGGCATTTCGTTTCGGGATGAAATGTTTCCCGCTCTTTGGCATGCATCACACTCTTTGACATATTAGGTAGCATCTTTAAAAATTATGGGCCAATGAAACCCAATATCAAATATCTTCTTAGCGGTGTAGTGTGCTTCATGATGTCCATCGGTGGGTCCGCTATGATAATGCTCCAAAATTTGTCGACTTTCATTTCCGAATACACATCTCCGTATGATTCGATCTGCGCAACTTCGTAAAAGATATGGCTCATCCCAAAAGTAGTATTTTATTTCTAAAAAGAATTTCTTCTTCTGTTGACGGGTAAGATCTTTTGGGATGTACTTGGTAGCTAAGTAATTAGCTATGTCCGCAAACCATGGCTCTTCTCCCGTGGTCACCATAATGTACTCGTCCAGAAAGTCATCTCCAAGTTTACCTTCCACCAATGCCTCCAATTGCGGGTTTTCTAGCCTTAATAAATGGTCGGCTGCTACATTCTCAATTCTTTTCTTATCGCGTATCTCATTGTCAAATTCTTGTAGAAGTAGAACCCAACGTATCAATCTTGGCTTGGCATCCTGCTTGGCAAACAAATACTTGATAGCAGAGTGGTCAGTAAAAACAGTGGTTTTAGATAAAACTAGATAAGGGCGGAATTTGTCAAAAGCATACACCACAGCTAGTAATTCTTTTTCGGTGGTGGTGTAATTTTCTTGGGCCGGATTCAAAGCCTTACTTGCATAATAAATGGGTCGAAAGTGCTTATCAACCCTTTGACCAAGGACAGCTCCTAATGCAAAGTCACTAGCATCACACATTATTTCAAATGGTAAATTCCAATTCTGGGAAATAATGATCGGGGCATTAGTTAATTTTTCTTTAAAAAATTCAAAAGCCTCTAAACACTCTTTAGTAAAATTAAATGGTGCATCTTTTAAAATTAGTTGTGTTAGAGGTCTAGCTATTTTAGAAAAATCTTTTATGAAACACCGGTAAAAACTCGCGTGCCCTAGAAAACTTCTAATGCCCTTCACATTAGTTGGTGGAGGTAATTTGGCAATTGTATCTATTTTTTCCCGATCCACCTCAATTCCCGATTTGGAAACTTTGTGGCCTAAAACTATACCCCCTTTAACCATAAAGTGACATTTTTCTCAATTAAGGACTAAGTCGGTTTTTTCACACCTTGCAAGCATTAAATCAAGGTTAGTGAGACAATCATGGAAGGAAGATCCAAAAACAGAAAAATCGTCCATAAATACTTCCATGAATTTTTTCGCCATGTCTTGGAATATGGCCGTCATGCACCTTTGAAATGTCGCAGGTGCATTGCATAACCCAAAAGGGCATGCGACGATAGGAAAAAGTTCCACTTGGGCAAGTAAAAGTGGTCTTTTCTTGGTCTATTGGGTCTATGGGTATTTGGAAGTAACCCGAAAATCCGTCTAAGAAACAATAATAACTATGTCCCAACAATCTTTCAAGCATTTGATCAATAAAAGGTAAAGGAAAATGGTATTTACGAGTGGCATCGTTTAGCTTTCGATAGTCGATGCATACTCGCCAACCGGTTACCGTTTGGGTCGGAATAAGCTCGTTCTTTTCGTTGGTTATGACTGTCATCCCTCCTTTCTTGGGCACCACCTGGACAGGACTTACCCACAGACTGTCAGAAATAGAATAAATGATCCCTGCATCTAGGAGCTTGACTACTTCCTTCTTGACCACTTCTTGCATGTTTGGGTTCAATCTTCTTTGGTGTTGCACAATTGGCTTTGCTCCTTTTTCCAAGTTGATCTTGTGAGAACAATAAAAGGGGCTTATTCCCTTGATATCACTAATGCTCCATGAAATGGCACGCTTACGCTTCTTCAAGACTTGAACTAATTCTTCTTTTTTCAGATTTGGAGAGTTCAGAAGCTATTATAACTAGTTTTTGATGACCATCTTCAAGGAAGGCATACTCCAAGTGATGTGGTAGTGCTTTGAGCTCTGTTTTTGCATTTTGCATGTTGTACTCGTCGAGTACAGGTAAGGGACTCGTCGAGTCCTCTGCAGAATTCACCATTTCTTGGGTTTCTTCAATTGGACTCGGCGAGTAGACCGAGTCTACTCGGCGAGTAGATTGCTCAAATTTCTTCAGTAATTCCTCATAATCAGCTTCTTCCAGCAGTCTCTCAATTTCCAGTAGGTCTTTTTCAGCATCAAGTTCTTCATCAAAGATGATGGTGGAATTGTTTGGATCTTGATTATCCCATTCCTCCATCAATTCATCCAACATGTAAATTGAAAATGTCGTGTCATCACTATTCCTCGCATGCTTCATAGCTCAATCAACCTCGAAAGTGACGGAATCATCCCCCACCCGTAGAGTAAGTTTCGAGTCTCTCATGTCAACTATAGCACTTTCCGTGTCAAGGAAAGGTCTTCCAATGATGATCGTGACTTGAGGATCCGCTTCCATGTCTAGAATTATAAAGTCTGCAGGAAACACGAACGTGTCCACCATTACCAATAAATCTTCACATATTCCTCTTGGAAATGTGACTGTTTTATTTGCTAAGTGAATTGCCATTCGAATTGGCCTTGGTTCCGGGAGATCCAATTTCTTGAAAAATGAATAAGACATGAGGTTCACACTTGCTCCCGAATCAGCTAAAGCATGAATGGTGGCCAAGTTACCAAATTGGCATGGCAAAGTCAAGCTTCCCGGGTCACCCTTCTTCTTTGGTAGTTTTCTTAACAAGGCAGATGAGCAGTTTTCAATAAGAACTACCTTTTTTACTTCCTCCATCTTCCTTCTATTGGTTAGAAGCTCCTTGAGGAATTTGGCATATTTTGGCATTTGTGCAACTGCTTCGATGAATGGTAAGTTGATTTGAAGAGCTTTTATATGGTCTAGAAATTTCTGTTATTCCTCTTCATTCTTTTCTTGCTTAGCTCAGGCTGGATATGGCATTGGAGGCTGAAAGGGCTTTTCAGGAATCTGACTTTTCGGATTAGGCAATGGACTCGTCGAGTTCAATTTTTGGACTCGGCTAGTAGAATCTGGATCATGCAGATTTTTATTTTGGCCTTGTTTTTCTGCATCCTCCTTTTGTAACTCCTTGGGCTCTTCAGTCTGAATAGGGGCCAGAGGAGTAATTATCTTCCCACTTCTTGTTGTCATGATATTTATGTGCATGCGTCGTGGGTTGTTTTCGGTTTTACTCGGAAGTTCTCTAGGTGATCTTTGATTGATTTGCTGAGCAAGTTGCCCTAGCCGTGTCTCAATTTTGTTGATAGATGCTTGTTGGTTTCTAAACATTGTTCTTGTTTCTTGGATTGCAGCATCATGATCATTATGTCTCTTTTCTGAAGCAGCTACAAACTTGGTAAGCATCTTCTCCAAACTTGGTTTTCTTTCTTGTGTCGGTTCCTCCTTTTGGTAAAAACCTCTTCCTTTTTGTTTATACTTCTCCTCCTTAGCCTTCTTGTACTCATCATAAGGGAGCCACTCTTTCTTTAGTTTTCGCCGATCTTCATCATATCAGTCACCACTTGAGTAGCACACTTGCACCTTCTTATTTCCATTCTCATCCAAGTCACAATCTCTACTAAGATGAGGCCCATTGCAGTTCTCACAACCCACCCGAATAGCATGTATCGTTTGAGCCATTTTGTGCATCCTCCTATCCATGGTTTTCAACATAGCCATCACGCTGACTAATCTTCTGAAGCTCCATAGGCGGACCCCCTTGTCATATCATTTCTTGGATTGTGGTATTCTCTAGAGTGCTTAGAGAATTCTTTAATTAGTTGCTTTATCACCGGGGGTGCTTTCTTCATGAGTGGCCCTTTCGAGTCAAGCAATTTCCTTGTTGTAACATTTACTCCATCATAAAAAATGGAGACTTCTTGTTGACTATTAAGTTCATGATGTGGGTAATTCCTTAGTAAGATCTTGTACCTTTCCCAAGCTTCATAAAGTGACTCTCTAGCTTGTTGTTCATAGTTGGCTATGGCTTTCTTGAACTTAGATATCTTGGATGGTGGGCAGAATTGATCAATGAACTATTCTTTCATCTTGGCCCATGTAGTGATGGATCCGGGGGGGAAGTGACTTGAGCCAATCCTTTGCAGCACCCTTCAATGTAACCGGAAGCATGCGAAGTAGCTGAGTTTCTCGAGGCACGTTTGGAACATTGAAATAATCAGCTACATCATTGACTTCATCCAAGTGTTTGTAAGCATCTTTGTGGTCTTTTCCGCTGAAGAGGATCTCTTTACGTAGAGCAAGGATGTGACCCTTAAGATCAAAAGTAGCAGTTGCGGGATTTACGGGTTGCACAAGTCCCGAGCCAGTATCATCGCATATCCTCTTCTTCCATTCTCCCATGGGGACTTCATCGATTTTAGCCATTGTAATAGCTAATTCGTCGCCGGAATCGTAGTCGTGCCCGAATGTAAGTTCTTCTTCTTCTTCGGTTTCGTACTCGGTGTCCTCTTTAATAGGGTCTTCTCTTGCAAAAGAGGCGTTGGATGCTCCTGATTTGCTGCCCTTCTTCTTCCCAAAAACAGTCTTCAAGCTAGACAAAGGCAACTTCGTAGGTGTATTTGAGCTTTCAACGTCTTTGCCTTTGTTCTTTCTCAATGCGGATTCTGTGTCTTCAAAAGAGGGTACCAGTGGAGTGTTGGATCCTCTGGTCATGAAAATCCTACAATGAAATAAGAAAAATGTGTAAAAAGAACAAAAAATGAAACTGAACGAAAATAAAAATTAAATTGTCAAACAGCACCCTACTCGCCGAGTAGGGTCGAGTGCACTCGGCGAGTAGCCTGTCTAAACTAAGAAAATAATTAAAACAAAATAAATACTTCTAAAAACTAATAAACCCTAAAACCTAACCTACTTACTGAATTACTAAAAAAATTAACTTTGTGCAAGAAAAACTCACACAAAGGATCAATAAATTTAGGATTATATTTAATTTTTGAACCCTTCCCCGGCAATGGCGCCAAAAACTTGATGTGTGTAAAATGCACTGGTTTTATTCCTACTTTTAAAATATAAATTTAGCACACAAAGGCAGTGAACCTGTCTTTTAGTGGTATAGTAGGATAAGTAGGGTGTCGAACTAAGAGAACGAAAATTAAACTAATAACTAATTTTAACTAAACAAGTAATAAAAGTAAAGAGTTTTTCTCTAGTTTTACAAGACTAGAAACTTAAACACACCACCTAGAAAGTGATTAACTAAACAACTAAAAACAAGTAAAAATTCACCAAATTTAATAAAGAGTTTCTATTTAGGTCCAACCAATTCACTCCTATGGTTATTTTTTTAATAAAATGATAAATTAATTGTTATTTGTTACCAACTATAGTGGTTAGATTCATATTCACTATTACTAACCCTTAGAAAATTAATCAATTCAAGAAATTGCCAATTGCTTAAATAAATTAACCCCCTAATTCAATTATTTGGATTAAATAAGATTTGTAATTGGTTAATCAAATTGGTGATTCAAGTAACCTCTTGTTTGTTGGTTTCTCAAACAAGCTCACACATTAATTTACCCATTCTCTAATTAATCCTAGTTTCATATTCACTAGTCCTAGGCATATGATGAAGCGTTCATATAAAGCATATGAGGTTAACAATTAAGAGATGTTCATGCAGCTTAATTATCTTCCAATTAACAGAAAATAGTTATGGTTAATGCATAAGGTTCTTTAACAAACTTAATTTAATAAAATCACCCAAAAACAATCAATAAAAGTAATAATCAAACCATATGAATAACTTGGTTTTTACTAAACAGAAACAACACGAATTTAGCTCATGATTACAATGGAAACAAGCTCAAAAACGAATTTAACTAAGTTAGTCATGATTAAATCCTAAGATTAAGTGGATAATATAACCTAATTTGCCTTGAGTCTTCAAAAGATCAGAGATTAGGGTTCTTCAGGTCTCTAAAGGGTTCTTCAATCGCAGGTGTACTTCCCAAAAAGCCAGAAATGTCCCCAATTCATAATAAGGTTCTCTATTTATACTTATCACAAAACAGGGTCGACCAACTCGCCGAGTAGATGTGAAAAATCTGTGTTAATCAGGAACTCTTGACTTTTCTTCGCGAATATTCTTGGGAACTCACCGAGTAGCTACGTGGACTCGCCGAGTTGCTCCAGATTTTCTTCTTTTTCTTCATTCTTTAGCTTCTAATTGCGTCTCCTTATTCCTTTTTGCTTCCAAGCATGTCTTCTGGACTGAAATTACAATTTAGACCTTATTAAGTACCTTTTGTCCATATTATGCACATAATTAGCTAAAAATGAATAAAAATCTATAGTAAACATATGGCTAATTATGCACATATCAATTCACATGATCAAGACCTTAGTTTTATGGTTCTTCACCACCAGAAACACTTAAAACGACAGGTTATTAAGCTCTGGAGTGCATCAACTCATAAAGCCTCAAGCTTGGGACCAAAAACCCCAAAATGGACCCTAATATGCACAAAACAAAAAGAGTGGGAAAGCTTGGAGCTTTATACCTTCAAATGGTGCTCTAGCCTCAAGAAAGCTCGGATCCACTGCCTGGTCTTCAACTGCACTCCTTTCCATGCTCCTTCTTAACTCCCAAAAGCCCACAAGAACACATATAAGCTCATCATGGCCACACAAGCTCAAGAACGGATATTAGGGTTTGAGAGGGTTTATTAACTGAGGAAGGTGGACATAAAGGACACCATCTCTTTCTTTATATACAGACACCTCACTTAATTAGGGTTTCCTTCTATGCCTAATATGCCCAATATATTAGGTGCCTCTTGCTTAAGGATAACAGGCATATGTACACTAAGCGTACGCATACGTACGCCCAACGTACTTCGCTGCCAAAATTCTTACCTTTAGGGACTTATCATGCCAACTCTCCAAACATCCATAGCTTCTTCGATATGACTTGAATTCCAAAAATCCGCATACCTACAGGAAAGTAATGAGATGCCCTACATTCCTAGCAACTTGCCTCAACCCGAGACCTCCTAGCCCCCAACTCATGGCGCACAAACCTTAATCATGGATAATATGAAACAAGATGTTACACAAATTCTCAGATGATCCAAAACAACATGTTACACAAAACATGCCAAGTGAAACACAAGAATAATACTAATCCTAGATGGCCCAAAACTTTTAAGTGCAATATTGATTACTCATTATTCATTGTACGATGTTTCAAATAATCAACTTAATACTTGAATTAAGACAGTAGTTGTCCCATTCTCCAAGCATGCACACAATGTTTGTCTATGATCCTTACTTTGTGAAATAGATCAATTGACAGTATTTCAATGATGCTGATTTCACAATTCCAAATTCTTGTCATTTGTAGAAAGTGTTAGATTTTAAACTATCATGCAATGATTCTTTTGTAATGTCTAGGTACCAAAAGTCACAGAGACTTGACCAACGATATTACAAACTATTCATTTGGAGATTGTTACAAGACAATTCCATGGAAATGAAGTCTAAAATTCAAAGTACATTCCTTTGAACATTCTTCTTGCATAAAAGTTTCTAACTTTTTCATCTATTCTTCAACCCCCAATATTGAAACATTCCATATTTGCCATACGACAACTCATTATTAATAGATTCCTGTCTATTCATAATAAAGTCAATATGGACCGTCCATTACTATACTTCCAACTTTCCTTAAGCGACCCATCCTTGGTGAACCTTAGATTGTCCTTAATAGTTGTTTAATCACTTTAGTCATATCCGGTTCTATTCCTTTTTCCCTCTCAATGCCCTAGGGATTTGGAAAATTAGAACACGAGATTATTATAGCATATAAATCGATCCTATACCTGAAGCATATGGGACACGATTCATAATGTCTAACATAAAGACATGATACTTGATCTGTCTTTTGCTATAATATTTCTATTTGCCATGTTCTCATAATTTTTTATTATGAAGAGCGATGTCGTAATCATAATCAAATTTTGAGAACGCAATTAACATTTCCATATACAGAATTTCCTTATGTTGAAGCATTCCAACATAACATTCATATATATATATATATATATATATATATATATATATATATATATATATATATATATATATATATATATATATATATATATATAATTTGATTAAATTCCAATTTAAGCTTTTAGAATTTAAATGAAGTATAAATTCTTCTCCCTTAATTTTAGAAAAGCAACTTTTCAAACTCTACAACCTTGCGAATTGAAACTTTTGTTTTCTATAATTAACATTGCTAACTTGCAACATTTACCATAATTGATTATGCTCCCACTGGCATGATAATTATTATCTTACTAGCGTAATGATTATGGTCCCACAAGCTTTGACATGTACCCTGAAATCAGTTGGACTTCTAGAAATCAATACTTATTTACTTTCATTACGAAAGTTCAGATTTCTGATATGAGATGCTTCGATAAGATTTTATCTGGGCTTCTCAAAGTCATACACCTTTCCTTAGATAGATCACATATGTGTCTACACAATTTTAGAACTTATAACAACAAGTCTCAAATGTTTAGACCTTTTTCCATTTCTCACAAGTCGAATTATGAAAAGGGATGTCGTAATCATAACCGAATTTGAGATGCAAATATTACAATTTCTATCTCCTTAAAATCTACTTAGAGAAAGTGTTTCCTCACAATCATTTTCATGAATTGGAGAGAAACCTTATGACAGTTAGATTTTATGGTGTATGTGTTCCTATGCATGTGAATTTGTCAAACCATAATCTTAAGACAAGGTTTGTGACAAATCCAAACTCATATGGACTGAACTTATTCAATCTTAATTTCTTGCCACCTAGCAGCACAAGGGCCAACCATGTCTTCCTAGTTGTTAAGTAGCTCACCCATACTAATCAATGAAACTTTCATTGATCCACATGATTTGTCTTATGCAAACAACTGACAACTTGTAGAACTCACATGCATAGTCAACTTTTAACTGGAATGAGCACATAAATAAGGATATGTCAACACGATAAGTTGCGAACCTCAAGTTGTGTGTTAGGGATAAACAATAGGTTTATTCATGATTTGTTCTTGAAACTTGTCAAGATCTTTAAGACTCCCAATGGCCTTTTGACATATAAGACTCTCTTGTCAAGAACCATTCCTTGAGAAACAGATATTCAAGAGTTAGTGCGGATTCTAATCAAGACTAACACTTCACACAATTGGCCTTAGTTGGTCTTTGTTTTATCCAAAACATCACAACTTACTAATTTCAAATGTACAAGATGTAACATCCGGTTTTCCAGGTATATTATTTTAAATATTTATTTTAAGGATTTTGGGTGGACTTGACGATTTGGTCCCTCAACTTGTCGAGTGGGATCGCGACTGGGTGACGTGTTTAATGAATGGACTCGACGAGTCGGGTATCTGACTCGCCGAGTCAGCGCTGCTGAGGAAAACCCTAATTGCTCGGCTTTATGGCCTATTTAAAGGCTTTTATTGCCTCCATTTGCGGCCACACTTTGCCTTGAGAGACCCTAATCGATCCAGAGAGCTTAAAGAAAGAGAGAGAGAGAGAGAGAGAGAGAGAGAGAGAGAGAAAGAGCTAATTTTTTCATTTTGGTGCATTCTTGCAACGAAGAAGGAGAGGGTTCAAGCTTAGTTGTCTAGAGGGGCTCAGATCTTTCACTATTTCATTCAAGGCTGCTGCTGAAGGTATGAATCTATACCTATTTTCATATGATTAGTATATATCTTGAAGTCAAGGTTTCTTTACCCTCTTTAAGTTGAGTTATGAAATATGTGAAGTCCGTTTGAGGCTTAGACATCATATCTAGTCCTTGAGAGGTCCAAAGAGCCCCAAGAACCCAACTTTATGCAGTTACATAAGAATATTGAACCTAAGACACCATTATGAGGGCTATTGTGTCAAATAGAGATAGATGAGTGATGCATGTACATAAAGGTTGAACCGTTACGTGATTAATGAGCCTTGAGTGCATAGATCTGATGTTTGGGAAAGTATCTTGCACTAAATCAACTGAATGGAAAAGAGTCTGAATAGACTCACTAAGTTGAGCCGCTGACTTGGCTAGTAGCCTAGGGTTTTGTCGAGATGAACTGAGTCAGATGATGACCTATCGAGTTAGGGGTTAGCTCGTCGAGTTGGAGCTTGCTAGGGTTGCCATGAATCGATTGGACTCAACGAGTGTCCAGAGTGCACTGGACGAGTCTGGTCAAAGTTGGACCGTTGACTGGAGTTGACTTCTGTTGACTTTAGGGTTTGGTCAAATGAGTAAAAGAGGTCAGGGAGGGGTAGAATGGTCTTCTACCCACTTTTCAGAGATAAGAGTAGAATATTAATTAGAAATATTAACTTATGATAGGCGGAGGCTAGACCGAGGATTCCGGGCATGAGACTTTTACTAGATATATTACAAGGTGAGTCTTCTCACTATACTTTACTTAGAGTGGTGACTAAGTGTGACCAGAGGGTCTTATGTGCTTTCTTGAGTTATACATGATTGTATGATATGTATTGTATGCTATATTATTTTTTTCTTAGACCGGACAGAAGGTCCAACGAACTATGAGGCCAGAGGGTTCTCAATCAGACTGGATCGGAGGATCCAACGAGCTAGACCAGACCAGAGGGTCCAACAAGCTACGAGACTGGAGGGTCCTGCTGAGACACATGGACTGGAGGGTCCTACAGAGTGTAGCCTCGAGTGGCGAATTTTTTATATGTGGTATTTGTTGGAATAGTGTCTAAGGCTACAACTATATTAGGCAAGTATTTGACCCGGTTGAGCATGGTCCTTTTGGGTTGCCTTCACCATAGCAACTTGACAGGATGATTTATTATGAGAGAAGGAATATTATTAATGTATTATAAGAACAATATAAGGAATAATAATATTATTATTTGATTAATATAAGTCATAAATTAATTAGGAATTAATTTGATGACTTAAAGAGATTAATTAGATAAAGGGGTATAAACTGTCAATTGTTTGATAGTTGCACTTTGGGCTATATATCCTTTATGGATAAGGGGTGGAAGATTTCTAGGTCTAAGGATAGCCATAAAATCGTCCAAGGCTTATCATGGAAAGGATTTTGATTGCTTAGGGCTTAAGTTATCCAATTAGGGTTTAGGGTGATAACCTAGGAGCCTTACAAGTATTAATAGACCCCAAGGGCTAAGGGATTTCGAGACATGTGCTTAGAGAAGAAACCCTGGCCGAATTTCTCTTCCTTCCTCTCTCTCTCAAATCATCCTCCTTGCTAGTTGGTGTTTGAAAGCCATTAGAAGAGTGACAATTGTAATTCTAAAGCCTCAAGGACAACAAGATCAAGCAAGTGATTCAAGGTAAACTTCTAATCTCTGATTTCATATTATTGTTATTATATATTAGCCATTAGGAGTCTTGGATTCAATGTATGTTCAATTAGAGAAACCTAGATCCAAGCATTAGGGTTGCATGTGCACATAGGAATGTTCATATGGCCAAAACCCATCAGTGGTATCATAGCCTAGATTGGTTTCTATTGAATTCATACTTTGATTGCTTGTTTGTTGCTGAAAAAATCGTTTTTTTGTCCTCTGGCTGATGAACTCGGCGAGTCCCATGGTGGTACTCGGCGAGTAGGCTCAACTCGGTGAGTCCATCTGGGTACTCAGCGAGTTCGAGCGTCAGAATAAGGAAACTTCGGGATTCCTTGCTGTTTATCTTTGAGATACTTGCCTTAATCATATTAGATCAATATAAATCCGATTTTATGATATATATGAGTATATTTTTTACCTAATTGAAGATATTTATCAATTAATAAAATATTTGTTTCCTTATGAGATAATTGATTAATTATATTATTAAATTGGTAAATTGTTTTGCAAGAAATCATTAAATAAATCAAATATGGATAATTATGGAATTAATTGTTAATTAAGATTATTTGTTATTTGATCCTCTATGTTTTTAAAAGTTTAAGACTTGCCCTCAAGTTTTGAAATTTATGTTTTGTGATTAAAAGTTCAATTTAGATAATTTAAATTTCAAACCCTAGAATTTTACAAGTTTAAAATCCAACCCTATACTAATATAATGTTACACGATATATATATATATATATATATATATATATATATATATATATATATATATATATGTATAATTAAAATGCTAGTCTTACCATTAGTAGGCCTCATTCACGAAGCCGGTCTATAAGGTGGGTATAAGGTTGCTGCCTATAAAATGACACTTAATGGGTGTACACTCACACCCACTGCTTGCTTGATCGGTGGAGGGTCGTTAGCCGAACGGGTAGGATAGGGCAACCTCATCTCTTCATTAAAAGTATAATATAAAATACAAACTAACTACATGTTTTTCAAAAATTTCCCAATCTTAGTTACTTTAGGAAAAGTGAATTGATGCAATCCCATGAAATTACACCTTGCACCCTTGCTAAGAAGTTAGTGGAGTGTGTGTGGTTTACCGGCACACTAATTGGTTCTAAGCAAAGGTGGCAAAGGGTGATTCATTGTTTATCATAGTTCGATGGAGCGTGTGTGGTTTACCGGCACATCGAATAGGTGATCGTTACAATGAAGGTACCATGTAAATTTACATTCTAATTCACACCCACTTTGTGATCCTCGGTATCCCAGTCACAAACGAGAGGGGATATCGAGATTTAAACATGCCATTGAAAAGTTTCAATGAATCTCATCCAAACCTAGGAATTCTCAATGCATTTAGAACTTAAAGTTATGTTTTCATGATGGAGAATTAGTGAATCGTCATTCACTTACCTTCAAATTGTTTGCATGTTAGATTACGACATCCCTTTTCTAATGTGTAAATATTGTTGTTGGATCCTAGCCCTAATTTTTCTTATTGGGTGATAATTAGGGATCCATATTCTAATCTATCTTTGTCCTTTCTATTTGTAGATGTCGAACGCAAACAACGTTGGTGCTAGTTCATTCACATTGATGAGCCTTTGTCGAAAGTTGACTTTCGATGGGATGAACTTTAGCGAATGGATAAGATACATTCGCACAATTGGTCGCTATGAGGACAAGGAGTATGTCCTAGATGAGAAGGTCGATAAAATCAACCGAGAAATCGCTACTCCGGCTGAAATGATTGCTTTTGAAACTCACGAGCGTGATGCAACGAAGGTACATTACATCATGATAGTCACCATGAATGCCGAATTCCAAAAATCCTATGAGGACATGTATCCGTATGAAATGCACCAAGACTTATTGGAGAGATACCACCAGAACGCGAGGCAAGAGCGTTATGAGATTTTCACTAACACGATTTCCGCTAAAATGGGTCATGGAGAATCTTTTACCGTGCACCTGCAAAAGATGCAAAGGTATGTCGATCGTCTTCGCAAGTTGAATGTTGACTTTGGGGAAGACTTGGTGATCGACATGGTGCTTCACTCTTTGTCTCCGTGTTACAATCAATTTAGGATGACCTACCACATGAACAAGGAAGAGGTCACCCTAAGCAAGCTCTTAGGTCTCCTTAGGGTTGCTGAAAGCAACCTAAAGGACAAGTCTGTTGCACCCACTCCCAATCCACCCACTGCTCCTGTTTTGTCCATTGGGCAAGGAAGAGGCAAGAAGAGGAAGGTTCCTTCTAAGAGCCACCGCAAGGGAAAGTCCCGAGATGGTTCCTCTTCTAGTGGAACCAAAGTTGATCTTGTTAAACCCTATCCTAACCCTAAGGAGGCTGAGTGCCATCACCGTCATAAAATAGGGCATTGGAAGAGAAGCTGCCCAGACTACCTGCAAGCCATAAGGGAAGGAAAGATCAAGCCATCTTTCGCAGGTATATATACAATTAAATCTAACGATTCATCTCATGCTATTTCTTGGGTCCTTGATACCGGTTGTGGTTACCATATTTGTTCTGAATTGTAGGGACTAAAAAGAAATAGGGATGTGGAGCATGGAAGAATAAATCTAATCCTGGGGAACAGAAGATCGTCGCCTGTGACCAAGATTGGAGTGTATTCTTTAGTGCTTAGGAATGGTTTATCTTTATACTTGAACAATTGTTGCTATTCGCCAGAAATGGCTAGAAACATCATTTCATTTCATGGTGTGTTTAGACAAGGTTTTAGATTTGCTTTTAATAATGAGAATGGTTCTATTTTGGCTTATCTAAATGGTGTCTTTTATTTTGAAGCAATACTGTGTAATGGAATTTATGAAACTATTATGATTGTTGATAACTTAGGAAATGATGTTTTATGCATGGATTCTTCCAATAGTATAGATAAAGCATCCTTATGGCATTCCCGTCTTGGACATGTCAACAAGAAACGCATAGCCCAACTCCAAAAGGATGGAGTGTTGGAGTCATTCGACCTTAGGGAAGATGACACATGCGAGTCTTGTTTGCTTGGAAAGATGACTAAGTCACCCTTCGCTGGTACATGCGAAAGGGGTGACGGTCTATTGGACCTCATACATACCGATGTGTGTGGACCGTTTAGATCAACCACGAATGATGGAAACCGATTCTACGTGACTCTTACTGATGACTATAGTAGATATGGGTATATCTATTTAATCAAGCAAAATTCAGAAACTTTTGAAAAGTTCAAAAAGTTCAAAAATAAAGTGGAGAATCAATTGGGCAGGAAAATCAAGATGCTTCGATCCGATCGAGGAGGAGAGTACCTAAGTCTTGAATTTCACGATTATCTCAAGGAGTGTGGAATAGTTTCACAATTGACGCCACCTAGGACACCGTAGTTGAATGGTGTGGCAGAAAGGCGTAATCGAACCTTGTTGGACATGGTTCGCTCTATGATGAGTCGTGCTTCACTATCTATCTCCTTTTGGGGGTATGCCTTAGATATTGCCGCCCAAATCCTTAACCGAGTCCCTACTAAGAAGGTTGCCAAAACACCTCACGAGATGTGGACGGGGAAAGCTCCTTCGTGAGCACATATCAAGGTTTGGGGTTGCGAGGCTTTCGTAAGACGAGATACTCACGACAAGCTCGAACCTCGTAGTGAGCAATGTATTTTCATCGGCTACCCACAGAAATCCTTTGGATATCTCTTCTATATACCGAAGGACAATGTTGTCTTTGTTGCGAGGAGAGGAGTTTTCCGAGAATGAGAACTCATAGGCCAAGGAGACAGTGGGAGGCAAATCGAGCTTGAAGAGATTCAAGAGTCGATAGATGAAGGAACCTCTACCACTGGCACTCATACCGATTGACGTATCATTACCTCTTAGACGTTCCGAAAGAGTTAGAGTTCAACCCCAGTTGTATGGTTTTCATATTACTACCGAAGGGGACACGTATATTAGTGATAGTACACTAATAAACCTTGATGTACCTAATAGCTATAAAGAACCCATGGCAGGCCCGGAGTCTGCGAAATGGAAAGAGGCAATGGATAGCGAGATCCAATCCATGTATGAAAAACATGTTTGGAATTTGGTTGATAATGTGCCCGGTCGTAAGACCGTTGGGTGCAAATGGATCTTCAAGAAGAGGACCGACGTGGATGGAAAAGTACACACGTATAAGGCACGATTGGTTGCGAAGGGATTTACTCAAACTCCCGGAGTTGACTATGATGAGACCTTCTCACCAATTGCGAAGATAAAGTCTATTAGAGTGATGCTAGCTATTACAGCATTTCATGATTATGAGATTTGGCAAATGGATGTCAAGACCGCTTTCCTTAACGGGAAGTTGGCTGAGGATGTTTACATGGCTCAGCGAGAGGGGTTTGTGAATCCAAAGCATCCGAATAGAGTGTGTAAGCTTGAGAAGTCCATTTATTGACTTAATCAAGCATCTCGCAGATGGAATCTCTACTTCGATGAGAAAGTCAAAGACTTTGGATTTGTACGAAGCGAAGATGAATCGTGTGTATATGTCAAATCCAGTGGGAGTATAGTAAGCTTCCTCGTTCTATATGTCGATGACATATTGCTCATAGGAAACGACGTCCCGACTCTGCAGGAGGTTAAGTCCTGGCTCGGGAAGTGCTTCGCTATATTTTGGGAATAAGGATAGTGAGAGAAAGAAGTAAGAGACTAATAGGACTTAGTCAGAACACTTACTTAGATAAGGTACTAAAACGTTTTAGTATGGAAAACTCGAATAAGGGAGAATTACCGATACAAAGTAATGCCAAGTTGAGTAAGACTCAAAGTCCGAGTACCGAAGTTGAAATAGCAGAAATGAGTCGAGTACCATACGCTTCCGTAGTTGGCTCAATCATGTATGCTATGACTTGTACTCGCCCTGATGTAGCCTTCGCTTTGAGCATGGTCAGTAGATATCAAGGGAACCCTGGCAGAGCTCATTGGATTGCAGTTAAGAATATCCTTAAGTACCTTCGGAGGACGAAGGAATGGTTCTTAGTCCTTGGAGGGAGTGCTGACTTGAAGGTGCGAGGGTATAGTGACGCCAGCTTTCAGACCGACAGGGACAACTACCATTTGCAGTCGGGCTGGGTCTTTACCCTGAATGGAGGAGCAGTGACTTGGAAAAGTTCCAAGAAGGAAACCGTAGGGTATTCAACGTGCGAATCAGAGTACTTTGCAGCGAGCGAAGCGTCGAAGGAGGCAATATGGCTAAAGAACTTCATCGGTGATCTTGGAGTTGTACCCGCCATAAAGGAGCCCATGGAGACTTTCTGTGGTAATGAAGGAGCGGTTGCCTTGACCAATGAACCGAGGGATTATGGTGGATCTAGACATATCGACAGAAAATATCACTTTAGTAGACATCATGTAGAAGAAGGACAACTCGTAGTGAAGAGGATATCATCAGAAGATAACCCAACAGATCCGCTTACGAAGGGACTGAGTAGGGTTAAGCATTTACAGCATGCTAGGAGTATTGGGTTGAAATATGATATTAGTATAGATTAGATAATAGTAGAAACGTGTAATAGATAAATGTAATTAATATTTGATGATTAAATAAAAGAGTATTATTTATGAGTAATGTTACTGTCTTATGTTAATTGTTTAACTATTGTTTCATTTTGCATGCTTTGACTTCCAGAATAATTGAGTTTATTAAGAATAATCGAATTGTTCAAATTGTCCTCAATCGTTCATATGTTGGAAGTAGATATGAATGAAGATTGTCATAAATTGGTGTGTAGATTGTCTAAATGGTATTAGACATTGCAAAAGTTTGCTGCAACGTTCATGAGTGCTTATGAACTAGTTTTGAGCATTGGAACAAACCTACGCTTGCTGGAATCACCTTATGGAATGTGATAAAAGGGGTGAACGCAAGACGATAATATCATATAGTCTTAAAACCAAGATATATGGTTTGTTATTTGTTGATTGGTTGTACATTGATAATGCAAAACCGCATTCCAAACTTGGTTATCATACATGGATTGGATCTCGCTATCCATTGCCTCTTTCCATTTCGTAGACTCCGGGCCTGCCATGGCATCCTTATAGCTATTAGGTTCATCAAGATTTATTAGTGTACCATCACTAATATATGTGTCCCCTTCGGTAGTAATATGAAAACCATAAAACTGGGGTAGAACTCTAACTCTATCGGAACGTCTAAGAGCTAAGGATTCGTCAATCGGTTCAATCGGAGTTTCCTCCTCGGGTTGAGTGCCAGCGGTAGAGGTTCCTTCATCTATCGACTCTTGAATCTCTTCAAGCTCGATTTTCCTCCCACTGTCTCCTTGGCCTATGAGTTCTCGCTCTCGGAAAACTCCTCTCCTCGCAACAAAGAAAACATTGTCCTTCGGTCTATAGAAGAGATATCCAAAGGATGTCTGCGGATAGCCGACGAAAATACATCGCTCACTTCGAGGTTCGAGCTTGTCGTGAGTATCTCGTCTTACGAAAGCCTCGCAACCCTAAACCTTGATATGTGCCAACAAGGGAGCTTTCCCTATCCACATCTCATTAGGTGTTTTGGCAACCTTATTAGTAGGGACACGGTTAAGGATATGGGTGGCAGTCTCTAAGGCATACCCCCAAAAAAGAGATAGGTAGTGAAGCACGACTCATCATAGAGCGAACCATATCCAATAAGGTTTGATTACGCCTTTCTGCCATACCATTCAACTACGGTGTCCTAGGAGGCGTCAATTGCGAAACTATTCCACACTCCTTGAGATAATCATGGAATTCAAGACTTAGGTACTCTCCTCCTCGATCGGATTGAAGCATTTTGATTTTCCAGCCCAATTGATTCTCCACTTCATTCTTGAACTCTTTGAACTTTTCAAAAGTTTCTGACTTTTGCTTGACTAAATAGATATACCCATATCTACTATAATCATTGGTAAAAGTCACGTAGAAGCGGTTCCCATCCTTCGTGGTTGATCTAAATGGTCCACATACATCGGTATGTATTAGGTCCAATAGGCCCTCACCCTTTTCACACGTACTTGTGAAAAGTGATTTAGTGATCTTTCCAAGTAAACAAGACTCGCAGGTGTCATCTTCCCTAAGGTCGAATGACTCCAACACTCCATCCTTTTGGAGTTGGGCTATGCGTTTCTTGTTCACATGTCCAAGACGACAATGCCACAAGGATGCTTTATCCATACTAGTGGAAGAATCTATCTTCAAAACATCATTTCCTAAGTTATCAACAATCATAACAGTTTCATAAATTCCATTACATGGTATAGCTTCAAAGTAAAAGACACCATTTAGATAAGCCAAAATAGAACCATTCTCATTATTAAAAGAAAATCTAAAACCTTGTCTATATAATGTTGGGTTTTGAGCAATCTAACACTTCCTAAGTGTGCATGCAACCCTAATAAACCTTGGATCTATGTTTGTCTAAATACATGCAAAATAATAATTTTCCAAGGTTTATAACCTATCTAACATGGCATGGGGAACATTTCAACATAAAAGAGTTAGAAGAGATTACATACCTTTGTTGTGTTGGGTTCTTAGGAGTTTGAGGGCCAAGCACCAATAGTGTGAATGCCTCAAATGGAATCACAAACACCACAAACTCTTGGAAAACTTTGAGAGAGTATACACACTCTTGTATTTTCGGCCACACACATGCACACACACACTAGAACACTAGCTTTCTCTTAGGCTATCTTAGGCTCTCTTTCATGCTCCATAAGCATGCTTATATAGTATGCATGGTTAGGGTGAAACCCTAATAACCCATGTCTTTTCCTACTCCAAGGATCCATGGGTTAAAAGCTCCATGGATCATCCATGGACTTCCACATAAGCCTAGCCCATTAACAAATGAGTATTAGCCCACACTATATAAAACAAATAGCCCATAATTTAATTAGTATTCCTTTTAATCTCTAAATTAATCCATAATTAATTTAAGACTAAAACTAATTAAATAACGTAACTTCATATTAATATATTATAACTCATAATATATTAATAAACATATGTGTATAACTCTCATAAAATTATCCATAATAGTTTGGATGAGATGCAACCCAAATGGACCATGCCGGTCGGGTCAAGTATATACCAAATAAGTTATGGACTTAGACACCTTATCCAACAGACTCCCACTTGGATAAGTCTAATAACTATATTTGCCTATAACTTCAGGAACCAACCAACAATCGTAGCTCTCGAAAACTCCCTCGAACAATGAAGACTCTGTCGAACTATGAAGCGCCATTTTTAGATAAGTGATCACATAATCCTCTGTTCTCATGATATCAGCCGGACAAACACATGGAACTATGTCTTGCTTATTGTCTAGCAGTTGTTTCTCGATTATCCGATTTGTTTGACGAAGAACTTCACTGAACACATCGGTTTAGTTCTGACCAGGCCTGGTATATGGGTCAACACAAAATCATCGAGGGGCCCGGATATCGCTTCTATTTCTAGAAGGAACAGATAAACTTCGACTGATATGCTTGTTCTACTACTTATTGAATTGTACACAAAGGCACGTTTTATAACATCAAGTTACTGATGCGTTTACGTGCAATCAATGCACAACCAACTCATAGGTAACAACTCATATCTCTAGGTTTAAAGATTTATATGATGTTATCGTCTCACGATCACTCGAGATAAATTCCATGAAGTGATACAAGTGAGCGTGGGTTTATACCAATACTCATAACTTATGAGTACTCATGAATGTTGCAGCAACCATTGCCATGCCTAAACACCTTTAAGGCATCTACAAACCCAATTCATGACAATCTTGATTCATACCTACTTCCGACGTATGATCGATTGTGGAGGTTTGAACAAATTAATTATTCTGGAAGTCAAAACATGCAAAACTGAAACAATAGTAAATAATTGACAATGATAGTAACACTTTACTTATAAATAAATCACAAATTTTATTCATCATCAAACGTCGATTACATTTTACAAGTTTCAGGAAAACTATCTAATCTGTAAAATTAATATCGTCCCTCAGCCCGATGCGTCTCGCATGCTGAAAATGCTTAACCCTCGTCAGTCCCTTCGTAAGGGGATCTGCAGGATTCTCATCTGACGATATCCTCCTTGTCACAAGGAGTCCTTCTTCAATCTTGTGCCTTATGAAGTGATATTTTCTGTCAATGTGTCGGGATCTGCCATGATCTTTTGGTTCCTTGGCTAAGATAACCGCAGCATTGTTGTCACAGAAAATCTCTATAGGTTCCTTAATAGCTGGTACAACTCCAAGGTCTCCGATGAAGTTCTTTAGCCATATCGCCTCCTTCGCTGCTTCACTCGCTGCTATATACTCTGATTCACAAGTCGAATCAGCCACCGTCTCCTGCTTGGAACTCTTCCAAGAAATTGCCCCTCCATTTAAGGTAAAGATCCAGCCCGACTGAGAGCGGAAATTATCCCTATCAGTCAGAAAACCAGCATCACTATACCCTAATATTCTCAAGTCATCACTGCCACCAAGGGTAAGGACCCAATCCTTAGTCCTCCGCAGGTACTTGAGAATGTTCTTTACCGCGGTCCAATGAGCCTTGCCAGGGTTCCCCTGATACCTGCTGACTATGCTCAAAGCAAATGCCACATCAGGACGGGTACAAGTCATAGCATACATGATCGAGCCAACTGCGGAAGCATATGGTAATTGGCTCATCTCAGCTATCTCAGCCTCTGTACTCGGACTCTGAGTCTTACTCAGTTTGGTATTGTTTTGGATCGGTAAATCTCCTTTCTTGGAATTCTCCATGTTGAACCTTTTCAACACCTTATCCAAGTAGATACTCTGACTAAGTCCAATTAGTCTTCTACTCCTTTCTCTTAATATCCTTATCCCTAGGATATAGGTAGCCTCCCCTAGGTCCTTCATAGCAAAGCACTTCCCAAGCCAGGACTTAACCTCCTGCAAGGTTGGGATGTCATTTCCTATGAGTAGTATGTCATCCACATACAGTACCAAGAAGCTAACTATACTCCCACTAGCTCTGACATACACGCAAGACTCATCTTCGCTTCTCAAGAAGCCAAACTCTTTTACCTTCTCATCAAAACAAAGATTCCAGCTACGAGATGCTTGTTTTAATCCATAAATGGATTTCTTAAGCTTGCATACTCTATTAGGGTACTCTGCATTGACAAAACCCTCTGGCTGATTCATGTACACATCCTCAGCCAACTTTCCATTAAGGAAAGCGGTTTTGACATCCATTTGCCATATTTCATAATCATGAAATGCTGCAATGGCTAACATAACCCTGATAGACTTAATCTTGGCCACCGGTGAGAAGGTTTCATCATAATCAATACCTTGAGTTTGAGTAAAACCCTTCGCAACCAGTCGAGCCTTATAAGTATGCACTTTTCCTTCCATGTCGGTCTTCTTTTTGAAGATCCATTTGCACCCGACTGTTTTACGGCCTGGTACATTGTCAACCAAGTTCCAAACTTGATTGTCATACATGGACTGTATCTCGCTGTCCATAGCCTCCTTCCATTTAGCAGACTCCGGGCCTGCCATGGCTTCCTTAACACTGCTAGGTTCATCCAAATTTACTAGTGTACTATCACTAATAAACGTATCACCTTCCGTAGTAATATGAAAACCATAATAAAACGAAGGTGTGTTCCTAACCCGTGTGGAACGTCTCGGAGGTACAGACTCGTCAGCTGGATCAACAGGAGTTTCTTCCTCAGGTTGATTGCTAGTGTCTGAGGTTCCTTCACCAATTGATTCTTGAATTTCTTCAAGATCAATCTGCCTCCCACTGTCTCCTTGGCTTATAAATTCTTTCTCGCGAAAGATCCCTCTTCGTGCTACAAAGACCACATTCTCACTGGGTCTGTAGAAAAGGTAACCGAAGGATTTCTGTGGGTAGCCGATGAAAATACACCTTTCACTTCGGGGTTCAAGCTTATCATGAGTTTCACGCCTCACGAAGGCTTCGCAACCCCAAATTTTGATGTGGTCCAAATTGGGAACCTTCCCAGTCCACATCTCATGAGGTGTTTTGGTAACCTTCTTTGTAGGGACTAGATTAAGGATATGGGCGGCAGTCTCTAAGGCATACCCCCAAAAAGAGATTGGTAACGAAACTCGACTCATCATAGAGCGAACCATGTCCAACAAGGTACGATTACGCCTCTCAGCTACACCATTCAGCTGTGGTGTCCTGGGAGGAGTCAATTGTGAGACAATCCCACACTCCTTAAGATAGTCAAGGAACTCGGTACTAAGATATTCACCACCTCGATCGGATCGAAGCATCTTAATGTTCCTGCCCAATTGATTTTCTACTTCCTGTTTGAATTCCTTAAACCTTTCAAAGGTTTCGGACTTGTGTTTGATCAAGTAGACATACCCATATCTACTATAATCATCAATAAAAGTCACATAATACCGATTAGCGTCCCTTGTGGCGGTTTTGAATGGCCCACATACATCAGTATGTATTAGGTCCAACATGTTGGATAAGGTGTCTAAGTCCATAACTTATTTGGTATATACTTGACCCGACCGGCATGGTCCATTTGGGTTGCATCTCATCCAAACTATTATGGATAATTTTATGAGAGTTATACACATATGTTTATTAATATATTATGAGTTATAATATATTAATATGAAGTTACGTTATTTAATTAGTTTTAGTCTTAAATTAATCATGGATTAATTTAGAGATTAAAAGGAATACTAATTAAATTATGGGCTATTTGTTTTATATAGTGTGGGCTAATACTCATTTGTTAATGGGCTAGGCTTATGTGGAAGTCCATGGATGATCCATGGAGCTTTTAACCCATGGATCCTTGGAAAAGGAAAAGACATGGGTTATTAGGGTTTCACCCTAACCATGCATACTATATAAGCATGCTTATGGAGCATGAAATGAGGCCTAAGAGAGAAAGCTAGTGATCTAGTGTGTGTGTGCATGTGTGTGGCCGATTTATACAAGGTGTATATACTCTCTCAAAGTTTTCCAAGAGTTTGTGGTGTTTGTGATTCCATTTGAGGCATTCACACTATTGGTGCTTGGCCCTCAAACTCCTAAGAACCCAACACACCAAAAGGTATGTAATCTCTTCTAACTCTTTTATGTTGAAATGTTCCCCATGCCATGTTAGATAGGTTATAAACCTTGGAAAATTATTATTTTGCATGTATTTAGAAAAACATAGATCCAAGGTTTATTAGGGTTGCATGCACACTTAGGAAGTGTTAGATTGCTCAAAACCCAACAGTGGTATCAGAGCCTAGGCTTGCTTGTTTGATACTTGATGCAAAATAGTGAAAAAAGTCGAAATCGTTGCTGTCTGCATGCTAGACTCGCCGAGTCCATTTGGGGGACTCGCCGAGTCCAAGGCAAACTTCAACCTACTCGACGAGTCCGTTCGTGCACTCGGCGAGTAGGATCGAAAGAATGCAGAATCTCGACTTTTGCTGCTGGAAATGGACTAGAAACATTACCCTAAATTGTTTTGGTGTTGTAAAACTTATTTAGTTGGTGTAATGGTTGTTCTAATCCATTTACAATAGCATATATCAAAATTCCATGATTTTATGTGTTCATATATTTCTTGAATTTTGATGATCATGTTCATGTTCTTATGAATTTAGAAAATGATAGGAATTATTTGCTGAATTGTTTAGGATTAATTCTTTATCATTTATGTGTTTTAATGGAGTCCATAATTTGTCCTCAAGTTATGGATTACCAAAGGTCACTTTCATTTAACACACACTTAAAACACATAAGTTACATGAAAATGAAGAGTCTTCATTTTTATGAACCTTTAATTCATAAGTTATGAAATGAAGAGTTTTGCAAAGTTACAAAACTTGCCCTCAAGTTTTGGAATTTGTAAAGTTTCACACACTTTAATAAACTTTAATTCCAAACCTTAGAGTTTTAATAGTTAAAAATTCAACCCTTATACTATTTATAACATTAATGGTTAATTATTATATATATGTATAAGAATAAGTCGTTTTACCGTTAGTAGGCCTCATTCACGAAGCCGGTCTATAAGGTGGGTATAAGGTTGTTGCCTATAAAATGGCGACTTAATGGGTGTATACTCTCACCCACCGCTTGCTTGATCGGTGGAGGGTCGTTAGCCGAACGGGTAGGACAATGACTTTAAATTCTCCCTTCATTAAAAGTATTAATGATAAATACTAAAGTAACTAAAATCTTAATAATTCCCAATCTTAGTTACTTTAGGAAAAATGTGAATTTGGTGCTAACCCATGGAATTCACACTTTGTACCTTACCAAGTCGTTGGTGGAGCGTGTGTGGTTAACCGGCAGACTAACTTGGACTAGTAAGGACCACGAAGGGTGACTTAATGTTTTTCATAGATCAATGGAGCGTGTGTGGTTAACCGGCACATTGATTAGGTGATAATATTAAGGGTACCAAGTGAATTGGTATGGTTATTCACACCTTGTTTTGTGATCCTCGGCATCCCAGTCACAAAATTTGAGAGGGCACACTCGAGATTGAAACATGCCATTGAAAAGTTCAATGAATCTCAAAAGATCTAGGAATTTCAAATCCAATTAAAACCTAATAAATTATTTCGTTTTTCATGGTGGAAATTGGTGAATCGTCATTCGCCTACCTTCAAATATTTTATAGCTTAGATTACGGCATCCCTCTTCTAAGTTATAAAATAGTTTGTTGGGTCCTAGCCTTAATATTTCATATTGGGTGTCATATTAAGGACTTTAAATCAACTATCTTGAATATCTCCCAAAACATGTCTGGTTTAGACATTTATGATCTTCCCAAATCTCCTGAAGATGATGTTCCTCAACATCATGCTTCACTTCCTTTATCTCCTCCAAATTATTCTCCCTCACCCACAAGTTCTTGAAAAGTTTAAAGTCACTCAAGCCCTATTGGCAAGTTAAGGTCTTGGTGTGGTCACATCTTGGAGATGTAGTCACATATTGACAAGACGGGAGAGTTGGGTGTCAAAGTCTCGTGAAAGTTGGATGTTCAATCACTTTCTTAGTAACATAGCGGGTCACTTTGGGACTACTATGAGACAGACTATGACACGAGCCTTAATGATCTTATCTATTTGCTTTGTGCTGTGGAATCAGTAATGATTTGGAACACTAGTAAAGCAAATTTTGTTAGAAGATCAACTTCCCAAACCTTAAATGGACATTGGCAATGGTAGCATTGGATATCTAGAAAAGCATTTCTCTTCCCAATGGAAAGGGATCGGCCATAGTCAACTCGGTTGACCAAATGGTAAAGAGAAAGGCTAAGTCTGAGATAGTCTCATGTGCCATTATCAAAGGGTCTACATGTGTTTTGTTGCCAAAGGAAGGGGCATTGGTTGCAAAGCCGCCATAATTTACCTAAGGATGTTAAAGTCGATAAGTTTGACTCTACTTCAGGTAAAGTCCACTGTCTAACTCTATTAAGTTTCTATTATGAGATTCTCGATACATGATGTGACTGGGTCACATGGTGATGTTTTAAGAATCAAAAGAAAAGATAGGAAGCTTAAAGAAGTATATGCTGATTTTGATTGCGAAGATGGGTTTCGATCGCATGGTTCGGTAATCAGAATTTTGAGCTGTTGCTTAAGAGTTATAATATATTGCTTATGAATAGATAACAACAAGTTTTTCATGTGGATTGTAAGGATAAGTTTTTCTGCAAAGTTATAAAATAAAAGAAAAAAAGGTTTTAATTTTATTTATTTTAAAAATATCCTTACAATGGCATCGGTGGAAAATTGTTGCTTATATGTTTCAAGTAATAGCAATATTGGAAAGTGGATTTGATTCTTTCATTTGTGGTAGTGTCTGAATTTACCAAATGAAGAAAGTTTTTCATCACCCAAGTTTCAATTGGACAGAAACTTGGAATCATACAAGTTGTATTGTATGATGAATGAGAATTTTCATCTTTGAAAAATTAAGACTAATTCTTTGATCACATGTATATGTGAGTCAATTGAAGGACTAAGGATTTAGGTACACTGGGTGTGCGCTGGTCAAGGTCCACCACAAAGATTGATTTGTCATGATTTACTAAAGATTAGTAAATATGATTGTACTTATAAGGTTAAGTATAATTCTGTAACATTGAAAAGGTTCCAATGTATGACAAAACAAATGAGAAGAATCAAATTAGGCAGAAGGATAAAAGTTTCTCAAAAGATGGGAGAGTACTTTAGTATCAGCTTTGTGATCATCTTAATGATTAAGAAACCATATCAAAATTTGTTCTCTAAGAAAGTCTTAGTGCATTCGTATGACTAAGAAGAAGGGATCTTGTAATTGTTGAAATGGTTAAATCATGAAGATGAATCATACTTCGTTCCAATACAAGTCTTGGAGTCATACTCCAAGATTGTAATTTGAGTGACATGTCATAAAGTAAGGTTTAAAACACTTATCAAATGTAAGAGTAAAATGTTTTCTACTCTTGTACATTTGAGATTGGTAAGTTGTGATGTCTTGGATGAGACAAAGACCAACTAAGACCAATTGTGTGAAGTGTTAGTCTTGATAAGAATCCGCACTATCTCTTGAATATTTGTTTTATCAAGGAATGGTTCTTGGCTAGAAAAACTTATATGTCAAGAGGACAGTGGGAGCCTTAAAGATCCTGAAAGAGTTTTAAGATTTAATCAAGAGTGAAACCTGTAATTTATCACTAGCACACGAATTAAGGTTCGCAACCTATCGTGTTGACATAATTCTTATTTCTGTACCTACTTCAAATAAGTTGAATTTACATGTGAGTTATCAGAGTTCAACTTGGAAGCATTGGTGGGCCTTATGCTACCAAGGTGACAAGAAACTAAGATTGAACAAGTTTCATCCGTGTAAGGCTGAATTTGTCACTAACCTTATCTTGTGATTATGGTTTTGACAAATTCGCATGGATAGGAACTCATACACTATAAAATCTAAGTGTCATAAGGTTTCTCTCCGATTCATGAAAATGATGGTGAGGAAACGCTTTCACTAAATAGATTTTAAGTAGATATCAATTGTGTCATTTGCATTTTCAAAAGTCATTAGTGGAGCGCGTGTGGTTAACCGGCACACTAATATGGACTTGTGAGAAATGGCAAATGCCTAAGCAATTGAGACTATGATTACGGCATCCCTTTTCATAGTTCTGAAAATTGTTTAGACACACATGTGAGCTATCTAAGAAAGGGTGTATGAATCTAAATTTCAGAAGTCCAGCAGATTTCTGGAAATATGTCAGAGCTAGTGGGAGCATAAGTGTTATGCTGATAATCATCATGTTAGTGGGAGCATGATTATTATGATTAGTATTGCAAGCTAGCAATGTTAATTGTAGAAAACAAATTTCAATTTGTGAAGTTGCAGGGGTTGAAAAGTTGTTTTGCTATAATTAAGGGAGAGGAAATTATACTTCATTTCAATTCTAAAGCTTAGATTGAGATTTTAAGCATTTTTAGTCAATAATATATATGAATTTCATGTTGGAATGGTTCAAACTTGAGGAAATTCTATATATATTGCGTTCTCAAAATTCAATTATGACTACGGCATCCCTCTTCATAGTTAAATTTTGAGAACATGGCAAATAAAAATATTGTAGCAAAAGACTAGTCTAGTATCATGTCTTTATGTCAAACATCATGAATCGTGTCCCATATGCTTCGAATATAGGATCGATTGCATGTGCTATAATATTCATCTTTTCTAAATTTTCCAAATGCTTAAGGCATTGAGAAGGGAAAAGTCTAGAACTGGATATGACTAAAAGTGATTAAGCAATTGTCGAGGACAATCTGAGGTTTGCCAAAGATTGGTTTCTCAAGGATAATTGGAAGTATAGTGTTAATTTTAGCAGGACCATATTGACATTTTCTGAAAAGAAGTAACTCTTGTTCGGAAGTGATATTCAAAATGGGACTATGGAAATGTCTCCATAGTTAGAAATTATTCAATCTATGTAAGATTATGAAACTTAATGCAAGAAGGATGTTCCCAAGGAGCTGATCTCCTTTGGAATGCTCTGTAATGGTTATTGTCAAGTCTTTCTGACTTCGTGCATAATCATTACAAGAGGATCAATGCACATAAGTTTAGAAGCTAACAGATTTCAGTAAATGACATGAATTTGGAATTCTTGCATTTACAGTAAGGATTTGGGATTGTGAAATGAGTATCAATGGAATCATGTTCAATTGATCTACATGACAATGTAAGGATCATAGACAAACATAGTGTGCATACTTTGGGTATGGAATAACTATTGTTTAGAAAAATAAAGTGTACATGCTAGGAGCATGGGACGACTGTTGTTTTTTATTCAAGTCTTAAGTTGATATTTGAAACATTGAATAATGTGTAATCAATATGGTGATAAATAAAAGGTGGTTTTATTTATATTCAGAAGGGTTCTGAGACCATATTAGATTCGATTATTATTGTGTTTCACTTTGCATGTTTTGACTTCCAAAATAGCTAGCTTATTCTTTCTGAATGACTAAGTTATTTAAACACTCCACAGTCGTTCATATGTTGGAAGTAGGTATGAATCAAGACTGTCATGAATCGGGTTTGTAGATGGCTAAATGAGTTTAGTCATGGCGATGGTTGCTACAACATTCATGAGTGCTCATAAGTTATGAGTATTGGAATAAACCCACGCTCACTTGTATCACTTCATGGAATTTATCTCGAGTGATCGTGAGACGGTAATATCATATAAATCTTCAAACCTAGAGATATGAGTTGTTACCTATGAGTTGGTTGTGCATTGATTGCACGTAAACGCATCAGTAACTTGATGTTATAAAACGTGCCTTTGTGTACAATTCAACAAGTAGTAGAACAAGCATATGAGTCGAAGTTTATCTGTTCCTTCTAGAAATAGAAGCGATATCTGGGCCCCTCGATGATTTTGTTGTGACCTTTGTACCGGCCGGTCAGAACTGAATTGATGTGTTCGATTAAGTTCTTTGTCAAACAAATCGAAAATCGGGAAACAAACTGCTGGACAATAAGTACGACGTTGTTCCATGTATTTGTCCGGCTGATATCATGAGAACAGAGGATTATGTGATCACTTATCTAAAATGGCGCTTCATAGTTCGACAGAGTCTTCACTGTTCGAGGGAGTTTTTGAGAGCTACGATTGTTGGTTGGTTCCTGAAGTTATAGGCAAATATAGTTATTAGACTTATCCAAGTGGGAGTCTGTTGGATAAGGTGTCTAAGTCCATAACTTATTTGGTATATACTTGACCCGACCGGCATGGTCCATTTGGGTTGCATCTCATCCAAACTATTATGGATAATTTTATGAGAGTTATACACATATGTTTATTAATATATTATGAGTTATAATATATTAATATGAAGTTACGTTATTTAATTAGTTTTAGTCTTAAATTAATCATGGATTAATTTAGAGATTAAAAGGAATACTAATTAAATTATGGGCTATTTGTTTTATATAGTGTGGGCTAATACTCATTTGTTAATGGGCTAGGCTTATGTGGAAGTCCATGGATGATCCATGGAGCTTTTAACCCATGGATCCTTGGAAAAGGAAAAGACATGGGTTATTAGGGTTTCACCCTAACCGTGCATACTATATAAGCATGCTTATGGAGCATGAAATGAGGCCTAAGAGAGAAAGCTAGTGATCTAGTGTGTGTGTGCATGTGTGTGGCCGATTTATACAAGGTGTATATACTCTCTCAAAGTTTTCCAAGAGTTTGTGGTGTTTGTGATTCCATTTGAGGCATTCACACTATTGGTGCTTGGCCCTCAAACTCCTAAGAACCCAACACACCAAAAGGTATGTAATCTCTTCTAACTCTTTTATGTTGAAATGTTCCCCATGCCATGTTAGATAGGTTATAAACCTTGGAAAATTATTATTTTGCATGTATTTAGACAAACATAGATCCAAGGTTTATTAGGGTTGCATGCACACTTAGGAAGTGTTAGATTGCTCAAAACCCAACACAACAAACCTTCACCCCTCTCACAAGTTCCAGTGAAGGGTGATTTTGTCATTTTTCCAAGTAGACAAGATTCACAACTATCATCTGATTTGAGGTCAAATGATTCCAAGACTCCACTCTTTTGGAGTTGGTCTATGCGTTTCTTGTTTACATGTCCAAGACAACAATGCCACAATGATGCTTTATCTAGGCTAGTAGAAGAATCAATATACAACACATTATTTCCTAAGTTGTCGACAATCGACACAGTTTCATACACGCCATCACAAGGTAATGCTTTAAAATAAAACACATTATTAAAGAAAGCATTAATACCACCACATTCATTATCAAACGAAAAGGTAAAACCTTGTTTGTACAAAGCATGAAAAGAAATAATATTCCTCGCCATTTCAGACGAGTATACACATTTATTCAAATCTAATTTTAACCCATTATTAAGCAACAAAGTATAAACTCCAATCTTGGAAACAGGTGAAGCCTTCCTATTCCCCATGATTAAGTTTATCTTCCCGTGCTCCACATCCTCACTTCTTCTTAGGCCCTGCAAATCAGAACATATGTGAATACCACATCCTGTATCAAGCACCCAAGAGTTAGAATATGTTGAGTAATTAGACAATATAGTGTAAATACCTGCATAGGTGGGTTTCACTTTCCCATCCTTTAGATCCTACAAGTACTTAGGGCAGTTTCGCTTCCAGTGTGCCTTTTCATGGAAATAAAAGCATTCAGCATCCTTTGGAATGGCAGAAGGAGTGACAGAACCGTTCTTAGTCTTGGATGAGGAGCCTTCAAGAGACTTTCCCTTGGTACTCTTCGAAGGGTGTTTCCTCTTTTTCCCTTTGCCTTGCCCAATAGCTAAAACAGGGGTAGAAGTTGGAGTAGGAGTAGTAGAGGTAACAACCGCTTTACCCTTGAGACCGGTTTCAGCGGTCTTCAAGAGTCCTTGAAGCTTGCTGAGGGTAACTTCCTCCTTGTTCATATGATATGTCATTCGAAAATGATCATAACAAGAAGGCAAGGAGTGCAAAATGATGTCAATTGCTAACTCCTCGGGGATGTTAACATTCAGCTTCAGCAAACAGTCCACATACCTTTGCATCTTTTGCATGTGGCCCGTGACGGATTCACCGTCCTTCATGCGGGTAGTTATTATGGAGGAGATTATTTCATACCGCTCCTGACGAGCACTCTGATGGTACCTTTCCATCAAGTCTTGGTGCATCTCAAAAGGGTAGAAATCTTCATATGACTTTTGGAGCTCGGCTGTCATCGTGGCCATCATGATACATGCCACCTTAGTAGCATCTCTCTCATGAGTCCTGAATTCAGCGATCTCCTCAGGAGTAGCAGTAGACTCATCAAGTTCTTTTAACTCCTTATCGAGGACATATTCCTTGTCCTCGTAACGAGTAACCATCCTGATGTTCCTAATCCAATCCATGAAGTTGGAACCATCAAAGATGACCCTCCCACAAAGATTCATGAGAGAGAAAGAACCAGTTGGGTTAGAGCCTGAAGCATTAGTGTTGGAAGACATCTGAAAGAAGAAAGTAAGTTTAGATTAGATATTTAGGATCCTTAATAAGACACCCAAATGTAATATTAAGGCTAGGATCCAATCACAATATATTACACTTAGAAGAGGGATGCCGTAATCTAAGTAATAATATATTTGAAAGGTAGGCGAATGACGATTCACCAATTTCCACCATGAAAACGAAATGATTAATTAGGTTTAATTGGATTTGAAATTCCTAGATTCTTTTGAGATTCATTGAACTTTTCAATGGCATGTTTCAATCTCGATTGTGCCCTTCAAGTTTTGTGACTGGGATGCCGAGGATCACAAAACAAGGTGTGAATAACCATGCTAACTCACTTGGTACTCCTAATATTATCACCTAATCAATGTGCCGGTTAACCACACACGCTCCATTGATCTATGACAACATTAAGTTACCCTTCGTGATCCTTACTAGTCTAATTAGTGTGCCGGTTAACCACACACGCTCCACTAACGACTTGGTAAGGTACAAAGTGTGAATTCCATGGATTAGCACCATGTTCACATTTTCCTAAAATAACTAAGATTGGGAATTAAAAGAGTTTAGTTATTTTATAATATTCATTATACTTTTAATGAGGATTTAAAGTCGTTGTTCTACCCGTTCGGCTAACGACCCTCCACCGATCAAGCAAGCGGTGGGTGAGAGTATACACCCATTAAGTCGCCATTTTATAGGCAACAACCTTATACCCACCTTATAGACCGGCTTCGTGAATGAGGCCTACTAACGGTAAAACGACTTATTCTTATACATATATATAATAATTAACCATTAATGTTATAAATAGTATAAGGGTTGAATTTTAACTATTAAAACTCTAAGGTTTGGAATTAAAGTTTATTAAAGTGTGTGAAACTTTACAAATTCCAAAACTTGAGGACAAGTTTTGTAACTTTGCAAAACTCTTCATTTCATAACTTATGAATTAAAGGTTCATAAAAATGAAGACTCTTCATTTTCATGTAACTTATGTGTTTTAAGTGTGTGTTAAATGAAAGTGACCTTTGGTAATCCATAACTTGAGGACAAATTATGGACTCCATTAAAAACACATAAATGATTAAGAATTAATTCTAAACAATTCAGCAAATAATTCCTATCATTTTCTAAATTCATAAGAACATGAACATGATCATCAAAAATTCAAGAATTATATGAACACATAAAATCATGGATTTTTGATATATGCTATTGTAAATGGATTAGAACAACCATTACACCAACTAAAATAAGTTTTACAACACCAAAACAATTTAGGGTAATGTTTCCAGTCCATTTCCAGCAGCAAAAGTCGAGATTCTGCATTCTTTCGATCCTACTCGCCGAGTGCACGAACGGACTCGTCGAGTAGGTTGAAGTTTGCCTTGGACTCGGCGAGTCCCCCCAATGGACTCGGCGAGTCTAGCATGCAGACAACAACGATTTCGACTTTTTTTCACTATTTTGCATCAAGTATCAAACAAGCAAGCCTAGGCTCTGATACCACTGTTGGGTTTTGAGCAATCTAACACTTCCTAAGTGTGCATGCAACCCTAATATATTAATAAACATATGTGTATAACTCTCATAAAATTATCCATAATAGTTTGGATGAGATGCAACCCAAATGGACCATGCCGGTCGGGTCAAGTATATACCAAATAAGTTATGGACTTAGACACCTTATCCAACATATAAACCATGAAATGAAATGATGTTTCTAGCCATTTCTGGTGAATAGCAACAATTGTTCAAATCTAAACATAAATTATTCCTAAGCACTAAAGAATACACTCCAATCTTGGTCACAGGCGACGATATTCTGTTCCCCATGATTAGATTGATTCTTCCTTGCTCCACATCCGTACTTCTTCTTAGTCCCTGCACATTAGAACAAATGTGGTAACCACAACCGGTATCAAGAACCCAAGAAATATCATGATTAGAATCGTTAGATTTAATTGTATATATACCTGCGAAAGATGGCTTGATCTTTCCTTCCTTTATGGCTTGCAGGTATTCCGGGCAGCTTCTCTTCCAATGTCCTATCTTGTGGCAGTGGTGGCACTCTGCCTCCTTCGGGTTAGGGAAGCGCTTAGCGGGATCAACTTTGGTCCCACTAGAAGAGGCACCATCTCGGGCTTTAACCTTGCGATAGTTCTTAGCCGAAGCCTTCCTCTTCTTTCCCTTTCCTTGACCAATAGCCAAGATAGGAGCAACGGGTGGATTGGGAGTTGGTGCAACAAACTTGTCTTTGAAGTTGCTCTCAGCGAACCTCAAGAGACCTTGGAGTTTGCTTAGAGTGACCTCCTCTTTGTTCATGTGGTAGGTCATCCTAAATTGATTGTACATCGGAGGCAAAGAGTGAAGCACCATGTCGATCACCAAGTCTTCCCCAAAGTCAACATTTAACATTCGAAGGCGGTCGACATACCTTTGCATCTTTTGCAGGTGCACGGTAAGATATTCTCCGTGACCCATCTTAGCGGAAATCATGTTAGTGAAAATCTCATACCGCTCTTGTCTCGCGTTTTGGTGGTATCTCTCCAATAAGTCTTGATGAATCTCGTACGGGTACATGTCCTCGTAGGACTTTTGGAATTCGGAGTTCATGGTGGCTATCATGATGCAATGTACCTTCGTTGCATCTCGCTCATGAGTTTCGAAAGCGGTAATTTCAGCCGGAGTAGCAATTTCAGGGTCGATTTTCTCGAGCTTCTCATCGAGGACATACTCCTTATCCTCATAGCGAGCAATGGTGTGAATGTATCTTATCCATTCACTAAAGTTCGTTCCATCGAAGGTGACCTTTAGGCAAAGGCTCATCAACGTGAAAGAACTAGCAGCAGCGTTGTTGGCGTTCGACATCTACAAATAGAAAGGACAAAGATAGATTATAATATGAATCCCTAATTATCACCCAATAAGAAAAATTAGGGCTAGGATCCAACAGCAACATTTACATAATAGAAAAGGGATGTCGTAATCTAACATGCAAATAAATTGAAGGTAAGTGAATGACGATTCACTAATTCTCCACCATAAAACCTAACTATTAGTCTTAAATGTATTGAGAATTCCTAGGATCGGATGAGATTCATTGAAACTATTCAATGGCATGTTTAAATATCGATATGCCCCTCTAGTTTGTGACTGGGATACCGAGGATCACAAAGCGGGTGTGAATTACCATGCAAATGCACAGGGTGCCTTCATTGTAACGATCACCTATTCGATGTGCCGGTAAACCACACACGCTCCATCGAACTATGATAAACAATGAATCACCCTTTGCTACCTTTTCTTAGAACCAAGTAGTGTGCCGGTAAACTACACACGCTCCACTAACTTCTTAGCAAGGGTGAAAAGTATAATTTCATGGGATTGCATCAATTCACTTTTCCTAAAGTAACTAAGATTGGGAAATTTTAAAATATGTGTAGTTACTTTGTATTTCCTATTATACTTTTAATGAGAGGATGAGGTTGCCCTATCCTACCCGTTCGGCAAACGACCCTCCACCGATCAAGCAAGCGGTGGGTGTGAGTGTACACCCATTAAGCTCCATTTTATAGGCCGCAACCTTATACCCACCTTATAGATCGGCTTCGTGAATGAGGCCTACTAACGGTAAGACTAGCATTTTACTTATATATATATATATATATATATATATATATTAATCTTGTAATATTATATTAGTATAGGGTTGTATTTTAAACCTTTTAAAATCTAGGGTTTTGAAATTTAAATTGTCTAAATTAAAACTTTTAATCACAAAATATAAATTTCAAAACTTGAGGACAAGTTTTAAACATTTAAAACAAGAAGGATCAAATAACAAATAATTTTAATTAACAATTAATTTCCTAATTATCTATATTTGATTTATTCGAGATTTCTTTCAAGATAATTACCAAAATAATCAAAATAATTAATTAATTATCATATAAGGAAATTAAATATTTTATTAGTTGATAAATATCTTTAATTAGATCAAGATAATAGTCATATATATCAAAAAATCGGATTAGGGTTGATCTAATATGATTAAGGTAAGTTTCCATAAGATAATCATGAAGAAATCCCGAATCTGGCCGTTCCTGACGCTTGGACTCGCCGAGTGCACCAAGGGACTCGCCGAGTTAGGCCAACTCACTGAGTCCACTATCGAACCCGCCGAGTCCATGACTCAGAAACACAAAAACCGAATTTTTCAGTTTAGGTTCAAACAAATAAGCATCAATTTAATGAAAACCAAGCTAGGCTCTGATACCAATGATGGGTTTTAGCCATAAGAACTTTCCTATGTGCGCATGTAAAACCCTAATGCTTGGATCTAGGCTTTCTAATTAAACATGCTTTGAATCTAAGACTTCTAACATCTATTTGGGTGTAATAACAATTTTGAAACAGATCTAGAATCATACCTTTGAATTCGTTGTTGATCTTGTTGTCTTGGAGCTTCTAGAGTCACAATTGACACTCCCCTAATGGCTTACAAATAGCAAATAGCAAGGATGATGATTTGGGAGAGAGGAGAGGGGAGGAAATCGGCCAGGGTTTTCTTACTTTAGATGAGGTGCCAATTTCCCTTTGCCATAGTGTGTATTTATACTTGTAGACTCCTTAAGGGTTACAACCTAAACCCTAATTGGATAATCTTCTCTTAAGCCTATCCAAATCCATTCCTCAGATAACCCCTTGGACGATTTGAAGCAATCCTTAGCTTCTAGAATCCGTCCAATGCATATCAATATGGATTTACAGTCTAAAGTTTAACTATCAAACAATTGACAGTTTATACCCTCTTATTTAATTAATCTCTTTAAGTTACCAAATTAATTCCAATTAATTCTATGACTTATATTAATCAAATAACAATATATTATTCTTTATATTATTCTCATAATATACTAATAATATTTACTCTCTCTTAATAAATCATCCTATCAAGTTGCTATGGTGAAGGCAACCCAAAAGGACCATGCACAACCGGGTCAAATACTTGCCTAATATAGTTGCAGCCTTAGACACTATTCCAAAATTGTTGTGTATGGCTGATTAATGAATAAGTAAATGCATATAAGTCGAAGTTTATCTGTTACTTTTATCCCAAGAGGGTAAAAGCGATATCTCGACCGCTCGATGATTTGATTTGACTTATGTGCCGGGCCCGGTCCGAATTGAATTGATGTGTTCGATTAAGTTCTATGTCAAATGAATCGAAGATCAAGAAACCAAATGCTAGACAAATTATTCCATAAAATTGTCAGCATGATGTCCAAATAGAGGATTGTACGATCCCTTATCTAAAGGACAAGATTGATTAGATCAGAGTTTGACAGCGTCTTTGAGAGCTACGATTGCTAATCGGAATATACTTGTATATATATTTACTAGACTTATCCAAGTGGGAGACTGTTGGAATAGTTTCTAAGGCTACAACTATATTAGGCAAGTATTTGACCTGGTTGAGCATGGTCCTTTTGGGTTGCCTTCACCATAGCAACTTGACAGGATGATTTATTATGAGAGAAGGAATATTATTAATATGTTATAATAATAATATAAGGAATAATAATAATATTATTTGATTAATATAAGTCATAAATTAATTAGGAATTAATTTGGTCACTTAAAGAGATTAACTAAATAAAGGGGTATAAACTGTCAATTGTTTGATAGTTGCACTTTGGGATATATATCCTTTATGGATAAGGGGTGGACGATTTCTAGGGCTAAGGGTAGCCATAAAATCGTCCAAGGCTTATCATGGAAAGGATTTGGATTGCTTAGGGCTTAAGTTATCCAATTAGGGTTTAAGGGTGAAACCCTAAGAGCCTTACAAGTATAAATAGACCCCAAGGGCTAAGGGATTTCAAGACTTGTGCTTAGAGAAGAAACCCTGGCCAAATTTCTCTTCCTTCCTCTCTCTCAAATAATCCTCATTGCTAGTTGGTGTTTGTAAGCCATTGGATGAGTGACAATTGTGAATCTAAAGCCTCAAGGACAGCAAGATCAAGCAAGTGATTCAAGGTAAACTTCTAATCTCTGATCTCATATTATTGTTATTGTATATTAGCCATTAGGAGTCTTGGATTCAATGTATGTTCAATTAGAGAAACCTAGATCCAAGCATTAGGGTTGCATGTGCACATAGGAATGTTCATATGGCCAAAACCCATCAATATTTTAGGGAGCTCTCTAAGCATTCGTGTTTACCGTGTTATGTGTTATGTGTTATGTGTTTCAGCTGCCTCGGGAGATAGCGAGAAGGCGACGATGTGATTGTACACACACACACAGTCAAGATGGAACATGTTAGTGATGGGTTTTGAGCATTCTAACACTTCCTAAGTGTACATTTGACCCTAATAACCTTGGATCTATGTTTGTCTAACAATCATGCAAAGTTGTTTTTCCAAGGTTATGAACCTATCTAGCATACATGGGGAACAATTTTCTTTGTATAAAAGATAGAACTACATACCCTGTTGATGAAAGTGTTCTTTGAAACCAATGTGAGCCTAGCACCTCAAGTGTGATGCCTCAAATGCTTCACACATCACCAAATGCAATGTATAAACTTGAGAGAATACTCTAACACACTCAAAATCAGCCAAGCCCTCTTGTTTCACTTGGTGTAACCGATTTTTGGGAGAGACATGGTCTTTATATAGTGTGTTGCATTAGGTAAAACCCTAATGTAACATGACTCTTCATTTCTCAATCCATGGGTTAACTCCATGGAGCATCCTGTGGGTGGAACCCAACTTGATAATCCATGAAGCCTTTTAGACCACTATATAAGATATGGAAGATTTACATAATCTACCCAAGTATTTAACTAGTTATCTTTTTGATCACTTAATTAATTCTAAATTTATTCTTGATCAAAACTAATTAAATAATATTATTAATATATTAGAACTGATAATATATTAATAAACCATATGTGTTATTTCTCTCATTTAGTTTATCCAATTGCATGGTGCCATGCGACCCAAATGGACCATGTCGGGTCGGGTCAAGTACATGCCAGAAATAGTTATGGACTTAGACACCTTATCCAACAGTCTCCCACTTGGATAAGTCTAATAAATATAACGACAGTTCTGCAGGAACCGATCGGCAATCGTAGCTCTTTCAAGGTCTCTCGGAACTGAGAAGATGTTGATATGCCTTTTAAGATAAGTGATCATATAATCCTCTATTCTAGATATCAGCCGGACAACTACATGGAACAATGTCTTACTTATTGTCCAGCAGTTTGTTTCTTGATTTCTGATTTGTTTGACAAAGAACTAAATTGAACACAACAATTAGGTTCTGACCGGGCCCGGTACATAGGTCAAAACAAAATCATCGAGGGGCCCAGATATCAGCTTCTAATCCAAGAAGGAACAAATAAACTTTGACTCATAAGTTTGTGACTCTAAAGCCTCAAGGACAACAAGATCAAGCAAGTGATTCAAGGTAAACGTCTAATCTCTGATTTCATATTATTTTTATTGTATCTTAGCCATTAGGAGTCTTCGATTCAATGTATGTTAAATTAGAGAAACCTAGATCTAAGCATTAGGGTTGCATATGCACATAGGAATGTTCATATGGCCAAAACCCATCAATATTTTAGGGAGCTCTCTAAGCATTCGTTCTTACCGTGTTATGTGTTATGTGTTATGTGTTTCAGGTGCCTCGGGAGATAGCGAGAAGGTGCCGATATGATTGTACACACACACACCGTCAAGATGGAACATGTTAGTGATGGGTTTTGAGCATTCTAACACTTCCTAAGTGTACATGCAACCCTAATAACCTCGGATCTATGTTTGTCTAATAATCATGAGAAATTGTTTTTCCAAGGTTATGAACCTATCTAGCATATATGGGGAACAATTTTCTTTGTATAAAAGATAGAACTACATACCTTGTTGATGAAAGTGTTCTTTGAAACCTTGTGAGCCTAGCACCTGAAGTGTGATGCCTCAAATGCTTCACACAACACCAAATGCAAAGTATAAAGTTGAGAGAATACTCTAACACACTCAAAATTAGCCAAGCCCTCTTGTTTCACTTGGTGTAACAGATTTTTGGGAGAGACATGGTCTTTATATAGTGTGTTGCATTAGGTAAAACCCTAATGTAACATGACTCTTCATTTCTCAATCCATGGGTTAACTCCACGGAGCATCCATGGAGCATCGTGTGGGTGGAACCCAACTTCATAATCCATGGAGCCTTTTAGCCCACTACATAAGAAATCGAAGGTTTACATAATCTACCCATGTATTTAAATAGTTATTTTTTTCATCACTTAATTAATTCTAAATTTATTCTTGGTCAAAACTAATTAAATAATATTATTAATATATTAGAACTTATAATATATTAATAAACCATATGAGTTATTTCTCTCATTAAGTTTATCCAATTGCATGGTGCCATGCAACCCAAATGGACCATGCCGGGTCGGATCAAGTACATACCAGAAATAGTTATGGACTTAGATACCTTATCCAACAGTCTCCCACTTGGATAAGTCTAATAACTATAACGACATTAGTTCAGCAACCGATCGGCAATTGTAGCTCTTTCAAGGTCTCTCGGAACTGAGAAGATGTTGATACGCCATTTAAGATAATTGATCATATAATCCTCTATTCTAGTTATCAGCCATACAACTACATGGAACAATGTCTTACTTATTGTCCAACAGTTTGTTTCTCGATTTCTGATTTGTTTGACAAATAACTAAATTGAACACATCAATTAGGTTCTGACCGGGCCAGGTACATAGGTCAAAACAAAATCATCGAGGGGCCCAGATATCAGCTTCTTATCCAAGAAGAAACAGATAAACTTTGACTCATATGTTTGTGACTCTAAAGCCTCAAGGATAACAAGATCAAGCAAGTGATTCAAGGTAAACTTCTAATCTCTGATTTCATATTATTGTTATTGTATGTTAGCCATTAAGAGTCTTGGATTCAATGTATGTTCAATTAGAGAAACCTAGATCCAAGCATTAGGGTTGCATGTGCACATAGGAATGTTCATACGGCCAAAACCCATCAATATTTTAGGGAGCTCTCTAAGAATTCGTGCTTACCGTGCTATGTGTTATGTGTTATGTGTTTCAGGTGCCTCGGGAGATAGCGAGAAGGTGCCGATATGATTGTACACACACACAGTTAAGATGGAACATGTTAGTGATGGGTTTTGAGCATTCTAACACTTCCTAAGTGTACATTTGACCCTAATAACCTTGGATCTATGTTTGTCTAATAATCATGCAAAGTTGTTTTTCGAAGGTTATGAACCTATCTAGCATACATGGGGAACAATTTTCTTTGTATAAAAGATAGAACTACATACCTTGTTGATGAAAGTGTTCTTTGAAACCTTCTGATCCTAGCACCTCAAGTGTGATGCCTCAAATGCTTCACACGACATAAAATGCAAAGTATAAACTTGAGAGAATACTCTAACACACTAAAAACCAGCCAAGCCCTCTTGTTTCGCTTGGTGTAACCGATTTTTGGGAGAGACATGGTCTTTATATAGTGCGTTGCGTTAGGTAAAACCCTAATGTAACATGACTCTTCATTTCTCAATCCATGGGTTAACTACATGGAGCAATCATGGAGCATCCTGTGGTTGGAACCCAACTTGATAATCTATGGAGCCTTTTAGCCTACTTTATAAGATATGGAAGATTTACATAATCTACCCATGTATTTAATTAGTTATCTTTTTGATCACTTAATTAATTCTAAATTTATTCTTGATCAAAACTAATTAAATAATATTATTAGTATATTAGAACTTATAATATATTAATAAACCATATGTGTTATTTCTGTCATTTAGTTTATCCAATTGCATGGTGCCATGCGACCCAAATGGACCATGCCGGGTCGGGTCAAGTACATACCAGAAATAGTTATGGACTTAGACACCTTATCCAACAGTCTCTCACTTGGATAAGTCTAATAACTATAACGGTAGTACTTCAGGAACCGATTGGCAATCGTAGCTTTTTCAAGGTCTCTCGGAACTGAGAAGATGTTGATACGCCTTTTAAGATAAGTGATCATATAATCATCTGTTCTAGATATCTGTCGAACAACTACATGGAACAATGTCTTACTTATTGTCCAGCAATTTGTTTCTCGATATCTGATTTGTTTGACAAAGAACTAAGTTGAACACATCAATTAGGTTCTGACCGAGCCCGGTACATAGGTCAAAACAAAATCATCGAGGGGCCCAGATATCAGCTTCTAATCCAAGAAGGAATAGATAAACTTTGACTCATATGTTTGTGACTCTAAAGCCTCAAGGACAACTAGATCAAGCAAGTGATTCAAGGTAAACTTCTAATCTCTGATTTCATATTATTGTTATTGTATGTTAGCCATTAGGAGTCTTGGATTCAATGTATGTTCAATTAAATAAACCTTGATCCAAGCATTAGGGTTGCATGTGCACATAGGAATGTTCATATGGCCAAAACCATTCAATATTTTAGGGAGCTCTCTAAGCATTCGTGCTTACCGTGTTATGTGTTTCAGGAGCCTCGGGAGATAGCGAGAAGGCGCCGATATGATTGTACACACACACAGTCAAGATGGAACATGTTAGTGATGGGTTTGAGCATTCTAACACTTCCTAAGTGTACATTCGACCCTAATAACCTTGGATCTATGTTTGTCTAATAATCATGCAAAGTTGTTTTTCGAAGGTTATGAACCTATCTAGCATACATCGGGAACAATTTTCTTTGTATAAAAGATAGAACTACATACCTTGTTGATGAAAGTGTTCTTTGAAACCTTCTGATCCTAGCACCTCAAGTGTGATGCCTCAAATGCTTCACACAACACCAAATGCAAAGTATAAACTTAAGAGAATACTCTAACACACTCAAAATCAGCCAAGCCCTCTTGTTTCGCTTGGTGTAACCGATTTTTGGGAGAGACATGGTCTTTATATAGTGCGTTGCGTTAGGTAAAACCCTAATGTAACATGACTCTTCATTTCTCCATCCATGGGTTAACTCCATGGAGCATCCATGGAGCATCCTGTGGGTGGAACCCAACTTGATAATCCATGGAGCCTTTTAGCCCACTATACAAGATATGGAAGATTTACATAATCTGTACATGTATTTAATTAGTTATCTTTTTGATCACTTAATTAATTTTAAATTTATTTTTGATCAAAACTAATTAAATAATATTATTAATATATTAGAACTTATAATATATTAATAAACCATATGTGTTATTTCTCTCATTTAGTTTATCCAATTGCATGGTGCCATGCGACCCAAATGGACCATGCCGGGTCGGGTCAAGTACATACCAGAAATAGTTATGGACTTAGACACCTTATCCAACAGTCTTGCACTTGGATAAGTCTAATAACTATAACGGTAGTACTTCAGGAACCAATCAGCAATCGTAGCTTTTTCAAGGTCTCTCGGAACTGAGAAGATGTTGATACACCTTTTAAGATAAGTGATCATATAATCATCTGTTCTAGATATCAGCCGGACAACTACATGGAACAATGTCTTACTTACTATCCAGCAGTTTGTTTCTCGATTTCTGATTTGTTTGACAAAGAACTAAGTTGAACACATCAATTAGGTTCTGACCGAGCCCGGTACATAGTTCAAAATAAAATCATCTAGGGGCCCAGATATCAGCTTCTAATCCAAGAAGGAACAGATAAACTTTGACTCATATGTTTGTGACTCTAAAGCCTCAAGGACAACAAGATCAAACAAGTGATTCAAGGTAAACTTCTAATCTCTGATTTCATATTATTGTTATTGTATGTTAGCCTTTAGGAGTCTTGGATTCAATGTATGTTCAATTAGAGAAACCTTGATCCAAGCATTAGGGTTGCATGTGCACATAGGAATGTTCATATGGCCAAAACCCATCAATATTTTAGGGAGCACTCTAAGCATTCGTGCTTACCGTGTTATGTCCTATGTCTTATGTGTTTCAGGTGCCTCGGGAGATAGCGAGAAGGCGCCGATATGATTGTACACACACACACAGTCAAGATGGAACATGTTACTGATGGGTTTTGAGCATTCTAACACTTCCTATGTGTACATGAAACCCTAATAACCTTGGATCTATGTTTGTCTAATAATCATGGAAAGTTGTTTTTCCAAGGTTATGAACCTATCTAGCATACATGGGGAACAATTTTCTTTGTATAAAAGGCAGAACTACATACCTTGTTGATGAAAGTGTTCTTTGAAACCTTGTGAGCCTAGCACCTTAAGTGTGATGCCTCAAATGCTTCACACAACACCAAATGCAAAACTATAAACTTGAGAGAATACTCTAACACACTCAAAATCAGCCAAGCCCTCTTGTTTCGCTTGGTGTAACCGATTTTTGGGAGAGACATGGTCTTTATATAGTGTGTTGCATTAGGTAAAACGCTAACGTAACATGACTCTTCATTTCTCAATCCATGGGCTAACTCCATGGAGCATCCTGTGGGTGGAACCCAACTTGATAATCCATGGAGCCTTTTAGCCCACTATACAAGATATGGAAGATTTACATAATCTATACATGTATTTAATTAGTTATCTTTTTGATCACTTAATTAATTCTAAATTTATTCTTGATCAAAACTAATTAAATAATATTATTAATATATCAGAACTTATAATATATTAATAAACCATATGTGTTATTTCTCTCATTTAGTTTATCCAATTGCATGGTGCCATGCGACCCAAATGGACCATGCCGGGTCGGGTCAAGTACATACCAAAAATAGTTATGGACTTAGACACCTTATCCAACAGTCTCCCACTTGGATAAGTCTAATAACTATAGCGGCAGTACTTCAGGAACCGATCGGCAATCGTAGCTTTTTCAAGGTCTCTCGGAACTGAGAAGATGTTGATACGCCTTTTAAGATAAGTGATCATATAATCATCTGTTCTAGATATCAGCCGGACAACTCCATGGAACAATGTCTTACTTATTGTCCAGCAGTTTGTTTCTCGATTTCTGATTTGTTTGACAAAGAACTAAGTTGAACACATCAATTAGGTTCTGACCGAGCCCGGTACATAGGTCAAAATAAAATCATCGAGGGGCCCAGATATCAGCTTCTAATCCAAGAAGGAACAGATAAACTTTGACTCATATGTTTGTGACTCTAAAGCCTCAAGGACAACGAGATCAAGCAAGTGATTCAAGGTAAACTTCTAATCTCTGATTTCATATTATTGTTATTGTATGTTAGCCATTAGGAGTCTTGGATTTAATGTATGTTCAATTAAAGAAACCTAGATCCAATCATTAGGGTTCCATGTGCACATAGGAATGTTCATATGGCCAAAACACTACTAGAAAACAGCCCTTTAATGACGCGCAAACAATGACACTCGCTGATAGACGACGCGCATTTGTACGTGCCCTAGAAAATAATGTCAGTTTTAAAAAATTTGAAGGATAGAGGGCACGTATTTTTGCGCGCCCTAAAATTAGTGTCCAACAAAAAAAAATTAAAAACACGGAGGGCACCTATCCTAAAAAGCGTGTCGTGTTACCTTCTCGCTTTATAATTTTAGTATATGAACGTGCGTTTTCGTTTTTTAATAGTAGGGGAAATGAAATCGAAAAAATTAAAAACCCCGCCTGTTGCGTCTCCTCCTTCCACAGGAACGCTCATCTCGATCAGATTCACCACCATCTCTCCTCTCTCTCTCTCTCTCTCTCTCTCTCTCTCTCTCCCTTCATGGTACAGACCACCACTATCTTGTATATGGAATGTAATAAACCGGGATCAAGAAGAAAAGGAAAGGGTGATTTCTTAGCTGACAAGCCTTCGCAAAGTGATTCCTCTCAATCTTCATCCTCTCCATACTGTTTCTCCCCATTATTGTTTCTATTGAATCAAATATCGCTGAATAAAAATGTAACGAGTCAAGAAATCGCCCGAGAAAAAATGGCCCGTTGTGGTTTGCGTCTTGCTCCGCCACCGTTAGCAGCGTCGGCCCTAACATCTTGATCGCCTGAAGTATCGTTTTCAGGTAACCTCTTCTCTCCTTTACATATGTATTCAAATGAAGTATGTTGTTTACAAACAACGATTCACCTTCTTTTATTCCTAGATTTTCTCTCGTTAGCATCGCCGGAGTGGCTAGCCCTAGAATTAGTCGGAACTGTACTTCAATTCCGACGAAGTGGCCTAGTTTATTACATTCCATATACATTTCCTTTCCTTCGATTCTAACCCTAGTTCGTTCTCCCCCCTTTTCCTTCACAAACACACATGGATTATGAGTATTATGCACACAAATGTTAGAATAAATCTGCTCAACCAGCTCAAATATGGTCAAATTCTAGTTCTCAAACCCCTCATAGATGTATATAGTGCATGATCAAATTACATATGAAACCCTAATAGCATCGTGCGACAATAAAAGAAGATGATGATGTTGGAGAAAAAACGTTCTTGCTTGTTCTCGTTCTCATGCTTTGCATTCTTTTTCTTCAAGGATTTTAATCCATTCTTTAAAACTGTGTAGTCTGCAATTTATTTAGGGCTTAATTTCTTTAAAACCATGTCTTTTCAGATTTGTATCCATGTTAATGATACTCACCAGGTGGAGTTATCAAAAAATATCCTTTTTTATTAAATTTTCCAACGGTTCTATAAAGTCTTATAGAGTATATAGGTGTTTTATGTTGAATTATTGTCCATTCCATCTATCATGTATTTAACAAATTAATTATGTTTTGGTTGCATTCCATGTATTGTTATCTTCAACCAATTTTCTTGCAAGAGAACTAGCAAAAACACGATCTGTTTTAGAAGTTGCACTGGGCTTCATAACTTTGGGTGGGGTAGGTGCAGGGGGCTTCTGGGGCTACATCATCTGATGTTTGGGGTTTGTAATCTTTAAATTTATGTTCATATATCTGTATCAAATAATTAAAATATGACTTTGTTTCATGTTGGGTCAAAGCTTATGCTTATTTTATTTGTCCTGTAACAGATTGAAAATGTCTTATTGGTCAGAGATTCAGCGATGCCTCTGTATAGAGTGACATAAAGTTATGGCCTTCCACTTATTGGGAATGGATCCACCAAGTATAATATGACTTCATTCTCTTCCCTTTACTTGATATGATGAATTACTTTTCTCAACAGTTTGGTAAATATTTGTTTTTTTTGTACAGGATTTAGCCTGTGTATGTTTCTGGTGTGGCATTTGCCGTTGTTGCAGCCTTGAAAGATGATGGTAGCAACATGGGAAAAGTATATGAACTTGGTGGGCCAGATGTGTATACATTACATCAATTGGTGATTGATTCTCATGATTTCTTTTGTCCTGTTCAAAATTCAAACTAAGATTGAGTCATCATAATTTGATCTTTATTATTTTTACAGGCTAAGCTTATGTACAAAGTGATTCGATAATGGCCTCATCATGTTAATTTGATCTATGACTAAACTGCCCTTCCTAAGTTGGTGGTTGATTTTGGCTCTCTTGAACTTTCACCTGTTGATGGAAGGACACTGATGGGAGTACACTTTTGGAATCATCTAAAACATCTTTGGATAAAGGCAAACTTGAAGATGCTGTCAACTTTGGAACAAAGGTAACTTAATCTTTTTGTGTTGACTTTTCATTTATACAATAATAAGTCAAATAAGGTCTAACATTATTACTATGTACAAGCACTGTCTAAACTTGTATCTGTATGTGGTCCTTATCATCGAATGACAGCTGGTGCATATAGTCTTTTGGCTGTGGTGCTTTATCATACTGGTGATTTTAATCAGGTACAGGAGCATTTTTTCTTATGTTGACTTTTTGTTAATACAAGAATAAGTCAACTAAGGAAGTGTCTCATAAATATTTAATAAACAATTTTTTTACAAGACATGTCTCTCCATCACAAGAAAGTAGGACGCCTCTTTAAATGCAAAGCTTTTCTCGCTTGGCTAAATTGAATGTAAACTAATATTATATTTCTAACTATTTTTATTATGAAATATATAATTTCCAGAGTCAGATTTTAAAAGATTTTTTTAAAAAATTTACAATTAAATGAGAATTAGTAAGAAATAGATAAAAACTGAATATAAATTTTAATCTCTTGTTTAATTATAAATTATTACACAGGTCGTTATCAAAAGTAACTTTCACATTAATATGCGCAAAAAAGAAAATACATTTATAGTACATGAAAACTATTAGTGATTATTAGAAATTTTAATCAACTAATTTTTGATACAATACACTCGATTTATTTACCTTGATAAGTAAACTTTTTTTTGGTGGGCAGACGTTATCAATGCGCAGACGTTATCAATGCGCAGACGTTATCAATGCGCAACACGGAAAAAACGAGATTACCTTTGTCATTTGACTACTATCTATCTATCTATTAGGCTATTATCTACCAACAAAAAGCTTTGGATATAAATGAGAGGGAACTTGGGCTCGATCATCCAGATACAATGAAGAGTTATGGGGACTCGCCTGTTTTTTACTACAAGCTCCAACACACTGAGTTGGCTCTCAAGTATGTTTTTTTTTCTTTCTTAAAAACAATAAAAATTTATCATAGAAAAATATGAGAAGAATGTATTTTCCAGGCGACGCACATGTTGAGGAGCCAAAGTCGGTTTATGTTGGAGGTGATCATCGTGTTATGGCTGATACAGGGGTGTGTTTTTATAAATTCAGTTTATGTTGGAGGTGATCATTGTGTTAAGACCTGGTAGACAAGGACATTAGTTATATACTCTCTAATATGTCATGTTTTCTTGAAATTGTAATGATTATCATAACTTATTTTCATGATACAGTAGGAGGTACTCAACCACATCGAATATCTGGAATAGTAGTTTGATTTCATTGTGCTTTTTTCATGTTTATTCATAGTAGTTTGATTTCATGTGTAGGATGGAGAAGCTTATGCTTACCTGCTAAATGTTCTTGCACCAGAACATTACATCCCAATTCGGTTGAAAAGACTATGGTACCCTGGAGCTTCATCTTTTCAAGGCATGAAACTATCAATCTTTCTTTTAATTCCAATTCCAATTCCAAGTCCAGATCTTTTTTGTATTCAGTTTCAAATTATTTATTTTAGGAGACAACAGAGATGATAATGGAATGGCATGGTCCATCATGGGGCAAAACTTGGCTTTTTGTAATACATCAACTTTTTCTTTCTTCTTTTTACTTTGTGTGAGTGTATTATATAGAATATATGCTTTAGTTTATATTTGAAAAAAACTTAGAAAAATTTATTTGTTTTTAGATACTTGGTGTGTGTGAGTGGGCATGAACCAACCCAATGCCCCCGGAGTTCTGGGTCCTTCCATCTCTACTTCCTATGCAGCTCTCAATCTGATCTGGAAGCTAATTTGTTTAAGGTATATATATATATATATATATATATATATATATATATATATATATATATATATATGTATGTATATATATATATATATATCCCTATTATCTCCATTATAGCCATGTCTGAGTTTTTACAGTATGCCACTTTCAAATCAAAGGCATAACCATAATTATGACTTTCATTGCAGCTCATGGAAAGGCGGGGCTATGGGCAAGAATATATAAATTGTTACCAGATGATGAAAAGGTATTTCCGAACTCCCCTTTTGTCCCCTTTTATAAATTCTTAATTTCTGTAGAAATTCCAGTTCTATTCTAAATTTCTCAGCAACAGTTAGCAAAGGACTTGAAAAAGTTGTCCAGGAATTCTCAATGGCTGAAAATGATGGACCTGTCTCTGAAAAATTTCTGAAAGTAAGAGTAATCAGTAACTTTTTTGATTCATTTCTAGGGTTATATATTATACTTTATATTTAATATTTAATATTTAATATTTAATTTGCATACCTCAGATGAAATTACACCAAAACCAGATGGTTGAAACAGAGCCTAATTGTCCTAATCACTTCTTACAATGTTGTATTGTTGATGCTGATATGAAGCAAAAAATGTTGATGCTGCAAGGTATTCAGTATTCCCTTTCTTTTTTGACATTTTCCAAAAATATTTAAACTAACATGTATTTTGTTTATGCAAAGGACTTAGCTGAAGAGTCTTGCTGTTGCTGCATTTACTTAGTTGGAATTTGATTTACATAGTAGATTAGATGAAAATTTATAAATTGTAAGAAATAAAATTGTATGACATTAAATTTATGCAATGGATTATATTTTTTGTATATGATATTTTATTTTCTATTATGAAACGTTCAATACAAATTTAATTTGAAAATAAGTAAATCTATAAATAATATTTCTTTTAAACATTTAAAATTATGATACGCAAAAATGTCTGTCATCTTCACTTATGACATGGCCTTTCTTGACAAGGACTTTTTTGATACGCATTACGTGTCATTAACACGCGCGTCGTAAGGTTACGACACGCGAATGCGTGTCGTCTTCTTTTATGACAGGGCCTTCCTTGATACGCATTGTGTGTCGTAAACGAGCGTCGTAAATGTGCGTCGTCTCTCTTTATGACAGGGCCTTCCTTGACGCGCATTTACGCGCCGTCTGAGCCTTTTACGACGCGCAATGAGCGTCGTAAAATGCTGTATTTCTAGTAGTGAAACCCATCATTATTTTAGGGAGCTCTCTAAGTATTCGTGCTTACCGTGTTATGTGTTATGTGTTATGTGTTTCAGGTGCCTCGGGAGATAGCGAGAAGGCGCTGATATGATTGTACACACACATAGTCAAGATGGAACATGTTAGTGATGGGTTTTGAGCATTCTAACACTTCCTAAGTGTACATGCAACCCTAATAACCTTGGATCTATGTTTGTCTAATAATCATGAAAAGTTGGTTTTCCAAGGTTATGAACCTGTCTAGCATACATGGGGAACAATTTTCTTTGTATAAAAGATAGAACTACAAACCTTGTTGATGAAAGTGTTCTTTGAAACCTTGTGAGCCTAGCACCACAAGTGTGATGCCTCAAATGCTTCACAAAACACCAAATGCAAAGTATTAACTTGAGAGAATACTCTAACACACTCAAAATCAGCCAAGCCCTCTAGTTTCACTTTGTGTAACCGATTTTTGGGAGAGACATGGTCTTTATATAGTGTGTTGCATTAGGTAAAACCCTAATGTAACATGACTCTTCATTTCTCAATCCATGGGTTAACTCCATGGAGCATCCTGTGGGTGGAACCCAACTTGATAATCCATGGAGCCTTTTAGCCCACTATATAATATATGGAAGATTTACATAATTTACCCATGTATTTAATTAGTAATCTTTTTGATCACTTAATTAATTCTAAATTTATACTTGGTCAAAACTAAATAAATAATATTAGGCTATTATATTATAACTTATAATATAGTAATAAACCATATGTGTTATTTCTCTCATTTAGTTTATCCAACTGCATGGTGCCATGCAACCCAAATGGACCATGCCGGGTCAGGTCAAGTACATACCAGAAATAGTTATGGACTTAGACACCTTATCCAACAGTCTCCCACTTGGATAATTCCAATAACTTTAACGGCAGTACTTCAGGAACCGATCGGCAATCGTAGCTTTTTCAAGGTCTCTCGGAACTGAGAAGATGTTGATACGACTTTTAAGATAAGTGAGCATATAATCATCTGTTCTAGATATCAGCCGGACAACTACATGGAACAATGTCTTACTTATTGTCCAGCAGTTTGTTTCTCGATTTCTGATTTGTTTGACAAAGAACTAAGTTGACCACATCAATTAGGTTCTGACCGAGCCCGATACATAGGTCAAAACAAAATCATCGAGGGGCCCATATATCAGCTTCTAATCCAACAAGGAACAGATAAACTTTGACTGATATGTTTGTGACTCTAAAGCCTCAAGGACAACGAGATCAAGCAAGTGATTCAAGGTAAACTTCTAATCTCTGATTTCATATTATTGTTATTGTATGTTAGCCATTAGGAGTCTTGGATTCAATGTAAGTTCACTTAGAGAAACCTTGATCCAAGCATTAGCGTTGCATGTGCACATAGGAATGTTCATATGGCCAAAACCCATCAATATTTTAGGGAGCTCTCTAAGCATTCATGCTTACCGTGTTATGTGTTATGTGTTATGTGTTTCAGGTGCCTCGGGAGATAGCGAGAAGGCGCCGATAGGATTGTACACACACACACACAGTCAAGATGGAACATGTTAGTGATGCCTTTTGAGCATTCTAACACTTCCTAAGTGTACATGCAACCCTAATAACCTTGGATCTATGTTTGTCTAATAATCATGCAAAGTTGTTTTTCCAAGGTTATGAACCTATCTAGCATACATGGGGAACAATTTTCTTTGTATAAAAGATAGAACTACATACCTTGTTGATGAAAGTGTTCTTTGGAACCTTGTGAGCCTAGCACCTCAAGTGTGATGCCTCAAATGCTTCACACAACACCAAATGCAAAGTATAAACTTGAGAGAATACTCTATAACACTCAAAATTAGCCAAGCCCTCTTGTTTCGCTTGGTGTAACCGATTTTTAGGAGAGACATGGTCTTCATATAGTGTGTTGCATTAGGTAAAACCCTAATGTAACATGACTCTTCATTTCTCAACCCATGGGTTAACTCCATGGAGCATCCTGTGGGTGGAACCCAACTTGATAATCCATGGAGCCCTTTAGCCCACTATACAAGATATGGAAGATTTACATAATCTACCCATGTATTTAATTAGTTATCTTTTTGATCAGTTAATTAATTCTAAATTTATTCTTGATCAAAACTAATTAAATAATATTATTAATATATTAGAACTTATAATATATTAATAAACCGTATGTGTTATTTCTCTTATTTAGTTTATCCAATTGCATGGTGCCATGCGACCCAAAAGGACCATGCCGGGTCGGGTCAAGTACATACCAGAAATAGTAATGGACTTAGACACCTTATCCAACAGTCTCTCACTTGGATAAGTCTAATAACTATAACGGCAGTACTTCAGGAACCGATCGGCAACCGTAGCTCTTTCAAGGTCTCTCGGAACTGAGAAGATGTTGATATGCCATTTAAGATAAGTGATCATATAATCCTCTGTTCTAGATATCAGTCGGACAACTACATGGAACATTGTCTTACTTATTGTCCAGCAGTTTGTTTCTCGATTTCTGATTTGTTTGACAAAGAACTAAATTGAACATATCAATTAGGTTCTGACCGGGCCTGGTACATAGGACAAAACAAAATCATCGAGGGGCCCAGATATCAGCTTCTAATCCAAGAAGGAACAGATAAACTTTGACTCATATGTTTGTGACTCTAAAGCCTCAAGGAAAACAAGATCAAGCAAGTGATTCAAGGTAAACTTCTAATCTCTGATTTCATATTATTGTTATTGTATGTTAGCCATTAGGAGTCTTGGATTCAATGTATGTTCTATTAGAGAAACCTAGATCCAAGCTTTAGGGTTGCATGTGAACATACGAATGTTCATATGGCCAAAACCCATCAATATTTTAGGGAGCTCTCTAAGCATTCGTGCTTACCGTGTTATGTGTTATGTGTCTTAGGTGCCTCGGGAGATAGCGAGAAGGCGCCGATATGATTGTACACACACACACAGTTAAGATGGAACATGTTAGTGATGGGTTTTGAGCATTCTAACGCTTCCTAAGTGTACATGCAACCCTAATAACCTTGGATCTATGTTTGTCTAATAATCATGCAAAGTTGTTTTTCCAAGGTTATGAACCTATCTAGCATACATGGGGAACAATTTTCTTTGTATAAAAGATAGAACTACATACCTTGTTGATGAAAGTGTTCTTTGAAACCTTGTAAGCCTAGCACCTCAAGTTTGATGCCTCAAATGCTTCACACAACACCAAATGCAAAGGATAAACTTGAGAGAATACTCTAACACACTCAAAATCAGCCAAGCCCTCTTGTTTCGCTTGGTGTAACCGATTTTTGGGACAGACATGGTCTTTATATAGTGTGTTGAATTAGGTAAAACCCTAATGTAACATGACTCTTCATTTCTCAATCCATGGGTTAACTCCATGGAGCATCCATGGAGCATCCTGTGGGTGGAACCCAACTTGATAATCCATGGAGCCTTTTAGCCCACTATATAAGATGTGGAAGATTTACATAATCTACCCATGTATTTAATTAGTTATCTTTTTTATCACTTAATTAATTCTAAATTTATTCTTGACGAAAACAAATTAAATAATACTATTAATATATTAGAACTTATAATATATTAATAAACCATATGTGTTATTTCTCTCATTTAGTTTGTCCAATTACATGGTGCCATGCGACCCAAATGGACCATGCCGGGTCGGGTCAAGTACATACCAAAAATAGTTATGGACTTAGACACCTTATCCAACAGTCTCCCACTTGGATAAGTCTAATAACTTTAACGACAGTACTTCAGGAACCGATCGGCAATCATAGCTTTTTCAAGGTCTCTCGGAACTGAGAAGATGTTGATATGACTTTTAAGATAAGTAATCATATAATCATCTGTTCTAGATATCAGCCGGACAACTACATGGAACAATGTCTTACTTATTATGTAGCAGTTTGCTTCTCGATTTCTCATTTGTTTGACAAAGAACTAAGTTGAACACATCAATTAGGTTCTTACCGAGCCCGATACATACGTCAAAACAAAATTATCGAGGGGCCCAGATATCAGCTTCTAATCCAACAAGGAACAGATAAACTTTGACTCATATGTTTGTGACTCTAAAGCCTCAAGGACACCGAGATCAAGGAAGTGATTCAAGGTAAACTTCTAATCTCTGATTTCATATTATTGTTATTGTATGTTAGCCATTAGGAGTCTTGGATTCAATGTATGTTCAATTAGAGAAACCTTGATCCAAGCATTAGGGTTGCATGTGCACATAGGAATGTTCATATGGCCAAAACCCATCAATATTTTAGGGAGCTCTCTAAGCATTCGTGCTTACCGTGTTATGTGTTATGTGTTATGTGTTTCAGGTGCCTCGGGAGATAGCGAGAAGGCGTCGATATGATTGTACACACACACACAGTCAAGATGGAACATGTTATCGATGGGTTTTGAGCATTCTAACACTTCCTAAGTGTACATGCAAGCCTAATAACCTTGGATCTATGTTTGTCTAATAATCATGCAAAGTTGTTTTTCCAAGGTTATGAACCTATCTAGCATACATGGGGAACAATTTTCTTTGTATAAAAGATAGAACTACATACCTTGTTGATGAAAGTGTTCTTTGAAACCTTGTGAGCCTAGCACCTCAAGTGTGATGCCTCAAATGCTTCACACAACACCAAATGCAAAGTATAAACTTGAGAGAATACTCTATAACACTCAAATTAGCCAAGCCCTCTTGTTTCGCTTGGTGTAACCGATTTTTAGGAGAGACATGGTCTTCATATAGTGTGTTGCATTAGGTAAAACCCTAATGTAACATGACTCTTCATTTCTCAATCAATGGGTTAACTCCATGGAGCATCCTGTGAGTGGAACCCAACTTGATAATCCATGGAGCCCTTTAGCCCACTATACAAGATATGGAAGATTTACATAATCTACCCATGTATTTAATTAGTTATCTTTTTGATCAGTTAATTAATTCTAAATTTATTCTTGATCAAAACTAATTAAATAATATTATTAATATATTAGAACTTATAATATATTAATAAACCGTATGTGTTATTTCTCTCATTTAGTTTATCCAATTGCATGGTGCCATGCGACCCAAATGGAGCATGCCGGGTCGGGTCAAGTACATACCAGAAATAGTTATGAACTTAGACACCTTATCCAACAGTCTCCCACTTGGATAAGTCTAATAACTATAACGGCAGTACTTCAGGAACCGATCGGCAACCGTAGCTCTTTCAAGGTCTCTCGGAACTGAGAAGATGTTGATATGCCATTTAAGATAAGTGATCATATAATCCTCTGTTCTAGATATCAGTCGGACAACTACATGGAACATTGTCTTACTTATTGTCCAGCAGTTTGTTTCTCGATTTCTGATTTGTTTGACAAAGAACTAAATTGAACATATCAATTAGGTTCTGACCGGGCCTGGTACATAGGACAAAACAAAATCATCGAGGGGCCCAGATATCAGCTTCTAATCCAAGAAGGAACAGATAAACTTTGACTCATATGTTTGTGACTCTAAAGCCTCAAGGAAAACAAGATCAAGCAAGTGATTCAAGGTAAACTTCTAATCTCTGATTTCATATTATTGTTATTGTATGTTAGCCATTAGGAGTCTTGGATTCAATGTATGTTCTATTAGAGAAACCTAGATCCAAGCTTTAGGGTTGCATGTGAACATACGAATGTTCATATGGCCAAAACCCATCAATATTTTAGGGAGCTCTCTAAGCATTCGTGCTTACCGTGTTATGTGTTATGTGTCTTAGGTGCCTCGGGAGATAGCGAGAAGGCGCCGATATGATTGTACACACACACACAGTTAAGATGGAACATGTTAGTGATGGGTTTTGAGCATTCTAACGCTTCCTAAGTGTACATGCAACCCTAATAACCTTGGATCTATGTTTGTCTAATAATCATGCAAAGTTGTTTTTCCAAGGTTATGAACCTATCTAGCATACATGGGGAACAATTTTCTTTGTATAAAAGATAGAACTACATACCTTGTTGATGAAAGTGTTCTTTGAAACCTTGTAAGCCTAGCACCTCAAGTTTGATGCCTCAAATGCTTCACACAACACCAAATGCAAAGGATAAACTTGAGAGAATACTCTAACACACTCAAAATCAGCCAAGCCCTCTTGTTTCGCTTGGTGTAACCGATTTTTGGGACAGACATGGTCTTTATATAGTGTGTTGAATTAGGTAAAACCCTAATGTAACATGACTCTTCATTTCTCAATCCATGGGTTAACTCCATGGAGCATCCATGGAGCATCCTGTGGGTGGAACCCAACTTGATAATCCATGGAGCCTTTTAGCCCACTATATAAGATGTGGAAGATTTACATAATCTACCCATGTATTTAATTAGTTATCTTTTTTATCACTTAATTAATTCTAAATTTATTCTTGACGAAAACAAATTAAATAATACTATTAATATATTAGAACTTATAATATATTAATAAACCATATGTGTTATTTCTCTCATTTAGTTTGTCCAATTACATGGTGCCATGCGACCCAAATGGACCATGCCGGGTCGGGTCAAGTACATACCAAAAATAGTTATGGACTTAGACACCTTATCCAACAGTCTCCCACTTGGATAAGTCTAATAACTTTAACGACAGTACTTCAGGAACCGATCGGCAATCATAGCTTTTTCAAGGTCTCTCGGAACTGAGAAGATGTTGATATGACTTTTAAGATAAGTAATCATATAATCATCTGTTCTAGATATCAGCCGGACAACTACATGGAACAATGTCTTACTTATTATGTAGCAGTTTGCTTCTCGATTTCTCATTTGTTTGACAAAGAACTAAGTTGAACACATCAATTAGGTTCTTACCGAGCCCGATACATACGTCAAAACAAAATTATCGAGGGGCCCAGATATCAGCTTCTAATCCAACAAGGAACAGATAAACTTTGACTCATATGTTTGTGACTCTAAAGCCTCAAGGACACCGAGATCAAGGAAGTGATTCAAGGTAAACTTCTAATCTCTGATTTCATATTATTGTTATTGTATGTTAGCCATTAGGAGTCTTGGATTCAATGTATGTTCAATTAGAGAAACCTTGATCCAAGCATTAGGGTTGCATGTGCACATAGGAATGTTCATATGGCCAAAACCCATCAATATTTTAGGGAGCTCTCTAAGCATTCGTGCTTACCGTGTTATGTGTTATGTGTTATGTGTTTCAGGTGCCTCGGGAGATAGCGAGAAGGCGTCGATATGATTGTACACACACACACAGTCAAGATGGAACATGTTATCGATGGGTTTTGAGCATTCTAACACTTCCTAAGTGTACATGCAAGCCTAATAACCTTGGATCTATGTTTGTCTAATAATCATGCAAAGTTGTTTTTCCAAGGTTATGAACCTATCTAGCATACATGGGGAACAATTTTCTTTGTATAAAAGATAGAACTACATACCTTGTTGATGAAAGTGTTCTTTGAAACCTTGTGAGCCTAGCACCTCAAGTGTGATGCCTCAAATGCTTCACACAACACCAAATGCAAAGTATAAACTTGAGAGAATACTCTATAACACTCAAATTAGCCAAGCCCTCTTGTTTCGCTTGGTGTAACCAATTTTTGGGAGAGACATGGTCTTCATATAGTGTGTTGCATTAGGTAAAACCCTAATGTAACATGACTCTTCATTTCTCAATCAATGGGTTAACTCCATGGAGCATCCTGTGAGTGGAACCCAACTTGATAATCCATGGAGCCCTTTAGCCCACTATACAAGATATGGAAGATTTACATAATCTACCCATGTATTTAATTAGTTATCTTTTTGATCAGTTAATTAATTCTAAATTTATTCTTGATCAAAACTAATTAAATAATATTATTAATATATTAGAACTTATAATATATTAATAAACCGTATGTGTTATTTCTCTCATTTAGTTTATCCAATTGCATGGTGCCATGCGACCCAAATGGAGCATGCCGGGTCGGGTCAAGTACATACCAGAAATAGTTATGAACTTAGACACCTTATCCAACAGTCTCCCACTTGGATAAGTCTAATAACTATAACGGCAGTACTTCAGGAACCGATCGGCAATCGTAGCTCTTTCAAGGTCTCTCGGAACTGAGAAGATGTTGATACACCATTTAAGATAAGTGATCCTATAATCCACTGTTCTAGATATCAGTCGGACAACTACATGGAACAATGTCTTACTTATTGTCCATCAGTTTGTTTCTCGATTTCTGATATGTTTGACAAAGAACTAAATTGAATACATCAATTAGGTTCTGACCAGGCCTGGTACATAGGTCAAAACAAAATCATCGAGGGGCCCAGATATCAACTTCTAATCCAGGAAGGAACAGATAAACTTTGACTCATATGTTTGTGAGTCTAAAGCCTCAAGGAAAACAAGATCAAGCAAGTGATTCAAGGTAAACTTCTAATCTCTGATTTCATATTATTGTTATTGTATGTTAGCCATTAGGAGTCTTGGATTCAATGTATGTTCAATTAGAGAAACCTTGATCCAAGCATTAGGGTTGCGTGTGCACATAGGAATGTTCATATGGCCAAAACCCATCAATATTTTAGGGAGCTCTCTAAGCATTCGTGCTTACCGTGTTATGTGTTATGTGTTATGTGTTTCAGGTGCCTCGGGAGATAGCGAGAAGGCGCCGATTTGATTGTACACACACACACAGTCAAGATGGAACATGTTAGTGATGGGTTTTGAGCATTCTAACACTTCCTAAGTGTACATGCAAGCCTAATAACCTTGGATCTATGTTTGTCTAATAATCATGCAAAGTTGTTTTTCCAAGGTTATGAACCTATCTAGCATACATGGGGAACAATTTTCTTTGTATAAAAGATAGAACTACATACCATGTTGATGAAAGTGTTCTTTGAAACCTTGTGAGCCAAGCACCTCAAGTGTGATGCCTCAAATGCTTCACACAACACCAAATACAAAGTATAAACTTGAGAGAATACTCTATAACACTCAAAATTAGCCAAGCCCTCTTGTTTCGCTTGGTGTAACTGATTTTTGGGAGAGACATGGTCTTCATATAGTGTGTTGCATTAGGTAAAACCCTAATGTAACATGACTCTTCATTTCTCAATCCATGGGTTAACTCCATGGAGCATCCTGTGAGTGGAACCCAACTTGATAATCCATGGAGCCCTTTAGCCCACTATACAAGATATGGGAGATTTACATAATCTACCCATGTATTTAATTAGTTATCTTTTTGATCAGTTAATTAATTCTAAATTTATTCTTGATCAAAACTAATTAAATAATATTATTAATATATTAGAACTTATAATATATTAATAAACCGTATGTGTTATTTCTCTCATTTAGTTTATCCAATTGCATGGTGCCATGCGACCCAAATGGAGCATGCCGGGTCGGGTCAAGTACATACCAGAAATAGTTATGGACTTAGACACCTTATCTAACAGTCTCCCACTTGGATAAGTCTAATAACTATAACGGCAGTACTTCAGGAACCGATCGGCAATCGTTGCTCTTTCAAGGTCTCTCGGAACTGAGAAGATGTTGATACGCCATTTAAGATAAGTGATCCTATAATCCTCTGTTCTAATTATCAGTCGGACAACTACATGGAACAATGTCTTACTTATTGTCCATCAGTTTGTTTCTCGATTTCTGATTTGTTTGACAAAGAACTAAATTGAACACATCAATTAGATTCTGACCAGGCCTGGTACATAGGTCAAAACAAAATCATCGAGGGGCCCAGATATCAGCTTCTAATCCAGGAAGGAACAGATAAACTTTGACTCATATGTTTGTGACTCTAAAGCCTCAAGGAAAACAAGATCAAGCAAGTGATTCAAGGTAAACTTCTAATCTCTGATTTCATATTATTGTTATTGTATGTTAGCCATTAGGAGTCTTGGATTCAATGTATGTTCAATTAGAGAGACCTAGATCCAAGCTTTAGGGTTGCATGTGCACATAGGAATGTTCATATGGCCAAAACCTATCAATATTTTAGGGAGCTCTCTAAGCATTCGTGCTTACCATGTTATGTGTTATGTGTTATGTGTTTTAGGTGCCTCGGGAGATAGCGAGAAGGCGCCGATATGATTGTACACACACACACAGTTAAGATGGAACATGTTAGTGATGGGTTTTGAGCATTCTAACGCTTCCTAAGTGTACATGCAACCCTAATAACCTTTGATCTATGTTTTTCTAATAATCATGCAAAGTTGTTTTTCCAAGGTTATGAACCTATCTAGTATACATGGGGAAGAATTTTATTTGTATAAAAGATAGAACTACATACCTTGTTGATGAAAGTGTTCTTTGAAACCTTGTGAGCGTAGCACCTCAAGTGTGATGCCTCAAATGCTTCACACAACACCAAATGCAAATGATAAACTTGAGAGAATACTCTAACGCACACAAAATCAGCCAAGTCCTCTTGTTTCGCTTGGTGTAACCGATTTTTGGGAGAGACATGGTCTTTATATAGTGTGTTGCATTAGGTAAAACCCTAATGTACCATGACTCTTCATTTCTCAATCCATGGGTTAACTCCATAGAGCATCCATGGAGCATCCTGTGGGTGGAACCCAAATTGATAATCCACGGAGCCTTTTAGCCCACTATATAAGATGTGGAAGATTTACATAATCTACCCATGTATTTAATTAGTTATCTTTTTGATCAGTTAATTAATTCTAAATTTATTCTTGACGAAAACAAATTAAATAATATTATTAATATATTAGAACTTATAATATATTAATAAACCATATGTGTTATTTCTCTCATTTAGTTTATCCAATTGCATGGTGCCATGCGACCCAAATGGACCATGCCGGGTCGGGTCAAGTACATACCAAAAATAGTTATGGACTTAGACACCTTATCAAAAAGTCTCCCACTTGGATAAGTCTAATAACTATAACGGCAGTACTTCAGGAACCGATCGGCAATCGTAGCTTTTTCAAGGTCTCTCGGAACTGAGAAGATGTTGATACGACTTTTAAGATAAGTGATCATATAATCATCTGTTCTAGATATCAGCCGGACAACTACATGGAACAATGTCTTACTTATTGTACAGCAGTTTGTTTCTCAATTTCTGATTTGTTTGAGAAAGAACTAAGTTGAACACATCAATTAGGTTCTGACCGAGCCCGGTACATAGGTCAAAACAAAATCATCGAGGGGCCCAGATATCAGCTTCTAATCCAGGAAGGAACAGATAAACTTTGACTCATATGTTTGTGACTCTAAAGCCTCAAGGAAAACAAGATCAAGCAAGTGATTCAAGGTAAACTTCTAATCTCTGATTTCATATTATTGTTATTGTATGTTAGCCATTAGGAGTCTTGGATTCAATGTATGTTCAATTAGAGAGACCTAGATCCAAGCTTTAGGGTTGCATGTGCACATAGGAATGTTCATATGGCCAAAACCTATCAATATTTTAGGGAGCTCTCTAAGCATTCGTGCTTACCATGTTATGTGTTATGTGTTATGTGTTTTAGGTGCCTCGGGAGATAGCGAGAAGGCGCCGATATGATTGTACACACACACACAGTTATGATGGAACATGTTAGTGATGGGTTTTGAGCATTCTAACACTTCCTAAGTGTACATGCAACCCTAATAACCTTGGATCTATGTTTTTCTAATAATCATGCAAAGTTGTTTTTCCAAGGTTATGAACCTATCTAGTATACATGGGGAAGAATTTTATTTGTATAAAAGATAGAACTACATACCTTGTTGATGAAAGTGTTCTTTGAAACCTTGTGAGCGTAGCACCTCAAGTGTGATGCCTCAAATGCTTCACACAACACCAAATGCAAATGATAAACTTGAGAGAATACTCTAACGCACACAAAATCAGCCAAGCCCTCTTGTTTCGCTTGGTGTAACCGATTTTTGGGAGAGACATGGTCTTTATATAGTGTGTTGCATTAGGTAAAACCCTAATGTACCATGACTCTTCATTTCTCAATCCATGGGTTAACTCCATAGAGCATCCATGGAGCATCCTATGGTTGGAACCCAAATTGATAATCCACGGAGCCTTTTAGCCCACTATATAAGATGTGGAAGATTTACATAATCTACCCATGTATTTAATTAGTTATCTTTTTGATCAGTTAATTAATTCTAAATTTATTCTTGACGAAAACAAATTAAATAATATTATTAATATATTAGAACTTATAATATATTAATAAACCATATGTGTTATTTCTCTCATTTAGTTTATCCAATTGCATGGTGCCATGCGACCCAAATGGACCATGCCGGGTCGGGTCAAGTACATACCAAAAATAGTTATGGACTTAGACACCTTATCAAACAGTCTCCCACTTGGATAAGTCTAATAACTATAACGGCAGTACTTCAGGAACCGATCGGCAATCGTAGCTTTTTCAAGGTCTCTCGGAACTGAGAAGATGTTGATACGACTTTTAAGATAAGTGATCATATAATCATCTGTTCTAGATATCAGCCGGACAACTACATGGAACAATGTCTTACTTATTGTACAGCAGTTTGTTTCTCAATTTCTGATTTGTTTGAGAAAGAACTAAGTTGAACACATCAATTAGGTTCTGACCGAGCCCGGTACATAGGTCAAAACAAAATCATCGAGGGGCCCAGATATCAGCTTCTAATCCAGGAAGGAACAGATAAACTTTGACTCATATGTTTGTGACTCTAAAGCCTCAAGGAAAACAAGATCAAGCAAGTGATTCAAGGTAAACTTCTAATCTCTGATTTCATATTATTGTTATTGTATGTTAGCCATTAGGAGTCTTGGATTCAATGTATGTTCAATTAGAGAGACCTAGATCCAAGCTTTAGGGTTGCATGTGCACATAGGAATGTTCATATGGCCAAAACCTATCAATATTTTAGGGAGCTCTCTAAGCATTCGTGCTTACCATGTTATGTGTTATGTGTTATGTGTTTTAGGTGCCTCGGGAGATAGCGAGAAGGCGCCGATATGATTGTACACACACACACAGTTAAGATGGAACATGTTAGTGATGGGTTTTGAGCATTCTAACGCTTCCTAAGTGTACATGCAACCCTAATAACCTTGGATCTATGTTTTTCTAATAATCATGCAAAGTTGTTTTTCCAAGGTTATGAACCTATCTAGTATACATGGGGAAGAATTTTATTTGTATAAAAGATAGAACTACATACCTTGTTGATGAAAGTGTTCTTTGAAACCTTGTGAGCGTAGCACCTCAAGTGTGATGCCTCAAATGCTTCACACAACACCAAATGCAAATGATAAACTTGAGATAATACTCTAACGCACACAAAATCAGCCAAGCCCTCTTGTTTCGCTTGGTGTAACCGACTTTTGGGAGAGACATGGTCTTTATATAGTGTGTTGCATTAGGTAAAACCCTAATGTACCATGACTCTTCATTTCTCAATCCATGGGTTAACTCCATAGAGCATCCATGGAGCATCCTGTGGTTGGAACCCAAATTGATAATCCACGGAGCCTTTTAGCCCAATATATAAGATGTGGAAGATTTACATAATCTACCCATGTATTTAATTAGTTATCTTTTTGATCAGTTAATTAATTCTAAATTTATTCTTGACGAAAACAAATTAAATAATATTATTAATATATTAGAACTTATAATATATTAATAAACCATATGTGTTATTTCTCTCATTTAGTTTATCCAATTGCAAGGTGCCATGCGACCCAAATGGACCATGCCGGGTCGGGTCAAGTACATACCAAAAATAGTTATGGACTTAGACACCTTATCAAACAGTCTCCCACTTGGATAAGTCTAATAACTATAACGGCAGTACTTCAGGAACCGATCGGCAATCGTAGCTTTTTCAAGGTCTCTCGGAACTGAGAAGATGTTGATACGACTTTTAAGATAAGTGATCATATAATCATCTGTTCTAGATATCAGCCGGACAACTACATGGAACAATGTCTTACTTATTGTACAGCAGTTTGTTTCTCAATTTCTGATTTGTTTGAGAAAGAACTAAGTTGAACACATCAATTAGGTTCTGACCGAGCCCGGTACATAGGTCAAAACAAAATCATCGAGGGGCCCAGATATCAGCTTCTAATCCAGGAAGGAACAGATAAACTTTGACTCATATGTTTGTGACTCTAAAGCCTCAAGGAAAACAAGATCAAGCAAGTGATTCAAGGTAAACTTCTAATCTCTGATTTCATATTATTGTTATTGTATGTTAGCCATTAGGAGTCTTGGATTCAATGTATGTTCAATTAGAGAGACCTAGATCCAAGCTTTAGGGTTGCATGTGCACATAGGAATGTTCATATGGCCAAAACCTATCAATATTTTAGGGAGCTCTCTAAGCATTTGTGCTTACCATGTTATGTGTTATGTGTTATGTGTTTTAGGTGCCTCGGGAGATAGCGAGAAGGCGCCGATATGATTGTACACACACCCACAGTTAAGATGGAACATGTTAGTGATGGGTTTTGAGCATTCTAACGCTTCCTAAGTGTACATGCAACCCTAATAACCTTGGATCTATGTTTTTCTAATAATCATGCAAAGTTGTTTTTCCAAGGTTATGAACCTATCTAGTATACATGGGGAAGAATTTTATTTGTATAAAAGATAGAACTACATACCTTGTTGATGAAAGTGTTCTTTGAAACCTTGTGAGCGTAGCACCTCAAGTGTGATGCCTCAAATGCTTCACACAACACCAAATGCAAATGATAAACTTGAGAGAATACTCTAACGCACACAAAATCAGCCAAGCCCTCTGGTTTCGCTTGGTGTAACCGATTTTTGGGAGAGACATGGTCTTTATATAGTGTGTTGCATTAGGTAAAACCCTAATGTACCATGACTCTTCATTTCTCAATCCATGGGTTAACTCCATAGAGCATCCATGGAGCATCCTGTGGGTGGAACCCAAATTGATAATCCACGGAGCCTTTTAGCCCACTATATAAGATGTGGAAGATTTACATAATCTACCCATGTATTTAATTAGTTATCTTTTAGATCAGTTAATTAATTCTAAATTTATTCTTGACGAAAACAAATTAAATAATATTATTAATATATTAGAACTTATAATATATTAATAAACCATATGTGTTATTTCTCTCATTTAGTTTATCCAATTGCATGGTGCCATGCGACCCAAATGGACCATGCCGGGTCGGGTCAAGTACATACCAAAAATAGTTATGGACTTTGACACCTTATCAAACAGTCTCCCACTTGGATAAGTCTAATAACTATAACGGCAGTACTTCAGGAACCGATCGGCAATCGTAGCTTTTTCAAGGTCTCTCGGAACTGAGAAGATGTTGATACGACTTTTAAGATAAGTGATCATATAATCATCTGTTCTAGATATCAGCCGGACAACTACATGGAACAATGTCTTACTTATTGTACAGCAGTTTGTTTCTCAATTTCTGATTTGTTTGAGAAAGAACTAAGTTGAACACATCAATTAGGTTCTGACCGAGCCCGGTACATAGGTCAAAACAAAATCATCGAGGGGCCCAGATATCAGCTTCTAATCCAGGAAGGAACAAATAAACTTTGACTCATATGTTTGTGACTCTAAAGCCTCAAGGAAAACAAGATCAAGCAAGTGATTCAAGGTAAACTTCTAATCTCTGATTTCATATTATTGTTATTGTATGTTAGCCATTAGGAGTCTTGGATTCAATGTATGTTCAATTAGAGAGACCTAGATCCAAGCTTTAGGGTTGCATGTGCACATAGGAATGTTCATATGGCCAAAACCTATCAATATTTTAGGGAGCTCTCTAAGCATTCGTGCTTACCATGTTATGTGTTATGTGTTATGTGTTTTAGGTGCCTCGGGAGATAGCGAGAAGGCGCCGATATGATTGTACACACACACACAGTTAAGATGGAACATGTTAGTGATGGGTTTTGAGCATTCTAACGCTTCCTAAGTGTACATGCAACCCTAATAACCTTGGATCTATGTTTTTCTAATAATCATGCAAAGTTGTTTTTCCAAGGTTATGAACCTATCTAGTATACATGGGGAAGAATTTTATTTGTATAAAAGATAGAACTACATACCTTGTTGATGAAAGTGTTCTTTGAAACCTTGTGAGCCTAGCACCTCAAGTGTGATGCCTCAAATGCTTCACACAACACTCAAAATCAGCCAAGCCCTCTTGTTTCGCTTGGTGTAACCGATTTTTGGGAGAGACATGGTCTTCATATAGTGTGTTGCATTAGGTAAAACCCTAATGTAACATGACTCTTCATTTCTCAATCCATGGGTTAACTCCATGGAGCATCCTGTGGGTGGAACCCAACTTGATAATCCATGGAGCCCTTTAGCCCACTATACAAGATATGGAAGATTTACATAATCTACCCATGTATTTAATTAGTTATCTTTTTGATCAGTTAATTAATTCTAAATTTATTCTTGATCAAAACTAATTAAATAATATTATTAATATATTAGAACTTATAATATATTAATAAACCATATGTGTTATTTCTCTCATTTAGTTTATCCAATTGCATGGTGCCATGCGACCCAAATGGACCATGTCGGGTCGGGTCAAGTACAAACCAGAAATAGTTATGGACTTAGACACCTTATCCAGCAGTCTCCCACTTGGATAAGTCTAATAACTATAACGACAGTACTTCAGGAACCGATCAGCAATCGTAGCTTTTTCAAGGCCTCTCGGAACTGAGAAGATGTTGATACGCCTTTTAAGATAAGTGATCATATAATCATCTGTTCTAGATATCAGCCGGACAACTACATGGAAAAATGTCTTATTTACTGTCCAACAGTTTGTTTCTCGATTTCTCATTTGTTTGACAAAGAACTAAGTTGAACACATTAATTAGGTTCTGACCGAGCCCGGTACATAGGTCAAAACAAAATCATCGAGGGGCCCATATATCAGCGTCCAATCCAAGAAGGAACAGATCAAATTTGACTCATATGTTTGTGACTCTAAACCTCAAGGACAACGAGATCAAGCAAGTGATTCAAGGTAAACTTCTAATCTCTAATTTCATATTATTGTTATTGTATGTTAGCCATTAGGAGTCTTGGATTCAATGTATGTTCAATTAGAGAAACCTAGATCAAAGCTTTAGGGTTGCATGTGCACATAGGAATGTTCATATGGCCAAAACCCATCAATATTTTAGGGAGCTCTCTAAGCATTCGTGCTTACCGTGTTATGTGTTGTGTGTTATGTGTTTCAGGTGCCTCGGGAGATAGCAAGAAGGCGCCGATATTATTGTACACACACACAGTCAAGATGGAACATGTTAGTGATGGGTTTTGAGCATTCTAACAATTTCTAACTGTACATGCAACCCTAATAACCTTGGATCTATGTTTGTCTAATAATCATGCAATGTTGTTTTTCCAAGGTTATGAACCTATCTAGCATACATGGGGAACAATTTTCTTTGTATAAAAGATAGAACTACATACCTTGTTGATGAAAGTGTTCTTTGAAACCTTGTGAGCCTAGCACCTCAAGTGTGATGCCTCAAATGCTTCACACAACACCAAATGCAAAGTATAAACTTGAGAGAATACTCTATAACACTCAAATATAGCCAAGCCCTCTAGTTTCGCTTGGTGTAACCAATTTTTGTGAGAGACATGGTCTTCATATAGTGTGTTGCATTAGCTAAAACCCTAATGTAACATGACTCTTCATTTCTCAATCCATGGGTTGACTCCATGGAGCATCCTGTGGGTGGAACCCAACTTGATAATCCATGGAGCCCTTTAGCCCACTATACAAGATATGGAAAATTTACATAATCTACCCATGTATTTAATTAGTTATCTTTTTGATCAGTTAATTAATTCTAAATTTATTCTTGATCAAAACTAATTAAATAATATTATTAATATATTAGAACTTATAATATATTAATAAACCATATGTGTTATTTCTCTCATTTAGTTTATCCAATTGCATGGTGCCATGCGACCCAAATGGACCATGCCGGGTCGGGTCAAGTACATACCAGAAATAGTTATGGACTTAGACACCTTATCCAAGAGTCTCCCACTTGGATAAGTCTAATAACTATAACGGCAGTAATTCAGGAACCGACCGGCAATCGTAGCTCTTTCATGGTCTCTCGGAACTGAGAAGATGTTGATACGCCATTTAAGATAAGTGATCATATAATCCTCTGTTCTAGATATCAGTCGGACAACTACATGGAACAATGTCTTACTTATTGTCCAGCAGTTTGTTTCTCGATTTCTGATTTGTTTGACAATGAAATAAATTGAACACATCAATTAGGTTCTGACCGGTCCTGGTACATAGGTCAAAACAAAATCATCGAGGGGCCCAGATATCAGCTTCTAATCCAAGAAGGAACAGATAAACTTTGACTCATATGTTTGTGACTCTAAAGCCTCAAGGAAAACAAGATCAAACAAGTGATTCAAGGTAAACTACTAATCTCTGATTTCATATTATTGTTATTGTATGTTAGCCATTAGGAGTCTTGGATTCAATGTAAGTTCACTTAGAGAAACCTTGATCCAAGCATTAGCGTTGCATGTGCACATAGGAATGTTCATATGGCCAAAACTCATCAATATTTTAGGGAGCTCTCTAAGCATTCGTGCTTACCGTGTTATGTGTTATGTGTTATGTGTTTTAGGTGCCTTGGGAGATAGCGAGAAGGCGCCGATATGATTGTACAAACAGACACAGTTAAGATGGAACATGTTAGTGATGGGTTTTGAGCATTCTAACGCTTCCTAAGTGTACACGCAACCCTAATAACCTTGGATCTATGTTTGTCTAATAATCATGCAAAGTTGTTTTTCCAAGGTTATGAACCTATCTAGCATACATGGGGAAGAATTTTATTTGTATAAAAGATAGAACTACATACCTTGTTGATGAAAGTGTTCTTTGAAACCTTGTGAGCGTAGCACCTCAAGTGTGATACCTCAAATGTTTCACACAACACCAAATGCAAAGGATAAACTTGAGAGAATACTCTAACACACTCAAAATCAACCAAGCCCTCTTGTTTCGCTTGGTGTAACCGATTTTTGGGAGAGACATGGTCTTTATATAGTGTGTTGCATTAGGTAAAACCCTAATGTAACATGACTCTTCATTTCTCAATCCATGGGTTAACTCCATGGAGCATCCTGTGGGTGGAACCCAACTTGATAATCCATGCAGCCTTTTAGCCCACTATATAAGATGTGGAAGATTTACATAATCTACCCATGTATTTAATTAGTTATCTTTTTTATCACTTAATTAATTCTAAATTTATTCTTGACGAAAACAAATTAAATAATATTATTAATATATTAGAACTTATAATATATTAATAAACCATATGTGTTATTTCTCTCATTTAGTTTAGCTAATTGCATGGTGCCATGCGACCCAAATGGACCATGCCGGGTCGGGTCAAGTACATACCAAAAATAGTTATGGACTTAGACACCTTATCCAACAATCTCCCACTTGGATAAGTCTAATAACTATAACGGCAGTACTTTAGGAACCGATCGGCAATCGTACCTTTTTCAAGGTCTCTCGGAACTGAGAAGATGTTGATACGACTTTTAAGATAAGTGATCATATAATCATCTATTCTAGATATCAGCCGGACAACTACATGGAACAATGTCTTACTTATTGTCCAGCAGTTTGTTTCTCAATTTCTGATTTGTTTGACAAAGAACTAAGTTGAACACATCAATTAGGTTCTGACCGAGCCCGGTACATAGGTCAAAACAAAATCATCGAGGGGCCCAGATATCAGCTTCTAATCCAATAAGGAACAGATAAACTTTGACTCATATGTTTGTGACACTAAAGCCTCAAGGACAACGAGGTCAAGCAAGTGATTCAAGGTAAACTTCTAATCTCTAATTTCATATTATTGTTATTGTATGTTAGCCATTAGGAGTCTTGGATTCAATGTATGTTCAATTAGAGAAACCTTGATCCAAGCATTAGGGTGGCATGTGCACATAGGAATGTTCATATGGCCAAAACCCATCAATATTTTAGGGAGCTCTCTAAGCATTCGTGCTTACCGTGTTACGTGTTATGTGTTATGTGTTTCAGGTGCCTCGGGAGATAGCGAGAAGGCGCCGATATGATTGTACACACACACAGTCAAGATGGAACATGTTAGTGATGGGTTTTGAGCATTCTAACACTTCCTAAGTGTACATGCAAGCCTAATAACCTTGGATCTATGTTTGTCTAATAATCATACAAAGTTGTTTTTCCAAGGTTATGAACCTATCTAGCAAACATGGGGAACAATTTTCTTTGTATAAAAGATAGAACTACATACCTTGTTGATGAAAGTGTTCTTTGAAACCTTGTGAGCCTAGCACCTCAAGTGTGATGCCTGAAATGCTTCACACAACACTCAAAATCAGCCAAGCCCTCTTGTTTCGCTTGGTGTAACCGATTTTTGGGAGATACATGGTCTTCATATAGTGTGTTGCATTAGGTAAAACCCTAATGTAACATGACTCTTCATTTCTCAATCCATGGGTTAACTCCATGGAGCATCCTGTGGGTGGAACCCAACTTGATAATCCATGGAGCCCTTTAGCCCACTATACAAGATATGGAAGATTTACATAATCTACCCATGTATTTAATTAGTTATCTTTTTGATCAGTTAATTAATTCTAAATTTATTCTTGATCAAAACTAATTAAATAATATTATTAATATATTAGAACTTATAATATATTAATAAACCATATGTGTTATTTCTCTCATTTAGTTTATCCAATTGCATGGTGCCATGCGACCCAAATGGACCATGTCGGGTCGGGTCAAGTACAAACCAGAAATAGTTATGGACTTAGACACCTTATCCAGCAGTCTCCCACTTGGATAAGTCTAATAACTATAACGACAGTACTTCAGGAACCGATCAGCAATCGTAGCTTTTTCAAGGTGTCTCGGAACTGAGAAGATGTTGATACGCCTTTTAAGATAAGTGATCATATAATCATCTGTTCTAGATATCAGCCAGACAACTACATGGAAAAATGTCTTACTTACTGTCCAGCAGTTTGTTTCTCGATTTCTAATTTGTTTGAAAAAGAACTAAGTTGAAAACATCAATTAGGTTCTGACCGAGCCCGGTACATAGGTCAAAACAAAATCATCGAGGGGCCCAGATATCAGCGTCTAATCCAAGAAGGAACAGATAAACTTTGACTCATATGTTTGTGACTCTAAAGCCTCAAGGACAACGAGATCAAGCAAGTGATTCAAGGTAAACTTCTAATCTCTGATTTCATATTATTGTTATTGTATGTTAGCCATTAGGAGTCTTGGATTCAATGTATGTTCAATTAGAGAAACCTTGATCCAAGCATTAGGGTTGCATGTGCACATAGGAATGTTCATATGGCCAAAACCCATCAATATTTCAGGGAGCTCTCTAAGCATTCGTGCTTACCGTGTTATGTGTTGTGTGTTATGTGTTTCAGGTGCCTCGGGAGATAGCAAGAAGGCGCCGATATGATTGTACACACACACACACAGTCAAGATGGAACATGTTAGTGATGGGTTTTGAGCATTCTAACACTTTCTAAGTGTACATGCAACCCTAATAAACTTGGATCTATGTTTGTCTAATAATCATGCAAAGTTGTTTTTCCAAGGTTATGAACCTATCTAGCCTACATGGGGAACAATTTTCTTTGTATAAAGGATATAACTACATACCTTTTTGATGAAAGTGTTCTTTGAAACCTTGTGAGCCTAGCACCTCAAGTGTGATGCCTCAAATGCTTCACACAACACCAAATTCAAAGTATAAACTTGAGAGAATACTCTAGCACACTCAAAATCAGCCAAGCCCTCTTGTTTCGCTTGTTATGTGTTATGTGTTATGTGTTTCAGGTGCCTCGGGAGATAGCGAGAAGGCGCCGATATGATTGTACACACACACAGTCAAGATGGAACATGTTAGTGATGGGTTTTGAGCATTCTAACACTTCCTAAGTGTACATGCAACCCTAATAACCTTGGATCTATGTTTGTCTAATAATCATACAAAGTTGTTTTTCCAAGGTTATGAACCTATCTAGCATACATGGGGAACAATTATCTTTGTATAAAAGATAGAACTACATACCTTGTTGATGAAAGTGTTCTTTGAAACCTTGTGAGCCTAGCACCTCAAGTGTGATGCCTCAAGTGCTTCACACAACACCAAATGCAAAGTATAAACTTGAGAGAATACTCTATAACACTCAAAATCAGCCAAGCCCTCTTGTTTCGCTTGGTGTAACCGATTTTTGGGAGAGACATGGTCTTCATATAGTGTGTTGCATTAGGTAAAACCCTAATGTAACATGACTCTTCATTTCTCAATCCATGGGTTAACTCCTTGGAGCATCCTGTGGGTGGAACCCAACTTGATAATCCATGGAGCCCTTTAGCCCACTATACAAGATATGGAAGATTTACATAATCCACCCATGTATTTAATTAGTCATCTTTTTGATCAGTTAATTAATTCTAAATTTATTCTTGATCAAAACTAATTAAATAATATTATTAATATATTAGAACTTATAATATATTAATAAACCGTATGTGTTATTTGTCTCATTTAGTTTATCCAATTGCATGGTGCCATGCGACCCAAATGGACCATGTCGGGTCGGGTCAAGTACAAACCAGAAATAGTTATGGACTTAGACACCTTATCCAACAGTCTCCCACTTGGATAAGTCTAATAACTATAACGACAGTACTTCAGGAACCGATCGGCAATCGTAGCTTTTTCAAGGTCTCTCGGAACTGAGAAGATGTTGATACGCCTTTTAAGATAAGTGATCATATAATCATCTGTTCTAGATATCAGCCAGAAAACTACATGGAACAATGTCTTACTTACTGTCCAGCAGTTTGTTTCTCGATTTCTAATTTTTTTGAAAAAGAACTAAGTTGAAAACATCAATTAGGTTCTGACCGAGCCCGGTACATAGGTCAAAACAAAATCATCGAGGGGCCCAGATATCAGCGTCTAATCCAAGAAGGAACAGATAAACTTTGACTCATATGTTTGTGACTCTAAAGCCTTAAGGACAACGAGATCAAGCAAGTGATTCAAGGTAAACTTCTAATCTATGATTTCATATTATTGTTATTGTATGTTTTGGATTAAATGTATGTTCAATTAGAGAAACCTTGATCCAAGCATTAGGGTTGCATGTGCACATAGGAATGTTCATATGGCCAAAACCCATCAATATTTTAGTGAGCTCTCTAAGCATTCGTGCTTACCGTGTTATTTGTTCTGTGTTATGTGTTTCAGGTGCCTCGGGAGATAGCAAGAAGGCGCCGATATGATTGTACACACACACAGTCAAGATGGAACATGTTAGTGATGGGTTTTGAGCATTCTAACAATTTCTAAGTGTACATGCAACCCTAATAACCTTGGATCTATGTTTGTCTAATAATCATGCAAAGTTGTTTTTCCAAGGTTATGAACCTATCTAGCATACATGGGGAACAATTTTCTTTGTATAAAAGATAGAACTACATACCTTGTTGATGAAAGTGTTCTTTGAAACCTTGTGAGCCTAGCACCTCAAGTGTGATGCCTCAAATGCTTCACACAACACCAAATGCAAAGTATAAACTTGAGAGAATACTCTAACACATTCAAAATCAGCCAAGACCTCTTGTTTCGCTTGGTGTAACCGATTTTTGGGAGAGATATGGTCTTTATATAGTGTGTTGCATTAGGTAAAACCCTAATGTAACATGACTCTTCATTTCTCAATCAATGGGTTAACTACATGGAGCATCCATGGAGCATCATGTGGGTGGAACTCAACTTGATAATCCATGGAGCCCTTTAGCCCACTATACAAGATATGGAAGATTTACATAATCTACCCATGTATTTAATTAGTTATCTTTTTGATCAGTTAATCAATTCTAAATTTATTCTTGATCAAAACTAATTAAATAATATTATTTATATATTAGAACTTATAATATATTAATAAACCATATGTGTTATTTCTCTCATTTAGTTTATCCAATTGCATGGTGCCATGCGACCCAAATGGACCATGTCGGGTCGGGTCAAGTACATACCAGAAATAGTTATGGACTTAGACACCTTATCCAGCAGTCTCCCACTTGGATAAGTCTAATAACTATAACGACAATACTTCAGGAACCGATTGGCAATCGTAGCTTTTTCAAGGTCTCTCGGAAGTGAGAAGATGTTGATACGCCTTATAAGATAAGTGATCATATAATCATCTGTTCTAGATATCAGCCGGACAACTACATGGAACAATGTCTTACTTACTGTCCAGCAGTTTGTTTCTCGATTTCTATTTTGTTTGAAAAAGAACTAAGTTGAAAACATCAATTAGGTTCTGACCGAGCCCGGTACATAGGTCAAAACAAAATCATCGAGGGGCCCAGATATCAGCGTCTAATCCAAGAAGGAACAGATATACTTTGACTCATATGTTTGTGACTCTAAAGCCTCAAGGACAACGAGATCAAGCAAGTGATTCAAGGTAAACTTCTAATCTATGATTTCATATTATTGTTATTGTATGTTTTGGATTAAATGCATGTTCAAGTAGAGAAACCTTGATCCAAGCATTAGGGTTGCATGTGCACATAGGAATGTTCATATGGCCAAAACCCATCAATATTTTAGTGAGCTCTCTAAGCATTCGTGCTTACCGTGTTATTTGTTATGTGTTATGTGTTTCAGGTGCCTCGGGAGATAGTAAGAAGGCGCCGATACGATTGTACACACACACAGTCAAGATGGAACATGTTAGTGATGGGTTTTGAGCATTCTAACAATTTCTAAGTGTACATGCAACCCTAATAACCTTGGATCTATGTTTGTCTAATAATCATGCAAAGTTGTTTTTCCAAGGTTATGAACCTATCTAGCATACATGGGGAACAATTTTCTTTGTATAAAAGATAGAACTACATACCTTGTTGATGAAAGTGTTCTTTGAAACCTTGTGAGCCTAGCACCTCAAGTGTGATGCCTCAAATGCTTCACACAACACCAAATGCAAAGTATAAACTTGAGAGAATACTCTAACACACTCAAAATCAGCCAAGACCTCTTGTTTCGCATGGTGTAACCGATTTTTGGGAGAGATATGGTCTTTATATAGTGTGTTGCATTAGGTAAAACCCTAATGTAACATGACTCTTCATTTCTCAATCAATGGGTTAACTACATGGAGCATCCATGGAGCATCCTGTGGGTGGAACCCAACTTGATAATCCATGGAGCCCTTTAGCCCACTATACAAGATATGGAAGATTTACATAATCTACCCATGTATTTAATTAGTTATCTTTTTGATCAGTTAATTAATTCTAAATTTATTCTTCATCAAAACTAATTAAATAATATTATTTATATATTAGAACTTATAATATATTAATAAACCATATGTGTTATTTCTCTCATTTAGTTTATCCAATTGCATGGTGCCATGTGACCCAAATGGACCATGTCGGGTCGGGTCAAGTACATACCAGAAATAGTTATGGACTTAGACACCTTATCCAGCAGTCTCCCACTTGGATAAGTCTAATAACTATAACGACAATACTTCAGGAACCGATTGGCAATCGTAGCTTTTTCAAGGTCTCTCGGAAGTGAGAAGATGTTGATACGCCTTTTAAGATAAGTGATCATATAATCATCTGTTCTAGATATCAGCCGGACAACTACATGGAACAATGTCTTACTTACTGTCCAGCAGTTTGTTTCTCGATTTCTAATTTGTTTCAAAAAGAACTAAGTTGAAAACATCAATTAGGTTCTGACCGAGCCCGGTACATAGGTCAAAACAAAATCATCGAGGGGCCCAGATATCAGCGTCTAATCCAAGAAGGAACAGATAAACTTTGACTCATATGTTTGTGACTCTAAAGCCTCAAGGACAACGAGATCAAGCAAGTGATTCAAGGTAAACTTCTAATCTATGATTTCATATTATTGTTATTGTATGTTAGCCATTAGGAGTCTTGGATTCAATGTATGTTCAATTAGAGAAACCTTGATCCAAGCATTAGGGTTGCATGTGCACATAGGAATGTTCATATGGCCAAAACTCATCAATATTTTAGGGAGCTCTCTAAGCATTCGTGCTTACCGTGTTATGTGTTATGTGTTATGTGTTTCAGGTGCCTCGGGAGATAGCAAGAAGGCGCCGATATGATTGTACACACACACAGTCAAGATGGAACATGTTAGTGATGGGTTTTGAGCATTCTAACAATTTCTAAGTGTACATGCAACCCTGATAACCTTGGATCTATGTTTGTCTAATAATCATGCAAAGTTGTTTTTCCAAGGTTATGAACCTATCTTGCATACATGGGGAACAATTTTCTTTGTATAAAAGATAGAACTACATACCTTGTTGATGAAAGTGTTCTTTGAAACCTTGTGAGCCTAGCACCTCAAGTGTGATTCCTCAAATGCTTCACACAACACCAAATGCAAAGTATAAACTTGAGAGAATACTCTAACACACTCAAAATCAGCCAAGACCTCTTGTTTCGCTTGGTGTAACCGATTTTTGGGAGAGATATGGTCTTTATATAGTGTGTTGCATTAGGTAAAACCCTAATGTAACATGACTCTTCATTTCTCAATCAATGGGTTAACTACATGGAGCATCCATGGAGCATCCTGTGGGTGGAACCCAACTTGATAATCCATGGAGCCCTTTAGCCCACTATACAAGATATGGAAGATTTACATAATCTACCCATGTATTTAATTAGTTATCTTTTTGATCAGTTAGTTAATTCTAAATTTATTCTTGATCAAAACTAATTAAATAATATTATTTATATATTAGAAATTATAATATATTAATAAACCATATGTGTTATTTCTCTCATTTAGTTTATCCAATTGCATGGTGCCATGCGACCCAAATGGACCATGTCGGGTCGGGTCAAGTACATACCAGAAATAGTTATGGACTTAGACACCTTATCCAGCAGTCTCCCACTTGGATAAGTCTAATAACTATAACGACAGTACTTCAGGAACCGATCGGCAATCGTAGCTTTTTCAAGGTCTCTCGGAAGTGAGAAGATGTTGATACGCCTTTTAAGATAAGTGATCATATAATCCTCTGTTCTAGATATCAGCCGGACAACTACATGGAACAATGTTTACTTACTGTCCAGCAGTTTGTTTCTCGATTTCTAATTAGTTTGAAAAAGAACTAAGTTGAAAACATCAATTAGGTTCTGACCGAGCCCGGTACATAGGTCAAAACAAAATCATCGAGGGGCCCAGATATCAGTGTCTAATCCAAGAAGGAACATATAAACTTTGACTCATATGTTTGTGACTCTAAAGCCTCAAGGACAACGAGATCAAGCAAGTGATTCAAGGTAAACTTCTAATCTATGATTTCATATTATTGTTATTGTATGTTAGCCATTAGGAGTCTTGGATTCAATGTATGTTCAATTAGAGAAACCTTGATCCAAGCATTAGGGTTGCATGTGCACATAGGAATGTTCATATGGCCAAAACCCATCAATATTTTAGGGAGCTCTCTAAGCATTCGTGCTTACCGTGTTATGTGTTATGTGTTATGTGTTTCAGGTGCCTCGGGAGATAGCAAGAAGGCGCCGATATGATTGTACACACACAGTCAAGATGGAACATGTTAGTGATGGGTTTTGAGCATTCTAACAATTTCTAAGTGTACATGCAACCCTAATAACCTTGGATCTATGTTTGTCTAATAATCATGCAAAGTTGTTTTTCCAAGGTTATGAACCTATCTAGCGTACATGGGGAACAATTTTCTTTGTATAAAAGATAGAACTACATACCTTGTTGATGAAAGTGTTCTTTGAAACCTTGTGAGCCTAGCACCTCAAGTGTGATGCCTCAAATGCTTCACACAACACCAAATGCAAAGTATAAACTTGAGAGAATACTCTAACACACTCAAAATCAGCCAAGACCTCTTGTTTCGCTTGGTGTAACCGATTTTTGGGAGAGATATGGTCTTTATATAGTGTGTTGCATTAGGTAAAACCCTAATGTAACATGACTCTTCATTTCTCAATCAATGGGTTAACTACATGGAGCAATCATGGAGCATCCTGTGGATGGAACACAACTTGATAATCCATGGAGCCCTTTAGCCCACTATACAAGATATGGAAGCTTTACATAATCTACCCATGTATTTAATTAGTTATCTTTTTGATCAGTTAATTAATTCTAAATTTATTCTTGATCAAAACTAATTAAATAATATTATTTATATATTAGAACTTATAATATATTAATAAACCATATGTGTTATTTCTCTCATTTAGTTTATCCAATTGCATGGTGCCATGCGACCCAAATGGACCATGTCGGGTCGGGTCAAGTACATACCAAAAATAGTTATGGACTTAGACACCTTATCCTGCAGTGTCCTACTTGGATAAGTCTAATAACTATAACGACAGTACTTCAGGAACCGATCGGAAATCGTAGCTATTTCAAGGTCTCTCGGAAGTGAGAAGATGTTGATACGCCTTTTAGGATAAGTGATCATATAATCATCTGTTCTAGATATCAGCCGGACAACTACATGGAACAATGTCTTACTTACTGTCCAGCAGTTTGTTTCTTGATTTCTAATTAGTTTGAAAAAGAACTAAGTTGAAAACATCAATTAGGTTCTGACCGAGCCCGGTACATAGGTCAAAACAAAATCATCGAGGGGCCCAGATATCAGTGTCTAATCCAAGAAGGAACATATAAACTTTGACTCATATGTTTGTGACTCTAAAGCCTCAAGGACAACGAGATCAAGCAAGTGATTCAAGGTAAACTTCTAATCTATGATTTCATATTATTGTTATTGTATGTTAGCCATTAGGAGTCTTGGATTCAATGTATGTTCAATTAGAGAAACCTTGATCCAAGCATTAGGGTTGCATGTGCACATAGGAATGTTCATATGGCCAAAACCCATCAATATTTTAGGGAGCTCTCTAAGCATTCGTGCTTACCGTGTTATGTGTTATGTGTTATGTGTTTCAGGTGCCTCGGGAGATAGCAAGAAGGCGCCGATATGATTGTACACACACACAGTCAAGATGGAACATGTTAGTGATGGGTTTTGAGCATTCTAACAATTTCTAAGTGTACATGCAACCCTAATAACCTTGGATCTATGTTTGTCTAATAATCATGCAAAGTTGTTTTTCCAAGGTTATGAACCTATCTAGCATACATGGGGAACAATTTTCTTTGTATAAAAGATAGAACTACATACCTTGTTGATGAAAGTGTTCTTTGAAACCTTGTGAGCCTAGCACCTCAAGTGTGATGCCTCAAATGCTTCACACAACACCAAATGCAAAGTATAAACTTGAGAGAATACTCTAACACACTCAAAATCAGCCAAGACCTCTTGTTTCGCTTGGTGTAACCGATTTTTGGGAGAGATATGGTCTTTATATAGTGTGTTGCATTAGGTAAAACCCTAATGTAACATGACTCTTCATTTCTCAATCAATGGGTTAACTACATGGAGCATTCATGGAGCATCCTGTGGATGGAACCCAACTTGATAATCCATGGAGCCCTTTAGCCCACTATACAAGATATGGAAGATTTACATAATCTACCCATGTATTTAATTAGTTATCTTTTTGATCAGTTAATTAATTCTAAATTTATTCTTGATCAAAACTAATTAAATAATTTTATTTATATATTAAAACTTATAATATATTAAAAAACCATATGTGTTATTTCTCTCATTTAGTTTATCCAATTGCATGGTGCCATGCGACCCAAATGGACCATGTCGGGTCGGGTCAAGTACATACCAGAAATAGTTATGGACTTAGACACCTTATCCTGCAGTCTCCTACTTGGATAAGTCTAATAACTATAACGACAGTACTTCAGGAACCGATCGGAAATCGTAGCTATTTCAAGGTCTCTCGGAAGTGAGAAGATGTTGATACGCCTTTTAAGATAAGTGATCATATAATCATCCGTTCTAGATATCAGCCGGACAACTACATGGAACAATGTCTTACTTACTGTCCAACAGTTTGTTTCTCGATTTCTAATTTGTTTGAAAAAGAACTAAGTTGAAAACATCAATTAGGTTCTGACAGAGCCCGGTACATAGGTTAAAACAAAATCATCGAGGGGCCCAGATATCAGCGTCTAATCCAAGAAGGAACAGATAAACTTTGACTCATATGTTTGTGACTCTAAAGCCTCAAGGACAACGACATCAAGCAAGTGATTCAAGGTAAACTTCTAATCTCTGATTTCATATTATTGTTATTGTATGTTAGCCATTAGGAGTCTTGGATTCAATGTATGTTCAATTAGAGAAACCTTGATCCAAGCATTAGGGTTGCATGTGCACATAGGAATGTTCATATGGCCAAAACCCATCAATATTTTAGGGAGCTCTCTAAGCATTCGTGCTTACCGTGTTATGTGTTATATGTTATGTGTTTCAGGTGCCTCGGGAGATAGCAAGAAGGCGCCGATATGATTGTACACACATACAGTCAAGATGGAACATGTTAGTGATGGGTTTTGAGCATTCTAACACTTTCTAAGTGTACATGCAACCCTAATAACCTTGGATCTATGTTTGTCTAATAATCATGCAAAGTTGTTTTTCCAAGGTTATGAACCTATCTAGCATACATGGGGAATAATTTTCTTTGTATATAAGATAGAACTACATACCTTGTTGATGAAAGTGTTCTTTGAAACCTTGTGAGCCTAGAACCTCAAGTGTGATGCCTCAAATGCTTCACACAACACCAAATGCAAAGTATAAACTTGAGAGAATACTCTAACACACTCAAAATCAGACAAGCCCTCTTGTTTCGCTTGGTGTAACCGATTTTTGGGAGAGATATGGTCTTTATATAGTGTGTTGCATTAGGTAAAACCCTAATGTAACATGACTCTTCATTTCTCAATCCATGGGTTAACTACATGGAGCATCCATGGAGCATCCTGTGGGTGGAACCCAACTTGATAATCCATGGAGCCCTTTAGCCCACTATACAAGATATGGAAGATTTACATAATCTACCCATGTATTTAATTAGTTATCTTTTTGATCAGTTAATTAATTCTAAATTTATTCTTGATCAAAACTAATTAAATAATATTATTTATATATTAGAAATTATAATATATTAATAAACCATATGTGTTATTTCTCTTATTTAGTTTATCCAATTGCATGGTGCCATGCGACCCAAATGGACCATGTCGGGTCGGGTCAAGTACATACCAGAAATAGTTATGGACTTAGACACCTTATCCAGCAGTCTCCCACTTGGATAAGTCTAATAACTATAACGACATTACTTCAGGAACCGATCGGCAATCGTAGGTATTTCAAGGTCTCTCGGAAGTGAGAAGATGTTGATACGCCTTTTAAGATAAGTGATCATATAATCATCTGTTCTAGATATCAGTCGGACAACTACATGGAACAATATCTTACTTACTGTCCAACAGTTTGTTTCTCGATTTCTAATTTGTTTGAAAAAGAACTAAGTTGAAAACATCAATTAGGTTATGACCGAGCCCGGTACATAGGTCAAAACAAAATCATCGAGGGGCCCAGATATCAGCGTCTAATCCAAGAAGGAACATATAAACTTTGACTCATATGTTTGTGACTCTAAAGCCTCAAGGACAACGAGATCAAGCAAGTGATTCAAGGTAAACTTCTAATCTCTGATTTCATATTATTGTTATTGTATGTTAGCCATTAGGAGTCTTGGATTCAATGTATGTTCAATTAGAGAAACCTTGATCCAAGCATTAGGGTTGCATGTGCACATAGGAATGTTCATATGGCCAAAACCCATCAATATTTTAGGGAGCTCTCTAAGCATTCGTGCTTACCGTGTTATGTGTTATGTGTTATGTGTTTCAGGTGCCTCAGGAGATAGCAAGAAGGCGCCGATATGATTGTACACACATACAGTCAAGATGGAACATGTTAGTGATGGGTTTTGAGCATTCTAACACTTTCTAAGTGTATATGCAACCCTAATAACCTTGGATCTATGTTTGTCTAATAATCATGCAAAGTTGTTTTTCCAAGGTTATGAACCTATCTAGCATGCATGGGGAATAATTTTCTTTGTATATAAGATAGAACTACATACCTTGTTGATGAAAGTGTTCTTTGAAACCTTGTGAGCCTAGAACCTCAAGTGTGATGCCTCAAATGCTTCACACAACACCAAATGCAAAGTATAAACTTGAGAGAATACTCTAACACACTCAAAATCAGACAAGCCCTCTTGTTTCGCTTGGTTTAACCGATTTTTGGGAGAGATATGGTCTTTATATAGTGTGTTGCATTAGGTAAAACCCTAATGTAACATGACTCTTCATTTCTCAATCCATGGGTTAACTACATGGAGCATCCATGGAGCATCCTGTGGGTGGAACCCAACTTGATAATCCATGGAGCCCTTTAGCCCACTATATAAGATATGGAAGAGTTACATAATCTACCCATGTATTTAATTAGTTATCTTTTTGATCAGTTAATTAATTCTAAATTTATTCTTGATCAAAACTAATTAAATAATATTATTTATACATTAGAACTTATAATATATTAATAAACCATATGTGTTATTTCTCTCATTTAGTTTATCCAATTGCATGGTGCCATGCGACCCAAATGGACCATGTCGGGTCGGGTCAAGTACATACCAGAAATAGTTATGGACTTAGACACCTTATCCAGCAGTCTCCCACTTGGATTAGTCTAATAGCTATAACGACAATACTTCAGGAACCGATTGGCAATCGTAGCTTTTCCAAGGTCTCTCGGAAGTGAGAAGATGGTTATACGCCTTTTATGATAAGTGATCATATAATCATCTGTTCTAGATATCAGCCGGACAACTTCATGGAACAATGTCTTACTTACTGTCCAGCAGTTTGTTTCTCGATTTCTAATTTGTTTGAAAAAGAACTAAGTTGAAAACATCAATTAGGTTCTGACCGAGCCCGGTACATAGGTCAAAACAAAATCATCGAGGGGCCCGGATATCAGCGTCTAATCCAAGAAGGAACAGATAAACTTTGACTCATATGTTTGTGACTCTAAAGCCTCAAGGACAACGAGATCAAGCAAGTGATTCAAGGTAAACTTCTAATCTATGATTTCATATTATTGTTGTTGTATGTTTTGGATTAAATGTATGTTCAATTAGAGAAACCTTGATCCAAGCATTAGGGTTGCATGTGCACATAGGAATGTTCATATGGCCAAAACCCATCAATATTTTAGTGAGCTCTCTAAGCATTCGTGCTTACCGTGTTATTTGTTATATGTTATGTGTTTCAGGTGCCTCGGGAGATAGCAAGAAGGCGCCGATATGATTGTACACACACACAGTCAAGATGGAACATGTTAGTGATGGGTTTTGAGCATTCTAACACTTTCTAAGTGTACATGCAACCCTAATAACCTTGGATCTATGTTTGTCTAATAATCATGCAAAGTTGTTTTTCCAAGGTTATGAACCTATCTAGCATACATGGGGAACAATTTTCTTTGTATAAAAGATAGAACTACATACCTTGTTGACGAAAGTGTTCTTTGAAACCTTGTGAGCCTAGCACCTCAAGTGTGATGCCTCAAATGCTTCACACAACACCAAATGCAAAGTATAAACTTGAGAGAATACTCTAACACACTCAAAATCAGCCAAGACCTCTTGTTTCGCTTGGTGTAACCGATTTTTGGGAGAGATATGGTCTTTATATAGTGTGTTGCATTTGGTAAAACCCTAATGTAACATGAATCTTCATTTCTCAATCCATGGGTTAACTACATGGAGCATCCATGAAGCATCCTGTGGGTGGAACCCAACTTGATAATCCATGGAGCCCTTTAGCCCACTATACAAGATATGGAAGATTTACATAATCTACCCATGTATTTAATTAGTTATCTTTTTGATCAGTTAATTAATTCTAAATTTATTCTTGATCAAAACTAATTAAATAATATTATTTATATATTAGAACTTATAATATATTAATAAACCATATGTGTTATTTCTCTCAGTTAGTTTATCCAATTGCATGGTGCCATGCGACCCAAATGGACCATGTCGGGTCGAGTCAAGTACATACCATAAATAGTTATGGACTTAGACACCTTATCCAGCAGTCTCCCACTTGGATAAGTCTAATAACTATAACGACAGTACTTCAGGAACCGATCGGCAATCGTAGCTTTTTCAAGGTCTCTCGGAAGTGAGAAGATGTTGATACGCCTTTTAAGATAAGTGATCATATAATCATCTGTTCTAGATATCAGCCGGACAACTGCATGGAACAATGTCTTACTTACTGTCCAGCAATTTGTTTCTCGATTTCTAATTTGTTTGACAAAGAACTAAGTTGAACACATCAATTAGGTTCTGACTGAGCCCGGTACATAGGTCAAAACAAAATCAGCGAGGGGCCCAGATATCAACGTCTAATCCAAGAAGGAACAGATAAACTTTCACTCATATGTTTGTGACTCTAAAGCCTCAAGGACAACGAGATCAAGCAAGTTATTCAAGGTAAACTTCTAATCTCTGATTTCATATTATTGTTATTGTATGTTAGCCATTAGGAGTCTTGGATTCAATGTATGTTCAATTAGAGAAACCTTGATCCAAGCATTAGGGTTGCATGTGCACATAGGAATGTTCATATGGCCAAAACCCATCAATATTTTAGGGAGCTCTCTAAGCATTCGTGCTTACCGTGTTATGTGTTATGTGTTATGTGTTTCAGGTGCCTCAGGAGATAGCAAGAAGGCGCCGATATGATTGTACACACATACAGTCAAGATGGAACATGTTAGTGATGGGTTTTGAGCATTCTAACACTTTCTAAGTGTACATGCAACCCTAATAACCTTGGATCTATGTTTGTCTAATAATCATGCAAAGTTGTTTTTCCAAGGTTATGAACCTATCTAGCATGCATGGGGAATAATTTTCTTTGTATATAAGATAGAACTACATTCCTTGTTGATGAAAGTGTTCTTTGAAACCTTGTGAGCCTAGAACCTCAAGTGTGATGCCTCAAATGCTTCACACAACACCAAATGCAAAGTATAAACTTGAGAGAATACTCTAACACACTCAAAATCAGACAAGCCCTCTTGTTTCGCTTGGTGTAACCGATTTTTGGGAGAGATATGGTCTTTATATAGTGTGTTGCATTAGGTAAAACCCTAATGTAACATGACTCTTCACTTCTCAATCAATGGGTTAACTACATGGAGCATCCATGGAGCATCCTGTGGGTGGAACCCAACTTGATAATCCATGGAGCCCTTTAGCCCACTATACAAGATATGGAAGATTTACATAATCTACCCATGTATTTAATTAGTTATCTTTTAGATCAGTTAATTAATTCTAAATTTATTCTTGATCAAAACTAATTAAATAATATTATTTATATATTAGAACTTATAATATATTAATAAACCATATGTGTTATTTCTCTCATTTAGTTTATCCAATTGCATGGTGCCATGCGACCCAAATGGACCATGTCGGGTCGAGTCAAGTACATACCAGAAATAGTTATGGACTTAGACACCTTATCTAGCAGTCTCCCACTTGGATAAGTCTGATAACTATAACGACAGTACTTCAGGAACCGATCGGAAATCGTAGCTTTTTCAAGGTCTCTCGGAAGTGAGAAGATGTTGATACGCCTTTTAAGATAAGTGATCATATAATCATCTGTTCTAGATATCAGCCGGACAACTACATGGAACAATGTGTTACTTACTGTCCAGCAGTTTGTTTCTCGATTTCTAATTTGTTTGAAAAATAACTAAGTTGAACACATCAATTAGGTTCTGACCGAGCCCGGTACATAGGTCAAAACAAAATCATCGAGGGGCCCATATATCAGCGTCTAATCCAAGAAGGAACAGATAAACTTTTACTCATATGTTTGTGACTCTAAAGCCTCAAGGACAACGAGATCAAGCAAGTGATTCAAGGTAAACTTCTAATCTCTGATTTCATATTATTGTTATTGTATCTTAGCCATTAGGAGTCTTGGATTCAACGTATGTTCAATTAGAGAAACCTTGATCCAAGCATTAGGGTTGCATGTGCACATAGGAATGTTCATATGGCCAAAACCCATCAATATTTTAGGGAGCTCTCTAAGCATTCGTGCTTACCGTGTTATGTGTTATGTGTTATGTGTTTCAGGTGCCTCGGGAGATAGCAAGAAGGCGCCGATATGATTGTACACACACACAGTCAAGATGGAACATGTTAGTGATGGGTTTTGAGCATTCTAACACTTTCTAAGTGTACATGCAACCCTAATAACCTTGGATCTATGTTTGTCTAATAATCATGCAAAGTTGTTTTTCCAAGGTTATGAACCTATCTAGCATACATGGGGAACAATTTTCTTTGTATAAAAGATAGAACTACATACCTTGTTGACGAAAGTGTTCTTTGAAACCTTGTGAGCCTAGCACCTCAAGTGTGATGCCTCAAATGCTTCACACAACACCAAATGCAAAGTATAAACTTGAGAGAATACTCTAACACACTCAAAATCAGCCAAGACCTCTTGTTTCGCTTGGTGTAACCGATTTTTGGGAGAGATATGGTCTTTATATAGTGTGTTGCATTTGGTAAAACCCTAATGTATCATGAATCTTCATTTCTCAATCCATGGGTTAACTACATGGAGCATCCATGAAGCATCCTGTGGGTGGAACCCAACTTGATAATCCATGGAGCCCTTTAGCCCACTATACAAGATATGGAAGATTTACATAATCTACCCATGTATTTAATTAGTTATCTTTTTGATCAATTAATTAATTCTAAATTTATTCTTGATCAAAACTAATTAAATAATATTATTTATATATTAGAACTTATAATATATTAATAAACCATATGTGTTATTTCTCTCAGTTAGTTTATCCAATTGCATGGTGCCATGCGACCCAAATGGACCATGTCGGGTCGAGTCAAGTACATACCATAAATAGTTATGGACTTAGACACCTTATCCAGCAGTCTCCCACTTGGATAAGTCTAATAACTATAACGACAGTACTTCAGGAACCGATCGGCAATCGTAGCTTTTTCAAGGTCTCTCGGAAGTGAGAAGATGTTGATACGCCTTTTAAGATAAGTGATCATATAATCATCTGTTCTAGATATCAGCCGGACAACTGCATGGAACAATGTCTTACTTACTGTCCAGCAATTTGTTTCTTGATTTCTAATTTGTTTGACAAAGAACTAAGTTGAACACATCAATTAGGTTCTGACTGAGCCCGGTACATACGTCAAAACAAAATCAGCGAGGGGCCCAGATATCAGCGTCTAATCCAAGAAGGAACAGATAAACTTTCACTCATATGTTTGTGACTCTAAAGCCTCAAGGACAACGAGATCAAGCAAGTGATTCAAGGTAAACTTCTAATCTCTGATTTCATATTATTGTTATTGTATGTTAGCCATTAGGAGTCTTGGATTCAACGTATGTTCAATTAGAGAAACCTTGATCCAAGCATTAGGGTTGCATGTGCACATAGGAATGTTCATATGGCCAAAACCCATCAATATTTTAGGGAGCTCTCTAAGCATTCGTGCTTACCGTGTTATGTGTTATGTGTTATCTGTTTCAGGTGCCTCGGGAGATAGCAAGAAGGCGCCGATATGATTGTACGCACACACAGTCAAGATGGAACATGTTAGTGATGGGTTTTGAGCATTCTAACACTTTCTAAGTGTACATGCAACCCTAATAACCTTGGATCTATGTTTGTCTAATAATCATGCAAAGTTGTTTTTCCAAGGTTATGAACCTATCTAGCATACATGTGGAAGAATTTTCTTTGTATAAAAGATAGAACTACATACCTTGTTGATGAAAGTGTTCTTTGAAACCTTGTGAGCCTAGCACCTCAAGTGTGATGCCTCAAATGCTTCACACAACACCAAATGCAATGTATAAACTTGAGAGAATACTCTAACACACTCAAAATCAGCCAAGACCTATTGTTTCGCTTGGTGTAACTGATTTTTGGGTGAGATATGGTCTTTATATAGTGTGTTGCATTAGGTAAAACCCTAATGTAACATGACTCTTCATTTCTCAATCCATGGGTTAACTCCATGTAGCATCCATGGAGCATCCTGTGGGTTGAACCCAACTTGATAATCCATGGAGCCCTTTAGCCCACTATACAAGATATGGAAGAGTTGCATAATCTACCCATGTATTTAATTAGTTATCTTTTTGATCACTTAATTAATTCTAAATTTATTCTTGGTTAAAACTAATTAAATAATATTATTAGTATATTATAACTTATAATATATTAATAAACCATATGTGTTATTTCTCTAATTTAGTTTATCCAATTGCATGGTGCCATGCAACCCAAATGGACCATGCCGGGCCGGGTCAAGTACATACCAGAAATAGTTATGGACTTAGACACCTTATACACCAGTCTCCCACTTGGATAAGTCTAATAACTATAACGGCAGTACTTCAGGAACCGATCGGCAATCGTAGCTCTTTTAAGGTCTCTCATAACTGAGAAGATGTTGATACGCCATTTAAGATAAGTGATCATATAATCCTCTGTTCTAGATATCAGCCGGAAAACTACATGGAAGAATGTCTTACTTATTGTCCAGCAGTTTGTTTCTCGATTTCTGATTTGTTTGACAATGAACTAAATTGAACACATCAATTAGGTTCTAACCGGGCCCGATACATAGGTCAAAACAAAATCATCGAGGGGCCAGATATCAGCTTCTAATCCATGAAGGAACAGATAAACTTTGACTCATATGTTTGTGACTCTAAAGCCTCAAGGACAACAAGATCAAGCAAGTGATTCAAGGTAAACTTCTAATATCTGATTTCATATTATTGTTATTGTATATTATCCATTAGGAGTCTTGGATTCAATGTATGTTCAATTAGAGAAACCTAGATCCAAGCATTAGGGTTGCATGTGCACATAGGAATGTTCATATGGCCAAAACCCATCAATATTTTAGGGATCTCTCTAAGCATTTGTGCTTACCGTGTTATGTGTTATGTGTTATGTGTTTCAGGTGCCTCGGGAGATAGCGAGAAGGCGCCGATATGATTGTACACACACACAGTCAAGATGGAACATGTTAGTGATGGGTTTTGAGCATTCTAACACTTCCTAAGTGTACATGTAACCCTAATAACCTTGGATCTATGTTTCTCTAATAATCATGCAAAGTTGTTTTTCCAAGGTTATGAACCTATCTAGCATACATGGGGAATAATTTTCTTTGTATAAAAGATAGATCTACATACCTTGTTGATGAAAGTGTTCTTTGAAACCTTGTGAGCCTAGCACCTCAAGTGTGATGCCTCAAATGCTTCACACAACACCAAATGCAAAGTATAAACTTGAGAGAATACTCTAACACACTCAAAATCAGACAAGCCATCTTGTTTCACTTGGTGTAACCGATTTCTAGGAGAGACATGGTCTTTATATAGTGTGTTGCATTATGTAAAACCCTAGTGTAACATGACTCTTCATTTCTCAATCCATGGGTTAACTCCATGCAGCATCCATGGAGCATCTTGTGGGTGGAACCCAACTTGATAATCCATGGAGCCTTTTAGCCCACCATATAAGATATGGAAGATTTACGTAATCTACCCATGTATTTAATTAGTTATCTTTTTGATCACTTAATTAATTCTAAATTTATTTTTTATCAAAACTAATTAAATAATATTATTAATATATTAGAGCTTATAATATATTAATAAACCATATGTGTTATTTCTCTCATTTAATTTATCCAATTGCATAGTGCCATGCAACCCAAATGGACCATGCCCGGTCAGGTCAAGTACATACCAGAAATAGTTATGGACTTAGACACCTTATCCAACAGTCTCCCACTTGGATAAGTCTAATAACTATAACGGAATTACTTCAGGAACCGATCGGCAATCGTAGCTCTTTCACGGTCTCTCGGAACTGAGAAGATGTTGATACGCTATTTAAGATAAGTGATCATATAATCCTCTGTTCTAGATATAAGCCGTACAACTACATGGAACAATGTCTTACTTATTGTCCAGCAGTTTGTTTCTCGATTTCTGATTTGTTTGACAAAGAACTAAATTGAAAACATCAATTAGGTTCTGACCAGGCCCGGTACATAGGTCAAAACAAAATCATCGAGGGGCCCAGATATCAGCTTCTAAACCAAGAAGGAACAGATAAACTTTGACTCATATGTTTGTTCTACTACTAGTTGAATCATATACAAAAGCACGTTTTATAATATCGAGTTACCAATGCGTTTTCGTACAATCAATGCATAACCAATTCATCGGCAACAAATCATATCTCTACGTTTGAAGACTTATATGATATTACCATCTCACGATCACTCGAGATAAAATTCCATGAAGTGATTCCAGTGAGCGTGGGTTGTTTCCAATACTCAGAACTTATGAGCATTCACGATTGTTGTAGCCATGTCCAACACCTTAGACCTCTGCAACCAATCATGACAATTTTACTTCATATCTACTTCCAACATATGACTGACTGTGGAAAATTTGAATAATATGTAAAATCACAACATACTATTCTGGAAGTCAAAACATGCAAAAGAAGTTATAGTAAACGATTGTCAAAAGATAGTAACACCTTACTCATAAACAAACACCACTTTTATTCATCATCAAATGTCGATTACACTTTACAAATTTCATAATTTATCTAACTACTAAAACTTATATCATCCTTTAGCCCTATGCTCCGAGCATGCTGAAGATTCTTAACCTTACTCAGTCCCTTTGTGAGGGGATCTGCTGGGTTCTCATCTGATGATACCTTCTTTGCCACGAGGATTCCTTCTTGTATGCGATGTCTGATAAAATGATATTTTCAGTCGATGTGTCTGGATCTCCCATTATCCCTTGGTTCCTTGGCTAAGGCAACAACACTTTCACTATCACAGAAAATTTCCATGGGCTCCTTTATAGCCGGTACAACTCCAAGGTCTCCAATGAAGTTCTTCAGCCATATAGCCCCATTTGCTGCCTCGCTCGCTGCTATATACTCTGGTTCACAAGTGGAATCAACCACTGTTTCCTGCTTGGAACTCTTCCAAGTGATTGCTCCTCGGTTTAGTGTGAAGACCCAGCCCGACTGAGAGCAGAAATTATCCCTATCAGTCTGGAAGCCATCATCACAATACCCTACAACTCTCAAGTCGTCACTCCCACCGAGGGTAAGGATCCAGTCCTTAGTCCTCCGTAGGTACTTGAGGATATTCTTTACCACAGTCCAGTGAGCCTTGCCAGGGTTCCCCTGATACCTGCTAACCATGCTCAAGGCAAAGGCTACATCAGGTCGAGTACAAGTCATAGCATACATGATCCAGCCTACTATCGAAGCATAAGGCACTCGAGTCATTTTTGCTATCTCTGCCTCAGTACTTGGGCTCTGAGCTTTACTCAATCTGGCGTTACTCTGGATAGGTATTTATCCTTTCTAGGAGTTCTCCATGCTGAATCTCTTCAGCACCTTGTCCAAGTAGGTACTTTGACTAAGTCCAATTAGTCTTTTACTCCGGTCTCTCAAAATCCTTATCCGTAGAATATAGGCAGCTTCTCCTAGGTCCTTCATAGAGAAACACTTCCCAAGCCAGGACTTAACTTCCTGCAGAGTTAAGATGTCTTTTCCTAAGAGTAGTATGTCATCCACATACAATACCAAAAAGCTAACTATACTCCTACTAGCCTTGACATAAACACAAGATTCATCTTCACTCCTAGAAAAGCCAAATTCCCTGACCTTTTCATCAAAGTAAAGATTCCATCTACGAGGTGCTTTCTTTAATCCATAAATGGATTTCTCAAGCTTACACACTCTATTAGGGTACTCGTTGCTGACAAAACCTTCTAGCTGACTCATGTAAACATCTTCAGTCAACTTTCCATTAAGGAAAGCGGTTTTGACATCCATTTGCCAAATTTCATAGTCATGAAATGCAGCTATGGCTAACATAATCCTAATAGACTTAATATTGGCTACTGGAGAAAATGTCTCATCATAATCCACTTCAGGAATTTGAGAGAAACCCTTCGCAACCAGTCGAGCCTTATAAGTGTGTACATTACCATCCATGTCGATCTTCTTCTAGCAGATCCATTTGCACCCTACAGTCTTACGACCTGGTACATTCTCAACCAAGTTCCAAACTTGATTGTCATACATGGATTGTATCTCGCTATCCATAGCCTCTTTCCATTTTGCAGACTCGGGGCCTGCCATGACTTCCGTGTAACTGTTAGGTTCGTCCAGACCTAATAGTGTCTCATCACTAATAAGTGTCTCACCTTTCGCAGTAATATGAAAACCATAGTAGTGCTCAGGTGCATTCCTAACTCTCGCGGAACGCCTCAGAGGTACAGACTCGTCAATTGGCATAACAGGAGTTTCCTCCTCAAGTTGAGGGCTAGGGTTTGAAGTTCCTTCCCCACTTGACTTTTGAATTTCTTCAAGGTAAATTTGCCTCCCACTGTCTCCTTGGCTTATAAACTCTTTCTCTCGAAAGACTCCTCTTCTTGCTACAAAGACCACATTATCACTAGGTCTGTAGTAGAGGTAACCAAAGGATCTTTGTGGGTAGCCGATGAAAATACACCTCTCGCTTTGGGGTTCTAGCTTAGCATGAGACTCACGCCCCACAAAAGCCTCGCAACCCCAAATCTTGATGTGGTCTAGTTTGGGTACTTTACCAGTCCACATATCGTGAGGAGTTTTGGCAACTTTCTTTTTAGGGACTAGGTTAAGGATATGGGCGGCAGTCTCTAAGGCATACCCCCAAAATGAGATTGGTAGCGAAGCTCGACTCATCATGGAACGAACCATATCCAACAAGGTTCGATTACGCCTCTCAGCTACACCATTCAACTGCGGTGTCCTAGGAGGTGTCAATTGTGAGACAATCCCACATTCTCTAAGATAGTCGAGGAACTCTAAACTAAGATACTCACCACCTCGATCAGATCGAAGCATCTTAATGTTCCTGCCCAATTGATTCTCGACTTCCTGTTTAAATTCCTTAAACCTCTCGAAAGTCTTTGACTTATTCTTGATTAAGTAGACATATCCATATCGACTGTAATCATCAGTAAAAGTCAAATAATAACGATTAACATCCCTTGTGGCATGTTTGAATGGTCCACACACATCCGTGTGTACAAGGTCCAACAAACCTTTACCCCTCTCACAAGAGCCTGTGAAGGGTGACATTGTCATTTTTCCAAGTAAGCATGATTCGCAACTATCATCTGACTTTAGGTCAACTGACTCCAAGACTCCATCCTTTTGGAGTTGGCCTATGCGTTTCTTGCTTATATGTTCAAGAAGACAATGTCATAATGATGCTTTATCCAAGTTATTATTATTAATAGAATCAATACACATCACATTATTTCCTAAGTTATCAATCATAGATACTGTTTCATACACGCCATCACAAGGTAATGCTTTAAAATAAAGAACATTATTAAAGAAATCATCAATAGAACCAACTTCATTATTAAATGAAAAGGTAAAACCTTGTTCATACAATGCATGAAAGGAAATAATATTTCTTGCCATTTCTGACGAATAACAATATTTATTCAAATCTAAACTAAGCCCACTACTTAGCGATAAAGTATAAACTCCAATCTTGGTGACAGGTTAAGTTTTCCTGTTTCCCATGATCAAGTTTATTCTTCCTTGCTCCACATTCTCACTTCTTCTTAGTCCCTGCAAATCAGAACAGATATGAATACCACAACCGGTATCAAGGACCCACGAGTTAGAATGGGGTGAGTTATTAGATAAGATAGTGTAAATACCTGCATGGTTGGGTTTAACTTTCCCATCCTTCACATCTTGCTGGTACTTTGGGCAGTTTTGCTTCCAATGTGCCTTTTCATGACAATAGAAGCATTCAGCCTCTTTTGGCTCAGAAGAAGGAGTGATGAAACCTTTCTTGGTTCCACTTGAATAACAGCCATCAAGGGTCCTAGCCTTGGTACCCTTCGAAGAACTCTTACTCTTCTTCCCTCGTCCTTTCCTGATTGCCAAGACAGGGGAGGAGTTGGTAGGAGTAGGAGTAGTAACAACCGCCTTACCCTTAAGACCACTTTCCGCGGTCTTTAAGAGTCCTTGAAGTTTGCTGAGAGTGACCTCTTCCTTATTCATGTGGTATGTCATGCGGAATTGATCATAACATGAAGGTAAGGAGTGCAAAATGATATCTATTGCAAGCTCCTCGGGGAAGTTCACATTAAGCTTCAGCAAACGGTCCAAAAGTCTTTGCATTTTCTGCATGTGGCCCGTTATGGGTTCACCATCCTTCATGCAAGTTGTTATCATGGAGGAGATGATTTCATACCTCTCTTGACGAGCACTTTGATGGTATATTTCCATCAAGTCTTGGTGCATCCCATAGGGGTAGAAATCTTCATAGGATTTTTGGAGATCCGCGGTCATGGTGGCCATCATGATGCATGCCACTTTGGTGGCATCTCTTTCATGTGCCCTAAAATAAGCGATCTCTTGAGGAGTAGCAACTGTCTCATCAATCTCCTTAAGCTCCTTATTGAGGACATATTCTTTGTCCTCGTAGCGAGTAATCATTCTGATGTTTTTGATCCATTCATTAAAGTTAGATCCATCAAAAGTGACTTTCCCACACAAGTTCATAAGAGTAAAGGAGCCACTAGGATTAGAGCCAGAAGCAGCGGTGTTTGCAGACATCTGAAAAGAGAAGAAAGAAGTTTTTTGTTTAGATATAGAGATAGTCCTTAATAAAACACCCAAATGTAGTATTAAGGCTAGGATCCAATCACAATATATTATAACTTAGAAGAGGTATGTCGTAATCCAAGCTATAAGATATTTGAAAGGTAGGTGAATGACGATTCACCATTTTCCACCAAAAACGAAATATTAAATATTAACTTTTAATTTGGTACTTAGAAATTCCTAGATTATTTTAAGATTCAATGAACTTTTTAGAGGCATGTTTCAATCTCGAGTGTGCCCTCCAAGTTTTGTGACTAGGATGCCGAGGATTACAAAATGAGGTGTGAAGTAACCATGCAAATCACTTGGTACCCTTAATGTTTACCCCTCAATCGATGTGTCGGTTAACCACACATGCTCCATCAATGCTATGATAAATATTAAGTCACCCTTTACCTACCTTGTTAATTCCAAGTTAGTGTGCCAGTTAACCACACACGCTCCACAAACGACTTAGACAAAGTGTAAAGTGTAATTTCATGGATTAGCACCTTATTCACATTTTTCCTAAAGTAACTAAGATTGGGAATTTCATAAAACAATTAGTTACTTTATAATATTCACATACTTTAAATGAGAATATATAAGTCCTTGTCCTACCCGTTCGGCTAACGACCCTCCACCAGTCAAGAAAGCGGTGGGTGAGAGTGGACACCCATTAAGTTGCCATTTTATAGGCAACAACCTTATACCCATCTTATACACCGGCTTCGTGAATGAGGCGTACTAGCGGTAAGACGACTTTGATCTTATACATATATATATATATATATATATATATATATATATATATATATATATATATATATATATATATATATATATATATATATATATATATATATATATATATATATATATATATATATATATATATATATATATATATTATTAACTTATAATATTATAAGTATAAGGGTTGAATTTTAACTTTTAAAATTCTAAGGGTTGGAACTAAATATTTTAATATGACTTTACTTGCTCCAAAACTTGAGGGCAAGTTTTGTAAACTTTCAAAACTTTTCATTTCTTGTAACTTATGAGTTAAATAAAGTAATAAAAATGAAGACTCTTCATTTTTCTAACTCTTGTGTTCTCTTAATGGTTGTTTATTCAAGAGTGACTCTTGGTTTTCCATGACTTGAGGACAAGTTATGGACTCCATTAAAACACATTATGATCAAGAATTGAACTACCAAGAAGGTTACAAACAATTCCTATGATCATCTAAACATCATAAGATCAAGAACATGAATATGAACACGTTCATGAATCAAAAATTACACTTAAAATTGTAATTTTGATAATTTGTCATTGTAAATGGATTAACATGAACATTACACCAACTAAAACAAGTTTTAACACACCAAAATAGTTTAGGATAATGTTCCTAGTCCATTTCCAGCAACAAAGATCGAAATTCTAAAAACTGCAGCCTCTACTCGTCGAGTCCCCCCATGGACTCGGCGAGTTCATATGGGCAGAAAGCAGAAAACTCGATTTTTCAAGCAGTTTTGCACAAAAATCAAACAAGAAAGCCTAGGGTTTGATACCACTAATGGGTTTTGAGCATTCTAACACTTCCTAAGTGTACATGCAACCCTAATAACCTTGGATCTATGTTTGTCTAACAATCATGCAAAGTTGTTTTTCCAAGGTTATGAACCTATCTAGCATACATGGGGAACAATTTTCTTTGTATAAAACATAGAACTACATACCCTGTTGATGAAAGTGTTCTTTGAAAGCTTGTGAGCCTAGCACCTAAAGTGTGATGCCTCAAATGCTTTACACAACACCAAATGCAAAGTATAAACTTGAGAGAATACTCTAACACACTCAAAATCAGCAAAACCCTCTTGTTTCACTTGGTGTAACCGATTTTGGGGAGGGACATGGTCTTTATATAGTGTGTTGCTGTCATACCCCCAAACCTGAACGGCGGAAACGTTCGGGGGCGGATGACTTCTTGTGGTAACGTAACAAATGAATACATAGTAAAGAAAGCAATACAACCATCATATATATAATTGAAAGTTTACATTTGTCAAAAGTTACATGTTCAAAACCAATTACAATATGATGTCAAAATATGAGATTAAACTGGCGCCGCAGCATCTCTTCTTCAAAAGCATATTAGTACCTGAAATTACTGAATCCCTGGGACATACAAGTAATTTTGAAAGAGTATATCAGCATTTAGGCTGGTGAATTTCATAAGTATTTAAGTGACAATGTTTGAATGAAATGAAATGTTTTATCTTTGTTTGTTTGCGTTTAGAAAATCCTATATTTTCTACTAGTATAAAAGTAGCCTTCATTCAAGACCAATGTTTGTTTCCAAAAGGTATGTAAATGTAGAATAACCATTGAGTTTGAAAAACCTTGTAAATCAATGCATTTTTAATACCCCTTGTGAGTTTTATAACCATACTATTGACTCTGAATGCCTATACACAACGTTCTTCAGGCGTTGGAATGTTATGACGTTTGTCACCCCAAACGGTGGACTGCAGCTAACAGTCAGGGCGCGGGTTGTCAAGCCCATATAGATCTATACACAAACACCATGCTCCCCCTCCAAGGGATTCTGGTATATAATACAGGACTTGAAATGTGTACTCGAACGTACATGAAGTTAGTGTCTCACAAATCCGTGGTATAAAAACAGATCTACTTGTTAAAATGTTACGTTTGTTCTTGTATACGAAAGTAAACTTCTTGAAGTATATGTTTCTAGTACATAAGAGTTAGAAATCTGTTCGTAAAACTATACCTATTATAGTTTCCAAAAAGCGTGTCTTGTTTGTTTAGAAATATTGAGAAAAGGAATCACTTGTTTATGAAAGTATAGATTTTTGGTGTACAGTCTAGGATAGACAAAAAAAATCTAAGAACAGTTTAGTTTATACATGCATTACAACAACATTATATTTTAAAAGGTAAAATGCTATTGTGACATATGTTATATATATATAAAAGTTCCTTTAAATGTTTATAAATCGCATGTGATTTGAATATATAACAGTATATAAAAGAGTTTCTTTATGTAACACACGATAATACTCGTGTGTTTTACTTGTAATTCCCCCCTTGAAAGCATATAAAAGTATTTAGAATAAGTAAAACGATTGATTAAGGGGTATGAAACTCACTTGAAAGTTTGAAGATAGCGAGATGGAAAACCGGGCATAGTTTCGTCTCGGGTAACGGATTTTCCTCGGGATTCTCGGGAATCTCGGGAGTAAAATCGACCTTCGGGACTTGAGCCAAAAAGACCAGAGCTTCGGGTTTGAATGGACACGGAAAACGAGGCAATGTTGAGAGAGAGAGAGAGAGAAGAGAAATGAACCCTTTCTTTGGAAACCCTCGCATCTTATTTATAGTAAGGCTGGTCTGCCTCGGTACGCGGGGCGTACGCTCGTACGCAGCACGTACGCGTACGTCATGCATGACCGAAGCCTCGACTGCCTCGGTTCGGATGGGACGGGTTGCTGGCTACGCGGGTCGGATGGGACGTCGGGTCGGATGGGACGTCGGGTCGGACGGGTCGGGGCTTCGGACGGGTCGGACGGGTCGGTTTCCTTCGGATAGCGCGACGTGGACGATCAGAGGCCAATCCTCTCGGTTAAGCGGGGCGTACAGGAGTACGCAGCGCGTACCTCGGATGAGGACGCTGACTCCCCTTCGGATAATATCCGAATTTTGAATAAAATAAATAATTAATTTATTTAATAAACTTCAAAAATTCATATCTTCTTCATACGAACTCCATTTTCGATGGTCTTTATATCCTCGCGTAGGTGAGACTACACTCTACAACTTTCGTTTAGACTCCGTCGGCAAATTCCAAAATTATTTTTTTATTATTTATTAAAAATCCATCGTGTTTAAGGAATTTCTTAGAAAATTCATAACTTCTTTATCTAATGTCGGTTGTTGCCAGACTTTTTACCGCTGGAATACCATTGTCGAGACCTTCGATTCTCGTTTAGGTCATTCCGGCCAAAAGTCGCTCGATCTCCGATTCGAGTTTTTAGTTGTCTGCTGCTAAGCCGAACTTGGAAAAATCATAACTTCGCTATATGAAGTCGGATTTGGGCGCTCTTTTTACGTACGATCATGGTTCAAAGACATTTAATCATAGAAGGAAATTAAGTGGGACTTACTTATACATTTTATTATGAAAGTAACTTTTTATTATTCAGAAGTGGTTACAATACTTGACCCATTTTGGTCGTTACAAAGAGTTGAAATATCGGGTTGTCACATCATCCCCCCGTTAGAGAGAATTTTGTCCTGAAATTTAAAGTAGTAAAGATACTAGTGAACATGAAAGAGATGAGGGTACTTTTGTTTCATCTGATCTTCGCGTTCCCATGTGAATTCGGGTCCCCGCTTGGCGTTCCAGCGAACCTTCACGATGGGTATGCGACTTTGTTTTGTTTGCTTGACCTCTCGGTCCATGATTTCTACTGGTTCTTCCACAAAGTTGAGGCTCTCGTTGATCTCGATCTCGTCGAGTGGAATAACAAGAGTCTCGTCGGACAGATACTTTTTCAAGTTTGAGACGTGGAAGGTTGGATGGATGTTACTAAGTTCGCGCGGTAGGTTAAGCTTGTAAGCCACAGGGCCGATTCTGGCAAGAATCTCGAAAGGCCCTATGTATCTTGGATTTAGTTTCCCACGCTTTCCAAATCGTATTAAACCCTTCCATGGTGAGACCTTTAACAAGACGTGGTCTCCTACCTGGAATTCCAAAGGTTTTCTCCTTTGGTCAGCGTAGCTTTTCTGTCGGTCTCTTGAGGCTTTCAATCGTTCACGAATTTTAACGATCTTCTCTGTTGTTTCACGTATGATCTCCGGACCTGTGAGAGTGCTTTCCGGAACTCTTCCTCTAGCTAACTGGGTATCGCCAACTTCAGTCCAGCACAGAGGGGATCTGCACTTTCGACCATAGAGGGCTTCAAACGGAGCAGCCTTTATGCTTGTATGATAACTATTGTTGTATGAAAATTCGACAAGGGGTAAATGAATATCCCATGCCTTTCCAAAGTCAATCACGCAGGCTCTCAGCATGTCTTCTAAAGTTTGTATTGTTCTCTCACTTTGTCCGTCTGTCTGTGGGTGGTAGGCTGTACTCATGTCTAGCCTAGTTCCCAGGGAACTTTGTAGTGACTGCCAGAATCTTGAAGTGAATCTACTATCTCGATCGGAGATAATGGATATCGGAACACCATGCAGTCGCACTACTTCCCTTAAGTAACTTCTTGTAAGCTTCTCCATTTTGTCAGTCTCCTTGATGGGTAGGAAATGTGCGGATTTGGTCACTCTGTCGACAATGACCCATATGGTATCGAGTCCACCTGTCGTCTTGGGTAACTTGGTTATGAAGTCCATAGTAATCCGCTCCCATTTCCATTCCGGTATCTCTGGTTGTTGTAGTAGTCCTGACGGTTTCTGATACTCGACCTTAACCTTAGCGCAAGTAAGACATTTACTCACGAAGGTAACAATTTCTGCTTTCATGTTAGGCCACCAGTATAGTTTCTTAAGATCCAGATACATTTTATCTGAACCCGGGTGAACGGAATATCTTGAATTGTGAGCCTCGGTCATGACTACGTTTCTGAAACCACCATGATTTGGGGTCCAGATTCGGTCCATGAGATAGTAGGCTCCGCCACCCTTGACTTCTAAATTCTTCTCCATTCCTCGCAGGGATTCACCCGCCACATTTTCAGGTTGCAAAGCTTCCATTTGTGCTTCCTTAATTCGTGTGGATAGGTGGGAATGGATAGTCATGGTCAGAGATTTGACCCTCCGACCAGTGTATTCCTTTCGACTGAGGGCGTCGGCTACTACGTTGGCCTTGCTGGGATGATAACGAATTTCGCATTTGTAGTCATTCAGTAACTCAACCCATCGTCGTTGTCGCATGTTGAGTTCCTTCTGATCGAAAATGTGTTGAAGGCTCTTGTGATCGGTGAAAATAGTACTCTTTGTTCCGTATAAGTAGTGCCTCCAGATCTTCAGAGCAAAGACCACTGCTCCTAACTCGAGGTCGTGTGTCGTATAGTTCACTTCGTGTGTCTTAAGCTGTCGGGAGGCATAAGCGATAACCTTCCCTCTCTGCATAAGAACACAACCAAGTCCTTGATTTGAAGCATCGCAATACACTACGAAGTCTTCTATCCCTTCGGGGAGGGATAGTATCGGTGCGGTGCACAAGGCCTGTTTTAGTGTCTGGAATGCCTTCTCTTGTTTCGCTTCCCAGTCAAAGGCCACTCCTTTCTGGGTTAATGAAGTAAGAGGTTTCACAATGCTCGAAAAGTTCTTTATGAATCTGCGATAGTAGCCAGCTAGACCTAGAAATTGACAAATTTTTGTAGGTTTCTTTGGTGCCGACCAGTTCTCAATAGCCTTAATTTTGGAGGGGTCCACGTGTATACCTTTCTCGCTAACAACGTGACCTAAAAATTCAACTCTTCGAATCCAAAATTCGCATTTAGAGAACTTCGCATAGAGTTTCTCCGTTCGCAGTTTTTCTAGGACTTTTCGTAGGTGTTGACTATGCTCTTCCTCACTTCGAGAGTAGATAAGTATATCATCGATAAAGACGATGACGAACTGATCCAAGTAAGGGCGGCATACCCTATTCATTAGGTCCATAAATACTGCTGGTGCATTGGTTAATCCGAACGGCATCACCACGAATTCGTAGTGTCCATAACGAGTTCGGAAGGCTGTCTTTGGAATGTCCCCCTCTAGAACTCGTAATTGGTGATATCCGGATCGCAGGTCTATTTTGGAGAAGTAGTTCGCCCCTTGAAGTTGATCGAATAGGTCGTCAATACGGGGTAGAGGATAGCGGTTCTTGACAGTAAGTTTGTTCAGCTCTCTGTAGTCGATGCACATACGGAACGATCCGTCTTTCTTCTTTACAAACAAGACCGGTGCTCCCTAAGGTGAGAAACTTGGTCTTATGAATCCTTTGTGAAGGAGTTCATTAAGTTGACTGGAAAGTTCCTGCATCTCTGCTGGTGCAAGACGATAAGGCAACTTCGCTACTGGGGTAGCTCCTGGAATTAAGTCGATTCTGAACTCGACTTGGCGTTGCGGTGGTAATCCTGGTAGTTCTTCTGGAAAGATATCGGGAAAGTCGCGTACTACCGAGATGCTCTTGATGTCCTTCAGTTCTTGACTTGTATCGACGATGTGCGCTAGGAATGCTCGACAATCCTTCCGCAAGCACTTTCAAGCTTGGATGCACGAAATGATGCAAAGGTTTGTACTAGATTTGTCGCCGTAGACAACTAATGTTTCGTTGTTAGGGAGGTTAAGACGGACTGCTTTCTCAAAGCACATGATGTCGGCGTGAAGAAGACTCAACCAATCCATGCCGACTATGGCGTCGAAACTTTTAATTTGAACCGGCATGAGATTGATTCGGAAAGAATGGCCGTCTAATGTTAACGTACAGCCCATGTATATGCAATTTGTGTTTTCGGTTTTTCCATTGGCCATCTCTACAGTGAATGATTTTTCTAACTTGCTAGGTTTAGGTTTAAGTAAATGAATAAAGTTTTGACTCACGAAGCTTCTCTCCGCTCCACTATCGAATAATATGCATGCGTATGAATTATCGAGAAGGAACGTACCAGCAACTATAGTTGGGTCAGCTACAGCTTCGTCGTGGCCTATTGCCAAAACTCGTCCCACACCTCCGGTGCCTGCTGCCTTAGGACAGTTTCTCTTGTAGTGGCCCACCTCGCCACAACCGTAGCAAGCTTGCCCTACACCCGCACCGGGAACTTGAGTGATCGGCTTTGCGGGTTCCTTGCAGAAACAGGCTGTGTGTCCTTTCCTGCTGCAGTTGGCGCACTGCATATCTCGACAAGGTCCATGGTGGTGGTAATTGCATTTGGTGCATTTTGGGAGGTTACCTATATAAGGCTTTGTTGGGTAGGTATTTGTAGGGGCTGTAGCAGGTATAGTGGCAGCATTTACTGACACCAGTTGTTTCTTTGCGGATTCTTGGGAAGATCCACCCTTCCCTTTAATCCACGCTCTCTTCCTGCCATTGTTGTTGTTGTTGCTGTTGTGGTTGTAGTTGTTGTTGTTGTTGTTGTTTCCTTTGTGTGGTGCTGGTGCAGAAGTGGTTGAGTTCTGATGACCTCCGTAGTCGATCAGAGATTGTGCCAGTTCCTTAGCACTTTCAAAGGTGTTAGGTTTAGAAGCTAACACGCTTGATCGCATTTGGGGCGTCAGTCCCCAGATGTACCTTTCTATCTTCTTGCTCTCAGGAGCAATCGTATCTGGACAAAGGATTGCCAGTTCGCAGAATCTGTTGGTATAAGTAGCGATGTCGGTACCCACCATTCCGAGAGTCCATAGCTCGTGTTCAAGCTTTTGAATCTCTCCCCGTGGGCAGTATTCTCTCATCATCATGGCCTTCAAGCTCTCCCAGCTTATGGAGTTTGCCACGATTAGGGTAAGTACTTTAACGTGGCCATTCCACCAAGTTAAAGCTTTATCGAGAAGGGTGAAAGTTGCAAATTTGACCTTGCTGTGCTCGGGGCAGGAGCAGATTTCGAAGACTGCCTCCGTCCTTTCAATCCACTACCTCAGGGCCATCACACCACCAGTACCATAAAACATTCGGGGCTTGGCATTAGTGAAGTCCTTATAGGTGCATTCTCGAGGTGGTCCATGACTCTCGCCATGGTTGGATAGGTGTGTGCCGGATCCCGAGCCATTAGTACTCGAGTTATTGATCTGCGACATGGCAGCTACTACCGCTGCGGTGACTGCTGCTTGAAACATAACAACATCAAATTGGGGTGGTGGAGGTTGTTTCGCCTTGGATTCCTACGCGGAGGCATTGTCGCACCCCCGAACCAGACGGCGAAAACGTCCGGGGGCTGTCGTGACTCAATTGAATACCATAACATTGAATATACATGAAACACAACAACATTCGTCACCATTCATTAATACAGTACAACCAGTAGCGTTTACATGTCATACATTGTTTAAACATTACATTCCCAAAAATTAAATTGTTCGATTCATACATAAATAAACTGCAACCGTCACTGAATATGATTTCCTTTGATTCACTGGTTCCCTGAGAATACAAGTATTTTGAAAAACGTCAACATATGAAATGTTGGTGAGTTCATAAGTAGTGTTTGAAATCCAATGTTTTGTATTGTTGAAAACCACCAGAAAATCCGATATTTTCTGAAATGAAAGACTTTCGAAAATGTTGTGAAGATCCATAGGTATGCTTGTTTGTTTCTATACTTGTAAAAATGGTTCATTAAAATTATATGCGTTTCGAATCCGATATGTTTTGAAAAAAAACCTAGGAAAACCCGATGTTTTCCTAATCCTTTGAAATTCATTAAGTTGCGTTGAAACCATTACAAAAAAATAGAAGTCTCATTCCCAGTCGACGTTGGATTATTTTTGAGCATGATTATTTACTACAAACCCGCATTACACAAACGCCCAGTTTATAGCAATACTAACGATCCCGAAGGCGTCGTCCGTACAAATCACGTTATCCAGCCGCCCTGATTATGTGTCGTCCCACATCCGAAGAGTAAGAGGACACGAAGGCCTCGATGACTCTATTAATCGGTTGGGGATAATATGCGTACGAGGGGTCCCCGACCCGCCTCGCAAAAATATGCAGACTTTTCTAGCAATACCAAAGGACCCTTGGGGACCAGTGGTGTACAAGCCATTGAAAGTCCCTCTACGTTGTGCCAAGTCGGTGAAACTCAACACTTTGTAGAAAAATATGCGTCTTCGGGCCTTAAGATCAGGTCATTGGGCTAGCTAGGCCCAACAAGCAAGATTTTACACTTTTGGGGCCCGAAGATGGTGCGTAGACGTCTGTGCACACTCGTATGTAAGCTAAGTTCCCAAACGTTATTTGTATGAACTGTAGTGTAGTAGTGTCGTAGTGTTAGTAGTTGTAGATTTCTATTGGTTCGAGACCGAGCCAATTCGTTTAACAATGACTTTTGGTATTGTAATGTATTGTACTTCGTCGAAAGCCGCGATGCCATTATGTGATCAAATTGTGTATATTGAATTAGCCTTGAGAATTTTCTGTTTTCAGCCCCTCATTGTTTGTAAAGTTTACATTTTCAACCCTTTTATTACATACTTCCCGGTTTGGTCCTTAAATTAATTTTCTTGACATTTTAACACCAAAAATTATTGAAATTAATATTTTTCAGCATATATTTCATAGAAAACAGTTTAAGTCCCTGAAAATGCAGTTTTCTCAGTTTTAACCCTTCTTTTTCGCAATTTTGACAATTTTGGCCCAAATTGTGAAACTTTTGCAACTTTGGTCCTTTTTAAATTTGAAAAGCGTTTTAAACCTTTGAAAAGGACTTGGATCACTTATGGTCCACTGTTTTACAGAAAATCACAGTTTTGGCCCTCCAAAACAGAAAAATTCGCATAATGGGCCTCATTGGGCCAAAAATGTCATTTTTAGCCCATTAAGCTTGGAATTTATGTTTTTAATCCCCTAAATGAGTATATTTCCAGAAATTGGTTTATGGAAACTGTTTTGGCACACTTCATCCAGCAGAATTCGTGATATGCCAATTTGGACCCTTAATTTTGTAATTTTCACATTTTAGGCCCAAAATTTGTGTTTTTAACCCAAAGAAAATTGTTACTAACCCACTTAGCCATTTTTCTTGAAACACTTTGTATGTAGAAATATATTTGAAGCTAAAATCATTTAACACAAGATATATCTCGGTTTTGAGGGGTTTTATGGCTAGATCCAACATTATAACACACAAATGCATACATATAAGCATGGAAATCATACAAGGCATACAAAACACATATAGATCTACACTTTTACTTGTATCCCCCCCCCATAAAACTCATAAAAACAGAAAATAGGGGGTATGAAGCTCACCTTGGGTGTGGTTTCGGTTTTGGAGAGAAGATGGAAGAAAAATGAAGTAATTTTTGGTCTTAGCACCCTTTGATGAAGATTTCGACCTCTAGGATGCAAGATCACAAGAGTGAATGAATTTAGAAGAGATTTTAATAAAATGAAGTAGCTAGATCATGGATTAGTCATCAACTTACCTTAGATTATGATTTTTGGTGATGGATTTTCCTTGTGAAGCCCTTGATTCATGAAATTTATGAAGAAGGGGGATGGAGATGTTCTTCAAGATTTAGAGAGAGTAGAATAGATTTTTGTGAGTGTGTGTGTGTTGTGTTTGGCCGAGAGTGAGAGAGGAGAGAAGAAAGAAGTGATCTTGATATGATGCTTGCTTGGAAACATGAGTTATGTGCATGGAAATCCAACATATAAAAGTGAGGTGGCAACCCAAGGTCAACTCTCCCTTTTTCCTTGGGCTTGGGCCGAGAATAGGGAGAGAAGAAGGGATTTTTGGGCTTTTTGCCCCTAAGCCCAACATTAGAGGTAGTTTGGGTGCTTATTGGCCTTATAAAATAAAATTGTGATTTTTATGCTTTAATAAGCTAGGTTAGGTTAAATTATGGATCAAAGCATGTGATTTATTTCATTCTAGGCCCAATATGGCCCAAAATATTGAAATAAATAAGTGTGGGTCCAATTAGAGCCCAATTAGGGTTCTAAGCCCATGATAGTCTAATTGGAAGCTTTTTGGTCCATTTGGATCCAATAGGAGAGTTCTAATCCAAAATGGACTTAACAAGGACTTTTAGGGTCTCCAATTGTTTGATGACTATTTGTAGTACTTGTATGATGTATTTGATTGAAGTTTTTGATTCACATTAACTTGAATGTATAGATTACATGACACAAAATTTCCAGTTGTGACATCATCCCCCCGTTAGAGGGAATTTCGTCCCGAAATTCTGTTTGAAAGCTAGATTTGAGAATGCTAGAATAGGTGAGGGTACTTTTGTTTCATTTGGTCTTCGCGTTCCCAAGTGAATTCTGGCCCACGCTTCGCGTTCCACCGTACCTTCACGATTGGGATGCGGCTCTGTTTAGTACGCTTCACCTCCCTGTCCATGATTTCGACTGGTTCTTCGACGAACAGGAGATTCTCATTGATTTCGATTTCGTCAAGCGGAATGACAAGGGTTTCATCTGATAGGCACTTCTTCAGATTAGAGACATGAAACACGGGGTGTACACCATTTAGCTCCGCGGGTAGTTGTAGTCTGTAGGCTACCGGACCTATTCGGGCGACGATCTCGAAAGTTCCAATGTATCGTGGGTTTAGCTTTCCCCGTTTTCCGAAGCGTATAACCCCTTTCCAGGGTGAGACTTTTAACAGTACTCGATCGCTGACCTGGAATTCTAAGGGCTTTCGCCGTTTATCGGCGTAGCTCTTTTGTCGGTCACGCGACGCTTGCAATCGAGCTCTGATCTGAACGATCTTTTCTGTGGTTTCGCGAATGATTTCCGGTCCCGTTAGTGCTCTGTCTGCCGTATGCGTTCTCGCTAGTTGGGTGTCACCTACTTCAGCCCAACATAACGGTGACCTACATTTACGCCCGTACAGTGCTTCGAAAGGGGCCACCTTGATGCTTGAATGGTAACTATTGTTATATGAGAACTCAATCAACGGCAGGTGGGTATCCCAAGACTTTCCAAAGTCTATTACACAAGCACGAAGCATGTCTTCAAGCGTCTGAATGGTTCGTTCGCTTTGACCGTCCGTTTGTGGGTGATACGCGGTGCTCATATCGAGATGAGTTCCCATTGCCTTGTGGAGTGATTGCCAAAAGCGCGATGTGAACCTACTGTCCCTATCCGAGATGATAGATTTTGGCAGTCCATGGAGTCTTACGATTTCTCGTAGGTACAAACGCGTCAGTCTCTCCATCTTGTAGGATTCTTTGATTGGCAGGAAATGGGCAGATTTCGTCAGTCGGTTGATTATTACCCATATGGTGTCCAATCCGTCCGACGTCTTGGGGAGCTTGGTCACGAAATCCATAGAAATCCCCTCCCATTTCCACTCAGGGATTGCCGGTTGCTGTAACAATCCGGAAGGTTTCTGGTACTCCACTTTTACTTTGGCGCACGTAAGGCACTTACCAACATAAGTCGCGATTTCCGCCTTCATGTTAGGCCACCAATAGTGTTGCTTAATATCCAAATACATCTTGTCCGAACCAGGGTGAATGGAGTATCGTGTCTTGTGGGCTTCCTTCATAACGGTCTTTCTAAATCCTCCGATCTTTAGGACCCAAATACGGTTCATGAAGTAGTATACCCCATTCCCCTTGACTTCTAGGTTCTTCTCCATCCTGCGTAATGCCTCGCTAGTTCTATTTTCCGCTTTCATAGCCTCTGCCTGGACTGTTGCAAGTTGAGTGGCCAGATGAGACTGAATGGTTATCGAGTGCGTTTTCGTACGGCGATTAGAGTACTCCTTCCGACTTAAGGCATCGGCTACCACGTTGGCCTTGCCTGAATGGTACTTGATCTCGCATTCGTAGTCGTTTAGCAATTCAACCCATCTTCGTTGTCTCATGTTCAGCTCCTTCTGATTCAAGATGTGCTGGAGGCTCTTGTGGTCCGTGAAGATGGTGCACTTTGTACCGTATAGGTAGTGCCTCCAAATTTTTAGGGCGAAGACCACGGCTCCCAGTTCTAGGTCATGGGTCGTGTAATTTACTTCATGCGTCTTTAGTTGGCGGGACGCATATGCTATCACTCTTCCACATTGCATGAGAACGCAACCTAGGCCTTGATTCGACGCGTCACAGTAGACTACAAAATCTTCCATTCCTTCGGCTAGAGATAGCACAGGAGCGCTACAGAGAGCTTGCTTCAAGGTTCGAAACGCAATCTCTTGTCGGTCGGTCCACTCGAATGGCACACCCTTTTTGCGTAAGCAAGGTAAGCGTCTTGGCGATCTTAGAGAAGTTTTGGATGAACCTCCTGTAGTAGCCTGCTAGGCCTAAGAACTGGCGAATTTCTGTGGGCGTAGTCGGAGTTGCCCATCCTTCCACAGCTTTGACCTTAGAGGGATCCACATGAATTCTGTCTTGGCTAACTACGTGGCCTAGGAAATTCACACTCCGGAGCCAGAACTCGCACTTGGAGAGTTTGGCGTAAAGCTTTTCCGTTCGCAGAGTCTCTAAGATTTGTCGGAGATGTTGGCCATGCTCCTCTTTGCTTCGAGAATAGACGAGGATGTCATCGATAAACACAATGACGAAGTTGTCCAGGAACGGTCGACAGATTCGATTCATTAGGTCCATAAATGCGGCAGGTGCATTTGTTAGACCGAAAGCCATTACAACGAATTCATAGTGTCCGTAGCGGGTTCGGAACGCGGTTTTAGGAATATCCTCTTCTCGGACTTTGAGTTGGTGGTATCCGGACCGTAAATCTATTTTATAAAAATAGCTAGCTCCTTGGAGCTGGTCGAATAGATCATCGATCCGCGGGAGTGGGTAGCGGTTTTTAACCGTGAGTTTATTTAACTCTCTGTAATCGATACACATTTTTAACCCTTTTATTTGCAATATTTACCGGTTTGGTCCTTAAACTATTTTTCTTGACATTTTAACACCAAAAATTATTGAAATTAATATTTTTCAGCATATTTTTCATAGAAAACAGTTTAAGTCCCTGAAAATGCAGTTTTTCTCGGTTTTAGCCCATCTTTTCGCAATTTTGACAATTTTGGCCCAAATTGGAAAATTTTTGCAACTTTGGTCCTTTTTAAATTTGGAAAGCATTTTAAACCTTTGAAAAGGATTTGGAACACTTGTAGTCCACTGTTTTACAGAAAGTTACAGTTTTGGCCCTCCAAAACAGAAAAATTAGCATAATGGGCCTCCTTGGGCCGAAATTTTCATTTTTAGCCCAATAAGCTTGAAATTTATGTTTTTAATCCTCTAATTGAATATAATTCCAGAAATAGTTCTATGGAAACTGTTTTGGCACATTCCAACCATCAGAATCTGTGAAATGTCAATTTGGGCCCTTATTTTTGCATTTTTCACATTTTAGGCCCAAAATTTGTGTTTTTAACCCAAAGAAAATTATTACTAAACCACTTAGCCACTTTTCTTGAAGCACTTGGTGTTTAGAAATATATTTGAAGCTAAAATCATTTAACACAAGATATATCTCGGTTTTGATGAGTTTTAAGGCTAGATCCAACATAAAAACACATAAAAGCATACATATAAGCATGGAAATCATACAAGGCATACAAAACACATATAGATCTACACTTTCACTTGTATTACCCCCCCCCCCCCCACAAAACTCATAAAAACAGAAAATAGGGGGTATGAAGCTCACCTTGGGTGTGGTTTCGGTTTTGGAGAGAAGATGGGAGAAAAATGAAGTGATTTTTGGTCTTAGCACCCTTTGATGAAGATTTCGACCTCTAGGATGCAAGATCACAAGAGTGAATGAATTTAGAAGAGATTTTAACAAAATGAAGTAGCTAGATCATGGATTAGTCATCAACTTACCTTAGATGATGATTTTTGGTGATGGATCTTTCTTGTGAGCCCTTGATTCACGAAATTTTTGAAGAAGGGGGAAGGAGATGTTCTTCAAGATTTAGAGAGTGTAGGATAGCTTTTTGTGAGTGTGTGTGTGTTGTGTTTGGCCGAGAGTGAGAGAGGAGAGAAGAAAGAAGTGATCTTGATATGATGCTTGCTTGGAAACATAAGTTATGTGCATGGAAGTCCAACATGTAAAAGTGAGGTGGCAACCCAAGGTCAACTCTCCCTTTTTCCTTGGGCTTGGGCCGAGAATGGGGAGAGAAGAAAGGATTTTTGGGCTTTTTGCCCCTAAGCCCAACATTAGAGGTAGTTTGGGTGCTTATTAGCCTTATAAAATAAAATTGTGATTTTTATGCTTTAATGAGCTAGGTTAGATTAAATTATGGACCAAAGTTTGTGATTTATTTCATTCTAGGCCCAATATGACCCAAGATGTTGAAATAATTTAGTGTGGGTCCAATTAGAGCCCATTTAGGGTTCTAAGCCCATGATAGTCCAATTGGAAGCTTATTGGTCCATTTGGATCCAATAGGGGAGTCCTAATTCAAAATGGACTTAGCAAGGACTTTTAGGGTTTCCAATTGTTTGATGACTATTTGTAGTTCTAGCATGTTGTATTTACTTGAAGTTTTTGATTCATATTAACTTGGATATATAGATTACATGGCTCAAAATTTACAGTTGTGACATCATCCCCCCGTTAGAGGGAATTTCGTCCCGAAATTCTGTTTGAAAGCTAGATTTAAGAATGCTAGAATAGGTGAGGGTACTTCTGCTTCATTTGATCTTCGCGTTCCCACGTGAATTCTGGCCCACGCTTTGCGTTCCACCGTACCTTCACGATCGGGATGCGACTTTGCTTAGTACGCTTCACCTCCCTGTCCATGATTTCGATTGGCTCTTCGACGAACAGGAGATTCTCATTGATTTCGATTTCGTCAAGAGGAATGACAAGGGTTTCATCTGATAGGCACTTTTTCAGATTAGAAACATGAAACACGGGGTGCACACCGTTTAGCTCCGGGGATAGTTGTAGTCTGTAGGCTACCGGACCTATTCGGGCGACGATTTCGAAAAGGTCCAATGTACCGTGGGTTTAGCTTTCCTCGTTTTCCGAAACGTATAACCCCTTTCCAGGGTGAGACCTTCAACAATACTCGATCACCGACCTGGAACTCTAAGGGCTTTCGCCGTTTATCAGCGTAGCTCTTTTGCCGGTCACACGATGCCTGTAATCGAGCTTTGATCTGGACAATCTTTTCTGTGGTCTCGCGAATGATTTCCGGTCCTGTCATTGCCCTATCCGACGTATGTGTTCTTGCTAGCTGGGTGTCACCTACTTCAGCCCAACATAACGGTGATCTACATTTACGCCCGTACAGTGCTTCGAAAGGGGCCACCTTAATGCTCGAATGATAACTATTGTTATATGAAAACTCGATCAACGGTAGGTGGGTATCCCAAGACTTTCCGAAGTCTATCACACATGCACGAAGCATGTCTTCAAGCGTCTGAATGGTTCGTTCGCTTTGACCGTCCGTTTGTGGGTGATACGCGGTGCTCATATCAAGATGAGTTCCCATGGCCTTGTGGAGCGACTGCCAAAAGCGTGACGTGAACCTACTGTCCCTATCCGAGATGATAGATTTTGGCACTCCATGAAGTCTTACAATCTCTCGTAGGTACAATCGCGTCAGCCTCTCCATCTTGTAGGACTCTTTGATGGGCAGGAAATGGGCAGATTTCGTCAGTCGGTCGATTATTACCCATATGGTGTCCAATCCGTCCGACGTCTTGGGTAGCTTGGTCACGAAGTCCATAGAAATCCCCTCCCATTTCCACTCAGGGATTGCCGGTTGTTGCAACAATCCGGAAGGTTTCTGGTACTCCACTTTCACTTTGGCACACGTAAGGCACTTACTAACATAAGTCGCGATTTCCGCCTTCATGTTAGGCCACCAATAGTGCTGCTTAATGTCCAAATACATCTTGTCCGAACCAGGATGAATGGAGTATCGTGTCTTGTGGGCTTCCTTCATAACGGTCTCTCTGAATCCTCCGATTTTTGGAACCCAAATACGGTTCATGAAGTAGTATACCCCATTCTCTTTGACTTCCAGGTTCTTCTCCATTCCGCGTAGTGCCTCGCTAGTTCTATTTTCCGCTTTCATAGCCTCTGCCTGGACTGATGCAATTTGAGTGGTCAGATGAGACTGAATGGTTATCGAGTGCGTTTTCGTACGGCGATTTGTGTATTCCTTTCGACTTAATGTGTCAGCTACCACGTTGGCCTTGCCCGGATGGTACTTGATCTCGCATTCGTAGTCGTTTAACAATTCCACCCATCTTCGTTGTCTCATGTTCAGCTCCTTCTGATTCAAGATGTGCTGGAGGCTCTTGTGGTCCGTAAAGATGGTGCACTTTGTGCCGTACAGGTAGTGCCTCCAAATTTTCAGAGCGAAGACCACGGCTCCCAGTTCTAGGTCATGGGTCGTGTAATTTACTTCGTGCGTCTTTAGTTGGCGGGACGCATATGCTATCACTCTTCCACGTTGCATGAGAACGCAACCTAGGCCTTGATTCGACGCGTCACAGTAAACTACAAAATCTTCCGTTCCTTCAGGTAGAGATAGCACAGGAGCACTACAAAGAGCTTGCTTCAAGGCTCGAAACGCAATCTCTTGTCAGTCTGTCCACTTGAATGGCACGCTCTTTTGCGTAAGCAAGGTAAGTGGCTTGGCGATTTTTGAGAAGTTTTGGATGAATCTCCTATAGTAGCCTGCTAGGCCTAAGAACTGACGAATTTCAGTGGGCGTAGTCGGAGTTGCCCATCCTTCCACAGCTTTGACCTTAGAAGGATCCACATGAATTCCGTCTTGGCTAACCACGTGGCCTAAGAAATTCACACTCCGAAGCCAGAACTCGCACTTGGAGAGTTTGGCGTAAAGCTTTTCCATGCGCAGAGTCTCTAAAATTTGTCGGAGATGACGGCCATGCTCCTCTTTGCTTCGAGAATAGACGAGGATGTCATCGATAAACACAATGACGAAGTTGTCCTGGAACGGTCGACAGATTCGATTCATTAGGTCCATAAATGCGGCAGGTGCATTTGTTAGACCGAAGGGCATTACAACGAATTCATAATGTCCATAGCGGGTTCGAAAAGCGGTTTTTGGAATATCCTCTTCTCGGACCTTGAGTTGGTGGTATCCGGATCGTAAGTCTATTTTAGAAAAATAGCTAGCTCCTTGGAGCTGGTCGAATAGATCATCGATTCGCGGGAGTGGGTAGCGGTTTTTGACAGTGAGTTTGTTTAACTCTCTATAATCGATGCACATTCTGAAAGATCCATCCTTCTTTTTGACAAAGAGCACCGGAGCTCCCCATGGCGAGTAGCTAGGTCGGATAAATCCCTTGTCCAGAAGCTCACTGAGTTGGCTGGATAATTCCTGCATTTCAGCAGGTGCCAACCGATATGGTGATTTAGCGAGGGGAGTTGCTCCTGGAACGAGGTCGATTCGGAATTCAACCTGTCTCTCTGGGGGTACTCCTGTGTCACACCCCCAAACCAGAACGGCGGAATCGTTCGGGGGCGGAGGACGTCATATTCAGTATCATAACAGTTCATAGAAAGGAAAGTACACACCACCATAATATAAATATGTTTGAAAAGTTTACATGATTGTAGGTGTTACATGTTTACAAAAGAAATCAAATATAAAATGGTGATACAAAATATGTTACTAACGCCAGTGCGTTAGTCTTCAGAAGTAGTTGCTACCTAGCTAGCGGTTTCCTGTGAATACAAGTTATTTCAAAGAAAAAGTGTCAACATTTAAGTTGGTGAGTTCATAAGTGGTGATTTTGAGAAGATGTATGCCATTCGAAAGTGTTTGCATGTTTTCCAAAAAAACCCTTATTTTCCTATAAAAGTATGAAATGCATATGAATGTTCGCGATGTAAATTGCAACTAATTGTACCGAGAAAATCCCTTATTTTCCTATTAGTTGTTTGTTTTGTATACAAGAAAAACCCTTATTTTCCTGACATAACTGACAGTCTTTAAGACCGAAAATCGCAAGCAAGCGACGTGCTCGAAGGTGTGGCATAGTTTTATATAATAAAACTATACGAAGATCGCATTTGTTAGATGAAGAATAGTTTTAATAGCTACTCTTTCATAAAAGCATAATACCATAATAATTGTATATCCGATGAGTTTTATAACCATACTAAACATAATATGCCTGTAGCGACGTTCTTCAGGCATCGTAGCGTTATGACAACTGTCACCCCAAAAGACGGACTGTAGCTAACAGTCAGGGCGCGGGATCATGACTTCCCGTATAGATCTATACACATTTGACACGTTCTCCGAACGGGAGACTCTGGTTATAGACAGGACTTGCAGCATTATTTTCTAATAAAGAAAGTAACGTTTGAAGATATACACGACTCATGGATTCTCAACTAAGTCCGTAATAAGGTAGTAGTTTGTATGCAATGTTTAACCTCTTTCACAATGTTTGACAAAGCATAATCATAAGTTTTTTTGAATGCATGAAATGACTTAGTAAAGAATGTTACCCTTGATATGATGTGTTTGTATGTAAACGTATAAATAAAACATATTTCTATTTATAAACATATTATATCCCAAAGAGGGTAAAGCTGTGTTGTGAGGGGTTTTGTATCATAATAACTTCACAAGATAGTTTAAACAACAGTATGAAAAGTATATCAAAAGGTTAACGTTTCACACGAATTTAGTCATGTGTTAACTTGTATTCCTCCCCAAAAAGAGTATAAAACATTTAAAATGTATTTAAAGAGTGTTCAAAGGGGATATGAACTCACCTGATAGTTTGAAGATTTCGAGGTGGAAAACCGGGCAGAGTTTCGTCTAGGGAAACTGATTTTTCTCGGGATTCTCGGGAATCTCGGGAGTAGAATCGAGCCTCGGGACTTGAGCCAAAATGACCAGAGCTTCGGGTTTGAACGGACACGGAAAATGAGGAAATGCTGAGAGAGAGAGAAGAGAAATGAACCCTTTCTTTGGAAACCTTCGCATTCTATTTATAGGAAGGCAGGTCTGCCTCGGTACGCGGGGCGTACGCTCGTACGCGCTGCGTACGCGTACGTCATGCATGACCGAAGCCTCGACTGCCTCGGTTCGGATGGGACGGGTTCTTGGGTTCTCGGGTCGGATGGGACGGGTTGCTGGGGAGGTGGGTCGGATGGGACGTCGGGTCGGATGGGACGTCGGGTCGGACGGGTCGGACGGGTCGGCTTCCTCGGATATGGCGACGTGGACGATCCGAGGCCAATCCTCTCGGTTACGCGGGGCGTACAGGAGTACGCAACGCGTACTTCGGAGAAGGACGCTGACTCCTCTTCGGATAATATCCGAATTTTGAATTAAATAAATAATTAATTTATTTAATAAACTTCAAAAATCCATATCTTCTTCATACGAACTCCGTTTTCGATGGTCTTTATATCCACGCGTAGGTGAGACTACGATCTACAACTTTCGTTTAGACTCCGTTGGCAAATTCCAAACTTATTTTTTTATTATTTATTTTATAACTAATCGTTTTTAAGGAATTTCTTTGAAAAATCATAACTTTCTCATGCGAAGTCAGATTTGGACGTTCTTTTTGTGTACGCTCACGGTTTAATGTTATCTATGACTTTCATTTAGATACCTAAGGCTAAATGTTATCGTATTAAAACTTTGCATTTTTCGTTTGATCGGTGTTGTCGGTTTTGACAGAAATCTTAGAATGGTCATAGCTTCTTCGCCATAACTCAGATTTTAGTGTTCTTTATTTACTTGGAATCTTTAAGACGATATCTACTACATAGCGTACTCCAAATCAGAGCTTTTGAATAATTCATTTATCGATGGTATTCCCATTACATTCAAAAGGGGTTACAAGACTCGGTTTATAATGTCCGGGATAACGGGTTGTTACATCATCCCCCCGTTAAACGGAATTTCGTCCCGAAATTTAATACAAGGCAAGAGTTTTAGGGGCTGAGGAAGAGATGCGGATACTTCTGTAGCATTTGGTCTTCCCGTTCCCATGTGAATTTGGGTCCTCTCTTAGCATTCCATCGAACTTTTACTATTGGAATGCGACTCTGCTTGGTCCTTTTAACTTCCCTATCCATGATCTCGACGGGTTCTTCCACAAAGTTAAGATTTTCGTTTAACGCGATTTCATCGAGTGGAATTACAAGTGTTTCGTCGGACAAACACTTTTTCAGGTTCGACACGTGGAATACTGGATGCACTTTGTTAAGCTCGATTGGAAGTTGGAGTTTGTAGGCCACTGGACCAACTCTCGAAATGATTTCGAAGGGTCCAATGTACCTGGGATTTAGCTTTCCACGCTTCCCAAAGCGTATCACGCCTTTCCAGGGTGAGACCTTCAGTAGCACACGGTCGCCAATCTGGAATTCCAAGGGTTTACGTCTCCTGTCGGCATAGCTCTTTTGCCTATCCCTCGAGGACTTCAGTCGTTCTCGTATTTGCACGATCTTTTCGGTAGTTTCTCTGATGATTTCTGGACCAGTAAGGGTGCTTTTAGTGACTAGACCTTTTGCCAATTGGGTGTCGCCCACTTCTGTCCAGCACAGGGGTGATCTGCACTTACGGCCGTAAAGGGCTTCGAACGGAGCGGTCTTGATACTAGTATGATAACTATTGTTATAAGAGAACTCGACCAAAGGCAAGTGAATATCCCATGCCTTGCCAAAGTCGATTACACATGCTCGCAACATGTCTTCCAAGGTTTGGATCGTCCTCTCACTCTGTCCGTCAGTTTGAGGGTGGTATGCTGTACTCATGTCCAACCTTGTTCCCATGGATTTTTGCAGTGATTGCCAAAATCTGGAAGTGAACCTGCTGTCTCTATCTGAGATGATGGACATTGGTACTCCATGAAGCCGTACGATCTCCCGGATGTAGGTTCTTGATAGTTTTTCCATCCTATCAGTTTCCTTGATAGGTAAGAAATGGGCTGACTTGGTTAATCTGTCGACGATTACCCAAATAGTATCTTGGCCACTCTGAGTTTTGGGCAGTTTGGTTATGAAGTCCATGGAAATCTGCTCCCATTTCCACTCAGGTATTTCAGGTTGTTGGAGTAGGCCTGAGGGTTTTTGGTGTTCTATTTTTATTTTGGCGCAAGTTAAACACTTGCCCACATACGTAGCGATCTCCGCTTTCATGTTTGGCCACCAGTAGAGTTGCTTGAGATCTAGATACATCTTGTCTGACCCTGGGTGTACGGAGTATGGGGTCCTGTGTGCCTCGCTCATAACTACCTCTCTGAATCCCCCAAACTTTGGTGTCCAGATCCGGTTCATGAGGTAGCGTGCTCCGTCACTCTTGATTTCTAAGTTCTTGTCCATTCCCCTAAGGGCCTCACCTGCCACGTTTTCGGGTTTCAAGGCCTCTAATTGAGCTTCCTTGACTTGCGTTGATAGGTGCGAATGGATCGACATAGCTAATGACTTCACTCTCCGGCCTGAGTACTCCTTTCGACTAAGGGCATCGGCTACGACGTTTGCTTTTCCCGGATGATAGCGAATATCGCATTCGTAATCACTGAGTAGCTCGACCCATCGTCGTTGTCTCATGTTGAGCTCCTTCTGATCGAAAATGTGTTGTAAGCTCTTGTGGTCGGTAAAGATAGTGCTCTTCGTTCCATACAAGTAATGTCTCCAGATCTTCAGAGCAAACACTACTGCTCCTAGCTCAAGATCGTGGGTCGTGTAGTTAACCTCATGTGTTTTCAACTGTCTCGAGGCGTAGGCGATGACCTTACCTCGCTGCATCAGAACACATCCGAGTCCTTGGTTTGACGCATCGCAATAAACTACGAAGTCTTCTATTCCTTCGGGAAGGGATAGTATTGGTGCGGTGCACAAGGCTCGTTTGAGCGTTTGGAACGCTCTTTCTTGTTTCTCTTCCCAGTCAAAGGCCACACCTTTCTGGGTTAGGGTTGTAAGAGGCTTCGCTATTCGTGAGAAGTTCTGAATGAACCTGCGGTAGTAGCCAGCGAGACCTAGAAATTGGCGAATTTCTGTAGGAGTCTTCGGTGCTGACCAGTTCTCAATGGCCTTAATTTTGGATGGGTCCACGTGGATTCCCTCTTCGCTTACCACGTGTCCTAAGAATTCGACTCTTCGGATCAAAAATTCACATTTCGAGAACTTCGCATAAAGTTTCTCTTTTCGTAATATCCCTAGAACTTGTCGCAGATGATCGCCATGCTCTTTCTTACTTCGGGAGTAGATCAGGATGTCGTCAATGAAAACGATGACGAACTGATCCAAGTAAGGTCGGCATACTCTATTCATCAGATCCATGAAGACTGCGGGCGCATTGGTCAATCCGAATGGCATCACCACGAACTCGTAATGTCCGTAACGAGTTCGGAAGGCGGTCTTCGGCACATCCTCCTCTAGCACTCGTAACTGGTGATACCCGGACCTCAGATCAATCTTAGAAAAATAGTTCGCCCCTTGCAGTTGGTCGAATAGATCATCTATGCGTGGTAGGGGATAACGATTTTTGACCGTCAGTTTGTTGAGTTCTCTATAGTCGATGCACATCCTGAACGATCCATCTTTCTTTTTCACAAATAACACGGGTGCTCCCCAAGGTGAGAAGCTCGGTCTGATGAATCCTTTTCCCAGTAGTTCATTCAGTTGACTGGATAGCTCTTGCATCTCTGCCGGGGCTAATCGATAGGGTGCTTTGGCTACTGGGGTAGCTCCGGGAATCAGATCGATTCTGAATTCGACTTGTCTTACGGGTGGTATCCCTGGAAGGTCCTCGGGGAACACATCGGGAAAATCGCAAACGTCGGGCACATCCTTGATGTCCCGGACTTCTCGTTTCACGTCTACAACATGTGCAAGAAATGCGTGACACTCCTTTCGTAAGTGCTTCTGAGCTTGGATACTTGAGATGATTCTAAGAGTGGTACTAGGTTTGTCGCCCAAGACAAGGAAGGTTTCGCCGGTTGGCAGATTAAGGCGAACGGCCTTATCGTAACATAGAATGTCCGCACGATGTGAACTCAGCCAATCCATGCCAATGATGACATCGAAACTCTTAATCGAGACTGGCATGAGGTTGATTTGAAAGGGATTATCGTTTAGAGTTAGGGTGCAGTTTAAGTATATCTCTTTAGTGCCTTCAGTTTTCCCGTTGGCCATTTCTACTATGAACGATTCACTTAATGATTGTGGTATTGGTTTTAGCATGCTTTTAAAGTCGTGACTCACAAAACTCCTTTCCGCTCCACTATCAAACAAAATGCATGCATACGAGTTATCGAGAAGAAACGTACCCGTAACAACAGTAGGGTCCGCAATGGCTTCATCTTGTCCCATTGCGAAAACTCGGCCTCTTCCGCCGGTATTCCTGTTGTTTGCCTTCGGGCAGTCCTTACGGTAGTGCCCTGTGCTCCCGCACTCAAAGCAAGCGCGGCTTACCCCGGTATTAGCAGTGGGGGCGGATTGTTGGGTTGGCTCCTTGCAATAGCAGGCTGTATGACCCTTCTTATTGCACCTGGTGCATTGAAGGCCATGACAGAGACCGTGATGGTGGAAGTTGCACTGGTTACATTTCGGTAGCTTTCCATTGTATGAACTTGTGGGGGCAGAGTTGGTAGGTACAGTAATAGCGTGGGTCGCTATCACTTGTTGTTTCTTGGGGTTCTCCTGGAGGATTTGTCCCCTCCTCTTGTTCCAAGGCCTACTCTGTCCCTGAGCCTCCCTAGGTGGATTTGCGGCTGTTGTGATGGTACTCTGTTTCGCTCCGTGATCGATGAGTCGTTGCGCCAGGCGTTTAGCGCTGTTGTAGGTGATAGGGTTGGAGGCTAGGACATGCCCTTGAATCTGGGGTGACAACCCCCAAATGTACCTTTCGACCTTCTTTGATTCTGGGTTGACCATGGTAGGGCACAAAGCAGCGAGATCGTTGAACCTAGCTGTGTAAGCGACTAGGTCAGACCCGACCATTTTCAAATTCCAGAGTTCCTGCTCAAGCTTTTGCACTTCACCCCTTGGGCAGTATTCTTCCAGTAGTAGTACCTTCAGTTCTTCCCAACTCATGGCGTTAGCGACAGTGAGCGTCACTGAGTTCACATGGCTTTTCCACCAAGTGAGGGCTCGATCTATGAAGGTGCAAGCAGCGAACTTAACCTTGCTTGTTTCTTGGCACGAGCAGATCTCGAAGACCGTTTCGGTCTTTTCGAACCATTGCATTAGTGCAATGACTCCGCCACTGCCATTAAAAGTCTTTGGCTTCGAGTTGGAGAACTCCTTGTAAGTACACTCTCTAACATGGCCCTGGCCGGTGCCACTATTGGGATGATTCGTGCTGCTTCCTGTACCTCCATTGGCATTGGAGTTTATTTGAGAGAGGGCTGCTGCTACTGCTGCTGTGATAGCAGCCTGGACCATTGCCGGATCATAAGTTAGTGGTGGAGGTGGTGGTGGGGTTGCGTTGGTACGTGCTGATCTACGAGGAGGCATTGCTCTGTCAAAAGGAAAAATGAGATATTATGAGTTTTGGTGGTTGTGAGTTGAATGATATTGAGTTAACTGCCTTAAATAGATTAAGAATTTGGTTTGATCAACAATGGGTTTTGAGCTTGATTTAATAACGTTTGAATGGATGCACTTATGAGTTGAACGGAATACACATATTTAAAACCAGAAAAGGGGGGGGGGGGTATGCCCTATATATATAAAACATATAGTTGTGTTACATCCGAGTTTAGACAAAACTTTTTGACCTTTCTAAAGGTCTCCGATTACAGAAAGTTTTAACGAAAAGAAAATTCTTATCCGAAGTCCTAATTTATAACAAAATTTGAAATCCTGGCAGGCACTACTTGCGACGTAGGTTGCGCTTGGAGCTTGACTCCGCATCTGATTGCTTCGATTCCATTAGGCGTCGATCAAAAGCGGCTTGTTGCTCCCTTAACTCGGCTAGGGCTGCAATTATCTGTGCCTGAAATGCCTCAGACTGGAGTTGAACATTATCTTGTATCTTGTCCAGCCTACGGATATCGGAAGTGTGAACCTGCACTTCCACGTTGATATCCCGGAGTCGGCTTGCTTGTACTCCGGACTGATAGGACTGATTGGCTAACTTACCCACCATTACCGGGAGTGCTCGATCAGCCGAACTGCCACCGCGGACATCGTAGAAGTCCCGACACATGCCATAGGGAGGGCGTATGCCTTGTTGTTGGCTCCAATGATGTAGGTGACTTCCCCAGACGGGAGTGGGTCCTTGGAAGTTCCTCACATGGACAGGAGGTTGAATGGGTGGTGGATCGATCACTTCAGGCTCTGAGTCAGTACCGGAGTCATCACCCAATTCTATGGGTTCCTCATCCTCTTCTGGATCATCTTCGATCCATCCTCCGTTGCCTTGGTTGGGAAAGTAGGGGTCATTGGGGTGGTGAAATCCAGCCATTTGACTGTACGAGAAATAGGGTCATAAGAATTGAATAAAGTCGGAACATGTACAACATGTAAATTAGTTCAGATAGCAAATACTCCTATAGTATTTAATTTATTATGTTTGATTCTAATAACGGTTTGGTAAGTTTTTTTTTTAAAATTGGTTGTCCACTGCAGACACCCCTCGGCACACGTTAGTCGGCTCTCGGACAAATATAGTTGATCAGGCTATATCCTTCCCAGTTCCGATTACGTGTCCCAAGGCGTACCTGTACTGTACAACTCATTAATAATACTTCTAATATGGTACGATGTGGAACTGTTATTTATTACTAAATGAATGCATGCTTACTTTACAAAAACTAAATAGATTTAATTTCAAAAGTATGACTCTTCTCAGAGTGTTTTTGCCCAGTTGAGTTTATAGTTGTATAAAAAAAAATGGTTTTGATATACTTAATTCACTATAAACGAAGCTCTGATACCAATCTGTCACACCCCCAAACCAGAACGGCGGAATCGTTCGGGGGCGGAGGACGTCATATTCAGTATCATAACAGTTCATAGAAAGGAAAGTACACACCACCATAATATAAATATGTTTGAAAAGTTTACATGATTGTAGGTGTTACATGTTTACAAAAGAAATCAAATATAAAATGGTGATACAAAATATGTTACTAACGCCAGTGCGTTAGTCTTCAGAAGTAGTTGCTACCTGGCTAGCGGTTTCCTGTGAATACAAGTTATTTCAAAGAAAAAGTGTCAACATTTAAGTTGGTGAGTTCATAAGTGGTGATTTTGAGAAGATGTATGCCATTCGAAAGTGTTTGCATATTTTCCAAAAAAACCCTTATTTTCCTATAAAAGTATGAAATGCATATGAATGTTCGCGATGTAAATTGCAACTAATTGTACCGAGAAAATCCCTTATTTTCCTATTAGTTGTTTGTTTTGTATACAAGAAAAACCCTTATTTTCCTGACATAACTGACAGTCTTTAAGACCGAAAATCGCAAGCAAGCGACGTGCTCGAAGGTGTGGCATAGTTTTATATAATAAAACTATACGAAGATCGCATTTGTTAGATGAAGAATAGTTTTAATAGCTACTCTTTCATAAAAGCATAATACCATAATAATTGTATATCCGATGAGTTTTATAACCATACTAAACATAATATGCCTGTAGCGACGTTCTTCAGGCGTCGTAGCGTTATGACAACTGTCACCCCAAAAGACGGACTGTAGCTAACAGTCAGGGCGCGGGATCATGACTTCCCGTATAGATCTATACACATTTGACACGTTCTCCGAACGGGAGACTCTGGTTATAGACAGGACTTGCAGCATTATTTTCTAATAAAGAAAGTAACGTTTGAAGATATACACGACTCATGGATTCTCAACTAAGTCCGTAATAAGGTAGTAGTTTGTATGCAATGTTTAACCTCTTTCACAATGTTTGACAAAGCATAATCATAAGTTTTTTTGAATGCATGAAATGACTTAGTAAAGAATGTTACCCTTGATATGATGTGTTTGTATGTAAACGTATAAATAAAACATATTTCTATTTATAAACATATTATATCCCAAAGAGGGTAAAGCTGTGTTGTGAGGGGTTTTGTATCATAATAACTTCACAAGATAGTTAAAACAACAGTATGAAAAGTATATCAAAAGGTTAACGTTTCACACGAATTTAGTCATGTGTTAACTTGTATTCCTCCCCAAAAAGAGTATAAAACATTTAAAATGTATTTAAAGAGTGTTCAAAGGGGATATGAACTCACCTGATAGTTTGAAGATTTCGAGGTGGAAAACCGGGCAGAGTTTCGTCTAGGGAAACTGATTTTTCTCGGGATTCTCGGGAATCTCGGGAGTAGAATCGAGCCTCGGGACTTGAGCCAAAATGACCAGAGCTTCGGGTTTGAACGGACACGGAAAATGAGGAAATGCTGAGAGAGAGAGAAGAGAAATGAACCCTTTCTTTGGAAACCTTCGCATTCTATTTATAGGAAGGCAGGTCTGCCTCGGTACGCGGGGCGTACGCTCGTACGCGCTGCGTACGCGTACGTCATGCATGACCGAAGCCTTGACTGCCTCGGTTCGGATGGGACGGGTTCTTGGGTTCTCGGGTCGGATGGGACGGGTTGCTGGGGAGGTGGGTCGGATGGGACGTCGGGTCGGATGGGACGTCGGGTCGGACGGGTCGGACGGGTCGGACGGGTCGGCTTCCTCGGATATGGCGACGTGGACGATCCGAGGCCAATCCTCTCGGTTACGCGGGGCGTACAGGAGTACGCAGCGCGTACTTCGGAGAAGGACGCTGACTCCTCTTCGGATAATATCCGAATTTTGAATTAAATAAATAATTAATTTATTTAATAAACTTCAAAAATCCATATCTTCTTCATACGAACTCCGTTTTCGATGGTCTTTATATCCACGCGTAGGTGAGACTACGATCTACAACTTTCGTTTAGACTCCGTTGGCAAATTCCAAACTTATTTTTTTTATTATTTATTTTATAACTAATCGTTTTTAAGGAATTTCTTTGAAAAATCATAACTTTCTCATGCGAAGTCAGATTTGGACGTTCTTTTTGTGTACGCTCACGGTTTAATGTTATCTATGACTTTCATTTAGATACCTAAGGCTAAATGTTATCGTATTAAAACTTTGCATTTTTCGTTTGATCGGTGTTGTCGGTTTTGACAGAAATCTTAGAATGGTCATAGCTTCTTCGCCATAACTCAGATTTTAGTGTTCTTTATTTACTTGGAATCTTTAAGACGATATCTACTACATAGCGTACTCCAAATCAGAGCTTTTGAATAATTCATTTATCGATGGTATTCCCATTACATTCAAAAGGGGTTACAAGACTCGGTTTATAATGTCCGGGATAACGGGTTGTTACATCCTGGAAGATCTTCGGGAAACACGTCCGGAAATTCACACGCTACCGGAATGTCTTGGATGTTAGTTTCTTCTTTGGTCTTGTCCACTATGTGAGCCAAGAACGCTAAGTTGTTCTTTCGCAGATGTTTTTGTGCCTTGATGCACGAGATAAGACGAAGATTCGTGCTAGGTTTGTCTCCGTAAATTACTAGGGTTTCGTGATTTGGGAGACGAAGGCGAACGGCCTTCTCGTGGCACAAAATCTCAGCATGGTGGGGGCTTAACCAATCCATGCCGATAATCACATCAAAACTCCTAATTCATACTGGCATTAGGTCTATTCGAAAGACGTGCTGGTTAAGGGTTAGGGTACATCCAGTGTAGATTTCCCTAGTGGATTCGGTCTTCCCATTGGCCATTTCCACCGTATAGGTTTCATTTAGCTTTTGGGGTTGTTGTTTTAATAAATGTTTAAACTTCTCGCTTACGAAACTTCGCTCCGCTCCGGTATCAAATAAGATGCATGCATAAGTGTGGTTTAGGAGGAACGTACCAGTCACAACTGCGGGGTCCTGAACTGCATCACTCTGACCCATAGTCAGCATTCTTCCTGCTCCTCTGTTTCCTGAGTTGTTGTTGTTGTTAGGGCAGTCTCGACGGAAATGTCCCGTCCTTCCACACCCGAAACAGGTGTGGCTAGGCCCTGCGTTGTTGCCGCCGGCATTGGTGTTGTTGATGTTGCGGTGGTTGTTGTTGTTGTTCGGGTTGTTTCCCTGACTCTGGTTCTGAGAAGGATAAGTCCTGCAGAACTTTGCAGTGTGTCCCCTTCGGTTGCAACTGGTGCAATGGAACTCCCTACATTCTCCTTGGTGATGGAAACCGCACTTGTTGCATTTGGGATGATTGCCGGAATAGGGTCTTGAAGCATTTGAAGCAGCTGAGGCTGGAGCATGTGAGGTGACTGGAACCGGCGCAGTAACAGCGTTAACTGCCACTGTTTGTTGCCTTTTTGAGGTCTCGGGGCCCTGACGCCCCTTTCTTTTGTGGTTCCATCCCTTCTTACCATCCCCCTCCTTCTTCTTCTCGGTCTCCACTGGTTTTTCGCCCTTTTTGTGGTTATGATCATATAGCCTCTTTGCCAATCTCTTCGCGCTGTCAAACGTTTCAGGGTTAGCAGCTATCACATTCCCTTGAATGGGGGATGTCAGTCCCCAGATGAATCGTTCAATCTTCTTTCCCTCTGATGTGATCATACCCGGGCACAACTGGGATAGTTCGCTGAATCTCGATATGTAAGCATCGATGTTCCCATTCTGCACCGTGAGATTCCACAGCTCCTGCTCCATCTTCTGTATTTCACCTCGGGGGCAGTACTCAGCCGTCAACATCTCTTTCATTTCTGTCCAGGGTATAGAGTTGGCAACAGGAAGTGTCATAGCTTCTATGTGACCATTCCACCAAGTGAGTGCTTGGTCCACAAAAGTGCAGGCCGCGAACTTCACCTTCATCTGCTCGGGGCACTCGCATATCTCGAACACCGACTCTACCTTCTCAATCCATCGCTTTAGAGCGATCACTCCCCCAGTGCCGTTGAAAGTTCGGGGTTTAGCGTTCGCAAAATCCTTGTAGGTGCACGTTTTAGTGAGCCCTTGGTTCGTCCCATTGTTCGAACTTCCGGATCCTTGCCCGTTACCTCCTCCGTTGTTCCCTCGGTGAAGTTGTGCCATAGCTGCTGTGACTGCAGCGGACACGGCTGCCTGGAAAGCAGTGGAGTCAACTTCGGGCGGGGTTGGTTCGGGATTTCCGCGAGTAGGTCGGAGGGGCATCTTTTTGTCACGAAACGGAGAGATGTTGAGTGTACGTGGTTTCGGTGAGGTTGTGATCCTACTAACTAGGGGTATGGTACGGACTTAAGTACTTCTATCATTTAGCACACAATCCTAGATTCGCAACACATAGCAAACACGTAAAAGTTCACTAATGTTATCCTATGTCTCTTCCACTATTGCAGACTAAACATACATTCTCTTTTTGGTGTTAAGGGGTATAGTTTTAGGTTTCCTAGCTATCCCGAGCTCATCAAGACGTGTGTTAGTTTTACTTTGGAGAGAATGTAGTTGATCAGGCTACATTCACTCCTTGGTATCACTAAGAACAGTCCTGAGTTAACCGAGATACCAGCATTATGGTGTTTGATTCAGCGTTAGGTCCTTACTCCTAATGCAAGCAAGTGTATTTTATTTACTTGTTTTGTTCAGAGTTATGTTAGTCCTTCTTTTTGGTTTATAGTTGCATATCAATGTATGGCTCGACATGCTAGTTCACTATAAACAAAGCTCTGATACCAACCTGTCACACCCCCGAACTAGACGGCGGAAACGTCCGGGGGCTGTCGTGACTCAATTGAATACCATAACATTGAATATATATGAAACATAACAACATTCGTCACCATTCATCAACATAGTACAACCAGTAGTGTTTACATATCTTACATTGTTTAAACATTACATTCCCCAAAAATTAATTTGTTCAATTCATACAAAAATCAACTGCAACCGTCACTGAATATGATTTCCCTTGATTCACTGGTTCCCTGAGAATACAAGTATTTTGAAAAACGTCAACATATGAAATGTTGGTGAGTTCATAAGTAGTGTTTGAAATTGAATGTTTATATTGCTTGAAAAACCACCAGAAAATCCGATATTTTCTGAAAAGAAAAGCTTTCGAAAACGTTTGTGAAGATCCATAGGTATGCTTGTTTGTTTCTATACTTGTAAAAAAAATGTTCATTGAAAATGTATGCGTTTCAAATCTATATGTAATAAAAACCCTAGGGAAACCCGATGTTCCCCTAGTTCTTTTGGAATCCATTAAGTTGCGTTGAAACCATTACGAAAATAGCAGTGTCAGTCCCAGGCGACGTTGGAAGGTTCTCGAGCAATGATTATTTACTACAAACCTGCATTACACAAACGCCCAGTTTATAGTTATACTAACGAACCCGAAGGCGTCGTCCGTACTAATCACGTTATCCAATCGCCCGGACTAAGTGTAGTCCCACATCCGAAGAGAAAGAGGTCACGAAGACCCCGGTAACTCCATTAGCCGGTTGGGGATAAAATGTACGAGGGGTCCCCGACCCGCCTCGCATGAAATGTAGACTTTACTAGCAATACCAAAGGACCCTTGGGGACCAGTAGTATACAAGCCATTGAAAGTCCATTTACGTTGTGTCAGATCGGTAAAACCCAACACTCCGTAAAAAAAATGTCTTCGGGCCTTAAGATCAGGTCATTGGGCTAGCTAGGCTCAACGAACAAGATTTTACACTTGTGGGGCCCAAAGATGGTGCGTAGACGTCTGTGCACACTCGCATGTTTATGTATTACCAAATGTTACTTGTATGATTCGTAGTGTCGAAGAGTTAGTAGTTGTAGATTTCCATTGGCTCGAGACCGAGCCAATTCGTTTAACAACGACTTTTGGTATTGTAATGAGTTGTATTTCGTTGATATTCGAGGTGTCATTATTTGATCAAATTGTACGTATTGAATTAGCCTTGAAATATTTCTGTTTTCAGCCCCTCATTATTTGTAAAATTTACATTTTTAACCCTTTTATTTGCAATATTTACCGGTTTGGTCCTTAAACTATTTTTCTTGACATTTTAACACCAAAAATTATTGAAATTAATATTTTTCAGCATATTTTTCATAGAAAACAGTTTAAGTCCCTGAAAATGCAGTTTTTCTCGGTTTTAGCCCATCTTTTCGCAATTTTGACAATTTTGGCCCAAATTGGAAAATTTTTGCAACTTTGGTCCTTTTTAAATTTGGAAAGCATTTTAAACCTTTGAAAAGGATTTGGAACACTTGTAGTCCACTGTTTTACAGAAAGTTACAGTTTTGGCCCTCCAAAACAGAAAAATTAGCATAATGGGCCTCCTTGGGCCGAAATTTTCATTTTTAGCCCAATAAGCTTGAAATTTATGTTTTTAATCCTCTAATTGAATATAATTCCAGAAATAGTTCTATGGAAACTGTTTTGGCACATTCCAACCATCAGAATCTGTGAAATGTCAATTTGGGCCCTTATTTTTGCATTTTTCACATTTTAGGCCCAAAATTTGTGTTTTTAACCCAAAGAAAATTATTACTAAACCACTTAGCCACTTTTCTTGAAGCACTTGGTGTTTAGAAATATATTTGAAGCTAAAATCATTTAACACAAGATATATCTCGGTTTTGATGAGTTTTAAGGCTAGATCCAACATAAAAACACATAAAAGCATACATATAAGCATGGAAATCATACAAGGCATACAAAACACATATAGATCTACACTTTCACTTGTATTCCCCCCCCCCCCCACAAAACTCATAAAAACAGAAAATAGGGGGTATGAAGCTCACCTTGGGTGTGGTTTCGGTTTTGGAGAGAAGATGGGAGAAAAATGAAGTGATTTTTGGTCTTAGCACCCTTTGATGAAGATTTCGACCTCTAGGATGCAAGATCACAAGAGTGAATGAATTTAGAAGAGATTTTAACAAAATGAAGTAGCTAGATCATGGATTAGTCATCAACTTACCTTAGATGATGATTTTTGGTGATGGATCTTTCTTGTGAGCCCTTGATTCACGAAATTTTTGAAGAAGGGGGAAGGAGATGTTCTTCAAGATTTAGAGAGTGTAGGATAGCTTTTTGTGAGTGTGTGTGTGTTGTGTTTGGCCGAGAGTGAGAGAGGAGAGAAGAAAGAAGTGATCTTGATATGATGCTTGCTTGGAAACATGAGTTATGTGCATGGAAGTCCAACATGTAAAAGTGAGGTGGCAACCCAAGGTCAACTCTCCCTTTTTCCTTGGGCTTGGGCCGAGAATGGGGAGAGAAGAAAGGATTTTTGGGCTTTTTGCCCCTAAGCCCAACATTAGAGGTAGTTTGGGTGCTTATTAGCCTTATAAAATAAAATTGTGATTTTTATGCTTTAATGAGCTAGGTTAGATTAAATTATGGACCAAAGTTTGTGATTTATTTCATTCTAGGCCCAATATGACCCAAGATGTTGAAATAATTTAGTGTGGGTCCAATTAGAGCCCATTTAGGGTTCTAAGCCCATGATAGTCCAATTGGAAGCTTATTGGTCCATTTGGATCCAATAGGGGAGTCCTAATTCAAAATGGACTTAGCAAGGACTTTTAGGGTTTCCAATTGTTTGATGACTATTTGTAGTTCTAGCATGTTGTATTTACTTGAAGTTTTTGATTCATATTAACTTGGATATATAGATTACATGGTTCAAAATTTACAGTTGTGACAAGTATTTAGAATAATTAAAACGGTTGATTAAGGGGTATGAAACTCACTTGAAAGTTTGAAGATAGCGAGATGGAAAATCGGGCAGAGTTTCTTCTCGGGAAACGGATTTTCCTCGGGATTCTCGGGAATCTCGGGAGTAAAATTGACCTTCAGGACTTGAGCCAAAAAGACCAGAGCTTCGGGTTTGAACGGACACGGAAAACGAGGCAAAGTTGAGAGAGAGAGAAGAGAAATGAACCCTTTCTTTGGAAACCCTCGCATCTTATTTATAGTTAGGCTGGTCTGCCTCGGTACGCGGGGCGTACGCTCGTACGCAGCGCGTACGCGTACGTCATGCATGACCGAAGCCTCGACTGCCTCGGTTCGGATGGGACGGGTTGCTGGGTACGCAGGTCGGATGGGACGTCGGGTCGGATGGGACGTCGGGTCGGACGGGTCGGGGCTTCGGACAGGTCGGACGAGTCGGTTTCCTTCGGATAGCGCGACGTGGACGATCAGAGGCCAATCCTCTCGGTTACGCGGGGCGTACAGGAGTACGCAGCGCGTACCTCGGATGAGGACGCTGACTCCCCTTCGGATAATATCCGAATTTTGAATAAAATAAATAATTAATTTATTTACTAAACTTCAAAAATCCATATCTTCTTCATACGAACTCCGTTTTCGATGGTCTTTATATCCTCGCGTAGGTGAGACTACGCTCTACAACTTTCGTTTAGACTCCGTCGGCAAATTCCAAAATTTTTTTTTATTATTTATTAAAAATCCATCGTGTTTAAGGAATTTCTTAGAAAATTCATAACTTCTTTATTTGATGTCGGTTTTTGCCAGACTTTTTACCGCTGGAATACCATTGTCGAGACCTTCGATTCTCGTTTAGGTCATTCCGGCCAAAAGTCGCTCGATCTCCGATTCGAGTTTTTAGTTGTCTACTGCTAAGCCGAACTTGGAAAAATCATAACTTCGCTATATGAAGTCGGATTTGGGCGTTCTTTTTACGTACGATCATGGTTCAAAGACATTTAATCATAGAAGGAAATTAAGTGGAACTTACTTATACATTTTATTATGAAAGTAACTTTTTATTATTCAGAAGTGGTTACAATACTTGACCCATTTTGGTCGTTACAAAGAGTTGAAATATCGGGTTGTCACAGTTGCATTAGGTAAAACCCTAATGTAACATGACTCTTCATTTCTCAATCCATGGGTTAACTCCATGGAGCATCCATGGAGCATCCTATGGGTGGAACCCAACTTGATAATCCATGGAGCCTTTTAGCCCACTATATAAGATATGGAAGACTTACATAATCTACCCATGTATATATTTAATTAGTTATCTTTTTGATCACTTAATTAATTCTAAATTAATTCTTGATCAAAACTAATTAAATAATATTATTAATATATTAGAACATATAATATATTAATAAACCATATGTGTTATTTCTCTCATTTAGTTTATCCAATTGCATGGTGCCATGTAACCCAAATGGACCATGTCGGGTCGGGTCAAGTACATACCAGAAATAGTTATGGACTTAGACGCCTTATCCAACAGTTAGAGGATCCTGGATTTGAATAATTGTTTTGAAAACTTGTTGATTGTTTTTTTGAGAATTAATGATGAGACATATGTTTTATGAGTTTTAAAATTGAAAAATCTGGTTTGAAAAATTATGTCATTCCAAGTTGGTATCAGAGCCTTGGTTTGAGGGACTCGAATACACCTACGGGCATATCTTGACTCAAACTGAGGATTTGAGAAAAGTTTTCAAAAAGAAACAATTATTCTAAAAAGAGTAAAAGATTCCAGAAAAAGCGGAAAAGAGCAGTGTGTACAATCAGCTAGTGCCCGAATGGTGATTTCCGAAAATACCCTTACGTTATGTGTTATGAGATGTGTTATGCATGCTAGGGTTGGATAGGTATTCATATTGAGGACTAGAGTGGCCTGATTTGTGATGCCTTAGCCTAGGAGTTACTGCTACTGTGAATTACTTCGAGTGTGAGTAGGTAGCAGAGAGGAGCTTATGATAGGTCTACTGGGGGGTAGCCTACGCCCAACAAGATATAGAGTACTTGTGATCTAGAATCCTAGGAGGAGGACTTGGGGTGAAAACTGATGTGGTGTGGAAGGTAGTATAGGGCCCGTACTACTGGAAACACTAGATCAGTGAGCAGCCCAAGTAGGGTTGAGTGATTAAGTGCGAGAATACTCGAGTGGGTCTCCAAATTCTCTTATGTTGTGTTTCAGAGAAATCATGATGGGTATGCGCCACAACCCAGAGAGCAGCAGTGTTAGCGATGATGAGATTCGCAGGATGATTCATGATGAGGTGGTTGCAGCCATTCGAGCTGAGATGCCAGAGATGTTTGGGTCTATCCAGACCACAGTGATTGAGATAGTTGACAACTGATACGTTGCTCTTACCGATGTTGTTGTTGTTACGGCCACCACAGCCGTCTTCGCTGCTAGGCCACAGGGGAGTGACTCGTTGCTGTATCGGGAATTCAGCAACACGAAGCCACAAGAGATTGAAGGGACTCAGGATATGATAGCCGCGATAAGATGGATCTCTGACATTGAGGGATGCTTCTACACATGTTCTTGTCTGGAGCTTCTGAGCGTATTGTTCGCATTGAACCAGCTTCGTTTGGGAGCGAAGGACTGGTGGAAGTTTGTGAGATGTGACTCTACTACTGCAGAGCTTACCACGATGACTTGGGAGAGGTTCACCAATATGTTTTGAAACGAGTACGTTCCCCAGGTAGAGAGGGAACGGTTGCAACAGGAGTTCTTGTGCCTTAAGCAGGGGACTGAGTCTGTGACTGTGACCACCCGGATGTTTCATGAGAGGTCGTTGTTTTGCCCTGAGCACGTGTCTTCTGAGCAGGAACATATGAGCCGATATCTGAGCATTCTGAGGAGAGACATTCATGAGTTCGTGGCGAAGTCGACAAACCGAACATTTGCCGAGCTCCATGCAAATGCTCGGAAGAGGGAGATTGAGCTAGAGACTCAGGCCAGGGAGGAGGCGGAGTCTCAGAAGAGGGATAGCAGGCCGGCAGAGTCTCAGCCGGCAGCCAAGCAGGCAAAGCCCGCTGATCCGAGATAGGGAGGTCAGAAGGGCTGCACTTGTGGGAAGTGCGGCAAGAGCCATGATGGGGTGTGCAGAGCAGGTGTGTGTTACAAGTGTGGGAAGGAGGGGCATATCGCGAGGGATTACCCCAAGGGATTTTCGGTTTGCTTCCATTGCTACCAGACTGGCCATAGGAAGGTCGAGTGCCCGCAGTTGCTTCAGGGATCAATGCAGTGATCTATGCCTCCTGCTACTCAAGCTCCAGAAGGTCCGCCAGTGAAGGTGTAACATCCCAAAAATCGAGGCCAAAAATTTCATTTTAAATTTAGTGATTTATAAATAAACTTGCCAAGACATTGCTAAAATCATATCAATACATAAAACCGTAGTATCATATCTCAAAAACCATATCATCTGAATGTAATAAAATATCAGAGTAGAATCCTAGAAAACTCTAAGCGGAAATCATATGTGCATGTGTGATGCGCTGCTACCCTTCCAGCTCCTTCCCCTTGGACGAAGAGGTACCTGAAACCAAAACTGAAACTGTAACACAAAGCTTAGTGAGTTCCCCCATCAAACCACATACTATACAATCACACAGCCTACATACTGTCGGGCAATTCTAGGGTGCCCGACCTACCCGGTACGGCCATTCTGTGGTGCCGACTTACTTGTGTCAAGCCATTTTAGGGTGCTGACCTACCCATGTCAAGCTATTCTGGGGTGCTGACCTACCCGTGTCAAGCCGTTCTGGGGTGCTGACTTACCCATCGCTCCTAACAACCGAACCTCGGGGACTATTCCACCCCTACTACTACTAACACATATATCATAACATAAACATACTATCAGACATATCTGGGGTGTCCGAATGTAACAACCCGAAATTGTCCATCGCCGAAAACCCGTTCTACCCGTAAAAATTCATCGTTTATCAATTCGTTCCGATTTTGTTTTGGGTTAAATTATTTAAACTTATATATTTATTATAATCTAATGAGTGTCCAAACCCCTTAGGAACTCATGAAATTAGAAATTTTAGAAACATCCTCACCGGGTTACGGAAACTTAATCGGGTGTGACCAAAAGCCCCGTTTAATGTCGGTATCTAGTAGAATTCCACCGTGTCCAAATTTTGAGACCTATTTAAACGTGTTCAAACTTTCATTTGAAGCTTTTGCTTCCTCTCTCTACTCTCTCTCTAACCTCTCTCCTCAAACCAAGTTTAAGGGTCCAAAATCATCAAATTTAAGCTCCAAATCACCAAGGTAACTACCCTAACTCCTAGTATAACATCTCAGGCCTTCAAATTCGAGTTCAAATCATGGAATAGGACCATATTCATGAGTTTACGGCCCTAGAACAATCCTAGGCCGTGAACTCACATAAATTGGGTTTTAGAGCCCAAAAACCCTTCCAATCGACCTTTGGAGCTTAGATATGGCTTAATGGCTAAATGGAATGGACTTAGAATGCCTTAAACATGGATTTTGAAGAGTGAACATGGGTTTACTGCCTAAGAGCATGCTTGGGCCGTAAACTCATATAAATGGGGTTTTTATGCCCTTAAACCCTTCCAAAACTCCATTGAAGCCTAGATATGAAGTGTAGAATATTGGATTTGGCTTTCGAACACCTTGAACATTAATTTAGAGGAGTAAACATGAGTTTACTGCCCAAGAACATGCTTGTGCCGTAAACTCATTATCATGGGGAGTAAACTCCTTTTTAGTGTGTTGAAATGCCATTTACACACACCATAAGCCTTGGGATAAATTCTAGAACTGACTACAATCAAGATTTGGACCTTAAAACATATTATAACACCCTTACAAGGAGTTCATAGCCATGAGGAGGTTCATGGGCCATAAACTCCTAAATCCATGTCTAAAGTCCCCTAAAAATTGATACACGGCATGGAAAAATTATTACAATCACATGTGATTGTTTAAGGAGCAAAACATTAAGGATTTGGTATGAGGAGGGAGTTTACGACCGTAAACTCCATGTTTACTGCCGTAGACTCCAATAAATGGTCCATAATTATGTTTAATCCATTCCAAGGCTCTAGATTTGATCCTAGCAAATTTTCCCAAGTGATATAAGACCATTTTGCATCATAAAACACCCCACCATGAGTTTATAGCCGTAAACTCATGGGGAGGGGGTCATTAGGGCCGAAATCTCTTGTGTGAGTTTACTCTTGAAGAGTAAACTCCATATCCAAGCCTTATGTGACTTCAAATGCCACCCTGGTCCTTCCAAACACTTGTAATGGGGTGTTTCCGCTACTAGAAGTGTTTGTCTCTACCAATTAAATAATATAAGTCGTAATTAGATACAAATGTGTATCATTTCATAATCCATAGGAACCTCGTGCATTTGCAAACCCAGAACCGACGTTTAGGATCCAAGCAGACACATTCCTCGTCCGGTGAGTTCATACCCCTATCCTTTTTCAATGGTTTTTCAATTTTTTCAGTAGGGGAATACAATCAAATTACAAATGTTTTCAAAACTTAACATTAATGTGTTTCAATGAATATCTGGCAAACTTATAAATATTATATGAATTTCAGTTAAGGAAATAACCAACCTAATCAAATTATTATGGGAATAATTTGGGGTTCTTTAGTTCTTGTTTCATCACGTACCGATATGTATACAAAGTTATTAGATAAACTATGTCTGATTCAGTTTATCTCCATTTCATTTGACTGTATTGCCAGATAGTTTCATTGTATGTATCTATATTCACTGTATTATGTTTCATAATCTTTTGTATGTTTGATATCGTATGAGAACCCTGTGAATAATTTAGTACTAGCATGTGAGTTTTGTCATTACCCTTTTGGGTTATCAGTAAATCCTCCCCGGAAGTGTAACCAGAGTCTCCTGGAGGGAGAGCGTGGAATTTGTGAATAGATTTATTTAGGACTGACAATCCGACACCTAATTGGTAGCTACAATTAGGCGGGCACACCTGCGGTGACAAATTATGGATATCGTCCGACGTCTGACAAGCATCAAGGAGGTCTTGTTGTCGTATCAACATGGTTACCCGACTCACAATACGTATTAATATAAGTTTATTCACGACTTGGGTTTGGTTTTGGATTTGCCTCAATTTCATATCTACTTTCTGTTTATAGTTTCTATATCTAGTACGGGAAGTTAGTCCCATGGTTTTCTGTCTATTGATCTTATATCTAGTACGGGATGATAGTCCCATGATTTCAAACTATATCTAATATGTGATGATAATCCCATGGTTATGAATCTTTATCTAGTCCGGGATGGTAGTCCCATGGTTTTCAGTCTATATTTTCATGTATATCAAACTATCTTGTATCTAGTACGGGATGTGAGTCCCTTGGTTTTCAAACTACTTTTCAGTCTATATTTTCATGTATATCAAACTATCTTGTATCTAGTACGGGATGTGAGTCCCATGGTTTTCAAACTACTTTTCAATCTATATTTTCATGTATATCAAACTGTCTTGTATCTAGTACGGGATGTGAGTCCCATGGTTTTCAAACTACTTTCCATATATAGTTCACGTATATCAAACTAATTTATATCTAGTTCGGGATAGTAATCCCATGATTCTTAATATATAGTTTTATGTATTAAACTATACTCTGTGATATTCAACCGGTCTTACATTTAGGAAAATATGGGATTTTCCTGGGGTAAAATACAACATATAATCGAATTGGTAACAAGTGATAACTAAACTAACTTTACATAAGAAAATATGGGATTTTCTTGGATAACAACCCTTTTCGGAAAACTAAAGGAAACTGGTACATATTCAGAAAACAAACATCTAATGAACTCACCACCTTTATGCTGATTTTCAAACTACTTGTATTCTCAGGTCCGCATTAGACAGGTACACGGTGATCTCTTTTGGTGAATACGAAGTGTGTAGAAGACTCGTCTCATTTTGTTCATATATATAATATGTATCAAACTTGTACAATTTACTTTTGAAACAAATATAAACTTTCAAATATATGTAATGTAATGGTTGTTTACTTTGATTACTATGTGCACTGGATTTGATACTCAACGTGGAGTCAACCCCGCAAATGTTTCCGCCTTTGGTTTTCGAGGAGTGACAGATTGGTATCAGTGCCCTTGTTTATAGTGAACGGAGTATACCAAACTTTACATGGTATAAAACTATAAACACTAAAGGGCCTAAGTGCTCTGAACTAAAAGAATACCTCAAAATACAAGTATTTTCAAAAGTATACAAGTATACCGAACCGTCGAGATCCGTAACTACAAGTAGAACAAAACATAAGTAAATGGGTGTTGTACGCTGCGGTTAAACCTGGGCAGTTATGTAGTCGTTTATAGGATCAATATAGCCTGGCCAACTATATTCATTCGAGACACGACCAACATGTGCTTGGGAGTGACTGTGGTATGCGGCATACCTAAAACTTACCCAATACCCCAAACAACGAGTCGTCGTTGCAGTGAATCATGAAATACTATGGGAGTATTTCTCGAGTCAATCCTTTGTAGAAAATCCTCATATACGCGTTGTTCCTTGATAACTCTTTCCTGCTTTATCGCTTAATATGATGCTTTATCTGTCTTGATGAGATATCCCATGTTCCATATCTCTTGATTCAATTCAGAGGACTTATGATCCTCTTTTTCCTGATCTTTTTAGATCATGATGCCTCCAAGAAAGAGACCCAGCTCGAAGAACACCAACAACCCTCCGCCACCACCTCCTCCTGAAATTGACCCCGTGGTATTTCAGGTAGCTGTTATGGCCGCGGTGGCAGCTGCTATGTCTGAATTGAACACCGGTGGTTCTGGTGGTTCGGGAGGTGATACCCAAACCCAAAACCAAGAGAACAGTGAGGGACACGGAAAAGAGGGTTCCTATAAGGACTTCATGAATGCGAAACCCACATCCTCTGATGGCACCATAGGTGTCATTTCCCTCTCCCAATGGTTCGAGAAAATCGAATCAATCTTTGAAATATGTGCCTATTCGGAGTCTGACAAAGTAAAGTTCGCCGCCTGCATCTTCCTTGACAAAGCCCTGACTTGGTGGAACGGCCGAGTCAAATCCTTAACTCTACCTGTAGCAAATGCTATGGGTTGGGAAGCTATGAAGGAGCTTCTACTCGCAGAGTATTGTCCTCAGGGCGAAATACAGAAGCTAGAACACGAACTCTGGAACCTTAAGATGAAGGGTTCCGATATAGCTACTTATACTTCAAGATTCGATGACCTGGCACTACTCTGCCCTAGAATGGTTACTCCGAAAAGTAAAAAAGATGGAGAAATTCATCTGGGGGTTGACCCAACCAACAAAAGGGAATATCTTGGCTGCGAAGCCAGACACCTATGAAAGCGCTAAATGTCTTGCGCAAACCCTAATCGATCACGAAGAAAACTCTGATGAGGCGGCTACCACTCCCGAGCCAGTCACAAGTGGAGGTGGAAGTAAAAAGAAATTCTGGAACAAACGGAAGGCCCAAAGTACGCAAGGGTCTTTTAAGAAACAGCAAACAGTAGCAGTCCATGCTGCTACTACCCCTGTTGCTATTTCAACTGTCGAGTCCACGACCCAAACTCCTACCAGTGGATACACTGGTACCCTTCCTTGGTGCGGTAAGTGCAGCTACCATCACCGTATTCCTGGTCCATGTCGCGAAAGAATCTGTGACAATTGTGGCAAGAAGGGCCACCTTGCTCGAACCTGTAGAAAACCAACCAAATCAACAAACCAATCATCCGGAACGAGAATCAGTCCAGCCTGCTACAGTTGTGGCGAAGTAGGGCACTTCACAAGAAATTGCCCCAAAGCAGCAACAACTGGCAACACCGGAAGAGTCCTAGCAATAGGACGAGAGGAGACAACCGCTGATCCTACTATCGCCGTAGGTATACTCCTCTTTGACACCTCTTATACCTGCAACTCTTTTCGATTCCAGTACTAAAAGGGAAACCTGTAATCTATCTATTCTAACACCTTTCTAAAATTAACCCTTCGTTTGTAATCAAAAATGTGTACCGTCGAGACGGCTAACCAGTGAGATAGAGAACGCTAACTTCGTACCTATAGATTGTATTCTCAGTCCGGAGGATTATTCTGTTCCATTCGATTTAATGGAAAAACTTTTCACGAAATGCTTTGATGCTATGTTTGACATGTAATGACCGAGTCTCATTCATGTCGTTATTCTTGGTTTCGAAAGGGTCGTCCGTCTAGATCTTTCCCCCGACCCGACTCTCGTGATCTTTGGCATCAAACCTTCGCATCATTTTGTGAATTAAAGCTCCAAAAAGTTTTCCCTATAGGAATTGTCGCGCATACCTCGTTCCAGTGATCATCGGGAAACGAGAAGTTCGCAGCTCCTTTCCCTAAATGTCCTTCCCGAAGGATTCCTAAGAACTCCTTCCGAACATCTAGTCTAGTCTCGCACCGGCCTAATCTCTGGAACTACCTCGTAACCAAACCTCAGTAAGAAAGACATGTCCAAGATGGTGACCAAGGATTGTTTTGATCGCTACGAGTTAGTAGTGGTATCCTTCGGTCCAATCATTTTCCTTGATCATGTAACTAAGCAAAGAAGTCATACTCGTGAACCTTTCCAATAGCTAAAGCGATAGGGAATTAGTCGGCACCAGAGATACCCATAGAAACCTGTAGATTCTTGGGTCCCATCGACTATTATCGCAGACCTACCCATGAATTTCTTCTAGAACCATAAGACCCTTAGCTACTCTGCTCTACGAAGATGTGCCTTCGTGTTGGAGTGTCTGTCCTATTGAAGGCTTATTCCCAGAAAAGCATGATATGCTATGGGAAGTGTAAATACTTCCCTCGTGATACATTAGACCTTTCACGATCCTCATAGAATCGATTTCCACAACCTTCAAACTCCGAATGCCCTTAGAACTTAGTAGCATCCATCCGACACTTCACGTCTCGAATCCTTAGAAGTATCTACCCAACGAAACCCTAGTGATTCCTTTGAGGAGACCAAAGTCATCAAGGGTCGGAACCCCCATGGGAGAATCAATTGAGATCATAGATTGAGAGAGAGTCAATGTACGAAACAAAGTCACGTCCCGATATTGAGGGTTCACTGGAACGCCAAGCGGAGACCCGATTCCACTTGGGAGCGTAAAGATCCGAAGCAACAAATCCATTCATATCTCATTCCAATTCATGATCTGTATCTTAATCTTTGAATTTCGGGACGAAATTCCGTTTAACGGGGGGAGAATGTAACAACCCGAAATTGTCCATCGCTGAAAACCCGTTCTACCCGTAATAATTCGTCATTTATCAATTCGTTCCGATTTCGTTTTGGGTTAAATTATTTAAACTTATATTTTTGTTATAATCTAATGAGTGTCCAAACCCCTTAGGAACTCATGAAATTAGAAATTTTAGAAACATCCTCGGCAGGTTACGGAAACTTAATCGGGTGCGACCAAAAGCCCCGTTTAATGTTGGTATCGGGTAGAATTCCACCGTGTCCAAATTTTGAGACCTATTTAAACGTGTTCAAACTTTCATTTGAAGCTTTTGCTTCCTCTCTCTACTCTCTCTCTAACCTATGTCCTCAAACCAAGTTTAAGGGTCCAAAATCATCAAATTTAAGCTCCAAATCACCAAGGTAACTACCCTAACTCCTAGTATAACATCTTAGGCCTTCAAATTCGAGTTCAAATCATGGAATTGGACCATATTCATGAGTTTACGGCCCTAGAACAATCCTAGGCCGTGAACTCACATAAATTGGGTTTTAGAGCCCAAAAACCCTTCCAATCGACCTTTGGAGCTTAGATATGGCTTAATGGCTTAATGGAATGGACTTAGAATGTCTTAAACATGGATTTTGAAGAGTAAACATGGGTTTACTGCCCAAGAGCATGCTTGGGCCGTAAACTCATATAAATGGGGTTTTATGCCCTTAAACCCTTCCAAAACTCCATTGAAGCCTAGATATGAAGTGTAGAATATTGGATTTGGCTTTCGAACACCTTGAACATTAATTTAGAGGAGTAAACATGAGTTTACTGCCCAAGAACATGCTTGTGCCGTAAACTCATTATCATGGGGAGTAAACTCCTTTTTAGTGTGTTGAAATGCCATTTACACACACCATAAGCCTTGGGATAAATTCTAGAACTGACCACAATCAAGATTTGGACCTTAAAACATATTATAACACCCTTACAAGGAGTTCATAGCCATGAGGAGGTTCATGGGCCATAAACTCCTAAATCCATGTCTAAAGTCCCCTAAAAATTGATACACGGCATGGAAAAATTATTACAATCACATGTGATTGTTTAAGGAGCAAAACATTAAGGATTTGGTATGAGGAGGGAGTTTACGACAGTAAACTCCATGTTTACTGCCGTAAACTCCAATAAATGGTCCATAATTATGTTTAATCCATTCCAAGGCTCTAGATTTGATCCTAGCAAATTTTCCCAAGTGATATAAGACCATTTTGCATCATAAAACACCCCACCATGAGTTTACAGCCGTAAACTCATGGGGAGGGGGTCATTAGGGCCGAAATCTCTTGTGTGAGTTTACTCTTGAAGAGTAAACTCCATATCCAAGCCTTATGTGACTTCAAATGCCACCCTGGTCCTTCCAAACACTTGTAATGGGGTGTTTCCGCTACTAGAAGTGTTTGTCTCTACCAATTAAATAATATAAGTCGTAATTAGATACAAATGTGTATCATTTCATAATCCATAGGAACCTCGTGCATTTGCAAACCCAGAACCGACGTTTAGGATCCAAGCAGACACATTCCTCGTCCGGTGAGTTCATACCCCTATCCTTTTTCAATGGTTTTTCAATTTTTTCAGTAGGGGAATACAATCAAATTACAAATGTTTTCAAAACTTAACATTAATGTGTTTCAATGAATATCTGGCAAACTTATAAATATTATATGAATTTCAGATAAGGAAATAACCAAACTAATCAAATTATTATGGGAATAATTTGGGGTTCTTTAGTTCTTGTTTCATCACGTACCGATATGTATACAAAGTTATTAGATAAACTATGTCTGATTCAGTTTATCTCCATTTCATTTGACTGTATTGCCAGATAGTTTCATTGTATGTATCTATATTCACTGTATTATGTTTCATAATCTTTTGTATGTTTGATATCGTATGAGAACCCTGTGAATAATTTAGTACTAGCATGTGAGTTTTGTCATTACCCTTTTGGGTTATCAGTAAATCCTCCCCGGAAGTGTAACCAGAGTCTCTTGGAGGGAGAGCGTGGAATTTGTGAATAGATTTATTTAGGACTGACAATCCGACACCTTAATTGGTAGCTACAATTAGGCGGGCACACCTGCGGTGACAAATTATGGATATCGTCCGACGTCTGACAAGCATCAAGGAGGTCTTGTTGTCGTATCAACATGGTTACCCGACTCACAATACGTATTAATATAAGTTTATTCACGGCTTGGGTTTGGTTTTGGATTTGCCTCAATTTCATATCTACTTTCTGTTTATAGTTTCTATATCTAGTACGGGAAGTTAGTCCCATGGTTTTCTGTCTATTGATCTTATATCTAGTACGGGATGATAGTCCCATGATTTCAAACTATATCTAATATGTGATGATAATCCCATGGTTATGAATCTTTATCTAGTCCGGGATGGTAGTCCCATGGTTTTCAGTCTATATTTTCACGTATATCAAACTATCTTGTATCTAGTACGGGATGTGAGTCCCATGGTTTTCAAACTACTTTTCAGTCTATATTTTCATGTATATCAAACTATCTTGTATCTAGTACGGGATGTGAGTCCCATGGTTTTCAAACTACTTTTCAATCTATATTTTCATGTATATCAAACTGTCTTGTATCTAGTACGGGATGTGAGTCCCACGGTTTTCAAACTACTTTCCATATATAGTTCACGTATATCAAACTAATTTATATCTAGTTCGGGATAGTAATCCCATGATTCTTAATATATAGTTTTATGTATTAAACTATACTCTGTGATATTCAACCGGTCTTACATTTAGGAAAATATGGGATTTTCCTTGGGTAAAATACAACATATAATCGAATTGGTAACAAGTGATAACTAAACTAACTTTACATAAGAAAATATGGGATTTTCTTGGATAACAACCCTTTTCGGAAAACTAAAGGAAACTGGTACATATTCAGAAAACAAACATCTAATGAACTCACCACCTTTATGCTGATTTTCAAACTACTTGTATTCTCAGGTCCGCATTAGACAGGTACACGGTGATCTCTTTTGGTGAATACGAAGTGTGTAGAAGACTCGTCTCATTTTGTTCATATATATAATATGTATCAAACTTGTACAATTTACTTTTGAAACAAATATAAACTTTCAAATATATGTAATGTAATGGTTGTTTACTTTGATTACTATGTGCACTGGATTTGATACTCAACGTGGAGTCAACCCCGCAAATGTTTCCGCCTTTGGTTTTCGAGGAGTGACAGATTGGTATCAGTGCCCTTGTTTATAGTGAACGGAGTATACCAAACTTTACATGGTATAAAACTATAAACACTAAAGGGCCTAAGTGCTCTGAACTAAAAGAATACCTCAAAATACAAGTATTTTCAAAAGTATACAAGTATACCGAACCGTCGAGATCCGTAACTACAAGTAGAACAAAACATAAGTAAATGGGTGTTGTACGCTGCGGTTAAACCTGGGCAGTTATGTAGTCGTTTATAGGATCAATATAGCCTGGCCAACTATATTCATTCGAGACACGACCAACATGTGCTTGGGAGTGACTGTGGTATGCGGCATACCTAAAACTTACCCAATACCCCAAACAACGAGTCGTCGTTGCAGTGAATCATGAAATACTATGGGAGTATTTCTCGAGTCAATCCTTTGTAGAAAATCCTCATATACGCGTTGTTCCTTGATAACTCTTTCCTGCTTTATCGCTTAATATGATGCTTTATCTGTCTTGATGAGATATCCCCTGTTCCATATCTCTTGATTCAATTCAGAGGACTTATGATCCTCTTTTTCCTGATCTTTTTAGATCATGATGCCTCCAAGAAAGAGACCCAGCTCGAAGAACACCAACAACCCTCCGCCACCACCTCCTCCTGAAATTGACCCCGTGGTATTTCAGGTAGCTGTTATGGCCGCGGTGGCAGCTGCTATGTCTGAATTGAACACCGGTGGTTCTGGTGGTTCGGGAGGTGATACCCAAACCCAAAACCAAGAGAACAGTGAGGGACACGGAAAAGAGGGTTCCTATAAGGACTTCATGAATGCGAAACCCACATCCTCTGATGGCACCATAGGTGTCATTTCCCTCTCCCAATGGTTCGAGAAAATCGAATCAATCTTTGAAATATGTGCCTATTCGGAGTCTGACAAAGTAAAGTTCGCCGCCTGCATCTTCCTTGACAAAGCCCTGACTTGGTGGAACGGCCGAGTCAAATCCTTAACTCTACCTGTAGCAAATGCTATGGGTTGGGAAGCTATGAAGGAGCTTCTACTCGCAGAGTATTGTCCTCAGGGCGAAATACAGAAGCTAGAACACGAACTCTGGAACCTTAAGATGAAGGGTTCCGATATAGCTACTTATACTTCAAGATTCGATGACCTGGCACTACTCTGCCCTAGAATGGTTACTCCGAAAAGTAAAAAAGATGGAGAAATTCATCTGGGGGTTGACCCAACCAACAAAAGGGAATATCTTGGCTGCGAAGCCAGACACCTATGAAAGCGCTAAATGTCTTGCGCAAACCCTAATCGATCACGAAGAAAACTCTGATGAGGCGGCTACCACTCCCGAGCCAGTCACAAGTGGAGGTGGAAGTAAAAAGAAATTCTGGAACAAACGGAAGGCCCAAAGTACGCAAGGGTCTTTTAAGAAACAGCAAACAGTAGCAGTCCATGCTGCTACTACCCCTGTTGCTATTTCAACTGTCGAGTCCACGACCCAAACTCCTACCAGTGGATACACTGGTACCCTTCCTTGGTGCGGTAAGTGCAGCTACCATCACCGTATTCCTGGTCCATGTCGCGAAAGAATCTGTGACAATTGTGGCAAGAAGGGCCACCTTGCTCGAACCTGTAGAAAACCAACCAAATCAACAAACCAATCATCCGGAACGAGAATCAGTCCAGCCTGCTACAGTTGTGGCGAAGTAGGGCACTTCACAAGAAATTGCCCCAAAGCAGCAACAACTGGCAACACCGGAAGAGTCCTAGCAATAGGACGAGAGGAGACAACCGCTGATCCTACTATCGCCGTAGGTATACTCCTCTTTGACACCTCTTATACCTGCAACTCTTTTCGATTCCAGTACTAAAAGGGAAACCTGTAATCTATCTATTCTAACACCTTTCTAAAATTAACCCTTCGTTTGTAATCAAAAATGTGTACCGTCGAGACGGCTAACCAGTGAGATAGAGAACGCTAACTTCGTACCTATAGATTGTATTCTCAGTCCGGAGGATTATTCTGTTCCATTCGATTTAATGGAAAAACTTTTCACGAAATGCTTTGATGCTATGTTTGACATGTAATGACCGAGTCTCATTCATGTCGTTATTCTTGGTTTCGAAAGGGTCGTCCGTCTAGATCTTTCCCCCGACCCGACTCTCGTGATCTTTGGCATCAAACCTTCGCATCATTTTGTGAATTAAAGCTCCAAAAAGTTTTCCCTATAGGAATTGTCGCGCATACCTCGTTCCAGTGATCATCGGGAAACGAGAAGTTCGCAGCTCCTTTCCCTAAATGTCCTTCCCGAAGGATTCCTAAGAACTCCTTCCGAACATCTAGTCTAGTCTCGCACCGGCCTAATCTCTGGAACTACCTCGTAACCAAACCTCAGTAAGAAAGACATGTCCAAGATGGTGACCAAGGATTGTTTTGATCGCTACGAGTTAGTAGTGGTATCCTTCGGTCCAATCATTTTCCTTGATCATGTAACTAAGCAAAGAAGTCATACTCGTGAACCTTTCCAATAGCTAAAGCGATAGGGAATTAGTCGGCACCAGAGATACCCATAGAAACCTGTAGATTCTTGGGTCCCATCGACTATTATCGCAGACCTACCCATGAATTTCTTCTAGAACCATAAGACCCTTAGCTACTCTGCTCTACGAAGATGTGCCTTCGTGTTGGAGTGTGTGTCCTATTGAAGGCTTATTCCCAGAAAAGCATGATATGCTATGGGAAGTGTAAATACTTCCCTCGTGATACATTAGACCTTTCACGATCCTCATAGAATCGATTCCACAACCTTCAAACTCCGAATGCCCTTAGAACTTAGTAGCATCCATCCGACACTTCACGTCTCGAATCCTTAGAAGTATCTACCCAACGAAACCCTAGTGATTCCTTTGAGGAGACCAAAGTCATCAAGGGTCGGAACCCCCATGGGAGAATCAATTGAGATCATAGATTGAGAGAGAGTCAATGTACGAAACAAAGTCACGTCCCGATATTGAGGGTTCACTGGAACGCCAAGCGGAGACCCGATTCCACTTGGGAGCGTGAAGATCCGAAGCAACAAATCCATTCATATCTCATTCCAATTCATGATCTGTATCTTAATCTTTGAATTTCGGGACGAAATTCCGTTTAACGGGGGGAGAATGTAACAACCCGAAATTGTCCATCGCTGAAAACCCGTTCTACCCGTAATAATTCGTCATTTATCAATTCGTTCCGATTTCGTTTTGGGTTAAATTATTTAAACTTATATTTTTGTTATAATCTAATGAGTGTCCAAACCCCTTAGGAACTCATGAAATTAGAAATTTTAGAAACATCCTCGGCAGGTTACGGAAACTTAATCGGGTGCGACCAAAAGCCCCGTTTAATGTTGGTATCGGGTAGAATTCCACCGTGTCCAAATTTTGAGACCTATTTAAACGTGTTCAAACTTTCATTTGAAGCTTTTGCTTCCTCTCTCTACTCTCTCTCTAACCTATGTCCTCAAACCAAGTTTAAGGGTCCAAAATCATCAAATTTAAGCTCCAAATCACCAAGGTAACTACCCTAACTCCTAGTATAACATCTTAGGCCTTCAAATTCGAGTTCAAATCATGGAATTGGACCATATTCATGAGTTTACGGCCCTAGAACAATCCTAGGCCGTGAACTCACATAAATTGGGTTTTAGAGCCCAAAAACCCTTCCAATCGACCTTTGGAGCTTAGATATGGCTTAATGGCTTAATGGAATGGACTTAGAATGTCTTAAACATGGATTTTGAAGAGTAAACATGGGTTTACTGCCCAAGAGCATGCTTGGGCCGTAAACTCATATAAATGGGGTTTTATGCCCTTAAACCCTTCCAAAACTCCATTGAAGCCTAGATATGAAGTGTAGAATATTGGATTTGGCTTTCGAACACCTTGAACATTAATTTAGAGGAGTAAACATGAGTTTACTGCCCAAGAACATGCTTGTGCCGTAAACTCATTATCATGGGGAGTAAACTCCTTTTTAGTGTGTCGAAATGCCATTTACACACACCATAAGCCTTGGGATAAATTCTAGAACTGACCACAATCAAGATTTGGACCTTAAAACATATTATAACACCCTTACAAGGAGTTCATAGCCATGAGGAGGTTCATGGGCCATAAACTCCTAAATCCATGTCTAAAGTCCCCTAAAAATTGATACACGGCATGGAAAAATTATTACAATCACATGTGATTGTTTAAGGAGCAAAACATTAAGGATTTGGTATGAGGAGGGAGTTTACGACAGTAAACTCCATGTTTACTGCCGTAAACTCCAATAAATGGTCCATAATTATGTTTAATCCATTCCAAGGCTCTAGATTTGATCCTAGCAAATTTTCCCAAGTGATATAAGACCATTTTGCATCATAAAACACCCCACCATGAGTTTACAGCCGTAAACTCATGGGGAGGGGGTCATTAGGGCCGAAATCTCTTGTGTGAGTTTACTCTTGAAGAGTAAACTCCATATCCAAGCCTTATGTGACTTCAAATGCCACCCTGGTCCTTCCAAACACTTGTAATGGGGTGTTTCCGCTACTAGAAGTGTTTGTCTCTACCAATTAAATAATATAAGTCGTAATTAGATACAAATGTGTATCATTTCATAATCCATAGGAACCTCGTGCATTTGCAAACCCAGAACCGACGTTTAGGATCCAAGCAGACACATTCCTCGTCCGGTGAGTTCATACCCCTATCCTTTTTCAATGGTTTTTCAATTTTTTCAGTAGGGGAATACAATCAAATTACAAATGTTTTCAAAACTTAACATTAATGTGTTTCAATGAATATCTGGCAAACTTATAAATATTATATGAATTTCAGATAAGGAAATAACCAAACTAATCAAATTATTATGGGAATAATTTGGGGTTCTTTAGTTCTTGTTTCATCACGTACCGATATGTATACAAAGTTATTAGATAAACTATGTCTGATTCAGTTTATCTCCATTTCATTTGACTGTATTGCCAGATAGTTTCATTGTATGTATCTATATTCACTGTATTATGTTTCATAATCTTTTGTATGTTTGATATCGTATGAGAACCCTGTGAATAATTTAGTACTAGCATGTGAGTTTTGTCATTACCCTTTTGGGTTATCAGTAAATCCTCCCCGGAAGTGTAACCAGAGTCTCTTGGAGGGAGAGCGTGGAATTTGTGAATAGATTTATTTAGGACTGACAATCCGACACCTTAATTGGTAGCTACAATTAGGCGGGCACACCTGCGGTGACAAATTATGGATATCGTCCGACGTCTGACAAGCATCAAGGAGGTCTTGTTGTCGTATCAACATGGTTACCCGACTCACAATACGTATTAATATAAGTTTATTCACGGCTTGGGTTTGGTTTTGGATTTGCCTCAATTTCATATCTACTTTCTGTTTATAGTTTCTATATCTAGTACGGGAAGTTAGTCCCATGGTTTTCTGTCTATTGATCTTATATCTAGTACGGGATGATAGTCCCATGATTTCAAACTATATCTAATATGTGATGATAATCCCATGGTTATGAATCTTTATCTAGTCCGGGATGGTAGTCCCATGGTTTTCAGTCTATATTTTCACGTATATCAAACTATCTTGTATCTAGTACGGGATGTGAGTCCCATGGTTTTCAAACTACTTTTCAGTCTATATTTTCATGTATATCAAACTATCTTGTATCTAGTACGGGATGTGAGTCCCATGGTTTTCAAACTACTTTTCAATCTATATTTTCATGTATATCAAACTGTCTTGTATCTAGTACGGGATGTGAGTCCCACGGTTTTCAAACTACTTTCCATATATAGTTCACGTATATCAAACTAATTTATATCTAGTTCGGGATAGTAATCCCATGATTCTTAATATATAGTTTTATGTATTAAACTATACTCTGTGATATTCAACCGGTCTTACATTTAGGAAAATATGGGATTTTCCTTGGGTAAAATACAACATATAATCGAATTGGTAACAAGTGATAACTAAACTAACTTTACATAAGAAAATATGGGATTTTCTTGGATAACAACCCTTTTCGGAAAACTAAAGGAAACTGGTACATATTCAGAAAACAAACATCTAATGAACTCACCACCTTTATGCTGATTTTCAAACTACTTGTATTCTCAGGTCCGCATTAGACAGGTACACGGTGATCTCTTTTGGTGAATACGAAGTGTGTAGAAGACTCGTCTCATTTTGTTCATATATATAATATGTATCAAACTTGTACAATTTACTTTTGAAACAAATATAAACTTTCAAATATATGTAATGTAATGGTTGTTTACTTTGATTACTATGTGCACTGGATTTGATACTCAACGTGGAGTCAACCCCGGAAATGTTTCCGCCTTTGGTTTTCGAGGAGTGACAGATTGGTATCAGTGCCCTTGTTTATAGTGAACGGAGTATACCAAACCTTACATGGTATAAAACTATAAACACTAAAGGGCCTAAGTGCTCTGAACTAAAAGAATACCTCAAAATACAAGTATTTTCAAAAGTATACAAGTATACCGAACCGTCGAGATCCGTAACTACAAGTAGAACAAAACATAAGTAAATGGGTGTTGTACGCTGCGGTTAAACCTGGGCAGTTATGTAGTCGTTTATAGGATCAATATAGCCTGGCCAACTATATTCATTCGAGACACGACCAACATGTGCTTGGGAGTGACTGTGGTATGCGGCATACCTAAAACTTACCCAATACCCCAAACAACGAGTCGTCGTTGCAGTGAATCATGAAATACTATGGGCGTATTTCTCGAGTCAATCCTTTGTAGAAAATCCTCATATACGCGTTGTTCCTTGATAACTCTTTCCTGCTTTATCGCTTAATATGATGCTTTATCTGTCTTGATGAGATATCCCCTGTTCCATATCTCTTGATTCAATTCAGAGGACTTATGATCCTCTCTTTCCTGATCTTTTTAGATCATGATGCCTCCAAGAAAGAGACCCAGCTCGAAGAACACCAACAACCCTCCGCCACCACCTCCTCCTGAAATTGACCCCGTGGTATTTCAGGTAGCTGTTATGGCCGCGGTGGCAGCTGCTATGTCTGAATTGAACACCGGTGGTTCTGGTGGTTCGGGAGGTGATACCCAAACCCAAAACCAAGAGAACAGTGAGGGACACGGAAAAGAGGGTTCCTATAAGGATTTCATGAACGCGAAACCCACATCCTCTGATGGCACCATAGGTGTCATTTCCCTCTCCCAATGGTTCGAGAAAATCGAATCAATCTTTGAAATATGTGCCTATTCGGAGTCTGACAAAGTAAAGTTCGCCGCCTGCACCTTCCTTGACAAAGCCCTGACTTGGTGGAACGGCCGAGTCAAATCCTTAACTCTACCTGTAGCAAATGCTATGGGTTGGGAAGCTATGAAGGAGCTTCTACTCGCAGAGTATTGTCCTCGGGGCGAAATACAGAAGCTAGAACACGAACTCTGGAACCTTAAGATGAAGGGTTCCGATATAGCTACTTATACTTCAAGATTCGATGACCTGGCACTACTCTGCCCTAGAATGGTTACTCCGAAAAGTAAAAAAGATGGAGAAATTCATCTGGGGGTTGACCCAACCAACAAAAGGGAATATCTTGGCTGCGAAGCCAGACACCTATGAAAGCGCTAAATGTCTTGCGCAAACCCTAATCGATCACGAAGAAAACTCTGATGAGGCGGCTACCACTCCCGAGCCAGTCACAAGTGGAGGTGGAAGTAAAAAGAAATTCTGGAACAAACGGAAGGCCCAAAGTACGCAAGGGTCTTTTAAGAAACAGCAAACAGTAGCAGTGCATGCTGCTACTACCCCTGTTGCTATTTCAACTGTCGAGTCCACGACCCAAACTCCTACCAGTGGATACACTGGTACCCTTCCTTGGTGCGGTAAGTGCAGCTACCATCACCGTATTCCTGGTCCATGTCGCGAAAGAATCTGTGACAATTGTGGCAAGAAGGGCCACCTTGCTCGAACCTGTAGAAAACCAACCAAATCAACAAACCAATCATCCGGAACGAGAATCAGTCCAGCCTGCTACAGTTGTGGCGAAGTAGGGCACTTCACAAGAAATTGCCCCAAAGCAGCAACAACTGGCAACACCGGAAGAGTCCTAGCAATAGGACGAGAGGAGACAACCGCTGATCCTACTATCGCCGTAGGTATACTCCTCTTTGACACCTCTTATACCTGCAACTCTTTTCGATTCTAGTACTAAAAGGGAAACCTGTAATCTATCTATTCTAACACCTTTCTAAAATTAACCCTTCGTTTGTAATCAAAAATGTGTACCGTCGAGACGGCTAACCAGTGAGATAGAGAACGCTAACTTCGTACCTATAGATTGTATTCTCAGTCCGGAGGATTATTCTGTTCCATTCGATTTAATGGAAAAACTTTTCACGAAATGCTTTGATGCTATGTTTGACATGTAATGACCGAGTCTCATTCATGTCGTTATTCTTGGTTTCGAAAGGGTCGTCCGTCTAGATCTTTCCCCCGACCCGACTCTCGTGATCTTTGGCATCAAACCTTCGCATCATTTTGTGAATTAAAGCTCCAAAAAGTTTTCCCTATAGGAATTGTCGCGCATACCTCGTTCCAGTGATCATCGGGAAACGAGAAGTTCGCAGCTCCTTTCCCTAAATGTCCTTCCCGAAGGATTCCTAAGAACTCCTTCCGAACGTCTAGTCTAGTCTCGCACCGGCCTAATCTCTGGAACTACCTCGTAACCAAACCTCAGTAAGAAAGACATGTCCAAGATGGTGACCAAGGATTGTTTTGATCGCTACGAGTTAGTAGTGGTATCCTTCGGTCCAATCATTTTCCTTGATCATGTAACTAAGCAAAGAAGTCATACTCGTGAACCTTTCCAATAGCTAAAGCGATAGGGAATTAGTCGGCACCAGAGATACCCATAGAAACCTGTAGATTCTTGGGTCCCATCGACTATTATCGCAGACCTACCCATGAATTTCTTCTAGAACCATAAGACCCTTAGCTACTCTGCTCTACGAAGATGTGCCTTCGTGTTGGAGTGTGTGTCCTATTGAAGGCTTATTCCCAGAAAAGCATGATATGCTATGGGAAGTGTAAATACTTCCCTCGTGATACATTAGACCTTTCGCGATCCTCATAGAATCGATTCCGCAACCTTCAAACTCCGGATGCCCTTAGAACTTAGTAGCATCCATCCGACACTTCACGTCTCGAATCCTTAGAAGTATCTACCCAACGAAACCCTAGTGATTCCTTTGAGGAGACCAAAGTCATCAAGGGTTGGAACCCCCATGGGAGAATCAATTGAGATCATAGATTGAGAGAGAGTCAATGTACGAAACAAAGTCACGTCCCGATATTGAGGGTTCACTGGAACGCCAAGCGGAGACCCGATTCCACTTGGGAGCGTGAAGATCCGAAGCAACAAATCCATTCATATCTCATTCCAATTCATGATCTGTATCTTAGTCTTTGAATTTCGGGACGAAATTCCCTTTAACGGGGGGAGAATGTAACAACCCGAAATTGTCCATCGCTGAAAACCCGTTCTACCCGTAATAATTCGTCATTTATCAATTCGTTCCGATTTTGTTTTGGGTTAAATTATTTAAATTTATATTTTTGTTATAATCTAATGAGTGTCCAAACCCCTTAGGAACTCATGAAATTAGAAATTTTAGAAACATCCTCGGCAGGTTACGGAAACTTAATCGGGTGCGACCAAAAGCCCCGTTTAATGTTGGTATCGGGTAGAATTCCACCGTGTCCAAATTTTGAGACCTATTTAAACGTGTTCAAACTTTCATTTGAAGCTTTTGCTTCCTCTCTCTACTCTCTCTCTAACCTATGTCCTCAAACCAAGTTTAAGGGTCCAAAATCATCAAATTTAAGCTCCAAATCACCAAGGTAACTACCCTAACTCCTAGTATAACATCTTAGGCCTTCAAATTCGAGTTCAAATCATGGAATTGGACCATATTCATGAGTTTACGGCCCTAGAACAATCCTAGGCCGTGAACTCACATAAATTGGGTTTTAGAGCCCAAAAACCCTTCCAATCGACCTTTGGAGCTTAGATATGGCTTAATGGCTTAATGGAATGGACTTAGAATGTCTTAATCATGGATTTTGAAGAGTAAACATGGGTTTACTGCCCAAGAGCATGCTTGGGCCGTAAACTCATATAAATGGGGTTTTATGCCCTTAAACCCTTCCAAAACTCCATTGAAGCCTAGATATGAAGTGTAGAATATTGGATTTGGCTTTCGAACACCTTGAACATTAATTTAGAGGAGTAAACATGAGTTTACTGCCCAAGAACATGCTTGTGCCGTAAACTCATTATCATGGGGAGTAAACTCCTTTTTAGTGTGTTGAAATGCCATTTACACACACCATAAGCCTTGGGATAAATTCTAGAACTGACCACAATCAAGATTTGGACCTTAATGTTGGGTTTTGAGCAATCTAACACTTCCTAAGTGTGCATGCAACCCTAATAAACCTTGGATCTATGTTTGTCTAAATACATGCAAAATAATAATTTTCCAAGGTTTATAACCTATCTAACATGGCATGGGGAACATTTCAACATAAAAGAGTTAGAAGAGATTACATACCTTTGTTGTGTTGGGTTCTTAGGAGTTTGAGGGCCAAGCACCAATAGTGTGAATGCCTCAAATGGAATCACAAACACCACAAACTCTTGGAAAACTTTGAGAGAGTATACACACTCTTGTATTTTCGGCCACACACATGCACACACACACTAGAACACTAGCTTTCTCTTAGGCTATCTTAGGCTTTCTTTCATGCTCCATAAGCATGCTTATATAGTATGCATGGTTAGGGTGAAACCCTAATAACCCATGTCTTTTCCTACTCCAAGGATCCATGGGTTAAAAGCTCCATGGATCATCCATGGACTTCCACATAAGCCTAGCCCATTAACAAATGAGTATTAGCCCACACTATATAAAACAAATAGCCCATAATTTAATTAGTATTCTTTTAATCTCTAAATTAATCCATAATTTAAGACTAAAACTAATTAAATAACGTAACTTCATATTAATATATTATAACTCATAATATATTAATAAACATATGTGTATAACTCTCATAAAATTATCCATAATAGTTTGGATGAGATGCAACCCAAATGGACCATGCCGGTCGGGTCAAGTATATACCAAATAAGTTATGGACTTAGACACCTTATCCAACAGACTCCCACTTGGATAAGTCTAATAACTATATTTGCCTATAACTTCCGGAACCAACCAACAATCGTAGCTCTCGAAAACTCCCTCGAACAATGAAGACTCTGTCGAACTATGAAGCGCCATTTTTAGATAAGTGATCACATAATCCTCTGTTCTCATGATATCAGCCGGACAAACACATGGAACTATGTCTTGCTTATTGTCTAGCAGTTGTTTCTCGATTATCCGATTTGTTTGACGAAGAACTTCACTGAACACATCGGTTTAGTTCTGACCAGGCCTGGTATATGGGTCAACACAAAATCATCGAGGGGCCCGGATATCGCTTCTATTTCTAGAAGGAACATATAAACTTCGACTGATATGCTTGTTCTACTACTTATTGAATTGTACACAAAGGCACGTTTTATAACATCAAGTTACTGATGCGTTTACGTGCAATCAATGCACAACCAACTCATAGGTAACAACTCATATCTCTAGGTTTAAAGATTTATATGATGTTATCGTCTCACGATCACTCGAGATAAATTCCATGAAGTGATACAAGTGAGCGTGGGTTTATACCAATACTCATAACTTATGAGTACTCATGAATGTTGCAGCAACCATTGCCATGCCTAAACACCTTTAAGGCATCTACAAACCCAATTCATGACAATCTTGATTCATACCTACTTCCGACGTATGATCGATTGTGGAGGTTTGAACAAATTAATTATTCTGGAAGTCAAAACATGCAAAACTGAAACAATAGTAAATAATTGACAATGATAGTAACACTTTACTCATAAATAAATCACAAATTTTATTCATCATCAAACGTCGATTACATTTTACAAGTTTCAGGAAAACTATCTAATCTGTAAAATTAATATCGTCCCTCAGCCCGATGCGTCTCGCATGCTGAAAATGCTTAACCCTCGTCAGTCCCTTCGTAAGGGGATCTGCAGGATTCTCATCTGACGATATCCTCCTTGTCACAAGGAGTCCTTCTTCAATCTTGTGCTTTATGAAGTGATATTTTCTGTCAATGTGTCGGGATCTGCCATGATCTCTTGGTTCCTTGGCTAAGATAACCGCAACATTGTTGTCACAGAAAATCTCTATAGGTTCCTTAATAGCTGGTACAACTCCAAGGTCTCCGATGAAGTTCTTTAGCCATATCGCCTCCTTCGCTGCTTCACTCGCTGCTATATACTCTGATTCACAAGTCGAATCAGCCACCGTCTCCTGCTTGGAACTCTTCCAAGAAATTGCCCCTCCATTTAAGGTAAAGATCCAGCCCGACTGAGAGCGGAAATTATCCCTATCAGTCTGAAAACCAGCATCACTATACCCTAATATTCTCAAGTCATCACTGCCACCAAGGGTAAGGACCCAATCCTTAGTCCTCCGCAGGTACTTGAGAATGTTCTTTACCGCGGTCCAATGAGCCTTGCCAGGGTTCCCCTGATACCTGCTGACCATGCTCAAAACAAATGCCACATCAGGACGGGTACAAGTCATAGCACACATGATCGAGCCAACTGCGGAAGCATATGGTAATTGGCTCATCTCAGCTATCTCAGCCTCTGTACTCGGACTCTGAGTCTTACTCAGTTTGGTATTGCTTTGGATCGGTAAATCTCCTTTCTTGGAATTCTCCATGTTGAACCTTTTCAACACCTTATCCAAGTAGATACTCTGACTAAGTCCAATTAGTCTTCTACTCCTTTCTCTTAATATCCTTATCCCTAGGATATAGGTAGCCTCCCCTAGGTCCTTCATAGCAAAGCACTTCCCAAGCCAGGAATTAACCTCCTGCAAGGTTGGGATGTCATTTCCTATCATGATAAGCTTGAACCCCGAAGTGAAAGGTGTATTTTCATCGGCTACCCACAGAAATCCTTCGGTTACCTTTTCTACAGACCTAGTGAGAATGTGGTCTTTGTAGCACGAAGAGGGATCTTTCGCGAGAAAGAATTTATAAGCCAAGGAGACAGTGGGAGGCAGATTGATCTTGAAGAAATTCAAGAATCAATTGGTGAAGGAACCTCAGACACTAGCAATCAACCTGAGGTAGAAACTCCTGTTGATCCAGCTGACGAGTCTGTACCTCCGAGACGTTCCACACGGGTTAGGAACACACCTTCATTTTATTATGGTTTTCATATTACTACGGAAGGTGATACGTTTATTAGTGATAGTACACTAGTAAATTTGGATGAACCTAGCAGTGTTAAGGAAGCCATGGCAGGCCCGGAGTCTGCTAAATGGAAGGAGGCTATGGACAGCGAGATACAGTCCATGTATGACAATCAAGTTTGGAACTTGGTTGACAATGTACCAGGCCGTAAAACAGTCGGGTGCAAATGGATCTTCAAAAAGAAGACCGACATGGAAGGAAAAGTGCATACTTATAAGGCTCGACTGGTTGCGAAGGGTTTTACTCAAACTCAAGGTATTGATTATGATGAAACCTTCTCGCCGGTGGCCAAGATTAAGTCTATTAGGGTTATGTTAGCCATTGCAGCATTTCATGATTATGAAATATGGCAAATGGATGTCAAAACCGCTTTCCTTAATGGAAAGTTGGCTGAGGATGTGTACATGAATCAGCCAGAGGGTTTTGTCAATGCAGAGTACCCTAATAGAGTATGCAAGCTTAAGAAATCCATCTATGGATTAAAACAAGCATCTCGTAGCTGGAATCTTTGTTTTGATGAGAAGGTAAAAGAGTTTGGCTTCTTGAGAAGCGAAGATGAGTCTTGCGTGTATGTCAGAGCTAGTGGGAGTATAGTTAGCTTCTTGGTACTGTATGTCATCCACATACAGTACCAAGAAGCCAACTATACTCCCACTAGCTCTGACATACACGCAAGACTCATCTTCGCTTCTCAAGAAGCCAAACTCTTTTACCTTCTCATCAAAACAAAGATTCCAGCTACGAGATGCTTGTTTTAATCCATAGATGGATTTCTTGAGCTTGCATACTCTATTAGGGTACTCTGCATTGACAAAACCCTCTGGCTGATTCATGTACACATCCTCAGCCAACTTTCCATTAAGGAAAGCGGTTTTGACATCCATTTGCCATATTTCATAATCATGAAATGCTGCAATGGCTAACATAACCCTAATAGACTTAATCTTGGCCACCGGCGAGAAGGTTTCATCATAATCAATACCTTGAGTTTGAGTAAAACCCTTCGCAACCAGTCGAGCCTTATAAGTATGCACTTTTCCTTCCATGTCGGTCTTCTTTTTGAAGATCCATTTGCACCCGACTGTTTTACGGCCTGGTACATTGTCAACCAAGTTCCAAACTTGATTGTCATACATGGACTGTATCTCGCTGTCCGTAGCCTCCTTCCATTTAGCAGACTCCGGGCCTGCCATGGCTTCCTTAACACTGCTAGGTTCATCCAAATTTACTAGTGTACTATCACTAATAAACGTATCACCTTCCGTAGTAATATGAAAACCATAATAAAACGAAGGTGTGTTCCTAACCCGTGTGGAACGTCTCGGAGGTACAGACTCGTCAGCTGGATCAACAGGAGTTTCTACCTCTGGTTGATTGCTAGTGTCTGAGGTTCCTTCACCAATTGATTCTTGAATTTCTTCAAGATCAATCTGCCTCCCACTGTCTCCTTGGCTTATAAATTCTTTCTCGCGAAAGATCCCTCTTCGTGCTACAAAGACCACATTCTCACTGGGTCTGTAGAAAAGGTAACCGAAGGATTTCTGTGGGTAGCCGATGAAAATACACCTTTCACTTCGGGGTTCAAGCTTATCATGAGTTTCACGCCTCACGAAGGCTTCGCAACCCCAAATTTTGATGTGGTCCAAATTGGGAACCTTCCCAGTCCACATCTCATGAGGTGTTTTGGTAACCTTCTTTGTAGGGACTAGATTAAGGATATGGGCGGTAGTCTCTAAGGCATACCCCTAAAAAGAGATTGGTAACGAAACTCGACTCATCATAGAGCGAACCATGTCCAACAAGGTACGATTACGCCTCTCAGCTACACCATTCAGCTGTGGTGTCCTGGGAGGAGTCAATTGTGAGACAATCCCACACTCCTTAAGATAGTCAAGGAACTCGGTACTAAGATATTCACCACCTCGATCGGATCGAAGCATCTTAATGTTCCTGCCCAATTGATTTTCTACTTCCTGTTTGAATTCCTTAAACCTTTCAAAGGTTTCGGACTTGTGTTTGATCAAGTAGACATACCCATATCTACTATAATCATCAATAAAAGTCACATAATACCGATTAGCGTCCCTTGTGGCGGTTTTGAATGGCCCACATACATCAGTATGTATTAGGTCCAACAAACCTTCACCCCTCTCACAAGTTCCAGTGAAGGGTGATTTTGTCATTTTTCCAAGTAGACAAGATTCACAACTATCATCTGATTTGAGGTCAAATGATTCCAAGACTCCACTCTTTTGGAGTTGGTCTATGCGTTTCTTGTTTACATGTCCAAGACGACAATGCCACAATGATGCTTTATCTAGGCTAGTAGAAGAATCAATATACAACACATTATTTCCTAAGTTGTCGACAATCGACACAGTTTCATACACGCCATCACAAGGTAATGCTTTAAAATAAAACACATTATTAAAGAAAGCATTAATACCACCACATTCATTATCAAACGAAAAGGTAAAACCTTGTTTGTACAAAGCATGAAAAGAAATAATATTCCTCGCCATTTCAGACGAGTATACACATTTATTCAAATCTAATTTTAACCCATTATTAAGCAACAAAGTATAAACTCCAATCTTGGAAACAGGTGAAGCCTTCCTATTCCCCATGATTAAGTTTATCTTCCCGTGCTCCACATCCTCACTTCTTCTTAGGCCCTGCAAATCAGAACATATGTGAATACCACATCCTGTATCAAGCACCCAAGAGTTAGAATATGTTGAGTAATTAGACAATATAGTGTAAATACCTGCATAGGTGGGTTTCACTTTCCCATCCTTTAGATCCTGCAAGTACTTAGGGCAGTTTCGCTTCCAGTGTGCCTTTTCATGGCAATAAAAGCATTCAGCATCCTTTGGAATGGCAGAAGGAGTGACAGAACCGTTCTTAGTCTTGGATGAGGAGCCTTCAAGAGACTTTCCCTTGGTACCCTTCGAAGGGTGCTTCCTCTTTTTCCCTTTGCCTTGCCCAATAGCTAAAACAGGGGTAGAAGTTGGAGTAGGAGTAGTAGAGGTAACAACCGCTTTACCCTTAAGACCGGTTTCAGCGGTCTTCAAGAGTCCTTGAAGCTTGCTGAGGGTAACTTCCTCCTTGTTCATATGATATGTCATTCGAAAATGATCATAACAAGAAGGCAAGGAGTGCAAAATGATGTCAATTGCTAACTCCTCGGGGATGTTAACATTCAGCTTCAGCAAACGGTCCACATACCTTTGCATCTTTTGCATGTGGCCCGTGACGGATTCACCGTCCTTCATGCGGGTAGTTATTATGGAGGAGATTATTTCATACCGCTCCTGACGAGCACTCTGATGGTACCTTTCCATCAAGTCTTGGTGCATCTCAAAAGGGTTGAAATCTTCATATGACTTTTGGAGCTCGGCTGTCATCGTGGCCATCATGATACATGCCACCTTAGTAGCATCTCTCTCATGAGTCCTGAATTCAGCGATCTCCTCAGGAGTAGCAGTAGACTCATCAAGTTCTTTTAACTCCTTATCGAGGACATATTCCTTGTCCTCGTAACGAGTAACCATCCTGATGTTCCTAATCCAATCCATGAAGTTGGAACCATCAAAGATGACCCTCCCACAAAGATTCATGAGAGAGAAAGAACCAGTTGGGTTAGAGCCTGAAGCATTAGTGTTGGAAGACATCTGAAAGAAGAAAGTAAGTTTAGATTAGATATTTAGGATCCTTAATAAGACACCCAAATGTAATATTAAGGCTAGGATCCAATCACAATATATTACACTTAGAAGAGGGATGCCGTAATCTAAGTAATAATATATTTGAAAGGTAGGCGAATGACGATTCACCAATTTCCACCATGAAAACGAAATGATTAATTAGGTTTAATTGGATTTGAAATTCCTAGATTCTTTTGAGATTCATTGAACTTTTCAATGGCATGTTTCAATCTCGATTGTGCCCTTCAAGTTTTGTGACTGGGATGCCGAGGATCACAAAACAAGGTGTGAATAACCATGCTAACTCACTTGGTACTCCTAATATTATCACCTAATCAATGTGCCGGTTAACCACACACGCTCCATTGATCTATGACAACATTAAGTTACCCTTCGTGATCCTTACTAGTCTAATTAGTGTGCCGGTTAACCACACACGCTCCACTAACGACTTGGTAAGGTACAAAGTGTGAATTCCATGGATTAGCACCATGTTCACATTTTCCTAAAATAACTAAGATTGGGAATTAAAAGAGTTTAGTTATTTTATAATATTCATTATACTTTTAATGAGGATTTAAAGTCGTTGTTCTACCCGTTCGGCTAACGACCCTCCACCGATCAAGCAAGCGGTGGGTGAGAGTATACACCCATTAAGTCGCCATTTTATAGGCAACAACCTTATACCCACCTTATAGACCGGCTTCGTGAATGAGGCCTACTAACGGTAAAACGACTTATTCTTATACATATATATAATAATTAACCATTAATGTTATAAATAGTATAAGGGTTGAATTTTAACTATTAAAACTCTAAGGTTTGGAATTAAAGTTTATTAAAGTGTGTGAAACTTTACAAATTCCAAAACTTGAGGACAAGTTTTGTAACTTTGCAAAACTCTTCATTTCATAACTTATGAATTAAAGGTTCATAAAAATGAAGACTCTTCATTTTCATGTAACTTATGTGTTTTAAGTGTGTGTTAAATGAAAGTGACCTTTGGTAATCCATAACTTGAGGACAAATTATGGACTCCATTAAAACACATAAATGATTAAGAACTAATTCTAAACAATTCAGCAAATAATTCCTATCATTTTCTAAATTCATAAGAACATGAACATGATCATCAAAAATTCAAGAATTATATGAACACATAAAATCATGGATTTTTGATATATGCTATTGTAAATGGATTAGAACAACCATTACACCAACTAAAATAAGTTTTACAACACCAAAACAATTTAGGGTAATGTTTCCAGTCCATTTCCAGCAGCAAAAGTCGAGATTCTGCATTCTTTCGATCCTACTCGCCGAGTGCACGAACGGACTCGTCGAGTAGGTTGAAGTTTGCCTTGGACTCGACAAGTCCCCCCAATGGACTCGGCGAGTCTAGCATGCAGACAGCAACGATTTCGACTTTTTTCACAATTTTGCATCAAGTATCAAACAAGCAAGCCTAGGCTCTGATACCACTGTTGGGTTTTGAGCAATCTAACACTTCCTAAGTGTGCATGCAACCCTAATAAACCTTGGATCTATGTTTGTCTAAATACATGCAAAATAATAATTTTCCAAGGTTTATAACCTATCTAACATGGCATGGGGAACATTTCAACATAAAAGAGTTAGAAGAGATTACATACCTTTGTTGTGTTGGGTTCTTAGGAGTTTGAGGGCCAAGCACCAATAGTGTGAATGCCTCAAATGGAATCACAAACACCACAAACTCTTGGAAAACTTTGAGAGAGTATACACACTCTTGTATTTTCGGCCACACACATGCACACACACACTAGAACACTAGCTTTCTCTTAGGCTATCTTAGGCTTTCTTTCATGCTCCATAAGCATGCTTATATAGTATGCATGGTTAGGGTGAAACCCTAATAACCCATGTCTTTTCCTACTCCAAGGATCCATGGGTTAAAAGCTCCATGGATCATCCATGGACTTCCACATAAGCCTAGCCCATTAACAAATGAGTATTAGCCCACACTATATAAAACAAATAGCCCATAATTTAATTAGTATTCTTTTAATCTCTAAATTAATCCATAATTTAAGACTAAAACTAATTAAATAACGTAACTTCATATTAATATATTATAACTCATAATATATTAATAAACATATGTGTATAACTCTCATAAAATTATCCATAATAGTTTGGATGAGATGCAACCCAAATGGACCATGCCGGTCGGGTCAAGTATATACCAAATAAGTTATGGACTTAGACACCTTATCCAACACTTAAAACATATTATAACACCCTTACAAGGAGTTCATAGCCATGAGGAGGTTCATGGGCCATAAACTCCTAAATCCATGTCTAAAGTCCCCTAAAAATTGATACACGGCATGGAAAAATTATTACAATCACATGTGATTGTTTAAGGAGCAAAACATTAAGGATTTGGTATGAGGAGGGAGTTTACGACCGTAAACTCCATGTTTACTGCCGTAAACTCCAATAAATGGTCCATAATTATGTTTAATCCATTCCAAGGCTCTAGATTTGATCCTAGCAAATTTTCCCAAGTGATATAAGACCATTTTGCATCATAAAACACCCCACCATGAGTTTACAGCCGTAAACTCATGGGGAGGGGGTCATTAGGGCCGAAATCTCTTGTGTGAGTTTACTCTTGAAGAGTAAACTCCATATCCAAGCCTTATGTGACTTCAAATGCCACCCTGGTCCTTCCAAACACTTGTAATGGGGTGTTTCCGCTACTAGAAGTGTTTGTCTCTACCAATTAAATAATATAAGTCGTAATTAGATACAAATGTGTATCATTTCATAATCCATAGGAACCTCATGCATTTGCAAACCCAGAACCGACGTTTAGGATCCAAGCAGACACATTCCTCGTCCGGTGAGTTCATACCCCTATCCTTTTTCAATGGTTTTTCAATTTTTTCAATAGGGGAATACAATCAAATTACAAATGTTTTCAAAACTTAACATTAATGTGTTTCAATAAATATCTGGAAAACTTATAAATACTATTACCCCTTATGTATTATGCTGAGCATAAGGGATGATTTATCAAGTACAACTATATGAATTTCAGTTAAGAAAATAACCAAACTAATCAAATCATTATGGGAATAATTTGGGGTTCTTTAGTTCTTGTTTCATCACGTACTGATACATATACAAAGTTATTAGATAAACTATGTCCGATTCAGTTTATATCCATTTCATTTGAATGTATTGCCAGATAGTTTCATTGTATGTATCTATATTCACTGTATTTTGTTTCAAAATCTTTTGTATGTTTGATATCGTATGAGAACCCTGTGAATAATTTAGTACTAGCTTGTGAGTTTTGTCATTACCCTTTTGGGTTATCGGTAAATCCTCCCCGGAAGTGTAATCATAGTCTCCTGGAGGGAGAGCGTGGAATTTGTGAATAGATTTATTCGGGACTGACAATCCCACACCTTAACTGGTAGCTACAGTTAGGCTGGCACACCTGCGGTGACAAATTCTGGATATCGTCCGACGTCTGACAAGCATCAAGGAGGTCTCGTTTTCGTATCAGCATGGTTACCCGACTCACAATACGTATTAATATAAGTTTATTCACGGCTTGGGTTTGGTTTTGGATTTGCCTCAATTTCATATCTACTTTCTGTTTATAGTTTCTATATCTAGTACGGGAAGTTAGTCCCATGGTTTTCTGTCTATTGATCTTATATCTAGTACGGGATGATAGTCCCATGATTTCAAACTATATCTAATACGTGATGATAATCCCATGGTTATGAATCTATATCTAGTCCGGGATGGTAGTCCCATGGTTTTCAGTCTATATTTTCATGTATATCAAACTATCTTGTATCTAGTATGGGATGTGAGTCCCATGGTTTTCAAACTACTTTTCAGTCTATATTTTCATGTATATCAAACTATCTTGTATCTAGTACGGGATCTGAGTCCCATGGTTTTCAAACTACTTTTCAATCTATATTTTCATGTATATAAAACTATCTTGTATCTAGTATGGGATGTGAGTCCCATGGTTTTCAAACTACTTTCCATCTATAGTCAACGTATATCAAACTAATTTATATCTAGTTCGGGATAGTAATCCCATGATTCTTAATATATAGTTTTATGTATTAAACTATACTCTGTGATATTCAACCGGTCTTACATTAAGGAAAATATGGGATTTTCCTGGGGTAAAATACAACATATAATCGAATTAGTAACAAGTGATAACTAAACTAACTTTACATAAGAAAATATGGGATTTTCTTGGATAACAACCCTTTTCGGAAAACTAAAGGAAACTGGTACATTTTCAGAAAGCAAACATCTTATGAACTCACCAGCTTTATGCTGATTTTCAAACTTCTTGTATTCTCAGGTCCGCATTAGACAGGTACACGGTGATCTCTTTTGGTGAAGACGGAGTGTGTAGAAGACTCGTCTCATTTTGTTCATATATATAATATGTATCAAACTTGTACAATTTACTTTTGAAACAAATGTATACTTTCAAATATATGTAATGTAATGGTTGTTTACTTTGATTACTATGTGCATTGGATTTGATACTCAATGTGGATTCAACCCCGGAAATGTTTCCGCCTTTGGTTTTCGGGGTGTGACAGATTGGTATCAGTGCCCTTGTTTATAGTGAACAGAGTATACCAAACCTTACATGGTATAAAACTATAAACACTAAAGGGCCTAAGTGCTCTGAACTAAAAGAATACCTCAAAATACAAGTATTTTGAAAAGTATACAAGTATACCGAACCGTCGAGATCCGTAACTACAAGTAGAACAAAACATAAGTAAATGGGTGTTGTACGTTGCGGTTAAACCTGGGCAGTTATGTAGTCGTGTCTAGGATCAATATAGCCTGGCCAACTATATTCATTCGAGACACGAAGAACATGTGATTGGGAGTGACTGTGGTATGCGGCATACCTAAAACTTACCCAATACCCCAAACAACAAGTCGTCGTTGCAGTGAATCATGAAATACTATGGGAGTATTTCTCGAGTCAATCCTTTGTAGAAAATCCTCATATATGCGTTGTTCCTTGATCATTCCTCTAGCGATAAAATTATCTGCCTTGATAACTCTTTCCTGCTTTATCGCTTAATATGATGCTATATCTGTCTTCATGAGATATCCCCTGTTCCATATCTCTTGATTCAATATAGAGAACTTATGATCCTGTCTTTCCTGATCTTTTTAGATCACGATGCCTCCAAGAAAGAGACCCAGCTCGAAGAACACCAACAACCCTCCGCCACCACCTCCTCCTGAAATTGACCCCGTGGTATTTCAGGCAGCTATTACGGTCGCAGTGGCAACTGCTATGTCTTAATTGAACAACGGTGATTCCGGTGGTTCGGGAGGTGATACCCACACCCAAAACCAAGAGAACAGTCAGGGACACCGAGAAGAGGGTTCCTATAAGGAATTCATGAACGTGAAACCCACATCCTTTGATGGCACCAGAGGTGTCATTTCCCTCACCCAATGGTTCGAGAAAATCGAATCAATCTTTGAAATATGTGCCTATTCGGAGTCTGACAAAGTAAAGTTCACCGCCTGCACCTTCCTTGACAAAGCCCTGACTTGATGGAACGGTCGAGTCAAATCCTTAACTCTACCTGTAGCAAATTCTTTGGGTTGGGAAGCTATGAAGGAGCTTCTACTCGCAGAGTATTGTCCTCGGGGGGAAATACAGAAGCTAGAACACGAACTATGGAACCTTAAGATGAAGGGTTCCGATATAGCTGCTTATAATTCAAGATTCGATGACCTGGCACTACTGTGCCTTGGAATGGTTACCCCGGAAAGTAAAAAGATTGAGAAATTCATCTGGGGGTTGACCCAACCAACAAAAGGGAATGTCTTGGCTGCGAAGCCAGACACCTATGAAAGCGCTAAATGTCTTGCGCAATCCCTAATCGATCACGAAGAAAACTCTGATGAGGCGGCTACCACTCCCGAGCCAGTCACAAGTGGAGGTGGAAATAAAAAGAAATTCTAGAACAAACGGAAGGCCCAAAGTACGCAAGGGTCTTTTAAGAAACAGCAAACAGTAGCAGTCCATGCTGCTACTACCCCTGTTGCTGTTTCAATTGTCAGGTCCACGACCCAAACTCCTACCAGTGGATACACTGGTACCCTTCCTTGGTGCGGTAAGTGCAGCTACCATCACCGTATTCCTGGTCGATGTCGCGAAATAATCTGTGACAATTGTGGCAAGAAGGGCCACCTTGCTCGAACCTACAGAAAACCAGCCAAATCAACAAACCAATCATCCGGAACGAGAATCAGTCCAGCCTGCTACAGTTGTGGCGAAGTAGGGCACTTCACAAGAAATTGCCCCAAAGCAGCAACAACTGGCAACACCGGAAGAGTCCTAGCAATAGGACGAGAGGAGGCAACCGCTGATCCTACTGTCGCCGCAGGTACACTCCTGTTTGACACCTCTTATACCTACAACTCTTTTCGATTCCAGTAGTAAAAGGGAAACCTGTTATCTATCTATTCTAACACCTTTCTAAACTTAACCCTTCGTTTGTAATAAAAAATGTGTACCGTCGAGACGGCTAACCAGTGAGATAGAGAACGCTAACTTCGTACCTATAGATTGTATTCTCAGTCCGGAGGATTATTCTGTTCCATTCGATTTAATGGAAAAAAATTTCACGAAATGCTTTGATGCTATGTTTGACATGTAATGACCGAGTCTCTTTCATGTCGTTATTCTTGGTTTCGAAAGGGTCGCCCGTCTAGATCTTTCCCCCGACCCGACTCTCGTGATCTTTGGCATCAAACCTTCGCATCATTTTGTGCATTAAAGCTCCAAAAAGTTTTCCCTATAGGAATTGCCGCGCATACCTCGTTCCTGTGATCATCGGGAAACGAGAAGTTTGCAGCTCCTTTCGCTAAATGTCCTTACCGAAGGATTCCTAAGAATTCCTTCCGAACGTCTAGTCTAGTCTCGCACCGGCCTAATCTCTGGAACTACCTCGTAACCAAACCTCAGTAAGAAAGACGTGTCCAAGATGGTGACCAAGGATTGTTTTGATCGCTACGAGTTAGTAGTGGTATCCTTCGGTCCAATCATTTTCCTTGATCATGTAACTAACCAAAGAAGTCATACTCGTGAACCTTTCCAATTGCTAAAGCGATAGGGAATTAGTCGGCACCAGAGATACCAGTAGAAACCTGTCGATTCTTGGGTCCCATCGACTATTATCGCAGAGCTACCCATGAATTTCTTCTAGAACCATCAGACCCTTAGCTACTCTGCTCTACGAAGATGTGCCTTCCTGTTGGAGTGTGTGTCCTATTGAAGGCTTATTCCCAGAAAAGCATGATATGCTTTGGGAAGTGTAAAATACTTCCCTCGTGATACATTAGACCTTTCGCGATCCTCATAGAATCGATTCCACAACCTTCAAACTCCGGATGCCCTTAGAACTTAGTAGCATCCATCCGACACTTCACGTCTCGAATCCTTAGAAGTATCTACCCAACGAAACCCTAGTGATTCCTTTGAGGAGACCAAAGTCATCAAGGGTCGGAACCCCCATGGGAGAATCAATTGAGATCATAGATTGAGAGAGAGTCAATGTACAAAACAAAGTCACGTCCCGATATTGAGGGTTCACTGGAACGCCAAGCGGAGACCCGATTCCACTTGGGAGCGTGAAGATCCGAAGCAACAAATCCATTCATATCTCATTCCAATTCATGATCTGTATCTTAATCTTTGAATTTCGGGACGAAATTCCCTTTAACGGGGGGAGAATGTAACAACCCGAAATTGTCCATCGCCGAAAACCCGTTCTACCCGTAAAAATTCGTCAATTATCAATTCGTTCCGATTTCGTTTTGGGTTAAATTATTTAAACTTATATTTTTGTTATAATTTAATGAGTGTCCAAACCCGTTAGGAACTCATGAAATTAGAAATTTTAGAAACATCCTCGGCAGGTTAAGGAAACTTAATCGGGTGCGACCAAAAGCCCCGTTTAATGTCGGTATCGGGTAGAATTCCACCGTGTCCAAATTTTGAGACCTATTTAAACGTGTTCAAACTTTCATTTGAAGCTTTTGCTTCCTCTCTCTACTCTCTCTCTAACCTATGTCCTCAAACCAAGTTTAAGGGTCCAAAATCATCAAATTTAAGCTCCAAATCACCAAGGTAACTACCCTAACTCCTAGTATAACATCTTAGGCCTTCAAATTCGAGTTCAAATCATGGAATAGGACCATATTCATGAGTTTACGGCCCTAGAACAGTCCTAGGCCGTGAACTCACATAAATTGGGTTTTAGAGCCCAAAAACCCTTCCAATCGACCTTTGGAGCTTAGATATGGCTTAATGGCTTAATGGAATGGACTTAGAATGACTTAGACATGGGTTTTAAAGAGTAAACATGAGTTTACTGCCCAAGAGCATGCTTGGGCCGTAAACTCATATAAATGGGGTTTTATGCCCTTAAACCCTTCCAAAACTCCATTGAAGCCTAGATATGAAGTGTAGAATATTGGATTTGGCTTTCGAACACCTTGAACATTAATTTAGAGGAGTAAACATGAGTTTACTGCCCAAGAACATGCTTGGGCTGTAAACTCATTATCATGGGGAGTAAACTCCTTTTTAGTGTGTTGAAATGCCATTTACACACACCATAAGCCTTGGGATAAATTCTGGAAGTGACCACAATAAAGATTTGGACCTTAAAACATATTATAACACCCTTCAAGGAGTTCACAGCCATGAGGGGGTTCATGGGCCGTAAACTCCTAAATCCCTGTCTAAAGTCCCCCAAAAATTCATACAAGGCTTGGAAAAATTATTCCAATCACATGTGATTGTTTAAGGATCAAAACATTAAGGATTTGGTATAAGGGGGGTCATTAGGGCCGAAATCTCCTGTGTGAGTTTACTCTTGAAGTGTAAACTCCATATCCAAGCCTTATGTGACTTCAAATGCCACCCGGGTCCTTCCAAACACTTGTAATGGGGTGTTTCCGCGACTAGAAGTGTTTACAAACCCAGAACCGACGTTTAGGATCCAAGCAGACACATTCCTCGTCCGGTGAGTTCATACCCCTACACTTTTTCAATGGTTTTTCAATGTTTTCAGGGGGGAATACAAGCAAATTAGAAATGTTTTCAAAACTTAACATTAATGTGTTTCAATAAATATCTGGAAAACTTATAAATATTATTACCCCTTATGTATTATGCTGAGCATAAGGGATGATTTATCAACTACAACTATATGAATTTCAGTTAAGGAAATAACCAAACTAATCAAATTATTATGGGAATAATTTGGGGTTCTTTAGTTCTTGTTTTATCACATACTGATATGTATACAAACTTATTAGATAAACTATGTCCGATTCAGTTTATCTCCATTTCATTTGAATGTATTGCCATTAAGGTTCATTGTATGTATCTATATTCACTGTATTACGTTTCATAATCTTTTGTATGTTTGATATCATAACAGAACCCTGTGAATAATTTAGTACTATCTTGTGAGTTTTGTCATTACCCTTTTGGGTTATCAGTAAATCCTCCCCGGAAGTGTAACCAGAGTCTCCTGGAGGGAGAGAGTGGAATTTGTGAATAGATCTATTCGGGACTGACAATCCCACACCTTAACTGCTAGCTACAGTTAGGCGGGCACGCCTGCGGTGACAAATTTTGGATATCGTCCGACGTCTGACAAGCGTCAAGGAGGACTCGTTGTCGTATCAGCATGGTTACCCGACTCACAATACGTATTAATATAAGTTTATTCACGGCTTGGGTTTGGTTTTGGATTTGCCTCAATTTCATATCTACTTTCTGTTTATAGTTTCTATATCTAGTACGGGAAGTTAGTCCCATGGATTTTTGTCTATTGATCTTATATCTAGTACGGGATGATAGTCCCATGATTTCAAACTATATCTAATATGGGATGATAATCCCATGGTTATGAATCTATATCTTGTCCAGGATGGTAGTCCCATGGTTTTCAGTCTATATTTTCATGTATATCAAACTGTCTTGTATCTAGTAGGGGATGTGATTCCCATGGTTTTCAAACTACTTTTCAGTCTATATTTTCATGTATATCAAACTATCTTGTATCTAGTACGGGATGTGAGTCCCATGGTTTTCAAACTACTTTTCAATCTAGATTTTTATGTATATCAAACTATCTTGTGTCTAGTACGGGATGTGAGTCCCATGGTTTTCAAACTACTTTCCATCTATAGTTCACGTATATCAAACTAATTTATATCTAGTTCGGGATAGTAATCCCACGATTCTTAATATATAGTTTTATGTATTAAACTATACTCTGTGATATTCAATCGGCCTTACATTTAGGAAAATATGGGATTTTCCTGGGGTAAAATAGAACACATAATCGAATTGGTAACAAGTGATAACTAAACTAACTTTACATAAGAAAATATGGGATTTTCTTGGATAACAACCCTTTTCGGAAAACTAAAGGAAACTGGTACATTTTCAGAAAACAAACATCTTATGAACTCACCAGCTTTATGCTGATTTTAAAACTGCTTGTATTCTCAGGTCCGCATTAGACAGGTACCCGGTGATCTCTTTTGGCGAAGACGGAGTGTGTAGAAGACTCGTCTCATTTTGTTCATATATATAATATGTATCACACTTGTACAATTTACTTTTGAAACAAGTGTAAAGTTTCAAATATATGTAATGTAATGGTTGTTTACTTTGATTACTATGTGCATTGGATTTTATACTCAACGTGGAGTCAACCCCGAAAATGTTTCCGCCTTTGGTTTTCGGGGTATGACACCGAACTACCCTTCGGTCCTAACAACCGAACATGGGGACTATTCCCCTCCTACTACCGTTATCACATATAACATATCATAACATACTGTCATACATATCTGGGGTGCCCCGACCCACCCTTCGGTCCTAACAACCAAACATAGGGACTATTCTCCCCCTACTACCACTATCACATATAACATATCATGCCAGCATATAACATATCAGGTAGTAGCAATCCTAGATGAATATCATAAAGACTGTCATCTAACATAGAACTCCTACTAGTGGGCCGGCATTGTAGCCGTAGACCCACCGCTACTTGAAGGTAACTCACATCGATGTCGTGTAGCGTTTGGACTGTCCTCGGCGTGAAGGTCGGATCTCCTCGACTCCTCAATCCCTACATGACAATGCTCAAGTCATCAAACGGAACATACGACCCTAACTAGGGTCAATACCATAAGCAGTCAAAGTCAACATCCAGTTGACCGGACTCATCGGACCCATCTTTATCCAACTTGCCAAGTTCTTCCTTGAATTAGGCGAGTTCATCTCCCTCATAAGAACATGCCCGGTCTACGACTTGTCGAGTTGTATGAAGAACGCGTCGAGTCAATCTTGAAAGGTTGGGAGATTGCCTTGGACTCGCTGAGTCTGTTCATACACTCGCCGAGTCCCATGATTCTTAGGTGCTTTTTCGCATCTAAACATCTACGGGACTTCCCTCCCTAACAACTGGTCCATTCGCAGGATGGAGTTGGTGGTCATTACACCTCGACTCGCCGAGTCCCAAGAACAACTCGTCGTGTCCCTTCTTGAACTTACTATAAAGCCGATTTAAATGGGTCTTAACACATCAAAACCATAGATCTGGCCTCCTAATGTCCATTTTATACGTAAAGTTCCAAACATGGTGCACATGCATGGGGCTTTTAGCTCAAAAATCCATAAAAGGTGCTCTACAATGTGTATGGGGCTCTCATGGCTATAGAGTTGGCACCTTTATGCCTTGAGACCCCTCCAATGACCCAAATCTGAAAATAGAACCCCATGAATCACTTCACAAATCTGAAAATGGCTTAGGAAGCCTTAAATTCACCCAAAATCTAAGCCCTAAAGATGAACAGCCAAATGGAAGACCAAAACAGGGGGCATTTACCTTGTTTGAGCTGAAGATGGAATAAGATCTCTGGATCTACAAGCCCCAAATCGAATTCCCAAGCTTTTTCCTTCCTTTCAAGCTTTACAAACCACACAAAAGCACCAAAATGGCCTTAGATCACACAAAAATGGCTAGGGTTTCGATATACAACTTCTTGAGAGAGATAGGGACGAGGGAGGCTGAGTCAGGTAGTTTAAATAGGGTGCAAACCCTCAGATTTAGGGTTTCACTCAACCAGCACCTACTCACCCAGTCAGTCTCCCGACTCGTCGAGTAATTCACTTAAACTGTCCGCGGATCACGACTCTACTCGACAAGTTGGGCCTCCAACTCGTCGATTCCCAGAGAAAACATCAAAAATACTTGAATAATAGGCATACTAGGAATCGGGTGTTACAGAAGACCGAGGCACTGAAGGCTCATGGTAGAGGCTTCCAGTTGACATCGGAGGAGGTCCGCGTAGCACCAGACGTTGTGGCCGATATATTCTTTTACTTATTCTATTATTGAGATATGTTATGCTTATATTTTGCTATGCATAGGTACTTTTCTTATGAATTCTACGCCTTCCTTGGTGTTATTTGACTCGGGTGCGAGTCGATCATTCATATCCCTAGCATTTAGTCGTCACATCAGTATCTGACGTGAGGTACTGAGTTGACCTTTCAGAGTCTCCATAGCTAATTAGCATGCTGTTTTTGTGACTGATGTGATCCGGGGATGTATGCTTGAGATTTTTTGAGTCGATTATCCGATAGATTTGGTACCTATCGCGATGGGGGATGTCTGTGTCATCATGGTCATGGACTGGTTGAGTCGATTCAGAGCTATGATTGATAGTGAGCATCAATTGGTGATCATCTGAAACCATAGTGGGGTAGCACTTACAGTATTCGGCGAGGGTACCCAATCTGGGGTAGCATTTTGTTCGGCTGCTCGAGCAAGGCAGAGCTCGCAACAGGGTTGCATGGGTTTTCTGGCATATGTGTCAGATACACGGGATGTTACGGAGAGACCGAGTTTTGTCGCTGAGGTTCCGGTAGTGAGTGAGTTTACGGACATTCTCCCCGAGAAGTTACCAGGTTTGACTCCCGTGAGGCAGGTGGAGTTTCGTGTTGATTTACTTCTGGGGGCGGCACCTATAGCTAAGGCACCTATCGGCTTGTGCCGCCAGAGATGCAGGAGTTATTCTCGTAGCTGTAGGAGCAGTTGGTGAAGGGATTCATCCAGCCGAGTAGCTCGCCGTGCGGAGAACCGATCCTTTTTGTTAAAAAAAGTATGGCTCGCACCGGACGTGCATTGACTACCGGGAGTTGAACAAGCTGACGATCAAGAACCGTTATCCACTCCCGAGGATTGACGATCTATTCCATCAGTTGCAAGGTGCATCTTGGTTTTCCAAGATTGATTTGAGGTCTGGTTATCACCAGATGAGGGTTCGTGAGGACGATATTCAGAAGACAACATTTAGAACTCGTTATCGGCTTTACGAGTTAGTGGTGATTCCTTTCGGGCTCACCAATGCACCAGCAGTGTTCATGGATCTCATGAACCGGGTATATGGCCTATGTGTTGGGTTTTGAGCATTCTAACACTCCTAAGTGCACATGAAACCGTAAATAACTTGGATCTATCATTTCTCTATTATACATGCAAATATGAACTTTCCAAGGTATTCATCCTAACTAGCATCATAACATAGATTCATATGAATATATCAAGTTAGAATTACATACCTCTTTGATGTAGAAAGTCTTCATGAAGCTTGAGTACCTAGTGCCCCAAGTGTGACACCTCAAATGGCTCATATAACACCAAATAGATATGAAATGACTTGAGAGAAATTGGAACACTTCATGAAATGGTGTAGCCCTCATATTCACACACACTAGTGCACGATTTCTTGAGCCATGGGATTCTTTTATATGACGGCTATTAGGGTTACACCATGTAACTCACAACTTTACCCATTCCTTATGCTCCATGGATTTTACCCTCCATGGAGTATCCACGGGTCACCCCATGGACTTAGTCCAACATAAGGAATCTTGGATCACAAGCCCACATATAAAATAATGAATGATTTACACAATCAACCCATATATCCAATTAGTCTCCTTTTGATCACTTAATTAATTCCAAATTAATTCTTGATCAATACTAATTAAATAACCTTATTAATTTATTAGAACTTATAATATATTAATAAACCTTATGTGTTATTTCTCTCATTTTAGTCTATCCAAATGCATGATGCCATGCAACCCAAATGGACCATGCCGGGTCGGGTCAAGTCTTACCAATTATAGTTATGGACTTAGACATTAATCCAACAGTCTCCTACTTGGATAAGTCTAAAAATATTATTGCGTATGACTTCAGGAACCGATCAGTAATCGTAGCTCTCAAAAGCTTCTGTCGAACTCTGACCTTGTCAATGAACTCTGACCTTTGTCAATGACTTGTCCATTAGATAAGGGATCATATATTCCTCCATTCTAGATATCATATGGACTGAGACATGGATTATAATCATTCTATCTGTCCATTTGTTGCTTCCCGATTTCCGATTTATGATGACTGACTAATTGAACAAATCAAATCAGTCCTTGCCCGGCCGATCACTTACATTTTTCATCACCAAATCATCAAGGGGCCCACAGATATCGCTGTTATCCTGAAGATAAAAGGAATAGATAAACTTCAACTCATATGGCTTGTTCTGCTACCTGTTGAATCATACACAAAGGCACGTTTTATAGCATCGAGTTACCGAATGTGTTTTCGGGAAATCATAGTACAACAAACTCATAGTAACAACTCATATCTCTAGGTTTGAAGAATATAAGATATTATCGTCTCATAATCACTCGGGATAAAATCCATGAAGTGATTCCAATGAGCGCGGGTTGAATCCAATACTCAGAACTTAAGAGCACTCATGAGTGTTGTAGCCCTTTGTCCAACATCTTAGACCTCTACAAGCCAACCCATGAAAATCTTGATTCATATCTACTTCCAACATATGACCGACTGTGGATGGTTTGAATAACTTAGCCAATCAGAACAATGACCTAGTTATTATGGAAGTCAAAAAATGCAAAGTGAAACACAATAATAATTGAATCCAATATGGTCTCAGAACTTATGAATATAAATAAAACACCTTTTATTTATCACCATATGATCGCACATTATTCATTATATACTATTTCAGCTATCAACTTGATTCTTGAATTTTAAAACAATAGTTGTCCCATGCTACAAGCATGTACACTATGTTTTCTAAACAATAGTCATGGCATACACCAAGTATGCATACTATTTTGTCTATGATCTTTACTTTGTGAAATAGATCAATTGAACATAACTCCAATGATCCTCATTTCACATTCCCAATTCCTTACTACAAATGCAAGAATTCTAAATTCATGCCATTTTCTAAAATCTGTTAGATTCTAAACTTATATACATTGGTCCTCTTGTAATGATTGTTCACAAAGTCACAAAGACTTGACAACAAACATTACAGAGCATTCCAAAGGAGATCACCTCCTTGGAAACATCCTTCTTGCACTAAGTTTCCTAATCTTACACAAATTTATTGAACAATTTCTAACTTTGAAACATTTCCATATTCCATTTTGAATATCACTTCTGAACAAGAGTTGCCTCCTTAGAGGTTATGTCAATATGGTCCTTCCAGAATTATCACTATACATCCAACTATCCTTGAGCAACCAATCTTTGGTAAACCTTAGATTGTCCTCAACAATTGCTTAATCACTTTAGTCATATCCAATTCTAGACCTTTTCCCTTCATAATTCACCAGGCATTTGGAAAATTTTAGAACGGATGAATATAGCACATGTAATCGATCCTATATCCGAAGCATATGGGACACGATTCATGATGTCTCACATAAAGACTAAACCAGTCTTTTGCTATAATATTTCCATTTCAATTTGCTAACTTCTCATCATTCAGATTATGAAAAGGGATGTCGTAATCATAATCGAATTTTAGAACGCAAAAAATGGACCCATATATAGAACTTCCTTATGTTGAGCCATTCCAACATGAAATTCATATATATATATATATATATATATATATATATATATATATATATATATATATATATATATATCCTTGATTAAATACGATTAAAATCTCAATCTAAGCTTTTAGAATTGAAATGAAGTATAATTTCCTCTCCCTTAATTATAGCAAAACAACTTGTTCAACCCCTGCAGCCTCATGAATTGAAACTTTTGTTTTTGTATAATTAACATTGCTAACTTGCAACCTTTATCATAATTATCATGCTCCCACTAACATGATGATTATTAGCATAACACTTATGCTCCCACTAGCTTTGACATGTATTCAAATACCAGCTGACTTTCTTACCAAAGTTCAAATTTCTGATACTGGATTGTTTTGATAAAATTTTATCAAAATCATACACCTCTCTAGATTGCTCACAACTGTGTCTAGACCTTTTCTACTTCTCGCAAGTCCATTTTGGTGTGCCAGTAAACCACACACGCTCCACTAACGACTTTGAGAATGCAAATATCACAATTGCTATCTAGCTAAAATCTACTTAGTGAAAGTGTTTCCTCACTATCATTTTCATGAATCGGAGAGAAACCTTATGACACTTAGACGTAATAGTGTATGTGTTCTTATCCATATAAATTGTCAACACCATAGTCACAAGACAAGGATAATGATAAATTCAAACTCATATGGACTGAACTCAATCTTAATTTCTTGCCATCTGGTAGCTCAAGGGCCTGCCATTGCTTCCAAGTTGTTGTGCACCCAATTGAGAACTCTAAGAACTCATATGCAAAGCCAAGTTTAATTGGAATGGGCACAGAATATGTCAACACAGTAGGTTATAAACCTCAAGTCGTGTGCTAGTGAAGAACTTTAGGTTTTATTCTTGATTATCCTTTCAGGATCTTTAATACTCCCACTATCCTCTTGACATATAAGACTCACTTGTCAAATATTCAGGACATATTTTGGATTCTAATCAAGTCAAACACTTCACACAATTGGCCTTAGTTGGTCTTTGTTTTATCCAAAACATCACAACATAGCAATTTCAAATGTACAAGAGTAGAAAACTTTTACTCTTACATTTGACGAGTGTTTTAAACCTTTCTTTAAGATATGTCACTCAACTTACAGTCTTGGAGTATGACTCTAAAAATTGTTTTGGAACAAAGTATGACTCATCTTCTTGATTTGACCACTTCAACAATTCATAGCTCCTCTTCTTAGCTACCAGAATGCACTTAGAGGATGAATTGTGATAAGATCTCTTAATCATTAAGATGATTTTATTGTTGGATAAGGTGTCTAAGTCCATTACTATTTCTGGTATGTACTTGACCCGACCCGGCATGGTCCATTTGGGTTGCATGGCACCATGCTATTGGATAAACTAAATGAGAGAAATAACACATATGGTTTATTAATATATTATAAGTTCTAATATATTAATAATATTATTTAATTAGTTTTGATCAAGAATTAATTAAGTGATCAAAAAGATAACTAATTAAATACATGGGTAGATTATGTAAATCTTCCATATCTTATATAGTGGGCTAAAAGGCTCCATGGATTATCAAGTTGGGTTCCACCCATAGGATGCTCCATGGATGCTCCATGGAGTTAACCCATGGATTGAGAAATGAAGAGTCATGTTACATTACGGTTTTACCTAATGCAACACACTATATAAAGACCAGGTCTCTCCCCAAAATCGGCTGCACCAAGTGAAACAAGAGGGCTTGGCTGATTTTGAGTGTGTTAGATTATTCTCTCAAGTTTATACTTTGCATTTGGTGTTGTGTAAAGCATTTGAGGCATCACACGTGAGGTGCTAGGCTCACAAGGTTTCAAAGAACACTTTCATCAACAAGGTATGTAGTTCTATCTTTTATACAAAGAAAATTGTTCCCCATGTATGCTAGATTGGTTCATAACCTTGGAAAAACAGCTTTGCATGATTATTAGAAAAACATAGATCCAAGGTTATTAGGGTTGCATGTACACTTAGGAAGTGTTAGAATGATCTAAACCCATCATATATAACATTATACTAAAGTACTCTCCCATCTTTTCAAATTTGAGAAGCTTTTATCTTTCTGCCTAAGTTGATTCTTCTTATTCACTCTGCCATACATTGGAACCTTTTCCAATGTCTCAGAATTACACTTAAGCTTGTAAGTATAACCATATTTACTGAACTTTAGTAAATAATGACGAATAGTCTTAACGATTATTTGTGGTGGGCTTGATCGTGCACAAGAATGTGTACTCGATCCTTAACTTGACTCACACATCCATGTGAACAAGTAGTTAGTCTTAATTTTTCCAATTCTTGAAAGTTCTCATTCTTCATGCTAAACAACTTGCAAGATTCCATGCTTCTATCCAACTGAAACTTGGGTGATGAGAATCTTTCCTTATTTGGTAAATTTAGACACTACTGCAAATGAAAGAATCAAATTCATATTTCCACTCTTGCTCTTAATGGAATCTTATAAGCAACAAAACTTTTCACAAATGCCATTGTAAGGATACCTTAAAATAAATAAAATCAAAATTTTTCCTTTTATTTTAAAACCTTTGCGGAAAAACTATCCTTACAGTGCAAACACACATGAAAACTTTGTTGTTATCTATTCCTAAGCAATATATCGTAACTCCTAAGAAGTAGCTCAAGAATCCAATCTTCAAACTATGCGATAGAAATACATCTACGTGATTAGATTCAGCATATTCTTTCTTTAAGTTTCATCACTATTCTTTGATTCTTAAAACATCAACATGTGACCCAGTCACATCATGTGTCAAGAATCTCAGAATAGAAACTTAACAGAGTTAGATAGTGGACTTTACCTGAAGTAAAGTATTGACTTTAACATCCGCAGGTAAAATTTGGCAGTTTCGCAACCAATGCCCCTTCCTTAGCCTCTCTCTTTACCATTTGGTCAACCGAGTTGACTATGGCCGATCCCTTTTCAATGTGCATAAAGTCTTAGAAAGTTGATCTTAGCAAATAGATAAGATCATTAAGGGTCTTGTCATAGTCTGTTTCATAGGAATCCCAAAGGAACTCACTATGTGACATAGAAAGTGATTGAACCACCAACTTTCTCAAGACTTTGACACCCAACTCTCCCGGCTTGTCAATATGTGACTACATCTCCAAGATGTGATCACACAAAGACCATTGCTTGCCAATAGGGCTTGAGTGACCTTAAATTTTCCGAGAAATTTTGGGTTAGGGAGAATAATGGAGGAGGTGACAGAAGTATGATTTCCATGGGACATCATCTTCATTTATGAAGGCTTGTTTCAAGAGATTTGGGAAGATCATAAATTTCTAAACTACACGTCTTTTGGGAGATATTCAAGATAGTTGATTTAAAGTCCTTTATATTACACCCAATATGAAATATTAAGGCTAGGACCCAACAAACTCCTTTTATAACTCGGAAGACGGATGTCGTAATCCAAGCTATAAAATATGTGAAGGTAGGTGAATAACGATTCACCAATTTCCACCAAGATAAACGAAATGTGTTATTAGGTTTTAATTGGATTTGAAACTCCTAGATCTTTTGAGATTCATTGAACTTTGCAATGGCATGTTTCAATCTCGAGTGCGCCCTTCAGGTTTTGTTACCGGGATGCCGAGGATCACAAAACAAGGTGTGAATAACCATGCAAATATACTTGGTACCCTTAATATTTACCCCTCAATCGATGTGTCGGTTAACAACACACGCTCCACCGATACTATGATAAATATTAAGTTACCCTTTGCTACCTTGTTAAGTCCATGTTAGTGTGTCGGTTAACCACATACGCTCCACTAATGACTTAAGCAAAGTGCAAAGTGTAATTTCATGGGTTAGCACCAAATTCACATTTTCCTAAGTAACTAAGATTGGGTATTAGTAAGAGTTTAGTTACTTAGTATTTATCATTAATACTTTTAGTGAAGGGAGAATTATAGTCCTTGTCCTACCCGTTCGGCTAACAACCCTCCACCAGTCAAGGAAGCAGTGGTTGGGAGTGGACACCCATTAAGCTGCCATTTTATAGGCAGTAACATTATACCCCCCTTATAGACCGGCTTCGTGAATGAGACCTACTAACGGTAAGACTGACTTTACTCTTATATATATATATATATATATATATATATATATATATATATATATATATATATATATGTATGTATATATATATATATATATATGTATATATTATTAACTTATAATATTATAAGTATAAGGGTTGAATTTTAACTTTAAAAATTCTAAGGGCTAACTTGGAATTAAAGTATTCATAAGTGAAAACTTTTCAAATTCCAAAACATGAGGGCAAGTGTTGAAACTATTGAAAACTAATTAAATCCATGACTTATGTGTTTAAAGTAGTTTTAATTAAAAAACTCTTCAAGTTCCATAACTTGAGGACAAGTTATGGAAGACTTTAAACTATTAAAAGAATGTAACTTTTCTTTATTTTGTAACTTATGGAATTAATTAAGGTTATACGTTATATTACATAATGAAGTGACTCTTGAACTTCCATAACTTGATGACAAGTAATGGAGTCATCAACCCATTCAATGAGACAAGACTCTTCATTTTTGTAACCATTGCCAACTTTTATGAGTTTTATGAAACTTAAATGTGACTTTTTATATAACTTGAGGACATGTTACAAAAACACATTTTAGAATCAACTCTTAGATTAAAATGGATTGAAAAACACACAATCAATTAACTTTCCTATTAATCTAAGCAACTCAAAATAACAAGATATTTCAAATCAAACTTTTTCATGTAATTAGCCTAAAAATTAAACTAATACAAAACATGAATCTATTGACAATTATCTTTGAAATTGGATTAGTATGAACATTACCACATCAAAAACAAGTTTATAAGTCCAAAAACATCTTAGGGTAATATTGTTGGATAAGGTGTCTAAGTCCATAACTATTTCTGGTATGTACTTGACCCGACCCGGCATGGTCCATTTGGGTTGCATGGCACCATGCAACTGGATAAACTAAATGAGAGAAATAACACATATTGTTTATTAATATATTATAAGTTCTAATATATTAATCATATTATTTAATTAGTTTTGATCAAGAACTAATTTAGAATTAATTAAGTGATCAAAAAGATAACTAATTAAATATATGGGTAGATTATGTAAATCTTCCATATCTTATATAGTGGGCTAAAAGGCTCCATGGATTATCAAGTTGAGTTCCACCCATAGGATGCTCCATGGATACTCCATGGAGTTAAACCATGGATTGAGAAATGAAGAGTCATGTTACATTAGGGTTTTACCTAATGCAACACACTATATAAAGACCATGTCTCTCCCCAAAATCGGCTACACTTAGAGAAACAAGAGGGCTTGGCTGATTTTGAGTGTGTTAGAGTATTCTCTCAAGTTTATACTTTGCATTTGGTGTTGTGTGAAGCATTTGAGGCATCACACTTGAGGTGCTAGGCTCACAAGGTTTCAAGGAACACTTTCATCAACAAGGTATGTAGTTCTATCTTTTATACAAAAAAAATTCTTCCCCATGTATGCTAGATAGGTTCATAACCTTGGAAAAACAACTTTGCATGATTATTAGACAAAAATAGATCCAAGATTATTAGGGTTGCATGTACACTTAGGAAGTGTTAGAATGCTCAATGCCCAACAGTGGTATCAGAGCCTAGGCTTGCTTGTTTGATTTTTGTGCAAACTGCTTGAAAAATCAAGTTTTCTGCTTTCTGCCCGTATGAACTTGCCAAGTCCATGGGGGGGGGCTCGACGAGTCCATGAACAAATGCAAGCTACTCGTCGAGTCAGTTCATGCACTCGATGAGTAGAGGCTGCAGTTTTCGGAATTTCGATTTTTGTTGCTGGAAATGGACTAGGAACATTACCCTAAACTTTTTTGGTGTTTTAAAACTTGTTTTAGTTGGTGTAATGTTCATGTTAATCCATTTACAATAACATAGTATCAAAATTACAAGTTTTAAGTGTAATTTTTGATTTATGAAAGTTTTCATATTCATGTTCTTGATCTTATGGTGTTTAGATGATCATAGGAATTATTTGTAACCTATGTTGGTAGATTAATTATTGATCATTATGTGTTTTAATGGAGTCGATAACTTGTCCTCAAGTTATGGAAAACCGAAAGTCACTTTCCTTTAAAACCTTTAAAAGAACACATGGGTTATAAAAATGAAGAGTCTTCATTTTTAATACTCTAATTAACTCATAAGTTACAAGAAATGAAAAGTTTTGAAAGTTTACAAAACTTTCCCTCATGTTTTGGAACAAGTAAAGTCATATTAAAACTTTAGTTCCAACCCTTAGAATTTTAATAGTTAAAATTCAACCCTTATAATTATAAGTTAATAATAATATATATATGTATAAGATCTAAGTCGTCTTACCTGCAGGGCACACTCGAGATTGAAACATGCCTTTGAATAGTTCATTGAATCTCAAAAAGAATCTAGGAGTTTCTAAGAACCAAATTAAATATTTTTAATATTTCGTCTTTGGTTGAAATTGGTGAATCGTCATTCACCTACCTTTCAAATATGTTATTACTTAGATTACGGCATACCTCTTCTAAGTATAATATATTGTGATTGGGTCCTAGCCTTAATACTACATTTGGGTGTTTTATTAAGCACTATCACTATTTCTAAACTAAATTTTTCCTTCTTTTCAGATGTCTGCAAACACTGTTGCTTCTGGCTCTAATCCTAATGGCTCCTTTACCCTTATGAACTTGTGTGGGAAAGTCACTTTTGATGGATCCAACTGTAGTGAATGGATCAGAAACATCAGAATGATTACTCGCTACGAGGACAAGGAATATGTACTCGATAAGGAGCTTAAGGAGATTGATGAGACAGTTGCTACTCCTCAAGAGATCGCTGATTTTAGGGCACATGAAAGAGATGCCACAAAAGTGGCATGCATCATGATAGCCACCATGACCGCGGATCTACAAAAATCCTATGAAGATTTCTAACTCTATGAGATGCACCAAGACTTGATGCAAAGATACCATCAAAGTGCTCATTAAGAGAGGTATGAAATCATCTCCTCCATGATAACAACTCGCATGAAGGATGGTGAACCCATCACGGGCCACATGCAGAAAATGCAAAGATTTGTGGACCGTTTGCTGAAGCTTAATGTGAACTTCCCCGCGGAGCTTGCAATAGATATCATTTTGCACTCCTTACCTTCATGTTATAATCAATTCCGCATGACATACCACATGAATAATGAAGAGGTCACTCTCAGCAAACTTCAAGGACTCTTAAAGACCGCGGAAAGTGGTCTTAAGGGTAAGGCAATTGTTACTTCTACTCCTACCAACTCCGCCCCTGTCTTGGCAATCGGGAAAGGGAAGGGTAAGAAGAGGAAGAGCCCCTCGAAGGGTACCAAGGCTAAGACCCTTGAAGGCTCCTCCTTTGGAACCAAGAAAGGTTTCGTCACTCCTTCGTCTGACCCAAAAGAGGCTGGATGCTTTTATTGTCATGAAAAGGCACATTGGAAGCGAAACTGCCCAAAGTACCAGCAAGATGTGAAGGATGGGAAAGTTAAACCCAACCATGCAGGTATTTACACTATCATTTCTAATAACTCACGAAATTCTAACTCTTGGGTCCTTGATACCGGTTATGGTATTCATATCTTTTCTTATTTGCAGGGACTAAGAAGAAGTAAGAATGTGGAGCAAGGAAGAATAAACTTGATCATGGGAAACAGGAAAGCTTCACCTGTCACCAAGATTGGAGTTTATACTTTATCGCTAAGTAGTAGGTTTAGTTTAGATTTGAATAAATATTGTTATTCGCCAGAAATGGCAAGAAATATTATTTCCTTTCATGCATTGTATAAACAAGGTTTTACCTTTTCATTTAATAATGAAGTTGGTTCTATTGATGCTTTCTTTAATAATGTTCTTTATTTTAAAGCATTACCTTTGTGATCGTGTGTATGAAAATGTATTTGTGGTTGATAACTTAGGAAATAATGTTTTGTGTATTGATTCTGTTAATAATAATAACTTGGATAAAACATCATTATGGCATTGTCGTCTTGGACATATAAGCAACAAACACATAGGCCAACTCCAAAAGGATGGAGTCTTGGAGTCATTTGACCTAAACTCAGATGATAGTTGGGAATCATGCTTACTTGGAAAAACGACAAAGTCACCCTTCACAGGTTCTTGTGAAAGGGGTGAAGGTTTGTTGGATCTTGTACACACAGATGTGTGTGGACCATTCAAACATGCCACAAGGGATGCTAATCGTTATTATTTGACTTTTACTGATGATTACAGTAGATATGGATATGTCTACTTAATCAAGCATAAGTCAGAGACTTTCGAAAGGTTTAAAGAATTTAAACAGGAAGTCGAGAATCAATTCGGAAGGAACATTAAGATGCTTCGATCTGATCAAGGTGGTGAGTATCTTAGTTCAGAGTTCCTCGACTATCTTAGGGAATATGGGATTGTCTCATAATTGACACCTCCCAGGACACCACAGTTGAATGGTGTAGATGAGAGGCGTAATAGAACCTTGTTGGATATGGTTCGTTCCATGATGAGTCGAGCTTCGCTACCAATCTCATTTTGGGGGTATGGCTCACAGACTGTCGCCCATATCCTTAATCTAGTCCCTACAAAGAAAGTTTCCAAAACACCTCATGAGATGTGGACTGGTAAAGTACCCAAACTAGACCACATCAAGATTTGGGGTTGCAAGGCATTCGTGAGACGTGAGACTCATGATAAGCTTGAACCCCAAAGCGAGAGGTGTATTTTCATCGGCTACCCACAAAGATCCTTTGGTTACCTCTTCTACAGACCTAGTGATAATGTGGTCTTTGTTGCAAGAAGAGGAGTCTTTCGTGAGAGAGAATTCATAAGCCAAGGAGACAGTGGGAGGCAAATTGACCTTGAAGAAATTCAAGAGTCAAGTGGTGAAGGAACTTCAAACCCTAGCACTCAACTTGAGGAGGAAACTCCTGTTGAGCCAATTGACGAGTCTGTACCTCTGAGGCGTTCCACGAAGGTTAGGAATACACCTGAGCACTACTATGGTTTTCATATTACTGCGGAAGGTGAGACACTTAATAGTGATGAGACACTAGTAGGTTTGAATGAACCTAACAATTACGTGGAAGCCATGGCAGGCCCTGAGTCTGCTAAATGGAAAGTGGCTATGGATAGCGAGATACAATCCATGTATGACAATCAAGTTTGGAACTTGGTTGAGAATGTACCAGGTCGTAAGACCGTAGGGTGCAAATGGATCTTCAAGAAGAAGACCGACATGGATGGTAATGTACATACTTCTAAGGCTTGACTGGTTGCAAAAGTTTTCTCTCAAATTCCTGGAGTGGATTATGATGAGACCTTTTCTCCAGTAGCCAAGATTAATTCTATTAGGGTTATGTTAGCCATAGCTGTATTTCATGACTATGAAATTTGGCAAATAGATGTCAAAACCACTTTCCTTAATGGAAAGTTAACTGAAGATGTTTACATGAGTCAGCCAGAAGGTTATGTCAGCAATGAGTACCCTAATAGAGTGTGTAAGCTTGAGAAATCCATTTATGGATTAAAACAAGCACCTCCCAGATGGAATCTTTGCTTTGATGAAAAGGTCAAGGAATTTGGCTTTTCTAGGAGTGAAGATGAATCTTATGTTTATGTCAAGGCTAGTGGGAGTATAGTTAGCTTTTTGGTATTGTATGTGGATGACATACTACTCATCGGAAATGACATCCTAACTCTGCAGGAAGTTAAGTCCTGGCTTGGGAAGTGTTTCTCTATGAAGGACCTACGAGAAGTTGTCTATATTCTAGGGATAAGGATTTTAAGAGACCGGAGTAAAAGATTAATTGGACTTAGTCAAAGTACCTACTTGGACAAGGTGCTGAAGAGATTCAGCATGGAGAACTACAAGAAAGGAGAATTACCTATCCAGAGTAACTCCAGATTGAGTAAAGCTCAGAGCCGTTGTACTGAGGCTAAGATAGCAGAAATGTGTCGAGTGCCTTATGCTTCTGCAGTAGGCTCGATCATGTATGCTATGACTTGTACTCGACCTGATGTAGCCTTTGCTTTGAGCATGGTTAGCAGGTATCAGGGGAACCCTGGCAAGGCTCACTTGACTGCGGTAAAGAATATCATCAAGTACCTACGGAGGACTAAGGACTGGGTCCTTACCCTCGGTGGGAGTGATGACTTGAGAGTTGTAGGGTATTGTGATGCTGGCTTCCAGACTGATAGGGATAATTTCCGCTCTCAGTCGGGCTGGGTCTTCACCCTAAACAGAGGAGTAATCACTTGGAAGAGTTCCAAGCAGGAAACAGTGGCTGATTCCACTTGTCAATCAGAGTATATAGCAGCGAGCGAGGCAGCAAAGGGGGCTATATGGCTGAAGAACTTCATTGGAGACCTTGGAGTTGTACCAGCTATAAAGGAGCCTATGGAAATTTTCTGTGATAGTGAAAGTGTTGTTGCCTTAGCCAAGGAACCAAGGGATAATGGGAGATCCAGACACATCGACAAAAAATATCATTTTATTAGACATCGCATAGAAGAAGGAATCCTCGTGGCAAAGAGGGTATCATCAGATGAGAACCCAGCAGATCCCCTCACGAAGGGACTGAGTAGGGTTAAGAATCTTCAGCATGCTCGGAGCATAGGGCTAAAGGATGATATAAGTTTTAGTAGTTAGATAAATTATGAAATTTGTAAAGTGTAATTGACATTTTAGTAGTTAGAATCTTCAGCAGCTGAAGCAGGTACCTTCTTCTTCACGGTGTTAAACAGACATTTGGTAAGAGAGAGTATTGTCTGTCTAAACCTGACGTACCACTGGATCATGTCTTCGAAATACTTGACATCATCAGCTGAATTCTCTTTACACCTTTTGATGATCGATAACACATGCTCCAGACAAGCAGTGGTGTAAAGGTGTTTGTCAGCTAAAGCAAAGAGACATTTCTGTCCTTCTGCTCTAGTGAACATAACTGAGTTGCGTCTCGGGTCGATCTTGCCCATTTGCATTTGGTTGAGATCACTGGCCGATCCCACAGGAGCTATCTTCGGTTTCTTCTTGAAGACTGTGGCAACCTCCTGATCCATAAGGACAACCTCCATGATGTAGCAGACTAACATCCTTTTGATATGGTCTATAATGGGACCATATTCGGCTTCATTTGTCAAAAGGATATTATGCAAGACAATCCAATCATGAGGATTTAAGTTCGGTAGATCTGCCAGGGAGATATGATGAGCAGTTTTTGCAGATCCTCGGATCACCTTGAACCGAACGTTTATGAATCTCCCTTCGGTGTAAGGCTTCAGTACCCGAACGTTCACTATCTTCTGGGCGCTCCAAGTAAGATACTGAGGACGAGCAGCCTTCAGATAGAAGTCGATAAGCTCCCTATCAAGTTCAGCATTTGGATGAGGGACTTCAGAGATATTTGAGAAGGCGTGGAAGGTAAACGCCTTTCGAGTCAGCGACATGTCGAACTGCGAGTCGACAGAGTTGTAGCAGTCGAACGAGATAACCGGCTCAAGCCATAAGATGCTGGGAATATCTATGGCCTCTTTGATCAAACGCTCTCGAGTCCAGGCAGGGAAGAGAGTCTTCCTGCTCTCGAGGAGATCGTGGGCTTCCTTCTGCTTGCGTTCGGCTTCTTCAGCCTCTCGCGCCACATGATTAACATCATCATCCACATTGCGACTGTTCTTTCGTTTCAACATGTCAGTAATGGTTTCATCATCTTCATCTTCATCTTCTTCCTCAACTATGTTTTTCCCTTTGTCCTTCACACCCGAACCCGAAGCTTTCCCAGTCGGAGGTGGTTCGGTTGTGTGAGTAGCTTTGGAGGAAGGAGGTGGTTTCGATCCGGTCTTCTTCTCTTCTCCCCCTTGTTTCGGATTGGACACGAAACTAGGTAAGCCTTCGATTTTGCTGAGAAGGTCCATGGTAGGAGAAAGCTTTTCAGCAAGGGTTCGCCTCACCGAATGGTTGAGAATTGGATCGTGTGCTTCTAGGATGTTTGATAAAGCAGCATGTACATCTGAAACACAAGACTTGATGACATCCCTTTCGGATCGAAGAGCTTCAAGTTGTTGTTGTGAGTTTGAAAGCTGCGTGCTCTTGATCTTTAGGGCGGTTGTTTTGCTCGCCAGAACGTCCATCAGTGAATTTTCAGCAGCGAGATCCTCCTGAAGCTTAACAAGGCGCTCATCGATGGTGGCACGAAGGGCCGAGTTGTCGTCGCTTAGAGATTGGCGAAGTGTTGCAAACGAGGTCAACTCCGTAGAAACAAACTTTGCCAATTGCTGAACAATCGGTTCCAAAGTTGTCTTTGTGGCGTCGGCCCTTTCCTGTAGGGACTTCAACAGGATAGAAGCGTCGGAGAATAGTTTATCGACTTTTTCGGTCGCTGCCTCACAGGCTTTGGTTGAGGCGTCTATAGCGGCAGTGGCTGAGGCTACCGAATCATGTTGAGCCCTGGAGAAGGCATCAACAATCTTCTGAAGTGCAGCTTCAGAGAGAGAGGACTGTTGGTTGGAAGATGAGGCGAGAAGTAGGTCAACCTTCTCGTGGAGCTCCTTAAGATGCTTCTTTGTCATTGGAGCATCATCCTCTTCATCACTTTGAACCTGAAACAGACTATAGTAGACCGAATCAAAGTTCATGTTGTCACCGCCAAGAAATGGGTTATCTCCATCAGAGGCATTATCTGGAGATTGTGGAGGTGGTGAAGCTGGGGGTGTGGTTGGTTTGGTCGGTTCAGGTTGAGTGGGTGTGGGGTTAGTTTCGGGTGGTGGTTGAGTATGGGTAGGTTCGTTTGTATGTTGGGTTTCGGTTTGAGGTGGTTCGGTTACGGGTGGGGTTTCGGTTACTGGTGGTGTTTCGGCTGCAGTTGTGAAAATGGGTGGTGGTATAGGGAAAGATGTTGGAGGAATAGTGGTAGTGGGGATTATGGTCGGAATGGAAGTAGGAATGGTTGGAGGAGGTGAAGGAACGGGTGAGTTGTGGATTTCCATATTAGGGGTAGGTGATCGAGGTGGTGTGTTGCCTCGTTGAGGGGTTTCGCCTCCTTGAGAGCCGTCCGAACCCGAACTCTCGTTCTCTGAGTCACTCGAAGAAGAGGGAATTACAAGCTTTCGCTTCTATTGAGTCTTCCTCCTCTTCGGTTGTGGGGACTGTGCAGCTTTCGGCTGTTTCCTCTTCTTAGGAGAAGGACCCTTAGGAGCTTTGGTCGCTTGCTTCCCTTTGTCCGCCTTTTTTCCCCTGGGAACCGGTTTGTCAACATCATGGATTGACTTTAGCATTTCCGGTGTAAGTTCCCTAGGACCAGTTGCCCTGAATTCCTTGATCGTCCGGATAAGTCTGCTGTCAGAGGGGACGTCGCCATACATTGTCTCCGGAATAGATCCAATGAATGAGAATTTAGATGCATCCGAGACGATGATCTTCTTGGTGTGGAACGTACCGATTGAAGACATCGATGCACCTGCAGCAGTGGGAATGTCGAACTTGTCCATTGCCCACTTTGTGATTGAAATCCAGAACCGGGCCAGCGACACCTCAGAGTGTCGTGATGATGAAGAAAGCATCTGAATGAGCTGTTGCCAGAGCACCATCCTAAAATCCAAATTAACCCCGTTGTAGACTGCATACATGATCGACAAGAAAAGTTGACTAGCCCCGTCGGATCCTGAGCTCCGTTCCGACAAGCCCTTGAAGAGGACTGTGAACATGCCGTTCCACTGATGCGGCAAGCAAGATTTCTTGAATTTAGAAACGGAGGTGAGAACCTCCGTGTACCCCATGTTGTAAAACATGTTATACAGATACCCAACCGGAATCGTCTCCGGATTTATTCTCGATGGGTCAACAGCCAACCCTAGCATTGTGCAGAAACGTTGTCGAGAAACAGAGGTCTTGTGTTCAGCAATCTCGAAGAACACCCGTTCAACCGCTTTGTCGTAATAAGCAGTCGCATAAACCTGCGAGAGGGCCACCATGGGCACAGACTCAATTCTGGAGAGAGCCGTAGCGATTTGGGAGTACTTCAGGCACTCGATGATCGGCGACATGTAGGAGTCGTACGCCAGAGGGTTGAGATCGATCACCAGGCATTGTTGCGGACAAATAGGAAGGATATGTGATGTAGCATGGACTGAGGAGGATTCCGCCATTGTTGAAGGTAGTAGAAGAAGAAGATAAACAGTGAAGCTTTTGGGAGTTTTTGCTCTCTAGAAAATCCGGAAGCAGTAAAAATATAAATGAGAGGTTAGACTGCCTTTTATAGTGAGGTAATGGAGAGAGAAAAATCGTTTCAAATCTTCTATGCGATGATCACGTAGGAGAGAGAGTGTCAGAATCCTAGGATCACGCCACCCAACAAGCGCCGTTTCAGAAGAAAATCGGTTCAAATCCTCACGCGCCTTTAACTGCCAGAGGGATGTCGCTTGGATTTCGCACACGTGTCCATAATGTCAGTAAAAGTATGGGCATTTCAAATTCACACGCGCCCCCTTTTTACCGTCGTTTGAATTTTAATCCGTTTAACTCCCGCCGAGTCAGCAACCTTTCGTCTTATCTTTTTAAATGGCATCTTTTGAATTGAATACCTACGTGGCGTATTTTTGATCACAGCTTCACAATTAACCACCAAAGTAATAATACAGCCTGTAATAATTAGTAACGGAGTTTTGGAAAATCAAAGATTTTCGTGCAAAGAATGTAAAAGAAAAAGAAATAAAGCAACTCTTTTAAGGATTTTCTGTGATGTCAATAATGACACGAAACTGATGATCCCGGGCATGAATCTCTTCCTTCAAGGTCAAGAGAGACCTTACAGTGTTTGTGTGGATTCCCGTTGAATTACAATCAAACACTTATTAATAAATGTTGAAAGGCTTCTTTTAATTAGGCTAAATAAGGGTGGCTTTCGCTTTGATTCAGCAATTCTAATCTTGAAATAAGAAAGAAAGTGACCAAAGTACTTGTGAGACCGGTGTAGCCTGTTGAACAAGTAGGTAGGAATTTATTTTAAATTGGCTTGGAAAAATATAAAATCTTAGATAAAAAATATAAAAATTGGATCCCATAGGAAGAAACGTTATGGTGTTTAACAATTTCATAAGAATCACGCAAAATAAAATTTGAGATTTCATGAAGGTACATTCGTCAATTCTTTGGTGAAAACTTGAGCAAATTAATTGTTCACCGTCAATTCAGATTTGGTGTTGAATTTTGGGTTTCACTCAGCTCGTAGTGACACGAAACTAAGATCGTAAACATAGATGTTGTGTAACCATAGACCTCAGTGGTAATTTCTGAGAGTCTCAAGGGTTACGTTGAGGAAACGAATGTAATGGAGAAATATAATGGAGATGGTGTAAGAAGATAAAGTACCTCTGCTGCGAAATAAAGGACCAAGCAGAAAACTCTTATCTCATGTGAGAAGAGAGTGAGGTAGCTCACGATTAGAATAAATGTGTTAGCCTTATTGGGAAGACAAGGTTTGTGTATACTAGGTCATGAAGGCTATTATTCAAAATCTTATGAGGCTTGGGACACATACAGCAGCATGCTTCTAGGGACACTTAATTAAGCCAACAATTATATTCCCATAAACGAATGAACACACAATAAAAAAAATAAAAAAAATATTTTTGGAGTTTTTGAGATTTATATATAAAAAACAATTAAGTAAGAAAAAAAAATAAATAAAATAAGTAAAATAAAAAAGAAATAAAAAAATAAGTAAGAAAAAAAACTGAGTTAAAAAACTTTGAAAACCGAACCCGAACGTTCGGTTAGATTTGGTTAGGAAAAATTTTGAAAAACCAAACCCGAGCGTTTGGTTGGTTTCGGTTTAAGAAAATTTTGAAAAACCGAACCCGAGCGTTCAGTTGGTTTCGGTTCCACAAAATTTTGAAAAACCGAACTCGAACCTTCGGTAGGTTTCGGTTTTGGAAAATTTTAAGAAACCAAGGAATTTAGACATGCAATTGGAAAATACTTTCAATATTAAGAAAAACAATTTTTGTACAAGTAATATACAACCAAGAAAAACTACCTTTGAAGAGATGAGCGAATCAGATGGTTTAACCGAACCCAAACGTTCGGTTAGATTCGCTTCTTACGTTTGAGGCTGAGAGATAGTGTGAGGTACTGACTCTGATTCCATCATACCTAGCCCTTGCAGTATTCTGTTGAATGATGCTTCAGGAAGAGCTTTGGTAAAGACGTTAGCCAGTTGATCAGTGGTTCTTACGAAATGAACTTCGACGTTTCCATCTTCCATGTGATCTTTGATGAAGTGATACCTCAGTGCTATGTGTTTGGTTTTAGAGTGTTGCACTGAGTTATGACAGATCCTAATTGCACTTTCAGAGTCACAATATAGTGGGATCTTCTTCATATTGAGTCCATAGTATCGAAGTTGACTCTGGATCCAAATCACTTGGGATGTGCAGGATGCCGCGGCAATGTATTCCGCTTCGGCAGTAGACAACGACACACACGTTTGTTTCTTGGATTGCCAGCTGACCAACTTCCCGTCAAGGAATTGACAGCCACCAGTTGTGCTTTTTCTGTCGAGTCCACATCCTCCAAGGTCGGCATCAGAATAAGCTTGAACGAAAAAGCCTGAGTTGGAAGGATACCATAGACCTAAGGAGGTGGTTCGCTTGAGATAGCGTAAGATGTTCTTCACTGCAAGCATGTGAGGTTCACGTGGGTTTGCCTGAAATCGAGCACAATAACACACGAAAAACATGATGTCAGGCCTGCTAGCAGTAAGATACATTAGTGAGCCTGTCATTTGACGATAGAGCGTGATATCGACAACTAGTTTGTCTAGGGATGGAGTCAGTTTGGTGCCGAATGCCATCGGGACTTTGACTTTTGAGTCTCCCATCATCCCAAACTTTGCTAGGAGAGTCTTCGTGTAAGCTTCCTGATTGATAAAGATGCCTTCGGGTCCTTGTCTAATATTTAAACCAAGGAAAAAGTTAATAGGACCCATTGAGCTCATTTCAAATTTAGTCTCCATTAACTTTCTGAATTCAGTAGTTAAGTTGGGATTCGTAGAGCCAAAGATAATGTCATCGACATAAATTTGAACTATCATAAGGTGGTTACCATCCTTTTTGCGAAAGAAGGTTGGGTCAACCGAACCTTGTTGGAACTTAGACATCTTTAAAAATTTTGTTAGCGTTTCATAGCAGGCTCTTGAAGCTTGTTTAAGGCCATACACAGCTTTATCCAGAATGTAGCAATGATTTGGTTATTTTTCGTTCACGAACCCAGGAGGTTGCTCTACATACACGGTTTCTTCAAGTTCTCCATTATGAAATGCACATTTGACGTCCATTTGGAAAACTTCAAAGTTTTTGTGAGCAGCATAAGCCAGAAATATTCTAACAGATTCTAGCATAGCTACTGGAGCAAAAGTTTCTTCATAATCAATCCCTTCCTCCTGACAATATCCCTTCACTACCAGACGAGCCTTTTTCCTTATTACATTCCCTTCCTTGTCCATTTTGTTCCTAATAACCCATTTGAGACCAACAACCGAAGCATCTGGAGGAGTTGAAATGAGGCGCCAGACTTTGTTCGTTTCAAATTCGTTCAGTTCGTCTTGCATTGCTTGAACCCAATCAGAGTGATCGAGGGCAGTGTTAACTGTCTTCGGTTCAACTTTTGATACGAATGAGTTAAACATACAAAACTCAACCTTTGAAAATAAGGATATCTGTTTCGCCTTCAGTTGTGATCGGGTCAGAACCTTTTCAGAGACATCACCAACTACTTGAGAGATAGGATGATCTCTGGTCCATTTGGTAAGAGGAGGGTAATTTGGATCAAAGGTTGGGTCTAGTTCAGCATTGATCATTTCTTCTGGCTCAGATTGACTATCGTAGTAAAGCGTCATATCATTATGTTCCCCCTCGATTGATGCTGGCCTGGCAGGCATTGATACTGGAGGTTCAGGAGTTTCTTGTGATGCTGGCCTGGCAGGCATTGATACATCTTCGGTTGGAGAAGCACTTTCGGTTGCAGTTGTAGAGCTTGGCTCCCCCTCGACTTTTGAGCTTGGCTCCCCCTCGACATTTGAGCTTGGCTCCCCCTCGACTGAAGCATTGTTGGATGGAGGGTCATCAGTAGTCGATCCTCCTTCATTCATTCTCCTGGCAGCTTCTTCGACAATTTGCTTCATGTGGTCGACCTTGTTGTCTGCTGCACCTGCTTCTGAGAGAGAAGCTTTCTCTGGTTCGTCAAAAAGCTCCAGAAATTTATCGTATAAATTAGCGATCGAGACTGTGACTTGCCCAGTTTGAGGAAAGATTTCCCCAGCGGTGTCTTCTTGTAACCTTTTGACATAGCCATCATCAAAGGTTACGTAATATGTCTCTTTAATTTTTCTTGAACGTTTGTTTAGGACTCTGTATGCCTTGGATGTTAGAGAGTATCCCAGAAAGATTCCCTCGTCGGCTTTGACGTCATACTTGTTGCGGTGTTCTTTAGAGTTGAAGATGAAACACCGTGAGCCGAACACGTGGAAAAATTTCACATTAGGCTTTCTGTTATTGAGAATCTCGTATGGTGTGAGCGTGAATCGTTTGTTGAGATAAGACCTGTTCTGTGTAAAACAAGCAGCAGAAATAGCGTCAGCCCAAAAATAAAGAGGTAAGGAAGCGAAACTTAGCATAGTTCGGGCAGCTTCACACAAAGATCGATTTTGTCTTTCGACAATTCCGTTCTATTGTGGTGTGTAGGGAGCTGAGAAGTTGTGACTTATTCCCTTTTCTGCAAGAAATTCTTCAAACTCCCTGTTCTTGAATTCCAGACCATTGTCGCTCCTGATGTTGCGAACGACCTTCTTGAGCTGAACTTCAATCTGCTTGATGAACATTTTCAGCTGATGATTCGCTTCAGATTTGAGCTTTAGAAAGAACACCCATGTAAATCGTGAAAAGTCATCAACAATAACAAGAATATACTTGCTACCACCGATGCTTTCGATAGATGAAGGACCACACAAATCGATATGAAGTAATTCGAGTGGTTCAACAACTTTTGTGTTAATTACAGATAGGTGACTTTGACGACTCTGCTTCCCCATTTCGCATGCAGCACACAAATGATCTCTGTCGAACTTGAGCAATGGAAGACCCCTAACATGACCTCCAGTGACAAGTCGGTTGATATCTTTAAAGTTGAGATGTGAGAGTCTTCGGTACCACAACCAGCTTTCGTCAGATTGAGCTTTTGATAACAGGCATATAGTTGGGTTTCCTTTGATGGGTTTCAAGTTTAGAGGAAACATTTCACCCTTTCGCTCCGACTTGAGAATTACCTTCTTTGTCTTTTTCTCAATAATTTCAGAACCTTCATCATCGAATGAGACTTTGAGACCTGTACCTCAAACAAGCTGAGATACACTGATGAGGTTGTGTTGGAGTCCTTCCACATAAGCCACCTTCCTTATAGTAAAGTCACCATTTGTTATCATCTCGTATCCCTTTATGGTGCCGAAAGAATCATTTCCAAATTTGACATTGCCACCATTTGCAAGAGACCTGTATTCCCTGAGCTCCTCTTTCCTCCCTGTCATGTGACGTGAGCAGCCACTATCGATGTACCATTCTTTGTCGAACTGCTCGTCACTCATAACCTGCAAAAATTAGGCAGATTTAGGAACCCAAAGTTTCTTGGGTCCACGTGAGCTTTTCATGGGAACAGGAACAGTAATAGAGATGTCAACAAGATATGTTCGTTTTATAAGTGTTGTTTCATCTTTCTTTTTAATGGTAAAAACTTTTATTTTATTAGGATTGGGTGCGTTCGGTTTAGACTCTGGTGTGGATGAAGAGACCTTCTGTTTGCCCTTTTATTCAGCCGATCAATTAGATTTTTGAGAACGAACATAACGAGCTTTAGAGCTAGATGAAGATGAATTGGAAGAATTAGAAGAAGTGGATGAATTAGAAGGAGTGGGGTTAGATTGAGAAGACTTCTTGGCTGGAGACTCTAGGTGACCCTTTTGCTTTTGATCATTAGAGGGACTGACCTTAGAGTTGTGATCTCTTTTGACTTCAGAACCGAACCTTTGCTTTCGGTTGGAATCGTTCTCTGAACCGAACCTTCGCTTTCGGTTGAAGTCATTGTCAGAACCGAACCTTTGCTTTCGGTTGGTATTTTCCTGTGAACCGAACCTTGGCTTTCGGTTGTTATTTTCTTGTGAACCGAACCTTGGCTTTCGGTTGTTGTGACTCTCAGGTTTTTCGACAGGATTGTTTTCATACTTCAGATTCTTGTCTTGATGTGAGAAGTATGCATTCTAGGAATGCCAGAATTGTCTCCTTTCAGAGAGATTTTTCCTGTATCTTTGGTTTCTTTCTTGTTTCTTATTTCTCATCTGCTTCGGTTGATGATGAACATTAGCCTTCATTTTTGGTTTCTCCTTGGCTTGTTCATTTTGAACTGTAGAAGTTTCATTTTGCACTAAGGAAGTAGGGGGAACGTCTTCTGTTGCCGAACTTTCATTCTCCTGAGGAATATCTTTTGTACCGCTGGTACTAGGCTCATCGAAATTATCTGGCTTATTTAAGGGTTCAGGTATGTATCTACTTGTACTCATCCAAGAGGTTCTTTCTGATAAGCCCACCATTTCATCTGCATTATCGATTGGAGCTGACCAGAAGAACTCATCACATCCATCAGCATTGTCTTCGTTTACAATAGCTGTGAGTTCAGTGGTCTGATGTTCGGTTACTCCAGTGACCTTGTACACTTGATTGGGAGTGGTCTGGACCTTTTGATATACAACCGCTTTCTCTACTAAGAGCGGGGACTTTTGTTGGGACAATCAAGCGAACTCCACTGAATTTTCAGAAATTAGATTCTTGTGGTTTTCAGGTTCGTTTTTCACAAATTCTGAGCAGTCAACCGTGTCCTCTACAGAAATTTCACTCATGTTGTCGTCCTCGTTAAGCTCAGATGCATTTTCAACATCAATTTTGTTTTCTGAGCTTACGTTGGCGTTTAAAGAGTCAAATTTTTGTATGGTTTCGGTTCTCAGTTTAAGTCTATCATTTTCATCCAAAAGGTTTTTAAGCATGTCCTTGTGGTCCTTGGATTTAATGAAAGATTCAATTTTGTCCAGTCCATACATATAGGTCGGATTGACACCATCAGATGATATCACACTCTCACAGTTATAAGCTTCGGCATCAATTTTATCATCCTTAAACTCCAGGAAGGGCAAAATCATGCGATGGATCTTTTGGCCTATTTCACAGTCTAAGTGAAGTTGAGTAATATTAGAATAAAGACGTTTTGCAATTAAACAAAAAACATTCCGCTATTTTAACAACTTTAAATTCTCTCTTTGTAAATAAATGTTTTCGTCTTTAATTTTAACTAATTCAGACTCCTTCAACTCGATCCACATGCGCCGCTCCTCACTCTTCGATGACACCCTGCTTAATTGATCAATTAGGTTAGAATTGGTGACTCGAGTTTGAGTTAAGCTACTATCTAGATGAGAAATTCTTGTATTAACATTTTTTAGTTCTTTCTCATATGAGGATTGTGGTACTTTAAATGAAACAAAAACTGATTGTACCTTCTTTATCAGTTCATCAAGCTCATTGAACTGCTGGCTGAGTGGTTTGGCTGTAAAGCACATGTCCTCCTGCACTTTCGGTTCATTGCTTCCATTATCGGTGTTGTATCCCCTCATCTGAGATACATCAGACACCATGAAGCATCTTCCTCCACTGCTCTCCTCCTTTGCCACATAAGCCTTTCCATGAGTAGGCTTCCTCACCTCATCGTCTTTCTAGTCAGTAGACCAAACTTCCACTCTACCGAACTCGTCATCAGCAACCGAACCCTTCACAATAAGAGCATTCATAGAAGGGTTAGCGGTAGACTTCTTCTTTCTCATCTCATCGAGCCTTTTCTGCAGCACAGCTTCCTCATCCTTCTCATCATCCTTTTCAGCCATCTTCTTAAGGACACAATCTTTAGCATAGTGGTTTTTCCCACCACAGTAGTAGCAGCTTACTCCAGAATCACCATCAGCCTTCGGTTCCTTCTTGGGCTCTTCAACCTTCGGTTCATTGTTAACCTTTTCTGAACTATAACTCCCCTACCAGTTTCGGTTTTTATTGCTGGGGAATCTCTTCTTTATGAACCTCTTGGGGTTAGACACCATCATAGCATAATCCTCAGAAGTGAGGTCATACTCCTCCAAGTTAAGGTCTTCATCCTCCATCGCAGCTTTACTTTTTGACAGGAGGGCTAGCGAACCAAGGCTTGAAACAACGTTCTTCTCCTGCAATACAATCTTCTCCTGGGACTTGAGAATACCCACCAGTTTCGCCAAAGAATATGATTTAAACTGCTCATGGGCTTTGACTGTAGACACCACTGCTCTCCATTCAGACCTTAGACCATTTAAGAATGTAACCTTCTGCTCGATTAGCTTCCTTTCGATGTCATGCTTGATCATCTTACTGAGAAGATGATTGAAGTGATCGAACGTCTGGGTCACTGTTTCTTCGGCTCCTTGCCTGAATTCTCCAAACTCCGATAAGAGCAAGGTTTGGATAGAATGTTCAAGATCCTCGTCTGTAGAGTACAGTTCGCGAAGTCTATCCCAAACTTCCTTTGCCGCCGTGCATGAGCTGACTAATCTGAAGGTGTCGGATTGAAGGGCAAATATAATCAATCTTAACGCCTTGATATTGCACTGGAATTTATCCTTTTCATCTTGTGCAATATCTTTAACATCCTTCAGCAGATCATTATACTCCTTTTGAGTTTTGATAATCCTGGACGTTGCAGAATGAGAAAAAGGTCCATTAATGATAGATTCCCATATGAGGTATCCATTATCCTCAGATCCTATCACGTAGTCTTCGAAGTGATGCGCCCAAACTTCATACTCATGGGTATATAGGATTGGAATCTTTGTCGTCGAACCGGTGCTGTTGGAAATATTGATAGGATTTGATTGCGATTCGTCCATTATGATCGAAAAAAAACCTGTTAAAAGATAAGACTTGTAATAACTCAGATTAGGGCAAAACAATAAATATCAAGATACGTCAATAATGAGATGACGGCTCAATAAATATTAGTAATTGTGGAAAAACCCTAATTGAAACCTTTTCACAGAAAAGATGTGTATCGATTACACAACCTCCTACTCTTATACCAATTGATGTGATTAATACTTTAATCTATGAAGATCGATTAGATCTTAAACAGGTAAATAATTATAAAAAACAGCAAGAACATGATAATAAGTATAAGGCAAGAGTGAATCAATCGTGTCGAATGATTGAAACAAAATCCTCGGAAGGGCTCGATTAAGAACATCAATTGTAGAGGATTGGTAGGTTACAAAACGATTAAGGAAATCTGGAAATACTATCGTTCTACTCTAGATGAATCGTTCAATCATTAACCTAATATGCATGCAAGCATATACTTATATAATAAACATAAAGGGCTCTCGGTTGGACAGGCCCAAACCGGAATACAAAATAAATAAATAAACTTCCGAGCCCAATTGACGCAATCTACAACAAAATCTTCAGCCCAACATAACACATATTAGCCACTCGAGGCTATAACTCTGTGGGTCCGTGGACCCTACTCTGTGAACCTTCCGGCTCTAACTCTGTGAACCCTCCAGTTCTAACTCTGGGAACCTTCCGGTTCTAACTTTGTAAACATGCACAGCATAAATCACATAGAAATAATGCAGTACAACAAATAACATACATATAGCATACAATTACTCTGTCATATAACTCTGATTACCTACTCAAGGTAAGTCTAGTGAGAAGACTCACCTGGCAAGCAGTAAGCAGATATCCTCATGCTTGCATCTCGAACTCGCCACCATCTATCACATAAACCAAATGCTCTCATGAACATAACTCTCGAGACTAGACTCAATCCTCTCTTGGCACTCTCTTAAGGGTAAAAGACCATTTTACCCCCTTCTAGGCCCAAAGCCCACATTGCTGACCAAACCCTAAAAGTCAACAGAAGTCAACGGTCAAACTTTGAGCCAACTCGCCGAGTGCACTCCGGTGACTTGGCGAGTACACACATGTCCACTAACTCTTTGTCCCGCTTGGTACGTGGAGTCCCTCCCTATGCTCGACGAGTGATACCAGACAGGAATCACGGGGCCACCCCGACTCAACTCGCCGAGTCTCAAGAACAACTCGGTGAGTACCGCCTTGAACTCCAGTCCTCTAACCCCCTCCTGACTCACTGAGTCATCCCCCAACTTGGCAAGTCTATCCACTAAGCAATTTACGTGAAACCCTAACCCTACTCGCCGAATCTCAAGAACAACTCGGCGAGTTCATGCCATGCACAAACTCTACTGACCTCCTGAGGTCAGATCTGTTTCTCCAAACCATAGATCTGGCCTCCCCAAGCATGAATGTCATCTAAAGTTCGAAACTTGATGCTTGTATAACCACAACAAGGCATCAAAAGGAGATTTAGTCCCAAAAATGGCAACCTAAGGCCAATCCCCCAAACTGGTCCATAAAGTTCCAAGGGTCTAGGTCTCTGGACCTCTTTTAGTCCAGATCCAAGGCACAAACTCGAAGAGGGACCATTTGCTCTACATAATCACTCTCCAAAGGGGTTAGAAAACCCTAAATCTAATGATCAACACCAAAACTGAAGGAGGTTCGAACCATTACCTCAAAATGATGTCTCTGAACTCTGGTACTGCTTGAATCGCACCTCCTCTTTGCTCTTGTCACCTTCTTCTTGCTAAACCAAGGGTTCAAGGATCAAAAAGTGACTTCTTCTCCCTCACAACGATTTGGCTCTCTTAGGGTTCTCTCAAGGGACTGGTAGCCGCAATGGGAGGCTATAAGTTCCCTTAAATAGGCTCCAAACCCGGGCGATTAGGGTTTCATTAAACAGCGTGGACTCGCCGAGTCCACTAATGGACTCGCCGAGTCCGGACGTGAACCCGGATGAACATCCGCGACCCTACTCGGCGAGTCTTGGCTCCAACTCGCCGAGTTCCTCCTCAAACACCAAAATAATTAAATAAAATAATATACCTGGGAAATCAGGATGTTACAATTCTCCCCCACTAGAATCAGACTTCGCCCTCGAAGTCTCACTCTGGAAACAACTCTGGATGCTGCTCACGCATCTCGTGCTCCGACTCCCAAGTAAGCTTTGACCCCTTCCGGTGTTGCCACTGGACCCGCACCAGAGGCACCTCTTTGTTCCCCAGAACCTTGATCTTTCGATCCCGAATAGCCACCGGTCTTTCCACGTAGTTCAGGCCCACATCCAGCTGAATATCCTCTAATGGCACTACTGCCGACTCATCGGCTATACACTATCGCAGTTGCGACATGTGGAAAGTGTCATGGATCTAAACTAGCTCTGCAGGTAGCTCCAACCGGTAGGCTACCCTGCCTACCCTCGCGATCACCCGAAAAGGACCGATATATCGGGGCCCCAACTTGCCCCTCTTCCTGAATCGGATCACTCCTTTCCAAGGAGAGATCATAAGGAGCACGAATTCACCGACCAAAAAATCGAGCTCAGACCGGCGCCTGTCCGCATGACTCTTTTGACGACTCTGAGCGATCAACAACCTCTGCCTGACCTGTTGTATCTGCTCTGATGTCTGAAGCACGATCTCTGTACTTCCCATCACACGTTACCCTACCTCTCCCCAGCAAATGGGTTCTGATACCTCCTTCCCTACAATAGCTCAAAGGGTGGCATACTGATGCAATAATGATGGTTGTTTGTTGTAGGAAAACTCTGCCAAGGGCAAATACGGGCCACAATTCCCCTCCCCCCCTCCCCCGAAACCTAATACACATGCCTGAAGCATATCCTTGAGCGTCTAAATCGTTTGCTCGCTCTGAAGTGTCCACAAACATCACCATGGTAAACTCTAGCTCATATCTCATATTCATCTTCGATACCGAGCACCAGGTCAGCTTTTGGCCCCACAGCTGAACCCCCAAAGGTCACACATAACATGATCCAAAATATCTCACTAACTTCCTCCCTGTGACCACTATCACGGCCTAGTGACACGCAAGTCACGAAATTCCCTTTTCCTCATAAAGGATACAATCCAGTCGAAGATCGACTCAGCTCTAACCTATGGTGTCTGCTGCGCATATCCTCCCGCGCGCCTCACTGACCCTCCCGATAGAGACGGAGACCCCAGTCTCGCCCCGGTTTAACCACTAGGCTCCATAAACTCAACACTAGGGCTACTCAAGCCTAAAACTCCTCTGCATCATGCACTTATCAGAGAACACTCCATCATCACACTCTCTTTCCCTCTAGTGGGTACTATGGCTTCCCGCAACATTACGACAATCTCTGGCTAGTGAGTACTACGGCTCCCCGTAGTACCACGACTCCTTCCCTCTGACTTGTGAGCACTACGGCTCCCCGTAGCATCACAACATTCTCTGACTGGTGAATACTACGGCTCCCCGTAGTATCACGACTCTCTCTCTCTCTTTCTCTCTGACTTGTGAGTGCTACAGCTCCCCGTAGCATCACAACACCCTCTGACTGGTGAATACTACGGCTCCCCGTAGCATCACCCTATGCTCTCACTCTCATTAGAACGCCACACTATGTTCACTAACTCATGCACCGAAGACTATCATAGATAATTACACACACACTTGCCCCGATATGCATTACAGACTCTGGTGGCAACCGCCATAACACAGAACCTACCTCTGGAGATCCACTTCCTTATATAATCCCTCTTGACGATAATACACGAAGGGCTCCCACAGGAACCGTAGATACCTGACACATCACTAGTCGTCTTAAACCCAAGACTCTAAATAACTCCGAAATTGGGACGCTATACGCGCAAACCACGGAACACCATAACAGAGCATCATAATGTCCTGCCTCTACCACTGATTCCCTTACTCCCAGCACCATACACATACAACAATACATTTCCTCTGAATCGCATAATAATTTCCTATTTGACTCAATGCGCAACTTCAGTGCATCCAAACACTCAATTGGAATACAAGGAAGGCGCTAACTCTTCAAAACACACCGATGATCCTCCGAAACCCTTTCCACTACTGCTCAAAATCCAAGCAAGAATACACATCCCAGCCGGGAGTTGGCTACTCGACAATCTTCTATCTATATTTCAACCCAGAAGTTCTCAACTGCCCATACCATCATTACGAGTCTTCCACTTGAAACGACTCTGACCATTACCAGATTCCTAACCATTAACCACCTGCCGTGGAGACACCCACCCTTCTTTCAGACATATACCACATGCATTATCTCGCCCTGCACCTTTCCTTGATCACAAATGACCCTGATCTCATGAATTCAAGTCGCAGGTTTCTGTATCGAACCCCTAACCGCTCTTGCACAAATCTCTGGTTCTCTCAATAAATCACCCGGTTCTCCCCTACTTAGGGTTCGAACCATCACTATCTGACACACCAACAATCTCACAAACTATTTTCATCAGCAATAACGCACCTGCCCCTGGAAAGTGCTACGTAATGCCCGATAATCCCCTTTAAGGAAATCAATCGATCTCATATACTCTAAACCACGGATGAAATCCTCAAGAACTTCTCGTCACAACTGCCTCTAGTCGTTCCAAGTCTCGTACCAATCCAATACCAAACAACTCAACTGTCTAATAACATCACTGACTCATAGACTGGACCACAAAATCTTCATACTCCCCCACCTCGACTCATCAACCGACGATCCAACACATGGATCATCCCAAGAACAGGGACCCACTCCCATATTCAATACCTAACATAGATAGAAAAACCATTGCACTGATAAACTCGACTGGACTCCCCGCTGATACCTCTACAATACGCCCTACTATACTCAAATAGGTGTAACGTGGTCCTCGACTATCTCAGTCCTAACTGACTATCTGCTCATGGTAAAACACTGCCTCGCGGCACACATGCTACTTGATACTCTGATGCAAAATCATCATCAATGACAATCTGCAGGGTTTACCCCCAAATCCAAAACTTAAACATCATGCCTCTCATGTTTCGCACACGAACATAAATAGCACTACCCAGGTCATAGAAGGTGACATCTCCTCTATCGACTGATTGGTCAACTCAGACCGAAATTCTTCCCTCTCTCTGACTCCTTACCAAAATACTCTCAAAGGCTCTCGACCTCCCTCTCAAGGGACGCCTCTTCGAACTCAATCATGGCCCACAGGCCTAAAACCCATAGAGTCCAATCTCTACCTCATCAATCATGACCAGAAAACTAGAGAACCAAAAGCATCATTCACTACGAACCATGGTACTCATCCCATGAAATCTCTTCTTAATATGCTCCGGTGTATGGTACCCGAACCATAGCTTCACTCCTCCATTTGCTCCGATGTATGGTAATCGAACCATAACATCACTCCTCCACCCGCTCCGATGTATGGTACTCGAACCATAACATCACTCCTCAATCCGCTCCGATGTATGGTACACGAACCATAACATCACTCCTCAATCCGCTCCGATGTATGGTACTTGAACCATAACATCACTCCTCAACCCGCTCCGATGTATGGTACTCGAACCATAACATCACTCCTCAATCTGCTCCGATGTATGGTACTCGAACCATAACATCACTCCTCAACCCGCTCATTAGAACCTTCAGAATACTCCCTGTATCAAGTATGGGTCCTCTGCTTTCAGTAGTACGTGCCCATACTACCTGCCACATCTACCTATACTTTCCACACAGACTATTTCAGAGCTCCTAAGTAGCTGCTCGAACTTCTCGTTCACCAATTCCATCACGCGTGCTCGCTCCCCAATGAAATTCTTTACTCTGCCAGCGCACTCATCTGGCTAAGGTTACTCCCTAGGCTCTTCCTAGATTCCCACACATCTCTGCCATCAGCTGCTGAAGAGCTCCTAATGATGCCAGCCATCTACCTCCTAAATATCGTCATATTCACTTGGTAGCTGACTCCCATCATTGAGAGTTCCACAAAGCACGAAGCAAGCAACATTCGATCATCAAAGAATACATAGGACTCACTCTAGGTGATAACTGCGCTTGCTCTGCTCATCCTCGAAAGTACCACCAAACTCTGCAGCTCTTCCCCTCGCGAGTTCTAACTATTCTTTTGCTAAGTACAATGTACGCATCTAGGCATCTCCTCTAGATTACTCCTCTACTCAAATCCCCTAAAGGATTCCAACTAAATATTCTCACTCACCACATACTCAAAAGCACATTGCATATAACAGCAATTCCTAGGCTAAGGCATCACAAATCAGGCCACTCTAGTCCTAAGATATGAAATACCTAGTCTGTCTCTAGCATGCAATAATATCTCATGAAGTGCATCATAAATATCTCATAACACAAAAGTAAGGGTATTTTGTGAAATCACTGTTTGGGCTCTGGCTGATTGTACACACTACTCTTTCTCACTTTCTCTTTGAACTCTTATTCGCTTTAGAAAATTATTTCTTTGAAAACCTTTCTTACTTCCTCAGTTTGAGTCCAGATTTACCCAAAGGTGCATCCGAATCCCTCAAACCAAGGCTCTGATACCAGCTTGTAACACCATAAATTTTAGAACAATTTTTCATTTAAAAATAATCGTTTAATTCATAAAACACTTTTCTTAAAATCTCATTCATAATCGAATTACAAAACATAACTCCATTTTCACTTGCATAATAAACCAGGATCTTCAAAACATGACTCTTTCTTTGGTGTGTACAATCGAGCCGGTGCCGTCTCGTGATCCTGAGAGAAACCTGAAACACATAACACAAAACACTGTAAGCACGAAGCTTAGTGAGTTCCCCAAAATACCACACATAACACATATTAGCCACTCGAGGGTATAACTCTGTGGGTCCGTGCACCCTACTCTGTGAACCTTCCGGCTCTAACTCTGTGAACCCTCCGGTTCTAACTCTGGGAACCTTCCGGTTCTAACTCTCTAAACATGCACATCATAAATCACATAGAAATACTGCAGTACAACAAATAACATACATATAGCATACAATTACTCTGTCATATAACTCTGATTACCTACTCAAGGTAAGTATAGTGAGAAGACTCACCTGGCAAGCAGTAAGCATATATCCTCATGCTTGCATCTCGAACTTGCCACCATCTATCACATAAACCAAATGCTCTCATGAACATAACTCTCGAGACTAGACTCAATCCTCTATTGGCACTCTATTAAGGGTAAAAGACCATTTTACCCCCTTCTAGGCCTAAAGGCCACATTGCTGGTCAAACCCTAAAAGTCAACAGAAGTCAACGGTCAAACTTTGAGCCAACTCGCCGAGTGCACTCCGGTGACTTGGCGAGTACACACATGTCCACTAACTCTTTGTCCCGCTTGGTACGTGGAGTCCCTGCCTATGCTCGACGAGTGACACCAGACAGGAATCACGGGGCCACCTCGACTCAACTCGCCGAGTCTCAAGAACAACTCAGCGAGTACCGCCTTGAACTCCAGTCCTCTAACCCCCTCCTGACTCACTAAGTCATCCCCCAACTCGCCAAGTCTATCCACTGAGCAATTTACGTGAAACCGTAACCCTACTCGCCAAGTCTCAAGAACAACTCGGCGAGTTCATGCCATGCACAAACTCTACTGACCTCCTGAGGTCATATCTGTTTCCCCAAACCATAGATCTGGCCTCCCCAAGCATGAATGTCACGTAAAGTTCGAAACTTGATGCTTGCATAACCACGACAAGGCATCAAAAGGAGATTTAGTCCAAAAAATGGCAACCTAAGGCCAATAACCCCAAACTGGTCCATAAAGCTCCAAGGGTCTAGGTCTCTGGACCTCTTTGAGTCTAGATCCAAGGCACAAAATCGAAGAGGGACCATTTGCTCCACATAATCACTCTCCAAAGGGGTTAGAAAACCCTAAATCTAATGATCAACACCAAAATTGAAGGAGGTTCGAACCATTACATCAAAATGATGTCTCTGAACTCTGGTATTGCTTGAATCGCACCTCCTCTTTGCTCTTGTCACCTTCTTCTTGCTAAACCAAGGGTTCAAGGATCAAAAAGTGACTTCTTCTCCCTCACAACGATTTGGCTCGCTTAGGGTTCTCTCAAGGGACTGGTAGCCGCAATAGGACGCTATAAGTGCCCTTAAATAGGCTCCAAACCCAGGGGATTAGGGTTTCATTAAACAGCATGGACTCGTCGAGTCCGCTAATGGACGCGCCGAATCCGGACGTGAACCCGGATGAACATCCGCGACCCTACTCGGCGAGTGTTGGCTCCAACTCGCCAAGTTCCTCCTCAAACACCAAAATAATTAAATAAAATACTATACCTGGGAAATCAGGATGTTACAATGTCTCTCCTCAAAATCAGCTACACTTAGAGAAACAAGAGGGCTTGGCTGATTTTGAGTGTGTTAGAGTATTCTCTCAAGTTTATACGTTGCATTTGGTGTTGTGTAAAGCATTTGAGGCATCACACTTGAGGTGCTAGGCTCACAAGGTTTCAAGTAACACTTTCATCAACAAGGTATGTAGTTCTATCTTTTATACAAAGAAAATTGTTCCCCATGTATGCTAGATAGGTTCATATCCTTTGAAAAACAACCTTGCATGATTATTAGACAAACATAGATCCAAGGTTATTAGGGTTGCATGTACACTTATGAAGTGTTAGAATGCTCAAAGCCCATCAAATATTCCTAGTCCAATTCCAGCCAAAACAATCGAATATATGCTGTCAGGGGGTCCAACTAATCGAGTGCATGAACCTACTCGGCGAGTTGGACACATTTTGCCTTGGACTCGGCGAGTCCATTCATGGACTCGGCGAGTCTGTTGTGCAGACAACATCAAAACTCGATTTTTCAGCTACTTTTGCAAGTATAACAAGAAAACAAGCCTAGGATCTGATACCACTGTTGGGTTTTGAGCATTCTTACACTCCTAAGTGCACATGCAACCCTAAATACCTTGGATCTATGTTTTCTATATTATACATGCAAATATGAACTTTCCAAGGTATTCATCCTAACTAGCATCATAACATAGATTCATATGAATATATCATGTTAGAGTTACATACCTCTTTGATGTAGAAAGTCTTCATGAAGTTTGAGTGCCTAGTGCCCCAAGTGTGACACCTCAAATGGTTCACACAACACCAAATACATATGAAATGAATTGAGAGAAATTGGAACACTTCATGAAATCGTGTGGCCCTCATATTCACACATACTAGTGCACGATTTCTTGAGCCATGGGATTCTTTTATATGGTGGCTATTAGGGTTACACCATGTAACTCACAACTTAACCCATTCCTTATCCTCCATGGAGTATCCGTGGGTCACCTCATGGACTTATTCCAACATAAGGAATCTTGGATCACAAGCCCACATATATAAGAATGAATGATTTACACAATCAACCCATATACTTAATTAGTCTCCTTTTGATCACTTAATTAATTCCAAATTAATTCTTGATCAATACTAATTAAATAACCTTATTAATATATTAGAACTTATAATATATTAATAAACCTTAAGTGTTATTTCTCACATGTTAGTCTATCCAAATGCATGATGCCATGCAACCCAAATGGACCATGTCGGGTCTGGTCAAGTCTTACCAATTATAGTTATGGACTTAGACATTAATCCAACACTATGTTGGATCGTTCGGTGATCGTTTCCATCGATGATATCTTTGTATATTTGAGGTCTAGAGAACAGAATGAGGAGCATTTGAGAGAGGTCCTCGGAGTATTGAGATCGGAGAGGCATTATGCCAAATTTTCCAAGTGTTATTTCTGGTTACGAGAGGTCTAGTTCTTGGGACACCTCGTTAATCAGAATGGGATTTTGGTCGACCCGGCCAAGATTGAGGAAGTTATGAGTTGGGAGTTGTCGAGAACCCCCACCGACATCAGGAGTTTTCTGGGGTTGGATGGCTACTATCAAAGATTTATTAGAGATTTCTTCAAGATAGTCATTCCTCTCACCAGGTTGAGTAGGAAGGGCGTTGATTTTACTTGGGGACTCGAGTAGCAGACCTCGTTCGAGACTCTTCGCTAGATATTGTGCGAAGCTCCAGTGTTAGCCCACCCATGATTTAGAGTTAGGGGCAGTAGTGTTCACCCTCAAGATCTAGCTCCATTACTTGTACAGGGTTCAGTGTGCCATCTACACGAACCACAATAGCTTGAAGTATCTGATGGATCAGCCTAAACTGAATATGTGTCAAAGAAGGTGGTTGGACGTGGTAAAAGATTACGACTGTGAGATTTTGTATCACCTGAGCAAGGCTAATGTGGTAGCCAATGCCCTGAGTAGCAAAGTGGAGAGTGCCCCGATTCAGGACATATGCATGAGGATGACAGTGATGACTCCGGTACTGGATATCATTCGAGAGGCCCAGGCGGAGGCCGTGAGACCAGAAAACTGATGGGTTTTGAGCATTTTAACACTTCCTAAGTGTACATGCAACCCTAATAACCTTGGATCTATGTTTGTCTAATTATCATGCAACGTTGAATTTCCAAGGTTATATTCCTATCTAGCATAAATGGGGAACAATTTTAACTAGAATAAAAGATAGAATAACTTACCTTGTTGTTGCTTGTGTTCCTTGAAACCTTGTGAGCCTAGCACCCCAAGTGTGATGCCTCAAATGCTTCACACAACACCAAATGCTCTTGGAAAGACTCTTGAGATAACACACACTTCTTAAAATCGGCCAAGCCCTCTAGTTTCTTAGTTTAGCCGATTTTGGTGGAGAATATGCTTCTTATATAGTGTTGACACATCTAGGGTTACACCATGTAAACCCTAATGTGTCATGACTCTTCATTTCCATGACCCATGGGTTTGTAACTCCCATGGAGCATCCATGGAGCATCCTATGGGTAGAACCTAACTTGATAATCCATGGAGCCTCTTAGCCCACTATACAAGATATGGATGATTTACATAATCAACCCATATATTTAATTAGTTATCCTTTGATCACTTAATTAATTCCAAATTAATTCTTTGATCAACTAATCAAATAATATTATTAATATATTAGAACTTATAATATATTAATAATCTCCAAGTGTTATTTCTCTCATTTAGTCTATCCAATTGCATGGTGCCATGCAACCCAAATGGACCATGCCGGGTCGGGTCAAGTACACGCCCGAAATAGTTATGGACTTAGACACCTTATCCAACAGTCTCCCACTTGGATAAGTCTAATAACTATATCTCTAGTACTTCAGGAACCGACCGGCCATCGTAGCTCTTTTCAAGGTTTCTCGGAACTGAGAAGATGATGGTACGCCATTTAAGATAAGTGATCATATAATCCTCCGTTCTAGATATCAGTCGGACAAATACATGGAACATTGTCTTGCTTATTGTCCAGCATTTGTTTCCCGATTTCCGATTTGTTTGACAAAGAACTTAATTGAACACATCAACTTAGTTCTGACCGGGCCCGGTACATAGGTCAAAACAAAATCATCGAGGGGCCCAGATATCAGCTTCTAATCCAAGAAGGAACAGATAAACTTCGACTCATATGTTTGTTCTACCACTCATTGAATTACACACAAAAGTACGTTTGATAACATCGAGTTACCAATGTGTTTTCGTACAGTCAATGTATAACCAACTTGTAAGTAACAAATCATATCTCTAGGTTTGAAGACTTATATGGTATTACCGTCTCACGATCACTCGAGATAGAATTCCATAAAGTGATTCCAGTGAGCGTGGGTTGAGTCCAATGCTCAGAACTTATGAGCACTCATGATTGTTGTAGCCTTGTCCAAGGCCTCTACAACCAAACATGACAGTCTTGATTCATACCTACTTCCGACATATGACTGACTGTGGAGGTTTGAATAATATGTTATACCAAACAAAAATTATTCTGGAAGTCAAAACATGCAAAAGAAATATAGTAAACGATCGACAAGAGATAGCAACACCTTACTCACAAATAAAACATTTTTATTCATCATCAAATGTCAATTACACTTTACAAATTTCGAGGTTATCTAACTACTAAATCTAATATCATCCTTCAGCCCTATGCTCCGAGCATGCTGAAGATGCTTAACCCGAGTCAGTCCCTTTGTGAGGGGATCTGCCGGATTCTCATCTGATGATACCCTCTTTGCCACGAGGAGTCCTTCTTCGATCCGATGTCTGATGAAATGGTATTTTCTGTCGATGTGTCTGGATCTCCCGTGATCCCTTGGTTCCTTGGCTAAGGCAACAACACTTTCACTATCACAGAAAATTTCCATTGGCTCTTTAATAGCTGGTACAACTCCAAGGTCTCCAATGAAGTTCTTCAGCCATATCGCCTCCTTTGCTGCCTCGATAGCTGCAATGTACTCTGATTCACAAGTGGAATCTGCCACTGTCTCTTGCTTGGAACTCTTCCAAGAAATTGCTCCTCCGTTTAGTGTAAAGACCCAGCCCGACTGAGAGCGGAAATTATCCCTATCAGTCTGGAAACTAGCATCACTGTACCCTACTACTCTCAAGTCATCACTCCCACCGAGGGTAAGGACCCAGTCCTTAGTCCTCCGTAGGTACTTGAGGATATTCTTTACCGCAGTCCAGTGTGCCTTGCCAGGGTTCGCCTGACACCTGCTAACCATGCTCAGGGCAAAGGCTACATCGGGTCGAGTACACGTCATAGCATACATGATCGATCCTACAGCCGAAGCATAAGGTGTTCGACTCATTTCTGCTATCTCAGCCTCAGTGCTAGGGCTTTGTGTCTTACTAAATCTGGTGTTACTCTGGATGGGTAACTCTCCTTTCTTGGAATCCTGCATGCGGAATCTCTTCGGCACCTTATCCAAGTAGGTACTCTGACTGAGTCCAATTAGTCTTTTACTCCGATTTCTCAAGATCCTTATCCCTAAAATATAGGCAGCTTCACCAAGGTCCTGTTGGAATAGTGTCTAAGGCTGTAACTATATCCGGTTGTGCATGGTCCTTTTGGGTTGCCTTCACCATAGCAACTTGATAGGATGATTTATTAAGAGAGAATAAATATTATTAATATATTATGGGAATAATATAATGAGTAATATATTTTTTATTTGATTAATATAAGTCATAGAATTAATTAGAATTAATTTGGTGACTTAAAGAGATTAATTAAATAAAGGGGTATAAACTGTCAATTGTTTGATAGTTAAGCTTTAAACTGTAAATCCATTTGGATATACTTTGGACGGATTCTAAGAGCTTTAGGAAAGCTAAAATCGTCCATATGCTTATCTAGGAATGGATTTGGATAGCCTTAAGAGAAGATTATCTGATAGGGACTTATCTGTAATCCTTAAGGAATCTACAAGTATAAATAGACCCCATGGCATAGGGAATTCGACACTTCTGAAAAAGCAAGAGAACTCTGGTCGAATTCCTCCCCTCTCCTCTCTCCCAAATCATCCTCCTTGCTTTGGTGTTTGTAAGCCATTAGAGGAGTGACATTTGTGACTCTAGAAGCTCCAAGACCTCAAGATCAACAAGGAACTCAAAGGTATGATTCTAGATCTGTTTTAATGTTCTTGTTTAACCTAATTAGTAAATTAGAAGTCTTGGATTCAAAGCATGTTTATTAGAAAGCCTAGATCCAAGCATTAGGGTTTTGCATGCGCACATAGGAAAGTTCTTATGGCTAAAACCCATCAGTGGTATCAGAGCATAGTTTGGTTTTCTGTAAATTGTTGCTTGATTAACTGAAACAAACCTGCAAAATTCGAATTTTTGGTTTCTGAGTCATGGACTCGGCGAGTCTCAAAGTGGACTCGGTGAGTAGGCCTGACTCGGCGAGTCCATTTGTGCACTCGGCGAGTCCAGGCGTCAGGAATGGCCAGATTCGGGATTTCTTTGTGTTTATCTTATCTTAACTTACCATAAACTAATTAGATCAACATTAATTCGTTTTTCTGATAAATATAACTATTATCTTGATCTAGTTAAGGGTAATTATCAACTAATTAAATATTTAATTTCCTTATATGATAATTAATTAATTATTTTAATTATTTTGGTAATTATCTTAAAAAGAAATCTTGAATAAATCAAATATAGATAATTAGGATATTAATTGTTAATTGGAATTATTTGTTATTTGATCCTCCATGTTTTAAATGTTTAAAACCTACCCTCATGATTTGAAATTTACTTTTGTGATTAAAAGCTTTAATTTAGACAACTTAAATTTCAAACCCTAGATTTTAAAAGTTTTAAAATACAACCCTATACTAATATGATATTACTAGAATAATATATATATGTATAACTAAATGCTAGTCTTACCGTTAGTAGGCCTCATTCACGAAGCCGGTCTATAAGGTGGGTATAAGGTTGCGGCCTATAAAATGGCGCTTAATGGGTGTACACTCACACCCACCGCTTGCTTGATTGGTGGAGGGTCGTTAGCCGAACGGGTAGGATAGGGCAACCTCATCCTCTCATTAAAAGTATAATAAGAAATACAAGTAACTACACATATTTTAAAATTTCCCAATCCTAGTTACTTTAGGAAAAGTGAATTGATGCAATCCCATGAAATTACACTTTGCACCTTGCTAAGATGTTGGTGGAGCGTGTGTGGTTTACCGGCACACTAATTGGTTCTAAGCGAAGGTGGCAAAGGGTGATTCGTTGTTTATCATAGTTCGATGGAGCGTGTGTGGTTTACCGGCACGTCGAATAGGTGATTGTTACAATGAAGGCGCCATGTGAATTTGCATGGTAATTCACACCCGCTTTGTGATCCTCGGCATCCCAGTCACAAACAAGAGGGGCATATCGAGATTTAAACATGCCATTGAATAGATTCAATGAATGTCATCCGAACCTAGGAATTCTCAAAAACACTTAGGACTAATAGTGTAAGCTTTTGATGGAGAATTAGTGAATCGTCATTCACTTACCTTCAATTTATTTGCATATTAGATTACGGCATCCCTTTTCTAGTATGTAAATGTTGTTGTTGGATCCTAACCCTAATTTTCTTATTGGGTGATAATTAGGGATTCTTATTCTAATCTATCTTTGTCCTTTTCTAATTATAGATGTCAAACGCAAACAACGCTGCTGCTAGTTCTTTCACGTTGATGAGCCTTTGCCAAAAGGTCACCTTCGATGGAACGAACTTTAGCGAATGGATAAGATACATTCGCACCATTGCTCGCTATGAGGATAAGGAGTATGTCCTCGATGAGAAGCTCGAGAAAATCAACCCCGAAATTGCTACTCCCGCCGAAATCACCGCCTTTGAAACTCATGAGCGAGATGCAACGAAGGTACATTGCATCATGATCGCCACCATGAACTCCGAATTCCAAAAGTCCTACGAGGACATGTACCCGTACGAGATGCATCAAGACTTATTGGAGAGGTACCACCAAAACGCGAGACAAGAGAGGTACGAGATTTTCACTAACATGATTTCCGCGAAGATGGGTCATGGAGAATCACTTACCGTGCACTTGCAAAAGATGCAAAGGTATGTTGACCGCCTCCGCAAGTTAAATGTTGACTTCGGTGAAGACTTGGCGATCGACATGGTGCTTCACTCTTTGCCTCCGATGTACAACCAATTTAGGATGACCTACCACATGAACAAAGAAGAGGTCACCCTAAGCAAGCTCCAAGGTCTCTTGAGGGTTGCTGAGAGCAACTTCAAGGACAAGTCTGTTGCACCCACTCCCAATCCACCCGCTGCTCCTGTCTTGGCTATTGGACAAGGGAAGGGAAAGAAGAGGAAAGCTTCATCCAAGAACCATCGCAAGGTGAAAGCCCGAGATGGTGCCTCTTCTAGTGGGACCAAAGTTGATCCCGCCAAGCCCTGCTCTAACCCGAAGGAGGCAGAGTGCCACCACTGCCACAAGATAGGACATTGGAAGAGAAGCTGCCCGGATTACCTGCAAGCAATCAAAGAAGGAAAGATCAAGCCATCTTTCGCAGGTATATATACAATCAAATCTAACGATTCTAATCATGCTATTTCTTGGGTTCTTGATACCGGTTGTGGTTATCACATTTGTTCTAATGTGCAGGGACTAAGAAGAAGTAGGGATGTGGAGCAAGGAAGGATCAATCTAATCATGGGGAACAGAAGATCGTCGCCTGTGACCAAGATTGGAGTGTACTCCTTAGTGCTTAGGAATAGTTTAGTTTTAGATTTGAACAATTGTTGCTATTCGCCAGAAATGGCAAGAAACATCATTTCATTTCATGGTTTATATAGACAAGGATTTAGATTTTCTTTTAATAATGAGAATGGTTCTATTTTGGCTTATCTAAATGGTGTCTTTTACTTTGAAGCTATACCATGTAATGGAATATATGAAACCGTTATGATTGTTGATAACTTAGGAAATGATGTTTTGAATATTGATTCTTCCACTAGTATGGATAAAGCTTCCTTGTGGCATTGTCGTCTTGGACATGTCAACAAGAAACGCATAGCCTAACTCCAAAAGGATGGAGTGTTGGAGTCATTCGACCTTAGGGAAGATGACACATGCGAGTCTTGTTTGCTTGGAAAGATGACTAAGTCGCCTTTCACATGTGAAAGGGGCGAGGGTCTATTGGACCTAATACATACCGATGTATGTGGACCGTTTAGATCAACCACGAAGGATGGGAACCGCTTCTATGTGACTTTTACCGATGACTATAGTAGATATGGGTATATCTACTTAATCAAGCAAAAGTCAGACACCTTTGAAAAGTTCAAAGAGTTCAAGAATGAAGTGGAGAATCAATTGGGCAGGAAAATCAAGATGCTTCGATCCGATCGAGGAGGAGAGTACCTAAGTCTTGAATTCCACGATTATCTCAAGGAGTGTGGAATAGTTTCGCAATTGACGCCTCCTAGGACACCGCAGTTAAATGGTGTGGCAGAAAGGCGTAATCGAACCCTATTGGATATGGTTCGCTCTATGATGAGTCGTGCTTCACTACCAATCTCTTTTTGGGGGTATGCCTTAGAGACTGCCGCCCATATCCTTAACCGAGTCCCTACTAAGAAGGTTGCCAAAACACCTCACGAGATGTGGACAGGGAAAGCTCCCTCGTTGGCACATATCAAGGTTTGGGGTTGCGAGGCTTTCGTAAGACGAGATGCTCACGACAAGCTTGAACCTCGAAGTGAGCGATGTATTTTCATCGGCTACCCGCAGACATCCTTTGGATATCTCTTCTATAGACCGAAGGACAATGTTGTCTTCGTTGCAAGGAGAGGAGTTTTCCGAGAGCGAGAACTCATAAGCCAAGGAGACAGTGGGAGGAAAATCGAACTTGAAGAGATTCAAGAGTCGATAGATGAAGGAACCTCTACCGCTGGCACTCAACCCGAGGAGGAAACTCCGGTTGAACCGATTGACGAATCCTTACCTCTTAGACGTTCCGATAGAGTTAGAGTTCTACCCTAGTTTTATGGTTTTCATATAACTACCGAAGGGGACACGTATATTAGTGATGGTACACTAGTAAACCTTGATGAACCTAATAGCTATAAGGAAGCCATGGCAGGCCCGGAGTCTGAAAAATGGAAAGAGGCAATGGATAGCGAGATCCAATCCATGTATGATAACCAAGTTTGGAATTTGGTTGATTTTGTGCCCGGACGTAAGACCGTTGGGTGCAAATGGATCTTCAAGAAGAAGACCGACGTGGATGGGAACATACACACATATAAAGCGCGATTGGTCGCGAAGGGCTTTACTCAAACTCCCGGAGTTGACTATGATGAGACCTTCTCACCAGTTGCGAAGATTAAATCTATTAGAGTGATGTTAGCAATTGCCGCATTTCATGATTATGAGATTTGGCAAATGGATGTCAAGACCGCTTTCCTTAATGGGAAGCTGGCTGAGGATGTGTACATGGCTCAGCCCGAAGGGTTTGTGGATCCGAAGCATCCGAATAGAGTGTGTAAGCTTGAAAAGTCCATTTATGGACTTAAACAAGCGTCTCGCAGATGGAATCTTTGCTTCGATGAGAAAGTCAAAGAGTTTGGATTTGTACGAAGCGAAGACGAGTCTTGTGTATATGTCAAAGCCAGTGGGAGTATAGTAAGCTTTCTCGTCCTATATGTTGATGACATATTGCTCATAGGAAATGACATCCCGACTCTGCAGGAAGTTAAGTCCTGGCTCGGGAAGTGCTTCGCTATGAAGGACCTCGGAGAAGCTTCTTACATTTTGGGAATAAGGATAGTGAGAGAAAGAAGTAAGAGACTAATTGGACTTAGTCAGAATACTTACTTAGAGAAGGTACTAAAACGTTTTAGTATGGAAAACTCAAAGAAGGGAGAACTACCGATACAAAGTAATGCCAAATTGAGTAAGACTCAAAGTCCGAGTACCGAAGCTGAGATAGCAGAAATGAGCCGAGTACCATACGCTTCCGCAGTTGGCTCAGTCATGTACGCCATGACTTGTACTCGCCCTGATGTAGCCTTCGCTTTGAGCATGGTTAGCAGATATCAAGGGAACCCTGGCAAAGCCCATTGGATAGCGGTGAAGAATATCCTTAAGTACCTTCGGAGGACAAAGGAATGGTTCTTAGTCCTCGGAGGAAGTGATGACTTGAAGGTGCGAGGGTATAGTGACGCCAGTTTTCAAACCGACAGGGACCACTACCGTTCGCAGTCGGGCTGGGTCTTTACCCTAAATGGAGGAGCAGTGACCTGGAAAAGTTCCAAGCAGGAAAACGTAGCTGATTCAACGTGCGAATCAGAGTACATTGCAGCGAGCGAAGCGTCGAAGGAGGCAATATGGCTAAAGAACTTCATCAGTGATCTTGGAGTCGTACCTGCCATAAAGGAGCCAATGGAGATTTTCTGTGATAACGAAGGTGCGGTTGCCTTAACCAAGGAACCAAGGGATCATGGTAGATCAAGACATATCGACAGAAAATATCACTTCATCAGACATCGTGTAGAAGAAGGACAACTCATAGTAAAGAGGATATCATCAGAAGATAACCCAGCAGATCCGCTTACGAAGGGACTGAGTAGGGTTAAGCACTTACAGCATGCTAGGAGTATTGGGCTGAAGGATGATATTAGCATAGATTAGATAGTATTAGAAACGTGTAATAGATAAATGTAAATTAACATTTGATGATTAAATAAAGGAGTTTTATTTATGAGTAATGATACTATCTTATGTTAATTGTTTAGCTATTGTTTCACTTTGCATGTTTTGACTTCCAGAATAATTGAGTTTATTAGGAATAATCGGATTATTCAAATAGTCCACAATCGTTCATATGTTGGGAGTAGATATGAAAGAAGATTGTCATGAATTGGTGTGTAGAATGTCTAAATGGTGTTAGACATAGCAAAGGATTGCTACAACGTTCATGAGTGCTTATGAACTAGTTTTGAGCATTGGAATAAACCCGCGCTTGCTGGAATCACCTTGTGGAATACGATATAGAAGGTGATCGCAAGACGATAATATCATATAGTCTTAAAACCTAGATATATGGTTTATTATTTGTTAATTGATTGTACATTGATAATGCGAAAACGCATCAGTAACTTGATGTTATAAAACGTATTGTTGTGTATAGTTGGTTAATGAATAAGTAAATGCATATAAGTCGAAGTTTATTTGTAACTTTTATCTAAGAAGGTAAAAGCGATATCTCGGCCGCTCGATGATTTGATTTGACTTATGTGCCGAGCCCGGTCAGAACTGAATTGATGTGTTCGATTAAGTTCTATGTCGAATAAATCAGAGATCGAGAAACCTAAATGCTTGACTAACCATTCCATAGGATTGTCAGCATGATATCTAACAGAGGACTGTACGTTCCCTTATCTAAAGGACAAGATTGATTAGATCAGAGTTGACAGCGTCTTTGAGAGCTATGATTGCAAACCGAATTGTACTAGTATAGTTACTAGACTTATCCAAGTGGGAGACTGTTGGAATAGTGTCTAAGGCTGTAACTATATCCGGTTGTGCATGGTCCTTTTGGGTTGCCTTCACCATAGCAACTTGATAGGATGATTTATTAAGAGAGAATAAATATTATTAATATATTATGGGAATAATATAATGAGTAATATATTTTTTATTTGATTAATATAAGTCATAGAATTAATTAGAATTAATTTGGTGACTTAAAGAGATTAATTAAATAAAGGGGTATAAACTGTCAATTGTTTGATAGTTAAGCTTTAAACTGTAAATCCATTTGGATATACTTTGGACGGATTCTAAGAGCTTTAGGAAAGCTAAAATCGTCCATATGCTTATCTAGGAATGGATTTGGATAGCCTTAAGAGAAGATTATCTGATAGGGACTTATCTGTAATCCTTAAGGAATCTACAAGTATAAATAGACCCCATGGCATAGGGAATTCGACACTTCTGAAAAAGCAAGAGAACTCTGGTCGAATTCCTCCCCTCTCCTCTCTCCCAAATCATCCTCCTTGCTTTGGTGTTTGTAAGCCATTAGAGGAGTGACATTTGTGACTCTAGAAGCTCCAAGACCTCAAGATCAACAAGGAACTCAAAGGTATGATTCTAGATCTGTTTTAATGTTCTTGTTTAACCTAATTAGTAAATTAGAAGTCTTGGATTCAAAGCATGTTTATTAGAAAGCCTAGATCCAAGCATTAGGGTTTTGCATGCGCACATAGGAAAGTTCTTATGGCTAAAACCCATCAGGTCCTTCATAGCGAAACACTTCCCAAGCCAGGACTTTACTTCCTGCAGGGTTGGAATGTCGTTTCCTATGAGTAGTATGTCATCTACATACAATACCAAAAAGCTAACTATACTCCCACTAGCCTTGACATACACACAAGATTCATCTTCACTCCTAGTAAAGCCAAATTCCTTGACCTTCTCATCAAAGCAAAGATTCCATCTGCGAGGTGTTTGCTTCAATCCATAAATGGATTTCTCAAGCTTACACACTCAATTAGGGTACTCGTTGCTGACAAAACCTTCTGGCTGACTCATGTAAACATCTTCAGCCAACTTTCCATTAAGGAAAGAGGTTTTGACATCCATTTGCCATATTTCATAGTCATGAAATGCAGCTATGGCCAACAGAACCCGAATAGACTTAATCTTGGCTACCGGAGAAAAGGTCTCATCATAATCCACTCCAGGAATTTGAGAGAAGCCCTTTGCAACCAGTCTAGCCTTATAAGTGTGTACTTTACCATCCATGTCGGTCTTCTTCTTGAAGACCCATTTGCATCCTACTGTCTTACGACCTGGTACATTTTCAACCAAGTTCCGAACTTGATTGTCATACATGGATTGTATCTCGCTATCCATAGCCTCTTTCCATTTAGCAGACTCGGGGCCTGCCATGGCTTCCTCGTAGCTGTTAGGGTCATCTTGACTTACTAGTGTCCCATCACTAATAAGTGTCTCACCTTCTGCAGTAATATGGAATCCATAGTAATGCTCAGGTGCACTCCTAACTCTCGTGGAACGTCTCAGAGGTACAGGTTTGTCAATTGGCTCAACAGGTGTTTCCTCCTCAAGTTGAGGGCTAGAGTTTGAAGTTCCTTCACCGCTTGATTCTTGAATTTCTTCAAGATCAATTTGCCTCCCACTGTCTCCTTGGCTTATAAACTCTCTTTCTCGAAAGACTCCTCTTCTTGCTACAAAGACCACATTGTCACTAGGTCTGTAGAAGAGGTAACCAAAGGATCGCTGTGGGTAACCGATGAAAATACACCTCTCGCTTCGAGGTTCGAGCTTATCATGAGTCTCGCATCTCACGAAAGCCTCGCAACCCCAAATCTTGATGTGGTCTAGTTTAGATACTTTACCAGTCCACATCTCGTGAGGAGTTTTGGCAACTTTCTTTGTACGGACTAGATTAAGGATATGGGCGGCAGTCTCTAAGGCATACCCCCAGAATGAGATTGGTAGCGTAGCTCGACTCATCATGGAACGAACCATATCTAACAAGGTTCGATTACGCCTCTCAGCCACACCATTCAACTGTGGTGTCCTGGGAGTTGTCAATTGTGAGACTATCCCACATTCCCTAAGATAGTCGAGGAACTTTGAACTAAGATACTCACCTCCTCGATCGGATCGAAGCATCTTAATGTTCCTGCCCAATTGATTCTCGACTTCCTGTTTAAATTCCTTAAACCTCTCGAAAGTCTCTGACTTATGCTTGATCAAGTAGACATATCCATATCTACTGTAATCATCAGTAAAAGTCAAATAATAACGATTAGCATCCCTTGTGGCATGTTTGAATGGTCCACACACATCCGTGTGTATAAGGTCCAACAAACCTTCACCCCTCTCACACGAACCTGTGTAGGGTGACTTTGTCATTTTTCCAAGTAAGCATGATTCGCAACTATCATCTGACTTTAGGTCAAACGACTCCAAGACTCCATCCTTTTGGAGTTGGCCTATGCGTTTCTTGCTTATATGTCCAAGGCGACAATGCCATAATGATGCTTTATCCAAGTTATTATTAGTAGTAGAATCAATACACAAAACATTATTTCCTAAGTTATCTACAACAGACACAACTTCATACACACCATCACAAGGTAATGCTTTAAAATAAAGAACATTATTAAAGAAAGCATCAATAGAACCAACTTCATTATTAAATGAAAAGGTAAACCCTTGTTTGTACAAAGCATGAATGGAAATAATATTTCTTGCCATTCCTGGCGAGTAACAACATTTATTCAAATCTAAACTAAACCCACTACGTAGCGATAAAGTATAAACTCCAATCTTGGTAACAGGTATAGCTTTCCTATTCCCCATGATCAAGTTAATTCTTCCTTGCTCCACATTCTCACTTCTTCTTAGTCCCTGCAAGTCACAACAAATATGAATACCGCAACCGGTATCAAGGACCCAAGATTTAGAATGGGGTGAGTTATTAGAAATGATAGTGTAAATACCTGCATGGTTGGGTTTGACTTTCCCATCCTTCACATCCTGCTGGTACTTTGGGCAGTTCCGCTTCCAATGAGCCTTTTCATGGCAATAGAAGCATTCAGCCTCTTTTGGGTCAGAAGAAGCAGTAATGAAACCTTTCTTGGTTCCACTTAAAGAAGAGCCATCAAGGGTCCGAGCCTTGGTACCCTTCGAAGATCTCCTCCTCTTTCTCCCTCGACTTTTCCCGATTGCCAAAACCGGAGTTGAGTTTTGAGTAGGAGTGATAGCAACCGACTTCCCCTTAAGACCTGATTATGCGGTCTTGAGAAGTCCCTGAAGTTTGCTGAGGGTGACTTCTTCCTTGTTCATGTGATATGTCATGCGGAATTGATCATAGCACGATGGTAAGGAATGCAAAATGATATCTATTGCAAGATCCTCAGGGAAGTTCACATTAAGCTTCAACAACCGATCCACATACCTTTGCATTTTCTGCATGTGGCTCGTGACGGATTCCCCGTCCTTCATCATGGTTGTTATCATGGAGCAGATGATCTCATACCTCTCTTGTCGTGCACTTTGATGGTATCTTTCCATCAAATCTTGGTGCATTTCATAAGGGTAGAAATCCTCATAAGACTTTTGGAGTTCCGCTGTCATCGTGGCCATCATGATGCAAGCTACTTTTGTAGCATCCCTTTCATGTGCCCGAAAGTCAGCGATCTCCTGAGGAGTTGCAGTGGTCTCATCAATCTCCTTAAGCTCCTTGTCAAGGACATATTCTTTGTCCTCGTAGCGGGTAATCATCCTGATGTTTCTGATCCACTCATTGAAGTTGGATCCATCAAAGGTGACTTTCCCACACAAGTTCATAAGGGTAAAGGAGCCATTAGGATTACATCCAGAAGCATTGTTGAAAGACATTTGAAGAGAAGAGAACAAGATTAGTTTAGATATAAGAGAGTCCTTAATAAAACACCCAAATGTAATATTAAGGCTAGGATCCAATCACAATATAATATAACTTAGAAGAGGTATGCCGTAATCTAAGCTATATCATATTTGAAAGGTAGGTGAATGACGATTCACCAATTTCCACCACGAAAACCGCAATATTTTAGTATTAGGTTTTTGAATGGTTCTTAGAAATTCCTAGATTCTTTGAGATTCAATGAACTTTTAAAAGGCATGTTTCAATCTCGAGTGTGCCCTCCAAGTTTTGTGACTGGGATACCGAGGATCACAAAACGAGGTGTGAAGTAACCATGCAAATCACTTGGTACCCTTAAAGTTTATCACTCAATCGATGTGCTGGTAAACCACACACGCTCCATCGATACTATAATAAACCCTAAGTCACCCTTTACCTACCTTGTTAAGTCCAAGTTAGTGTGCCGGTTAACCACACACGCTCCACCAACGACCTAATCAAAGTGTAAAGTGTAATTTCATGGATTAGCACCTTATTCACATTTTTCCTAAAGTAACTAAGATTGGGAATTTAATAAAACATTTAGTTACTTTATAATATTCATCATACTTTGAATGAGAATTTAAAAGTCCTTGTCTTACCCGTTCGGCTAACGACCCTCCACCGGTCAAGCAAGCGGTGGGTGAGAGTGGACACCCATTAAGTCACCATTTTATAGGCAACAACCTTATACCCACCTTATAGACCAGCTTCGTGAATGAGGCGTACTTGCGGTAAGATGACTTTGTTCTTATATATATATATATATATATATATATATATATATATATATATATATATATATATATATATATATATATATATATATATATATATATATATATAATTATTAAATCATAATAATATAAGTATAAGGGTTGAATTTTAACTTTTAAAATTCTAGGGGTTGGAACTAAAGTTTTGACTTAACTTTGCTTGTTCGAAAACTTGAGGGCAAGTTTTGTAAACTTTCAAAACTTTTCATTTCTTGTAACTTATGAGTTTAATAGAGTAATAAAATGAGAACTTTTCATTTTTCCTAACTCTTGTGTTCTTTTAATGGTTTTTTAATCCAAGAGACTTTTGGTTTTCCATAACTTGAGGACAAGTTATGGACACCATTAAAACACATTATGATCATGAATTAATCTACCACATAGGTTACAAATAATTCCTATGATCATCTAAACATCATAAGAACAAGAATATGAATATGAACACTTTCAAGAATCAAAATCACATTTAATCTTTGTAATTTTGATAACTAGTTGTTGTAAATGAGTTAGAAAAGACATTACACCTTCTAAAACAAGTTTTCAAGTACCAAAACAATTTAGGGTAATGTTTCTAATCCATTTCCAGCAACTGAAGTCGAAATTCTGCACTCTGTCGACCCTACTCGCCGAGTGCATAAACCTACTCGCCGAGTAGGTTGAAGATACACATGAACTCGATGAGTCCTCCCCATGGACTCGCCGAGTCCATCAGTCAGACAGCAGAATTTTCGACTTTCTTCAACTTTTAAGCACAAATAACAAACAAACAAGCCTATGCTCTGATACCACTGATGGGTTTTGAGCATTCTAACACTTCCTAAGTGTACATGCAACCCTAATAACCTTGGATCTATGTTTGTCTAATTATCATGCAAAGTTGAATTTCCAAGGTTATATTCCTATCTAGCATAAATGGGGAACAATTTTAACTAAAATAATAGATAGAATAACTTACCTTGTTGTTGCTTGTGTTCCTTGAAACCTTGTGAGCCTAGCACCCCATGTGTGATGCCTCAAATGCTTCACACAACACCAAATGCTCTTGGAAAGACTCTTGAGATAACACACACTTCTTAAAATCGGCCAAGCCCTCTAGTTTCTTAGTGTAGCCGATTTTGGTGGAGAATATGCTTCTTATATAGTGTTGACACATCTAGGGTTACACCATGTAAACCCTAATGTGTCACGACTCTTCATTTCCATGACCCATGGGTTTGTAACTCCCATGGAGCATCCATGGAGCATCCTACGGGTAGAACCTAACTTGATAATCCATGGAGCCTCTTAGCCCACTATACAAGATATGGATGATTTACATAATCAACCCATATATTTAATTAGTTATCCTTTGATCACTTAATTAATTCCAAATTAATTCTTTGATCAACTAAGCAAATAATATTATTAATATATTAGAACTTATAATATATTAATAATCTCCAAGTGTTATTTCTCTCATTTAGTCTATCCAATTGCATGGTGCCATGCAACCCAAATGGATCATGCCGGGTCGGGTCAAGTACACGCCCGGAATAGTTATGGACTTAGACACCATATCCAACAAAAACCACAAGAGGGAGTGGGTGATTGGGCAGGTATCCAATTTTATGACGGATAGCCGAGGGCTTATGACCTTCCAGGGTCGGGTTTGGGTGCCCTTTTTGATGGGTTTTGACCATAAGAACTTTCCTATGTGCGCATGCAAAACCCTAATGCTTGGATCTAGGCTTTCTAATAAACATGCGTTGAATCCAAGTCTTCTAATGAGTAATTAGGTTAAATAACAACATTGAAACAGATCTAGAATCATACCTTTGAGTTCCTTGTTGATATTGAGGTCTTGGAGCTTCTAGAGTCACAAATGTCACTCTTCTAATGGCTTACAAACACCAATAGCAAGAAGAATGATTTAGGAGAGAGGAGAGGGGAGGAATTCGTCCAGGGTTCTCTTACTTTATGAGATGTATCGAATTCCTTATGCCATGGGGTCTATTTATACTTGTAGACTCCTTAAGGGTTACAACCTAAACCCTAATTGGATAATCTTCTCTTAAGGATATCCAAATCCATTCCATAGATAAGCCTTTGGATGATTTTGGCTATCCTAACACTCTTAGAATTCGTCCAAAGCATATCCCACTGGATTTACAGTCTAAAGCTTAACTATCAAACACTTGACAGTTTATACCCCTTTATTTAATTAATCTCTTTAAGTCACCAAATTAATTCTAATTAATTCTATGACTTATATTAATCAAATAACAAATATATTATTCATTATATTATTCTCATAATATATTAATAATATTTACTCTCTCTTAATAAATCATCCTATCAAGTTGCTATGGTGAAGGCAACCCAAAAGGACCATGCACAACCGGGTCAAACACTTGTCTAATATAGTTGTAGCCTTAGACACTATTCCAACAGTCTCCCACTTGGATAAGTCTAGTAACTATATGTTGGAATAGTGTCTAAGGCTGTAACTATATCCGGTTGTGCATGGTCCTTTTTGGGTTGCCTTCACCATAGCAACTTGATAGGATGATTTATTAAGAGAGAATAAATATTATTAATATATTATGGGAATAATATAATGAGTAATATATTTGTTATTTGATTAATATAAGTCATAGAATTAATTAGAATTAATTTGGTGACTTAAAGAGATTAATTAAATAAAGGGGTATAAACTGTCAATTGTTTGATAGTTAAGCTTTAAACTGTAAATCCATTTGGATATACTATGGACGAATTCTAAGAGGATTAGGATAGCTAAAATCGTCCATTAGAGTTATCTAGGAATGGATTTGGATAGCCTTAAGAGAAGATTATCTGATAGGGACTTATCTGTAATCATTAAGGAATCTACAAGTATAAATAGACCCCATGGCATAGGGAATTCGATACTTCTGAAAAAGCAAGAGAACTCTGGTCGAATTCCTCCCCTCTCCTCTCTCCCAAATCATCCTCCTTGCTTTGGTGTTTGTAAGCCATTAGAGGAGTGACATTTGTGACTCTAGAAGCTCCAAGACCTCAAGATCAACAAGGAACTCAAAGGTATGATTCTAGATCTGTTTCAATGTTGTTATTTAACCTAATTAGTAAGTTAGAAGTCTTGGATTCAAAGCATGTTTATTTGAAAGCCTAGATCCAAGCATCAGGGTTTTGCATGCGCACATAGGAAAGTTCTTATGGCTAAAACCCATCAGTGGTATCAGAGCCTAGCTTGGTTTTCTGTAAATTGTTGCTTGATTAACTGGAACAAACCTGCAAAATTCGAATTTTTGGTTTCTGGGTCATGGACTCGGCGAGTCTCAAAGTGGACTCGGCGAGTAGGCCTGACTCGGCGAGTCCATTTGTGCACTCGGCGAGTCCAGGCATCAGGAATGGCCAGATTCGGGATATTAATTGTTAATTGGAATTATTTGTTATTTGATCCTCCATGTTTTAAATGTTTAAAACCTACCCTCATGATTTGAAATTTACTTTTGTGATTAAAAGCTTTAATTTAGACAACTTAAATTTCAAACCCTAGATTTTAAAAGTTTTAAAATACAACCCTATACTAATATGATATTACTAGAATAATATATATATGTATAACTAAATGCTAGTCTTACCGTTAGTAGGCCTCATTCACGAAGCCGGTCTATAAGGTGGGTATAAGGTTGCGGCCTATAAAATGGCGCTTAATGGGTGTACACTCACACCCACCGCTTGCTTGATTGGTGGAGGGTCGTTAGCCGAACGGGTAGGATAGGGCAACCTCATCCTCTCATTAAAAGTATAATAAGAAATATAAAGTAACTACATATATTTTTAAAATTTCCCAATCCTAGTTACTTTAGGAAAAGTGAATTGATGCAATCCCATGAAATTACACTTTGCACCTTGCTAAGATGTTGGTGGAGCGTGTGTGGTTTACCCGCACACTAATTGGTTCTAAGCGAAGGTGGCAAAGGGTGATTCGTTGTTTATCATAGTTCGATGGAGCGTGTGTGGTTTACCGGCACGTCGAATAGGTGATTGTTACAATGAAGGCGCCATGTGAATTTGCATGGTAATTCACACCCGCTTTGTGATCCTCGGCATCCCAGTCACAAACAAGAGGGGCATATCGAGATTTAAACATGCCATTGAATAGATTCAATGAATCTCATCCGAACCTAGGAATTCTCAAAAACACTTAGGACTAATAGTGTAAGCTTTTGATGGAGAATTAGTGAATCGTCATTCACTTACCTTCAATTTATTTGCATATTAGATTACGGCATCCCTTTTCTAGTATGTAAATGTTATTGTTGGATCCTAGCCCTAATTTTCTTATTGGGTGATAATTAGGGATTCTTATTCTAATCTATCTTTGTCCTTTTCTAATTATAGATGTCAAACGCAAACAACGCTGCTGCTAGTTCTTTCACATTGATGACCCTTTGCCAAAAGGTCACCTTCGATGGAACGAACTTTAGCGAATGGATAAGATACATTCGCACCATTGCTCGCTATGAGGATAAGGAGTATGTCCTCGATGAGAAGCTCGAGAAAATCAACCCCGAAATTGCTACTCCCGCCGAAATCACCGCCTTTGAAACTCATGAGCGAGATGCAACGAAGGTACATTGCATCATGATCGCCACCATGAACTCCGAATTCCAAAAGTCCTACGAGGACATGTACCCGTACGAGATGCATCAAGACTTATTGGAGAGGTACCACCAAAACGCGAGACAAGAGAGGTACGAGATTTTCACTAACATGATTTCCGCGAAGATGGGTCATGGAGAATCACTTACCGTGCACTTGCAAAAGATGCAAAGGTATGTTGACCGCCTCCGCAAGTTAAATGTTGACTTCGGTGAAGACTTGGCGATCGACATGGTGCTTCACTCTTTGCCTCCGATGTACAACCAATTTAGGATGACCTACCACATGAACAAAGAAGAGGTCACCCTAAGCAAGCTCCAAGGTCTCTTGAGGGTTGCTGAGAGCAACTTCAAGGACAAGTCTGTTGCACCCACTCCCAATCCGCCCGCTGCTCCTGTCTTGGCTATTGGACAAGGGAAGGGAAAGAAGAGGAAAGCTTCATCGAAGAACTATCGCAAGGTGAAAGCCCAAGATGGTGCCTCTTCTAGTGGGACCAAAGTTGATCCCGCCAATCCCTGCTCTAACCCGAAGGAGGCAGAGTGCCACCACTGCCACAAGATAGGACATTGGAAGAGAAGCTGCCCGGATTACCTGCAAGCAATCAAAGAAGGAAAGATCAAGCCATCTTTCGCAGGTACATATACAATCAAATCTAACGATTCTAATCATGCTATTTCTTGGGTTCTTGATACCGGTTGTGGTTATCACATTTGTTCTAATGTGCAGGGACTAAGAAGAAGTAGGGATGTGGAGCAAGGAAGGATCAATCTAATCATGGGGAACAGAAGATCGTCGCCTGTGACCAAGATTGGAGTGTACTCCTTAGTGCTTAGGAATAGTTTAGTTTTACATTTGAACAATTGTTGCTATTCGCCAGAAATGGCAAGAAACATCATTTCATTTCATGATTTATATAGACAAGGATTTAGATTTTCTTTTAATAATGAGAATGGTTCTATTTTGGCTTATCTAAATGGTGTCTTTTACTTTGAAGCTATACCATGTAATGGAATATATGAAACCGTTATGATTGTTGATAACTTAGGAAATGATGTTTTGAATATTGATTCTTCCACTAGTATGGATAAAGCATCCTTGTGGCATTGTCGTCTTGGACATGTCAACAAGAAACGCATAGCCCAACTCCAAAAGGATGGAGTGTTGGAGTCATTCGACCTTAGGGAAGATGACACATGCGAGTCTTGTTTGCTTGGAAAGATGACTAAGTCGCCCTTCACAAGTACTTGTGAAAGGGGCGAGGGTCTATTGGACCTAATACATACCGATGTATGTGGACCGTTTAGATCAACCACGAAGGATGGGAACCGCTTCTATGTGACTTTTACCGATGACTATAGTAGATATGGGTATATCTACTTAATCAAGCAAAAGTCAGACACCTTTGAAAAGTTCAAAGAGTTCAAGAATGAAGTGGAGAATCAATTGGGCAGGAAAATCAAGATGCTTCGATCCGATCGAGGAGGAGAGTACCTAAGTCTTGAATTCCACGATTATCTCAAGGAGTGTGGAATAGTTTCGCAATTGACGCCTCCTAGGACACCGCAGTTAAATGGTGTGGCAGAAAGGCGTAATCGAACCTTATTGGATATGGTTCGCTCTATGATGAGTCGTGCTTCACTACCAATCTCTTTTTGGGGGTATGCCTTAGAGACTGCCGCCCATATCCTTAACCGAGTCCCTACTAAGAAGGTTGCCAAAACACCTCACGAGATGTGGACAGGGAAAGCTCCCTCGTTGGCACATATCAAGGTTTGGGGTTGCGAGGCTTTCGTAAGACGAGATGCTCACGACAAGCTTGAACCTCGAAGTGAGCGATGTATTTTCATCGGCTACCCGCAGACATCCTTTGGATATCTCTTCTATAGACCGAAGGACAATGTTGTCTTCGTTGCAAGGAGAGGAGTTTTCCGAGAGCGAGAACTCATAAGCCAAGGAGACAGTGGGAGGCAAATCGAACTTGAAGAGATTCAAGAGTCGATAGATGAAGGAACCTCTACCGCTGGCACTCAACCCGAGGAGGAAACTCCGGTTGAACCGATTGACGAATCCTTACCTCTTAGACGTTCCGATAGAGTTAGAGTTCTACCCCAGTTTTATGGTTTTCATATTACTACCGAAGGGGACACGTATATTAGTGATGGAACACTAGTAAATCTTGATGAACCTAATAGCTATAAGGAAGCCATGGCAGGCCCGGAGTCTGCAAAATGGAAAGAGGCAATGGATAGCGAGATCCAATCCATGTATGATAACCAAGTTTGGAATTTGGTTGATTTTGTGCCCGGACGTAAGACCGTTGGGTGCAAATGGATCTTCAAGAAGAAGACCGACGTGGATGGGAACGTACACACATATAAAGCGCGATTGGTCGCGAAGGGCTTTACTCAAACTCCCGGAGTTGACTATGATGAGACCTTCTCACCAGTTGCGAAGATTAAATCTATTAGAGTGATGCTAGCAATTGCCGCATTTCATGATTATGAGATTTGGCAAATGGATGTCAAGACCGCTTTCCTTAATGGGAAGCTGGCTGAGGATGTTTACATGGCTCAGCCCGAAGGGTTTGTGGATCCGAAGCATCCGAATAGAGTGTGTAAGCTTGAAAAGTCCATTTATGGACTTAAACAAGCGTCTCGCAGATGGAATCTTTGCTTCGATGAGAAAGTCAAAGAGTTTGGATTTGTACGAAGCGAAGACGAGTCTTGTGTATATGTCAAAGCCAGTGGGAGTATAGTAAGCTTTCTCGTCCTATATGTTGATGACATATTGCTCATAGGAAATGACATCCCGACTCTGCAGGAAGTTAAGTCCTGGCTCGGGAAGTGCTTCGCTATGAAGGACCTCGGAGAAGCTTCTTACATTTTGGGAATAAGGATAGTGAGAGAAAGAAGTAAGAGACTAATTGGACTTAGTCAGAACACTTACTTGGAGAAGGTACTGAAACGTTTTAGTATGGAAAACTCAAAGAAGGGAGAATTACCAATACAAAGTAATGCCAAATTGAGTAAGACTCAAAGTCCGAGTACCGAAGCTGAGATAGCAGAAATGAGCCGAGTACCATACGCTTCCGCAGTTGGCTCACTCATGTACGCCATGACTTGTACTCGCCCTGATGTAGCCTTCGCTTTGAGCATGGTTAGCAGATATCAAGGGAACCCTGGCAAAGCCCATTGGATAGCGGTGAAGAATATCCTTAAGTACCTTCGGAGGACAAAGGAATGGTTCTTAGTCCTTGGAGGAAGTGATGACTTGAAGGTGCGAGGGTATAGTGACGCCAGTTTTCAAACCGACAGGGACAACTACCGTTCGCAGTCGGGCTGGGTCTTTACCCTAAATGGAGGAGCAGTGACCTGGAAGAGTTCCAAGCAGGAAACCGTAGCTGATTCAACGTGCGAATCAGAGTACATTGCAGCGAGCGAAGCGTCGAAGGAGGCAATATGGCTAAAGAACTTCATCAGTGATCTTGGAGTCGTACCTGCCATAAAGGAGCCAATGGAGATTTTCTGTGATAACGAAGGTGCGGTTGCCTTAACCAAGGAACCAAGGGATCATGGTAGATCAAGACATATCGACAGAAAAAATCACTTCATCAGACATCGTGTAGAAGAAGGACAACTCGTAGTGAAGAGGATATCATCAGAAGATAACCCAGCAGATCCGCTTACGAAGGGACTGAGTAGGGTTAAGCACTTGCAGCATGCTAGGAGTATTGGGCTGAAGGATGATATTAGCATAGATTAGATAGTATTAGAAACGTGTAATAGATAAATGTAAATTGACATTTGATGATTAAATAAAGGAGTTTTATTTATGAGTAATGATACTATCTTATGTTAATTGTTTAGCTATTGTTTCACTTTGCATGTTTTGACTTCCAGAATAATTGAGTTTATTAGGAATAATCGAATTATTCAAATAGTCCACAATCGTTCATATGTTGGGAGTAGATATGAAAGAAGATTGTCATGAATTGGTGTGTAGAGTGTCTAAATGGTGTTAGACATAGCAAAGGATTGCTGCAACGTTCATGAGTGCTTATGAACTAGTTTTGAGCATTGGAATAAACCCGCGCTTGCTGGAATCACCTTGTGGAATACGATATAGAAGGTGATCGCAAGACGATAATATCATATAGTCTTAAAACCTAGATATATGGTTTATTATTTGTTAATTGATTGTACATTGATAATGCGAAAACGCATCAGTAACTTGGTGTTATAAAACGTATTGTTGTGTATAGTTGGTTAATGAATAAGTAAATGCATATAAGTCGAAGTTTATCTGTAACTTTTATCTAAGAAGGTAAAAGCGATATCTCGGCCGCTCGATGATTTGATTTGACTTATGTGCCGGGCCCGGTCAGAACTGAATTGATGTGTTCGATTAAGTTCTATGTCGAATAAATCAGAGATCGAGAAACCTAAATGCTTGACTAACCATTCCATAGGATTGTCAGCATGATATCTAACAGAGGACTGTACGTTCCCTTATCTAAAGGACAAGATTGATTAGATCAGAGTTGACAGCGTCTTTGAGAGCTACGATTGCAAACCGAATTGTACTTGTATAGTTACTAGACTTATCCAAGTGGGAGACTGTTGGAATAGTGTCTAAGGTTGTAACTATATCCGGTTGTGCATGGTCCTTTTGGGTTGCCTTCACCATAGCAACTTGATAGGATGATTTATTAAGAGAGAATAAATATTATTAATATATTATGGGAATAATATAATGAGTAATATATTTGTTATTTGATTAATATAAGTCATAGAATTAATTAGAATTAATTTGGTGACTTAAAGAGATTAATTAAATAAAGGGGTATAAACTGTCAATTGTTTGATAGTTAAGCTTTAAACTGTAAATCCATTTGGATATACTATGGACGAATTCTAAGAGGATTAGGATAGCTAAAATCGTCCATTAGAGTTATCTAGGAATGGATTTGGATAGCCTTAAGAGAAGATTATCTGATAGGGACTTATCTGTAATCATTAAGGAATCTACAAGTATAAATAGACCCCATGGCATAGGGAATTCGATACTTCTGAAAAAGCAAGAGAACTCTGGTCGAATTCCTCCCCTCTCCTCTCTCCCAAATCATCCTCCTTGCTTTGGTGTTTGTAAGCCATTAGAGGAGTGACATTTGTGACTCTAGAAGCTCCAAGACCTCAAGATCAACAAGGAACTCAAAGGTATGATTCTAGATCTGTTTCAATGTTGTTATTTAACCTAATTAGTAAGTTAGAAGTCTTGGATTCAAAGCATGTTTATTAGAAAGCCTAGATCCAAGCATCAGGGTTTTGCATGCGCACATAGGAAAGTTCTTATGGCTAAAACCCATCACTATATTCACAAGTACAATTCGGTTTGCAATCGTAGCTCTCAAAGACGCTGTCAACTCTGATCTAATCAATCTTGTCCTTTAGATAAGGGAACGTACAGTCCTCTGTTAGATATCATGCTGACAATCCTATGGAATGGTTAGTCAAGCATTTAGGTTTCTCGATCTCTGATTTATTTGACATAGAACTTAATCGAACACATCAATTCAGTTCTGACCGGGCCCAGCACATAAGTCAAATCAAATCATCGAGCGGCCGAGATATCGCTTTTACCTTCTTAGAGAAAAGTTACAGATAAACTTCGACTTATATGTATTTACTTATTCATTAACCAACTATACACAACAATACGTTTTATAACACCAAGTTACTGATGCTTTTTCGTATTATCAATGTACAATCAATTAAAAAATAATAAACCATATATCTAGGTTTTAAGACTATATGATATTATCGTCTTGCGATCACCTTTTATATCGTATTCCATAAGGTGATTCCAGCAAGCGCGGGTTTATTCCAATGCTCAAAACTAGTTCATAAGCACTCATGAACATTGTAGCAATCCTTTGCTATGTCTAACACCATATAGACATTCTACACATCAATTCATGACAATCTTCATTCATATCTACTCCCAACATATGAACGATTGTGGACCATTTGAACAATTCGATTATTCCTAATAAACTCAATTATTCTGGAAGTCAAAACATGCAAAGTGAAACAATAGCTAAACAATTAACATATGATAGTAACATTACTCATAAATAAAACTCCTTTATTTAATCATCAAATGTCAATTACATTTATCTATTACACGTTTCTAATACTATCTAATCTATGCTAATATCATCCTTTAGCCCAATACTCCTAGCATGCTGCAAGTGCTTAACCCTACTCAGTCTCTTCGTAAGCGGATCTGCTGGGTTATCTTCTGATGATATCCTCTTCACTACGAGTTGTCCTTCTTCTACACGATGTCTAATGAAGTGATACTTTCTGTCGATATGTCTTGATCTACCATGATCCCTCGGTTCCTTGGTCAAGGCAACCGTGCCTTCGTTATCACATAAAATCTCCATTGGCTCCTTTATGGCAGGTACAACTCCAAGATCACCGATGAAGTTCTTTAGCCATATTGCCTCCTTCGACGCTTCGCTCGCTGCAATGTACTCAGATTCGCATGTTGAATCAGCTACGGTTTCCTATTTGGAACTCTTCCATGTCACTGCTCCTCCATTTAGGGTAAAGACCCAGCCCGACTGCGAACGGTAGTTGTCCCTGTCGGTCTGAAAGCTGGCGTCACTATACCCTCGCACCTTCAAGTCATCACTCCCTCCGAGGACTAAGAACCATTCCTTCGTCCTCCGAAGGTACTTAAGGATGTTTTTCACCACAATCCAATGTGCTTTGCCAGGATTCCCTTGATATCTGCTAACCATGATCAAAGCGAAGGCTACATCAGGGCGAGTACAAGTCATAGCGTACATGATTGAGCCAACTGCGGAAGCGTATGGTACTCGGCTCATTTCCGCTATCTCAGCTTCGGTACTCGGACTTTGAGTATTACTCAATTTGGCATTACTTTGTATCGGTAGTTCTCCCTTCTTTGAGTTTTCCATACTAAAACGTTTTAGTACCTTCTCTAAGTAAGTATTCTGACTAAGTCCAATTAGTCTCTTACTTCTTTCTCTTACTATCCTTATTCCCAAAATGTAAGAAGCCTCTCCGAGGTCCTTCATAGCGAAGCACTTCCCGAGCCAGGACTTAACATCCTGCAGAGTCGGGATGCCATTTCCTATGAGTAATATGTCATCGACATATAGAACGAGGAAGCTTACTATACTCCCACTGGCTTTGACATATACACAAGATTCGTCTTCGCTTCGTACAAATCCAAACTCTTTGACTTTCTCATCGAAGCAAAGATTCCATCTGTGAGACGCTTGCTTAAGTCCATAAATGGACTTCTCAAGCTTACACACTCTATCCGGATGCTTCGGATCCACAAACCCCTCTGGCGTAGCCATGTAAACATCCTCAGCCAACTTTCAGTTAAGGAAAGCAGTCTTGACATCCATTTGCCAAATCTCATAATCATGAAATGCGGCAATTGCTAGCATCACTCTAATAGATTTAATCTTCTCAACTGGTGAGAAGGTCTCATCATAGTCAACTCCGGGAGTTTGAGTGAAGCCCTTCGCGACCAATCGCGCTTTATATGTGTGTACGTTCCCATCCACGTCGGTCTTCTTCTTGAAGATCCATTTGCACCCAACGGTCTTACGTCCGGGCACGTAATCAACCAAATTCCAAACTTGGTTATCATACATGGATTGGATCTCGCTATCCATTGCCTCTTTCCACTTTACAGACTCCGGGCCTGCCATGGCTTCCTTATAGCTATTAGGTTCATCAAGATTTACTAGTGTACCATCACTAATATACATGTCCCCATCGGTAGTAATATGAAAGCCATAAAACTAGGGATGAACTCTAACTTTATCGGAACGTCTAAGAGGTAAGGATTCGTCAATCGGTCCAACCGGAGTTTCCTCCTCGGGTTGAATGCCAGCGGTAGAGGTTCCTTCATCTATCGACTCTTGAATCTCTTCAAGTTCGATTTGCCTCCCACTGTCTCCTTGGCTTATGAGTTCTCGCTCTCGGAAAACTCCTCTCCTCGCAACGAAGACAACATTGTCCTTCGGTCTATAGAAGAGATATTCAAAGGATGTCTGCGGGTAGCCGATGAAAATACATCGCTCACTTCGAGGTTCAAGCTTGTCGTGAGTATCTCGTCTTACGAAAGCCTCGCAACCCCAAACCTTGATATGTGCCAACGAGGGAGCTTTCCCTGTCCACATCTCGTGAGGTGCTTTGGCAACCTTCTTAGTAGGGACTCGGTTAAGGATATGGGCGGCAGTCTCTAAGGCATACCCCCAAAAAGAGATAGGTAGTGAAGCACGACTCATCATAGAGCGAACCATATCTAATAAGGTTCGATTACGCCTTTCTGCCACACCATTCAACTGCGGTGTCCTAGGAGGCGTCAATTGTGAAACTATTCCACACTCCTTGAGATATTCGTGGAATTCAATACTTAGGTACTCTCCTCCTTGATCGGATCGAAGCATCTTGATTTTCCTGCCCAATTGATTCTCCACTTCATTCTTGAACTCTTTGAACTTTTCAAAGGTGTCTGACTTTTGCTTGATTATGTAGATATACCCATATCTACTATAGTCATCGGTAAAAGTCACATAGAAGCGGTTCCCATCCTTCGTGGTTGATCTAAATGGTCCACATACATCGGTATGTATTAGGTCCAATAGACCCTCGCCCCTTTCACATGTACTCGTGAAGGGTGACTTAGTCATCTTTCCAAGTAAACAAGACTCGCATGTGTCATCTTCCCTAAGGTCGAATGACTCCAACACTCCGTCCTTTTGGAGTTGGGCTATGCGTTTCTTGTTGACATGTCCAAGACGACAATGCCACAAGGATGCTATATCCATACTAGTGGAAGAATCAATATTCAAAACATGATTTCCTAAGTTATCAACAATCATAACGGTTTCATATATTCCATTACATGGTATAGCTTCAAAGTAAAAGACACCATTTAGATAAGCCAAAATAGAACCATTCTCATAATTAAAAGAAAATCTAAATCCTTGTCTATATAAACCATGAAATGAAATGATGTTTCTAGCCATTTCTGGCGAATAGCAACAATTGTTCAAATCTAACACCAAACTATTCCTAAGCACTAAAGAATACACTCCAATCTTGGTCACAGGCGATGATCTTCTGTTCCCCATGATTAGATTGATCCTTCCTTGCTCCACATCCCTACTTCTTCTTAGTCCCTGCACATTAGAACAAATGTGATAGCCACAACCGGTATCAAGAACCCAAGAAATAGCATGATTAGAATCGTTAGATTTGATTGTGTATATACCTGCGAAAGATGGCTTGATCTTTCCCTCTTTGATTGCTTGCAGGTAATCCGGGCAGCTTCTCTTCCAATGTCCTATCTTGTGGCAGTGGTGACACTCTGCCTCCTTCGGGTTAGAGCAGGGCTTAGCGGGATCAACTTTGGTCCCACTAGAAGAAGCACCATCTCGGGCTTTCACCTTGCGATAGTTCTTCGATGAAGCTTTCCTCTTCTTTCCCTTTCCTTGACCAATAGCCAAGACAGGAGCAGCGGACGGATTGGGAGTAGGTGCAACAGACTTGTCCTTGAAGTTGCTCCCAGCGACCCTCAAGAGACATTGGAGTTTGCTTAGGGTGACCTCTTCTTTGTTCATGTGGTAGGTCATTCTAAATTGGTTGTACATCGGAGGCAAAGAGTGAAGCACCATGTCGATCGCCAAGTCCTCACCGAAGTCAGCATTTAACTTGCGAAGGCGGTCGACATACCTTTGCATCTTTTGCAGGTGCACGGTAAGAGATTCTCCATGACCCATCTTCGCGGAAATCATGTTGGTGAAAATTGTTGGAATAGTGTCTAAGGCTGTAACTATATCCGGTTGTGCATGGTCCTTTTGGGTTGCCTTCACCATAGCAACTTGATAAGATGATTTATTAAGAGAGAATAAATATTATTAATATATTATGGGAATAATATAATGAGTAATATATTGTTATTTGATTAATATAAGTCATAGAATTAATTAGAATTAATTTGGTGACTTAAAGAGATTAATTAAATAAAGGGGTATAAACTGTCAATTGTTTGATAGTTAAGCTTTAAACTGTAAATCCATTTGGATATACTATGGACGAATTCTAAGAGGATTAGGATAGCTAAAATCGTCCATTAGAGTTATCTAGGAATGGATTTGGATAGCCTTAAGAGAAGATTATCTGATAGGGACTTATCTGTAATCATTAAGGAATCTACAAGTATAAATAGACCCCATGGCATAGGGAATTCGACACTTCTGGAAAAGCAAGAGAACTCTGGTCGAATTCCTCCCCTCTCCTCTCTCCCAAATCATCCTCCTTGCTTTGGTGTTTGTAAGCCATTAGAGGAGTGACATTTGTGACTCTAGAAGCTCCAAGACCTCAAGATCAACAAGGAACTCAAAGGTATGATTCTAGATCTGTTTCAATGTTGTTATTTAACCTAATTAGTAAATTAGAAGTCTTGGATTCAAAGCATGTTTATTAGAAAGCCTAGATCCAAGCATTAGGGTTTTGCATGCGCACATAGGAAAGTTCTTATGGCTAAAACCCATCAGTGGTATCAGAGCATAGTTTGGTTTTCTGTAAATTGTTGCTTGATTAACTGAAACAAACCTGCAAAATTCGAATTTTTGGTTTCTGGGTCATGGACTCGGCGAGTCTCAAAGTGGACTCGGCAAGTAGGCCTGACTCGGCGAGTCCATTTGTGCACTCGGCGAGTCCAGGCGTCAGGAATGGCCAGATTCGGGATTTCTTTGTGTTTATCTTATCTTAGCTTACCATAAACTAATTAGATCAACATTAATTCGTTTTTCTGATAAATATGACTATTATCTTGATCTAGTTAAGGGTAATTATCAACTAATTAAATATTTAATTTCCTTATATGATAATTAATTAATTATTTTAATTATTTTGGTAATTATCTTAAAAAGAAATCTTGAATAAATCAAATATAGATAATTAGGATATTAATTGTTAATTGGAATTATTTGTTATTTGATCCTCCATGTTTTAAATGTTTAAAACCTACCCTCATGATTTGAAATTTACTTTTGTGATTAAAAGCTTTAATTTAGACAACTTAAATTTCAAACCCTAGATTTTAAAAGTTTTAAAATACAACCCTATACTAATATGATATTACTAGAATAATATATATATGTATAACTAAATGCTAGTCTTACCGTTAGTAGGCCTCATTCACGAAGCCGGTCTATAAGGTGGGTATAAGGTTGCGGCCTATAAAATGGCGCTTAATGGGTGTACACTCACACCCACCGCTTGCTTGATTGGTGGAGGGTCGTTAGCCGAACGGGTAGGATAGGGCAACCTCATCCTCTCATTAAAAGTATAATAAGAAATATAAAGTAACTACATATATTTTTAAAATTTCCCAATCCTAGTTACTTTAGGAAAAGTGAATTGATGCAATCCCATGAAATTACACTTTGCACCTTGCTAAGGTGTTGGTGGAGCGTGTGTGGTTTACCGGCACACTAATTGGTTCTAAGCGAAGGTGGCAAAGGGTGATTCGTTGTTTATCATAGTTCGATGGAGCGTGTGTGGTTTACCGGCACGTCGAATAGGTGATTGTTACAATGAAGGCGCCATGTGAATTTGCATGGTAATTCACACCCGCTTTGTGATCCTCGGCATCCCAGTCACAAACAAGAGGGGCATATCGAGATTTAAACATGCCATTGAATAGATTCAATGAATCTCATCCGAACCTAGGAATTCTCAAAAAACACTTAGGACTAATAGTGTAAGCTTTTGATGGAGAATTAGTGAATCGTCATTCACTTACCTTCAATTTATTTGCATATTAGATTACGGCATCCCTTTTCTAGTATGTAAATGTTATTGTTGGATCCTAGCCCTAATTTTCTTATTGGGTGATAATTAGGGATTCTTATTCTAATCTATCTTTGTCCTTTTCTAATTATAGATGTCAAACGCAAACAACGCTGCTGCTAGTTCTTTCACATTGATGAGCCTTTGCCAAAAGGTCACCTTCGATGGAACGAACTTTAGCGAATGGATAAGATACATTCGCACCATTGCTCGCTATGAGGATAAGGAGTATGTCCTCGATGAGAAGCTCGAGAAAATCAACCCCGAAATTGCTACTCCCGCCGAAATCACCGCCTTTGAAACTCATGAGCGAGATGCAACGAAGGTACATTGCATCATGATCGCCACCATGAACTCCGAATTCCAAAAGTCCTACGAGGACATGTACCCGTACGAGATGCATCAAGACTTATTGGAGAGGTACCACCAAAACGCGAGACAAGAGAGGTACGAGATTTTCACTAACATGATTTCCGCGAAGATGGGTCATGGAGAATCACTTACCGTGCACTTGCAAAAGATGCAAAGGTATGTTGACCGCCTCCGCAAGTTAAATGTTGACTTCGGTGAAGACTTGGCGATCGACATGGTGCTTCACTCTTTGCCTCCGATGTACAACCAATTTAGGATGACCTACCACATGAACAAAGAAGAGGTCACCCTAAGCAAGCTCCAAGGTCTCTTGAGGGTTGCTGAGAGCAACTTCAAGGACAAGTCTGTTGCACCCACTCCCAATCCACCCGCTGCTCCTGTCTTGGCTATTGGACAAGGGAAGGGAAAGAAGAGGAAAGCTTCATCCAAGAACCATCGCAAGGTGAAAGCCCGAGATGGTGCCTCTTCTAGTGGGACCAAAGTTGATCCCGCCAAGCCCTGCTCTAACCCGAAGGAGGCAGAGTGCCACCACTGCCACAAGATAGGACATTGGAAGAGAAGCTGCCCGGATTACCTGCAAGCAATCAAAGAAGGAAAGATCAAGCCATCTTTCGCAGGTATATATACAATCAAATCTAACGATTCTAATCATGCTATTTCTTGGGTTCTTGATACCGGTTGTGGTTATCACATTTGTTCTAATGTGCAGGGACTAAGAAGAAGTAGGGATGTGGAGCAAGGAAGGATCAATCTAATCATGGGGAACAGAAGATCGTCGCCTGTGACCAAGATTGGAGTGTACTCCTTAGTGCTTAGGAATAGTTTAGTTTTAGATTTGAACAATTGTTGCTATTCGCCAGAAATGGCAAGAAACATCATTTCATTTCATGGTTTATATAGACAAGGATTTAGATTTTCTTTTAATAATGAGAATGGTTCTATTTTGGCTTATCTAAATGGTGTCTTTTACTTTGAAGCTATACCATGTAATGGAATATATGAAACCGTTATGATTGTTGATAACTTAGGAAATGATGTTTTGAATATTGATTCTTCCACTAGTATGGATAAAGCTTCCTTGTGGCATTGTCGCCTTGGACATGTCAACAAGAAACGCATAGCCCAACTCCAAAAGGATGGAGTGTTGGAGTCATTCGACCTTAGGGAAGATGACACATGCGAGTCTTGTTTGCTTGGAAAGATGACTAAGTCGCCTTTCACGAGTACATGTGAAAGGGGCGAGGGTCTACTGGACCTAATACATACCGATGTATGTGGACCGTTTAGATCAACCACGAAGGATGGGAACCGCTTCTATGTGACTTTTACCGATGACTATAGTAGATATGGGTATATCTACTTAATCAAGCAAAAGTCAGACACCTTTGAAAAGTTCAAAGAGTTCAAGAATGAAGTGGAGAATCAATTGGGCAGGAAAATCAAGATGCTTCGATCCGATCGAGGAGGAGAGTACCTAAGTCTTGAATTCCACGATTATCTCAAGGAGTGTGGAATAGTTTCGCAATTGACGCCTCCTAGGACACCGCAGTTAAATGGTGTGGCAGAAAGGCGTAATCGAACCTTATTGGATATGGTTCGCTCTATGATGAGTCGTGCTTCACTACCAATCTCTTTTTGGGGGTATGCCTTAGAGACTGCCGCCCATATCCTTAACCGAGTCCCTACTAAGAAGGTTGCCAAAACACCTCACGAGATGTGGACAGGGAAAGCTCCCTCGTTGGCACATATCAAGGTTTGGGGTTGCGAGGCTTTCGTAAGACGAGATGCTCACGACAAGCTTGAACCTCGAAGTGAGCGATGTATTTTCATCGGCTACCCGCAGACATCCTTTGGATATCTCTTCTATAGACCGAAGGACAATGTTGTCTTCGTTGCAAGGAGAGGAGTTTTCCAAGAGCGAGAACTCATAAGCCAAGGAGACAGTGGGAGGAAAATCGAACTTGAAGAGATTCAAGAGTCGATAGATGAAGGAACCTCTACCGCTGGCACTCAACCCGAGGAGGAAACTCCGGTTGAACCGATTGACGAATCCTTACCTCTTAGACGTTCCGATAGAGTTAGAGTTCTACCCCAGTTTTATGGTTTTCATATTACTACCGAAGGGGACACGTATATTAGTGATGGTACACTAGTAAACCTTGATGAACCTAATAGCTATAAGGAAGCCATGGCAGGCCCGGAGTCTGAAAAATGGAAAGAGGCAATGGATAGCGAGATCCAATCCATGTATGATAACCAAGTTTGGAATTTGGTTGATTTTGTGCCCGGACGTAAGACCGTTGGGTGCAAATGGATCTTCAAGAAGAAGACCGACGTGGATGGGAACGTACACACATATAAAGCGCGATTGGTCGCGAAGGGCTTTACTCAAACTCCCGGAGTTGACTATGATGAGACCTTCTCACCAGTTGCGAAGATTAAATCTATTAGAGTGATGTTAGCAATTGCCGCATTTCATGATTATGAGATTTGGCAAATGGATGTCAAGACCGCTTTCCTTAATGGGAAGCTGGCTGAGGATGTGTACATGGCTCAGCCCGAAGGGTTTGTGGATCCGAAGCATCCGAATAGAGTGTGTAAGCTTGAAAAGTCCATTTATGGACTTAAACAAGCGTCTCGCAGATGGAATCTTTGCTTCGATGAGAAAGTCAAAGAGTTTGGATTTGTACGAAGCGAAGACGAGTCTTGTGTATATGTCAAAGCCAGTGGGAGTATAGTAAGCTTTCTCGTCCTATATGTTGATGACATATTGCTCATAGGAAATGACATCCCGACTCTGCAGGAAGTTAAGTCCTGGCTCGGGAAGTGCTTCGCTATGAAGGACCTCGGAGAAGCTTCTTACATTTTGGGAATAAGGATAGTGAGAGAAAGAAGTAAGAGACTAATTGGACTTAGTCAGAACACTTACTTGGAGAAGGTACTGAAACGTTTTAGTATGGAAAACTCAAAGAAGGGAGAATTACCAATACAAAGTAATGCCAAATTGAGTAAGACTCAAAGTCCGAGTACCGAAGCTGAGATAGCAGAAATGAGCCGAGTACCATACGCTTCCGCAGTTGGCTCAATCATGTACGCTATGACTTGTACTCGCCCTGATGTAGCCTTCGCTTTGAGCATGGTTAGCAGATATCAAGGGAATCCTGGCAAAGCACATTGGATTGCGGTGAAGAATATCCTTAAGTACCTTCGGAGGACGAAGGAATGGTTCTTAGTCCTCGGAGGAAGTGATGACTTGAAGGTGCGAGGGTATAGTGACGCCAGTTTTCAGACCGACAGGGACAACTACCGTTCGCAGTCGGGCTGGGTCTTTACCCTAAGTGGAGGAGCAGTGACATGGAAAAGTTCCAAGCAGGAAACCGTAGCTGATTCAACGTGCGAATCAGAGTACATTGCAGCGAGCGAAGCGTCGAAGGAGGCAATATGGCTAAAGAACTTCATCAGTGATCTTGGAGTCGTACCTGCCATAAAGGAGCCAATGGAGATTTTCTGTGATAACGAAGGTGCGGTTGCCTTAACCAAGGAACCAAGGGATCATGGTAGATCAAGACATATCGACAGAAAATATCACTTCATCAGACATCGTGTAGAAGAAGGACAACTCATAGTAAAGAGGATATCATCAGAAGATAACCCAACAGATCCGCTTACGAAGGGACTGAGTAGGGTTAAGCACTTACAGCATGCTAGGAGTATTGGGCTGAAGGATGATATTAGCATAGATTAGATAGTATTAGAAACGTGTAATAGATAAATGTAAATTAACATTTGATGATTAAATAAAGGAGTTTTATTTATGAGTAATGATACTATCTTATGTTAATTGTTTAGCTATTGTTTCACTTTGCATGTTTTGACTTCCAGAATAATTGAGTTTATTAGGAATAATCGGATTATTCAAATAGTCCACAATCGTTCATATGTTGGGAGTAGATATGAAAGAAGATTGTCATGAATTGGTGTGTAGAATGTCTAAATGGTGTTAGACATAGCAAAGGATTGCTACAACGTTCATGAGTGCTTATGAACTAGTTTTGAGCATTGGAATAAACCCGCGCTTGCTGGAATCACCTTGTGGAATACGATATAGAAGGTGATCGCAAGACGATAATATCATATAGTCTTAAAACCTAGATATATGGTTTATTATTTGTTAATTGATTGTACATTGATAATGCGAAAACGCATCAGTAACTTGATGTTATAAAACGTATTGTTGTGTATAGTTGGTTAATGAATAAGTAAATGCATATAAGTCGAAGTTTATCTGTAACTTTTATCTAAGAAGGTAAAAGCGATATCTCGGCCGCTCGATGATTTGATTTGACTTATGTGCCGGGCCCGGTCAGAACTGAATTGATGTGTTCGATTAAGTTCTATGTCGAATAAATCAGAGATCGAGAAACCTAAATGCTTGACTAACCATTCCATAGGATTGTCAGCATGATATCTAACAGAGGACTGTACGTTCCCTTATCTAAAGGACAAGATTGATTAGATCAGAGTTGACAGCGTCTTTGAGAGCTATGATTGCAAACCGAATTGTACTAGTATAGTTACTAGACTTATCCAAGTGGGAGACTGTTGGAATAGTGTCTAAGGCTGTAACTATATCCGGTTGTGCATGGTCCTTTTGGGTTGCCTTCACCATAGCAACTTGATAGGATGATTTATTAAGAGAGAATAAATATTATTAATATATTATGGGAATAATATAATGAGTAATATATTGTTATTTGATTAATATAAGTCATAGAATTAATTAGAATTAATTTGGTGACTTAAAGAGATTAATTAAATAAAGGGGTATAAACTGTCAATTGTTTGATAGTTAAGCTTTAAACTGTAAATCCATTTGGATATACTATGGACGAATTCTAAGAGGATTAGGATAGCTAAAATTGTCCATTAGAGTTATCTAGGAATGGATTTGGATAGCCTTAAGAGAAGATTATCTGATAGGGACTTATCTGTAATCATTAAGGAATCTACAAGTATAAATAGACCCCATGGCATAGGGAATTCGACACTTCTGGAAAAGCAAGAGAACTCTGGTTGAATTCCTCCCCTCTCCTCTCTCCCAAATCATCCTCCTTGCTTTGGTGTTTGTAAGCCATTAGAGGAGTGACATTTGTGACTCTAGAAGCTCCAAGACCTCAAGATCAACAAGGAACTCAAAGGTATGATTCTAGATCTGTTTCAATGTTGTTATTTAACCTAATTAGTAAATTAGAAGTCTTGGATTCAAAGCATGTTTATTAGAAAGCCTAGATCCAAGCATTAGGGTTTTGCATGCGCACATAGGAAAGTTCTTATGGCTAAAACCCATCAAAAATCTCATAACGCTCTTGTCTCGCGTTTTGATGGTATCTCTCCAATAAGTCTTGGTGCATCTCGTACATGTCCTCGTAGGACTTTTGGGATTCGGAGTTCATGGTGGCGATCATGATGCAATGTACCTTCGTTGCATCTCGCTCATGAGTTTCAAAGGCGGTGATTTCGGCGGGAGTAGCAACTTCGGGGTTGATTTTCTCAAGTTTCTCATCGAGGACATACTCCTTGTCTTCATAGCGAGCAATGGTGCGAATGTATCTTATCCATTCGCTAAAGTTCGTTCCATTGAAGGTGACCTTTTGGCAAAGGCTCATCAACGTGAAAGAACTAGCAGCAGCGTTGTTTGCGTTTGACATCTACAATTAGAAAAGGACAAAGATAGATTAGAATAAGAATCCCTAATTATCACCCAACAAGAAAAATTAGGGCTAGGATCCAACAATAACATTTACATACTAGAAAAGGGATGCCGTAATCTAACATGCAAATAAATTGAAGGTAAGTGAATGACGATTCACTAATTCTCCATCATAAAAGTTAAACTATTAGTCCTAAGTGTTTTTGAGAATTCCTAGGTTCGGATGAGATTCATTGAAACTATTCAATGGCATGTTTAAATCTCGATATGGCCCTCTCGTTTGTGACTGGGATGCCGAGGATCACAAAGCGGGTGTGAATTACCATGCAAATTCACATGGTGCCTTCATTGTAACGATCACCTATTCGATGTGCCGGTAAACCACACACGCTCCATCGAACTATGATAAACAATGAATCACCCTTTGCCACCTTCGCTTAGAACCAATTAGTGTGCCGGTAAACCACACACGCTCCACTAACAACTTAGCAAGGTGCAAAGTGTAATTTCATGGGATTGCATCAATTCACTTTTCCTAAAGTAACTAGGATTGGGAAATTTTAAAAAAAAATATGTGTAGTTACTTTATATTTCTTATTATACTTTTAATGAGAGGATGAGGTTGCCCTATCCTACCCGTTCGGCTAACGACCCTCCACCAATCAAGCAAGCGGTGGGTGTGAGTGTACACCCATTAAGCGCCATTTTATAGGCCGCAACCTTATACCCACCTTATAGATCGGCTTCGTGAATGAGGCCTACTAATGGTAAGACTAGCATTTAGTTATACATATATATATTATTCTAGTAATATCATATTAGTATAGGGTTGTATTTTAAAACTTTTAAAATCTAGGGTTTGAAATTTAAGTTGTCTAAATTAAAGCTTTTAATCACAAATATAAATTTCAAAACTTGAGGGTAGCTTTTAAACATTTAAAACATGGAGGATCAAATAACAAATAATTCCAATTAACAATTAATATCCTAATTATCTATATTTGATTTTATTCAAGATAATTACCAAAATAATTAAAATAATTAATTAATTATCATATAAGGAAATCAAATATTTTATTAGTTGATAAATAGCTTTAACTAGATCAAGATAATAGTCATATATATCAAAAAATCGGATTTAGATTGATATATTATGATTAAGGTAAGTTTCCATAAGATAATTATGAAAAAATCCCGAATCTGGCCATTCCTGACGCCTGCACTCGCCGAGTGCACAAGGGGACTCGCCGAGTCAGGCCTACTCGCCGAGTCCACCTTGGGACTCGCCGAGTCAGTGACTCAGACACCTAAAAATCGAATTTTGCAGGTTTGTTTCAGTTAATCAAGCAACAATTTAAAGAAAACCAAGCTAGGCTCTGATACCACTAATGGGTTTTAACCATAAGAACTTTCCTATGTGCGCATGCAAAACCCTAATGCTTGGATCTAGGCTTTCTAATAAACATGCTTTGAATCCAAGTCTTCTAATGACTAATTAGGTTAAATAACAACATTGAAACAGATCTAGAATCATACCTTTGAGTTCCTTGTTGATCTTGAGGTCTTGGAGCTTCTAGAGTCACAGATGTCACTCCTCTAATGGCTTACAAACACCAATAGCAAGAAGAATGATTTAGGAGAGAGGAGAGGGGAGGAATTCGGCCAGGGTTCTCTTACTTTATGAGATGTATCGAATTCCCTATGCCATGGGGTCTATTTATACTTGTAGACTCCTTAAGGGTTACAACCTAAACCCTAATTGGATAATCTTCTCTTAAGGCTATCAAAATCCATTCCATAGATAAGCCTTTGGACGATTTTGGCTATCCTAACACTCTTAGAATTCGTCCAAAGCATATCCCACTGGATTTACAGTCTAAAGCTTAACTATCAAACACTTGACAATTTATACCCCTTTATTTAATTAATCTCTTTAAGTCACCAAATTAATTCTATGACTTATATTAATCAAATAACAAATATATTATTCATTATATTATTCTCATAATATATTAATAATATTTACTCTCTCTTAATAAATCATCCTATCAAGTTGCTATGGTGAAGGCAACCCAAAAGGACCATGCACAACCGGGTCAAACACTTGTCTAATATAGTTGTAGCCTTAGACACTATTCCTACACTTTTTGGGCGGGGCACGTAGCATATTAATGGAGGAGGCACATAGATCCAGATTCTAAATCCATCCTGGGGCCACTAAGATGTATTTGGATCTAAAGAGAGACTATTGGTGGCCCTGTATGAAGAGGGGTGTTGCTTGGGTTGTCGAGAATTGCTTGACCTGCCGTCGGGTCAAGGCAAAGCACCAACGTCGGGTCAAGGAAAAGCACCAGTTCCCAGTGGAAGTGGGAGCAGGTTTCGATGGAATTTATCACCAAATTACCGATAACGGCGCATAGTGTTGACGTGATCTGGGTGATTGTGGATCGGTTGATGAAGAGTGCTCACTTCCTTGCTATTAGTGAGAGCTCTTCTACAGAGTGGCAAGCAGAGATTTATATGCGAGAGGTGGTGGCTCGGCATGGAGTGTCGACGCCCATAGTGTCTGATTGGGATGTGCGTTTTACTTCCAGATTCTGGAAGAAGTTCCATGAGGAGTTGGGAATGCGATTACATTTTAGTACCGCCTACCACCCACAGACAGACGGACAGAGCGAGCAGACGATCTAGACGCTCGAGTGTAACATCCCAAAATTCAGGTGCATCTCTTAAACCCTTCTTCTTTTCCAAGTTGTCAAGTTAGACCTTAAAATAACATTATGAAAAATGAGTACGTTGGGCGTACTAAAGAGTACGTTGTGCGTACTCATGCGCTTAAGTTGGACGCGAACCTGGTTGGGTACGCTGGGCGTACCAAGGTTACGCCGGGCGTAACCGACCCATATGCAAAACCCTAATTGTGGCTTGAGCCCTTTATAAGGAATGTGATGGCCTTATCCTCAGCCACCATTTCAAAGAGTGAAACCCTAAGAGAGAGCTACCCTTCGTTCTTAACATGTGTGTGTGCTTTTGAGCTTGGAAGTTCCTTTGTGTGTTTGTGAAGAAGAAAAAGAGAGGATCATTGTGGAAGCTAGTCTTGGAGTGCAAACTTTGAATCTGAGCTTTGCAAGGGTGAAAGTATCACTTGGAGGTAAAACGCTCAAAACTTTCCTCTTTATTTTGGTTTTGTGTTTCATGGTCCAATTTCTTAGGGTTTTGTCCCAAGATGGAGACTTTTTGAGTAAATGGTCTCCATAAGCCTTGATCTGCCCATTTCAGCTTTGGATTTGCTGTAAATGCATGAAAATCCAAACTTGGTCGTCACTATGGAGTCATGCATGAGTTATGGTCTTAATGAGAAAAGGGGATAAGAGGTTGGAAGAAGCTATAACCTTTTTAGCCATGCAAAGGCGTAAAGGTTTCGACTTTATGGTTTAGGAGGCAGTAGAGTGCCTGGATCTGTGATATGAACCATTATCTTAACTAATTCAAACCAAAACTTTTGAGAATGGGGAACTGGGACTTACGTTGGGCCTAATCCCAGTACATGCCGCGTAAGGGGTCAAGTCCCCCGATTCTGGTTAGCCGGAGTACGCCCCGCGTACACGAGTTGGTACGCCCCGCGTATTGCTTGCTGTTGACTTTTGTTGACTTTTACGGTTTTAGTCAACATTTGGACTTTTGGGTAAATGAGGGGAAAACTAGTCTTTTACCCTTCTGTGGGATTGTAGAAAGGGATTTAATCTAGCCTTTGAGAGCCAGTATTTATTTAAGGACATTGTTTATGTTTAGGCGGGGGCTAGATCAGTATATTCGTGTGCGAGATTATCATAGTTACCCGAGGTGAGTCTTCTCACTATACTTTACCTAGAGTGGTAATTCGAGTTATGTGACAGAGTATCTTGTATGCTATTTATATGATGTGATACACTGCATTATTTCTATGTGATTTGTGCTATGTATGATTTAGAGTTTACAGAGTTAGGACTGGATGGTCCACAGAGTTAGGACCAGAGGGTCCATAGAGTTAGGAGCATAGGGTCAACAAAGTTATGTGACTGGAGGGTCCCACTGAGACACATTGACCAGAGGCTCATACATAGTTATAGCCTTGAGTGGCTAATATGTGTTGTATGTGGTATTTTGGGGAACTCACTGGCAAAGATCGCATGAAGGCACCAGCATGATCCGTACACAGCGGCAGAGGATTTATTTTATGATCTTGGGGTATGTTTTTATCATGATGACATTTGTTGAATATGAGATTTGAGAATATTTGTTAAAAATAGAAAGTGACCCTCTTGAACTTTTTCTACCGCAGTCGTCAGAGCACCCCCAGTCAACTCTTCCTTTTGCCATTGCATCCGAAGTCTGTTGAATCTGCAGTCACTTTTCTTACTTATTGTATTTTGTCTTACTATCAATCTCTCTGTTGTCCAGTATGCCTTGCATGGCTACTCTTAGAGAGTGTTTCTATTGTATTTCATGAATCTCTATAAATAGATCTCATCTTCTTTGTAATCAACATGCATCTGAACTTTCAAATACACTTTGCTGAAATTATCTTCACTACCTCTCTTCAGAGCAAGTCATTGTGACTTAATCACTAAGTTTCATCTCACTTATTAACTTGGTTTGAATGCATCCCTCGTTATGAATCAACTTATGTGTATACTTGATATAACAATTGTTGTCATATTTATTTCTTTATTTTCCGCAACTAACTCTCTAACCATCTAACTTAAATATTATTGTTGACCTCTTAGATCCTATGAGATTAACTATCCCGCAATATACTAGTTCTAACCTTTGTTCAACTGTATCTCAAAGTTTTTTTCTCAACAATTGGTATCAGATCCATAGTGGTTGCTTTTTGAGAAACGGAACTCTGATTTTTCAAAAGGCCCTCTATACCACTGAAGCTCATTTTCAAAATATGGCACAAGCTTTCTCTCTAAATGTTTCCAACAGTGTTGGTGGTTCAAATCGAGCTCCAATACTGGTTGCAAATGAATATCATCACTGGTCACAAAGAATGGAAAGGTACTTAAGAAGACGGTGCCACTGTCAGACTAGGAGGAGGTCAACCAGTCATGAACCGTCCCACCTAGGATGATATCTACAAAATGGAAAACGATACAATAGCATTTTATGAGATATTGTGTGGAGTTGCTCCTGACAACTTCGATATCATCATAAATTGAAAATCTGCAAAAGAGATCTGGGAAGTGCTCAAGAATCTGTAAGAGGGAACCGAACAAGCTCAAGACAAAAAGCTTACTACTGCACTCAATGAGTTCATCAACTTTAAAGCTCATGCGGGTGAAAGCTTAGAAGACTCTTTCAAAAGGTTCAACCTGATAGTGACCAAACTATCCAATGCGGGTACTGTAAGAAGCAACCATGAGACAAACCTTCAATTCTTGAATGGTTTGGCAATACATTGGACAACAACCATAATGATTGTTCAAGGAGATAGGAAAATTCATTCGTTGTCCCTCTATAAGCTCTATGGAGAATTACAAGCTCAGGAGTCCACCTTTCTCAAGGACTATTCAGACTTCGGGGGTCCACTTGCTCTAGTAGCACAATCACCTCACACTCAAACATATCCCACTTCATATAACACTCCACCGTAGTCATATGAAGCAGACTCATAGTATGATGATGAAAAAGAATTTCAAAATTCCATAGCTCTTTTCAGTCACAAATTCAATCGATTACCACCTTCGTTCTGTAAAAACCAACAATACAACCGACCACCTTTAACCCGCAACTTCCAAAACAATCACTCATGTTTCACCAAAAATCTGCACCCTCCACCGCAATCTCAGCAAACTCAACCTAAAGATGTACCACCGCAGTCTCAATCTACTGACTCCGGTACATCTTCAGAAGAGAAAAGTGATGCGGTTAAATGCCACAAGTGCAACAAAGAGAACCATTTTGCCAAAGACTGTAAGGCAAATGTTGTGAAATACCGAGCCTTCTATCTTAGAATGGCTCAAGAACTGGAGGAAAAAGAAAAAGGGAAAGCTTATGTTGCTCAAGTGAAAAGAAATCATCAAGTGTGGTCATCTAGAGATGAGGATGAGGACAATCACAGCAAAAGTAAAGGCAAGATCTGTATGGTAGTAACTGCTGATGAAGACGACTCAACCAAACTAAAGAAGAACCATTGCTATATGGCTAAAGATGGAACCCACAGCATTGTGGAACAAGTAAAGCTTATGATTTAGTCTTTAAATTATAGCATGCATGACTGTCAACCTTTCATAGACACACTTAATGACACATGTGTTGCCGTCCTTATAGACTACAATAAAGCCTTAGATGAGAAGAACATTACATAACATGAGATGTTCCACGTTAGAGGACGTTTGGATAACAAGAGACTCAAAATGACTTTGTTAGAAAAAGACTTGATGTTATAAAAGGATGCTAGAATGTGATGTGAAACACAACTAGAGATAGCTTCGAATCAGAGAGATTTAGCACAGAGTGAAATTGTATGCTTAAATCCTTTAATTGAAAAGGTTTTTAATGAAAGTGAAGCCAATGAGAATCTAGTTAACAATGGGAATGTTGATAACACTTTCAATTGGGGTTGGTCCAATGGGTATCCAGCGCAACGGATTCCTCACCCCGGTTTACCCCGAAACGTCCCTATGTCCCTTCTGACCGCAATTTTTTGTTTCCAGTCAATGACAAAACATTTCCTAAGGATATCCAAACTCATTTTGGTAAACTCCATAATTTAAGTAATAACTGTGTTATCGAGGAAATTCTCCCTGAATTTTCTAATCATGTTGATGACACAATTCTTTCCGATTCTCATAAAGCATCCGCAGTTGATGAGGAAATTGTTGTTGAAAAACCTAAAGTCACATTGGATTTCCCATCCCTGCAGTCTGAACGCAGTGTCCCTAACTGCAGTCATGAACTGCAATCTGTCCCATTACCTAATGTCAAATGTCCCACTGAAGTACTCACGAAAACTTACTCTGTGGTTTTTCAAAGTACTACACCGCATATCACAGTTAAAAGTTCTATGACTATTAAACCAATCAATCATGAATTACCAATTGAAAATTTTGAAGTTGTTCAATGTTCTCAAAACCCTTATTTCTCCAGTTCGGATGAAACCACAACTAAATATCACTGACTGCGGTTCTCCTAAAACCGAAGCAAAAAGAGTTTTCAAAGAAGAATTTTGTTCCCGTGGCAAGAAATGGGAAATTTATTCAAAACAAAAGAAATTTGTTAAAATTCCCAAGTCAAAAAGTCATGAAAAAATTGTATTCTCAAATTATCATTTCAAATCAATAGTTTCCAAGAAAACAAAATGGAAGGACTTCACAGTTTCTAACACTACTCAGAAATCATCTGACACAAACTCTAAAAAGGAAAAGTCTTTTCGATCAAATGGTTTTCAGGTCTATTCATTAGACAATCCAAAATGGAAGGGTATTTTGCCTACCCCAACCTTTTCAAAGTCACTTTCAAAAGCTCAAAAATGGAAACGCATTTTGTCAACTCCAACACTCAAAAAGTCACATCAAGAGTTTAATAAATCATCTCACAAAAGGTCTGCACGTGCCTACACACCTGTGAGACCTGCAAAGACCATCGTTTCAAATCACACAAACAAAGTTGTCAGATCTTACAATCCTCGGACTGCACAAAAGCATACTTTTTCAAAACCGCAGACCAAGCGTAATGTCAGTGTAAATACCAAAAAATTTGTGTGTCAATGTTAGTGTCAAAAGACTTCTCTTCATGACAAATCTCAGTTTTCTCAAAAATCTCGTAACTATTCTTAATCCTACAACACGCCAAAAAATCTCAAACACCTAGGACTAGGTTTTAAAGTTAACTTAAAACCTATCCCTGCAACCTCACATCATGCATCGATTAGACAAAATTATGTGACTTCGGGCTCCAAGCTCGCTTGGGTGCCCAAACTAACCACTTAATCTCTGCAGGCCTTGTACAAGTAGGATCAAGAAGAAGAATGGTTGATCGACAGTGCCTGCTCCTTGCACATGACCAAAAGGTTAGAATACCTTCGGGACTTCAGGCCAGTTTGCAATGGGGGTAATGTCACTTTTGGAAACAATGCAAGTGGGATTATCCGAGGTTATGGTGTTCTTGTTGGATTAGTGTCTAAGCCTGTAACCATATTTGGTAAGTACTTGACCCGATTGTGCGTGGTCCTTTTGGGTTGCCTTCACCAGAGCAACTTGACTGGAGAAATATTAGAACAAGATGTTATTGTGATTTATTAATATATTATAAGAATAATATATTAAAGGAGAAATCATATTTGTTTAATTAATATTGGTCAATAATTAATTAAGAATTAATTTTGTGATCAAATGTCATTAATTAAACTAAAGGGGCTGAATTGTAATTATGTGATACTTGCAAATTAGGTCATTGGTTGCCCCAAGGATAGGTTGGACGAATTTAAGGTGGTAAGGCCTTGGAATTCGTCCATGATAAGGATTCAAGGCTTATCTTATGGGTTGCTTGGTGGGCAAGCAACCAGATAAGGATAAGGACTAAAACCCTAATCCTGACACCTATATAAACACCCCTTGGCACATGAAATTCATCCATGCCTTCCCTAGGGTTCGTAGGGATGAATTTCATACCTCCTCTCTTTCTCTCTTGCCTCTCCATTTGCTCTTGTTGTTTGTGAGCCATTAGAGGTACTACACTTGTGGTACTTGCTTACAATATAACAACAAGAGGTATGTATTTCATCCTTCCTTTTTGATTTTGAAATTCCTAGAAGCTTTTTAGGGTTCTTCACATGTTCATAATGTTGTATAACTAATAGTGATAACATAGATCCAACTCTAGGGTTGCATGCACACATAAGATTATTTGTATAAAACCCATCAGTGGTTTCAGAGCCATTGGTTTTTGTTTCATTTAGCAGTATACAAATGTATAAACTTGACAAATTAGGGTTTATGGCCAATAAACCCTAGGAGACTTGAATTTTCGAAATTAGGGTTCTTGAACCTTGATTTGCGAAATTTGGTTAGGGTTTCCCAAACCCTTTCCTTAGCCTCCAAGATTTCGAAATTGTTTAGGGTTTCCCAAACCCTTTCGTTAGCCTCCAAGTTTTCGAATTCTAGGGTTATCCAACCCTTGAATTTCGAAATTTTCCTCCTTCCCCAAGATTAGATCCAAAATTTTAGCGATTTGGATATTGCCATATCTTGTAATTATCTTTTAAGTGTTTAAATTTGGTAATTAAATATTTTGAATTATCCCATCCCATAATTTCGAATTTTAAGGGATTTAAGGGATTAGGTTAAATTATTTGTTTAATTTAAAAGGTATCCTTACCAAAATAAAAGATAATTGTCATATTAATTAGATAATCATTGCCTTATGTGATAAACTTGATTTATTTGGATTATTTGATAGATTTTCTTGAAAGAAATTGATTTAGGTCATATTAAATAATCACTAATTAATTGTTTAATTGTTATTATTTGAAATTTGATCTAAAATGTTCTTGCTTCTGTTTTGAAAAGTTTCAGAACTTGCCCTCAAGTTTTGGAATTTAAATTTTGATTAAAAGTTTAATCTTAAAATTGTAAATTCTAAAACCCTAGTTTTGAAAAGTTTAAATTTCACCCTTTTGGTTTTATTAAATTGATTAAGTGTATAATTAAGAGAGAGTTAATAAATACATAATGTTATGGTTTACATTTAATTAAAAGCGTAATTTATAAAATTAAACCACCAAGTATTTTAAAAGTTGAAAATACACCCTTATACTATGTATAACATTAAAAGTCTAATGTTATATATGTATAAGTTAAACTGCTAGTCTTACCGTTAGTAGGCCTCATTCACTAAGCTCGTCTATAAGGGGTGTTTAAGGAAATTGCCTATAAAATGGCGGTTGAATGGGTATCCACTCTTACCCACCGCACTCTTGACTAGTGGAGGGTCGTTAGCCGAACGGGTAGGATAGGGAAAACCCTCTCCTCGTTAGAAGTATAATGAAATATAAAGTAACTAAATATTTTAGAAAATTCCCAATCCTAGTTACTTTAGGCAAAAGTTAATTGATGCAATTCCATAAAATTAAACTTTGTACCCTTGCTAAGACGTTAATGGAGCGTGTGTGGTTAACCGGCACACTAATTGGGTTCTAAGCAAAGGTGGAAAAGGGTGACTCGATGTTTGTCATAGTTCAATTTAAACATGCCATTGAAAAATTCAATGAATCTCAAAAGATCTAGGAGTTTTCAATACATCTAAAACTTAAATTTCCTTTCGTTTTTCATGGTGGAAAATTAGTGAATCGTCATTCACTTACCTTCAAACGTTCTCCTAGCCTTAATATCTCATTTGGGTGTTTTATTAAAGACTCAATAAACTAAACTTGAATTTTCTCCCGTTTCATAGATGTCAAAGTTTGACAGCTATGGTCTTCCTAAATCCGTTGGAAAAGGTTTTCCACATGAAGATGATGTTCTACACTTGGATTGTGGAAATGGAAATCATGCTTCATTCTCCACCTCTTTCAATAATTCTCCCTAACCCACGTGTTTAAAAACATGAAAAAGTTCAAGGTCACTCAAGCCCTATTGGCAATAAGACACAAAGATGGAAAGTCTATGTGTACATACGTCTTGAAGATGAAGTCACACATTGACAAGATTGTTAGGTGTCGATGTCTCTAGGAAGTTAGCTGTTGACTTGGTTTTTTAGTGACTTCCCGTATCATATGGTAAGTTCGTCAGAGAGTATCATATGATGGATCACCACATGACCCTTATTGATTTGACTAATTTGCTTATTCCTGCTGAATCATAAATGATTTTGCGCACTGGTTGAGCAAATTTTGTCTGATAAATCAATATCCCAAACTTCTATGGGAATGGCAACATTGGAAGTCCAGAAAAGTTTTCTCTACGCAAGAGAAAGACTGAGTCTGAAATAGTCCCGTGTACCATTCCAGAAGAATCCATGTGTTTATACTGCCAAAAGAAGGGGTATTGGTTACGAACCTGCCCTGACTACCTAAAAGATCTAAGAGATGGGAGATTCAAGATGTATGACTCTGCTTTAGGTAAATCCATTATCTAACTCAATTAAGTTACTATTTGGAGATTCTTAATACATGATGTTATAAGATTACATTTCGATGTTTTGAAGGATCAAAGAAAAGAAAGGAAGCTTAAAGGAAGGAGCGAGCTGGGTATGATCGCGAAGAAATTGGATTACGATCGCATGGATTCGATGATCGGATTTTTGAGCTGCTACTTAGAGTTATGGTAGATTGCTTAGGAATATGTAATAGCATAGTTTTCATTTACATTGTAAGGATATATATTTTTCCGCAATAAAATAAATTTTGTTTTTGTCTTATTTGTATTTCCTTGCAATGGAAATTGTGAAAATTGATGTCTGTGTGTTTCTATAAGCAATATTATTTATGGTAGTGTCGTAATTTTCTAAGTAAGAAAAGATTCCCATCACCCAAGCTTCAATTGGAAAGAAGCTTGGAATCATATGATTTGAATCATGTGATGTATAGAAATCTTGATACTTAGAAATTTTAAGACTAGTCCATTCATAAAGTGTCAAGTGAAGGACTAGGAGAGCTGGTACACAATGTTGTGCACTAGTCAAGTCCACCACAAATAACAACAATATTTTTTGTCATGATTTACTAAAAGCTTAGTAAATATTGTTATGCTTACAAGATTAAGTATATTCTGAATTATTGAAAGGTCTCAATAATAGCAGAACGAATAAGAAGAATCAATTAGGCAGAAAGATATGAAGTTTCTCCAATCTAAGAAGAAGGGAGAGTGCTTATGTATCAAGTTTTATGATCATCTTGGAAAATTGTAAAGAACCATATCACAATTCATCCCCTAAGGACTCCTTAGTGCACTAAGTATGGCTAAGAAGAGGAGTCGGGAATTGTCAAAATAGGTTAAGTCAATAAGATGAATCGTACTTCGTTCCAAAATCAAGTCTTACAGTTAAACTCCACGATTGTGACTTGAGTGATAAAATGTTAAGTAGGAATGTTCTTATTTTTTCACATTTTGGTGAGTTGTGATGTCTAGAATAAGACAAAGACCAACTAGTACCAAATTGTGTGTAGGTTTTGTCTTGATAAAGACACACACTAACTCTTGAATATTTGTTTTGTCAAAGAATGTTTCTTGACAAGAGAATCTTATATGTCAAGAGGTTAGTGGGAGTCTAGATGATCTTGAATAGGTTCAAGAGCTAATCATGAGTAAACCTATTATTAAACACTAGCACACGACTTGAGGTTTCTAACCTATCGTGTTGACAAAATTTTGTTTTTGTGCCATTCCGGTTTGGTCAACTATGCATGTGAGTTCTATGAGTTCTCAATGGATTGTATAGGGTCAAGGCACCTTTATCAATGGAAAGTACATTGAAATGAAGGGGTGGGCTACTTAATAACTTGGAAGCAATGATGGGACCCTTAATGGCAATAAATTAAGAATGAACATGTTCTATCCATAAGAGTTTGGATTTGTCACTAACATTATCTTGTGATTATGGTTATAACAAATTCACATGGATAAGGGAACATACACAATAAAATCTAAGTGTATAAGGTTTCTCTCCTTTATGAAAATGATTGTGAGGAAACGCTTTCATTAAGAGAGATTTTGAAGATAGCATTATGAATTTGGGTTTCTCAAATTCAACTATGATTACGGCATCCCTCTTCATAGTTCGAATTGTGGGAAATGGCAAATGGGTCTGAACATTTTAGACTTATTGCTATAAGTTCTAGAATCGTTTAGAAACATACATAAGTTATCTAAGAAAAGGCGTATGAGGTTGAGAAGCATAGATAAAGTGTTATCGAAGCATCTTAGTATTAGGAATATGAACTTAAGAAACCCAAGTAGCATTGTTTTCTAGAAGTTTAACTGTTTTATTAACACATGTCAAAGCTAGTGGGAGCATAAGTGTTATGCTGGTATGAATATAATCATCATGTTAGTGGGATCATGATAATTATGGTAAGTTGCAAGTTAACAATATTAATTATAGAAAACAAGTGTTTTAACTTGCAAAGTTGCAAGGGTTGAAAAGTTGTTTTGCTATAATTAAGGGAGAGAATATTGTACTTCGTTTCGAAATCTAAGAGCTTAGATCGATAAATTTTAATCAAAGTTAGTCAAATATATGAATTGCAGTCTCAAAATTCGATTATGATTACAACATCCCTTTTCTTAATTCAAGTTTTGAGCACATGGCAAATAGAAATATTATGGCGAAAGATTGATAAAGTATCACGTCTTTATGTAAGACATTATGCTTCGTGTTCCATACGCTTCGAGTATAGGATCGATTGTCACACCCCAAAACCAAGAACGGCGGAAACGTTCTAGGGCGGAGGACGTCATGTAAGGTAATCACAACACAGTAAATGTAAATAGGTAAACAACAGCATCCATTGCATTAAATATATAAATTTAATACACGCATGTTCTGTACAGTTTTAGACACCAAAAATATAACGTAAATCAAAACAATAAAATGATGAGTCTTGAGTACGCTCCATCATCTCAAAAGCTGGCATCGGTACCTGTCTACTGATGACCTGAGAATACAAGTTATTTTGAAAGAGTTTATCAGCATTAAGCTGGTGAGTTCATAAGTATTTTAGTGTCAATGTTTGTTGTCAAAAACGTTTGAACCTGTCTCAATGTATAAGTTTGTAAAAGTTAGAACCTCTCAGAAAATCCTATATTTTCTACTAGTATAAAAGTAACCTTCTACCAAGGCTAAACTGTTTTGTAAACTCGTCTGCTGTAAAAGTGTGTAATTACCCAAGTATAACTATCATTTGTTTAAAATATAGTTTGTACATTAATGCTTAAGTGAGATTATCACCAAAATATGTAATGGGTAAATCATTGTAGTACTGTAGCTTTGTATAATAAGAACTACTGTTGTACTAATTACTACTACCTTAAAACAGATTTATATTAAGGTATAATGTGATAATTGCACCATACTATTGACTGATAACAACGACATCAAGAACGGTCGTAATAACGGAATGACGTTTGGCACCCGCAGACCTGCAGGTCCGGCTGTAGCTAGCAGCAAGGTGTAGGATAGTCAATCCAGTATAGATCTATACGCAAACTCAACGCTCTCCCTCCAAGAGAATTCTGGCTACAACTCGGGCCATGACATTTAAGGCATGCTCCGATACAGTGGATCACATTTGTTATCGTATTCTTGCATATGTAATGGAATGTTTCTCGTTCTAGTATAGTTGTATATGTTCTCATAGTATAGTTGTATATATTCTCTTCCTAGTATAGACTCATGAATGAACTGACTCATTGATCTAGCAGTTGTAATAGTATGATTCTGTGTTACCCCGATGGTAACTTGTTAACGGTGCGTCTAGTACGTATGATTATGGAAGTACTTTTATGTCTATATATGTATATTTGATATATAATTAACATGGAAACGACCTTCGGATGGTCACCCAAAATCCCACCAGACCACATCCAAATCGAGGAAAAGGAAATAGGGTGGATGGCCTTCCTAAGCCCTTTAAACATTATTTATACGTCTATACATATATGGGCATGCAATTTATAATATAAAAACATAAATAAGTATTTATAAGACATTTGAAACATAAGTATTATTTTTAAAGAAAGACTGACTTGATGTCAATCTACAAAACAATTTGAAGGAGTAGATTTGATTAAAACAGATTATGTATAAGGAACATTTGTTTAAATCACAGTTGCAGTGTAAATTCGAAAAGTAAATGGGTTTGGAAAACATTTAGAAGTAAAACAGTTTGATAGATAGTTTGAATAGTGGTAAAATCATTGGTTTCCCTAGTTATTAATCACATGTGATTAATGCAATCACATGTGATTGAAACAATAACTATAAGTATTTAACTTGTATTCCCCCCCTTTGGAAGCATATAAAAGCATTTAGAATATTTAAAAGGTTGATTAAGGGGTATGAAACTCACTTGATTGATTGAAGAAAGCGAGATGGAAAACCGGGCAGAGTTTCGTCTCGGAAAACGGATTTCTCTCGGGATTCTAGGGAATCTCAGGAGTGAAATCGACCCTCGGGACTTGAGCAAAAAGACCAGAGCTTCGGGTTATAATGGGCACGAAAAACGAGGCAAGGTTGTGAGAGAGAGGAGAGAAATGAGCAACATTTTCGGAAAGCCTCGCATCCTATTTATAGGAAGGTTGAACCGCCTCCGAACGCGGGGCGTACGCTCGTACGCAGCGCATACGCGTACGTCATGCATGACCGAAGCCTCGACTGCCTCGGCTCGGATGGGACGGGTTGTTGGGTACGCTGGTCGGATGGGACAGCGGGTCGGACGGGACAGCGGGTCGGACGGGTCGGAGCTTCGGACGGGTCGGACGGTTTAGAATTCTTCGGATAGTGCGACGTGGACGATCCGAGACCCTCGATCTCAGTACGCAGGGCGTATGATGGTACGCTGGGCGTACTTCGGTCCAATCCGATGACTCCCCTTCAGATACTACCGGGAATTTATAATTAAATTTATATTTATTATAAATAAACTTCAAAAATTCATATCTCCCTCATACGAACTCCGTTTTTGACGTTCTTTATATCCACGCGAAGGTGAGACCATGATCTACAACTTTCGTTTAGATTCCGTTGGCAAATTCCGAAATTATTTTTATTATTTATTTATTAAAATGACGTGATTAAGGAATTTCTTCAAAAATTCATAACTTCCTCGTGATTAAGGAATTTCTCCACGCAAACCTTGATATGATTCCTACTACTTTATTTAATCCGAATAAGATTTTAGGAAGGTTACATTTTGACCTAAATTTGATTGGTTTTACATTACATTGACTCGAAATATCGGGTTGTCACATCATCCCCCCGTTAGAAGGAATTTCGTCCCGAAATTAAAATTTTAAGCAAGTTAGAAATTACAAATAACTAAGCAAAAAGGTGAGGGTATTTCAGTTTCATCTGATCCTCACGTTCCCAAGTGAATTCCGGTCCTCGCTTGACATTCCAGCGAACGTTCACGATAGGGATACGGCTTTGCTTTGTCTGCTTGACCTCACGGTCTAAGATCTCTACAGGTTCTTCCACGAAGTTGAGGCTCTCGTTGCTTTCGATCTCGTCGAGTGGGATTACAAGAGTCTCGTCGTATAGACAGTTTTTCAAGTTAGATATGTGGAATGTAGAATGTACGTTACGAAGTGCGTCTGGTAGTTCGAGTTTGTAAGCTACGGGGCCGACTCTTGCAAGAATCTCGAAAGGCCCTATGTATCTCGGATTAAGCTTTCCACGCTTGCCGAAGCGTATCAAGCCCTTCCAGGGTGAGACTTTGAGGAGGACTCGGTCTCCCACTTGAAATTCCAAAGGTTTCCTTCGTTTATCAGCGTAGCTCTTCTGTCGGTCACTAGAGGCTTTCAATCGTTCACGGATCTGAACAATTTTCTCTGTTGTTTCCCGAATGATCTCCGGACCGGTGAGAGTACTGTCGGAAGTTTGCCCCCTGGCTAATTGGGTATCACCCACCTCAGCCCAGCACAGAGGGGATCTGCACTTACGGCCGTAGAGAGCTTCAAATGGAGCAGCCTTGATGCTCGTGTGATAACTGTTATTATAGGAAAACTCGACAAGGGGTAAATGAGTATCCCATGACTTCCCAAAGTCAATCACACAGGCTCGCAACATATCTTCCAGAGTTTGGATGGTCCTCTCACTCTGTCCGTCGGTATGAGGATGGTAGGTTGTGCTCATGTCCAGCCTCGTTCCTAGGGAATGTTGTAGTGATTGCCAAAATCTTGAGGTGAACCTACTATCTCTATCGGAGATAATGGACATAGGTACACCATGTAGCCGTACGATTTCCTTAATGTATGTTCTCGTAAGCTTCTCCATCTTGTCGGTTTCTTTGATAGGCAGGAAGTGTGCAGACTTGGTCAATCTATCAACGATGACCCATATGGTGTCAAGCCCACCCGTTGTCTTGGGCAACTTGGTTATGAAATCCATAGTGATCCGCTCCCACTTCCATTCCGGGATCTCTGGTTGCTGCAATAAACCAGAGGGCTTCTGGTACTCGACCTTAACCTTCGCGCAAGTAAGGCATTTACTTACGAAGGTAGCAATCTCTGCTTTCATATTAGGCCACCAGTATAGCTTCTTAAGATCCAGATACATCTTATCTGAACCTGGGTGGACGGAATACCGAGTGTTGTGCGCCTCGGTCATGACCAAGTCTCGGAAGCCACCATGCTTCGGTGTCCAGATCCGGTTCATGAAATATAAAGTTCCGTCACCCTTGGCTTCTAAATTCTTGTCCATTCCTCTAAGGGATTCACTTGACACATTTTCAGGTTTCATGGCCTCAAGTTGAGCCGCCTGAATTTGCTTAGTCAGGTGTGAATTGATGGTTATTGATAATGACTTGACCTTGCGACCAGAATATTCCTTCCAACTTAGGGTGTCTGCTACTACGTTGGCTTTACCCGGATGATAACGAATATCGCATTCGCAATCACTGAGTAGCTCGACCCACCATCGTTGTCTCATGTTTAGCTCCTTCTGATCGAAAATGTGTTGTAAACTCTTGTGGTCGGTAAAGATAGTGCTCTTCGTTCCATACAAGTAATGTCTCCAGATCTTTAGAGCAAACACTAATGCTCCTAGCTCAAGATTGTGGGTCGTGTAGTTAACCTCGTGCGTCTTCAACTATCTCGAGGCGTAGGCGATGACCTTACCTCGCTGCATCAGAACACATCCGAGCCCTTCATTCGATGCATCGCAATAAACTACGAAGTCTTCTATTCCTTCGGGAAGGGATAGTATTGGTGCGGTGCACAAGGCTCGTTTGAGCGTTTGGAATGCTCTTTCTTGTTTCTCTTCCCAGTCAAAGGCCACGCCTTTCTGGGTTAGGGTTGTAAGAGGCTTTGCTATTCGTGAGAAGTTCTGAATGAACCTGCGGTAGTAGCCAGCGAGACCTAGAAATTGTCGAATTTCTGTAGGCGTCTTTGGTGCTGACCAGTTCTCAATGGCTTTAATTTTGGATGGGTCCACATGGATTCCCTCTTCGCTTACCACGTGTCCTAAGAATTCGACTCTTCGGATCCAAAATTCACATTTCGAGAACTTCGCATAAAGTTTCTCCTTTCGTAATGTCCCTAGAACTTGTCGCAGATGATCGCCATGTTCTTTCTTACTTCGAGAGTAGATCAGGATGTCGTCAATGAAAACGATGACAAACTGATCCAAGTAAGGTCGGCATACTCTATTCATCAAATCCATGAAGACTGCGGGCGCATTGGTCAGTCCGAATGGCATCACCATCAACTCGTAGTGTCTGTAACGAGTTCGGAAGGCGGTCTTTGGCACATCCTCCTCTAGCACTCGTAACTGGTGATATCCGGATCTCAGATCAATTTTGGAAAAATAGCTCGCCCCTTGCAGTTGGTCGAATAGATCATCTATGCATGGTAGAGGATAACGATTCTTGACCGTCAGTTTGTTGAGTTCTCTGTAGTCGATACACATACGGAAGGATCCGTCCTTCTTCTTAACGAACAAGACCGGTGCTCCCCAGGGTGAGAAACTTGGCCTTATAAAGCCCTTGCTGAGCAGTTCGTTAAGTTGACCAGAGAGTTCTTGCATCTCGGCGAGTGCTAAACGGTAGGGCGACTTGGCTACTGGGGTAGCTCCTGGGACTAAGTCGATTCTGAACTCGACTTGTCGTTGCGGAGGTAATCCGGGTAGCTCTTCTAGGAAAATGTCGGGGAAGTCGCTCACTACCGGGAGGTTCTTTAGTTCTTTCGTTTCTAGGTTCGTGTCGACGACGTGAGCAAGGAATGCATGGTATTCCTTACGCAGGTATTTCTGTGCTTGAATACTTGATATGATGCGAAGACTTGCACCGGGTTTGTCGCCATAGACTATAAGAGTTTCGTTAGACGGAAGGTTTAGACGGACTGCTTTCTCGAAGCACATGATGTCGGCACGATGAAGGCTTAACCAGTCCATGCCAATGATGACGTCGAAACTTTTTATTGAGACTGGCATGAGGTCGATTGGAAATGAATGGTTATCTAGAGTTAGGGTACAACCTAAGTATATGCTACTTGTATTTTCAGTTTTTCCATTAGCCATTTCTACTGTGAATAGTTCTTTGAGTGCGTGCGGTGGTTGATTAAGCATGCGAGCAAATTTATGGTTTACGAAGCTTCGCTCCGCTCCACTATCGAACAAAATGCATGCATAGGAGTTATCGAGGAGGAACGTACCAGTTACTACTGTCGGGTCAGCAACTGCTTCCCCGTGGCCTATAGCTAGTACCCTCCCTGCTCCTCCAGCATTCCTCACTTTGGGGCAGTCCCTCTTAAACTGGCCTGCTTCGCCACATCCATAGCAGGTTGGGCTCGCGCCAGAGCCAGGGACTTGGTTGATAGGTTGTGCCGGGAACTTACAGAATCGGACGGTGTGTCCTTTCTTGTTGCAGTTAGAGCACTGCAATTCATGGCAGGGGCCGTTGTGGTGGTAGCTGCATTTGTTGCACTTGGGCGAACTTCCAGCATACCGACTCACCGGAGCAGTAGTAGCAGCAGTAGGGGTTACTGCGGCATGAATTGCCACCAATTGCTGCTTTTTGGCAGCTTGATGCTTCTTCCTTTCATCCCAGAATTTCCGCTTAGTATCGGCGGGTTTGGAGGGTTCCAGGATGGCTAGGGTGGTTGTGGTTGCAGGGGTTTTGACTCCATGGTCAATGAGTCGTTGTGCCAATCGTTTGGCACTGTCGAAGGTAGCGGGGTTTGACGCTAGCACATTCCCCTGATACGGAGGCACTAGCCCCCATATGTACCTCTCGATCTTCTTCCCCTCAGTGGGAACCATATTGGGGCAGAGGGCCACCAGCTCGCTGAATCGGGCAGTATAAGCGACCACATTGGTGCCCTTCATCGACAGATTCCAAAGTTCCTGCTCCAGTTTCTGGATCTCGCCCCTCGGGCAGTATTCCTCAGTCATGAGGTCTTTCATTGTTTCCCAGCCCATGTCGTTAGCCACGACGAGAGTTAGGGCTTTGACGTGGCCGTTCCACCACGTTAGGGCTTTACCCTCAAAGGTGCATGCGGCATATTTCACTTTGCACGCAGCAGGGCATGAACAGATTTCGAAGACTGATTCAGTCTTCTCGAACCATTGTGAGAGAGCAATGACTCCGCCGGTGCCATAGAAAGGCTTCGGCTTGCAGTTTGTAAAATCCTTGTAAGAGCACTCCCTTGAGCGCACAGGGATTTCGATTGGGATAGATTCCATAGGGGTTCCACCTCTGCTGGCATCAGAAGAGTGATACTGAGCCATGGCAGTTGCCACTGCTGCAGCTACGACAGCATTCAGGGCTACAGTATCGATGACCGGAGGCGGAGGAGGTGGTGGAGGTGCAGGATTATTCCTATTCCTGGGAGACTTGCGAGGAGGCATCCTTCAGCTATAAGTTTATAAAGATAAGAAAGATGGTAAGAATCAATTTGTAAGCAACGTGAGAGTGACACATGGACTAACTAAACATAGTCCAACAGTTGAAAGAGTGCTTGAAATCACAATAAGAAATATTAGAAGGAAAGCACAAGTGTATAGATTTTCCCAGATAGATAGATCTCAAAAATACTGGCATTACTGATGTAATAAGTTCAGGGAAAATAGACCTAACAGTAGGTCATACATCATACCATAAAGAAAAGTTTGACAGTTCTTAGATTTCAAATTTGAGTACGGAAGGTTAGAAACATAATACACACAAGTGCTACTTGGAGCACAGATGTTAAAGGTTATCTTTTAATTAAAAGACGAAGATGTACTAGACATCAACCAACGGCGATGGGAAAAATCCCAGGCGAGTACTGCGGTCGGACACTTGACGAAACACCTCTTGGAGGTGTCGATCCTGAGTCCTCTGACGAGCTCGAAGTTCCAAAATTTCAGCTCGTGAGGCAGCCAATTGTTACTGCAGGGTTTTATTTGTCCTCCGGGTCCGTTCCATGTATTCTCCAAGACGGCGGATGCTGACTGTGTTGACACCTGAGTCGGCATCAATCTCTATGACCCGGTCGACGGTTGCTCCATTTTGCTCGACAATACGAGCTATTCTGCGGATAATGACAGGTAGAGCTCGGTCAGTAGAGCCACCATCGCTGACGTTGTAAAAGGTTCGGTCCCCAAGGTATGGTAAGGGTTGACCCTGATCATCACTCCAGCGGTTCAGGTTGTTTGCCCACATGGGAGTAGGACCTGGAAATGCTGGTCGAGGGGTGTTGTTCGGGGCTTGACCTACAATCGGTAGGTTGTTGACTTCAGGCTCGGAGTCGGACCCATCTGAAAAGCCTTCTGCAAGGTGATCATCCAAAGGGATTGGATGATCAACTTCGGGCTCTTCATCGATCCACCCGGCATTGCCTTCATTTGGGTCGCCATGATGGATATCTAGCCATCAAGATCTACGCGAGAATAGGGGTATAAGAATATAGTATACGTGTAACTAGTAGCACAAAATACTCCTATAGTATTTTAAGTTTAAGTTCTATTGATCTTCTTGTGGTATTGTTGGTAAGTTTTTAGACTTGTTAACCTATCACAACCATTCTAAGGCATGTGCTAATCACTCCTAGGACCAGCATAGTTGATCAGGCTATGCCATTCCCAGGACTGACCATACATCCCCGAGCTCACTTGTGACATTTAACAATCGTAATACTTTTGTTCTTGTCATTGTGACACTTATTTTAGTATGAATGCAGACTAGTATACTTAGTTAAATATTTTTTTTATTTAAAGTATAGACTCTTGGTCAGAGTTTTAATCCCTAATGGGTTTATAGTTTAGTATATCTTTTATGGGTTGATATACTCAATTCACTATAAACAATGCTCTGATATCAATCTGTTACACCCCAAAACCAAGAACGACGGAAACGTTCTGGGGCGGAGGACGTCATGTAAGGTAATCACAACACAGTAAATGTAAATAGGTAAACAACATCATCCATTGCATTAAATATATAAATTTAATACACGCGTGTTCTGTACAGTTTTAGACACCAAAAATATAACGTAAATCAAAACAATAAAATGATGAGTCTTGAGTACGCTCCATCATCTCAAAAGCTGGCATCGGTACCTGTCTACTGATGACCTGAGAATACAATTTATTTTGAAAGAGTTTATCAGCATTAAGCTGGTGAGTTCATAAGTATTTTAGTGTTAATGTTTGTTGTCAAAAACGTTTGAACCTGTCTCAATGTATAAGTTTGTAAAAGTTAGAACCTCTCAGAAAATCCTATATTTTCTACTAGTATAAAAGTAACCTTCTACCAAGGCTAAACTGTTTTGTAAACTCGTCTGCTGTAAAAGTGTGTAATTACCCAAGTATAACTATCATTTGTTTAAAATATAGTTTGTACATTAATGCTTAAGTGAGATTATCACCAAAATATGTAATGGGTAAATCATTGTAGTGCTGTAGCTTTGTATAATAAGAACTACTATTGTACTAATTACTACTACTTTAAACCGGATTTATATTAAGGTATAATGTGATAATTGCACCATGCTATCGACTGATAACAACGACATCAAGAACGGTCGTAATAACGGAATGACGTTTGGCACCCGCAGACCTGCAGGTCCGGCTGTAGCTAGCAGCAAGGTGTAGGATAGTCAATCCAGTATAGATCTATACGCAAACTCAACGCTCTCCCTCCAAGAGAATTCTCGCTACAACTCGGGCCATGACATTTAAGGCATGCTCCGATACAGTGGATCACATTTGTTATCGTATTCTTGCATATGTAATGCAATTTTTCTAGTTCTAGTATAGTTGTATATGTTCTCATAGTATAGTTGTATATATTCTCTTCCTAGTAGAGACTCATGAACGAACTGACTCATTGATCTAGCAGTTGTAATAGTATGATTCTGTGTTACCCCGATGGTAATTTGTGAACGGTGCGTCTAGTACGTATGATTATGGAAGTACTTTATGTCTATATATGTATATTTGATATATAATTAACATGGAAACGACCTTCGGATGGTCACCCAAAATCCCACCAGACCACATCCAAATCGAGGAAAAGGAAATAGGGTGGATGGCCTTCCTAAGCCCTTTAAACATTATTTATACGTCTATACATATATGGGCATGCAATTTATAATATAAAAACATAAATAAGTATTTATAAGACATTTGAAACATAAGTATTATTTTTAAAGAAAGATTGACTTGATGTCAATCTACAAAACAATTTGAAGAAGTAGATTTGATTAAAACAGATTAAGTATAAGGAACATTTGTTTAAATCACAGTTGCAGTGTAAATTCGAAAAGTAAATGGGTTTGGAAAACATTTAGAAGTAAAACAGTTTGATAGATAGTTTGAATAGTGGTAAAATCATTGGTTTCCCTAGTTATTAATCACATGTGATTAATGCAATCACATGTGATTGAAACAATAACTATAAGTATTTAACTTGTATTCCCCCCCTTTGGAAGCATATAAAAGCATTTAGAATATTTAAAAGTTTGATTAAGGGGTATGAAACTCACTTGATTGATTGAAGAAAGCGAGATGGAAAACCGGGCAGAGTTTCGTCTCGGAAAATGGATTTCTCTCGGGATTCTCGGGAATCTCGGGAGTGAAATCGACCCTCGGGACTTGAGCAAAAAGACCAGAGCTTCGGGTTATAACGGGCACGGAAAACGAGGCAAGGTTGTGAGAGAGAGGAGAGAAATGAGCAACATTTTCGGAAAGCCTCGCATCCTATTTATAGGAAGGATGAACCGCCTCCGAACGCGGGGCGTACGCTCGTACGCAGCGCGTACGCGTACGTCATGCATGACCGAAGCCTCGACTGCCTCGGCTCGGATGGGACGGGTTGCTGGGTACGCGGGTCGGATGGGACAGCGGGTCGGACGGGACAGCGAGTCGGACGGGTCGGAGCTTCGGACGGGTCGGACGGTTTAGAATTCTTCGGATAGTGCGACGTGGACGATCCGAGACCCTCGATCTCAGTACGCGGGGCGTACTTCGGTCCAATCCGATGACTCCCCTTCGGATATTACCGGGAATTTATAATTAAATTTATATTTATTGTAAATAAACTTCAAAAATTCATATCTCCCTCATACGAACTCCATTTTTGACGTTCTTTATATCCACGCGAAGGTGAGACCATGATCTACAACTTTCGTTTAGATTCCGTTGGCAAATTCCGAAATTATTTTTATTATTTATTTATTAAAATGACGTGATTAAGGAATTTCTTCAAAAATTCATAACTTCCTCATTCGAAGTCAGATTTGGACGTTCTTTTTATGCACGCAAACCTTGATATGATTCCTACTACTTTATTTAATCCGAATAAGATTTTAGGAAGGTTACATTTTGACCTAAATTTTATTGGTTTTACATTACATTGACTCGAAATATCGGGTTGTCACATCGATCGCATATGTTGTAATAATTGATCGTTCTAAAATTTTCCAAATTCCTAGAGCATTAAGAGAGGGAAAAAGGACTAGAACCATACATGACTAAGTTTATTAAAAAACTATCAAAGGACAATATAAGGTTCTCCAAGGATTGGTTGCTTGTGAATAGTTGGAAGTATAGTAGTGGATGGACCATAATGACATTATTATTACAAGATTTGATACTGAGTTGTCATATGGCGAATGTGGAAATGTTTCCATATTGGGAGTTGGACGTTAAGAATCTATATGTGTAGATTAGAAACTTTTATGTAGAAGGATATTCTAAGGAATTTACCTTGAATATGAGACTTCGTATCTATGGAATTGTCTTACAACAATCTCCAATAGAGGACTTTGTAATTTCATTGGCAATAGTCGTTGTGACTTTAGTGTAGTGACATTACGAAAAGATCGTTTCATAAAACGTTAGAATATAACATATTCTATAAGTGGCAAGAATTTGATATTCTTACACTTGTGATAAGGATTGGGAGTTGTGAAATGAGTATGATTGGAAATGTGTTCATTTGATCTATTTCACAAAGTAAGGACCACAGGTAAACATTGTGTGCATGCTAAGAGCATGGGACAATTGTAGTAATAATGCAAGTAATAAGTTAATTAACCGAAACAACAAATAATGAGTAATTGATATGGTGATAAATAAAAGGTGTTTTATTTGTACTCAAAGGTTTGGGACCATATAGGATTAGTATTATTCGTGTGTTTCACTTTGCATGTTTTGACTTCCTAAATGATTAATTATTTCAAAATAATCAAATTATTCGAATGGTCCACAGTTGTTCAAATGTTGGAAGTAGGTATGAATGAACACTGTCATGAATTGGTTTGTAGATTGTCTAGAGTGTATTGGACATAGAAAAGGTTTGCTACAACGTTCATGAGTGCTTATGAATATGATTTTGAGCATCGGATTAAACCCACACTCACTTGGATTGTTTCATGAATTTTATCACGAGCGATTGGTGAGACGATAATATCTTGTATTCTTAAAACCGAGATGTGTAAGTTGTATCTTGCGAATTGGTTACACATTGATAATATGTAAACGCACCAGTAACTTGTTGTTATAAAACATATCGGTGAGTGTGATTTGGTGAGTGAGTGCAAGCAAGCATTGAGTCGAAGTTTATCCGTTCCTTTTACCCAAAGTGGGATAAAAGCGATATCTGTGGGTCCCTCGCTGATTTAGTGATGACAAACGTAAATGCTCGGCCGGGCTAGGGCTAATTTGATTTATTCAATTAGTCAGTCATCGTAAATAGGAAATCGAGAAACAACACATAGACTGAGAGGATGATTTCAATCCTTGTCTCACGTCTATATGATATCTAGAATGGAGGAATATATGATCCCTTATCGAAAGGACAAGTTACTGATAAGATCAGAGTTCGACAGTGTCTTTGAGAGCTACGATTGCTAATCGGGTTGTACTTACTATTATAGTTACTAGACTTATCCAAGTGGGAGACTGTTGGATTAGTGTCTAAGCCCGTAACCATGTTTGGTAAGTACTTGACCCGATCGTGCATGCTCCTTTTGGGTTGCCTTCACCAGAGCAACTTTACTCGAGAAATAATAGAGAAAGAGGTTACTGTGATTTGTTAGTATATTATAAGAATAATATATTAAAGGAGAAATCATATTTGTTTAATTAATATTGGTCAATAATTAATTAAGAATTAATTTTGTGATCAAATGTAATTAATTAAACTAGGGGGCTGAATTGTAATTATGTGATACTTGCAAATTAGGGCATTGGTTGCTCCAAGGATAGGTTGGACGAATTTAAGGTGATAAGGCCTTAGAATTCGTCCATGATAAGGATTCAAGGCTTATCTTATGGGTTGCTTGGTGGGCAAGTAACCAGATAAGGATAAGGACTGAAACCCTAATCCTTACACCTATATAAACACCCCTTGGCACATGAAATTCGTCTGTGCCTTCCCAAGGGTTCCTAGGGCCGAATTTCATACCTCCTCTCTTTCTCTCTTGCCTCTCCATTTGCTCTTGGTGTTTGTGAGCCATTAGAGGTACTACACTTGTGGTACTTGCTTTCAAAGACAAAAAGATTCAAGATTTAGGTTGTTATTACAATATAAAAACAAGAGGTATGTATTTCATATTTCCTTGTTGATTTTGAAATTCCTAGAAGCTTTTTAGGGTTCTTCACATGTTCATAATGTTGTATAACTAATAGTGATAACATAGATCAACCTCTAGGGTTTCATGCACACATAGGATTGTTTGTATAAAACCCATTAGTTCTTACTATGGGAAACTTCTCAATTCAAAAGGTCGCTTATGTAGAAGGTCTGAAGCACAATCTCATAAGTGTTGGCCAACTATGTAAGGCATGCCATCGGGTTGATTTTGATGATCAATTCTACTACATAATGACAAACGATAGAAGCACTTCCCTGATCAAGTCCAGATCCGAAGGTACTATTATCCACTGGACGTCTCTCTGATCATTGGCAAACCGCAACTTTTCTTTCTATCAAAGGCAGTATTCGATGTGAGCTGGCTCTGGCACCGGAAGCTCGCTCATCTCAACTTTTGGTATATCAAAAATCGGGTCACAGACGAACTAGTCCGTGGTCTCCCCATTCTAAAATTTCACAATGACACACTCTGTTCTGCAAGAGTGTGGTATGCAGTCCAGGCATGTCATCCATCGATGATTGACTCCTCAATTTCAGAACCGTTGGAACTACTTCACATCGATCTCTGCGGTCCATCTACCGTAGCCAGTCTTCACCACAAAAAATACATACTGGTTATAGTGAATGATTACACACGTTTTACATGGGTCATCTTCCTTCGACTCAAGTCAGAAACACCGTAGGTATTCATAAATTTCATCAAGGAGATCGGGCTTCAAATCAAACTGCCAGTACGACGCATCCGCAATGACAACGGCACATAATAGACCAATCATCTACTGAATGATTTCTTAGTATCCAAGGGTATAAGTAAATAATTTATCAGCTCCCGATACCCCGCAACATAATGGTGTTGTTGAAAGAAGAAATAGAACTCTGGTGGAGGCAGCCAGATCAATGCTCAACTATGCCAATCTTCCTCTATACTTCTGGGCCGAAGCCATAGCCATAGCTTGTTTTGTGCAAAACCACAACATAGTGTGCAAACGTCTCAGCAAAACACCATATGAAGGTCTCAACAACCACAAGCCTAACATCCGCTTCTTCCACATTTTTGGATGTAGATGCTTCGTGATCAACAACCAAAATCACCTTAACAAGCTCGCACCTAAATCCGACGAAGGCATTTTCCTAGGCTACTCAACCTATAAAATCGCATATCGGGTTTTAATCAGACGCACGAAGCAAATTGTCGAAAACTTTGACGTAAAGTTCGACGATTCCTATGTCCGCAACGCTGCTCCCTCCTCTGAAACAAAATCAGTTCTTGAATCTGATATTTCTAATTCTTCGGGTCCTCTAAACATAGTTGAAGTTAATTATGATGATCTTTTTGATCCAATAGAGACTGCTAAGTTATTTGAAGTTCTTGTTTCTCCGGAAGCTCAATTACATCATGTTGAAGTATCTGGTCCTACGCCCTCCGATGTTCTGTCTCTAGGTACTTCCACCTTGCCGGTTGAGGGGGAAAACTCAACTTTCGATCATACTACAACCATCGAGGTTCCAGTACTATTCGAAGCAGCTCCGTCCATCCGCAAATAATCTCAACCATCAAACATCTCTTCGGACTCGGATGAGGAGAACATAGAAAATATTGACACCAGATCGGATCCTAGAATTTTCTCTCTCCCATTAGTCCATGGGGAACACCCTCATGTTTCAAAGGAAATCCCATCAGCAGTCCAGGGGGAACCACTTCAATATACCGCAAAACCAACAGTTCAAGACAACTCCGCAGGCTGTTCTCAAGTCTAAGGGGAACTATCGTTCCCTATCTCAGATTCTTCTGACATTGAAGACATCCCCTCTACCGTAGCTGCTGATCACCTTCAACCACGTCTTCACATATGGACGAACGACCATCCACCTGGTCAGATCATTGGCAATCCATTAGCAGGCGTTCAAACCAGATCTTCACAAGACTTATCTGATCACTGCCACTTCTCAGCCTTTATGTCCTCGTTCGAACCCCAATCAATCAAAGAAGCATTACTAGAGCCCGACTGAATTGTTGTGATGCAAGAAGAGCTAGCAGAATTCGAACGTAACAGTGTGTGGCAACTCATTCCAAAACCGCAAGGTCACACCATTGTTCGCACCAGATGGGTGTACAAGAACAAGCTCGATGAGTCTGGATCCGCAGTCAGAAAGAAGGCAAGGCTAGTTGCAAAGGCCTACAGTTAACTTCAAGGTGTTAAATATGATGAAACGTACGCTCTGGTAGCTCGAATAGAAGCCATTCGCATCTTTCTAGCATATGCAGCCCACAAAAACGTCAAAGTTCATCAAATGGACGTTAAGAGTGCATTTCTTAATGGGGAACTAAAAGAAGAGGTTTATCTTCAGCAACCTCCGGGCTTTGAAACTATAGAATTCCCTGATCACTGCTACAAACTCAAAAAGGCAGTCTACGGTCTGAAACAAGCCCCAAGAGCGTGGTACGAGACTGTTTCTGAATTTCTTGTCTCGTCCGGATATAAAAGAGGAGTAATTGATCCCACTTTATTTAGAAAATCAAATGGTGATCACCTTTTGCTAGTAGAAATATATGTGGATGATATCATCTTCGGATCCACAGATCAGAGGATGGTGGATGATTTTGCTAGGCTCATGACTAACAAATTTCAGATGAGCATGAATAGAGAGATTAACTTCTTTCTAGGACTTCAAGTTAAACAGATTTCTCAAGGAATCTTCATCCATCAAGAAAAGTATACCTCTGAGCTATTGAATAAATACTCAATGGATAATTGCTCGTCAGCTAAGGTCCCCATGGCATTCGGTTATAAGATTTATGTTGATCCCTCAGGAGAACCTGTTGATCACAAAACTTATAGAGGCATCATTGGCTCTCTCATGTATCTCACTGCTAGTCAACCAGATATAGTTTTTGCAACAGGTGTATGCGTAAGATATCAGGCTGATCCAAAAGTATCTCATATGACCGCAGTCAAACAAATTTTGCGGTACATGAAAGGAAGCAAGTCTCTTGGCCTATGGTATCCCGCAGGAAATGACTTTAGTCTTCAAGAGTTTACTGATGCGGATCATGCCGGATGCCAACTTGATCGAAAGAGTACATCCGGTGGATGTCAATTTCTGGAAGGAAGACATGTCAGCTGGTCCTCAAGGAAACAGAGTTGTGTTTCATTGTCTACTGTAGAAGCTGAATATGTGGTCGCAGCCAGCTGTTGTTCTCACGTGTTATGGATGAAAACATAACTGTTAGACTACAGATACAGAATGCTGTGGATACCAATTTACTAGTGATTTTGAAAGTGCTATAGTGATTTCCCACAATCCTATCCATCACTCGAAGACCAATCATATTGAACTACGGTATCATTTCATCAAAGACCACATTCTGAAAGGTAACATTGAACTCATCTTTGTCCCTACACATGAAGAGATTGCTGATGTGTTTACAAAAGCACTTGACTCTACCAAACTCAATGCATTTTTGCAAATGTTAGGAATGATGAATCTGGGCCCTCAATTCTTCTTGAAATGATAGCTACCACAGACCATTCATGGTCTCCATTGGGGTTCTAAATGAAAGTTATTTATAATGAATGGTTTTGGGATATCCTGTGTACCGTAGACCATGTACCGCAACCATATATTATACTAATCTTTTATTGGTCCCTCTTGTTTGTTATTACTAATCTATCTTACAAGTTCTCTTCTCAGTTTCTTCTGCTATGATCATCCGCGATGGCAAAGGATCCATCCGCAATGATGTGTCCATCCGCAGTCTCATTATTTCTTTTCAGATTGTTCTTCTTTAAAAATAAAAAATACAAAAAAAAACTTTAAAAAATTTTTAAAACAAAAATATTGTGCTATTTAATGATACATCATAAAAAAACATTAAATAAAAACATTCCTTTAGAAATTGTCACATTCTCTTTCTTAAAAAACCTCTGTGTCAGACCTATTTTAGGTGTGATGACAAAAGATCGTTTTTCCATAAACACATCCTCAACCTGTCCCTTCCTTATACCAAGCACGTCCCATCTGTTACAACTTCCTCTCCCCCTCCACACAATTTCCAGACGTGATAATGCACGTCTGACTTTTCATTAAATGCAAACCACTTTTGGAAAATCTCTCAAATCTTTTTGAAACCGTTTCACATTATGTGGATGAGATTAAAACACTAATTCAAAAGATTCCCCCCAAACGACCCCTTACCTTATCCTCGTTTTACCTAGGGTAAATCCAGTTACCGCTCTTCCTCTCCCCTATATAAACCTTTCATCTTCCTCATTAGCACTTTATGCTCTCTGAACCTAAAAACCTTCAAGAACTCAGTGCAAACATAGACCCTATAATCGTCATACTTTCTCAAGATTCAACAATGGTGAAATCAGGAGTATCAAAGAAACAAGAAAGAGCATCTGGATCGGGAAGCTCCAACCACTTAGACTATCAGACGATTGCGTCAAGCAATTTCAGAGCAATTTTTGACAATCATTTCTCCTATAATGCCCCACTTAAGCTGATGATCAGGTTCTTGAAAAATCATCCTCTGTTCGGTCCATTTGACGCATTCACAGACATGGTTCCCATCTCTACACTCTTCAAGTGTGCATTCTTTGCTTATCGACCACTCAACAACCTTCAAGAAGTTCATCTCAATTTGAATGACGATTCACTGGTTATTCTGTCAAAAGAGAAGTTTCTTACTGCCATAAACCTTCTGGTTCATCCTTCTATCAAGTTCTTTACCCCTTCCATGGCAGGCATTACATCTGGTCTCTATCAAATGGGATATCAAAAGAGGATCAAGGTCATTGGTGAATTCAAGAAGAACCAACTGCTTGCGGTGTAACAGCCCGGATTCCCGGGTATTATTCATTCTTATATTTTTGGTGATTTGTGAGGAGACTCGGCGAGTTGGAGCCCAAAATCGCCGAGTATGATCGCGGCTATGGGCACGGGTTAGCGTCTGGACTCGGCGAGTCCAAAAGTGGACTAGGCGAGTCCACGCTGTTTAGTGAAACCCTAATTCCCCAGGTTTGGAGCCTATTTGAGGGCACTTATAGCCTCCCATTCCGGCTACCAGTCCCTTGAGAGAACCCTAAGAGAGCTAAATCGTTTTGGGAGAGAGGAAGTCACTTTTGGGCCGTTTTATTCCTTGTTTAGCAAGAAGAAGGTGGCAAGAGCAAGGAGGAGGTGAGATTCCAGCAGACGTCCAGAGGCTTCATTTTGAGGTAATAGTTCGAATCTCCTTTAGTTTTAGGGTTGATCTTTAGAGTTAGGGTTTTCTAACCCCTTTGGAGAGTGATTATGTGAAGCAAATGGTCCCTCTTCGAGTTTGTGCCTTGGATCTGGACTCAAAGAGGTCCAGAGACCTTAACCCTTGGAGCTTTTTGGGTTATTATGGAGTTATTGGACCTAGGTTGTCATTTTTGGGACCAAATCTCCTTTTGATGCCTTGTGGGAGTTATACAAACATCAAGTTTCGAACTTTACGTGACATTCATGCTTGGGAAAGCCAGATCTATAGTTTGGGGAAGCAGATCTGACCTCAGAAGGTCAATAGTGTTTGTGCACGGCATGAACCCGTCGAGTTGTTCTTGAGACTCGGCGAGTAGGGTTGGGGTTTCATGTAAATTGTTCAGCGAGTAGACTCGCTGGGTTGGGGGATGACCCAGTGATTCTGGGAGAGTCAATAGGGGGCTGAGTCAAGCCGGAACTCGCCGAGTAGTTCTTGAGACTCGATGAGTTGAGTCGTGGTGGCCCCGCTATTCATGCCAGGTGGAACTCGTCGAGTTAGGGAAGTACTCGACGTGTCAAGAAAGGATCCGAGGGAGTCAGTGAACACGTATAGACTCGCTGAGTCGCTCTAGTGCACTCGCCGAGTCCGGTCAAAGTTGACCGCTGACCATTGACCAGAGTTGACCAGTGTTGACTTGATAGGGTTAGTCAACCTTAGTTGTGAAAGTGTTAATTAGAGATATATTGTGTTATATGAGGATTATAGCTCGGGGGATCGAACGCGAATGATATCTGGGATTCGCGAGTTATCGAGATACGCGAGGTGAGTCTTCTCACTATACTTTACCTTGAGTAGGTAATTAGAGTTATGAGACAGAGTATTTGTATCCTATATGTATGTTATGTGTTGTACTGCATTATTTCTATGTGATTTATGATGTGCTTGTTTATAGAGTTGGAACTGGAAGGTTCATAGAGTTAGAACCAGAGGGTTCACAGAGTAGGGTCCACGGACCCACAGAGTTATAGCCTCGAGTGGCTAATATGTGTTGTGTGTGGTATTTTGGGGAACTCACTAAGCTTTGTGCTTACAGTGTTTGGTGTTATTTGTTTCAGGTTCTAGTGATGACCGTGGGAAGGCGCCGGCTTGATCAGTACACACACATAGGATTTTTATGTTATGAGATCTTGGGATTTTTATATGGCATGGATTAAGTTTCAAACATTGATGTTTTTATGAATATTAAATTAATCATGTTTTTATAAAATGCGAAAAATTGTTTTGAAATTTACGGTGTTACAGGTTGGTATCAGAGCCTTGGTTTGAGGGATTCGAGTATACCTTCGGGCGTATTTGAACTCAAACTGAGAATTTGAGAAGTATTTTCAAAAAGAGTAAAAGATTTTTGGAAAAACACAGAGCAGAGTTGTGTGTACGATCAGTCCGCGCCCGAACGGTGATTTCCCAAAATACCCTCATGTTATGTGATATTGATATTGATATGATGTATTCTCATGCTAGAGTAGGCTAGGTACTCCTATTAGGGCTAGAGTGGCCTGATTTGTGATGCCTTAGCCTAGGGAGAAGTGAGCTGCTATGAGATGCTTCAGAGTGAGTAGGTAGCAGCGAGGAGCTTATGAGATATCTGTTAGCGAGTGGATCATGCATAATAGAGTACTTGAAGAGGAGGACTTGGGGTGTATTCTGATACGGTGCAGACAGTAGTATTGGGCCCGTACTACTGAAATCACCGAGGCGGTGTACAGCCCAAGTAAGAATCTTTGGAATGCCAAGAATCAAGGAGGAATGAGTTGTTGAGTGTTAGTATGCTCGAATGGATTCTAATTTATCGTATGTTGTATTTCAGAGGTAGATCATGGTGAGGACACGTCTTATGCCTGAGAGCAATGGGGCCAGTGATGAGGAGATTCGCCGGATCATCCATGAGGAGGTGGTTGCGGCCATCAGCGCAGAGATACCAGAGATGTTCGGGTCTATTAAGACCATGTTAATTGAGACTTTCGACGAGCGTTATGCTGCTCTTTCTGAGGCTGTTGTTGCTGCGGCCACCGCTGCTATTGCTGCCGCGAGGCCGCAGGGTGGTGATGCGTTGCTGTTCTGATAGTTCAGCAACACAAAACCGTTGGAGTTTGATGGGACCCAGGACCCGGTGGTAGCTATGAGATGGATTTCTGACATAGGGGGGTGTTTCTTCACTTTCTCATCTTCTGAGCATTTGAGAGTTCGGTTCGCGCTGAACCAACTTCGCTTGGGAGCGAAGGACTGGTGGAAGTTTGTGACGGCACACTTTACGCCTGCTGAGCTTGCGTTAGTGACCTGGGAGAGGTTCACTGCCATGTTCCGAGATGAGTATGTTCCCCAGGTGGAGAGGGAGCGTTTGGGCCAGTAGTTTCTGACCCTCAAGCAGGGTACTGAGTCTGTTACGGTGATTACCAAGATGTTCCACGAGAGGGCGATGTTCTGCCCTGAGCACGTGTCCACTGAGCAGGCACGTATGAGCCAATATTCGAGTATTTTGAGGCGAGACATTCGGGAGTTCGTGGCGAACTCCTCGTACCTTACATTTGCCGAGCTTCAGGCAAATGCCCGGAAGAGGGAGATTGAGCTAGAGACTCGGGCCAGGGAGGAGGCGGAGTCTCAGGGGAGGGATCAACGACCGGCACAGTCCCAACCGGTAGCCAAGCAGGCCACGCCCGGTGATCCCAAATCGGGGAGCAAGAAGGGCCGCACTTGTGAAAAGTGAGGCAAGGTTCATGATGGAGTATGTAGAGTTGGAATTGCTACAAGTGTGGCAAGGAGGGGCATATGGCCAAGGACTGCCCCAAGGGGTTTGTAGTGTGTTTTCACTGCAACCAGACCGGACACTGGAAGGCGGAGTGTCCACAGTTGCGGGGATTAGCTCAGGGAGCACCTCAGGGATCTGCCCTTGCCGCCATCAGAGCTACTGAGAGTCGGACAGTGAAGGCCGAGGCGCCGAGGGCACGAGGGAGAGCCTTTCAGTTGACCGAGGAGGAGGTCCGCGCAGCGCCCGATGTCGTGGCTGGTATGTATTCTTTCGTGTATTTATTTTGATGTTGAGATATTATGCTTATATTATGTTATGCGTAGGTACTTTTGTTATGAATTTTGTACCTGCCTTGGTGTTATTTGACTCGGGTGTGAGTCGGTCTTTTGTATCTTTGGCTTTTAGTCAGCATATTAGTGTTAGTCGTGAGGCGTTGAGTCGGCCTCTGAGAGTTTCCATAGCTGAAGAGAGGGTGATATATGCCATGGAGGTTGTCCGGGGGTGCGTGCTCGAGATTTTCAATGTTGAGTTCCCGATCGATTTGTTTCCTATTGCGATGGGTGATGTTTGTGTCATTGTGGGCATGGAATGGCTGAGCAGATTCGGTGCGGTTATCGACTGCGAGCGACAGCTGGTGACCATACGAGACCCTAGTGGGGGAGTTCTTACGGTGTATTGCGAGGGTACACGTTCTGGGTCAGCGTTTTGTTCAGCCGCTTGGGTGAGGCAGTGTCTACAGCAGGGCTGTAAGGGTTTTGTGGCATATGTGATGGATACGCGGGTGGATTCCGAGAGGCCGAGGTCAGTTGAGGAGGTTCCGATAGTGCGTGAGTTCCCGGATGTATTTCCGGAGGAGTTGCCGGGTGTGCCTCCTGTGAGGGAAGTGGAGTTCAGTATGGATTTGGTTATGGGGGCCGCGCCTATCGCCAAGGTGCCTTATCGCCTTGAACCTCCAGAGATGCAAGAGTTATCCTCGTAGCTTCAGGAGCTGCTGGGAAAGGGGTTTATTCGGCCGAGCAGCTCGCCGTGGGGAGTGCCTATCCTGTTTGTCAAGAAGAAGGATGGTTCACACCGGATGTGCATTGATTACTGGGAGTTGAACAAGCTGACGGTCAAGAACCGTTACCCGTTGCCGAGGATCGACGATTTGTTCGATCAGTTATAGGGAGCGTCTTGGTTCTCCAATATCGATTTGAGGTCTGGATATCATCAGGTGAGGGTGCGAGATAAGGACATCCAGAAGATAGCGTTCAGGACGCGTTATGGGCATTACGAGTTTGTGGTGATGCCTTTCGGGCTCACCAATGCCCCGGTAGTGTTCATGGATCTCATGAACCGAGTGTGCAGGCCGATGCTGGATCGGTCGGTGATTGTATTCATCGACGACATTTTGGTATATTCCAGATCTAGAGAGCAGCATGAGGAGCATTTGAGGGAGATCCTCGGAGTTCTGAGATCGGAGAGGCCTTATGCCAAATTCTCCAAGTGTGATTTATGGTTGCAAGAGGTCCAGTTCCTGGGTCATCTCGTTAACCAGAAAGGGATATTGGTCGACCCGGCCAAAGTTGAGGCGGTGATGAGTTGGGAGGTGCCAAGGTCACCCACCGAGATCAGGAGTTTCCTAGGGTTGGCAGGTTATTATCGGAGATTTATCAAGGATTTTTCTAAGATCGCACTGCCACTCACCAGGTTGACCCGGAAGGGTGTCGCTTTTCATGGGGCCCCGAGCAGCAGGCCTCCTTTGAGACGCTTCACCAAAGGTTATGCAAAGCTCCAGTGTTAGCCCTCCCGGAGGGGATGGAGGACTTTGTGGTATACTGTGATGCATCGATCTTGGGGTTGGGAGCGGTGCTGATGCAAATAGGGCATGTGATAGCATATGCATCGAGGCAGCTGAAACCTCATGAGACGAGGTATCCCACCCATGATCTAGAGTTGGGGGCAGTGGTGTTCGCCCTCAACTTTTGGCGTCACTATCTCTATGGGGTTCGGTGTACGATATACACGGACCACAAGAGCCTGAAGTATTTGATGGATTAGCACAACCTAAATATGCGGCAGAGGAGGTGGTTGGATGTGGTCAAGGATTATGATTGTGAGATTCTGTACCATCCGGGCAAGGCTAATGTGGTAGCCGACGCCCTGAGTCGCAGGGCGGAGGGTGCCCCATTGCGAGGTATATGTTTGTGATTGACCGTGATGGCTACAGTGTTGGACACCATTCGTGGAGCACAGGCTGAGGCCGTGAGATCGGAGAACCAGAAGAGAGAGCAAGTTGTTGGGTTGGTATCGGAGTTCGTTACTGATGGTCGGGGGCTTATGACTTTTCAGGGGCATGTATGGGTACCGTTTGTGGGAGGGGCGCGTACCATTTTGATGGAAGAGGCTCATCGGTCGAAATTCTCGATCCATCATGCGGCCACTAAGATGTATTTGGACCCGAGGAGGGAGTATTGGTAGCCCTGTATGAAGATGGATGTTACGTGGTTTGTTGAGAGGTGCTTAACTTGCCGCAGGGTTAAGGCCGAGCACCAAAGACCGCATGGTAAGTTGTAGCCGTTGGAGGGTCCCGAATGGAAGTGGGAACAGATTACGTACCATGGATTTTATCACTAAATTGCCAAGGACAGCTAGGGGAGTCGATGCAATTTGGGTAATTGTCGACAGGTTGACAAAGAGCGCCCACTTCCTTGCTATTAGTGAGAGCTCCTTCGCAGAGAAGTTAGCAGAGGTGTACGTGAGGGAAGTGGTATCTCGGCATGGGGTGCCAATCTCGATTGTCTCAAACCGGGATGTACGTTTCACTTACAGATTCTGGAAGAAGTTTCATGAGGAGTTGGGTACTAGGCCGCATTTTAGTACCACATATCACCCCCAAACAGACGGAAAGAGTGAGCGGATGATTTAGACGCTCGAGAAAATGCTTCGGGCATGTGTGTTGGATTTCTGGGGGAGTTGGGATACGTACTTTCCGTTGGCAGAGTTTTCCTACAACAACAACCATCATTCGAGCATTGGTATGCCGCCCTTTGAGCTGTTGTATGGGAGGAGGTGTCGGACCCCCATTTGCTGGGGAGAGGTCGGAAAATGTGTGATGGGCAATACAGAGATCGTGCTTCAGACGACAGAGCAGATCCAGCAAGTCAGACAGAGTTTGTTGACAGCTCAGAGTCGTCAGAAGAGTTATGCGGACAGATGCCGGTCCGAGCTTGAGTTTCAGGTCGGCGACTTTGTGCTCCTGAAGATCTCTCCTTGGAAAGGAGTGATTCGATTCAGGAAGAGAGCCAAGTTGGGGCCCTGATATATTGGTCCATTCCGGGTGGTCGCGAGGGTAGGCAGGGTAGCCTATCGTTTGGAATTGCCAGCAGAGTTGGGGCAGATTCACGACACTTTCCATGTGTCGCAATTGCTGAAGTGTATAGCCGATGAGTCGGCAGTGGCTCCATTAGAGGATATTCAGGTGGATGCGAGCCTGAATTATAATGAGAGACCAGTGGCAATCAGAGATCGGAAAATCAAGGTTTTGCGGAACAAGGAGGTACCCTTGGTTTTGGTTCAGTGGCAGCATCGGAAGGGGTCCGAGACGACTTGGGAGCCGGAGCGTGGGATGCTTGAGCAGCATCCGGTGTTATTTGCAGAGCGAGACTTCGAGGGCGAAGTCTAGTTCTAGTGGGGGAGAATTGTAATAGCCCGGATTCCCAGGTATTATTCATTCTTATATTTTTGGTGATTTGTAAGGAGACTCGGCGAGTTGGAGCCCAAACTCGCCGAGTATGATCGCAGCTATGGGCATGGGTTCACGTCTGGACTCGGCGAGTCCAAAAGTGGACTCGGCGAGTCCACGCTGTTTAGTGAAACCCTAATTCCCTGGGTTTGGAGCCTATTTAAGGGCACTTATAGCCTCCCATTGCGGCTACCAGTCCCTTGAGAGAACCATAAGAGAGCTAAATTGTTTTGGGAGAGAGGAAGTCACTTTTGGGCCGTTGTATTCCTTGTTTAGCAAGAAGAAGGTGGCAAGAGCAAGGAGGAGGTGAGATTCCAGCAGATCCAGAGTCCAAAGGCTTCATTTTGAGGTAATATTTCGAATCACCTTCAGTTTTAGGGTTGATCTTTAGAGTTAGGGTTTTCTAACCCCTTTGGAGAGTGATTATGTGTAGCAAATGGTCACTCTTCGAGTTTGTGCCTTGGATCTGGACTCAAAGAGGTCCAGAGACCTTAACCCTTGGAACTTTTTGGGTTATTATGGAGTTATTGGACCTAGGTTGTCCTTTTTGGGACCAAATCTCCTTTTGATGCCTTGTGGGAGTTATACAAGCATCAAGTTTCGAACTTTACGTGATGTTCATGCTTGGGAAGGCCAGATCTATAGTTTGGGTGAACCAGATCTGACCTTAGAAGGTCAATAGAGTTAGTGCACGGCATGAACTCGTCGAGTTGTTCTTGAGACTCGGCGAGTAGGGTTGGGGTTTCACGTAAATTGTTCAGCGAGTAGACTCGTCGGGTTGGGGGATGACCCAGTGAGTCAAGGAGAGTCAATAGGGGGCTGAGTCAAGCCGGAACTCGCTGAGTTGTTCTTGAGACTCGACGTGTTGAGTCGTGGTGGCCCCGCGATTCATGCCAGGTGGAACTCCTCGAGTTAGGGAAGTACTCGACGTGTCAAGAGAGGATCCGAGGGAGTCAGTGAACACGTATAGACTCGCCGAGTCGCTCTAGTGCACTCGCCGAGTCCGGTCAAAGTTGACCGTTGACCTTTGACCAGAGTTGACCAGTGTTGACTAGATAGGGTTAGTCAACCTTAGTTGTGAAAGTGTTAATTAGAGATATATTGTGTTATAGGAGGATTATAGCTCGGGGGATCGAACGCGAGTGATCTCCGGGATTCGCGAGTTATCGAGATACGCGAGGTGAGTCTTCTCACTATACTTTACCTGGAGTAGGTAATTAGAGTTATGTGACAGAGTATTTGTATGCTATATGTATGTTATTTGTTGTACTGCATTATTTCTATGTGATTTATGATGTGCATGTTTATAGAGTTGGAACCGGAAGGTTCACAGAGTTAGAACTAGAGGGTTCACAGAATAGGGTCCACGGAACCACAGAGTTATAGCCTCGAGTGGCTAATATGTGTTGTGTGTGGTATTCTGGGGAACTCACTAAGCTTTGTGCTTACAGTGTTTGGTGTTATTTGTTTCAGGTTCTAGTGATGACCGTGGGAAGGCGCCGGCTTGATCAGTACACACACACGGGAGTTTTATGTTATGAGATCTTGGGATTTTTATATGGCATGGATTGAGTTTCAAACATTGATGTTTTTATGAATATTAAATGAATCATTTTTTATAAAATGCAAAAAATTGTTTTGAAATTTACGGTATTACATGCGGTATGGCAATATGTTTGCCAATATGTCATCTGTTGTCTCTTCGGCAGAACCCGAGGCATCGACAACATGGGTCTCAAACTCTTGGAACTGGTATGGAGTATTTTCACCGGCCATGATGTCAACTATGGGCAAATTCATTGGGACGATTTCCTTCAATACATTCCCAAGGAAAGTCCTAAGGAGAAACCAACCGAGCTCACCTTTGCTAGGTTTTGGTCCCTCTGCAGCTTGGATCTTCATTCAGATGCAGGAATCAGCATGGGTGACGACATCAACTTCTTCGTCACCAAGGATCTTAAAAGTTACACTCCTTCTTCTGATCAAACTCCTTTTGGACCTATCCGCAGACTCCCAACATACATTCTTTCAACCATTGGTCTTGAGACTGCTGATGTCTTAGACCACATTGAGGCTACGGACGGTATTGCCCCATACCCTCCTACCCCACCTCCTCCATCCGCAGTTGTTATCCCTGAAGGTATCGCAATCCCTTCTTCGACTACTCTCTCTAATCTTTCTGGGAGAAGAAAACAATTAGCACTCAAGAACTCACCACCAACTCCCAAGAAGAATGCTCCCAAAACAACTGCGCTCTCCAAGAAGCGTAAGTCTCAAACTGTCACCGTACCGGACAGTGATTTTGATGAGGACGCGCAACCAATTGCCATTATCAAGAAGAGAAAAACCACTCCCCCTAGCCAAATGCGTGACCGGACTGACACCTCAGCCTCTCAATAGGCTCAAGTAGTCCTTGGGGTTGCCACAAACCTATTCAACACAACCATCAAATTCCATTCAAGCTCATCAAGTGAGCATGTTTCATCTCATCATGGAGACACCCCACCAGTTCTATCGCAAGAGGATGATACTGGTCAACGCCCTAAGGTCTCCAAGGCTTCCTGACTGCACTTCTTTTCTCCTAAGGAGTTAAACTCTATCCTTTTGAATGTCACCCAAACACTTCAAACACCTCCCCAAATGCAGGGCACTTCTTCCGCCCTTGCCAGAACTGAGCCGAGGCCAGACTTGACCATGGGTCAAGGAGACCGGGGAAGCTCAGGAAATCCTAATCTACTAACATTAGTAACAGGTGGTTTAGGCACGATGAGCACAAATGAGCAAGGAACCGTGGACCCGAAGGACACCTCGGTGCGTTATAAAGGATTTGACGAAGATGATTCCAATGACTCATGGGTAAACTACCAACCTTTCACTGAAACTGAAGTTCAGAAGTATGCTGCATTCCGCAGGGCTTTCCAAGCCCGCAAGGACCAACAGGTAAAGCAACAACAACAGAAGGAGCAAGAGGTTCAAACTATTGCAAAGTATTGGGCAGATGCAATCAACAATGCCAATATTGTTGCAACAATCTTAAAAGTTCAAGACTGGATGTACCAGATGGCCACAACCATTCTAAAGAATCAGACCGCAACTGCTGATCCAAACATTTCCAAGGTTCCTTCCACTCCCCTTATTCAAGAATCCCACGATGAAGGAACTGCTATAGAAATCAGCTATGCTCCCACTTTTGGTATGGATGATGATGAGATGTAAGAGGTAAACAAACCCTCTCCTTCAGATGATGATCTAATGATGTTCATTGAAGAGGAAGAATCAAGTGGATCCCATCATTCAACAACAAAGCCTAAAGAGAAAAAGAAGAAGAAGAAGCACACTGTCACACGAAAGGAATTCTTAAGCCTTCAGGCTAAAGTATATCAGATTCTGGCTGCGGTCAAGCCAACTCAACCGCAACCAGAAGATATTCTAGGACCGAAGTCTCTGATTGAAAGAATTGAGCGAATGGAAGCTCGAGAGAGATTGGCTGCGAAGCACATCTCCCTAAAGGTAGAAATGAGGATTAGGTCCCTTGACAATAATCGTCAAGCTGACCACAAAGAGTTTATGGCTGCTACTAAACGCCTCATTTATGAGGTAACCACTGTCAAAACAAACCTTCAGGCAACCATTTCTGATTAAGCCTCCAACTCTGCAAAACTGGTAGTTGAAACTCACACAGCTTATGAGTCTGCAATCTCTGTTCTTCATTCCACTATCAACCGCCTGCAATGGTCCTTGAAGGCAAATTTTCATGGTCCTGAAATCCTTCATCTTGTCAAGGAGATCCACAAGCTTCTTTTCAACTCCTCTATCCCCAATAATCAACAACTGGCTGATGCCATGAAATCTCAGTTCCAAGAAATATTCTCCGAGGTTGATGGCCTTCGGTCTTGGCTTGAGGAAGCTGCAGGGGCGCATTCCTCAAGAGGGGGAAGTGAAGAAGAAGAAGAAGTCCATCATTCTCACCACTCCATCTCACAGCATCAAACTCCCCCCATTATCACAGAAAAATCCCAGCTCCACCTTAGAGTCCCCCGTCATCACTGAAAAAAACCCTACACCGCAGTCCTCACCACAATTATCTCATCATACTCCACCTCATAACACTCCCCCTCAAGAGGACCTCATGTCCTCTCCAAGAACCAATGACTCCTCTGCTACTGCTTAAAAGAAGAATGATTGGAAAGAAGCCAAGCTTGCAGAGCTTATTTGGAACGAATACAGTTTTGACACTACCACTGATGAATCCTTGATAAACTCTTGGGTCAATCCGCACCGCAGGCTGCTTGATGAAGATTACAGACCGCGTCTCACTTTTTCCAAGCCCCCTCTGGATGGTTACTGGGATGTTCCAATCTCCCTAATTGCCAAGTACTTCACTGTATTTGAGCATTTCGACCTCAGCCTTCCGGATGACAAACGAATGCCTATGGAATTTGAAAGGCTCAACCGCTTTCATCCTAAACATGGATCTCCAATGGAGCACATATGGTCCAGTGACAGACCTTCAGCAATCAAAAACTATAAAATCCGGAAGTTCATGAAGTTGGAATTTATCCAGTACACCCTCACCAGAAAGGAACATGACTATGTTCGCTCTAAAGCGGACTTCACTTGCATGAATCTGGAGGAAATCTTTCTCATCGCTAAGGTGTTTCAGAACAAAGCTGAGAAGCACCCGAAGATGTTGATTGCACTAGAAAGGGCCAACAACATCTTAAAATAAACGGTCTGTGATTTTGCAAAAATAGACGTGGACATCCATCCCCTCATTGCCAAGACGATTGATCTGCCACCGCTTGACCCCACACCCATGCCCACCGAAGGTTTTGAAGAAAGATCTTTAGGTGCAACCAACTTTCCTGATCTTGTCATTATTTTCAAAAGGAAGACCGGCAACGTCAAATACTTGATTCCTAGAAATGCCATGCATCGACTCACCAGAAAGCAAATTGACATCTGTCGGATCGCGGTTGAGAAGTCCATGTTCACTACAGCAGAGGTCAAGTTTGAAATTTTGAGAAGTAATACCTGGTTGGAGAATGTTAGGAAGTTTTGGTGGATTTTGATCAAGTATCTTCAACTTGATAGATGATCAGAAGTTAAAGAGGTCACTTAGGGGAAACTGTTAAAACATAGAAAGTGACCCTCTTGAACTTTTGCTACCGCAGTCATCAGAGCACCCACAGTCAACTCTTCCTTTTGCCATTGCATCTGAAGTCTGCTGAATCCGCAGTCACTTTCTTACTTAGTGTATTGTGTCTTACTATCAATCTTTCTATTGTCCAATATGCCTTACATGACTACTCTTAGAGAGTGTTTATGTTGTATTTCATGAGTCTCTATAAATAGAGCTCATCTTCTTTGTAATCAACACACATCTGAACTTTCAAATACACTTTGCTGAAATTATCTTCTCTATCTCTCTCACTTACTTTTCCTACTATCTTATATCTGATTATTACCTCTCTTCAGAGCAAGTCATTGTGAATTAATCACTAAGTTTGATCTCACTAACTAACTTGGTTTGAACGTGTAGCATCCGGATTCCCAGGTATATTATTTATTCATTTAATTTTTGGAGTTTGTGGAGGAACTCGGAGAGTTGGTGCCAAGACTCGCCGATTAGGGACGCGGATGTTCATTCTAGTTCACGTCCGGACTCAGCGAGTCCATGCGTGGACTCGGCGAGTCCACGCTGTTTAGAGAAGCCCAAATTTCCAGGGCTTGGGACCTATTTAAAGGCCCTTATGGCCGTCTATTGCGGCTACTACACCCCAGAGAGAGTCTCGGATCATTTGAGAGGCAAGGAGTAACCATTGTTGATCTTTGTGGTGTTATTTAGCAAGAAGAAGGAGGCTCTAGCCAAGGGGAAGCAAAGGAGGTTGCTATTCTGAGGACTAAAAGCTAAGATCATTTAATTTGAGGTATTATTTCGACCCTTCTTCTGTTTTGGGAAGGATATGTGGTTTTAGGGTTTCTTGTGCCCTCGTCTAAGTTGATTTGAGGTCCAAATAGTCCCTTCTGGAGATGAGACTTTAGATCTTGACCCATAGAGGTCCAGAGAGCCTTATTCTTCAAGCTTTATGAAGAACAATGGAGGTCATGACCTTGGAACAAAGTATTTGGGACTAAATCACCATTTGATGCATATTGGTTGATTTATAAGCATCAAGATTCAGACTTTACATGTCATTTATGCTGGGGAAGGCCAGATCTATGGATTAGGGGCACAGATCTGACCTCCGGAGGTCAATAGAGTTTGTAAATGGCATGAACTCACCGAGTTGTTCTTGAGACTCGACGAGTAGGGTTAAGGTTCCATGCAGATCACCTAGTGAGTAGACTTGCCGAGTTGGGGGATAACTCAGTGAGTCAGAAGGGGATTAAAAGACTGGAGTTCAAGGCGGTACTCGCCGAGTTGTTCTTGAGACTCGGCGAGTTGAGTCGGGGTAGCCCCGCAATTCATGCCAGGTGTGACTCATCGAGCATAGGGAAGGACTCGACGTACCAAGCGAGACAGAGAGTTAATGGACATGTGTACTTGCCGAGTCACCGGAGTGCACTCGGCGAGTTGGGTCAAAGTTGACTGTTGACTTTTGTTGACTTTTAGGGTTTGGTCAACAATGGGGTCCTTGAGTCAAGAGGGGGGTAAAATAGTCTTTTACCCTTCTGTGACAACCCAAAATTCCCATTCTGTACAAACAATATCACTTCAATAGAAGTTATAACAGTCATAGTCAATTTTCAGACTTTTCGTATAAGTTGGAGTAATCCAGGGTTTACACTTCAGTAAATATCAGGAGAGTGGATGCACTATGGTTTTGTGCAACACTGTTATTCCAACACTCTGTTATATTAGAAATCATTTCAGGAATAAAAATATTTTCTGTCAAAAATATCTCAAGACTATAAATAGATTTCTGAACCAAATTCATTCATTATTCACATTTCCAACTAGAGAAAAGCCATTTTCTCTCTCACGGATCTTCGGGTTTTCATCCCAAATTGTGAGTACACTTCTCTAGTTGTTTCATAATGCTTATTATATGATTAATAACATAGATTACATGTCCAATATGTGAGATTCGGGAGTTTACCGCGCAAGAATGTTCTTGGGGAGTAAACTCCAAAAAGAGGCATAAATGCTTCCTAGTCCCATTTCCTTGTTAAGTAACTAGCTTAGGATTGTATATAAGTTTATTTGAGGCTAGAAAACAATCAAAAACACCAACATTTTGGTGTTCATGGCCCAAGAACTTCTTTGACCGTGAACTCCAAATTCAAGGGCCAAAATGTGCCCTAACCACCCCTAAAGCTTTAGACATTAACCCCCATTTATTCCTAGCTAAATTGTGGACTTTAAAACATCAAAAGCACCCCCTTAAAGTGAGTTTACGGCCAAGGTAATACTCATAGTCCGTAAACACCAAACAAGGGCACCAAAGTGTGCCTAGGGTCCTCATTAGCCTTAAACAAATACCTAGAAATTATTCTACTTGTGGGTGGGACTTGAAAGAATAAAAATACCCATCCCATGAGAGTTTATGGCCGCAAACTCTAAGGGAATTGGCCTTTGGGCCGTAAACTCCTCAAGGGAGTGTTTCTATGCCCTAAACTACCCAAAGAACTAAGCCACCAAGTAGAACTTATTCTAGAAATCAAATAGCACTTCAAAACACCATGTACCACCAAGTTGAGAGTTCACGGCCGTAAACTCAAGGGTTTACGATCGTAAACTCCTTGTGTGGAGTTTATTGAATGTTAAAAAAATAATTAAGGCCTTTTGGAACATTAAACCCCTTTAGCCTTGTCCCATAACAACCTAGAAGCAACCCTTAGGACTTATAACACTTATACAAAGTGTTTACATGTTCTAGAGTGTCCCAACAAATTTTATTAGTTATTATTTGGCTAATTAGTTATATATGTGCTCATTATATGATAACTAGCCTCGTGCGTGTGAACAAGTCTCCGTTTGCCACCTAGTACAGTATCCGACACTTCAATCCAATCCACTCACCACAAGTGAGTTCATACCCCTTTAATTAACCTTTGAAATACTTTTAAATGTTTTAAATGATTTTAGGGGGGGGATACAAGTTAAATACTTATAGTTATTACATCAATTACATGTGATTAATAACTATAATACCAATGATTTTATCACTGTTCAAACTGTTTATCAAACTGCTTTATTCCAAAATGTTTTACAAACTCCTTTCTTACCAAATACCTTTATTTAAACTTTATTATATTTCTATAAATTGCATGCCCATATATGTATAGATATATAAGAAATGTTTAAAAGGCTTAGGAAGGCCGTCCGCCCTATTTCCTTCTCCTCGATTTGGATGTGGTCTGGTGGGATGTCGGTTAGCTGTCCGAGGGTTGTTTCAATATTAATTATATATCATATGTACATATATAGGCATAAAAGTACTCCTTTATCCATGCGTATCAGTACATCATTAGTAAGTTACCATCGGGGTAACACAAAATCTCAGTTATACTATTGCTAGATCAATGATTCAGTTCATTCATTAGTCAATACTTAGTACTATGAGATCATATACATTACATTACTATGAAAACATATACATTACTATAAGAACATATACAACTATACTAGAGAAGAACATATACAACTATACTAGAGAAGAACATATACAACTATACTAGAGAAGAACATATACAACTATACTAGGAAGAGAACATATACAACGATACTAGAACAAGTAACATTACATTGCATATACATGAATACGTTAACAATTGTGATCCACTGTATCGGAGCATGCCTTAAATGTCATGGCCCGAGTTGTAGTCAGAATTCTCTTGGAGGGAGAGCGTGAGTTTGTGTATAGATCTATACTGGATTGACTATCCTACACCTTGCTGCTAGCTACAGCCGGACCTGCAGCTCTGTGGGTGCCAAACGTCATTCCGTTTTACGACCATTCATTTGTCGTTGTTTATCCAGCCGATAGTATGGTACAATTAATCACATGATACCTTAATATAACTCCAGTTTAAGGTAGTTAGTACAGCAGTAGTTCCTATAATACAACTATATTTTGTGATTATGTCACTTAAACATAAATGTACAAACTATATTTTGTTAATGATAGTTACACTTGGGAAATTACATACTTTTACAACAAACGAACACACAAAACAGTTAAGCCTTAGTAAAAGGCTACTTTAGTAGAAAATATAGGTTTTTCTGAGAGATTCAAACTTTTACAAACACTTACAAACATTTACATACATTTTAAAAACTTACACTTGAGACATGTTCAAACGTTTTGATAACAAACACCGACACTAAAATACTTATGAACTCACCAGCTTAAAGTTGATAAACTCTTTCAAAATAACTTGTATTCTCAGGTCATCAGTAGACAGGTACCGAGGCCAGCTTTTGAGAAGATGGAGCGCATCCAAGACTCATCTTATTATTTTGATTTACATTATATTTTTGGTGTCTATAACTGTACAGAACATGCTTGTATTAAAATTATATATTTAATGCAATGGATGATGTTGTTTGTTTGTTTACTTTTACTGTGTTGTGATACTTTACATGACGTCCTCCGCCCCAGAATGTTTCCGCCGTTCTTGGTTTTGGGGTGTGACAGATTGGTATCAGAGCATTGTTTATAGTGAATCAAGTATATCAACCCATAAAAGACATACTAAACTATAAACCCATTAGGGATTAAAGCACTTTGACCAAGAGTCTATACTTTAAATATTAAAATATTTAATTAAGTATACTACTCTGCATTCATACTAAAATCAGTGTCACAATGACAAGAACAAAAGTTTTACGATTGTTAAATATCACAAGTGAGCTCGAGGATGTATGGTCAGTCCTGGGAATGGCATAGCCTGATCGACTATGCTGGTCCAAGGAGTGATTAGCATATGCCCTAGAATGGTTATGATATGTTAACAAGTCTAAAAACTTACCAACAATACCACAAGAAGAATCAGTAGAACCTAAACTTAAAATACTATAGGTGTATTTTGTACTACCAGCTACATATATACTATATTCTTATACCTCTCTTCTCGCGTAGATTGAAATGGCTGGATTCCATCACTGCGACCCGTACTTTCCAAATGAAGGCAATGCCGGGTGGATTGAAGAAGAGCCCGAAGATGAGCATCCAATCCCTTTGGATGATCACCTCGCAGAAGGCTTTTCTGATGGATCCGACCCCGAACCTGAAGTCAACAACCTACCGCTAGTAGGTCAAGCCCCGAACAATAACCCCCAAGCAGCTTTTCCAGGTCCTACACCCTTGTGGGCAACCAACTTGAATCGTTGGAGTGACGAACAGGGTCAACCCTTACCTTACTTTGGGGACCGAACCTTTTACCACGTTAGCGATGGTGGCTCTGCGGATCGAGCTCTGCCCATCATTATGATAAGATAGTAAATAAACTTGAAGATCGATTAGATCTTTGTAACAGGTAGTGCGAAGAACATAAAACAATAAACAAGACAAGATTGAATCACAATGTGTCGAATGATTAATTCAAACAATCCTCAGCAGAGCTCGACTAAGAACTTCCGCTGTAGATGATTTAGGGTTACAAGAACGATAATAAAACTTCTTAGATCAATCTATTCTTTCTTTTTTATCGTTAACCTAAGATGCATGCAAGCACCTATATTTATAATAAACCCTACTATACTCACGGATGGACAGGCCCATACCGGGGATACAAAAACGGACTAACAAACGAGCCCAATAGATGCAACACTTAATACAAAACACGACCCAGCAATCTCCCCCTTTGCGTCAAATTGGAGCGAGACTATTTCTTCTTCTTGCTTGGGCCAGCAGCGGGAGCCTTCTTTACAGTATCAAACAGACGTGTGATAAGAGTGGGAATAGTCTGTCTGAACTGAATGTACCATTGTATCATGTCATCGAAGTACTTGACATCATTCGCTGATTTTTGCTTGCATCTGTGGATGATCCCCAAAACATGCTCTAAGCAGGCAGTGGTGTAAAGGTGTTTGTTAGCCAAGGCGAAAAGACATTTATGTCCTTCGTTCCTGGTGAACATGATTGAATTCCTTCTTGAGTCAATTCTACCCATCTGCATTTGGTTCAGATCACTGGCAGAGCCAACGGGAGATATTTTTGGTTTCTTCTTAAATATGCTTGCAATCTCCTGATCCATCAGCGCAACTTCCATGATGTAGCACACCAGCATCCTCTTGAGATGGTCGATGATCGGACCATATTCAGCTTCGTTGGTGAGAAGGATGTTGTGCAAGATAATCCAATCATGGGGATTAAGGTTTGGAAGATCTGCAAGGGAAATGGCATGTTCAGTTTTGGCAGATCCCCGAAGTACCTTGAACCGAATGTTAATGAAGTTCCCTTCAGTATACGGCTTCAAGACCCGAACGTTGATAATCTTCTGAGCGCTCCAAGTCTGATATTGAAGTTGAGCAGCCTTCAGATAGAAATCGATTAAGGCATGAAAGATGAACGCCTTTCGGGTCAGTGGCATGACAAACTGAGAGTCGACAGTATTGGAACAATCAAAAGAGATTACAGGCTCCAGCCACAAGATACTCGGTGTTTCAATGGCTTCTTTAATCATCCTCTCGAGAGTCCAGGCAGGAAAAAGTGTTTTCCTACTCTCAAGAAGGTCGTGGGCTTCCTTCTGTTTTCGTTCAGCTTCTTCAGCCTCTTTTGCCACACGAGCACTGACATCAGCCTCATTGTGTCGACTTCTACGCTTCAACAAGTCGACAATTGTTTCTTTGTCTTCTTCCTCTTCTTCCTCAGCAATATTTTTGCCTTTGTCTTTCACACCCGAACCGGAGGCTTGGCCTACTGGAGGAGGGTCGGTAGTGTGAGTTGCCTTTGAGGAATGAGGTGGTTGGGATACAGATTCCTTCTCTCTCCCCTTGTTTCGGAATGGACACGAAATCAAGTAGCCCTTCGATTTTGCTTAGCAGGGCAAGGGCGGGAGCGAGCTTCTCTGCAAGGGTATGTCTCACAGAATAGTTAAGGATAGGATCATGTGCTTCGAGGATGTTTGAGATGGCAGAGTGGACATTCGAAACACACGTCTTCATCACCTCCCTTTCGGACCGAAGAGAGTCAATATCCTGTTGAGAGTGGGAGAGTTGAACACTCTTGACCTTCAGAGCAGTGGTCTTCATGGCTAGAACATCCATCAAAGAATTCTCAGCAGCTAAATCTTCTTGGAGCTTCGAGAGACGCTCGTCAATGGTTGTGCGAAAGGCTGAGTTATCGTCTGAAAGCAGTTGACGAAAAGAAGCGAATGACTTCAACTCAGTAGAAACTGACGTTACTAGCTGTTGAACAACTGGTTCCAACGTAGTCTTTGCAGCATTTGCACTCTCCTGTAAAGACTTTAACAGGGAAGAGGCATCAGAAAATAGTTTATCGACTTTTTCGGTCGCAGCCTGACAGGCTTTTGTTGAGGCGTCGATAACGGAGTTTGCAGAAGCAATGGAATCTTGCTGAGCCTTAGAGAAAGCGTCAACAATCTTCTGAACTGCATCTTCAGAAAGGGATGACTGAGTAGTGGAAGAGGAGGTGATGAGTAAATCAACTTTGTCATGGAGCTCCTTGAGATGTCGTTTTGTGACAGGAGCGTCGTCATCGTCATCACTCTGTATTTGAAACGGACTATAGTAGACCGAGTCAAACGTCATATCTTCCCAGCCAAGGAATGGTTCTTCACCCTCTGAAACATGACCAGGAGAAGGTGGTGGTGGTGAGGCTGGTGGTGTAGTAGTATGGGTATGTTCAGGTTGGGTTGTTTCAGGTATAGGTGTAGGTTCAGATGCTTTTGTGGTTTCGGGTGCTGGGGTGGTTTCGGATGCATCAGTATGAACCCCCGTATCAGATACGTTGGCTCGAACATCTGCAGTGGATGTTGTGGTTGCTTCGGTGAATATTGGTGTTGGTATTGGGATGGAAGTGGGTGGTATTGAAGTAGTGGAAGTTATGGGGGGGGGGAATAGAAATAGGAATGGTTTTAGGTAGAGAGTTAATGGGAGAAGTAGAGGCATGAACTTCTTGGGTAGGAGATCTGGGTGGAGTGTTGCCTCGTGGAGAATCGTCAGAATCCGAACTCTCACCCTCGGACTCGCTTGAGGAGGAAGCGATGATCAGCTTTCGCTTCGACTGAGTTTTTCTCCTCTTCTGCTGTGGAGACAAAGCAGACTTGGTTGGTTTCCTCTTCTTTGGAGACGGGCCTTTAGCTCCTTTTGCCACTTGTTTCCCCTTATCAGCCTTTTTTCCTCTTGGAGCAGGCTTGTCGGCGTCATGAATAGACTTCAACATCTCCGGAGTAAGATCCCTCGGACCAGAACGCTTGAATCCTTTGTACATCTGGATAATCCGGCTATCAGCAGGAACATCGCCACACATAGTTTCCGGAATTGAACCATTGAATGGAAACTTTGAAGCGTCCGATACAATGATCTTCGTGGTATGAAAGGTACCATTCGAAGACATTGGAGCACCAGCAACAATGGGAACGTGGTACTTGTCCATCACCCATTTCGTGATCAGAGTCCAGAAACTAGCATATGAAATTTCAGAATGTCTGGATGTAGAGGAGAGACTCTGGATGAGTTGTTGCCATAGAACAGACCCATAGTCCATGTTGATGCCATTGTAGACGCCATACATTATGGACAAAAACAACCGACTGGCACCGTCAGATCCAGCACTTCTTTCAGATAACCCTTTGAATAAAACAGTGAACATCCTGTTCCACTGTGGCGGTAGGCACGACTTCTTGAACTTTGTGACCGTAGTAAGCACCTCCGTATAACCCATGTTGTAAAACATGTTGAACAAATGCCCCATTGGAATCGTTTCAGGGTTAACCCTCGAGGAATCAGGTTCAAACCCTAACAACGATCAAAATCTTTGCTTTGAAATATCAAAGAAGACTTCAAACACTCGATAATGGGGAACATGAGGCCTTGTGCTGAAAAATATCGAAGAAGATTCTGTCAACGACCTTGTCGTAGTGAGCAGTCGCAAAGATCTGCGACAAGAACTCCATCTGAACGGATTCAGCTCTTGTAAGTGCAGGAGCAATCAGCAAAAACTTCAAACACTCGATAATGGGGATCATGAAGGCATCGTAAACATGAGGGGATAAATCGATGATTAGGCTTTGTTGTGGGCGAATGGGCAGTATGTGGGATGTTGCGTGAACAGAAGATGAATCTGCCATTGCTTGAAGAAAGTGGAGAAGATGATGAACAGTGAAGGTTCAGGGATTTCTTGCGCTCTGGGAATTTTAATTGCAGTAAAGAGGTAAACGGTGGAGGATGTTGCCTTTTATACTGTGGGGTAAGGAGAGAGACAGATCTTCCCAAATCTTCTATCAAAAAACGAAGGGTTTTCCCGGAGTTGACTGATGCGTGACAGTTGGGGTTGCCGATGATCACGCATGAGAGAGAGTGTCAGATCCCAAATAACACGCCTTCCCATCAGGCGCCGTTCGGAGATGAGACGGTTCAGATTCACACGCGCGCTTCTTGCGTTGTTTGGAGATTAAACGATTCCGATTCGCACGCTTTCCCTTTTAGCGTCGTTTGAAATCAAATCGATTAGACTCCCGCCTGAGTCAGCATGTCTTCATCTTATCCCTTTAAATTGTAACGGCATCTTTTGAAAAATACCGCCACGTGAATTAAAATCAACCACAGCCTTTAATCGACTGCCAATCCAAGAAAAATGCCTTGTAATTAATAGAACCTGAATTTTGGAAAATCAAAGATTTTCGTGCTTAGGGTGTAAAAGAAAAGAAATAAAGCAAAATTTTTGGGAAAATATGTGATGTCAATTAAGACACGAAACAAATGATCCCGGGCACGAATCTCTTCCTTCAAAGTCAAGAGAGACCTTAAAGTGTTTGTGTGGTTTCCCGTTGAATAACGATCAAACACTTATTAAGAAGTGTTGAAAGGCTTCTTTTAACTAGGCTTATTAAGGTGGCTATCGCTTCGATTCAAAATTCCTAGTCTTGATATAAGACAGAAATCAAACGAAGTACTTGTGAGACCGGTGTAGTCTATTGAACAAGTAGGTTGGAGATAATTTAATTTGGCTAGGACATTTTAAAAAAAATCTCAACAAAAATTTAAAACTGGATCCCAAGGGAATTCAGTAGTGAAAACCAGAGCAAATTAATTGTTCACTGTCAATTCGTATTGGGTATTGAATTTTGGGTTTCACTTAGATCGTAGTGACATGAAACTGAGATCATAAACAAATAAATTGTGTAACCATAAACCTCAGTGGTAATTTCTGAGAGTCTCAAGGGTTACTTTTGTGAAACGAAAGTGATGGAGAAATGCAATTTAGATGGTGTAAGAAAACAAAGTACCTCTGCTGTGAAAAACTGGACCAAGCAGAAAACTCTTATCTCATTTGAGAAGAGAGTTAGGTAGCTCATCATTAGAATAAATAAGGAAGCCTAATTGGGAAGACAAGGTTTGTTTATACCAAGTCAGTAAGGCCTATTATTTAGAATCAGGTGAGGCTTTGGACACATACAGCAGCATGCTTCTAGGGACACTTAGCTAATTCAATAATTTCCCCATAAACGAACACACACATAAAATTAAAGCCAAAAAGAAAATAAAGAACAACATATTTTTGGAGTTTTTGAATTTATAAAAAAAATATTTTTGGAGTTTTTATGAATAAATAAAAGATGAAATAAAAAAAAACAAAAGAAAAAAAATTACAGAGAAAAAAAAATTTGGAACCGAACCCGAGCGTTCGGTTTATTTCGGTTGTGAAAAACTTTGGAACCGAACCCGAGCGTTCGGTCTATTTCGGGTAAGAAAATTTTTGGAACCGAACCCGAACGTTCGGTCTATTTCGGTTAACAATGAAAATAGATGTTCAAAAAGAGAATAATTTTGACAATAAGAGACATGCATTTGGAACGATTATACAAAAGATTTACAACCAAGAAAACTACCTTTGATTGATGAGCGAAAAGCAGATTATTCAACCGAACCCGAGCGTTCGGTTCATTTCGGTACATTAGTGCAAGACCCGAACCCGAACGTTCGGTCTATTTCGCTTTTTTATGTTTGAGAATGAGTGATAATTTTTGGTACTGACTCCGATTTCATCATACCTAGCCCTTGTAGAATTTTGTTGAACGATGCTTCAGGAAGAGCTTTGGTGAAGATGCCAGCCAGTTGATCAGTGGTTCGAACAAAATGAATTTCGACGTTCCCATCTTCCACATGATCTTTAATGAAGTGATACCTCAGTGCGATGTGCTTAGTCTTCGAGTGTTGCACTGGGTTATGACAGATCCTAATTGCACTTTCTAAGTCGCAATATAGTGGGATCTTTTTCATATTGAGTCCATAATCCCGGAGTTGACTTTGGATCCTAATCACTTGAGAGGTACAGGAGGCAGCTGCGATATATTCTGCTTCAGCGGTAGACAGTGATACACATGTCTGTTTCTTTGATTGCCAACTAACCAACTTCCCGTCTAGGAATTGGCAGCCTCCCGTGGTGCTTTTCCTGTCTAGTCCACAACCTCCAAGGTCTGCATTTGAGTAGGCTTGAACGAAGAAGCCTGAGTTGGATGGATACCATAGGCCTAAAGAGATAGTTCGCTTGAGATAACGGAGTATGTTCTTCACTGCAAGCATATGAGGTTCACGTGGATTCGCCTGAAATCTAGCACAGTAGCATACAGAGAACATTATATCAGGCCTGCTAGCAGTAAGATACATCAGAGAGCCGATTATCTAGCGATATAGCGTAATATCAACTGCTGGCTTATCCAAGAATGGAGTGAGCTTGGTGCCGAATGCCATTGGAACTTTAACCTTCGAATCTCCCATCATGCCAAATTTTGCAAGGAGACTCTTCGTGTAAGCTTCCTGATTAATAAAGATGCCTTCGGGTCCCGGTCTAATGTTTAAACCAAGGAAAAAGTTAATTGGACCCATTGAGCTCATTTCAAATTTAGTCTCCATCAGCTTTCTGAATTCAGCTGTTAAGCCAGGATTCGTTGAGCCGAACACGATATCATCGACATAAATTTGAACAATCATAAGGTGGTTACCTTCCTTCTTACTAAAGAAGGTTGGGTCAACCGAACCTTGTTTGAATTTTGACATCTTTAAAAATTTGGTTAGCGTTTCATACCAGGCCCTCAGAGCTTGTTTCATACCATATACGGCTTTGTCCAAAATGTAACAATGATTGGGGTACCTTTCATTTATGAATCCAGGAGGTTGCTCCACGTACACGGTTTCTTCAAGTTCTCCATTTAGAAATGCACACTTGACATCCATTTGGTAGACTTCAAAGTTTTTGTGTGCAGCATAGGCAAGAAATATTCTAACATATTCCAGCCTAGCTACAGGAGCAAAAGTTTCTTCATAGTCAATTCCTTCCTCCTGACAATATCCTTTCACTACCAGACGGGCTTTGTTTCGTATCACGTTGCCTTCCTTGTCCATCTTATTTCTGAAGACCCATTTGAGACCAATAACTGAGGCAACTGGAGGAGTTGGAATGAGACGCCAAACTTTATTCCTTTCGAATTCATTCAGTTCATCTTGCATAGCTTGAACCCAATCGTAGTGATCAAGAGCAGTGTTAATTGTCTTTGGTTCAACTTTTGAGACGAAGGAGTTAAACATACAAAATTCTACTTTTGAAAATAAGGAAGTTTGTTTTGCCTTTAGTTGTGATCGGGTCAGGACCTTTTCAGAGACATTACCGACAACCTGAGAAACAAGATGATCTCTGGTCCATTTGACAAGAGGAGGGTAATTTGGATCATAAGATGGATCCAATTCAGCGTTTACCATCTCTTCTAGTTCAGATTGACTATCATAGTCGTAATACATGTCTGCATTCTCCCCCTCGACAGATAAGCTTTCAGGTGTGCCTTGAGTTTCTGGAGCTATAGGAGTTTCGTGCGGTGTTGAGCTTTCGGGTACCACTGGACTTTCGGGTGCAGATGAGCTTTCGGGAGCAGCTGGAGAATAGTTCTCCCCCTCAACATGTGAGCTCGGCTATGATGACGAAGATGTATCCTCCCCCTCGATTGAAGCATTGTATTGTAGAGGTTCATTGGAACAAGATCTTCCTTCATTCATTTGTTTGGCTGCATCTTCGATGAGTTGCTTCAAATGAACTACTTTATTTTCTGCTGCACTGACTTCCGAGAGAGTAGCCTTTTCTGGTTCATCAAATAACTCGACAAACTTCTCAAATAGATTTACGATCGAGGCTGTGACTTGGCCTGTTTGAGGAAAGATTTCTCCAACTGCGTCTTCGTTGGCCTTTAGCTTTTTAACATAGCTATCATCAAAAGTCACATAATAAGTCTCTTCTATTTTTCTTGATCGCTTGTTTAATACCCTGTACGCTTTAGAAGTGAGAGAATAGCCTAGAAATATCCCTTCATCGGCTTTGACATCGAACTTGTTACGGTGTTCTTTAGAATTGAAGATGAAGCACCGTGAGCCGAACACGTGGAAAAATTTGACATTTGGCTTCCTGTTGTTGATGATCTGATAAGGAGTGAGAGTGAATCGCTTATTGAGATATGACCTGTTCTGCGTAAAACAAGCTGCAGCAATAGCATCAGCCCAAAAATATAAAGGTAAAGCAGGAAAACTTAGCATGGTTCGGGCCGCCTCACACAAAGATCGGTTTCGTCTTTCGACTATCCCGTTTTGTTGATGCGTGTAGGGAGCTGAGAAGTTGTGACTGGTTCCTTTGTCGGCCAAGAATTCTTCGAATTCTTTATTTTTGAACTCCAGTCCATTGTCGCTCCTGATGTTGCGAATGACTTTCTTCAGCTGTACTTCAACCTGCTTGATAAACACCTTTAGCTTGTGAGTCGCTTCAGATTTATGCTTGAGAAAGAACACCCATGTAAAATGCGAGAAGTCATCAACAATGACAAGAATGTACTTGCTACCGCCGATGCTTTTGATAGATGATGGACCACACAGATCAATGTGAATTAACTCTAGTGGTTCAACAACTTTAGTGTTTATAATAGATGGATGACTTTGACGACTCTGCTTCCCCATTTCACATGCAGCACACAAATGTTCTCTATCGAACTTGAGCAATGGAACACCTCGAACATGACCTCCAGTGACAAGTTTGTTGATGTCCTTAAAGTTTAGATGAGAGAGCCTTCGATGCCACAGCCAGCTTTCGTCAGATTGTGCTTTGGATAACAGGCAGATAGCTGGATTCCCTTTGATGGGTTTGAGGTTTAGGGGAAACATTTCTCCTTTGCGCTCCGATTTGAGAATGACTCTTTTCGATTTCTTCTCAATTATTTCCGAACCCTCATCATCGAATGAAACCTTGAGACCGGTACCTCCAACAAGCTGAGATACACTGATGAGGTTGTGCTGTAGTCCTTCAACGTATGCAACCTTCCTAATCGTAAAATCACCATTTGTAATCATTCCATAGCCTTTTATGGTGCCGAAGGTGTTGTTCCCGAACTTGACATTTCCACCGTTTGAAAGAGACGGAAATTCCCTCAGCTCTTCCTTCCTTCCTGTCATGTGACGTGAGCAGCCACTGTCAATGTACCATTCTTCGTCAAACTGCTCGTCACTAATAACCTGCAAAAATTAAGCAGATTTAGGAACCCAAAGTTTCTTGGGTCCACATGAGCCTTACATAGGAACATGAATAGTAAGAGAGATTTCAACAAGATATGTTCTTTTTATTAACGTTGTTTCATGTTTCTTTTTAATGGTGAAAACCTTAATTTTATTGGGATTTGTTTCTTTCGGTTTGGATTCTGGTTTAGGTATTTGGACTCTGGGATTATTTTGATTTGTTTCAACTGATGAAAACTTTGATTTTCCTTTCATATCTGTTGATGATTTAGGTTTTTGAGTGCGAACAGAGTTGAATTTAGAAAGAGGTTGAGAGGAATTAGAAGAATTAGAAGAAGAAGAACGAGAGAAGTTAGACTGAGATGATTTCTTGGCTTGAGATTCTAAGTGACCCTTTTGTGTTTGATCATTAGTGGGACCGAACCTAAATCTTTCGTCTCTTTTGCTCTCGGAACCGAACCTCTACTTTCGGTAGATAGTGTTTTCTGAACCGAACCTTTGCTTTCGGTTGTCAAATTTTTCAGAGCCGAACGTATCCTTTCGGTTGTTTTGACTTTCAGAACCGAACCTCTCTCTTCGGTTGTTATTACTCTCTTGTGACCTAACAGTGCTTTTCTCTAACTTTAGATTTCTTTCATGACAAGAGAAATGGGCATTTTGAGATTGCCAGAACTGTTTTCTTTAAGAGAGATTCTTCTTGTATCTCTGATTCCTTTGCTGTTTTTGATTTCTCACCTGCTTCGGCTGACGATGGATATTCTCTTTTTGTTTTTGCTTTCTGTCAACAGGTTCACTTTGAACTGATGACGTGTCGCTTGAAGGAGTGACTTCTTTTGCAGAAACTCCTTTTTCTTCAGGAACACTTTTTGTACCACTCGTACTTGGCACGTCGAAGCTATCAGGCTTGTTCAAAGGTTCTGGCACATATCTGCCTTTGGTTTTCCATGAAGTCCTTTCTGACAGACCAACTGTTTTGTCAGCATTGTCAATAGGAGCAGACCAGAAGAACTCATCACAACCATCAGCATTATCTTCGTTTACAATAGCTGTGAGTTCGGCTGTCTGATGTTCTGTTATGCCTGTGACTTTATACACCTGATTTGGAGTTGTTCTCACTTTTTGGTATACAACAACCTTTTCTTCAAGGATCGGGGACTTTTGTTGGGACAGACGAGCAAACTCCACAGAATTTTCTGAAATAAGATTTTTGTGGTTTTTGGGTTCGCTCTTGACAAACTCTGAACAGTCAACTGTGTCTTCAACAGAAATTTCACTCATATCATCGTCCTCATTGAGCTCAGATGCATTTTCAACATCAATTTTATTTTTTGAGCTCAGGTTGGCATTCAATGAGTCAAACTTTTGTATGGTTTCGGTTCTTAGTTTTAGTTTATCATTTTCATCCAAAAGATTTTTCAGCATGTCTTTATGGTCCTTGGACTTTATGAAAGATTCGATTTTGTCTAGACCATACATATATGTCGGATTAACATCCTCAGACGAAACAACACTTTCACAGTTATATGCCTCAGCGTCAATTTCATCTTCCTTAAACTCAAGGAAGGGCAAAATCATGCGATGAATTTTCTGCCCTATTTCACAGTTTAAATGAAGTTGAGTGATATTAGTGTAAATACGTTTAGCAATTAAACAAAAGACATTTCTCTGTATTAACAGTTTTAAATTGTCTCTTTGTAAATAGATGTTTTCATCCTTGGATTTGATTAACTCCGACTCCTTTAGCTCGATCCACATCCTTCGTTCCTCACTCTTTGAAGATACCCTGCTTATTTGGTCAGTTAGGTTAGAATTGGTGACCCGTGTTTGAGTTAAACTGCTGTCTAGATGAGAGATTCTTGAATTAACATTTTTTAATTCCTTTTCATATGAACTTTGTGGGACTTTGAATGAAACAAAAACTGATTGTACCTTCTTGATTAATTCATCAAGCTCGTTAAACTACACGCTGAGAGGTTTTGCTGTGAAGCACAAGTCCTCTCGCTCCTTTGTGTCTTCATTCCCACCATCTGTGTTGTATCCCCTCATCTGAGACATGTCTAGCACCATTAAACACTTTCCACCACTCCCTTCACCTTTTGCAACATAGGCCTTTCCATGAGATGGATTCCTGACTTCATTGTCCTCAGAATCGGTTGACCAAACCTCCACGCCACCGAACTCATCATCCGCTACCCAACCCTGCGCAATTAAAGCATTCATAGAGGGGTTAGCAGTGGATTTCTTTCTTTTGATCTCTTCCAGCTTTTTCATTAACACAGCTTCTTCATCTTTCTCCTCATCCTTTTCATCTATTTTCTTGAGGACACAATCTTTGGCATAGTGGTTCTTTCCTCCACAATAGTAGCAGTTCACACCCGAATCTCCTTCAGCTTTCGGTTCCTTCTTTGGTTGTTCTGCTTTCGGTTCTTCCCTAACCTTTTCAGAACTATAACTTCCCTGCCAATTTCGGTTTTTATTGGTAGGGAACCTTTTCTTGATGAACGTCTTTGGGTTTGACACCATCATTGCATAGTCTTCAGAGGTAAGGTCATAATCCTCCAGGTTGAGGTCTTCATCTTCCATCACAGCTTTGCTTTTGGACAGAAGAGCCAATGATCCCATGCTTGAAACCACATTTTTCTCTTGTAACACAATCTTTTCTTGGGATTTCAAAATCCCTACCAGTTTCGCCAAAGAGTAAGATTTGAATTGCTCATGCGCTTTAACAGTGGACACAACCGCTCTCCACTCAGATCTGAGACCGTTTAAAAACGTAACCTTTTGTTCAATCAACTTCCTTTCAATATCATGTTTAATCATCTTACTAAGAAGATGATTGAAGCGATCGAATGTCTGAGTTACAGTTTCTTCAGGACTCTGCTTGAATTCACCAAATTCAGACAAAAGCAAGGTTTGAATGGAATGCTCGAGATCTTCGTCCGTAGAATATAACTCTCGCAGCCTATCCCGTATTTCTTTGGCAGTGTTGCATGAACTCACCAGCCTAAAGGTGTCAAATTGAAGAGCGAATCTGATTAGTCTCAATGCTTTAATATTGCACTGAAATTTATCTTTTTCGTCTTGAGCAATATCTTTAACGTCTTTCAAAAGATCATTATACTCCTTCTGAGTTTTAATAATTCTTGAAGTTGCTGAATGAGCGAATGGTCCAGATACGATTGCTTCCCAGATGAGATATCCAGTGTCCTCAGATCCGATGACATAATCTTCAAAGTGATGTGTCCAGACCTCGTAATCCTGGGTGTAAAGGATGGGAATCTTTGTCGTTGATCCAATGTTGTTTGAGATGTTAATGGGATTAGATTGTGACTCGTCCATGCTTGATCGAAAAACCTGTTTAAAAGATCAGACTTGTAATATATTAAATTAGGGCAACACAAATAAATGGTCAATTATAGGATGACGGCTCAATAAATATCAGTAAATGCAGAATAACCCTAATCGCAACCTTTTTCACAGAAAAGAAGTGTATGAATTACACAGCCTCCTGCTCTGATACCAATTGATAAGATAATAAATAAACTTAAAGATCAATTAGATCTTTGTAACAGGTAGTGCGAAGAACAGAAAACAATAAACAAGACAAGATTGAATCACAATGTGTTGAATGATTAATTCAACCAATCCTCAGCAGAGCTCGACTAAGAACTTCCGCTGTAGAGGATTTAGGGTTACAAGAACGATAATAAAACTTCTTTGATCAATCTATTCTTTCTTTTTTATCGTTAACCTAAGATGCATGCAAGCACCTATATTTATAATAAACCCTACTATACTCACGGATGGACAGGCCCATACCGGAGATACAAAAACGGACTAACAAACGAGCCCAATAGACGCAACACTTAATACAAAACACGACCCAACACATTATCTGCAGAATAGCTCGTAATGTTGAGCAAGGTCGAGCAGCCATCGACCAGGTCATGGAGATTGATGCCAACTCTGGTGTCAACACAGTCCGCATCTGCCGTCTGGAAGAAGACATGGATCGGACCCGGAGAACCAATGAAACCCTGCAGCAACAGCTAGTTGCCTCCCGACCTGAAGTCTTCGAACATCGAGCCCGTTAGAGGGCTTAGGAGCGACACCTTCAGGAGGTGTTTCGTCAAGTAGCAGACCTCAGGGTTCGCCCGAGGATTTCCCATCGCCGTTAGAAGATGTCTAGTACATCTCTGTCTTTTGGTTAAGGAATAGCCTTTAACATCTGTGCTCTAAGTAGCACTTATCTGTAAAATATTCCTAACTTTAAGTACTCTAATTAGGAATCCAAGAACTATCAAACTTGTCCTTATGGTATGTTGTAAGACCTACTGCTAGGTCGATTTTTCTGTGAACTTGTTACATCGGTAATACCAGTAATATTTACGTCTATCTAATCTGTGGGAAAAATCTGTACACTTGTGTTTTCCTACTAATATTCTTTGTTGTGATCTCAAACACTCATTCAATGGTTGGGCAATGGTTAGTTAGTCCATGTGTCACTCTCACCCTACTTACAAATTGATTCTTACCACTTTGCTTATCTTTATAAACTTATAGTTGAAAGATGCTTCCACGAAGCTCAATAAGGCGAAACCCTGCACCACCTCCACCTCCTCCTCCGGTCATCGATACTGCAGCCCTGAATGCTTCCGTAGCCGCAGCAGTGGCAACTGCCATGGCTCAGTATCACACTTCCGATGCCAACAGAGGTGGAACCCCTGTTGAATCAACTCCGGTTGATACCCCTATGCGCTCGAGAGAGTGCTCCTATAAGGATTTCACCAACTGTAAACCGAAGTCCTTTCATGGGATCGGCGGAGTCTATGCCCTCTCGCAATGGTTCGAGAAGACTGAATCAGTCTTCGAAATCTGTTCATGCCCAGCTGCGAGCAAAGTCAAATATGTCGCATGCTCCTTAGAAGGAAAGGCTCTGACGTGGTGGAACGGCCACGTTAAAGCCCTAACCCTCGTTGTAGCCAACGACATGGGCTGGGAAACGATGAAAGACCTCATGATTGAGGAATACTGCCCGAGGGGCGAAATCCAGAAATTGGAGCAGGGGCTTTCGAGCCTGACGATGAAAGGCACCAACGTGGTCGCTTATACCGCCAGATTCAGCGAACTGGTGGCCCTCTGCCCCAATATGGTTCCCACTGAAGGGAAAAAGATCGAAAGGTACATATGGGGGCTGGTGCCTCCGTATCAGGGGAATGTCCTATCATCAAACCCCGCTACCTTCGACAGTGCCAAGCGACTGGCACAGCGACTCATTGACCATGGAGTCAAAACCCCTGCAACAACAACCACCCTAGCCATCCCAGAACCCTCCAAACCCGCTGACACTAAGCTGAAGTTCTGGGAAGACAAGAAGAAACAGCGAGCTGCTAAAAAGCAGCAGGTGGTGGCTGTGCATGCCGCGATAACCCCTGCTGCTGATACTGCTCCGGTGAGGCAGTATGCTAGAAGTTTGCCTAAGTGCAACAAATGCAACTTCCACAACAACGGCCCCTACCGTGAAATGCAGTGCTCTACCTGTAAAAGAAAAGGACACACCGTCCGTTTCTGTAAATCCCCGGCGAGGCCGATCACCCAGGTCCCCGGCTCTGGCGCGAGCCCGACCTGCTATGGATGTGGAGAAGCAGGCCACTACAAGAGGGACTATCCCAAAGAGAATAATGCTGGCGGAGCAGGGAGGGTACTAGCAATAGGCCATGGGGAAGCAGTTGCTGACCCGACAGTGGTGACTGGTACGTTCCTCCTCAATAACTCCTATGCATGCATTCTGTTTGATAGTGGAGCGGAGCGAAGCTTCGTAAATCATAAATTTGCTCGCATACTTAAACAACCACCACACGCACTCAAAGAACAATTCATAGTAGAAATGGCTAATGGAAAAACAGAAAGTACGAATAGCATATACTTAGGTTGTACCCCAACTCTAGATAACCATTCATTCCCAATCGACCTTATGCTGGTCTCAATTAAAAGCTTCGACGTTATCATCGGCATGGATTGGTTAAGTCTTCATCGCGCCGACATCATGTGCTTTGAGAAATCAGTCTGTTTAAACCTCCCGTCTAACGAAACTCGTATCGTCTACGGCGACAAACCCGGTGCGAGTCTTCGTATTATCTCAAGTATTCAAGCACAAAAGTATCTGCGTAAAGAATATCATGCATTCCTTGCTCACGTCGTCGATACGAGCCTAGAGACGAAGGAACTAAAGAGCATTCCAGTAGTGAGCGAATTTCCCGACATCTTCCCAGAAGAGCTACCAGGATTTCCTCCGCAACGACAGGTCGAGTTCAGAATCGACTTAGTCCTAGGAGCTACCCCAGTAGCCAAGTCGCCCTACCGATTAGCACCAGCAGAGATGCAGGAACTATCTGGTCAACTTAACGAACTGCTCAACAAGGACTTTATAAGACCAAGTTTCTCACCTTGGGGAGCACCGGTCTTGTTCGATAAGAAGAATGACGGATCATTCCGTATGTGTATCGACTATAGAGAACTCAACAAACTGACGGTCAAAAACCGTTACCCTCTGCCACACATAGACGATCTATTTGACCAACTGCAAGGGGCGAACTACTTCTCCAAAATTGATCTAAGATCCAGATATCACCAGTTACGAGTGCTAGAGGAGGATGTCCCGAAGACAACCTTCCGAACTCGTTACGGACACTACGAGTTCATGGTGATGCCATTTGGATTGACCTATGCGCCCGCAGTCTTCACGGATCCGATGAATAGAGTATGCCGACCTTACTTAGATCAGTTCGTTATCGTTTTCATAGACGACATCCTGATCTACTCCTGAAGTAAGGAAGAGCATGGCGATCACCTGCGACAAGTTCTAGGAACTTTACGAACGGAAAAACTCTATGCGAAGTTCTCAAAATGTGAATTTTGGATCCGAAGAGTCGAATTCTTAGGGCACGTGGTAAGCGAAGAGGGAATCCACGTGGACCCATCCAAAATTAAAGCCATTGAGAACTGGTCAGCACCGAAGACGCCCACAGAAATTCGTCAATTTTAGGCCTCGCTGGCTACTACCGCAGATTCATACAGAACTTCTCCCAAATAGCGAAACCTCTGACAACCCTAACCCAGAAAGGCGTGGCCTTTGACTGGGAAGAGAAACAGGAGAGAGCGTTGCAAATGCTCAAGCGAGCCTTATGCACCACACCAATACTATCCCTCCCCGGAGGAATAGAAGACTTCGTAGTCTATTGCGATGCATCGAATCAAGAGCTCGGATGTGTTCTGATGCAACGAGGTAAGGTCATCGCCTACGCCTCGAGAAAGCTGAAAACGCATGAAGTTAACTACACGACCAACAATCTTGAACTAGGAGCAGTTGTGTTTACCCTAAAGATCTGGAGACATTACTTGTACGGAACGAAAAGCACTATCTTTACCGACCATAAGAGTTTACAACACATATTCGACCAGAAAGAGCTCAACATGAGACAAAGATGGTGGGTCGAGCTAATTAGTGACTACGAATGCGATATTCGTTATCATCCGGGTAAAGCCAACATAGTAGCAGACGCCCTAAGTCGGAAGGAATATTCTGGTCGCAGGGTCAAGTCATTGTCAATAACCATCCATTCACACTTGTCTAAGCAAATTCAGGCGGCCCAACTTGAAGCCATGAAACCAGAAAATGTGACGAGTAAATCCCTTAGAGGAATGGATAGAAACCTAGAAGTCAAGGGTGGAGGAGCCTTATATTTCATGAACCGGATCTGGACACCGAAACGCGGTGGTTTCCAAGACTTGGTCATGACCGAGGCGCACAACACTCGGTATTCCGTCCACCCAGGTTCAGATAAGATGTATCTGGATCTTAAAAAGCTATACTGGTGGCCTAATATGAAAGCAGAGATTGCTACCTTCGTAAGTAAATTCTTTACTTGCGTAAAGGTCAAGGTCAAATACCAGAAGCCCTTCGGTCTACTACAACAACCAGAGATCCCAGAATGGAAGTGGGAGCGGATCACTATGGATTTCATAACCAAGTTGCCCAAGACAACGGGTTGACTTGATACCATATGGGTCATCGTCGATTGATTGACCAAGTCTGCACATTTCCTACCTATCAAAGAAACTGACAAGATGGAGAAGCTTACGAGAACATACATTAGGGAGATTATATGACTACATGGTGTACCTATATCCATTATCTCCGATAGAGATAGTAGGTTCACCTCCAGATTCTGGCAATCGCTACAACACTCCCTAGGAAGAAGGCTGGACATGAGCACAGCCTACCATCCACAGACCGACGGACAAAGTTAGAGAACAATCCAGACCATAGAAGATATGTTGCGTGCTTGTGTAATCGACTTTGGAAGAGCTTGGGATACCCATTTACCCCTCGTCAAAATTTCCTACAACAACAGTTATCACACGAGCATAAAGGCAGCACCATTCGAGTTCCTCTATGGCCGAAAGTGCAGATCCCCTCTATGCTGGGCTAAGGTGGGTGATACCCACTTAGCTAAGGGACGAGTTCCCGAAAGCACTCTCACGGGTCCGGAGATCATTCCGGAAACGACAGAGAAGATCATTCAAATTCGTGAGCGATTGAAAGCCTCTAGAGACCGACAGAAGAGCTACGCTGATAAGCGAAGGAAACCTTTGGAATTCCAGGTGGGAGATCGAGTCCTTCTCAAAGTCTCACCCTGGAAGGGCTTGATACGCTTCGGTATGCGTGGGAAGCTTAATCCAAGATATATAGGACCTTTCGAGATCCTCGCAAGGATCGGCCCTGTGGCTTACAAACTCAACCTACCCGACGAACTTCGTAACGTACATTGTACATTCCACGTGTCTAACTTGAAAAAGTGTCTGTCCGACGAGACTCTTGTAATCCCACCCGACGAAATCGAGATCAACGAGAGCCTCAACTTCGTGGAAGAACCAGTAGAGATCATGGACCGTGAGGTCAAGCAGACGAAGCAAAGCCGTATCCCGATCGTGAAGGTTCGCTGGAACGCAAAGCGAGGACCGGAATTCACTTGGGAACGCGAGGATCAGATGAAACTGACATACCCTCATCTTTTTGCTTAGTTATTTGTAACTTCTTAATTGCTTAAATTCTAATTTCGGGACGAAATTCCTTCTAACGGGGGGATGATGTGACAACCCGAAATTCCCATTATGTACAAACAATACCACTTCAATAGAAGTTATAACAGTCATAGTCAATTTTCAGACTTTTCGTATAAGTTGGAGTAATCCAGGGTTTACACTTCAGTAAATATCTAGAGAGTGGATGCACTATTAGTGAGAGCTCCTTCGCAGAGAAGTTAGCAGAGGTGTACGTGAGGGAAGTGGTATCTCGGCATGGGGTGCCAATCTCGATTGTCTCAAACCGGGATGTACGTTTCACTTACAGATTCTGGAAGAAGTTTCATGAGGAGTTGGGTACTAGGCCGCATTTTAGTACCACATATCACCCCCAAACAGACGTAAAGAGTGAGCGGATGATTTAGACGCTCGAGAAAATGCTCCGAGCATGTGTGTTGGATTTCTGGGGGAGTTGGGATACGTACTTTCCGTTGGCAGAGTTTTCCTACAACAACAACCATCATTCGAGCATTGGTATGCCGCCCTTTGAGCTGTTGTATGGGAGGAGGTGTCGGACCCCCATTTGCTGGGAGAGGTCGGAAAATGTGTGATGGGCAATACAGAGATCGTGCTTCAGACGACAGAGCAGATCCAGCAAGTCAGACAGAGTTTGTTGACAGCTTAGAGTCGTCAGAAGAGTTATGCGGACAGATGCCGGTCCGAGCTTGAGTTTCAGGTCGGCGACTTTGTGCTCCTGAAGATCTCTCCTTGGAAAGGAGTGATTCGATTCAGGAAGAGAGGCAAGTTGGGGCCCTGATATATTGGTCCATTCCGAGTGGTCGCGAGGGTAGGCAGGGTAGCCTATCGTTTGGAATTGCCAGTAGAGTTGGGGCAGATTCACGACACTTTCCATGTGTCGCAATTGCTGAAGTGTATAGCCGATGAGTCGGCTGTGGCTCCATTAGAGGATATTCAGGTGGATGCGAGCCTGAATTATAATGAGAGACCAGTGGCAATCAAAGATCGGAAAATCAAGGTTTTGCGGAACAAGGAGGTACCCTTGGTTTTGGTTCAGTGGCAGCATCGGAAGGGGTCCGAGACGACTTGGGAGCCGGAGCGTGGGATGCTTGAGCAGCATCCGGTGTTATTTGCAGAGCAAGACTTCGAGGGCGAAGTCTAGTTCTAGTGGGGGAGAATTGTAACAGCCCGGATTCCCAGGTATTATTCATTCTTATATTTTTGGTGATTTGTAAGGAGACTCGGCGAGTTGGAGCCCAAACTCGCCGAGTATGATCGCAGCTATGGGCATGGGTTCACGTCTGGACTCGGCGAGTCCAAAAGTGGACTCGGCGAGTCCATGCTGTTTAGTGAAACCCTAATTCCCTGGGTTTGGAGCCTATTTAAGGGCACTTATAGCCTCCCATTGCGGCTACCAGTCCCTTGAGAGAACCATAAGAGAGCTAAATTGTTTTGGGAGAGAGGAAGTCACTTTTGGGCCGTTGTATTCCTTGTTTAGCAAGAAGAAGGTGGCAAGAGCAAGGAGGAGGTGGGATTCCAGCAGATCCAGAGTCCAAAGGCTTCATTTTGAGGTAATATTTCGAATCACCTTCAGTTTTAGGGTTGATCTTTAGAGTTAGGGTTTTCTAACCCCTTTGGAGAGTGATTATGTGTAGCAAATGGTCCCTCTTCGAGTTTGTGCCTTGGATCTGGACTCAAAGAGGTCCAGAGACCTTAACCCTTGGAACTTTTTGGGTTATTATGGAGTTATTGGACCTAGGTTGTCCTTTTTGGGACCAAATCTCGTTTTGATGCCTTGTGGGAGTTATACAAGCATCAAGTTTCGAACTTTACGTGATGTTCATGCTTGGGAAGGCCAGATCTATAGTTTGGGTGAACCAGATCTGACCTTAGAAGGTCAATAGAGTTAGTGCACGGCATGAACTCGTCGAGTTGTTCTTGAGACTCGGCGAGTAGGGTTGGGGTTTCACGTAAATTGTTCAGCGAGTAGACTCGTCGGGTTGGGGGATGACCCAGTGAGTCAAGGAGAGTCAATAGGGGGCTGAGTCAAGCCGGAACTCGCTGAGTTGTTCTTGAGACTCGACGTGTTGAGTCGTGGTGGCCCCGCGATTCATGCCAGGTGGAACTCGTCGAGTTAGGGAAGTACTCGACGTGTCAAGAGAGGATCCGAGGGAGTCAGTGAACACGTATAGACTCGCCGAGTCGCTCTAGTGCACTCGCCGAGTCCGGTCAAAGTTGACCGTTGACCTTTGACCAGAGTTGACCAGTGTTGACTAGATAGGGTTAGTCAACCTTAGTTGTGAAAGTGTTAATTAGAGATATATTGTGTTATAGGAGGATTATAGCTCGGGGGATCGAACGCGAGTGATTTCCGGGATTCGCGAGTTATCGAGATACGCGAGGTGAGTCTTCTCACTATACTTTACCTGGAGTAGGTAATTAGAGTTATGTGACAGAGTATTTGTATGCTATATGTATGTTATTTGTTGTACTGCATTATTTCTATGTGATTTATGATGTGCATGTTTATAGAGTTGGAACCGGAAGGTTCACAGAGTTAGAACTAGAGGGTTCACAGAATAGGGTCCACGGAACCACAGAGTTATAGCCTCGAGTGGCTAATATGTGTTGTGTGTGGTATTCTGGGGAACTCACTAAGCTTTGTGCTTATAGTGTTTGGTGTTATTTGTTTCAGGTTCTAGTGATGACCGTGGGAAGGCGCCGGCTTCATCAGTACACACACACGGGAGTTTTATGTTATGAGATCTTGGGATTTTTATATGGCATGGATTGAGTTTCAAACATTGATGTTTTTATGAATATTAAATGAATCATTTTTTATAAAATGCAAAAAATTGTTTTGAAATTTACGGTATTACATGGGGTATGGCAATATGTTTGCCAATATGTCATCTGTTGTCTCTTCGGCAGAACCCGAGGCATCGACAACATGGGTCTCAAACTCTTGGAACTGGTATGGAGTATTTTCACCGGCCATGATGTCAACTATGGGCAAATTCATTGGGACGATTTCCTTCAATACATTCCCAAGGAAAGTCCTAAGGAGAAACCAAACGAGCTCACCTTTGCTAGGTTTTGGTCCCTCTGCAGCTTGGATCTTCATTCAGATGCAGGAATCAGCATGGGTGACGACATCAACTTCTTCGTCACCAAGGATCTTAAAAGGTACACTCCTTCTTCTGATCAAACTCCTTTTGGACCTATCCGCAGACTCCCAACATACATTCTTTCAACCATTGGTCTTGAGACTGCTGATGTCTTAGACCACATTGAGGCTACGGACGGTATTGCCCCATACCCTCCTACCCCACCTCCTCCATCCGCAGTTGTTATCCCTGAAGGTACCGCAATCCCTTCTTCGACTACTCTCTCTAATCTTTCTGGGAGAAGAAAACAATTAGCACTCAAGAACTCACCACCAACTCCCAAGAAGAATGCTCCCAAAACAACTGCGCTCTCCAAGAAGCGTAAGTCTCAAACTGTCACCGTACCGGACAGTGATTTTGATGAGGACGCGCAACCAATTGCCATTATCAAGAAGAGAAAAACCACTCCCCCTAGCCAAATGCGTGACCGGACTGACACCTCAGCCTCTCAATAGGCTCAAGTAGTCCTTGGGGTTGCCACAAACCTATTCAACACAACCATCAAATTCCATTCAAGCTCATCAAGTGAGCATGTTTCATCTCATCATGGAGACACCCCACCAGTTCTATCGTAAGAGGATGATACTGGTCAACGCCCTAAGGTCTCCAAGGCTTCCTGACTGCACTTCTTTTCTCCTAAGGAGTTAAACTCTATCCTTTTGAATGTCACCCAAACACTTCAAACACCTCCCCAAATGCAGGGCACTTCTTCCGCCCTTGCCAGAACTGAGCCGAGGCCAGACTTGACCATGGGTCAAGGAGACCGGGGAAGCTCAGGAAATCCTAATCTACTAACATTAGTAACAGGTGGTTTAGGCACGGTGAGCACAAATGAGCAAGGAACCGTGGACCCGAAGGACACCTCGGTGCGTTATAAAGGATTTGACGAAGATGATTCCAATGACTCATGGGTAAACTACCAACCTTTCACTGAAACTGAAGTTCAGAAGTATGCTGCATTCCGCAGGGCTTTCCAAGCCCGCAAGGACCAACAGGTAAAGCAACAACAACAGAAGGAGCAAGAGGTTCAAACTATTGCAAAGTATTGGGCAGATGCAATCAACAATGCCAATATTGTTGCAACAATCTTAAAAGTTCAAGACTGGATGTACCAGATGGCCACAACCATTCTAAAGAATCAGACCGCAACTGCTGATCCAAACATTTCCAAGGTTCCTTCCACTCCCCTTATTCAAGAATCCCACGATGAAGGAACTGCTATAGAAATCAGCTATGCTCCCACTTTTGGTATGGATGATGATGAGATGTAAGAGGTAAACAAACCCTCTCCTTCAGATGATGATCTAATGATGTTCATTGAAGAGGAAGAATCAAGTGGATCCCATCATTCAACAACAAAGCCTAAAGAGAAAAAGAAGAAGAAGAAGCACACTGTCACACGAAAGGAATTCTTAAGCCTTCAGGCTAAAGTATATCAGATTCTGGCTGCGGTCAAGCCAACTCAACCGCAACCAGAAGATATTCTAGGACCGAAGTCTCTGATTGAAAGAATTGAGCGAATGGAAGCTCGAGAGAGATTGGCTGCGAAGCACATCTCCCTAAAGGTAGAAATGGGGATTAGGTCCCTTGACAATAATCGTCAAGCTGACCACAAAGAGTTTATGGCTGCTACTAAACGCCTCATTTATGAGGTAACCACTGTCAAAACAAACCTTCAGGCAACCATTTCTGATTAAGCCTCCAACTCTGCAAAACTGGTAGTTGAAACTCACACAGCTTATGAGTCTGCAATCTCTGTTCTTCATTCCACTATCAACCGCCTGCAATGGTCCTTGAAGGCAAATTTTCATGGTCCTGAAATCCTTCATCTTGTCAAGGAGATCCACAAGCTTCTTTTCAACTCCTCTATCCCCAATAATCAACAACTGGCTGATGCCATGAAATCTCAGTTCCAAGAAATATTCTCCGAGGTTGATGGCCTTCGGTCTTGGCTTGAGGAAGCTGCAGGGGCGCATTCCTCAAGAGGGGGAAGTGAAGAAGAAGAAGAAGTCCATCATTCTCACCACTCCATCTCACAGCATCAAACTCCCCCCATTATCACAGAAAAAATCCCAGCTCCACCTTAGAGTCCCCCGTCATCACTGAAAAAAACCCTACACCGCAGTCCTCACCACAATTATCTCATCATACTCCACCTCATAACACTCCCCCTCAAGAGGACCTCATGTCCTCTCCAAGAACCAATGACTCCTCTGCTACTGCTTAAAAGAAGAATGATTGGAAAGAAGCCAAGCTTGCAGAGCTTATTTGGAACGAATACAGTTTTGACACTACCACTGATGAATCCTTGATAAACTCTTGGGTCAATCCGCACCGCAGGCTGCTTGATGAAGATTACAGACCGCGTCTCACTTTTTCCAAGCCCCCTCTGGATGGTTACTGGGATGTTCCAATCTCCCTAATTGCCAAGTACTTCACTGTATTTGAGCATTTCGACCTCAGCCTTCCGGATGACAAACGAATGCCTATGGAATTTGAAAGGCTCAACCGCTTTCATCCTAAACATGGATCTCCAATGGAGCACATATGGTCCAGTGACAGACCTTCAGCAATCAAAAACTATAAAATCCGGAAGTTCATGAAGTTGGAATTTATCCAGTACACCCTCACCAGAAAGGAACATGACTATGTTCGCTCTAAAGCGGACTTCACTTGCATGAATCTGGAGGAAATCTTTCTCATCGCTAAGGTGTTTCAGAACAAAGCTGAGAAGCACCCGAAGATGTTGATTGCACTAGAAAGGGCCAACAACATCTTAAAATAAACGGTCTGTGATTTTGCAAAAATAGACGTGGACATCCATCCCCTCATTGCCAAGACGATTGATCTGCCACCGCTTGACCCCACACCCATGCCCACCGAAGGTTTTGAAGAAAGATCTTTAGGTGCAACCAACTTTCCTGATCTTGTCATTATTTTCAAAAGGAAGACCGGCAACGTCAAATACTTGATTCCTAGAAATGCCATGCATCGACTCACCAGAAAGCAAATTGACATCTGTCGGATCGCGGTTGAGAAGTCCATGTTCACTACAGCAGAGGTCAAGTTTGAAATTTTGAGAAGTAATACCTGGTTGGAGAATGTTAGGAAGTTTTGGTGGATTTTGATCAAGTATCTTCAACTTGATAGATGATCAGAAGTTAAAGAGGTCACTTAGGGGAAACTGTTAAAACATAGAAAGTGACCCTCTTGAACTTTTGCTACCGCAGTCATCAGAGCACCCACAGTCAACTCTTCCTTTCGCCATTGCATCTGAAGTCTGCTGAATCCGCAGTCACTTTCTTACTTAGTGTATTGTGTCTTACTATCAATCTTTCTATTGTCCAATATGCCTTACATGACTACTCTTAGAGAGTGTTTATGTTGTATTTCATGAGTCTCTATAAATAGAGCTCATCTTCTTTGTAATCAACACACATCTGAACTTTCAAATACACTTTGCTGAAATTATCTTCTCTATCTCTCTCACTTACTTTTCCTACTATCTTATATCTGATTATTACCTCTCTTCAGAGCAAGTCATTGTGAATTAATCACTAAGTTTGATCTCACTAACTAACTTGGTTTGAACGTGTAGCATCCGGATTCCCAGGTATATTATTTATTCATTTAATTTTTGGAGTTTGTGGAGGAACTCGGAGAGTTGGTGCCAAGACTCGCCGATTAGGGACGCGGATGTTCATTCTAGTTCACGTCCGGACTCAGCGAGTCCATGCGTGGACTCGACGAGTCCACGCTGTTTAGAGAAGCCCAAATTTCCAGGGCTTGGGACCTATTTAAAGGCCCTTATGGCCGTCTATTGCGGCTACTACACCCCAGAGAGAGTCTCGGATCATTTGAGAGGCAAGGAGTAACCATTGTTGATCTTTGTGGTGTTATTTAGCAAGAAGAAGGAGGCTCTAGCCAAGGGGAAGCAAAGGAGGTTGCTATTCTGAGGACTAAAAGCTAAGATCATTTAATTTGAGGTATTATTTCGACCCTTCTTCTGTTTTGGGAAGGATATGTGGTTTTAGGGTTTCTTGTGCCCTTGTCTAAGTTGATTTGAGGTCCAAATAGTCCCTTCTGGAGATGAGACTTTAGATCTTGACCCATAGAGGTCCAGAGAGCCTTATTCTTCAAGCTTTATGAAGAACAATGGAGGTCATGACCTTGGAACAAAGTATTTGGGACTAAATCACCATTTGATGCCTATTGGTTGATTTATAAGCATCAAGATTCAGACTTTACATGTCATTTATGCTGGGGAAGGCCAGATCTATGGATTAGGGGCACAGATCTGACCTCCGGAGGTCAATAGAGTTTGTAAATGGCATGAACTCACCGAGTTGTTCTTGAGACTCGACGAGTAGGGTTAAGGTTCCATGCAGATCACCTAGTGAGTAGACTTGCCGAGTTGGGGGATAACTCAGTGAGTCAGAAGGGGATTAAAAGACTGGAGTTCAAGGCGGTACTCGCCGAGTTGTTCTTGAGACTCGGCGAGTTGAGTCGGGGTAGCCCCGCAATTCATGCCAGGTGTGACTCATCGAGCATAGGGAAGGACTCGACGTACCAAGCGAGACAGAGAGTTAATGGACATGTGTACTTGCCGAGTCACCGGAGTGCACTCGGCAAGTTGGGTCAAAGTTGACTGTTGACTTTTGTTGACTTTTAGGGTTTGGTCAACAATGGGGTCCTTGAGTCAAGAGGGGGGTAAAATAGTCTTTTACCCTTCTGTGACAACCCAAAATTCCCATTCTGTACAAACAATATCACTTCAATAGAAGTTATAACAGTCATAGTCAATTTTCAGACTTTTCGTATAAGTTGGAGTAATCCAGGGTTTACACTTCAGTAAATATCAGGAGAGTGGATGCACTATGGTTTTGTGCAAACTGTTATTCCAACACTCTGTTATATTAGAAATCATTTCAGGAATAAAAATATTTTCTGTCAAAAATATCTCAAGACTATAAATAGATTTCTGAACCAAATTCATTCATTATTCACATTTCCAACTAGAGAAAAGCCATTTTCTCTCTCACGGATCTTCGGGTTTTCATCCCAAATCGTGAGTACACTTCTCTAGTTGTTTCATAATGCTTATTATATGATTAATAACATAGATTACATGTCCAATATGTGAGATTCGGGAGTTTACCGCGCAAGAATGTTCTTGGGGAGTAAACTCCAAAAAGAGGCATAAATGCTTCCTAGTCCCATTTCCTTGTTAAGTAACTAGCTTAGGATTGTATATAAGTTTATTTGAGGCTAGAAAACAATCAAAAACACCAACATTTGGGTGTTCATGGCCCAAGAACTTCTTTGACCGTGAACTCCAAATTCAAGGGCCAAAATGTGCCCTAACCACCCCTAAAGCTTTAGACATTAACCCCCATTTATTCCTAGCTAAATTGTGGACTTTAAAACATCAAAAGAACCCCCTTAAAGTGAGTTTACGGCCAAGGTAATACTCATAGTCCGTAAACACCAAACAAGGGCACCAAAGTGTGCCTAGGGTCCTTATTAGCCTTAAACAAATACCTAGAAATTATTCTACTTGTGGGTGGGACTTGAAAGAATAAAAATACCCATCCCATGAGAGTTTATGGCCGCAAACTCTAAGGGAATTGGCCTTTGGGCCGTAAACTCCTCAAGGGAGTGTTTCTATGCCCTAAACTACCCAAAGAACTAAGCCACCAAGTAGAACTTATTCTAGAAATCAAATAGCACTTCAAAACACCATGTACCACCAAGTTGAGAGTTCACGGCCGTAAACTCAAGGGTTTACGATCGTAAACTCCTTGTGTGGAGTTTATTGAATGTTAAAAAAATAATTAAGGCCTTTTGGAACATTAAACCCCTTTAGCCTTGTCCCATAACAACCTAGAAGCAACCCTTAGGACTTATAACACTTATACAAAGTGTTTACATGTTCTAGAGTGTCCCAACAAATTTTATTAGTTATTATTTGGCTAATTAGTTATATATGTGCTCATTATATGATAACTAGCCTCGTGCGTGTGAACAAGTCTCCGTTTGCCACCTAGTACAGTATCTGACACTTCAATCCAATCCACTCACCACAAGTGAGTTCATACCCCTTTAATTAACCTTTGAAATACTTTTAAATGTTTTAAATGATTTTAGGGGGGGGGGGGGGATACAAGTTAAATACTTATAGTTATTACATCAATTACATGTGATTAATAACTATAATACCAATGATTTTATCACTGTTCAAACTGTTTATCAAACTGCTTTATTCCAAAATGTTTTACAAACTCCTTTCCTACCAAATACCTTTATTTAAACTTCATTATATTTCTATAAATTGCATGCCCATATATGTATAGATATATAAGAAATGTTTAAAAGGCTTAGGAAGGCCGTCCGCCCTATTTCCTTCTCCTCGATTTGGATGTGGTCTGGTGGGATGTCGGTTAGCTGTCCGAGGGTTGTTTCAATATTAATTATATATCATATGTACATATATAGACATAAAAGTACTCCTTTATTCATGCGTATCAGTACATCATTAGTAAGTTACCATCGGGGTAACACAGAATCTCAGTTATACTATTGCTAGATCAATGAGTCAGTTCATTCATTAGTCAATACTTAGTACTATGAGATCATATACATTACATTACTATGAAAACATATACATTACTATAAGAACATATACAACTATACTAGAGAAGAACATATACAACTATACTAGAGAAGAACATATACAACTATACTAGAGAAGAACATATACAACTATACTAGGAAGAGAACATATACAACGATACTAGAACAAGTAACATTACATTGCATATACATGAATACGTTAACAATTGTGATCCACTGTATCGGAGCATGCCTTAAATGTCATGGCCCGAGTTGTAGTCAGAATTCTCTTGGAGGGAGAGCGTGAGTTTATGTATAGATCTATACTGGATTGACTATCCTACACCTTGCTGCTAGCTACAGCCGGACCTGCAGCTCTGCGGGTGCCAAACGTCATTCCGTTTTACGACCATTCATTTGTCGTTGTTTATCCAGCCGATAGTATGGTACAATTAATCACATGATACCTTAATATAACTCCGGTTTAAGGTAGTTAGTACAGCAGTAGTTCCTATAATACAACTATATTTTGTGATTATGTCACTTAAACATAAATGTACAAACTATATTTTGTTAATGATAGTTACACTTGGGAAATTACATACTTTTACAACAAACGAACACACAAAACAGTTAAGCCTTAGTAAAAGGCTACTTTAGTAGAAAATATAGGTTTTTCTGAGAGATTCAAACTTTTACAAACACTTACAAACATTTACATACATTTTAAAAACTTACACTTGAGACATGTTCAAACGTTTTGATAACAAACACCGACACTAAAATACTTATGAACTCACCAGCTTAAAGTTGATAAACTCTTTCAAAATAACTTGTATTCCCAGGTCATCAGTAGACAGGTACCGAGGCCAGCTTTTGAGAAGATGGAGCGCATCCAAGACTCATCTTATTATTTTGATTTACATTATATTTTTGGTGTCTATAACTGTACAGAACACGCTTGTATTAAAATTATATATTTAATGCAATGGATGATGTTGTTTGTTTGTTTACTTTTACTGTGTTGTGATACTTTACATGACGTCCTCCGCCCCAGAATGTTTCCGCCGTTCTTGGTTTTGGGGTGTGACAGATTGGTATCAGAGCATTGTTTATAGTGAAACAAGTATATCAACCCATAAAAGATATACTAAACTATAAACCCATTAGGGATTAAAGCACTTTGACCAAGAGTCTATACTTTAAATATTAAAATATTTAATTAAGTATACTACTCTGCATTCAAACTAAAATCAGTGTCACAATGACAAGAACAAAAGTTTTACGATTGTTAAATATCACAAGTGAGCTCGAGGATGTATGGTCAGTCCTGGGAATGGCATAGCCTGATCAACTATGCTGGTCCAAGGAGTGATTAGCATATGCCCTAGAATGGTTCTGATATGTTAACAAGTCTAAAAACTTACCAACAATACCACAAGAAGAATCAGTAGAACCTAAACTTAAAATACTATAGGTGTATTTTGTACTACCAGCTACATATATACTATATTCTTATACCTCTCTTCTCGCGTAGATTGAAATGGCTGGATTCCATCACTGCGACCCATACTTTCCAAATGAAGGCAATGCCGGGTGGATTGAAGAAGAGTCCGAAGATGAGCATCCAATCCCTTTGGATGATCACCTCGCAGAAGGCTTTTCTGATGGATCCGACCCCGAACCTGAAGTCAACAACCTACCGCTAGTAGGTCAAGCCCCGAACAATAACCCCCAAGCAGCTTTTCCAGGTCCTACACCCTTGTGGGCAACCAACTTGAATCGTTGGAGTGACGAACAGGGTCAACCCTTACCTTACTTTGGGGACCGAACCTTTTACCACGTTAGCGATGGTGGCTCTGCGGATCGAGCTCTGCCCATCATTATGATAAGATAGTAAATAAACTTGAAGATCGATTAGATCTTTGTAACAGGTAGTGCGAAGAACATAAAACAATAAACAAGACAAGATTGAATCACAATGTGTCGAATGATTAATTCAAACAATCCTCAGCAGAGCTCGACTAAGAACTTCCGCTGTAGATGATTTAGGGTTACAAGAACGATAATAAAACTTCTTAGATCAATCTATTCTTTCTTTTTTATCGTTAACCTAAGATGCATGCAAGCACCTATATTTATAATAAACCCTACTATACTCACGGATGGACAGGCCCATACCGGAGATACAAAAACGGACTAACAAACGAGCCCAATAGACGCAACACTTAATACAAAACACGACCCAGCAATCTCCCCCTTTGCGTCAAATTGGAGCGAGACTATTTCTTCTTCTTGCTTGGGCCAGCAGCGGGAGCCTTCTTTACAGTATCAAACAGACGTGTGATAAGAGTGGGAATAGTGTGTCTGAACCGAATGTACTATTGTATCATGTCATCGAAGTACTTGACATCATTCGCTGATTTTTGCTTGCATCTGTGGATGATCCCCAAAACATGCTCTAAGCAGGCAGTGGTGTAAAGGTGTTTGTTAGCCAAGGTGAAAAGACATTTATGTCCTTCGTTCCTGGTGAACATGATTGAATTCCTTCTTGAGTCAATTCTACCCATCTGCATTTGGTTCAGATCACTGGCAGAGCCAACGGGAGATATTTTTGGTTTCTTCTTAAATATGCTTGCAATCTCCTGATCCATCAGCGCAACTTCCATGATGTAGCACACCAGCATCCTCTTGAGATGGTCGATGATCGGACCATATTCAGCTTCGTTGGTGAGAAGGATGTTGTGCAAGATAATCCAATCATGGGGATTAAGGTTTGGAAGATCTGCAAGGGAAATGGCATGTTCAGTTTTGGCAGATCCCCGAAGTACCTTGAACCGAATGTTAATGAAGTTCCCTTCAGTATACGGCTTCAAGACCCGAACGTTGATAATCTTCTGAGCGCTCCAAGTCTGATATTGAAGTTGAGCAGCCTTCAGATAGAAATCGATTAAGGCATGAAAGATGAACGCCTTTCGGGTCAGTGGCATGTCAAACTGAGAGTCGACAGTATTGGAACAATCAAAAGAGATTATAGGCTCCAGCCACAAGATACTCGGTGTTTCAATGGCTTCTTTAATCATCCTCTCGAGAGTCCAGGCAGGAAAAAGTGTTTTCCTACTCTCAAGAAGGTCGTGGGCTTCCTTCTGTTTTCGTTCAGCTTCTTCAGCCTCTTTTGCCACACGAGCACTGACATCAGCCTCATTGTGTCGACTTCTACGCTTCAAAAAGTCGACAATTGTTTCTTTGTCTTCTTCCTCTTCTTCCTCAGCCATATTTTTGCCTTTGTCTTTCACACCCGAACCGGAGGCTTGTCCTACTGGAGGAGGGTCGGTAGTGTGAGTTGCCTTTGAGGAATGAGGTGGTTGGGATACAGATTCCTTCTCTCTCCCCTTGTTTCGGAATGGACACGAAATCAAGTAGCCCTTCGATTTTGCTTAGCAGGGCAAGGGCGGGAGTGAGCTTCTCTGCAAGGGTACGTCTCACAGAATAGTTAAGGATAGGATCATGTGCTTCGAGGATGTTTGAGATGGCAGAGTGGACATCCGAAACACACGTCTTCATCACCTCCCTTTCGGACCGAAGAGAGTCAATCTCCTGTTGAGAGTGGGAGAGTTGAACACTCTTGACCTTCAGAGCAGTGGTCTTCATGGCTAGAACATCCATCAAAGAATTCTCAGCAGCTAAATCTTGTTGGAGCTTCGAGAGACGCTCGTCAATGGTTGTGCGAAAGGCTGAGTTATCGTCTGAAAGCAGTTGACGAAAAGAAGCGAATGACTTCAACTCAGTAGAAACTGAAGTTACTAGCTGTTGAACAACTGGTTCCAACGTAGTCTTTGCAGCATTTGCACTCTCCTGTAAAGACTTTAACAGGGAAGAGGCATCAGAAAATAGTTTATCGACTTTTTCGGTCGCAGCCTGACAGGCTTTTGTTGAGGCGTCGATAGCGGAGTTTGCAGAAGCAATGGAATCTTGCTGAGCCTTAGAGAAAGCGTCAACAATCTTCTGAACTGCATCTTTAGAAAGGGATGACTGAGTAGTGGAAGAGGAGGTGATGAGTAAATCAACTTTGTCATGGAGCTCCTTGAGATGTCGTTTTGTGACAGGAGCGTCGTCATCGTCATCACTCTGTATTTGAAACGGACTATAGTAGACCGAGTCAAACGTCATATCTTCCCAGCCAAGGAATGGTTCTTCACCCTCTGAAACATAACCAGGAGAAGGTGGTGGTGGTGAGGCTGGTGGTGTAGTAGTATGGGTATGTTCAGGTTGGGTTGTTTCGGGTATAGGTGTAGGTTCAGATGCTTTTGTGGTTTCGGGTGCTGGGGTGGTTTCGGATGCGTCAGTATGAACCCCCGTATCAGATACGTTGGCTCGAACATCTGCAGTGGATGTTGTGGTTGCTTCGGTGAATATTGGTGTTGGTATTGGGATGGAAGTGGGTGGTATTGAAGTAGTGGAAGTTATGGGGGGGAATAGAAATAGGAATGGTTTTAGGTGGAGAGTTAATGGGAGAAGTAGAGGCATGAACTTCTTGGGTAGGAGATCTGGGTGGAGTGTTGCCTCGTGGAGAATCGTCAGAATCCGAACTCTCACCCTCGGACTCGCTTGAGGAGGAAGCGATGATCAGCTTTCGCTTCGGCTGAGTTTTTCTCCTCTTCTGCTGTGGAGACAAAGCAGACTTGGTTGGTTTCCTCTTCATTGGAGACGGGCCTTTAGCTCCTTTTGCCACTTGTTTCCCCTTATCAGCCTTTTTGCCTCTTGGAGCAGGCTTGTCGGCGTCATGAATAGACTTCAACATCTCCAGAGTAAGATCCCTCGGACCAGAACGCTTGAATCCTTTGTACATCTGGATAATCCGGCTATCAGCAGGAACATCGCCACACATAGTTTCCGGAATTGAACCATTGAATGGAAACTTTGAAGCGTCCGATACAATGATCTTCGTGGTATGAAAGGTACCATTCGAAGACATTGGAGCACCAACAACAATGGGAACGTGGTACTTGTCCATCACCCATTTCGTGATCAGAGTCCAGAAACTAGCGTATGAAATTTCAGAATGTCTGGATGTAGAGGAGAGACTCTGGATGAGTTGTTGCCATAGAACAGACCCATAGTCCATGTTGATGCCATTGTAGACGCCATACATTATGGACAAAAACAACCGACTGGCACCGTCAGATCCAGCACTTCTTTCAGATAACCCTTTGAATAAAACAGTGAACATCCTGTTCCACTGTGGCGGTAGGCACGACTTCTTGAACTTTGTGACCGTAGTAAGCACCTCCGTATAACCCATGTTGTAAAACATGTTGAACAAATGCCCCATTGGAATCGTTTCAGGGTTAACCCTCGAGGAATCAGGTTCAAACCCTAACAACGATCAAAATCTTTGCTTTGAAATATCAAAGAAGACTTCAAACACTCGATAATGGGGAACATGAGGCCTTGTGCTGAAAAATATCGAAGAAGATTCTGTCAACGACCTTGTCGTAGTGAGCAGTCGCAAAGATCTGCGACAAGAACTCCATCTGAACGGATTCAGCTCTTGTAAGTGCAGGAGCAATCAGCAAAAACTTCAAACACTCGATAATGGGGAACATGAAGGCATCGTAAACATGAGGGGATAAATCGATGATTAGGCTTTGTTGTGGGCGAATGGGCAGTTTGTCGGATGTTGCGTGAACAGAAGATGAATCTGCCATTGCTTGAAGAAAGTGGAGAAGATGATGAACAGTGAAGGTTCAGGGATTTCTTGCGCTCTGGGAATTTTAATTGCAGTAAAGAGGTAAACGGTGGAGGATGTTGCCTTTTATACTGTGGGGTAAGGAGAGAGACAGATCTTCCCAAATCTTCTATCAAAAAACGAAGGGTTTTCCCGGAGTTGACTGATGCGTGACAGTTGGGGTTGCCGATGATCACGCATGAGAGAGAGTGTCAGATCCCAAATAACACGCCTTCCCATCAGGCGCCATTCGGAGATGAGACGGTTCAGATTCACACGCGCGCTTCTTGCGTTGTTTGGAGATTAAACGATTCCGATTCGCACGCTTTCCCTTTTAGCGTCGTTTGAAATCAAATCGATTAGACTCCCGCCTGAGTCAGCATGTCTTCATCTTATCCCTTTAAATTGTAACGGCATCTTTTGAAAAATACCGCCACGTGAATTAAAATCAACCACAGCCTTTAATCGACTGCCAATCCAAGAAAAATGCCTTGTAATTAATAGAACCTGAATTTTGGAAAATCAAAGATTTTCGTGCTTAGGGTGTAAAAGAAAAGAAATAAAGCAAAATTTTTGGGAAAATATGTGATGTCAATTAAGACACGAAACAAATGATCTCGGGCACGAATCTCTTCCTTCAAAGTCAAGAGAGACCTTAAAGTGTTTGTGTGGTTTCCCGTTGAATAACGATCAAACACTTATTAAGAAGTGTTGAAAGGCTTCTTTTAACTAGGCTTATTAAGGTGGCTATCGCTTCGATTCAAAATTCCTAGTCTTGATATAAGACAGAAATCAAACGAAGTACTTGTGAGACCGGTGTAGTCTATTGAACAAGTAGGTTGGAGATAATTTAATTTGGCTAGGACATTTTAAAAAAAATCTCAACAAAAATTTAAAACTGGATCCCAAGGGAATTCAGTAGTGAAAACCAGAGCAAATTAATTGTTCACTGTCAATTCGTATTGGGTATTGAATTTTGGGTTTCACTTAGATCGTAGTGACACGAAACTGAGATCATAAACAAATAAATTGTGTAACCATAAACCTCAGTGGTAATTTCTGAGAGTCTCAAGGGTTACTTTTGTGAAACGAAAGTGATGGAGAAATGCAATTTAGATGGTGTAAGAAAACAAAGTACCTCTGCTGTGAAAAACTGGACCAAGCAGAAAACTCTTATCTCATTTGAGAAGAGAGTTAGGTAGCTCATCATTAGAATAAATAAGGAAGCCTAATTGGGAAGACAAGGTTTGTTTATACCAAGTCAGTAAGGCCTATTATTCAGAATCAGGTGAGGCTTTGGACACATACAGCAGCATGCTTCTAGGGACACTTAGCTAATTCAATAATTTCCCCATAAACGAACACACACATAAAATTAAAGCCAAAAAGAAAATAAAGAACAACATATTTTTGGAGTTTTTGAATTTATAAAAAAAATATTTTTGGAGTTTTTATGAATAAATAAAAGATGAAATAAAAAAAAACAAAAGAAAAAAAATTACAGAGAAAAAAAATTTGGAACCGAACCCGAGCGTTCGGTTTATTTCGGTTGTGAAAAACTTTGGAACCGAACCCGAGCGTTCGGTCTATTTCGGGTAAGAAAATTTTTGGAACCGAACCCGAACGTTCGGTCTATTTCGGTTAACAATGAAAATAGATGTTCAAAAAGAGAATAATTTTGACAATAAGAGACATGCATTTGGAACGATTATACAAAAGATTTACAACCAAGAAAACTACCTTTGATTGATGAGCGAAAAGCAGATTATTCAACCGAACCCGAGCGTTCGGTTCATTTCGGTACATTAGTGCAAGACCCGAACCCGAACGTTCGGTCTATTTCGCTTTTTTATGTTTGAGAATGAGTGGTAATTTTTGGTACTGACTCCGATTTCATCATACCTAGCCCTTGTAGAATTTTGTTGAACGATGCTTCAGGAAGAGCTTTGGTGAAGATGTCAGCCAGTTGATCAGTGGTTCGAACAAAATGAATTTCGACGTTCCCATCTTCCACATGATCTTTAATGAAGTGATACCTCAGTGCGATGTGCTTAGTCTTCGAGTGTTGCACTGGGTTATGAAAGATCCTAATTGCACTTTCTAAGTCGCAATATAGTGGGATCTTTTTCATATTGAGTCCATAATCCCGGAGTTGACTTTGGCTCCAAATCACTTGAGAGGTACAGGAGGCAGCTGCGATATATTCTGCTTCAGCGGTAGACAGTGATACACATGTCTGTTTCTTTGATTGCCAACTAACCAACTTCCCGTCTAGGAATTGGCAGCCTCCCGTGGTGCTTTTCCTGTCTAGTCCACAACCTCCAAGGTCTGCATTTGAGTAGGCTTGAACGAAGAAGCCTGAGTTGGATGGATACCATAGGCCTAAAGAGATAGTTCGCTTGAGATAACGGAGTATGTTCTTCACTGCAAGCATATGAGGTTCACGTGGATTCGCCTGAAATCTAGCACAGTAGCATACAGAGAACATTATATCAGGCCTGCTAGCAGTAAGATACATCAGAGAGCCGATTATCTAGCGATATAGCGTAATATCAACTGCTGGCTTATCCAAGAATGGAGTGAGCTTGGTGCCGAATGCCATTGGAACTTTAACCTTCGAATCTCCCATCATACCAAATTTTGCAAGGAGACTCTTCGTGTAAGCTTCCTGATTAATAAAGATGCCTTCGGGTCCCGGTCTAATGTTTAAACCAAGGAAAAAGTTAATTGGACCCATTGAGCTCATTTCAAATTTAGTCTCCATCAGCTTTCTGAATTCAGCTGTTAAGCCAGGATTCGTTGAGCCGAACACGATATCATCGACATAAATTTGAACAATCATAAGGTGGTTACCTTCCTTATTACGAAAGAAGGTTGGGTCAACCGAACCTTGTTTGAATTTTGACATCTTTAAAAATTTGGTTAGCGTTTCATACCAGGCCCTCAGAGCTTGTTTCATACCATATACGGCTTTGTCCAAAATGTAACAATGATTGGGGTACCTTTCATTTATGAATCCAGGAGGTTGCTCCACGTACACGGTTTCTTCAAGTTCTCCATTTAGAAATGCACACTTGACATCCATTTGGTAGACTTCAAAGTTTTTGTGTGCAGCATAGGCAAGAAATATTCTAACAGATTCCAGCCTAGCTACAGGAGCAAAAGTTTCTTCATAGTCAATTCCTTCCTCCTGACAATATCCTTTCACTACCAGACGGGCTTTGTTTCGTATCACGTTGCCTTCCTTGTCCATCTTATTTCTGAAGACCCATTTGAGACCAACAACTGAGGCATCTGGAGGAGTTGGAATGAGACGCCAAACTTTATTCCTTTCGAATTCATTCAGTTCATCTTGCATAGCTTGAACCCAATCGTAGTGATCAAGAGCAGTGTTAATTGTCTTTGGTTCAACTTTTGAGACGAAGGAGTTAAACATACAAAATTCTACTTTCGAAAATAAGGAAGTTTGTTTTGCCTTTAGTTGTGATCGGGTCAGGACCTTTTCAGAGACATTACCGACAACCTGAGAAACAAGATGATCTCTGGTCCATTTGACAAGAGGAGGGTAATTTGGATCATAAGATGGATCCAATTCAGCGTTTACCATCTCTTCTAGTTCAGATTGACTATCATAGTCGTAATACATGTCTGCATTCTCCCCCTCGACAGATAAGCTTTCAGGCGTGCCTTGAGTTTCTGGAGCTATAGGAGTTTCGTGCGGTGTTGAGCTTTCGGGTACCACTGGACTTTCGGGTGCAGATGAGCTTTCGGGAGCAGCTGGAGAATAGTTCTCCCCCTCAACATGTGAGCTCGGCTATGATGACGAAGATGTATCCTCCCCCTCGATTGAAGCATTGTATTGTAGAGGTTCATTGGAACAAGATCTTCCTTCATTCATTTGTTTGGCTGCATCTTCGATGAGTTGCTTCAAATGAACTACTTTATTTTCTGCTGCACTGACTTCCGAGAGAGTAGCCTTTTCTGGTTCATCAAATAACTCGACAAACTTCTCAAATAGATTTACGATCGAGGCTGTGACTTGGCCTGTTTGAGGAAAGATTTCTCCAACTGCGTCTTCATTGGCCTTTAGCTTTTTAACATAGCTATCATCAAAAGTCACGTAATAAGTCTCTTCTATTTTTCTTGATCGCTTGTTTAATACCATGTACGCTTTAGAAGTGAGAGAATAGCCTAGAAATATCCCTTCATCGGCTTTGACATCGAACTTGTTACGGTGTTCTTTAGAATTGAAGATGAAGCACCGTGAGCCGAACACGTGGAAAAATTTGACATTTGGCTTCCTGTTGTTGATGATCTGATAAGGAGTGAGAGTGAATCGCTTATTGAGATATGACCTGTTCTGCGTAAAACAAGCTGCAGCAATAGCATCAGCCCAAAAATATAAAGGTAAAGCAGGAAAACTTAGCATGGTTCGGGCCGCCTCACACAAAGATCGGTTTCGTCTTTCGACTATCCCGTTTTGTTGATGCGTGTAGAGAGCTGAGAAGTTGTGACTGGTTCCTTTGTCGGCCAAGAATTCTTCGAATTCTTTATTTTTGAACTCCAGTCCATTGTCGCTCCTGATGTTGCGAATGACTTTCTTCAGCTGTACTTCAACCTGCTTGATAAACACCTTTAGCTTGTGAGTCGCTTCAGATTTATGCTTGAGAAAGAACACCCATGTAAAATGCGAGAAGTCATCAACAATGACAAGAATGTACTTGCTACCGCCGATGCTTTTGATAGATGATGGACCACACAGATCAATGTGAATTAACTCTAGTGGTTCAACAACTTTAGTGTTTATAATAGATGGATGACTTTGACGACTCTGCTTCCCCATTTCACATGCAGCACACAAATGTTCTCTATCGAACTTGAGCAATGGAAGACCTCGAACATAACCTCCAGTGACAAGTTTGTTGATGTCCTTAAAGTTTAGATGAGAGAGCCTTCGATGCCACAGCCAGCTTTCGTCAGATTGTGCTTTGGATAACAGGCAGATAGCTGGATTCCCTTTGATGGGTTTGAGGTTTAGGGGAAACATTTCTCCTTTGCGCTCCGATTTGAGAATGACTCTTTTCGATTTCTTCTCAATTATTTCCGAACCCTCATCATCGAATGAAACCTTGAGACCGGTACCTCCAACAAGCTGAGATACACTGATGAGGTTGTGCTGTAGTCCTTCAATGTATGCAACCTTCCTAATCGTAAAATCACCATTTGTAATCATTCCATAGCCTTTTATGGTGCCGAAGGTGTTGTTCCCGAACTTGACATTTCCACCGTTTGAAAGAGACGGAAATTCCCTCAGCTCTTCCTTCCTTCCTGCCATGTGACGTGAGCAGCCACTGTCAATGTACCATTCTTCGTCAAACTGCTCGTCACTAATAACCTGCAAAAATTAAGCAGATTTAGGAACCCAAAGTTTCTTGGGTCCACATGAGCCTTACATAGGAACATGAATAGTAAGAGAGATTTCAACAAGATATGTTCTTTTTATTAACGTTGTTTCATGTTTCTTTTTAATGGTGAAAACCTTAATTTTATTGGGATTTGTTTCTTTCGGTTTGGATTCTGGTTTAGGTATTTGGACTCTGGGATTATTTTGATTTGTTTCAACTAATGAAAACTTTGATTTTCCTTTCATATCTGTTGATGATTTAGGTTTTTGAGTGCGAACAGAGTTGAATTTAGAAAGAGGTTGAGAGGAATTAGAAGAATTAGAAGAAGAAGAACGAGAGAAGTTAGACTGAGATGATTTCTTGGCTTGAGATTCTAAGTGACCCTTTTGTGTTTGATCATTAGTGGGACCGAACCTAAATCTTTCGTCTCTTTTGCTCTCGGAACCGAACCTCTACTTTCGGTAGATAGTGTTTTCTGAACCGAACCTTTGCTTTCGGTTGTCAAATTTTTCAGAGCCGAACGTATCCTTTCGGTTGTTTTGACTTTCAGAACCGAACCTCTCTCTTCGGTTGTTATTACTCTCTTGTGACCTGACAGTGCTTTTCTCTAACTTTAGATTTCTTTCATGACAAGAGAAATGGGCATTTTGAGATTGCCAGAACTGTTTTCTTTAAGAGAGATTCTTCTTGTATCTCTGATTCCTTTGCTGTTTTTGATTTCTCACCTGCTTCGGCTGACGATGGATATTCTCTTTTTGTTTTTGCTTTCTGTCAACAGGTTCACTTTGAACTGATGACGTGTCGCTTGAAGGAGTGACTTCTTTTGCAGAAACTCCTTTTTCTTCAGGAACACTTTTTGTACCACTCGTACTTGGCACGTCGAAGCTATCAGGCTTGTTCAAAGGTTCTGGCACATATCTGCCTTTGGTTTTCCATGAAGTCCTTTCTGACAGACCAACTGTTTTGTCAGCATTGTCAATAGGAGCAGACCAGAAGAACTCATCACAACCATCAGCATTATCTTCGTTTACAATAGCTGTGAGTTCGGCTGTCTGATGTTCTGTTATGCCTGTGACTTTATACACCTGATTTGGAGTTGTTCTCACTTTTTGGTATACAACAACCTTTTCTTCAAGGATCGGGGACTTTTGTTGGGACAGACGAGCAAACTCCACAGAATTTTCTGAAATAAGATTTTTGTGGTTTTTGGGTTCGCTCTTGACAAACTCTGAACAGTCAACTGTGTCTTCAACAGAAATTTCACTCATATCATCGTCCTCATTGAGCTCAGATGCATTTTCAACATCAATTTTATTTTTTGAGCTCAGGTTGGCATTCAATGAGTCAAACTTTTGTATGGTTTCGGTTCTTAGTTTTAGTTTATCATTTTCATCCAAAAGATTTTTCAGCATGTCTTTATGGTCCTTGGACTTTATGAAAGATTCGATTTTGTCTAGACCATACATATATGTCGGATTAACATCCTCAGACGAAACAACACTTTCACAGTTATATGCCTCAGCGTCAATTTCATCTTCCTTAAACTCAAGGAAGGGCAAAATCATGCGATGAATTTTCTGCCCTATTTCACAGTTTAAATGAAGTTGAGTGATATTAGTGTAAATACGTTTAGCAATTAAACAAAAGACATTTCTCTGTATTAACAGTTTTAAATTGTCTCTTTGTAAATAGATGTTTTCATCCTTGGATTTGATTAACTCCGACTCCTTTAGCTCGATCCACATCCTTCGTTCCTCACTCTTTGAAGATACCCTGCTTATTTGGTCAGTTAGGTTAGAATTGGTGACCCGTGTTTGAGTTAAACTGCTGTCTAGATGAGAGATTCTTGAATTAACATTTTTTAATTCCTTTTCATATGAACTTTGTGGGACTTTGAATGAAACAAAAACTGATTGTACCTTCTTGATTAATTCATCAAGCTCGTTAAACTACACGCTGAGAGGTTTTGCTGTGAAGCACAAGTCCTCTCGCTCCTTTGTGTCTTCATTCCCACCATCTGTGTTGTATCCCCTCATCTGAGACATGTCTAACACCATTAAACACTTTCCACCGCTCCCTTCACCTTTTGCAACATAGGCCTTTCCATGAGATGGATTCCTGACTTCATTGTCCTCAGAATCGGTTGACCAAACCTCCACGCCACCGAACTCATCATCCGCTACCCAACCCTGCGCAATTAAAGCATTCATAGAGGGGTTAGCAGTGGATTTCTTTCTTTTGATCTCTTCCAGCTTTTTCATTAACACAGCTTCTTCATCTTTCTCCTCATCCTTTTCATCTATTTTCTTGAGGACACAATCTTTGGCATAGTGGTTCTTTCCTCCACAATAGTAGCAGTTCACACCCGAATCTCCTTCAGCTTTCGGTTCCTTCTTTGGTTGTTCTGCTTTCGGTTCTTCCCTAACCTTTTCAGAACTATAACTTCCCTGCCAATTTCGGTTTTTATTGGTAGGGAACCTTTTCTTGATGAACGTCTTTGGGTTTGACACCATCATTGCATAGTCTACAGAGGTAAGGTCATAATCCTCCAGGTTGAGGTCTTCATCTTCCATCACAGCTTTGCTTTTGGACAGAAGAGCCAATGATCCCATGCTTGAAACCACATTTTTCTCTTGTAACACAATCTTTTCTTGGGATTTCAAAATCCCTACCAGTTTCGCCAAAGAGTAAGATTTGAATTGCTCATGCGCTTTAACAGTGGACACAACCGCTCTCCACTCAGATCTGAGACCGTTTAAAAACGTAACCTTTTGTTCAATCAACTTCCTTTCAATATCATGTTTAATCATCTTACTAAGAAGATGATTGAAGCGATCGAATGTCTGAGTTACAGTTTCTTCAGGACTCTGCTTGAATTCACCAAATTCAGACAAAAGCAAGGTTTGAATGGAATGCTCGAGATCTTCGTCCGTAGAATATAACTCTCGCAGCCTATCCCGTATTTCTTTGGCAGTGTTGCATGAACTCACCAGCCTAAAGGTGTCAAATTGAAGAGCGAATCTGATTAGTCTCAATGCTTTAATATTGCACTGAAATTTATCTTTTTCGTCTTGGGCAATATCTTTAACGTCTTTCAAAAGATCATTATACTCCTTCTGAGTTTTAATAATTCTTGAAGTTGCTGAATGAGCGAATGGTCCAGATACGATTGCTTCCCAGATGAGATATCCATTGTCCTCAGATCCGATGACATAATCTTCAAAGTGATGTGTCCAGACCTCGTAATCCTGGGTGTAAAGGATGGGAATCTTTGTCGTTGATCCAATGTTGTTTGAGATGTTAATGGGATTAGATTGTGACTCGTCCATGCTTGATCGAAAAACCTGTTTAAAAGATCAGACTTGTAATATATTAAATTAGGGCAACACAAATAAATGGTCAATTATAGGATGACGGCTCAATAAATATCAGTAAATGCAGAATAACCCTAATCGCAACCTTTTTCACAGAAAAGAAGTGTATGAATTACACAGCCTCCTGCTCTGATACCAATTGATAAGATAATAAATAAACTTAAAGATCAATTAGATCTTTGTAACAGGTAGTGCGAAGAACAGAAAACAATAAACAAGACAAGATTGAATCACAATGTGTTGAATGATTAATTCAACCAATCCTCAGCAGAGCTCGACTAAGAACTTCCGCTGTAGAGGATTTAGGGTTACAAGAACGATAATAAAACTTCTTTGATCAATCTATTCTTTCTTTTTTATCGTTAACCTAAGATGCATGCAAGCACCTATATTTATAATAAACCCTACTATACTCACGGATGGACAGGCCCATACCGGAGATACAAAAACGGACTAACAAACGAGCCCAATAGACGCAACACTTAATACAAAACACGACCCAACACATTATCTGCAGAATAGCTCGTAATGTTGAGCAAGGTCGAGCAGCCATCGACCGGGTCATGGAGATTGATGCCAACTCTGGTGTCAACACAGTCCGCATCTGCCGTCTGGAAGAAGACATGGATCGGACCCGGAGAACCAATGAAACCCTGCAGCAACAGCTAGTTGCCTCCCGACCTGAAGTCTTCGAACATCGAGCCCGTTAGAGGGCTTAGGAGCGACACCTTCAGGAGGTGTTTCGTCAAGTAGCAGACCTCAGGGTTCGCCCGAGGATTTCCCATCGCCGTTAGAAGATGTCTAGTACATCTCTGTCTTTTGGTTAAGGAATAGCCTTTAACATCTGTGCTCTAAGTAGCACTTATCTGTAAAATATTCCTAACTTTAAGTACTCTAATTAGGAATCCAAGAACTATCAAACTTGTCCTTATGGTATGTTGTAAGACCTACTGCTAGGTCGATTTTTCTGTGAACTTGTTACATCGGTAATACCAGTAATATTTACGTCTATCTAATCTGTGGGAAAAATCTGTACACTTGTGTTTTCCTACTAATATTCTTTGTTGTGATCTCAAACACTCATTCAATGGTTGGGCAATGGTTAGTTAGTCCATGTGTCACTCTCACCCTACTTACAAATTGATTCTTACCACTTTGCTTATCTTTATAAACTTATAGTTGAAAGATGCTTCCACGAAGCTCAATAAGGCAAAACCCTGCACCACCTCCACCTCCTCCTCCGGTCATCGATACTGCAGCCCTGAATGCTTCCGTAGCCGCAGCAGTGGCAACTGCCATGGCTCAGTATCACACTTCCGATGCCAACAGAGGTGGAACCCCTGTTGAATCAACTCCGGTTGAAACCCCTATGCGCTCGAGAGAGTGCTCCTATAAGGATTTCACCAACTGTAAACTGAAGTCCTTTCATGGGATCGGCGGAGTCTATGCCCTCTCGCAATGGTTCGAGAAGACTGAATCAGTCTTCGAAATCTGTTCATGCCCAGCTGCGAGCAAAGTCAAATATGTCGCATGCTCCTTAGAAGGAAAGGCTCTGACGTGGTGGAACGGCCACGTTAAAGCCCTAACCCTCGTTGTAGCCAATGACATGGGCTGGGAAACGATGAAAGACCTCATGATTGAGGAATACTGCCCGAGGGGCGAAATCCAGAAATTGGAGCAGGGGCTTTCGAGCCTGACGATGAAAGGCACCAACGTGGTCGCTTATACCGCCAGATTCAGCGAACTGTTGGCCCTCTGCCCCAATATGGTTCCTACTGAAGGGAAAAAGATCGAAAGGTACATATGGGGGCTGGTGCCTCCGTATCAGGGGAATGTCCTATCATCAAACCCCGCTACCTTCGACAGTGCCAAGCGACTGGCACAGCGACTCATTGACCATGGAGTCAAAACCCCTGCAACAACAACCACCCTAGCCATCCCAGAACCCTCCAAACCCGCTGACACTAAGCTGAAGTTCTGGGAAGACAAGAAGAAACAGCGAGCTGCTAAAAAGCAGCAGGTGGTGGCTGTGCATGCTGCGATAACCCCTGCTGCTGATACTGCTCCGGTGAGGCAGTATGCTAGAAGTTTGCCTAAGTGCAACAAATGCAACTACCACCACAACGGCCCCTACCGTGAAATGCAGTGCTCTACCTGTAACAGAAAAGGACACACCGTCCGTTTCTGTAAATCCCCGGCGAGGCCGATCACCCAGGTCCCCGGCTCTGGCGCGAGCCCGACCTGCTATGGATGTGGAGAAGCAGGCCACTACAAGAGGGACTATCCCAAAGAGAAGAATGCTGGCGGAGCAGGGAGGGTACTAGCAATAGGCCATGGGGAAGCAGTTGCTGACCCGACAGTGGTGACTGGTACGTTCCTCCTCAATAACTCCTATGCATGCATTCTGTTTGATAGTGGAGCGAAGCGAAGCTTCGTAAATCATAAATTTGCTCGCATACTTAAACAACCACCACACGCACTCAAAGAACAATTCACAGTAGAAATGGCTAATGGAAAAACAGAAAGTACGAATAGCATATACTTAGGTTGTACCCCAACTCTAGATAACCATTCATTCCCAATCGACCTTATGCTGGTCTCAATTAAAAGCTTCGACGTTATCATCGGCATGGATTGGTTAAGTCTTCATCGCGCCGACATCATGTGCTTTGAGAAATCAGTATGTTTAAACCTCCCGTCTAACGAAACTCGTATCGTCTACGGCGACAAACCCGGTGCGAGTCTTCGTATTATCTCAAGTATTCAAGCACAAAAGTATCTGCGTAAAGAATATCATGCATTCCTTGCTCACGTCGTCGATACGAGCCTAGAGACGAAGGAACTAAAGAGCATTCCAGTAGTGAGCGAATTTCCCGACATCTTCCCAGAAGAGCTACCAGGATTTCCTCCGCAACGACAGGTCGAGTTCAGAATCGACTTAGTCCTAGGAGCTACCCCAGTAGCCAAGTCGCCCTACCGATTAGCACCAGCAGAGATGCAGGAACTATCTGGTCAACTTAACGAACTGCTCAACAAGGACTTTATAAGACCAAGTTTCTCACCTTGGGGAGCACCGGTCTTGTTCGATAAGAAGAATGACGGATCATTCCGTATGTGTATCGACTATAGAGAACTCAACACACTGACGGTCAAAAACCGTTACCCTCTGCCACACATAGACGATCTATTTGACCAACTGCAAGGGGCGAACTACTTCTCCAAAATTGATCTAAGATCCAGATATCACCAGTTACGAGTGCTAGAGGAGGATGTCCCGAAGACAACCTTCCGAACTCGTTACGGACACTACGAGTTCATGGTGATGCCATTTGGATTGACCTATGCGCCCGCAGTCTTCACGGATCCGATGAATAGAGTATACCGACCTTACTTAGATCAGTTCGTTATCGTTTTCATAGACGACATCCTGATCTACTCCTGAAGTAAGGAAGAGCATGGCGATCACCTGCGACAAGTTCTAGGAACTTTACGAACGGAAAAACTCTATGCGAAGTTCTCAAAATGTGAATTTTGGATCCGAAGAGTCGAATTCTTAGGGCACGTGGTAAGCGAAGAGGGAATCCACGTGGACCCATCCAAAATTAAAGCCATTGAGAACTGGTCAGCACCGAAGACGCCCACAGAAATTCGTCAATTTCTAGACCTCGCTGGCTACTACCGCAGATTCATACAGAACTTCTCCCAAATAGCGAAACCTCTGACAACCCTAACCCAGAAAGGCGTGGCCTTTGACTGGGAAGAGAAACAGGATAGAGCGTTGCAAATGCTCAAGCGAGCCTTATGCACCACACCAATACTATCCCTCCCCGGAGGAATAGAAGACTTCGTAGTCTATTGCGATGCATCGAATCAAGAGCTCGGATGTGTTCTGATGCAACGAGGTAAGGTCATCGCCTACGCCTCGAGAAAGCTGAAAACGCATGAGGTTAACTACACGACCAACAATCTTGAACTAGGAGCAGTTGTGTTTGCCCTAAAGATCTGGAGACATTACTTGTACGGAACGAAAAGCACTATCTTTACCGACCATAAGAGTTTACAACACATATTCGACCAGAAAGAGCTCAACATGAGACAAAGATGGTGGGTCGAGCTAATTAGTGACTACGAATGCGATATTCGTTATCATCCGGGTAAAGCCAACGTAGTAGCAGACGCCCTAAGTCGGAAGGAATATTCTGGTCGCAGGGTCAAGTCATTGTCAATAACCATCCATTCACACTTGTCTAAGCAAATTCAGGCGGCCCAACTTGAAGCCATGAAACCAGAAAATGTGACGAGTAAATCCCTTAGAGGAATGGATAGAAACCTAGAAGTCAAGGGTGGAGGAGCCTTATATTTCATGAACCGGATCTGGACACCGAAACGCGGTGGTTTCCAAGACTTGGTCATGACCGAGGCGCACAACACTCGGTATTCCGTCCACCCAGGTTCAGATAAGATGTATCTGGATCTTAAAAAGCTATACTGGTGGCCTAATATGAAAGCAGAGATTGCTACCTTCGTAAGTAAATTCTTTACTTGCGTAAAGGTCAAGGTCAAATACCAGAAGCCCTTCGGTCTACTACAACAACCAGAGATCCCAGAATGGAAGTGGGAGCGGATCACTATGGATTTCATAACCAAGTTGCCCAAGACAACGGGTTGACTTGATACCATATGGGTCATCGTCGATTGATTGACCAAGTCTGCACATTTCCTACCTATCAAAGAAACTGACAAGATGGAGAAGCTTACGAGAACATACATTAGGGAGATTATACGACTACATGGTGTACCTATATCCATTATCTCCGATAGAGATAGTAGGTTCACCTCCAGATTTTGGCAATCGCTACAACACTCCCTAGGAACAAGGCTGGACATGAGCACAGCCTACCATCCACAGACCGACGGACAAAGTTAGAGAACAATCCAGACCATAGAAGATATGTTGCGTGCTTGTGTAATCGACTTTGGAAGAGCTTGGGATACCCATTTACCCCTCGTCAAAATTTCCTACAACAACAGTTATCACACGAGCATAAAGGCAGCACCATTCGAGTTCCTCTATGGCCGAAAGTGCAGATCCCCTCTGTGCTGGGCTAAGGTGGGTGATACCCACTTAGCTAAGAGACGAGTTCCCGAAAGCACTCTCACGGGTCCGGAGATCATTCCGGAAACGACAGAGAAGATCATTCAAATTCGTGAGCGATTGAAAGCCTCTAGAGACCGACAGAAGAGCTACGCTGATAAGCGAAGGAAACCTTTGGAATTCCAGGTGGGAGATCGAGTCCTTCTCAAAGTCTCACCCTGGAAGGGCTTGATACGCTTCGGTATGCGTGGGAAGCTTAATCCAAGATATATAGGACCTTTCGAGATCCTCGCAAGGATCGGCCCTGTGGCTTACAAACTCAACCTACCCGACGAACTTCGTAACGTACATTGTGTTGGGTTTTGAGCATTCTAACACTTCCTAAGTGTACATGCAACCCTAAATACCTTGGATCTATGTTTTCTCTATTATACATGCAAATAAGAACATCCAAGGTATTATCCTAATCTAGCATACAAAAACTATGAATGTAACAAGATAGAATACATACCTCTTGATGTAGCTTGATGTCTTCAAGCTTTAAGAGCTTAGCCCCAATAGTGTGGAAGCCTCAAGTGGAATCACAAATCACCAAGACACCTTGGAATACTTTAGAGAATATGATTACTTGGTTCTCTCTAGTGAAATTGGCTAGCCCTTCTTTAGTGTATCCACACTAGTGCCAATTTCACCAACCAAAGACATCTTTATATAGTATGGAGGATTAGGATTAAACCCTAATACCCATGACCTTTCATTTCCTAGGATCCATGGGTTAAACACTCCATGGACTATCCATGAAAGCTTAGCCCAACCTAAATGAACTTGGCCCATTCCATATATATAAGAGTCCATATTTAATTAGTTCCTTTTGATCACTTAATTAATTATAAATTAATTCTTGATCAATACTAATTAAATAATATGATTCCATATTAATATATTAGAACTTATAATATATTAATATTAATCATAAACATACTATTCTCAAAAGATTATCCATATAAATTGTGTCGGTGAAGTGCAACCCAAATGGACCATGCCGGGTCGGGTCAAGTACATACCAAATATAGTTATGGACTTAGACATTAATCCAACAGTCTCCCACTTGGATAAGTCTAAAACTATTATTGCGTATGACTTCAAACCTAACTGGCAATCGTAGCTCTTAAAGCTGCTGTCGAACTCTGATCTTGTCAACGAACTTGTCCATTAGATAAGGGATCATATATTCCTCCATTCTAGATATCATATGGACTGAGACATGGATTATAATCATTCTCTCTGTCCATTTGTTGTTTCCCGATTTCCGATTTATGACGACTGACTAATTGAACGAATCAAATCAGTCCTGGCCCGGCCGAGCACTTCCATTTGTCATCATCAAATCATCGAGGGGCCCACAAATATCGCTTTTATCCCGAAGGTAAAAGGAATGGATAAACTTCGACTCATATGGCTTGTTCTACTACTTGTTGAATCATACACAAAGGCACGTTTTATAGCACCGAGTTACCAAATGCGTTTTCGTGCAATCAATGTACAACCAACTCATAGTAACAACTCATATCTCTAGGTTTGAAGAATATAAGATATTATCGTCTCATGATCACTCGTGATACAATCCATGAAGTGATTCCAATGAGCGCGGGTTGAATCCAATACTCAGAACTTATGAGCACTCATGATTGTTGTAGCCTTGTCCAACACCTTAGACCTCTACAACCCATCATGACAGTCTTAATTCATATCTACTTCCAAAATATGACCGACTGTGGATGGTTTGAATAACTTAGTCATTCCGGAAGAATAACCCAGTTTATTCGGGAAGTCAAAACATGCAAAGTGAAACACAATAATAATTGAATCCAATATGGTATCAACCCTTTGAACATAAATAAAACACCTTTTATTTATCACCATATGATTACACATTATTCATTGTACACTGTTTCAGCTATCAACTTTATTCTTGAATTTAAAACAATAGTTGTCCCATGCTCCAAGCATGTACACTATGTTTTCTTAAACACTAGTCATGCCACACACCAAGTATGCATACTATGTTTGTCTATGATCTTTACTTTGTGAACTAGATCAATTGAACATAACTTCAATGATTCTCTTTTCACACTCCCAAATCCTTACTGCAAATGCGAGAATTCCAAATTCATGCCATTTACAGAAATCTGTTAGATTCTAAACTTATATGCATTGATCCTCTTGTAACGATTATGCACAAAGTCAGAAAGACTTGACAACAATCATTACAGAGTATTCCAAAGGAGATCAGCTCCTTGGAAACATCCTTCTTGCATTAAGTTTCCTAATCTTAAACAGATTGAAAATTCTAACTTTGAAACATTTCCAGATTCCATTTTGACTATCACTTTTGAACAAGAGTTGCCTCCTTACAGATTATGTCAATATGGTCCTTCCAGAATTATCACTATACTTCCAACTATCCTTGAGCAACCAATCTTTGGTAAACATTAGATTGTCCTCGACAATTGTTTAATCCTTTTAGTCATATCCAGTTCTAAACCTTTTCCCTTCTTAATGCCCCAGGCATTTGGAAAATTTTAGAACGGATGATTATAGCACATGTAATCGATCCTATATCCGAAGCATATGGGACACGATTCATGATGTCTCACATAAAGACTAAACCAGTCTTTTGCTATAACATTTCCATTTCAATTTGCCAAGTTCTCATAATTCAGATTATGAAAAGGGATGCCGTAATCATAATCGAATTTTAGAACGCAAATAATGGACCCATATACAGAATTTCCTTATGTTGAGCCATTCCAACATGAAATTCATATATTTCCTTGACTAAATGATTAAAACCTCAAATCTAAACCTTATAGATTTGATATGAAGTATAATTTCCTCTCCCTTAATTATAGCAAAACAACTCTTTCCCAATTGAAACTTTTGTTTTCTATAATTAACATTGCTAACTTGCAATACTTATCATAATTATCATGCTCCCACTAACATGATGATTAATAGCATAACACTTATGCTCCCACTAGCTTTGACATGTACTCAGAAATCAGCTGGACTTCTAGAAATCAATACTTCATTGACTTTCTTACCAAAGTTCAGATTTCTGATGTTAGATTGTTTTGATAAAGCTGTATCAAAATCATACACCTTCCCTTAGATAGCACACTTGTGTATCTAAACAATTATGAAGAGGGATGCCGTAATCATAATGTTTAGACCTTTTTGCCACTTCTCACAAGTCCAAATTAGTGTGTCGGTTAACCACACGCGCTCCACTAACGACTTTGAGAATGCAAATATCACAATTGCTATCTAGCTAAAATCTACTTAGTGAAAGTGTTTCCTCACCATCATTTTCATGAATCAGAGAGAAACCTTATGACACTTAGATTTAATGGTGTATGTGTTCTTATCCATGTGAATTGTCAAAATCATAGTCACAAGACAAGGATAATGACAAATCCGAACTCATATGGACTGAACTCAATCTTAAATTCTTGCCACCTGGCAGTTCAAGGGCCTGCCATTGCTTCCAAGTTGTTTGTGCAACACATTGAGAACTCTAAGAACTCATATGCAAAACCAACTTTAACTGGAATGGGCACAGAATATGTCAACACGATAGGTTATAAACCTCAAGTCGTGTGCTAGTGAAGAACTTCAGGTTTTATTCTTGATTAGTTCTTGAGACTTTCAAGACCTTTAAGACTCCCACTGTCCTCTTGATCTATAAGACTCCCTTGTCAAACATCCAAGAGACAGTGTGGATTCTAATCAAGACAAACACTTCACACAATTGGCCTAAGTTGGTCTTTGTTTTATCCAAAACATCACAACTTGCCAATTTCAAATGTACAAGAGTAGGAAACTTTTACTCTTACATTTGACAAGTGTTTTATACCTTCTTTAAGACATGTCACTCAAATTACAATCTTGGAGTATGACTCTAAGACTTGTAGTATGAATCATCTTCTTGATTTAACCATTTCAACAATTCAAGATCCCTCTTCTTAGTCATAAGAATGCACTAAGACTTCCTTAGAGAACTAATTGTGCTATGGTTTTTTAATCATTAAGATGATCACAAAAACTGATACTAAAGTACTCTCCCATCTTTTCAGATTTGAGAAACTTTTATCCTTCTGCCTAATTTGATTCTTCTTATTCGCTCTGCCTTACATTGGAACCTTTTCCAATGTCTCAGAGTTACACTTAAGCTTGTAAGTATAATCATATTTACTGAGCTTTAGTAAACTATGACGAATAGTCTTATCAATCTTTTGTGGTGCACTTGATCAGTGCACAAGAATGTGTACTCGATCCTTTAGTCCTTTACTTGACTCACACATCCATGTGAACAAGTAATTAGTCTTAATTTTTCCAAAACTTGAAAGTTCTCATTCATCATGCTATACAACTTGCATGATTCCAAGTTCCGGTCTAATTGAAACTTGGGTGATGAGAACCTTTCCTTATTCGGTAAATTTAGACATTACCACAAATGAAAGAATCAACTTCATATTTCCACTCTTGCTCTTAATGGAATCACATAAGCAACAATTTTTCCTCAAATGCCATTGTAAGGATATTTTAAAATAAATAAAATCAAAAATTTCCTTTTATTTTAAAACATTGTGGAAAAACTAATCCTTACAATCCATGTGAAAACTTGTTGTTATCTATTCCTAAGCAAAAATATCATAACTCCTAAGAAGTAGCTCAAGAATCCGATTTTCAAGCTATGCGATAGAAATCCATCTAAGCGATCAGATTCAACATATTCTTTCTTTAAGTTTCTCCACTTTTCTTTGATTCTTAAACATCACCATGTGACCCAGTCACATCATGTATCAAGAATCTCAGAATAGAAACTTAACAGAGTTAGATAGTGGACTTTACCTGAAGTAGAGTCAAACTTATTGACTTTAACCTCCTTAGGTAAATTTGGCAGCTTCGCAACCAATGCCCCTTTCTTTGGCAATATAAACATATGGACCCTTTGATAAAGGTGCACAGGACTATCACAGACTTAGTTTTTCTCTTTACCATTTGGTCAACCGAGTTGACTATGGCCGATCCCTTTCCATTGGGAAGAGAATGCTTTTCTGGATATCCTGTGTCACTATTGTCAATGTCCATCAAGTTTTAAGGAAGTTGATCTTAACAAATAGATAAGATCATTAAGGGTCTTGTCATAGTCTGTTTCATAGGTGTCCCAAAGGAACTCACTATGTGACTCAGAAAGTGATTGAACCACCAACTTTCTCAAGACTTTGACACCCAACTCTCCCGGCTTGTCAATATGTGACTACATCTCCAAGATGTGTTCACACCTAGACCTTGCCTTGCCAATAGGGCTTGAGTGACCTTAAGCTTTTCAAGAACTTGTGGGTTGGGGAGAATAATTGGAGGAGGTGAAAGAAGTATGATTTCCAAAGGACATCATCTTCATTTAGGAAACCTTGTTTCACTAGATTTGGGAAGATCATAGGTGTCTATTACAGACATCTTTTTGGAGATATTCAAGATAGTTGATTTAAAGTCCTTAATATGACACCCAATATGAAATATTAAGGCTAGGACCCAACAAACTATTTTATAACTTAGAAGAGGGATGTCGTAATCCAAGCTATAAAATATTTGAAGGTAGGTGAATGACGATTCACCAATTTCCACCAAGATAAACGAAATGTATTATTAGGTTTTAATTGGTTTTGAAACTCCTAGATCTTTGAGATTCATTGAACTTTTCAAAGGCATGTTTCAATCTCGAGTGTGCCCTTCAGGTTTTGTGACTGGGATGCCGAGGATCACAAAACAAGGTGTGAAGTAACCATGCAAATCACTTGGTACCCTTAATAAATTACCCCTCAATCGATGTGCCGGTTAACCACACACGCTCCATCGATACTATGATAAATATTAAGTCACCCTTTACCTACCTTGTTAAGTCCAAGTTAGTGTGCCGGTTAACCACACACGCTCCACTAACGACTTAGACAAAGTGTAAAGTGCAATTTCATGGATTAGCACCTTATTCACATTTTTCCTAAGTAACTAAGATTGGGTATCATTAAGAGTTTAGTTACTTAGTATTATCATTAATACTTTTAATGAAGGGAGAATTCTAGTCCTGTCAAACCCGTTCGGCTAACGACCCTCCACCAGTCAAGCAAGCGGTGGGTGAGAGTGGACACCCATTAAGTTGCCATTTTATAGGCAACAACCTTATACCCACCTTATAGACCGGCTTCGTGAATGAGGCGTACTAGCGGTAAGACTGACTTTACTCTTATACATATATATATTATTAACTTATAATATTATAAAGTATAAGGGTTGAATTTTAACTTTTAAAATTCTAAGGGCTAACTTGGAATTAAAGTATTCATACTTGAAAACTTTTCAAATTCCAAAACTTGAGGGCAAGTTTTGAAACTATTCAAAACTAATTAATTCCATAACTTATGTGTTTAAAGTAGTTTTAATCCAAAAACTCTTCAAGTTCCATAACTTGAGGACAAGTTATGGAAGACTTTAAACTAATAAAAGAATTAACTTTTCTTTATTTTATAACTTATGGAATTAATTAAGGTTACTTTTTTTTTTTATTCTATTTTATTTTATTAAATGAAGAGACTCTTGGTCCTCCATAACTTGAGGACAAGTTATGGAGTCATAAAACCATTTAATTAGAACTAGACTCTTCATTTTTGTAACCTTTGCCAATTTTTATGAGTTTTATGATTCTTAAATGTGACTTTTCATATAACTTGAGGACAAGTTACAAAAACACATTTTAGAATCAATTCTTAGATTAATTTGGATTAAAATCAACTATCACATAATTTTATTCATTAATCTAAATTCACTCATAAAACAAAGTAACACAAAAAACTTTTGGTGATCCATAACTTATTCTTAAGTTATGGAATCCTTTAAAACATTAACACCAAATTTTTTGTAACTCCATAAAACTTTGAATCAATTTTTTTTAAAACCTTTTCATATCCATAACTTATGGAGGTTTCAAAAATAAAACTCTTTAGATCAAACTTTTAAAACTAATAAAATAATCATATTATTTTATCTTTTATTAAATTTGACCTAACTCAACTCATAAAGCAAATTATTCAAATTTTACAAATAATTAGTTTTTCACAAGAACAAGTAATTATCTTAAAATTTGACGAACTTCATGTTTTTTTTTCTTTTTTTTTTTTTCCAACTTTGAAAATAAAATATTTGCATCAATATAACAGAAAACAACCCGTGGCTCTGATACCACTGTTGGGTTTTGAGCATTCTAACACTTCCTAAGTGTACATGCAACCCTAAATACCTTGGATCTATGTTTTCTCTATTATACATGCAAATAAGAACATCCAAGGTATTATCCTAATCTAGCATACAAAAAACTATGAATGTAACAAGATAGAATACATACCTCTTGATGTAGCTTGATGTCTTCAAGCTTTAAGAGCTTAGCCCCAATAGTGTGGAAGCCTCAAGTGGAATCACAAATCACCAAGACACCTTGGAATACTTTAGAGAATATGATTACTTGGTTCTCTCTAGTGAAATTGGCTAGCCCTTCTTTAGTGTATCCACACTAGTGCCAATTTCACCAACCAAAGACATCTTTATATAGTATGGAGGATTAGGATTAAACCCTAATACCCATGACCTTTCATTTCCTAGGATCCATGGGTTAAACACTCCATGGACTATCCATGAAAGCTTAGCCCAACCTAAATGAACTTGGCCCATTCCATATATATAAGAGTCCATATTTAATTAGTTCCTTTTGATCACTTAATTAATTATAAATTAATTCTTGATCAATACTAATTAAATAATATGATTCCATATTAATATATTAGAACTTATAATATATTAATATTAATCATAAACATACTATTCTCAAAAGATTATCCATATAAATTGTGTCGGTGAAGTGCAACCCAAATGGACCATGCCGGGTCGGGTCAAGTACATACCAAATATAGTTATGGACTTAGACATTAATCCAACACATTGTACATTCCACGTGTCTAACTTGAAAAAGTGTCTGTCCGACGAGACTCTTGTAATCCCACCCGACGAAATCGAGATCAACGAGAGCCTCAACTTCGTGGAAGAACCAGTAGAGATCATGGACCGTGAGGTAAAGCAGACGAAGCAAAGCCGTATCCCGATCGTGAAGGTTCGCTGGAACGCAAAGCGAGGACCGGAATTCACTTGGGAACGCGAGGATCAGATGAAACTGACATACCCTCATCTTTTTGCTTAGTTATTTGTAACTTCTTAATTGCTTAAATTCTAATTTCGGGACGAAATTCCTTCTAACGGGGGGATGATGTGACAACCCGAAATTCCCATTATGTACAAACAATACCACTTCAATAGAAGTTATAACAGTCATAGTCAATTTTCAGACTTTTCGTATAAGTTGGAGTAATCCAGGGTTTACACTTCAGTAAATATCTAGAGAGTGGATGCACTATGGTTTACGATCGAAAACTCCTTGTGTGGAGTTTATTGAATGTTAAACAAATAATTAAGGCCTTTTGGAACATTAAACCCTTTTAGCCGTGTCCCATAACAACCTAGAAGCAACCCTTAGGACTTATAACACTTATACAAAGTGTTTACATGTTCTAGAGTGTCCCAACAAATTTTATTAGTTATTAATTGGCTACTTAGTTATATATGTGCTCATTATATGATAACTAGCCTCGTGCGTGTGAACAAGTCTCCGTTTGCCACCTTGTATAGTATCCGACACTTCAATCCAATCCAGTCACCACAAGTGAGTTCATACCCCTTTAATTAACCTTTGAAATACTTTTAAATGATTTAAATGCTTTTATGGGGGGGATACAAGTTAAATACTTATAGTTATTACATCAATCACATGTGATTAATAACTATAATACCAATGATTTTATCACTGTTTAAACTGTTTATCAAACTGCTTTATTCCAAAATGTTTTACAAACTCCTTTCGTACCAAATACCTTTATTTAAACTTTATTATATTTCTTATAAATTGCATGCCCATATATGTATAGATATATAAGAAATGTTTAAAAGGCTTAGGAAGGCCGTCCGCCCTATTTCCTTTTCCTCGATTTGGATGTGGTCTGGTGGGATGTCGGTTAGCCGTCCGAGGGTCGTTTCAAGATTAATTATATATCATATGTACATATATAGACATAAAAGTACTCCTTTATTCATGCGTATCAATACATCATTAGTAAGTTACCATCGGGGTAACACAAAATCTCACTTATACTATTGCTAGATCAATGAGTCAGTTTATTCATGAGTCAATACTTAGTACTATGAGATCATATACATTACATTACTATGAAAACATATACATTACTATAAGAACATATACAACTATACTAGAGAAGAACATATACAACTATATTAGAGAAGAACATATACAACTATACTAGGAAGAGAACATATACAACGATACTAGAACAAGTAACATTACATTACATATACATGAATATGTTAACAATTGTGATCCACTGTATCGGAGCATGCCTAAAATGTCATGGCCCGAGTTGTAGCCAGAATTCTCTTGGAGGGAGAGTGTGAGTTTGCGTATAGATCTATACTGGATTGACTATCCTACACCTTGCTGCTAGCTACAGCCGGACCTGCAGGTCTGTGGGTGCCAAATGCCATTCCGTTTTATGACCATTCATTTGTCGTTGTTTATCCAGTCGATAGTATGGTACAATTAATCACGTGATACCTTAATATAAATCTGGTTTAAGGTAGTTAGTACAGCAGTAGTTCCTATAATACAACACTACAGTTCTACAATAATTTACCCATTACATATATTTAGTGATTATGTCACTTAAACATAAATGTACAAACTATATTTTGTTAATGATAGTTACACTTGGGAAATTACACACTTTTACAACAAACGAACATACAAAACAGTTAAGCCTTGGTAGAAGGCTACTTTAGTAGAAAATATAGGTTTTTCTAAGAGATTCAAACTTTTACAAACACTTACAGACACTTACATACATTTTACAAACTTACACTTGAGACATGTTCAAACATTCTGATAACAAACACCGACACTAAAATACTTATGAACTCACCAGCTTAAAGCTGATAAACTCTTTCAAAATAACTTGTATTCTCAGGTCATCAGTAGACAGGTACCAAGGCCAGCTTTTGAGAGGAGGGAGCGCATCCAATACTCATCTTATTATTTTGATTTACATTATATTTTTGGTGTCTATAACTGTACAGAACACGCTTGTATTAAAATTATATATTTAATGCAATGGATGATGTTGTTTGTTTGTTTACTTTTACTGTGTTGTGATACTTTACATGACGTCCTCTGCCCCAGAACGTTTCCGCCATTCTTGGTTTTGGGGTGTGACACCTTCTAAGGGTGACAATAGCGGGTTGATTCTAGCCTCGAGAGTTATATTTATGAAGACTATTTACTTTGTGTAAATAGGCAGAGGCTAGGCAATATTTCTACTGAGTCAGAGATTTACGAGACGTCTGAGGTGAGTCTTCTCACTATGCCTTACCCGATGGGGTAACTATGTGTGACCGAAGGGTCTTACTGATGGGTTTTGAGCATTGTAAAACTTCCTAAGTGTACATGCAACCCTAATAACCTTGAATCTATGTTTTCTCTATATACATGCAAATTTCTTTTTCAAGGTAATTTCTAACTAGCATGGCATGGGGATTACATAAACATAAAAACTAGTAGAAATACATACCCTGTTGTTGCTTCGATTCCTTCAAGACTTTTGTAAGCCTAGCACCCCAAATGTTGTGCCTCAAATGATTCACACAACACTACAAACTTGGAATAACTTGAGAGAGCGTCACTTAGCCTCAAAAATCAGTTATGCTCTCTTATCAATACACTAGTTCCGATTTTGCATGCTATAGGGTTTCTTTTATAGTGTGTCATAATTAGGAGTTACAAATGTAAACCCTAATTGTCATGACTCTTCATTTCTCATGACCCATGGGTTTGTAACTCTCATGGACTATCCATGGAGCACCAAATGGTTACATCCGTAACCCATAAACCATGGATCATTAATCCACCATAAAAGAATTGATGATTGTCATAATCAACCTTATATATTTAATTAGTTTCAACTTGATCACCAAATTAATACTCGATTAATACTTGATCAATATTAATTAAATAATAGTATTATTAATATATTAGAACTTATAATATATTAATAATCATAAGTGCCTTATTCTCTCATTTAGTCTATCCAAGTATTGCAATGCCATGCAACCCAAATGGACCATGCCGGGTCGGGTCAAGTACATACCAAATAAAGTTATGTACTCAGACACTATATCCAACAGTCTCCCACTTGGATAAGTCTAATAACTATATTTGCAAATATGACTTCAAAATTCGACTAGCAATCGTAGCTCTTTCAAAGTCTCTCGGAACTGAGATGATGATGATACGCCATTTAAGATAAGTGATCATATAATCCTCTGTTCTCATGATATCAGCTGGACAAACATATGGAACATCGTCTTACTTATTGTCCAACATTTGTTTCTCGATCTCTTATTTGTTTTGACATAGAACTAAATTGAACACATCAATTAGGTTCTGATCGGGCCCCGTACATAGGTCAAAACCAAATCATCGAGGGGCCCAGATATCGCTTCTATTTCTAGAAGGAACAGATAAACTTCGACTGATATGCTTGTACTAACTACTTGTTGAATTATTCACAAAGGCACGTTTTATAACATCGAGTTACCAATGCGTTTTCGTATAGTCACTGAATAACCAACTCATAGTCAACAACTCATATCTCTAGGTTTGAAGATTTATATGATATTACCGTCTCACGATCACTCGAGATAAATTCCATGAAGTGATGAAAGTGAGCGTGGGTTAAATCCAATACTCAGCCCTTATGAGTACTCATGAATGTTGTAGCAACCATTGCATTGTCTAAAGCACTTTAGACAAATCATACAAGCCAAATTCACGACAGTCTTGATTCATATCTACTTCCAACATATGACTGACTGTGGATGGTTTGAATAACTTAGTCATTCAGGAAGAAGACCTAGTTATTCTGGAAGTCAAAACATGCATAGTGAAACACAAGAATAATACTAATCTTATATGGCCCCAACACTTTGAGTGTAAATAAAAACACCTTTTATTTAAGCACCATATTGATTACTCATTATTTATGTTTCAATTTATCAACTTAATACTTGAATTAAAACAATAGTCCTGCCATGCTACAAGCATGCACACTATGTTTTTCCAAACAAAAGTTATGTCATTCTCCATGTATGCATACTATGTTTACATATGGTCCTCTCTTTGTGAAATAGATCAATTGACAATATTCCAATGATTCTCATTTCACAATTCCAATCCTTGTTGTAAATACAAGAATACCAAACTCTTGCCATTTATTGTAATCTGTTAGATTCTAAACTTATATGCAATGATCCCCTTGTAATGACTATGCACAGAAGTCACAAAGACTTGGCAATAGACATTACAAAGTATTCCAATGGAAAACAATTCCTTGGAAATGAAGTCTCAAATTCAAAGTACATTCCTTTGAGCATCCTTCTTAGCATTAAGTTCTTTAATCTTACACAGATTCAAAGAATAACCTCCACCTACGGAGACAATTCCATATTACCATTTTGACCATCACTTTTGAACAAGATTTTCCTCTTTTCAAAATATGTCAATATGGTCCTTACTCTATACTTCTAATTGTCCATGAGAAACTAATCATTGGTAAACCTCAGATTGTCCTCGACAAGTTTGCTTAATCAGTTTAGTCATTTCTAGTTCTAATCCCTTTTCCCTTCTTAATGCCCTAAGCATTAGGAAAAGTTAGAATGGATGAATATTATAGTACATGCAATCGATCCTATATCTGAAGCATATGGGACACGATTCGTGCTATAAAATTTTTATTTTCCATGTTCTCGTAATTCGAACTATGAAGAGGTATGTCGTAATCATAATCAAATTTTGAGAACGCAATTCCAACATAACATTCATATATATCCTTGACTAAAGTTGATAAAACTCAATCTAAGCTGGTAGAATTGGAAGGAATTATAAAATCCTCTCCCTTAATTATAGACAACAACTTTTCGAAGCAAATTGAAACTTTTGTTTTCTATAATTAACATTGCTAACTTGCAATACTTAACATAATCATCATTCTCCCACTAGCATAATGATAACACTTTATGCTCCCACTAGCTTTGACATGTACTCCGAAATCAACTAGACTTCTAGAAATCAATACTTTATTGACTTTCTTACCAAAGTTCATATTTCTGATACTAGATTGCTTTGATAAGACTTTATCAAAAACGTACACCTTTCCTTAGATAGCTCACATGTCTGTCTAGACCTTTTGTAATTCTCACTAGTTAGTGTGCCGGTTAACCACACACGCTCCACTAACTAGATGAGAATGCAAATATCACAACCGCTATCTACTTAAAATCTTCTTATTGAAAGCGTTTCCTCACCATCATTTTCATGAATCGAAGAGAAACCTTATGACACTTAGATTTTATGGTGTATGTGTTCTTTTCCATGTGAATTTTTTCAAAACCATAATCACAAGACTAGGTTAGTGACACTTCCAAATTCATATGGACTGAACTTGTGTAATCTTAATTTCTTGCCACCCGGCAGCACAAGGGCCTAACATTGCTTCCAAGTTGTTATGCAAACAGTCGAGAACTCTCAGGACTCCAATGCAAAGCCAACCTTGACTGGCATGAGCACAAAATATGTCAACATGATAGGTTACAAACCTCAAGTCGTGGGCTAGTGATTGACAAATCTCTTGATTAGTTCTTGAGCCTATCTTAAGATCTTTTTAAGACTTTCACTGACCTCTTGACATATATGATTCTCTTTGTCAAGAGCCATTCCTTGACAAAACAAATATTCAATAGTTAGTGCGGATTCTTATCAAGTTAAACACTTCCCACAATTGGACTTAGTTGGTCTTTGTTTTATCCAAAACATCACAACTAACCAATCTCAAATGTACAAGAGTAGGACACATCTTACTCTACATTCGATAAGTGTTATAAACTTTCTAAAGATTATGTCACTCAATGGCTCAATCTTGGAGTATGACTCTAAGATTTGATTTTGATGTATGAATTATCTTTTGATTTAACCATTTCAACAACTCATGATTCCTCTCCTTAGCCAAACAAATGAACTAAGGTGTCCTTAGAGGACCAATTGTGATATGGTTTCATAATCACTAAGATAATCATAAAAGAAAATACTCAAGTACTCTCCCATCTCTTCAGATTGGAGAAAATTTTATCTTTCTACCTTATTTGATTCTTCTTACTCATTCTGTCTATCATTGAAACTCTTCAATGATCCAGAATTATACTTCAACTTTTAAGTATAAGCATATTTACTAAAATTTAGTAAATCATAATGAATAATCGTATCAACCTTTGTGGTGGACCTGAACAACACACAACCAAGTGTAACCAATCTTTTAGTCCTTCACTCGAGTCACATGCGAATGTGAATAAGGAATTAGTCTTAATTTACCAAAGATGAAAATTCTCATTCATCACACAATACAACTTGCATAATTCCAAGTTTCTATCCAACTGAAACTTGGGTGATGCGAATCTTTCCTTATTTGGTAAATTATGACACTACCACTAATGAAAGAATCAAATCCATTTATGTGACAACCCGAAATTTCCATTTTGTACGAACATTATCTATTCAATAGAAGCTAGTCCAGTTTCAATGAATTTCAGACTTTTCCGAATAAGTTTGTGTACATTAGGGTTTACGTTTAAGGAGATATCAGGAGAGTGGATGCTCATGGGTTTGTGAAACTTGAGCATTTCAAAACTTCATAATGTTAGAGTCCAATTCCAGAATAAAAATATTTTTTGCCAAAAATATTTCAGGACTATAAATAGATTTCTGAACTAAATTCATTCATTATTCACATTTCCAACTAGAGAAAAGCCATTACTACGAGAACATATACAACTATACTAGGGGAGAACATATACAACTATACTAGAAAGAGAACATATACAACTATACTAGGAGGAGAACATATACAACTATACTAGACGAGAAACATTACACTACATATACAAGAATACGTTAACAATTGTGATCCACTGTATCGGAGCATGCCTTAAATGTCATGGCCCGAGTTGTAGCCAGAATTCTCTTGGAGGCAGAGCGTGAGTTTGCGTATAGATTTATACTTGATTGACTATCCTACACCTTGCTGCTAGCTACAGCCGGACCTGCAGGTCTGCGGGTGCCAAACCTCATTCCGTTATTACGACCATTCGTATGTCGTTGTTACCAGTGGATAGTATGGTGCAATTTATCACATTATTGTTGGAATAGTGTCTAAGGCTGTAACTATATCCGGTTGTGCATGGTCCTTTTGGGTTGCCTTCACCATAGCAACTTGATAGGATGATTTATTAAGAGAGAATAAATATTATTAATATATTATGGGAATAATATAATGAGTAATATATTGTTATTTGATTAATATAAGTCATAGAATTAATTAGAATTAATTTGGTGACTTAAAGAGATTAATTAAATAAAGGGGTATAAACTGTCAATTGTTTGATAGTTAAGCTTTAAACTGTAAATCCATTTGGATATACTTTGGACGGATTCTAAGAGCTTTAGGAAAGCTAAAATCGTCCATATGCTTATCTAGGAATGGATTTGGATAGCCTTAAGAGAAGATTATCTGATAGGGACTTATCTGTAATCATTAAGGAATCTACAAGTATAAATAGACCCCATGGCATAGGGAATTCGACACTTCTGGAAAAGCAAGAGAACTCTGGTCGAATTCCTCCCCTCTCCTCTCTCCCAAATCATCCTCCTTGCTTTGGTGTTTGTAAGCCATTAGAGGAGTGACATTTGTGACTCTAGAAGCTCCAAGACCTCAAGATCAACAAGGAACTCAAAGGTATGATTCTAGATCTGTTTCAATGTTGTTATTTAACCTAATTAGTAAATTAGAAGTCTTGGATTCAAAGCATGTTTATTAGAAAGCCTAGATCCAAGCATTAGGGTTTTGCATGCGCACATAGGAAAGTTCTTATGGCTAAAACCCATCAGTGGTATCAGAGCATAGTTTGGTTTTCTGTAAATTGTTGCTTGATTAACTGAAACAAACCTGCAAAATTCGAATTTTTGGTTTCTGAGTCATGGACTCGGCGAGTCTCAAAGTGGACTCGGCGAGTAGGCCTGACTCGGCGAGTCCATTTGTGCACTCGGCGAGTCCAGGCGTCAGGAATGGCCAGATTCGGGATTTCTTTGTGTTTATCTTATCTTAACTTACCATAAACTAATTAGATCAACATTAATTCGTTTTTCTGATAAATATGACTATTATCTTGATCTAGTTAAGGGTAATTATCAACTAATTAAATATTTAATTTCCTTATATGATAATTAATTAATTATTTTAATTATTTTGGTAATTATCTTAAAAAGAAATCTTGAATAAATCAAATATAGATAATTAGGATATTAATTGTTAATTGGAATTATTTGTTATTTGATCCTCCATGTTTTAAATGTTTAAAACCTACCCTCATGATTTGAAATTTACTTTTGTGATTAAAAGCTTTAATTTAGACAACTTAAATTTCAAACCCTAGATTTTAAAAGTTTTAAAATACAACCCTATACTAATATATATATGTATAACTAAATGCTAGTCTTACCGTTAGTAGGCCTCATTCACGAAGCCGGTCTATAAGGTGGGTATAAGGTTGCGGCCTATAAAATGGCGCTTAATGGGTGTACACTCACACCCACCGCTTGCTTGATTGGTGGAGGGTCGTTAGCCGAACGGGTAGGATAGGGCAACCTCATCCTCTCATTAAAAGTATAATAAGAAATACAAGTAACTACACATATTTTAAAATTTCCCAATCCTAGTTACTTTAGGAAAAGTGAATTGATGCAATCCCATGAAATTACACTTTGCACCTTGCTAAGATGTTGGTGGAGCGTGTGTGGTTTACCGGCACACTAATTGGTTCTAAGCGAAGGTGGCAAAGGGTGATTCGTTGTTTATCATAGTTCGATGGAGCGTGTGTGGTTTACCGGCACGTCGAATAGGTGATTGTTACAATGAAGGCGCCATGTGAATTTGCATGGTAATTCACACCCGCTTTGTGATCCTCGGCATCCCAGTCACAAACAAGAGGGGCATATCGAGATTTAAACATGCCATTGAATAGATTCAATGAATCTCATCCGAACCTAGGAATTCTCAAAAAACACTTAGGACTAATAGTGTAAGCTTTTGATGGAGAATTAGTGAATCGTCATTCACTTACCTTCAATTTATTTGCATGTTAGATTACGGCATCCCTTTTCTAGTATGTAAATGTTATTGTTGGATCCTAGCCCTAATTTTCTTATTGGGTGATAATTAGGGATTCTTATTCTAATCTATCTTTGTCCTTTTCTAATTATAGATGTCAAACGCAAACAACGCTGCTGCTAGTTCTTTCACATTGATGAGCCTTTGCCAAAAGGTCACCTTCGATGGAACGAACTTTAGCGAATGGATAAGATACATTCGCACCATTGCTCGCTATGAGGATAAGGAGTATGTCCTCGATGAGAAGCTCGAGAAAATCAACCCCGAAATTGCTACTCCCGCCGAAATCACCGCCTTTGAAACTCATGAGCGAGATGCAACGAAGGTACATTGCATCATGATCGCCACCATGAACTCCGAATTCCAAAAGTCCTACGAGGACATGTACCCGTACGAGATGCATCAAGACTTATTGGAGAGGTACCACCAAAACGCGAGACAAGAGAGGTACGAGATTTTCACTAACATGATTTCCGCGAAGATGGGTCATGGAGAATCACTTACCGTGCACTTGCAAAAGATGCAAAGGTATGTTGACCGCCTCCGCAAGTTAAATGTTGACTTCGGTGAAGACTTGGCGATCGACATGGTGCTTCACTCTTTGCCTCCGATGTACAACCAATTTAGGATGACCTACCACATGAACAAAGAAGAGGTCACCCTAAGCAAGCTCCAAGGTCTCTTGAGGGTTGCTGAGAGCAACTTCAAGGACAAGTCTGTTGCACCCACTCCCAATCCACCCGCTGCTCCTGTCTTGGCTATTGGACAAGGGAAGGGAAAGAAGAGGAAAGCTTCATCCAAGAACCATCGCAAGGTGAAAGCCCGAGATGGTGCCTCTTCTAGTGGGACCAAAGTTGATCCCGCCAAGCCCTGCTCTAACCCGAAGGAGGCAGAGTGCCACCACTGCCACAAGATAGGACATTGGAAGAGAAGCTGCCCGGATTACCTGCAAGCAATCAAAGAAGGAAAGATCAAGCCATCTTTCGCAGGTATATATACAATCAAATCTAACGATTCTAATCATGCTATTTCTTGGGTTCTTGATACCGGTTGTGGTTATCACATTTGTTCTAATGTGCAGGGACTAAGAAGAAGTAGGGATGTGGAGCAAGGAAGGATCAATCTAATCATGGGGAACAGAAGATCGTCGCCTGTGACCAAGATTGGAGTGTACTCCTTAGTGCTTAGGAATAGTTTAGTTTTAGATTTGAACAATTGTTGCTATTCGCCAGAAATGGCAAGAAACATCATTTCATTTCATGGTTTATATAGACAAGGATTTAGATTTTCTTTTAATAATGAGAATGGTTCTATTTTGGCTTATCTAAATGGTGTCTTTTACTTTGAAGCTATACCATGTAATGGAATATATGAAACCGTTATGATTGTTGATAACTTAGGAAATGATGTTTTGAATATTGATTCTTCCACTAGTATGGATAAAGCTTCCTTGTGGCATTGTCGTCTTGGACATGTCAACAAGAAACGCATAGCCCAACTCCAAAAGGATGGAGTGTTGGAGTCATTCGACCTTAGGGAAGATGACACATGCGAGTCTTGTTTGCTTGGAAAGATGACTAAGTCGCCTTTCACGAGTACATGTGAAAGGGGCGAGGGTCTATTGGACCTAATACATACCGATGTATGTGGACCGTTTAGATCAACCACGAAGGATGGGAACCGCTTCTATGTGACTTTTACCGATGACTATAGTAGATATGGGTATATCTACTTAATCAAGCAAAAGTCAGACACCTTTGAAAAGTTCAAAGAGTTCAAGAATGAAGTGGAGAATCAATTGGGCAGGAAAATCAAGATGCTTCGATCCGATCGAGGAGGAGAGTACCTAAGTCTTGAATTCCACGATTATCTCAAGGAGTGTGGAATAGTTTCGCAATTGACGCCTCCTAGGACACCGCAGTTAAATGGTGTGGCAGAAAGGCGTAATCGAACCTTATTGGATATGGTTCGCTCTATGATGAGTCGTGCTTCACTACCAATCTCTTTTTGGGGGTATGCCTTAGAGACTGCCGCCCATATCCTTAACCGAGTCCCTACTAAGAAGGTTGCCAAAACACCTCACGAGATGTGGACAGGGAAAGCTCCCTCGTTGGCACATATCAAGGTTTGGGGTTGCGAGGCTTTCGTAAGACGAGATGCTCACGACAAGCTTGAACCTCGAAGTGAGCGATGTATTTTCATCGGCTACCCGCAGACATCCTTTGGATATCTCTTCTATAGACCGAAGGACAATGTTGTCTTCGTTGCAAGGAGAGGAGTTTTCCGAGAGCGAGAACTCATAAGCCAAGGAGACAGTGGGAGGAAAATCGAACTTGAAGAGATTCAAGAGTCGATAGATGAAGGAACCTCTACCGCTGGCACTCAACCCGAGGAGGAAACTCCGGTTGAACCGATTGACGAATCCTTACCTCTTAGACGTTCCGATAGAGTTAGAGTTCTACCCCAGTTTTATGGTTTTCATATTACTACCGAAGGGGACACGTATATTAGTGATGGTACACTAGTAAACCTTGATGAACCTAATAGCTATAAGGAAGCCATGGCAGGCCCGGAGTCTGAAAAATGGAAAGAGGCAATGGATAGCGAGATCCAATCCATGTATGATAACCAAGTTTGGAATTTGGTTGATTTTGTGCCCGGACGTAAGACCGTTGGGTGCAAATGGATCTTCAAGAAGAAGACCGTCGTGGATGGGAACGTACACACATATAAAGCGCGATTGGTCGCGAAGGGCTTTACTCAAACTCCCGGAGTTGACTATGATGAGACCTTCTCACCAGTTGCGAAGATTAAATCTATTAGAGTGATGTTAGCAATTGCCGCATTTCATGATTATGAGATTTGGCAAATGGATGTCAAGACCGCTTTCCTTAATGGGAAGCTGGCTGAGGATGTGTACATGGCTCAGCCCGAAGGGTTTGTGGATCCGAAGCATCCGAATAGAGTGTGTAAGCTTGAAAAGTCCATTTATGGACTTAAACAAGCGTCTCGCAGATGGAATCTTTGCTTCGATGAGAAAGTCAAAGAGTTTGGATTTGTACGAAGCGAAGACGAGTCTTGTGTATATGTCAAAGCCAGTGGGAGTATAGTAAGCTTTCTCGTCCTATATGTTGATGACATATTGCTCATAGGAAATGACATCCCGACTCTGCAGGAAGTTAAGTCCTGGCTCGGGAAGTGCTTCGCTATGAAGGACCTCGGAGAAGCTTCTTACATTTTGGGAATAAGGATAGTGAGAGAAAGAAGTAAGAGACTAATTGGACTTAGTCAGAACACTTACTTGGAGAAGGTACTGAAACGTTTTAGTATGGAAAACTCAAAGAAGGGAGAATTACCAATACAAAGTAACGCCAAATTGAGTAAGACTCAAAGTCCGAGTACCGAAGCTGAGATAGCAGAAATGAGCCGAGTACCATACGCTTCCGCAGTTGGCTCAATCATGTACGCTATGACTTGTACTCGCCCTGATGTAGCCTTCGCTTTGAGCATGGTTAGCAGATATCAAGGGAATCCTGGCAAAGCACATTGGATTGCGGTGAAGAATATCCTTAAGTACCTTCGGAGGACGAAGGAATGGTTCTTAGTCCTCGGAGGAAGTGATGACTTGAAGGTGCGAGGGTATAGTGACGCCAGTTTTCAGACCGACAGGGACAACTACCGTTCGCAGTCGGGCTGGGTCTTTACCCTAAATGGAGGAGCAGTGACATGGAAAAGTTCCAAGCAGGAAACCGTAGCTGATTCAACGTGCGAATCAGAGTACATTGCAGCGAGCGAAGCGTCGAAGGAGGCAATATGGCTAAAGAACTTCATCAGTGATCTTGGAGTCGTACCTGCCATAAAGGAGCCAATGGAGATTTTCTGTGATAACGAAGGTGCGGTTGCCTTAACCAAGGAACCAAGGGATCATGGTAGATCAAGACATATCGACAGAAAATATCACTTCATCAGACATCGTGTAGAAGAAGGACAACTCATAGTAAAAAGGATATCATCAGAAGATAACCCAGCAGATCCGCTTACGAAGGGACTGAGTAGGGTTAAGCACTTACAGCATGCTAGGAGTATTGGGCTGAAGGATGATATTAGCATAGATTAGATAGTATTAGAAACGTGTAATAGATAAATGTAAATTAACATTTGATGATTAAATAAAGGAGTTTTATTTATGAGTAATGATACTATCTTATGTTAATTGTTTAGCTATTGTTTCACTTTGCATGTTTTGACTTCCAGAATAATTGAGTTTATTAGGAATAATCGGATTATTCAAATAGTCCACAATCGTTCATATGTTGGGAGTAGATATGAAAGAAGATTGTCATGAATTGGTGTGTAGAATGTCTAAATGGTGTTAGACATAGCAAAGGATTGCTACAACGTTCATGAGTGCTTATGAACTAGTTTTGAGCATTGGAATAAACCCGCGCTTGCTGGAATCACCTTGTGGAATACGATATAGAAGGTGATCGCAAGACGATAATATCATATAGTCTTAAAACCTAGATATATGGTTTATTATTTGTTAATTGATTGTACATTGATAATGCGAAAACGCATCAGTAACTTGATGTTATAAAACGTATTGTTGTGTATAGTTGGTTAATGAATAAGTAAATGCATATAAGTCGAAGTTTATCTGTAACTTTTATCTAAGAAGGTAAAAGCGATATCTCGGCCGCTCGATGATTTGATTTGACTTATGTGTCGGGCCCGGTCAGAACTGAATTGATGTGTTCGATTAAGTTCTATGTCGAATAAATCAGAGATCGAGAAACCTAAATGCTTGACTAACCATTCCATAGGATTGTCAGCATGATATCTAACAGAGGACTGTACGTTCCCTTATCTAAAGGACAAGATTGATTAGATCAGAGTTGACAGCGTCTTTGAGAGCTATGATTGCAAACCGAATTGTACTAGTATAGTTACTAGACTTATCCAAGTGGGAGACTGTTGGAATAGTGTCTAAGGCTGTAACTATATCCGGTTGTGCATGGTCCTTTTGGGTTGCCTTCACCATAGCAACTTGATACGATGATTTATTAAGAGAGAATAAATATTATTAATATATTATGGGAATAATATAATGAGTAATATATTGTTATTTGATTAATATAAGTCATAGAATTAATTAGAATTAATTTGGTGACTTAAAGAGATTAATTAAATAAAGGGGTATAAACTGTCAATTGTTTGATAGTTAAGCTTTAAACTGTAAATCCATTTGGATATACTTTGGACGGATTCTAAGAGCTTTAGGAAAGCTAAAATCGTCCATATGCTTATCTAGGAATGGATTTGGATAGCCTTAAGAGAAGATTATCTGATAGGGACTTATCTGTAATCATTAAGGAATCTACAAGTATAAATAGACCCCATGGCATAGGGAATTCGACACTTCTGGAAAAGCAAGAGAACTCTGGTCGAATTCCTCCCCTCTCCTCTCTCCCAAATCATCCTCCTTGCTTTGGTGTTTGTAAGCCATTAGAGGAGTGACATTTGTGACTCTAGAAGCTCCAAGACCTCAAGATCAACAAGGAACTCAAAGGTATGATTCTAGATCTGTTTCAATGTTGTTATTTAACCTAATTAGTAAATTAGAAGTCTTGGATTCAAAGCATGTTTATTAGAAAGCCTAGATCCAAGCATTAGGGTTTTGCATGCGCACATAGGAAAGTTCTTATGGCTAAAACCCATCAGTGGTATCAGAGCATAGTTTGGTTTTCTGTAAATTGTTGCTTGATTAACTGAAACAAACCTGCAAAATTCGAATTTTTGGTTTCTGAGTCATGGACTCGGCGAGTCTCAAAGTGGACTCGGCGAGTAGGCCTGACTCGGCGAGTCCATTTGTGCACTCGGCGAGTCCAGGCGTCAGGAATGGCCAGATTCGGGATTTCTTTGTGTTTATCTTATCTTAACTTACCATAAACTAATTAGATCAACATTAATTCGTTTTTCTGATAAATATGACTATTATCTTGATCTAGTTAAGGGTAATTATCAACTAATTAAATATTTAATTTCCTTATATGATAATTAATTAATTATTTTAATTATTTTGGTAATTATCTTAAAAAGAAATCTTGAATAAATCAAATATAGATAATTAGGATATTAATTGTTAATTGGAATTATTTGTTATTTGATCCTCCATGTTTTAAATGTTTAAAACCTACCCTCATGATTTGAAATTTACTTTTGTGATTAAAAGCTTTAATTTAGACAACTTAAATTTCAAACCCTAGATTTTAAAAGTTTTAAAATACAACCCTATACTAATATATATATATGTATAACTAAATGCTAGTCTTACCGTTAGTAGGCCTCATTCACGAAGCCGGTCTATAAGGTGGGTATAAGGTTGCGGCCTATAAAATGGCGCTTAATGGGTGTACACTCACACCCACCGCTTGCTTGATTGGTGGAGGGTCGTTAGCCGAACGGGTAGGATAGGGCAACCTCATCCTCTCATTAAAAGTATAATAAGAAATACAAGTAACTACACATATTTTAAAATTTCCCAATCCTAGTTACTTTAGGAAAAGTGAATTGATGCAATCCCATGAAATTACACTTTGCACCTTGCTAAGATGTTTATTAGAAAGCCTAGATCCAAGCATTAGGGTTTTGCATGCGCACATAGGAAAGTTCTTATGGCTAAAACCCATCAATTATACCTTAATATAAATCCGGTTTAAGGTAGTTAGTACAGCAGTAGTTCCTATAATACAACACTACAGTACTACAATGATTTACCCATTACATTTATTGAGTGATTATTTCACTTAAACATTAATGTACAAACTATATTTTGTTAAATGATAGTTACACTTGGGAAATTTCACACTTTTACAACAAACGAGCATACAAACCAGTTAGGCCTTGGTAGAAGGCTACTTTAATAGAAAATATAGGTTTTTCTAAGAGATTCAAACTTTTACAAACACTTACATACATTTTACAAACTTACACTTGAGACACGTTCAAACGTTTTGATAACAAACATCGACACTAAAATACTTATGAACTCACCAGCTTAATGCTGATAAACTCTTTCAAAATAACTTGTATTCTCCGGTCATCAGTAGACAGGTACCGAGGCTAGCTTTTGAGAAGATGGAGCACATTCAAGACTCATCTTATTATTTTGATTTACATTATATTTTTGGTGTCTAAAACTGTACAGAACACGCTTGTATTAAAATTATATATTTAATGCAATGGATGATGTTGTTTGCTTATTTACGTTTACTGTGTTGTGATACTATACATGACGTCCTCCGCCCCAGAACGTTTCCGCCGTTCTTGGTTTTGGGGTGTGACAATTTACGCATATTTCTTATCAACGGAAACATATAAGCAACAATGTTTTTCACAAATGTCATTGTAAGGATACTTAAAATAAATAAAATCAAAACCATTTTCTTTTATTTTAAAACTTTGCAGAAAACTTATCCTTACAATCCATATGGAAAACTTGCTGTTATCTTTTCCTAAGAAATATATCATAACTCTTAAGGAATAACTCAAAATTCTGATCACCGAACCTTGCGATCGAAATCCATCTTCACGATCAGAATCAGCATATACTTCCTTTAAGTTTCTTCACTCTTCTTTGATTCTTAAAACATCAATATGTGACCCAGTCACATCATGCAGTAAGAGTCACAGAATACAAACTTAATAAAGTTAGATAATAGACTTTACCTAAAGTAGAGTCAAACATTTGACGTTACTATCCTTATGGACTTTTAGGTAAATTTGGCAGCTTCGCAATCGATGCCCTTCCTTTGGCAACAGAAACATATGGACTCTTTGGAAACGGTACACGAGACTATCACAGAATTAACCTTTCTCTTTACCATTTGGTCAACCGAGTTGACTATGGCCAATCCCTTTCAATTGGGAAGAGACAGTTTTTCTGGACTTCCAATGTTACCATTGTCAATGTCCATGGAAGTTTGGGAAGTTGATCTTCCAATCAAATTTTGCTTTACCAATCCTCCAAATCATTTCTGATTCAACATCATCAAGAAAATAGTTAAGATCATTAACGGTCATGTCGTGATCTGTCATCAAGGAGTGACCAAGCCAACAGCCAGCTACCTTGAGACTTCGACACCCGACTCTCCCGGCTTGTCAATATGTGACTTAATCTCCAAGACCTAAGCACATATAGACTTTGTTTGCCCATAGGGATTGATTGACTTAGAACTTATCAGGAAGCAGTGGGTGAGAGTGGACACCCATTAAGTCACCATTTTATAGGCAACAACCTTATACCCCCTTATAGACCGGCTTCGTGAATGAGGCCTACTAATAGTAAGAATGACATATTCTTATACATATCTATATAATTAAAATTATAATAATAGTATAAGGGTTGATTTTTAAACTTTTTAAAAATCTAAGGTTTAATTTGGAATTAAAGTATTAGATTGTAAGACTTTTCAAATTCCAAAACTTGAGGGAAAGAATTGAAACTATTCCAGGTCTCTTCAATTTGTAACTTATGAGTTTTAATGGTTCATAAAAATAAAGACTCTTCATTTTATGAAACCTATTTAGTTCTTTAATCACAATTTAAAGAAGTGACTTTTGGTTATCCATAACTTGAGGACAAGTTATGGACACCATCATTGCCATTAAGATCACGAATTAAACATACAAGGAGGTTACACATAATTCCTATGATCTTCTAAAAACTCATAAGAACACAAATTCATATCAAGCAATTTCAAGAAATTATATAAACATATACAATACTTGAAAGTTGATAAAAGTCATGCAAAATGGGTTAACATAATCATTATCATTTTGAAAAACATATTTTACATGTCCAAAACTGATTAGGATAATGACTTTAAACCATTTCTAGCAACAAAACACGAAAAGCTTCCCAGCACGCTCCTACTCATCGAGTGCATGATCCTACTCGACGAGTAGGATGAATTTGTTCATGAACTCGGCGATTCCTCCCCATGAACTCGGCGAGTCAAGTCGTCAGTGAGTAGATTTTTCGATTTTCAAACGGTTTTGCATCAAGTATACAGAAAACAGTCTTAGGCTCTGATACCACTGTTGGGTTTTGAGCATTCTAACACTTCCTAAGTGTACATGCAACCCTAATAACCTTGAATCTATGTTTTCTCTATATACATGCAAATTTCTTTTTAAGGTTATTTCCTAACTAGCATGGCATGGGGATTACATAAACATAAAAACTAGTAGAAATACATACCTTGTTGTTGCTTCGAGTCCTTCAAGACTTTTGTGAGCCTAGCACCCCAAATGTTGTGCCTCAAATGATTCACACAACACTACAAACTTGGAATAACTTGAGAGAGTTTCACTTAGCCTCAAAAATCGGTTATGCCCTCTTATGAATACACTAGTTCCAATTTTGCATGCTATAGGGTTTCTTTTATAGTGTGTCATAATTAGGAGTTACAAATGTAAACCCTAATTGTCATGACTCTTCATTTATTGTGACCCATGGGTTTGTAACTCCCATGGACTATCCATGGAGCACCAAATGGTTACATCCATAACCCATATACCATGGATCATTAATCCACCATAAAAGAATTGATGATTGTCATAATCAACCCTATATATTTAATTAGTTTCAACTTGATCACCAAATTAATACTTGATGAATACAAATTAAATAATAGTATTATTAATATATTAGAACTTATAATATATTAATAATCATAAGTGCCTTATTCTCTCATTTAGTCTATCCAAGTATTGCAATTCCATGCAACCCAAATGGACCATGGCGGGTCGGGTCTAGTACATACCAAATAAAGTTATGGACTTAGACACTATATCCAACACTTACGTGTATGTTATATATGTGATGTAAGTTATATGTGATGTGTTATGTGATATGAGTATGATGTGGGCCGGAAGGTCAACATGATATGTATCGGAAGGTCAAGATAGTTATGGGATGGAAATCCCCTAAGACACTTGGATCGGAAGATCCCGCAGAGTTATGGCCTGGAAAGGCATATGTGTTAGAGTGGTATTTTGGGAACTCACAAAGCATTTATGATTACAGTGTTATTTGTTATGTGTTTCATGTACCAGTGATGATCGCGGGAAGGTGCCGGCATGACTCGTACACACGCACGTTGGAGTTTAAATATTTTGATCTTGGGTTTTTGTACTAATACAATGTGATACAATGTTTTATTTATAAATGCGAATGATATTTCATAGTGTTCAAAAATGAAAAATTGTTCGGATTTTTACGGTGTTACAGAATGCATCCCTCGTTATGAATCAACTTATATGTATACTTGATATAACAATTGTTGTCATTTTTATTTCTTTATTTTCCGCAAATAACTCTTTAACCATCTAACTTAAATATTATTGTTGAGCTCCTAGATCCTCTGAGATTAACTATTCCACAATATAGTTCTTCTAACCTTTGTTCAAGTGTGTCTCAAAGTTTTTCTCTCAACAATATTGAAAGAGTTTTCTATTGTTTGCAAAATGAAAAATTGTTTTAAATTTTTATGTTGTTACAAGTTGGTATCAGAGCCTTGGTTTGAGGGATTCGGATGCACCTTAGGGCGTATCTGAACTCAAACTGAGGATTTGAGAAATTTTTCACAATAAAACAATTTTTCTAAAATAGTAAAAGGTTTTGAAACGAGCAGAACAGAGTAGTGTGTACGATCAGCCAGCATCCGAATGGTGATTTCCCAAATTACGCTTACATTATCTATTATGAGATATGATATGATATGCTATGCATGCTAGAGTAGGATAGGTATTCATATTAGGACTAGAGTGGTCTAATTTGTGATGCCTTAGCCTAGGAGATTACTGCTACTATGAGATACTTCGAGAGCGAGTAGGTAGCAATGAGGAGCTTATGAAAAGTCTACCGAAGGGTAGCCTATGCTTAGCGAGATGTAGAGTACTTGTGATATGGGATCCTAGGATGAGGACTTGGAATGAATGTTGATGCGGTGTGGAAGGTAGTATAGGGCCCTTACTACTAGAAACACGGGATTAGTGAGCAGCCCAAGTAATATTCCTTAGGGTACCAAGCAACAAGTAGGGTTGGGCGATCGAGTTCGATTATACTTGATCGAGTCTCTGGTAACTTTGTGTAGTGTTTCAGAGACATCATGGTGGGTACACGTCACACCCCAGAGAGCAGCGTAGTTAGCGATGATGAGATTCGCAGGATGATTCGTGATGAGGTGGTCGCGACCATACGTGAGGTCATACATGAGATGCTTGGGTCTGTCGAGACCGCATTGATTGAGACGTTCGATGAGCAATAGGCTGCTGATTAAGAAGCTGCTACTGCTACTGCTGTAGCCACCGAAGCTTTTGCAACTACTAGGCCACGAGGGGGCGACTCGTTGTTGTACCGGGAGCTCAGCAACATGAAGTCACCGGTGTCTAGTAGGACATAATCCGCTAGCCGTGAGAGGCGACATCCAGGTTCGAGTAGCATGATAAGTAGTAGATTGAGAAGTGATGTAATGGTACGAATACCATTATAAGTAATGGATTGAGAAGTGACGTCATGGTTTGAGTACCATGAGTTGTAGCAGTTCGAGAGGTGATGTTATGGTTCAAGTGCCATGATGTGAGGTGGATTGAGAAGAGGGAGCATGGTTCGAGTACCATGGTTTGTAGAAGATTAAGAGGAGATAACTGGGTGTAGGTACCATGATTCATAGCAGATCGAGAGGTGGCCACCCGGTTTGAGTTTCATGATAGGTGGCGGTTAGTGTTTCTGGTTTTACCGGTCATTCCGTGGGGATTGTCTATATTAAGATTAGCGGTGAATGAGTATGAGGCCAGAAGGCCATGATGAAGAAATTTAGTGGAGCATCCCTTAAAAGGGGAAATCGAGTGAGATCTGAGGGTTTGTGGGTGATATGCCAGTTGGAGTCGCAGGACTCAGGGATGAGCAGGGATGGTGCGTTATGGGAGAATACGGTCTGGGCTGGGTGACCGGCCAATAGTGGATAAGTCACTTTCTGTGACCCGAGTGGTGCTATTTCTGTTTCCTGTGGGAGACATAAGAGGTGTTGAGGTTTCAGGTTTTTGAGTTTGGGGGTGAACCTGGTGGGATTGCACGAATGGTGATCAGCAACCATAGTATATGGCAGTAGGTCTACCTCGAGGTAAAGATATAGCTTGATCAGGTCGTCAGTAATGACTGATACGGTCAAGGACCAGAATACACCCTAATTGAGTATAGTAGGGCATGCGTTATCTGCAGAGACGGACGATCAAGAGGAGTATATCAGGGCGGTGGCCCTTATTGTCTTTTATGGGTATTAAGAGTGGAAATATGGTTTCTGCTGTTGTGACAAGTGACGTGATGGAACGTTGGTTGAGGAGTCGATGATGAGGGGTACGGTAAATCATTCCTTCTAGACTAAGAGTCAGGGTTAGTACTGGACAGTTAGGTGGTCCGGTGATGGAATGGGGTGAGATTCTGAATGACTAGAGGCAGTCATGGTGGGGAGTTCTAAGGATATCATATGAGTTCGGGGCATTTGGAGTTTCTCGAACTATGTCGGGTGATCATCGAGCGTTACGTAGCACCTTCCAAGAGTACGTGCAATGATTACTAGTGGAAACAGTTGGTGTGATAGATTCCTGGTGCACCGATTGGGGATGGTTGAACCCTAAGTGGGGGAGAACCGAGTATTGTATTGAGGGGATCAAGGATTCGATCGAAAATGGTTAGAGATCTGGGTATAGAGACCGGTGGTGCGAAATGTCGAGACCAAATTGATTGAGATGTTCGATGAGCGATACGCTGCTGATTCGGAAGCTGCTACTACGGCAGCCACTGAAGCTGTCGCAACTACTAGGCCACAAAGGGGTGACTCATTGCTGTTTCGGGAGCTCAGCAACAGGAAGTCACCAGGCTTTGATAGGAAAGGATCTGATAGCCGCGAGAGGTGATATCCTGGTTCGAGTACCATGGTAAGTAGCGGATTGAGAAGCGATGTCATGGTTCGAGTACCATGATAAGTAGCGGATTGAAAGGTGACGTCATGGTTCAAGTACCATGATTTGTAGCAGGTCAAGAGGTGATGTTATGGTTCAAGTTCCATGATGTGAGGTGGATTGAGAAAAGGGAGCACGGTTCGAGTACCATGATTCGTAGAAGATTAAGAGGAGATAACATGGTATAGGTACCGTGATTCATTGCAGATCGAGAGGTGGCCACCCGGTTTGAGTATCATGACAGGTGGCGGTTAGTGTTTCTGGTTTTTATAGGTTATTCTGTGGGGATTGTCTAGACTGAGATCAGAGGTGAATGATTATGGGGCCAGAAGGCCATGATGAACAAGTTTAGTGGAGCATCCCTTGAAAGGGGAAATCAAGTGTGCTCCGAGGGATTGTGGATGATATATCAGTAGGATTCGGAAGACTCAGGGATGAGTAGGGATGGTGTGTTATAGGAGAATACGGTCTGGGCTGGGCGACCGGCCGATAGTGGAGATGTCACTTTCTGTGACTCGAGTGGTGCTATTTTCGTTTCCTGTGGGAGACATAAGAGGTGTTGAGATTTCTGTTTTTGAGTTTGGGGGTGAGCCATGTGGGTTTGCACGGATGGTGATCTGCAACCAAAGTATATGGCAGTAGGTCTGCCGTGAGGTAAAGATATACCTGTTGGATAACGTGTCTAAGTTCATAACTTATTTGGTATATACTTGACCCGACCGGCATGGTCCATTTGGGTTGCATCTCATCCAAACTATTATGGATAATTTTATGAGAGTTATACACATATGTTTATTAATATATTATGAGTTATAATATATTAATATGAAGTTACGTTATTTAATTAGTTTTAGTCTTGAATTAATTATGGATTAATTTAGAGATTAAAAGAATACTAATTAAATTATGGGCTATTTGTTTTATATAGTGTGGGCTAATACTCATTTGTTAATGGGCTAGGCTTATGTGGAAGTCCATGGATGATCCATGGAGCTTTTAACCCATGGATCCTTGGAATAGGAAAAGACATGGGTTATTAGGGTTTCACCCTAACCATGCATACTATATAAGCATGCTTATGGAGCATGAAAGAGAGCCTAAGATAGCCTAAGAGAAAGACTAGTGTTCTAGTGTGTGTGTGCATGTGTGTGGCCGAAAATACAAGAGTGTGTATACTCTCTCAAAGTTTTCCAAGAGTTTGTGGTGTTTGTGATTCCATTTGAGGCATTCACACTATTGGTGCTTGGCCCTCAAACTCCTAAGAACCCAACACAACAAAGGTATGTAATCTCTTCTAACTCTTTTATGTTGAAATGTTCCCCATGCCATGTTAGATAGGTTATAAACCTTGGAAAATTATTATTTTGCATGTATTTAGACAAACATAGATCCAAGGTTTATTAGGGTTGCATGCACACTTAGGAAGTGTTAGATTGCTCAAAACCCAACAGTGGTATCAAAGCCTAGGCTTGCTTGTTTGATACTTGATGCAAAATAGTGAAAAAAGTCGAAATCGTTGCTGTCTGCATGCTAGACTCGCCGAGTCCATTGGGGGGACTCGCCGAGTCCAAGGCAAACTTCAACCTACTCGACGAGTCCGTTCGTGCACTCGGCGAGTAGGATCGAAAGAATGCAGAATCTCGACTTTTGCTGCTGGAAATGGACTGGAAACATTACCCTAAATTGTTTTGGTGTTGTAAAACTTATTTTAGTTGGTGTAATGGTTGTTCTAATCCATTTACAATAGCATACATCAAAAATCCATGATTTTATGTGTTCATATAATTCTTGAATTTTTGATGATCATGTTCATGTTCTTATGAATTTAGAAAATGATAGGAATTATTTGCTGAATTGTTTAGAATTAATTCTTAATCATTTATGTGTTTTAATGGAGTCCATAATTTGTCCTCAAGTTATGGATTACCAAAGGTCACTTTCATTTAACACACACTTAAAACACATAAGTTACATGAAAATGAAGAGTCTTCATTTTTATGAACCTTTAATTCATAAGTTATGAAATGAAGAGTTTTGCAAAGTTACAAAACTTGTCCTCAAGTTTTGGAATTTGTAAAGTTTCACACACTTTAATAAACTTTAATTCCAAACCTTAGAGTTTTAATAGTTAAAATTCAACCCTTATACTATTTATAACATTAATGGTTAATTATTATATATATGTATAAGAATAAGTCGTTTTACCGTTAGTAGGCCTCATTCACGAAGCCGGTCTATAAGGTGGGTATAAGGTTGTTGCCTATAAAATGGCGACTTAATGGGTGTATACTCTCACCCACCGCTTGCTTGATCGGTGGAGGGTCGTTAGCCGAACGGGTAGAACAACGACTTTAAATCCTCATTAAAAGTATAATGAATATTATAAAATAACTAAACTCTTTTAATTCCCAATCTTAGTTATTTTAGGAAAATGTGAACATGGTGCTAATCCATGGAATTCACACTTTGTACCTTACCAAGTCGTTAGTGGAGCGTGTGTGGTTAACCGGCACACTAATTAGACTAGTAAGGATCACGAAGGGTAACTTAATGTTGTCATAGATCAATGGAGCATGTGTGGTTAACCGGCACATTGATTAGGTGATAATATTAGGAGTACCAAGTGAGTTAGCATGGTTATTCACACCTTGTTTTGTGATCCTCGGCATCCCAGTCACAAAACTTGAAGGGCACAATCGAGATTGAAACATGCCATTGAAAAGTTCAATGAATCTCAAAAGAATCTAGGAATTTCAAATCCAATTAAACCTAATTAATCATTTTGTTTTCATGGTGGAAATTGGTGAATCGTCATTCGCCTACCTTTCAAATATATTATTACTTAGATTACGGCATCCCTCTTCTAAGTGTAATATATTGTGATTGGATCCTAGCCTTAATATTACATTTGGGTGTCTTATTAAGGATCCTAAATATCTAATCTAAACTTACTTTCTTCTTTCAGATGTCTTCCAACACTAATGCTTCAGGCTCTAACCCAACTGGTTCTTTCTCTCTCATGAATCTTTGTGGGAGGGTCATCTTTGATGGTTCCAACTTCATGGATTGGATTAGGAACATCAGGATGGTTACTCGTTACGAGGACAAGGAATATGTCCTCGATAAGGAGTTAAAAGAACTTGATGAGTCTACTGCTACTCCTGAGGAGATCGCTGAATTCAGGACTCATGAGAGAGATGCTACTAAGGTGGCATGTATCATGATGGCCACGATGACAGCCGAGCTCCAAAAGTCATATGAAGATTTCTACCCTTTTGAGATGCACCAAGACTTGATGGAAAGGTACCATCAGAGTGCTCGTCAGGAGCGGTATGAAATAATCTCCTCCATAATAACTACCCGCATGAAGGACGGTGAATCCGTCACGGGCCACATGCAAAAGATGCAAAGGTATGTGGACCGTTTGCTGAAGCTGAATGTTGACATCCCCGAGGAGTTAGCAATTGACATCATTTTGCACTCCTTGCCTTCTTGTTATGATCATTTTCGAATGACATATCATATGAACAAGGAGGAAGTTACCCTCAGCAAGCTTCAAGGACTCTTGAAGACCGCTGAAACCGGTCTTAAGGGTAAAGCGGTTGTTACCTCTACTACTCCTACTCCAACTTCTACCCCTGTTTTAGCTATTGGGCAAGGCAAAGGGAAAAAGAGGAAGCACCCTTCGAAGGGTACCAAGGGAAAGTCTCTTGAAGGCTCCTCATCCAAGACTAAGAACGGTTCTGTCACTCCTTCTGCCATTCCAAAGGATGCTGAATGCTTTTATTGCCATGAAAAGGCACACTGGAAGCGAAACTGCCCTAAGTACTTGCAGGATCTAAAGGATGGGAAAGTGAAACCCACCTATGCAGGTATTTACACTATATTGTCTAATTACTCAACATATTCTAACTCTTGGGTGCTTGATACAGGATGTGGTATTCACATATGTTCTGATTTGCAGGGCCTAAGAAGAAGTGAGGATGTAGAGCACGGGAAGATAAACTTAATCATGGGGAATAGGAAGGCTTCACCTGTTTCCAAGATTGGAGTTTATACTTTGTTGCTTAATAATGGGTTACAATTAGATTTGAATAAATGTGTATACTCGTCTGAAATGGCGAGGAATATTATTTCTTTTCATGCTTTGTACAAACAAGGTTTTACCTTTTCGTTTGATAATGAATGTGGTGGTATTAATGCTTTCTTTAATAATGTGTTTTATTTTAAAGCATTACCTTGTGATGGCGTGTATGAAACTGTGTCGATTGTAGACAACTTAGGAAATAATGTGTTGTATATTGATTCTTCTACTAGCCTAGATAAAGCATCATTGTGGCATTGTCGTCTTGGACATGTAAACAAGAAACGCATAGACCAACTCCAAAAGAGTGGAGTCTTGGAATCATTTGACCTCAAATCAGATGATAGTTGTGAATCTTGTCTACTTGGAAAAATGACAAAATCACCCTTCACTGGAACTTGTGAGAGGGGTGAAGGTTTGTTGGACCTAATACATACTGATGTATGTGGGCCATTCAAAACCGCCACAAGGGACGCTAATCGGTATTATGTGACTTTTATTGATGATTATAGTACATATGGGTATGTCTACTTGATCAAACACAAGTCTGAAACCTTTGAAAGGTTTAAGGAATTCAAACAGGAAGTAGAAAATCAATTGGGCAGGAACATTAAGATGCTTCGATCCGATCGAGGTGGTGAGTATCTTAGTACCGAGTTCCTTGACTATCTTAAGGAGTGTGGGATTGTCTCACAATTGACTCCTCCCAGGACACCACAGCTGAATGGTGTAGCTGAGAGGCGTAATCGTACCTTGTTGGACATGGTTCGCTCTATGATGAGTCGAGTTTCGTTACCAATCTCTTTTTGGGGGTATGCCTTAGAGACTGCCGCCCATATCCTTAATCTAGTCCCTACAAAGAAGGTTACCAAAACACCTCATGAGATGTGGACTGGGAAGGTTCCCAATTTGGACCACATCAAAATTTGGGGTTGCGAAGCCTTCGTGAGGCGTGAAACTCATGATAAGCTTGAACCCCGAAGTGAAAGGTGTATTTTCATCGGCTACCCACAGAAATCCTTCGGTTACCTTTTCTACAGACCCAATGAGAATGTGGTCTTTGTAGCACGAAGAGGGATCTTTCGCGAGAAAGAATTTATAAGCCAAGGAGACAGTGGGAGGCAGATTGATCTTGAAGAAATTCAAGAATCAATTGGTGAAGGAACCTCAGACACTAGCAATCAACCTGAGGTAGAAACTCCTGTTGATCCAGCTGACGAGTCTGTACCTCCGAGACGTTCCACACGGGTTAGGAACACACCTTCGTTTTATTATGGTTTTCATATTACTACGGAAGGTGATACGTTTATTAGTGATAGTACACTAGTAAATTTGGATGAACCTAGCAGTGTTAAGGAAGCCATGGCAGACCCGGAGTCTGCTAAATGGAAGGAGGCTATGGACAGCGAGATACAGTCCATGTATGACAATCAAGTTTGGAACTTGGTTGACAATGTACCAGGCCGTAAAATAGTCGGGTGCAAATGGATCTTCAAAAAGAAGACCGACATGGAAGGAAAAGTGCATACTTATAAGGCTCGACTGGTTGCGAAGGGTTTTACTCAAACTCAAGGTATTGATTATGATGAAACCTTCTCGCCGGTGGCCAAGATTAAGTCTATTAGGGTTATGTTAGCCATTGCAGCATTTCATGATTATGAAATATGGCAAATGGATGTCAAAACCGCTTTCCTTAATGGAAAGTTGGCTGAGGATGTGTACATGAATCAGCCAGAGGGTTTTGTCAATGCAGAGCACCCTAATAGAGTATGCAAGCTTAAGAAATCCATTTATGGATTAAAACAAGCATCTCGTAGCTGGAATCTTTGTTTTGATGAGAAGGTAAAAGAGTTTGGCTTCTTGAGAAGCGAAGATGAGTCTTGCGTGTATGTCAGAGCTAGTGGGAGTATAGTTAGCTTCTTGGTACTGTATGTGGATGACATACTACTCATAGGAAATGACATCCCAACCTTGCAGGAGGTTAAGTCCTGGCTTGGGAAGTGCTTTGCTATGAAGGACCTAGGGGAGGCTACCTATATCCTAGGGATAAGGATATTAAGAGAAAGGAGTAGAAGACTAATTGGACTTAGTCAGAGTATCTACTTGGATAAGGTGTTGAAAAGGTTCAACATGGAGAATTCCAAGAAAGGAGATTTACCGATCCAAAGCAATACCAAACTGAGTAAGACTCAGAGTCCGAGTACAGAGGCTGAGATAGCTGAGATGAGCCAATTACCATATGCTTCCGCAGTTGGCTCGATCATGTATGCTATGACTTGTACCCGTCCTGATGTGGCATTTGCTTTGAGCATGGTCAGCAGGTATCAGGGGAACCCTGGCAAGGCTCATTGGACCGCGGTAAAGAACATTCTCAAGTACCTGCGGAGGACTAAGGATTGGGCCCTTACCCTTGGTGGCAGTGATGACTTGAGAATATTAGGGTATAGTGATGCTGGGTTTCAGACTGATAGGGATAATTTCCGCTCTCAGTCGGGCTGGATCTTTACCTTAAATGGAGGGGCAATTTCTTGGAAGAGTTCCAAGCAGGAGACGGTGGCTGATTCGACTTGTGAATCAGAGTATATAGCAGCGAGTGAAGCAGCGAAGGAGGCGATATGGCTAAAGAACTTCATCGGAGACCTTGGAGTTGTACCAGCTATTAAGGAACCTATAGAAATTTTCCGTGACAACAATGCTGCGGTTATCTTAGCCAAGGAACCAAGAGATCATGGCAGATCCCGACACATTGACAGAAAATATCACTTCATAAGGCACAAGATTGAAGAAGGACTCCTTGTGACAAGGAGGATATCGTCAGATGAGAATCCTGCAGATCCCCTTACGAAGGGACTGACGAGGGTTAAGCATTTTCAGCATGCGAGACGCATCGGGCTGAGGGACGATATTAGTTTTACAGATTAGATAGTTTTCCTGAAACTTGTAAAATGTAATCGACATTTGATGATGAATAAAATTTGTGATTTATTTATGAGTAAAGTGTTACTATCATTGTCAATTATTTACTATTGTTTCAGTTTTGCATGTTTTGACTTCCAGAATAATTAATTTGTTCAAACATCCACAATCGATCATACGTCGGAAGTAGGTATGAATCAAGATTGTCATGAATTGGGTTTGTAGATGCCTTAAAGGTATTTAGGCATGGCAATGGTTGCTGCAACATTCATGAGTACTCATAAGTTATGAGTATTGGTATAAACCCACGCTCACTTGTATCACTTCATGGAATTTATCTCGAGTGATCGTGAGACGATAACATCATATAAATCTTTAAACCTAGAGATATGAGTTGTTACCTATGAGTTGGTTGTGCATTGATTGCACGTAAACGCATCAGTAACTTGATGTTATAAAACGTGCCTTTGTGTACAATTCAATAAGTAGTAGAACAAGCATATCAGTCGAAGTTTATCTGTTCCTTCTAGAAATAGAAGCGATATCCGGGCCCCTCGATGATTTTGTGTTGACCCATATACCAGGCCTGGTCAGAACTAAACCGATGTGTTCAGTGAAGTTCTTCGTCAAACAAATCGGATAATCGAGAAACAACTGCTAGACAATAAGCAAGACATAGTTCCATGTGTTTGTCCGGCTGATATCATGAGAACAGAGGATTATGTGATCACTTATCTAAAATGGCGCTTCATAGTTCGACAGAGTCTTCATTGTTCGAGGGAGTTTTCGAGAGCTACGATTGTTGGTTGGTTCCTGAAGTTATAGGCAAATATAGTTATTAGACTTATCCAAGTGGGAGTCTGTTGGATAAGGTGTCTAAGTCCATAACTTATTTGGTATATACTTGACCCGACCGGCATGGTCCATTTGGGTTGCATCTCATCCAAACTATTATGGATAATTTTATGAGAGTTATACACATATGTTTATTAATATATTATGAGTTATAATATATTAATATGAAGTTACGTTATTTAATTAGTTTTAGTCTTGAATTAATTATGGATTAATTTAGAGATTAAAAGAATACTAATTAAATTATGGGCTATTTGTTTTATATAGTGTGGGCTAATACTCATTTGTTAATGGGCTAGGCTTATGTGGAAGTCCATGGATGATCCATGGAGCTTTTAACCCATGGATCCTTGGAATAGGAAAAGACATGGGTTATTAGGGTTTTACCCTAACCATGCATACTATATAAGCATGCTTATGGAGCATGAAAGAGAGCCTAAGATAGCCTAAGAGAAAGACTAGTGTTCTAGTGTGTGTGTGCATGTGTGTGGCCGAAAATACAAGAGTGTGTATACTCTCTCAAAGTTTTCCAAGAGTTTGTGGTGTTTGTGATTCCATTTGAGGCATTCACACTATTGGTGCTTGGCCCTCAAACTCCTAAGAACCCAACACAACAAAGGTATGTAATCTCTTCTAACTCTTTTATGTTGAAATGTTCCCCATGCCATGTTAGATAGGTTATAAACCTTGGAAAATTATTATTTTGCATGTATTTAGACAAACATAGATCCAAGGTTTATTAGGGTTGCATGCACACTTAGGAAGTGTTAGATTGCTCAAAACCCAACAATAGCTTGAATAGGTCGTCAGTGGGGACTGAGACGGTCAAGGACCAGAATACACCCTAATTGAGTATAGTATGGCATGTGTTAGCTGCAACGATGGACGATCAAGAGGAGTATATCAGGGCGGTGGCCCTTATTGTCTTTGATAGATATTAAGAGTGGAAGTATCGTTTCTGCTCCTGTGACAAGTGATGTGATGGAACATTGGTTGAGGAGTCACTGATGAGGAGTACGGTAGATCATTACTTCCAGACTAAGATTCAGGGTTAATACTGGACAGTTGGGAGGTCCGGTAATGGAATGGTGTAAGATCCTGAATGACTAGAGGCAGTAATGGTTTGGGAGTTCTGAGGATTTCATCTAAGTTTCGGGGAATTTGGAGTTGCTCGATCTCTATCGGCAGATCATCGAGCGTTGCGTAGCACCTTCCAAGAGTAGGTGCGATGATTACTGGTGGAAACAGTCTGTGTGATAGATTGCTAGTGTGCCGATTAGGGATGGTTTGAACCCTAAGTGGGGGAGAACCGAGTATTGTATTGAGGGGATCAGAGATTCGATCGGAAATGGTTAGAGATCTGGATATAGAGACTGGCGGTGGGAATTCATTGAAGCCCAAGGTTGTTGGTGATTGAGACGAGGTGCAGAGCGAGATAATGCATGTGCTATGTTTGAAAAGGATGAGTGCCTCAACGACAAGTGACCGTTGATCGGAGACCTTGGGGTGAACGGGAATTCTTCAAAGTCATAATGGTGAATTCGAGATGGTTGGCTCGTAGGGTGTGTTCGGCGATTGAGAAATTATGGTTCAATGATGGGGTTGTTATTCAGCTTGGAAAGGGCAGAAGTGGATTACACAACCATTTCAGGTTGTGGAACAGGAAGATTAGTGGATGAGTCGAGACATCATGAGGTCCTATGTGGTGTACCAAGGTATCCGAATTAAATGCATTTGATTTCGGATAATTTTGGGTCTTGAGTGGAGACGGTAAGTGGTGGGTCAAGCATCGATGATTCCAGTGGGAGCCCTTCCGGTTAACGACAGCAAGTGAGATTGTCCAAGAATATGGGTTGCAACATGGAAGGGTGTTTTGTTATGGCAATTGCCGCCAAATATAGTGATGTATAGTTTGGGTAAGTGCATGCACCTATTTATAAATGATCTGCGGAATGTGAGTCAGCGAGAGGGTGTTGTGATACTGCGGGGAGCCATAGTAGTCACTAGTCAGCAAGAGAGTGTTGTGATAGTGCAGGGAGCCATAGTACTCACTAGTCAGCGAAAGGGTGTTGTGATACTGCGGGGAGCCGTAGTACTTACTAGTCAGCGAAAGGGTGTTGTGATACTGCGGGGAGCCGTAGTACTCACTAGTCAGCAAGAGGGTGTTGTGATACTGCGGGGAGTCATAGTACTCACTAGTCAGTAGGAGGGAGTCATGGTGCGGCAGGGAGCCGCGTTATTTGTTGATCACAACATGACGCAGGAGACTTCTTAAACTTGAGTGGCCTTATTGGGTTGAGTAATCGGGATCCTGGGGGCCAAATCAGGAAAGAGACGGAGGCCTCTATATTTGTCGGGAATCGTTATACTCTTATTTGGGTTGTGGTTGTTGTAATACGAAAGAATGGGATAAGTGTGGTACGCATGGGTTACGGGAAATGAGTTCTGAGTTGAGTGCTTCACCGGGACGAGTGGTTCCAACTCTGGGTTGGACCAAACTCTCGAGTTTGAGTTTGCCTCTAGTGATGCGTTGAATAGGTGAGATGAGATTCTGGATTCAGAGGTGGGTTCCATGTTGAGGAGTATTGTTTTGCATCTGATAACTTATACCCGTGTGGGTCAGTTGAAACGACCCAAAAATCACGACTAAAAATTTCTTTTAAAACATTACTAAAACTGGATTTATAAAACGTATCATAAGTCAAACATAACTTCCGAGTATTAAATTCAAAACATAATATCATTATCAGAGTCAAACATTCCCAGGCTAACTGACTATGGTGTGTGCTCTGCAATCTTCCCGAGCTCCTCTTTTGAAAACCGAGTACCTGAAACCAAAACTGAAAACCGTAAGCACGAAGCTTAGTGAGCTCCCCCAATCTACCACATACCACACGAAACATATAAAGCACATATTGGGCCTTGCCCACTGCATCGGACCAAAGTCCGGACTAACTGGGGGCCTTGCCCCCCTGCATCGGACCGAAGTCCGGAAACTGACTGGGACCTTGTCCCCTGCATCGGACCGAAATCCGGACTTACTGGGGCCTTGCCCCCTGCATCGGACCGAAGTCCGGACTAACTGGGGCCTTGCCCCCTGCATCGGACCGAAGTCCGGACTAACTGGGACCTTGTCCCCTGCATCGGACCGAAGTCGGGGCTAACTGGGGCCTTGCCCCCTGCATCGGACCGAAGTCCGGGCTAACTGGGGCCTTGCCCCCTGCATCGGACCAAAGTCCGGGCTAACTGGGCAGAACATAACATAAACATATCAACTAGCATGAACACACGTATACTGCATACTACATCGGGCCGTAGCCCGGAACACATAACACATAATTCCTGTTTGAGCCACGAAGGCATCAAACATACTAACTACTGCATCAGATCAAAGTCCGAAAACTACTGCTAGTTAAACGGGCCGGCATTGTGGCCTTAGACCCGTTCCTACTGGAAGGAAACTCACCTGAACTGCTGAGCCCTGCTGATAAACCTCTGGCTGCTACTCGACAATCCCCTGAACCGCTGCTCCTCTAGCTCTCCGAGCTATCAATATACATATAACACTTAATCTGACAGTCAACTAAGTCAATTCTGGTCAAAGTCAACCTTCCAGGTCAACCCTACTCGCCGAGTCTTCCTAAAGACTCGCCGAGTTCACAAGCTTAGGGACTTTCTTATTCGCGACCCGACTCGCCGAGTCAGTCCATGACTCGCCGAGTCCAACTAGTTCCAAGTCCTGTCCTGCCCAACTCGCTGAGTCATCACCCGACTCACTGATTCGAGTCTCAACTCAAAAGGGTTTAGGGTTTCGCGACCTGACTCGCCGAGTCCAAGAACAGACTCGCCGAGTCCAAGACAATCTTCAACCAACTCGTCGAGTTGTTCATCCAACTCGCCGAGTCCATGCCTAACTTCAACCGACTCGACGAGCTGCTCATCCTACTCGTCGAGTTCCTCCTCATCTTCAAGCTACTCGCCGAGTCCACTCGAAGGACTCGCCGAGTCTATCCAGTCCTCAATCCATGCAGTGGCTTTTCGAGCCAAACAGAACTTCCAACTCATAGATCCATACTTCTAGGGCCTATTCCCCACGTAAAGTGGCAAACTTTACGTGTAGATTGAGAGGTCTATGCTCCAAAACACACTAAACTAGGGTTTATGGCAAACATGCTTCCTCAACATACCAAGGGCTGATACTTTAGGGGATTCAAGACCAAAACCAACATGGATCTGAGGTAGCAACCCCAGATCTGAACCTCCAACCCAAAATGGTTACAAAACATACCAAATAATGACCAAAACTCACACATAAGAATAGATCTAGATGCAAAGGGAGTCCAATCAACAGCTTATTACCTCCAAATGATCTGAAATGTCTTCTCAATCTCGGATCTACAGTCCCTTCTTGCACTTCCAAGGCTTTTCTTCCTTCTCCAAGCTTATAGTGCTCTCTTCAATGCAAGATCTAGCTCAAAAACGGATATGGCGGCTAGGGTTGATGTTCTGGGGGTAAAGAGGCACTAAAGGAACCCTAGGAAAGAGAATGAGACGCTTAAATAGGCTCCAAGTCCCGGATTTAGGGTTTTCCTCGTTCAGACCCAACTCGTCGAGTCTCCTTGGCCGACTCGCCGAGTCGGTCGCTAACACCTCAACCCGAATCCCGCTCGGACTCGCCGAGTCCCTCCTTGGACTCGCCGAGTCTCTCCTTAAAATTGAGGTTTTCTTTCTTTTCTTGGCTTTCCAAACTTTGGGGTGTTACAACTCTCCCCCACTTAAACTAAACTTCGTCCTCGAAGTTTGCTATGATCAACTGCCTGCGAACTGCCTCCAACTCTTTGTCTGGAAAATCCCTCACCCTTTTGCCCATCACTCCGGCCACTCACAGTGCCGATCACTACCGATAGAACATACTAAATCCTTCTTTTTCCCATAATCTCCTCAACGTTACTTCCTCCGACTGAAAATCCTGCTGCCTCCCATCCGCCTACCGGATGTACTGAGATTACTCTGGTCTAACCAATCTCCCTATATCTGAGTTATCGGACTCCCACCGGTCACTACACTCCATCGCAAACTCCTAGTCTCTTCCAGCGACTCCTAAAGATACTTCGATTATCTATAACTGTTCTATCCATCCTGCCGCTCCTACCAAAACGATGCTGCTAGAACCAGCTTGCTTTTATCCCACCTGATTACTCATCTCCTACTTACTCGAGCCTTTCCTCCTGAATGAAAAGCTACCTGCCTAGCCATCCCTACAAATCACTTATACTCGGCAAAAGGCTCAACTGATCCTGCTGAGAGGGACTTGCCAATTCCAAATCAACCAACTATACCGTCAGCACTTGCATTCCAACGCAAAACAATACTGACCCAAAACCCTGAAACCTTTCAAACACTGAACTACCTGCAATAATGAACATGCCTGAAACACTAAACTGCCTGAAACGCTGAACCGACTGAAACGCTGAACGGCCTGAAACACTGAACTGACTGGAACGCTGAGCTGCCTGAAACATTGAACTGGCTAAAACACTGAGCTGCCTGAAACACTGAACTCCAACCCAACTGTGGAGTCAAGGGACTCCTCACTTAGTCGCTTCCACGACTCCTAAACGAAATCTTCCTCTAGGACTAGTTTCCACTAGTTATCCTGTCACTGTGGCTCTAGCAACCTTCCGATCCAACCGATCGGGTTCATACGTCACATCCTGACATCATCAATTCCACGACTAACAACATGATGGCTCCCAGACTGACGGTAGCCCACAACATACCCGAACCCCAACGGTCCACTGCGACTCTGATCTCATAACTGATGTGACGATCTATAGCCCAAATTGCTGACTTAGCCATAACTGATCCCTTTGGGAAATCCGAAAGCTAACCCGTGGATTCCCATATCCTCACTGCTGCACCCGAACTGGTGGGTACAACTGCTTTCCCGCGTCTAACACGCGCTCATGCTACCTACCAATCTGATAAAAGGCTGCGACTACGCTCGCGGACTTACAACTCTCTAATACTATCTGGCTGCTAGTGGATGCTACGGCTACCCCCGCAGACTTACAACACCACTACTACTACCATCTGACTGCTAGTGAATGCTACGGCTACCCCCGCAGACTTACAACACTACTACTGCTATCTGACTACTAGTGAATGCTACGGCTACCCCCGCAGACTTACAACACTACTACTGCCTCGAGAACATCCTGACTATCCCTAGTCCCGCTAGTGATTCCTCATCCCGATTTCTAAAAAAAACAGTCCTTAGACTTTGAATTCTGCATCATCCTCGACATCTTATATCCTTGATATACTTAGCGCTTCGTCGAGGAATCCTTCGGCTTGGTTCCCAAACCAACCGTCTACTAATCCGGATACAAGAAGCTATTGTTGGGAAGTTTCCAACCTCCCAAGTCCTGAATCTACGCAACCTGCATGCTGCCTCAGACACTGGCTACTAATACGAAAACATCTCTTGTTACCCGTTCTCAGGATCTTCATTCCGACTCTCATGCGTCCGACAGGTGGTCCTCCAATCTTGGATTCCCAACCAGCTTCTAACCATCTCGATTACATGAACTAACTGCTGGGAAAAGTTCTCGAACTCCTAATTCTGAACTTCTCAATCCATCCATCACTGACCACTCCGAACTAGCGAAACGAACCAAATCTCTCCCAACCATGCTATAGTTACTGCATCCTCCGAAACCTTCTCCATAAGAGCACATCCCCTAACTACCAACCAATTATCCGAGGTATGCAAATGGCATATAACATAATCACAAGCAAGCCACACAAAAACACAACACTTATACCACAAATTGATGCAGAACCATAACAATATGATCATGACATAAGCTGACCGAACAACAAAAGTTACGTACCTTCATTACTCAGTGCTGCTCGAATCCCTGCTGAAATCTACCGGAAACTCGGCTCTGAGCCGTAGGCACCCTTGCCCGGCCTCGTCAACTGCTGGCGGTATTCGAAGTCCCAAGGGCAGGAGCGGGCACCTGCCCTGCTGGATACAAACTCGGACAGTGGGCCTTCTTGTGGCCCCTCTGACTGCAATGGAAACATAACGGATCAAGCCCCTGGGCGATGGTAACAACACAGTCTCTGCTAAAATGACCAATCTGGCCGCACTTGAAACACCCAGCATCGCCACCACTCCTACGCCTACACACACCCATGTGCGTCCTTCCGCACTTCCCGCATCGACTGCGGCTCTGATAGTTCCTCGTCCTCAAATCTGGACCCTTGGGCCTCTTACCCGAACCTGTGGCTACCTGAGTCTCATCAATTTTCCTTTTCCCTTCTGACTCCCTGCCCGACTCTCGCTCCTGCGTTACCCCAACGGCAATGCCTGCTAACTGAACAACAGATGTCTGATCCTGAAGCCTCGCTATCAATCTATCAGTGATCCTCACGACCATGTCGGGCAGATCCTCGCGAATGGCTCGCGAAACTTCCTCAACTATCCAATCATGCAATGGTCTCTCTTGGAGACAAAATTCCCCACTCACCCCTGCCCCCTGATGGCAGGAACTAGAAATGGGATCTCCCTCCTTGATGGATCCCTGAACTTCATGAGATTCGGGACCTAGACGAGCCCCAATCTGTCCTGAAACTAACCCGGCCTTAAAGGCCTCAAGATGACTATCCATGAGCTCCACAATGGCCTCTCTAACCGAACCGAAAATCACTGGAGTCTGATCAATGATGTTGCGCGTAATCTCTGCGGAAATGAAATCCCTCATTTGATCATCAAGCTGCCCGGCTCTGAAGCCCGAGCCAGACCCCTCCTCGACACCTGAACTGCTAACTGGTATCTCGCGCAACGTCACCATGCTGAAAATATAACAAAATCCTGATCAATTTACACACTATTGCTGAGGGATTTCTCCCTCACTACACCATTCCTGGTTTCGTCTCGGCCCCTCTTGAATCGAGTACGGATCCTCTGCTTTCAGTAGTATGGGCCCCTACTACCTTCCACATCTATCCGTACTTTCCCCAAGAGTTACCTCAACTCCACCAAGTCCCCTTTACTCTTCTACTGATCTCTGCTACTCTCATCCTAGGCTTGCCCTAGGGAACCTCTGACTCTACCCACACAGTCCTCAGCTGCTGAAGGCCTCCTAGTAATGCCAATTAGTCACCACCTGAATACCATCACATGTGACGAGGCTCAGATAATCCTTTAAGTAAAAGACTCGTCCCTACAACGGTTGGACTCAAACGAGAGCTGCGCAGTAGGGCCAAATCCAGCACTCTGAGATTATTCAACCCTGATCACATGTGATGAAACGTATTCACCTAATGGCTAACTCTCATCACTCAGAGTCCCACAAAGCACAAAGCAAGCAGCATTCAGATAAGGGAAACATACTCAGGCAAAACAATTCTCATAACAAGAAACTGCACTAACATATAATGCTAAGCTCATACTATCAGGCATAACCTACACAGGCTATCCTATTACTGTCTACTCAATACTAGCATGCAATTCTCATAAAACTGAACACATAAAGCAGGCACATAAGGCATCATCCTAGATCCTTAGTCCTATTCTAGCATGCTGTTCTACTGAAGCTGGAACTGAAACTGAAACTGAAGCCGATACTGATAATCATAATATAACTTGTATGGGTAAATTGGGAGTACTTACCTGAGCTCGGCTGATTGCATGCACCGCACCCTTTTCTCTTTTCAAAACTCTTTTTGCTTTTTCTAAAATTGTTTTCTTTTCTCAAAATTCGTTTGTAATTACGATTTTTCTTTTGAAACTATATACCACTTCCTTAGTTTGAGTTCAGACACACTCAGGAGTGCGCCCGAATCCCTCAAACCAAGGCTCTGATACCAACTTGAAACGACCCAAAAATCACGACTAAAAATTTCTTTTAAAACATTACTAAAACTGGATTTATAAAACGTATCATAAGTCAAACATAACTTCCGAGTATTAAATTCAAAACATAATATCATTATCAGAGTCAAACATTCCCAGGCTAACTGACTATGGTGTGTGCTCTGCAATCTTCCCGAGCTCCTCTTTTGAAAACCGAGTACCTGAAACCAAAACTGAAAACCGTAAGCACGAAGCTTAGTGAGCTCCCCCAATCTACCACATACCACACGAAACATATAAAGCACATATTGGGCCTTGCCCACTGCATCGGACCAAAGTCCGGACTAACTGGGGGCCTTGCCCCCCTGCATCGGACCGAAGTCCGGAAACTGACTGGGATCTTGTCCCCTGCATCGGACCGAAATCCGGACTAACTGGGGCCTTGCCCCCTGCATCGGACCGAAGTCCGGACTAACTGGGGCCTTGCCCCCTGCATCGGACCGAAGTCCGGACTAACTGGGACCTTATCCCCTGCATCGGACCGAAGTCCGGGCTAACTGGGGCCTTGCCCCCTGCATCGGACCGAAGTCCGGGCTAACTGGGGCCTTGCCCCCTGCATCGGACCGAAGTCCGGGCTAACTGGGCAGAACATAACATAAACATATCAACTAGCATGAACACACGTATACTGCATACTACATCGAGCCGTAGCCCGGAACACATAACACATAATTCCTGTCTGAGCCACGAAGGCATCAAACATACTAACTACTGCATCAGATCAAAGTCCGAAAACTACTGCTAGTTAAACGGGCCGGCATTGTGGCCTTAGACCCGTTCCTACTGGAAGGAAACTCACCTGAACTGCTGAGCCCTGCTGATAAACCTCTGGCTGCTACTCGACAATCCCCTGAACCGCTGCTCCTCTAGCTCTCCGAGCTATCAATATACATATAACACTTAATCTGACAGTCAACTAAGTCAATTCTGGTCAAAGTCAACCTTCCAGGTCAACCCTACTCGCCGAGTCTTCCTAAAGACTCGCCGAGTTCACAAGCTTAGGGACTTTCTTATTCGCGACCCGACTCGCCGAGTCAGTCCATGACTCGCCGAGTCCAACTAGTTCCAAGTCCTGTCCTGCCCAACTCGCTGAGTCATCACCCGACTCACTGATTCGAGTCTCAACTCAAAAGGGTTTAGGGTTTCGCGACCTGACTCGCCGAGTCCAAGAACAGACTCACCGAGTCCAAGACAATCTTCAACCAACTCGTCGAGTTGTTCATCCAACTCGCCGAGTCCATGCCTAACTTCAACCGACTCGACGAGCTGCTCATCCTACTCGTCGAGTTCCTCCTCATCTTCAAGCTACTCGCCGAGTCCACTCGAAGGACTCGCCGAGTCTATCCAGTCCTCAATCCATGCAGTGGCTTTTCGAGCCAAACAGAACTTCCAACTCATAGATCCATACTTCTAGGGCCTATTCCCCACGTAAAGTGGCAAACTTTACGTGTAGATTGAGAGGTCTATGCTCCAAAACACACTAAACTAGGGTTTATGGCAAACATGCTTCCTCAACATACCAAGGGCTGATACTTTAGGGGATTCAAGACCAAAACCAACATGGATCTGAGGTAGCAACCCCAGATCTGAACCTCCAACCCGAAATGGTTACAAAACATACCAAATAATGACCAAAACTCACACATAAGAATAGATCTAGATGCAAAGGGAGTCCAATCAACAGCTTATTACCTCCAAATGATCTGAAATGTCTTCTCAATCTCGGATCTACAGTCCCTTCTTGCACTTCCAAGGCTTTTCTTCCTTCTCCAAGCTTATAGTGCTCTCTTCAATGCAAGATCTAGCTCAAAAACGGATATGGCGGCTAGGGTTGATGTTCTGGGGGTAAAGAGGCACTAAAGGAACCCTAGGAAAGAGAATGAGACGCTTAAATAGGCTCGAAGTCCCGGATTTAGGGTTTTCCTCGTTCAGACCCAACTCGTCGAGTCTCCTTGGCCGACTTGCCGAGTCGGTCGCTAACACCTCAACCCGAATCCCGCTCGGACTCGCCGAGTCCCTCCTTGGACTCGCCGAGTCTCTCCTTAAAATTGAGGTTTTCTTTCTTTTCTTGGCTTTCCAAACTTTGGGGTGTTACATCAGTACTCGGGTACAGGAAGTACCGCAAGTTGCATGGAACGATGAGTAATAGATGAAAGAGGTCGGGGTTTAGTCGATCTCCAGTTGGGAAGGTAGCATTGGGCCGATGTGGTTATAGTAAGAAGGAAACCATGGAGACGGTTGGGATAATGCAACGGATGACCCTAGAGGTGCAATTGTTGGGTCGAGAGTAGACCTGGTACTCAGTGTTCAAAAGGGATACGAGGAATGCAGTTAAGGCTTATGATTTTAGATGTCTGAGGACTTTTGAGCGAGCATGATTTTCTTGTGTCAGAGAATAGGAAGTTAAAAGTTTATTGTTCGGATGGATATGATAGTAGTTCAGTGGACAAGCCCTGGTGAGATGTGAACCCTTTCGTTCCTTGGGACGTGATTTGGATTGTTTTGGTACATTGGTATGAGTGATCGGTAGCCGATTTTCGGATTTTGTCTTGTGAGAATCAGAGGAGTAGTGAATTATCAGGGTTTGATGTTCAAGGAGCGAATATCATGGAGATAGCGTGAGTGAGCGGTCTGGCAGTAGGCCAGGCCACTAGACTTTCCCGATTCTGGGAAGATCAGAAAGGTGGTATTTTAGCGTCTGAGGGGCCGGTTTTGTTCCAAGTTTGGAGTTTCTGGTCGGATCCAGGTATTCATGGAGAAAGATAATGTTTTGGTGTGAGAACCTCTCAGTGGTGCTTTTTGAGTGTTTGGTTTCTATCTATGTGGTTTGAGGAGCAATTTCGAGGTCGAAACCTATTTTAAGTGGGGGAGAATTGTAACATCCCGAAATTCATGTGCATCTCTTAAACCCTTCTTCTTTTCTAAGTTGTCAAGTTTTGCCCTTAAAAGAAGATTATAACAAATCAGTACGCTGGGCGTATTGAAGAGTACGTTGCACATACTCATGCGCATATGTTGGACACGGACCTGGTTGGGTACGCTGGGCATACGAAGGTTACGCCGGGCGTAACCAAACCAGATGCAAAACCCTAATTGTGGCTTCAGCCCCTTATAAGGAATGTGATGGCCTTATCCTCAACCACCATTTTAGAGAGTGAAACCCTAAGAGAGAGCTACCCTTCCTTCTTAACCTGTGTGTGTGCTGTTGAGCTTGGAAGTTCCTTTTTGTGTTTGTGAAGAAGAAGAAAGGATCATTGCCGAAGCTAGTCTTGGAGTGCAAACTTTGAATCTGAGTTTTGCAAGGGTGAGAGCATCACTTGGAGGTCCAATTTCTTAGGGTTTTGTCCCCAGATGGAGACTTTTTGAGTAAATGGTCTCCATAAGCCTTGATATGCCCCATTTCAGCTTTGGATGTGTTGTAGATGCATAAAAATCCAAACTTGGTCGTCACTATGGAGTCATGCATGAGTTATGGTCTTAATGAGAAAAGGGGATAAGAGGTTGGAAGAAGTTATAACCTTTTTAGCCAAGCAAAGGCTTAAAGGTTTCGACTTTATGGTTTAGGAGGTAGTAGAGTGCCTAGATCTATGATATGAACCGTTGTCTAAATCGATTCAGACCAAAACTTTTGAGAATGGGAAATTGGGACTTACGATGGGCGTAATCCTAGTACACACCGCGTAAGGGGTCGAGTCCCCCGATTTTGGTTAGCCAGAGTACGGCCTACGTACACGAGTTGGTACGCCCCACGTACTGCTTGTTGTTGACTTTCGTTGACTTTTAGGGTTTTAGTCAACATTTGGACTTGTGGATCAATGAGGGGTAAAATAGTCTTTTACCCTTCTGTAGGATTGTAGAAAGGAATTTAATCTAGCCTTTGAGAGCCATTATTTATTTAAGGATATTGTTTATGTTTAGGCGGGGGCTAGATCAGTATATTCGTGTGCGAGATTATCCGAGTTACCTGAGTGAGTCTTCTCACTATACTTCACCTAGAGTGGGAATTAGAGTTATGTGACAGTATCTTGTATGCTATTTATATGATGTGATACACTACATTATTTTTGTGTGATTTGTGTTATGTATGATTCAGAGTTTACAGAATTAGGACCGAAAGGTCCACAGAGTTAGGACCAGAGGTTACACATAGTTAGGACTGGAGGGTCCCACTAAGACACATTGACCAGAGGGTCATACAGAGTTATAGCCTCGAGTGGATAATATGTATTGTATGTGGTATTCTGGGGAACTCAAGCATTTATTCTTACAGTGTTATGTGTTATGTGTTTCAGGTTCTAACGAGGATCGCGGGAAGGCGCCAGCATGATCCGTACACACCGGCAGAGTATTTATTTGATGATCTTGGGATATGTTTTTATCATGATCACATTTGTTGAATATGATATTTGAGAATATTGAATGAGTTTTATATTGTTTGCAAAATGAAAAATTGTTTTAAATTTTTATGTCGTTACATCGAGGACATGCTTCGAGCATGTGTTATGGACTTCGGTGGGAGTTAGGACACATACCAACCCCTGGTTGAGTTTTCTTACAACAACATGTTGGAATAGTGTCTAAGGCTACAACTATATTTGGTAAGTATTTGACCCAATTGTGCATGGTCCTTTTGGGTTGCCTTCACCATAGTAACTTGACAGGATGATATGTAATGAGAGAAGAAATATTATTAATATATTATGAGAATAATATAAAGAATAATAATATTGTTATTTGATTAAGATATAAGTCATAAATTAATTACGAATTAATTTGGTGACTTAAAGAGATTAATTAAATAAGAGGGCATAAACTGTCAATTGTATGATAGTTGTACTTTGGGCTATAATCCCTTATGGATAATGAGGTGGACGATTTTAGGGTTACGATAAGCCTAGAAATCATCCAAGGCTTATCATAAGGAGATTGGATTGCTTAGGGCTTAAGTTATCCAACTAGGGTTTAAGGGTGAAACCCTAGGAGCCTCATTAGTATAAATAGACCCCTTGGGGTGAAGAAATCGGCACTCTTGCTTTTGAAGAAACCCTGGCCGACTTCTTGCCCTCTCCCCTCTCTCACATATCATCCTCTTGCTAGTTGGTGTTTGTAAGCCATTAGAGGAGTGACAATTGTGACTCTAAGCTCCGAGGACCAGAAGATTCAAGCAAGTGATCAAAGGTAATGTTTCTGATCTGTTTTATATGAATGTTTTTCATTAGATCTATCAATCAAAGTCTTGGATAGTTGCATGTTCAATTAGAGAAACCTAGATCCAAGCATTAGGGTTTATATGTGCACATAGGAATGTTCTTATGGCTCAAACCCATCAGTGGTATCAGAGCCTTGATTGGTTTCTATTGAATTGATGCATTGGTTGCTTGATTGTTGATTGCAAAAGTCGATTTTTGTCTTTCTGTCTGATGAACTCGGCGAGTTCCATAGTAGACTCGGCGAGTAGGATCGACTCGGCGAGTCAATTGTGGTACTCGGCGAGTCTGAGCGTCAGAAACAGCTAATTTCGGGATTTCTTGATATTTATCTTATGGAAACTTGCCTTTATCTTAATGGGTCAATATAAATCCGATTTTAATATATATTTGAGTATATCCTTGACCTAATTAAAGATATTTATCAATTAATTAAATAATAATTTCCTTATGTGATAATTGATTGATTATTTTAATTGAATTGGTAAATTGTTTTGCAAGAAACATTTAAATAAATCAAATAAATATAATTATGAGATTAAATAGTTAATTTGAATTGTTTGTTATTTGATCCCTTAAGTTTTGAAAAGTTTAAAACTTGTCCTCAAGTTTTGAAATTTATGTTTTGTGATTAAAAGTTTAATTTAGACAATTTAAATTTCAAACGCTAGAATTTTACAAGTTTAAAATTCAATCATATATTAATATAATAGTACAAGATTAATATATATATATATATATATATATATATATATATATATATATATATATATATATATATATGTACGTATAATTAAATGCTAGTCTTACCGTTAGTAGGCCTCGTTCACGAAGTCGGTCTATAAGGTGGGTATAAGGTTGTGGCCTATAAAATGGCGCTTAATGGGTGTAGACTCACACCCACCGCTTACTTGATCAGTGGAGGGTCGTTAGCCGAACGGGTAGGATAGGGCAACCTCATCTCCTCATTAAAAGTATAATATAGAAATACAAAGTAACTACATATTTTCAAAAATTCCCAATCCTAGTTATTGTTGGAAAAGTGAATTGATGCAATCCCATGAAATTACACTTTGCACCCTTGCTAAGAAGTTAGTGGAGCGTGTGTGGTTTTCCGGCACACTAATTGGTTCTAAGCAAAGGTGGAAAAGGGTGATTCATTGTTTATCATAGTTCAGTGGAGCGTGTGTGGTTTACCGACACATCGAATAGGTGATTGTTACAATGAAGGCACCGTGTAGATTTGCATGGTTATTCACACCCACTTTGTGATCCTCGGTATCCCAGTCACAAACGAGAGAGGCATATCGAGATTTAAACATGCCATTGAAAAGTTCAATGAATCTCATCGAAACCTAGGAATTCTCAATACATTTAGAACTTAATGTTATGTTTTCATGGTGGAGAATTAGTGAATCGTCATTCACTGACCTTCAAATTTTTTGCATGTTGGATTACGGCATCCCTTTTCTAATATGTAAATATTGTTGTTGGATCCTAGCCCTAATTTTTTCTTATTGGGTGATAATTAGGGATTCAAATTCTAATCTGTGTTTGTCCTTTCTATTTGTAGATGTCGAACGCAAACAACGTTGCTGCTAGTTCATTTACATTGATGACCCTTTGCCAAAATGTGACTTTCGATGGAACGAACTTTAGCGAATGGATAAGATACATTCGCACGATTGCTCGCTATGAGGACAAGGCGTATGTCCTTGATGAGAAGCTCGAAAAGATCAATTCAGAAATCACTACTCCGGCTGAAATGACTGCTTATGAGACTCATGAACATGATGCGACGAAGGTTCATTGCATCATGATAGCCACAATGAACTCCGAATTCCAAAAGTCCTATGAGGACATGTATCCGTACGAAATGCACCAAGACTTATTGGAGAGATACCATCAAAATGCGAGGCAGGAACGTTACGAGATCTTCACTAACATGGTCTCCGCTAAAATGGGACATGGAGAATCTCTTACCGTGCACCTGCAAAAGATGCAAAGGTATGTCGATCGTCTTCACAAGTTGAATGTTGACTTTGGGGAAGATTTGGCTATCGAAATGGTGCTTCACTCCTTACCTCCGTGTTACAATCAATTTAGGATGACCTACCACATGAACAAGGAAGGTCACCCTAAGTAAGCTCCAAGGTCTCCTAAGGGTTGCTAAGAGCAACCTCAAGGACAAGTCTGTTGCACCAACTCCCATTCCACCTGCTGCTCCTGTTTTGGCTATTGGGAAAGGAAGAGGGAAGAAGAGGAAGGCTTCGTCTAAGAACCATCGCAAGGTTATGTCCCGAGATGGTGCCTCTTCTTGTGGGACCAAAGTTGATCCTGCTAAACACTGTCCTAACCCAAAGGAGGCAGAGTCCCACTATTGCCTCAAGATAGGGCATTGGAAGAGAAGTTTCCCAGAATATCTGCAAGCCATCAAGGATGGAAGGTTCAAGCCATCTTTCGCATGTATTTATACAATTAAATCTAATGATTCATCTCCTGCTATTTCTTGGGTTCTTGATACCGGTGTGGTTACCATATTTGTTCGGAATTGAAGGGACTAAGAAGAAATAGGGATGCGGAGCATGGAAGAATAAATCTAATCATGGGGAACATAAGATCGTCGCCTGTGACCAAGATTGGAGTGTATTCTTTAGTGCTTAGTAATCGTTTATGTTTAGATTTAAATAATTATTGCTACTCGCCAGAAATGGCAAGAAAAATCATTTTGTTTCATGCTTTGTTTAGACAAGGATTTAGATTTTCTTTTAATAATGAGAATGGTTCAATTTATGCTTATCTAAATGGTGTCTTATATTTTGAAGCAATGCCATGTAATGGAATTTATGAAACTGTTATGATTGTAGATAACCTAGGAAATGATGTTTTATACATGGATTCTTCCAATAGTATGGATAAGGCATCCTTGTGGCATTGTCGTCTTGTACATGTCAACAAGAAGCGCATAGCCCAACACCCAAAGGATGGAATGTTGGAGTCATTCGACCTTAGGTAAGATGACACATGCGAATCTTGTTTGCTTGGAAAGATGACTAAGTCACCCTTCACTAGCTCATGTGAAAGGGGTGAAGGTTTATTGGACCTAATACATACCGATGTATGTGGACCATTTAGATCAACCACGAAGGATGGGAACTGCTTTTACCGATGACTATAGCAGAAACGTTTGAAAAGTTCAAAGAGTTCAAGAATGAAGTGGAGAATCAATTAGGCAGGAAAATCAAGATGCTTCGATCCGATCGAGGAGGAGAGTACCTAAGTCTTGAATTCCACGACTATCTCAAAGAGTGTGGAATAGTTTCACAATTGACGCCACCTAGGACACCGCAGTTGAATGGTGTGGAAGAAAGGTGTAATCGAACCTTGTTAGACATGGTCCGCTCTATGATGAGTCGTGCTTCACTACCTATCTCATTTTGGGGATATGCCTTAGAGACTGCCGCCCATATCCTTAGCCGAATCCCTACTAAGAAGGTTGCCAAAACACCTCACGAGATGTGGACAGGGAAAGCTCCCTCGTTAGAACATATCAAGGTTTGGGGTTGTGAGGTTTTCGTAAGACGAGATACTCACGACAAGCTCGAACCTCGAAGTGAGCGATTTATTTTCATCGGCTACCCGCAGAAATCCTTTGGATATCTCTTCTATAGACTGAAGGATAATGTTGTCTTCGTTGCAAGGAGAGGAGTTTTCCGAGAGCGAGAAATCATAGGCCAAGGAGACAGCGGAAGGCAAATCGAGCTTGAAGAGATTCAAGAATCGATAGATGAAGGAACCTCTACCGCCGGCACTCAACCCGAGGAGGAAACTCCGGTTGAACCGATTGATGAGTCCTTACCTCTTAGACGTTCCGAAAGAGTTAGAGTTCAACCCCAGTTTTATGGTTTTCATATTAGTACCGAATGGGACACGTATATTAGTGATGGTACACTAATAAATCTAGATGAACCTAATAGCTATAAGGAAGCCATGGCAGTCCCGGAGTCTGCAAATTGGAAAGAGGCGATGGACAGCGAGATCCAATCCATGTATGACAACCAAGTTTGGAATTTGGTTGATAATGTGCCCGGACGTAAGACCTTTGGGTGCAAATGGATCATCAAGAAGAAGACCGACGTTGATGGAAACGTACACACATATAAGGCGCGATTAGTTGCGAAGGGCTTTACTCAAACTCCCGGAGTTGACTATGATGAGACCTTCTCACCAGTTGCGAAGATAAAGTCTATTAGAGTGATGCTAGCGATTGTCGCATTTCATGATTATGAGATTTGGAAAATGGATGTCAAGACCGCTTTCCTTAATGGGAAGTTGGCTGAGGATGTTTACATGGCTCAGCCAGAGGGTTTTGTTGATCCAAAGCATCCAAATAGAGTGTGTAAGCTTGAGAAGTCCATTTATGGACTTAAGCAAGCGTCTCCCAGATGGAATCTTTGCTTTGATGAGAAAGTCAAAGAGTTTGGATTTGTACGAAGCGAAGATGAATCATGTGTATATGTCAAATCCAGTGGGAGTATAGTAAGCTTCCTCATTCTGTATGTTGATGACATACTACTCATAGGAAACGATGTCCCGATACTGCAGGAAGTTAAGTCCTGGCTCGGGAAGTGCTTCGCTATGAAGGACCTCGGAGAGGCTTCTTATATTTTGGGAATAAGGATAGTGAGAGAACGAAGTAAGAGACTAATAGGACTTAGTCAGAACACTTACCTAGATAAAGTACTAAAACGTTTTGGTATCGAAAATTCGAAGAAGGGAGAATTATCGATACAAAGTAATGCCCAGTTGAGTAAGACTCAAATTCCGAGTATCGAAGCCGAGATAGCAGAAATGAGCCGAGTCCCATACGCTTCCGCAGTTGGCTCAATCATGTATGCTATGACTTGTACTCGCCCTGATGTAGCCTTTGCTTTGAGCATGGTTAGTAGATATCAAGGGAACCCTGGCAGAGCCCATTGGATTGCGGTCAAGAATATCCTTAAGTACCTTTAGAGGACGAAGGAATGGTTTTTATTCCTCGGAGGGAGTGATGACTTGAAGGTGCGAGGGTATAGTGACGCCAGTTTTCAGACCGACAGGGACAACTATCGTTCGCAGTCGGGCTGGGTCTTTACCCTGAATGAAGGAGCAGTTACTTGGAAAAGTTCCAAACTGGAAACCGTAGCTGATTCAACGTGCGAATCAGAGTACATTGCAGCGACCGAAGTGTCAAAGGAGGCAACATGGTTGAAGAACTTCATCGGTGATCTTGGAGTTGTACCTACGATAAAGGAGCCCATGGAAATTTTCTGTGACAGTGAAGGAGTGGTTGCCTTGACCAACGAACCGAGGGATCATGGTAGATCTCGACATATCGATAGAAAATATCACTTTATTAGACATCGAGTAGAAGAAGGACAACTCGTGGTTAAGAGGATATCCTCAGAAGATAACCCAGCAGATCCGCTTACGAAGGGACTGAGCAGGGTTAAGCACTTGCAGCATGCTAGGAGTATTGGGCTGAAGGATGATATTAGTTTAGATTAGATAGTATTAGAAACGTGTAATAGATAAATCTAATTAACATTTGATGATTAAATAAAGGAGTATTATTTATGAGTAATGTTACTATCTTATGTTAATTGTTTAACTATTGTTTCACTTTGCATGTTTTGACTTCCAGAATAATTGAGTTTATTAAGAATAATCGAATTATTCAAATTGTCCACAATCGTTCATATGTTGGAAGTAGGTATGAATGAAGATTGTCATGAATTGGTGTGTAGATTGTCTAAATGGTATTAGACATAGCAAAAGTTTGCTACAACGTTCATGAGTGCTTATGAACTAGTTTTGAGCATTGGAACAAACCCGCGCTTGCTGGAATCACCTCGTGGAATGTAATATAAAGGGTAATCGCAAGACGATAATATCATATGGTCTTGAAACCTAGCTATATGGTTTGTTATTTGTTAATTGGTTGTACATTGATAATGCGAAACCGCATCAGTAACTTGATATTATAAAACACATTAGTGTCTAGAGTGTTGGGTTTTGAGCAATCTAACACTTCCTAAGAGTGCATGCAACCCTAATAAACCTTGGATCTATGTTTTCTTCTAAAATACATGCAAATTATAACTTCCAAGGTTTCTTCCTAACTAGCATAGCATAAGGATTATGAATCATAAAAGTACTAGTATAAATACATACCTTTTGATGATGGTTGATTGTTTGGAGTTTGAGAGCCAAGCACCAATAGTATGAATGCCTCAAATGGAATCACAAATCACCACAAACACTTGGAAAACTTTGAGAGAGTAGTATACTTTCTTGTGGAATCGGCCACCACTAAGTCTCACACTCCTAGTGTCATTTCTTGCATCATATGCTTCTTTATATAGTGTGCATGGTTAGGGTGAAACCCTAATAACCCATGTCTTTTCCTTTCCAAGGATCCATGGGTTAAAAGCTCCATGGACCATCCATGGACTTCCATATTAGCTTAGCCCATTAACAAATGAGTATTAGCGCACACTATATAAAATATAATAGCCCATAATTTAATCAGTCTTCTTTTTAATCTCCAAATTAATTCATAATTAATTTAAGACTAAAACTAATTAAATAACATGACCTCATATTAATATATTATAACTTATAATATATTAATAAATTGTAAGTATACAATTCTCATAAAATTATCCATAAATCATTTGGGTGAAGTGCAACCCAAATGGACCATGTCGGGCGGGGTCAAGCATGTACCAAATAAGTTATGGACTTAGACACCTTATCCAACAGACTCCCACTTGGATAAGTCTAATAACTATATTTGCGTATGTTACTTCAGGAACCAACCAGCAATCGTAGCTCTCGAAAACTCTGTTGAACTATGAAGCGCCATATAATCCTCTGTTCTCATGATATCAGCCGGACAAATACATGGAACAACGTCGTACTTATTGTCCAGCAGTTTGTTTCCCGATTTGCAATTTGTTTGACAAAGAACTTAATCGAACACATCAATTTAGTTCTGACCGGCCGGTACATAGGTCACAACAAAATCATCGAGGGGCCCAAATATCGCTTCTATTTCTAGAAGGAACATATAAACTTCGACTCATATGCTTGTTCTACTACTTGTTGAATTGTACACAAAGGCACGTTTTATAACATCAAGTTACTGATGTGTTTACGTGCAATCAATGCACAACCAACTCATAGGTAACAACTCATATCTCTAGGGTTGAAGATTTATATTATATTACCGTCTCACGATCACTCGAGATAAATTCCATGAAGTGATACAAGTGAGCGCGGGTTTATTCCAATACTCATAACTTATGAGCACTCATGAATGTTGTAGCAACCATTGCTATGACTAAACCCATTTAGCCATCTACAAACTCGATTCATGACAGTCTTGATTCATACCTACTTCCAACATATGAACGACTGTGGAGTGTTTAAATAACTTAGTCATTCGGAAAGAATAACCTAGCTATTTTGGAAGTGAAAACATGCAAAGTGAAACACAATAATAATCGAATCCAATATGGTCTCATAACCCTTTTGAATATAAATAGAACCACCTTTTATTTATCACCATATTGATTACACATTATTCATTGTATAATGTTTCAAACAATCAACTTAAGACTTGAATAAAACAACAGTCGTCCCATGCTCCTAGCATGTACACTTTGTTTTTCTAAACAATAGTTATGCCATACTCCAAGTATGCACACTATGTTTGTCTATGATCCTTACATTGTGATGTAGATCAATTGAACCTGATTCCAATGATACTCATTTCACAATCCCAAATCCTTATTATAAATGTGAGAATCCCCGATTCCTATCATTTACCAAAAAACTGTTAGATTTTAAACTTTTATGCAATGTTCCTCTTGTAATGATTACGCACAAAGTCACCAAAACCTTGTCACCAGTCATTACAGAGTATTCCAAAAAAGGTCAATTTCTATGGAACGGAAGTCCCATATTTAAAGTACATTGCATTGAACATCCTTCTTGCATTAAGGTTTTCTAATCTTGCATAGATTGAATAACTTCCACCTATGGAGACATTTCCATAGTCCCATTTTGACTATCACTTCCGAACAAGAGTTACTTCTTTTCAGAATATGTCAATATGGTCCTTTCCGACAACTTACATCATACTTCCAACTGTCCCTGAGCAACCAATCTTTGGCGAACCTCAGATTTTTCCTCGACAATTGCTTCATCACTTTAGTCATATCCAGTTCTAAACTTTTCCCTTCTCAATGCCTTAAGCATTTGGAAAATTCAGAAAAGATGAATATTATAGCACATGCAATCGATCCTATATCCAAATCATATGGGACACGATTCATGATGTTTGACATAAAGACAAGATACTAGACCAGTCTTTTGCTACAATATTTTTTATTTGCCATGTTTTCAAAATTTAACTATGAAGAGGGATGCCGTAATCATAATCGAATTTTGAAAACGCAATATATATAGAATTTCTTCAAGTTGAACCATTCCAACATAAAATTCATACATATATATTCTTGACTAAAGATGATTAGAATCTCAATCAAAGCTTTAGAATTGAAACGAAGTATAATTTCCTCTCCCTTAATTATAGCAAAACAACTTTTCAACCCCTGCAACTTCACGAATTGAAACTTTGTTTTCTATAATTAACATTGCTAACTTGCAACACTAAACGTAATAATCATGCTCCCACTAACACGATGAGTATCAGCATAACACTTATGCTCCCACTAGCTCTGACATATTTCCAGAAATCTGTTGGACTTTTGAAATTTAGATTCATACACCCTTTTTTAGATAGCTCACATGTATGTCTAAACAATTTTTAGAACTATGAAAAGGGATACCGTAATCATAGTCTTAATTGTTTAGACCATTGCCATTTCTCACAAGTCCATGTTAGTGTGCCGGTGAACCACACGCGCTCCAGTAACGACTTTTGAAAATGCAAATAACACAATTGATATCTACTTAGTGAAAGCGTTTCCTCACCATCATTTTCATGAATCAGAGAGAAACCTTATGATACTTAGATTTTATAGTGTATGAGTTCCTATCCATGTGAATTTGTCAAAACCATAATCATAAGATAAGGTTAGTGACAAATTCAGCCTTACATGGATTAAACTTGTTCAATCTTAGTTTCTTGTCACCTTGGTAGCACAAGGCCCACCTTCCAAGTTGAACTCTGATAACTCACATGCAAATTCAACTTATTTGAAGTATGTACAGAAACAAGAATTATGTCAACACGATAGGTTGCAAACCTTAAGTTGTGTGCTAGTGATAAATTACAGGTTTTACTCTTGATTAAATCTTGAAACTCTTTCAGGATCTTTAACGCTCCCACTGTCCCCTTGACATATAAGTTTCACCAGTCAAGAACCATTTCTTGACAAAACAAATATTCAAGGGATAGTGCGGATTCTTATCAAGACTAACACTTCACACAATTGGTCTTAGTTGGTCTTTGTCTCATCCAAGACATCACAACTTACCAATCTCAAATGTACAAGAGTAGAAACATTTTACACTACATTTGATAAGTGTTTTAAACCTTACTTTATGTCACTCAATGTTACAATCTTGGAGTATGACTCTAAGAATTGTTTTGGAACGAAATATGACTCATCTTCTTGATTGTAACCAATCCAACAATTCATGACCTCTCTTCTTAGCCATAACAATGCACTAAGACGTCCTTAGAGTATGAATTTGTGATATGGTTTCATAATCATTAAGATGATCATGAAATACGATACTAAAGTACTCTCCCATCCTTTTAGATTTGAGAAACTTTTATCTTTCTGCCTAATTTGATTCTTCTCATTTGTTTTGTTATACATTGTAACCTTTCCAATGTTACAGAATTATACTTAACCTCATAAGTATAATCATATTTACTAATCTTTAGTAAATCATGAAAAATCAATCTTTGTGGTGGACCTTGACCAGCGCACACCCAGTGTACCTAATTCCTTAGTCCTTCAATTGACTCACATATACATGTGATCAAAGAATTAGTCTTAATTTTCAAATATGAAAATTCTCATTCATCATACAATACAACTTGTATGATTCCAAGTTTCTGTCCAATTGAAACTTGGGTGATGAAAAACTTTCTTCATTTGGTAAATTCAGACACTACCACAAATGAAAGAATCAAATCCACTTTCCAATATTGTTATTACTGGAAACATATAAGCAACAATTTTCCACAGATGCCATTGTAAGGATATTTTCAAAATAAATAAAATTAAAACTCTTTTTTTTCTTTTATTTTAAAACTTTGCGGAAAAACTTATCCTTACAATCCACATGAAAACCTTGTTGTTATCTATTCATAAGCAATATATTATAACTCTTAAGCAACAACTCAAAATTCTGATTGCCGAACCATGCGATCGAAACCCACCTTTGCAATCAGAATCAACATATACTTACTTTAAGCTTCCTATTTTTTCTTTGATTCTTAAAAACATCAGCATGTGACCCATTCACATTATGTAATAAGAATCTCCAAATAGGAACTTAATAGAGTTAGACAGTGGTCTTTACCCGAAGTAGAGTCAAACCTCTTGACTTGATCAACCTTATGACCTTTCAGGTGAATAGGGCAGCTTCGCAACCAATGCCCCTTCCTTTGGCAACAAAACACATGGACCCTTTGGTAATGGCACGTGAGACTATCTCAGACTTAGCCTTTCTCTTTACCATTTGGTCAACCGAGTTGACTATGGCCGATCCCTTTCCATTGGGAAGAGAAATCTTTTTCTAGATATCCAATGCTACCATTGTCAATGTCCATGTAGAATTGGGATCATTGTTGATTCCACAACACCAAGCAAAAAGATAACATCATTAAGGGTCATGTCATAGTCTGCCTCATAGTAGTCCCACAGAGACTCACTATGTTACTAAGAAAGTGATTGAACATCCAACTTCCACGAGACTTTGACACCCAACTCTCCCTGCTTGTCAATATGTGACTTTATCTCCAAGATGTGAGAACACATAGACTATGCTTGCCAATAGGGATTGAGTGACTTTAAACTTTTCAAGAACTTGTGGGTGAGGGAGAATGATTGGAGGAGGTGGAGGAAGTGAAGCATGATGTTGAGGGACACCATCTTCAAGAGATTTGGGAAGATCATAGTTGTCTGAACCAGACATCTATAATGGGAGAAAATCAAGTTAGTTGATTCAAAGTCCTTAATATAACACCCAATATGAAATATTAAGGCTAGGACCCAACACAATATTTTATAATTTGGAAGAGGGATGCCTTCATCCAAGCTATAAAATATTTGAAGGTAGGCGAATGACGATTCACCAATTTCCACCATGAAAAACGAAATAATTTATTAGGTTTTAATTGGATTTGAAATTCCTAGATCTTTTGAGATTCATTGAACTTTTCAATGGCATGTTTCAATCTCGAGTGTGCCCTCTCAAATTTTGTGACTGGGATGCCGAGGATCACAAAACAAGGTGTGAATAACCATACCAATTCACTTGGTACCCTTAATATTATCACCTAATCAATGTGCCGGTTAACCACACACACTCCATTGATCTATGAAAAACATTAGGTCAACCTTCGTGATCCTTACTAGTCCAAGTTAGTGTGCCGGTTAACCACACACGCTCCACCAACGACTTGGTAAGGTACAAAGTGTGAATTCCATGGGCTAGCACCAAATTCACATTTTTCCTAAAGTAACTAAGATTGGGAATTAAATAAAACATTTAGTTACTTTATAATATTCATCATACTTAATGATAATTTATAAGTCCTTGTCTTACCCGTTCGGCTAACAACCCTCCACCAGTCAAGCAAGCGGTGGGTGAGAGTGGACACCCATTAAGTTGCCATTTTATAGGCAACAACCTTATACCCACCTTATAGATCGGCTTCGTGAATGAGGCCTACTAACGGTAAAACGACTTGTTCTTATACATATATATAATAATTAACCATTAATCTTATAATAGTATAAGGGTAGAATTTTAACTTTTAAAACTTCTAGGGTATGGACTTAAAGTTTTTGTGAGACTTTACAAATTCCAAAACTTGAGGGCAAGTTTTGAACAATTCATAAACTTTTGGATATTCATAACTTATGAGTTTTAATTAAGTTTTTAATACTTTTAATGAAGAGTCTCTTGGAAATCCATAACTTGAGGACAAGTTATGAAGTCCATAAAAGAATTTATTAGAAAAACTCTTCTAAAGTGTAACTTATGACTTCTTAAAAAAACATTTAAAAGAAAAAACTTTTGGAATTCTATAACTTGAGGACAAAATATGAATTCCATTAAAACACATTAAGATCAAGAATTAACTAACAAATAATTTGCAAATAATTCCTATGAGCTAACAAAACTCATATGAATATGAACATCCACATCAACAATTTCAAGAATCATATGAACACATATAAACTTGAAATTTTGATTATAACTTTGAAATTGGTCCACCATCATCATTACCACATCAAAAACATGTTTTATGAGTCCAAAACAGTTTAAGGTAATGATTCTAGACCAATTTCAGCACCAAAACTCGAAGATATGCTGTCTGGGGTTCCAACTCGTCGAGTGCATGAACCAACTCGCCGAGTTGGATGAATTTTGTCTTGGACTCATTGAGTCCCTTCATGGACTCGACGAGTCTGCTGTGCAGACAGCACATAAACTTCGATTTTCAGCAATCTGCATCAAGTATTCAAGAAAACAAGGCTAGGCTCTGATACCACTGTTGGGTTTTGAGAAATCTAACACTTCCTAAGTGTGCATGCAACCCTAATAAACCTTGGATCTATGTTTTCTTCTAAAATACATGCAAATAATAACTTCCAAGGTTTCTTCCTAACTAGCATAGCATAAGGATTATGAATCATAAAAGTACTAGTAGAAATACATACCTTTTGATGATGGTTGATTGTTTGGAGATTGAGAACCAAGCACCAATAGTGTGAATGCCTCAAATAGGATCACAAATCACCACAAACACTTGGAAAACTTTGAGAAAGTAGTATACTTTCTTGTCAAATCGGCCACCACTAAGTCTCACACTCCTAGTGTCATTTCTTGCATCATATGCTTCTTTATATAGTGTGCATGGTTAGGGTGAAACCCTAATAACCCATGTCTTTTCCTTTCCAAGGATCCATGGGTTAAAAGCTCCATGGACCATCCATGGACTTCCATATTAGGTTAGCCCATTAACAAATGAGTATTAGCCCACACTATATAAAATATAATAGCCCATAATTTAATCAGTCTTCTTTTTAATCTCTAAATTAATTCATAACTAATTTAAGACTAAAACTAATTAAATAACATGACTTCATATTAATATATTATAACTTATAATATATTAATAAATCGTAAGTATACAATTCTCATAAAATTATCCATAAATCGTTTGGGTGAAGTGCAACCCAAATGGACCATGTCGGGCCGGGTCAAGTATGTACCAAATAAGTTATGGACTTAGACACCTTATCCAACATATAGTTGATTAATGAATAAGTAAATGCATATAAGTCGAAGTTTATCTGTTACTTTTATCCTAAGACGGTAAAAGTGATATCTCGGCCGCTCGATGATTTGATTTGACTTATGTGTCGGGCCCGGTCAGAACTAAATTGATGTGTTCGATTAAGTTCTATGTCGAATAAATCTGAGATCGAGAAACCAACTACTGTACAAAATAATTCCATAAGAATTGTCCGCATGATATCTATACAGAGGACTGTACGATCCCTTATCTAATGTACAGGACTGAAGAGATCAGAGTTTAACAGCATCTTTGAGAGCTACAATTGCTAATCGGATTATACTTTTATATATAGTTACTACACTTATCCAAGTGGGAGACTGTTGGAATAGTGTCTAAGGCTGCAACTATATTTGGTAAGTATTTGACCCGATTGTGCATGGTCCTTTTGGGTTGCCTTCACCATAGCAACTTGACAGGATGATCTGTAATGAGAGAAGAAATATTATTAATACATTATGAGAATAATATAAAGAATAATAATATTGTTATTTGATTAATATATAAGTCATAAATTAATTACGAATTAATTTGGTGACTTAAAGAGATGAATTAAATAAGAGGGCATAAACTGTCAATTGTATGATAGTTGTACTTTGGGCTAAAATCTGTTATGGGTATTGAGGTGGACGATTTTAGGGTTAGGATAAGCCTAGGAATCGTCCAAGGCTTATCATAAGGAGATTGGATTGCTTAGGGCTTAAGTTATCCAATTAGGGTTTAAGGGTGAAACCCTACGAGCCTCATTAGTATAAATAGACCCCTTGGGGTGAAGAAATCAACACTCTTGCTTTTGAAGAAACCCTGGCCGACTTCTTGCCCTCTCCCTTCTCTCACATATCATCCTCTTGCTAGTTGGTGTTTCTAAGCCATTAGAGGAGTGACAATTGTGACTCTAAGCTCCAAGGACAAGAAGATTCAAGCAAGTCATCAAAGGTAATGTTTCTTATCTGTTTTATATGAATGTTTTTCATTAGATCTATCAATCAAAGTCTTGGATAGTTTCATGTTCAATTAGAGAAACCTAGATCCAAGCATTAGGGTTTGTATGTGCACACAGGAATGTTCTTATGTCTCAAACCCATCACAACAACCATCACTCGAGCATTGGTATGCCTCCCTTTGAGCTCCTGTATGGGAGAAGGTGTATCACCCCCATCTGTTGGGGAGAGGTGGGGCAGCGAGTTATAGGCAGCACTGAGATAGTGCTGAAGACGATTGAGCAAATTCAGCAGCTCAGACAGAGGTTACTGATAGCCCAAAGTCGTCAGAAGAGTTATGCGGATAGGCGAAGATCCGAGCTCAAGTTCCAGGTTAGAGATTTTGTACTCCTGAATGTTTCCCCATGGAAAGGGGTGATTCGGTTCAGAAAGCGGGGAAAGCTGGGACCCTGATATATCGGTCCTTTCAGAGTGACCGCCAGAGTGGGGAAAGTAGCTTACCGTTTGGAGCTGCCTGAAGAGTTAAGTTAGATTCATAACACCTTCCACGTGTCCCAATTGCGGAAGTGTGTGGCCGACGAGAAGGATGTGGTACAACTAGAGGACATTCAGGTGGATGTGAGCCTGAATTACATCGAGAGGCCAATCACGATCATAGATTAGAAGATGAAGGTTTTGAGGAACAAGGAAGTGCCCCTGGCTCAGGTACAGTGGAAACATCGGAAGGGGTATGATCTAACTTGGGAGCCGGAGTCAGAGATACGAGAGCAGTACCCCGAGCTGTTTGCGGAGCAAGATTTCGAGTGTGAAGGCTGATCCCAGTGGGGGAGAATTGTAACATCCGGTTTTCCAGGTATATTATTTTAAATATTTATTTTAAGGATTTTGGGTGGACTCGACGAGTTGGTGCCTCAACTTGTCAAGTGGGATCGCGATTGGGTGACGTGTTTAATGAATGGACTCGATGAGTCGGGTATCTGACTCGCCGAGTTAGCGCTGCTAAGGAAAATGCTAATTACTAGAGTTTGTGGCCTATTTAAAGGCTTTTAAAGCCTCCATTTGCGGACACACTTTACCTTGAAAGACCCTAATCGATCTTGAGAGCTTAAAGAAAGAGAGAGAGAGAGAGAGAGAGAGAGAGAGAGAGAGAGAGAGAGTTGATTTCTTCATTTTGGTTCATTCTTGCAAGGAAAAAGGAGAGGGTTCAAGCTTAGCTGTCTAGAGGGGCTCAGATCTTTGACTATTTCATTCAAGGCTGCTGTTAAAGGTAAGAACCTATACCTATTTTCGTATGATTAGTAGATCTCTTGAAGTTAGGGTTTCTTCACCCTTTTTAAGTTGATTTATGAAATATGTGAAGTCCCTTTGAGGCTTAGACATCAGATTTAGACCATGAGAGGTTCAGAGAGCCCCAAGAACCCAGCTTTATGCAGTCACATAAGAATACTTAGCCTAAGACACCATTATGAGGGCTATTGTGTCAAATAGAACTAGATGAGTGATTCATTGACATAAAGGTTGAACCTTTATGTAATTAATGAACCTTGAGTACATAGATCTGAGGTTTGGGAAAGTATCTTGCACTAAATCGACTTAATGCAAAAGAGTTTTAATAGACTCGCCGAGTCGAGCCGCTGACTTGGCGAGTAGCCTAGGATTTTATCCCGATGAACTGAGTAAGATTGTGACCCATCGAGTTAAGGGTTAGCTCATCGAATTGGAGCTTGTTGGGGTTGCCATGAATCGACTGGACTCGAAGAGTCTCACGAGTGCACTCGACAAGTCTGGTCAAAGTTGGACCGTTGATTGGAGTTGACTTCTGTTGACTTTAGGGTTTAGTCAAATTAGTGAAAGAGGCTAGGGAGGGGTAGAATGGTATTCTACCCACTTTTCATAGATAATAGTAGAATATTAATTAGAAATATTAACTAGTGATAGGTGGAGGCTAGACTGAGAATTTCAGGCACGAGGCTTTTACTAGCTATCTTACGAGGTGAGTCATCTCACTATACTTTACCTATAGTGGTGACTATGTGTGGCCAGAGGGTCTTATGTGCTTGCTTGAGTTATGCATGATTGTGTGATATGCATTGTATGCTATATTATTTGTTGCTTAGACCAGACCGGAGGGTTCAACGAACTATGAGGCCGGAGGGTTCTCAATCAGACCGAATCGAAGGGTCCAAGCTAGACTGGACCAGAGGGTCCAACGAGCTACAAGACTGGAGGGTCCTGCTGAGACGCATGGACCAGAGGGTCCTACAGAGTGTACCCACGAGTGGCGAATTTGTTGTATGTTGCATTTTGGGGAACTCACTAAGCATTTGTGCTTACCGTGTTATGTGTTTTGTGTTTTGTGTTTCAGGTACCTCGCGAGATAGCGGGAAGGAGCTGGTACGATTGTACACACACACAGTTGAGATGGAATATGTTAGAGGATCCTATATTTTAATAATTGTTTTGCACACGTGTTGTTTTTTCTGTTGAGAATTAATGATGAGACATATATTTTATGAGTTTTAAAGTTGAAAAATCTGGATTGAAAAATTATGTCGTTACACAAGAGTAGAAAAAATTTTACTCTAGATTTGATAAGTGTTATAAACCTTTCTTAAGATTATGTCACTCAAGGCTCAATCTTGGAGTATGACTCTAAGACTTGTTTTGGAACGAAGTATGATTCATCTTCTTGATTTAACCATCTCAACAATTCACGAATCCTCTTCTTATCCATAAAAATACACTAAAATGACCTTATTGTTGGGTTTTGGTATAATACAATATCCTATGGTGCACATACAACTCTAAATACCTTGGATATATGTTTTCAATAATTATACATGCAAATGGTTTCCAAGGCATTAAACTTATAACTAGCATGCATTTGACATAAACCATATAATATACTAGTTAGGGAAACATACCTTTTATGTGGCTTGAAGTATTGATGTGTTTGGCCTTAAGAGCTTAGCTCCAATATTATGAAATGCCTCAAATGGAATCACAACACACCTAGGACAAAGGTGGCTCTTCAGAGAGAATTCCATGCACCAAAACACCTCCATATTTCTCTAAGAAAAGAAGTGGTGATTTTGGCTATGGAGTAACCTATTTATATGTAGGATTCCAAGGGTCATTGGTATAACTCATAATCTATACCCATGGGTTTTATGATCCATGGTTCGTGTGGCCCAACTCTTTATGTATCCATACATAAACTTGGTCCAACATGGGTCATAAGCCTAACACATATAAATATAACTAATTATCATAATTAGTCCCCATAGATTTAATTAGTCTCTTTTGATCACTAAATTAATTCCAAATTAATTCTTGATCGATACTAATTAAAACATATGATTTCATATTAATATATTATAACTTATAATATATTAATAAACCATAAATAACCTTCTCTCAAAAGTCCATCCTAACAAATTGTCTTGATGATATGCAACCCAAATGGACCATGCTACTCTCAGATCAAGTACATACCAATAATAGTTATGGGCTTAGATATCTAATCCAACAGACTCCCACTTGGATAAGTCTAAAACTATTATTGCAAGTACGACTTCATAACCTAACTAGCAATCGTAGCTCTTAAAGACGCTCTCGAACTCTGAACAAATCTATGACGCGTCCATTAGATAAGGGATCATATATTCCTCCATTCAAAATATCATATGGACTGAGACATGGATTATGACGACTGACTAATTGAAAAAATCAAATCAGTCCTGGCCGGGCCGAGCACTTCCATTTGTCATCATCAAATCATCGAGGGGCCCACAGATATCGCTTTTAACCCGAAGGTAAAAGGAATGGATAAACTTCGACTGATATGGCTTGTTCTACTACTTGTTGAATCATACACAAAGGCACATTTTATAACATCGAGTTACCAATGCGTTTTCGTGCAATCAATGTATAACCAACTCATAGTAACAACTCATATCTCTAGGTTTGAAGAATATAAGATATTATCGTCTCATGATCACTCGTGATAAAATCCATAAAGTGCTTCCAATGAGCGCGGGTTGAATCCAATGCTCAAAACTTATGAGCACTCATGAGTGTTGTAGCACCACCTTGTCCAACATCTTAGACCTCTACAAACCCAACCCATGACAGTCTTGATTCATATCTACTTCCAACATATGACCGAATGTGGATGGTTTGGATAACATAGTCAATCAGAACAATGAACTAGTTATTCTGGAAGTCAAAACATGAAAAGTGAAACACAATAATAATCGAATCCAATATGTTCTCAAAACTTATGAATATAAATAAAACACCTTTTATTTATCACCATATGATTACACATTATTCATTGTATAATGTTTCAGCTATCAACTTTATTCTTGAATTAAAACAATAGTTGTCCCATGCTCCAAGCATGTACACTATGTTTTTGTAAACACTAGTCATGCCACACACCAAGTTTTCATACTATGTTTGTCTATGATCTTTACTTTGTGAAATAGATCAATTGAACATAACTCCAATGATTCTCATTTCACAGTCCCAAATCTTACTGCAAATGAAAGAATTCCATATTCATGCCATTTACTAAAATCTATTAGATTCAAACTTATATGCATCGATCCTCTTGTAATGATTATGCATAAATTCACAAAGACTTGGCAACAATCATTACAGAGTATTCCAAAGGAGATCAACTCCTTTGAACCATTTTTCCCTATCTTTAAGTTTCCTAATCATACAGATTGAATACTTTCTAACTATGAAGCATTTCCATATTCCATTTTGTCACACCCCGAAAACCAAAGGCGGAAACGTTCTCGGGGTTGACTCCATGTTGTGTATCAAATCCAATGTACATAGTAATCACAGTAAACAACCATTACATTACATATATGTGAAAGTTTACATTTGGTTCAAAAGTAAATTGTACAAAAGTTATACATATATCATATGAACAAAAGAGACGAGTCCTCAGAGCACTCCGTCTTCACCAAAAGATATCGCCGGGTACCTGTCTAACTTGGACCTGAGAATACAAGCAGTTTGAAAATCAGCATAAAGCTGTTGAGTTCATAAGCGGTTTTGTTTTGTGAAAATGTATCGGTTTCCTTTAGTATTCTGAAAAGATTTGATATTCAAGAAAATCCCGTATTGTGAGTCGGGTAACCATGCTGATATGACAACGAGACCTCCTTGACGTTAGTCAGACGTCGAATGATATCCAGAATTTGTCACCTCAGGCGTGCCCGCCTAACTGTAGCTAGCAGTTAAGGTGTGGGATTGTCAGTCCCGAATAGATCTATTCACAAACTCTTTGCTCTCCCTCCAGGAGACTCTGGTTACACTTCCGGAGAGGATTTACTTGATCATCCATAAAGGGTAGTGACTATCTCACAAACTAGTATTAAACTATTCACAGGATTCTCATACGATAACAAACATATAAAGACTTTAAGACATGATACAGTGAAAATAGTTACATACAATGAGACTATCTGGCAAAATATTCGAATGGTATAGAGATAAACTGTACCAGACATAGTTTATCTAGTAACTTAATACATGTATCAATACTTGATATATAAAAAGTAACATAGAACCCCAAATTATTCCCATAATAATTTGATTAGATTGTTTATTTTCTTAACTAAAATCCATTTAATTGTAATAGAAAATCATTCCTTATGCTCAACATAATACATAAGGAGTAAAAAGAATTTATAAGATTGCCAGATGTTATTTGAAACACATAGTTTATGATTTGTAAACAATTTTGGTTTGCTTGTATTCCCCCTGAAAACAGTTAAAAACATTGAAAAAGGCGTAGGGGTATGAACTCACCGGACGAGAAGTAGGACGATTTGGATGCTAAGAGTTGATCTGGGGCTTGCAAATACACGAGATTCCTAATTAATATGTAAAGATACACATTTGTATCTAATTAGGACTTAGATTAATTGTTGGATAGGGACAATTGCCTCAAGTCGTGAAAACGCTCCGATACGAGTGTTTGGAGGGACCCGGGTGGCGTATAGGGATGGGAAATGACACTAGGGGCTTGGGACTTGAGTTTACTCCCTAGAGTAAACTTTTAAATGAGTTTACAACCACAAAACACCCACATACATGAGTTTACGGCCGTAAACTCAGGTGGGTGTGGTTTTGTGTGTTTAAATGGCTTAAATGGCTTACATGGAAATGGGAAATCATTCTAGGCTTTGTTCTAAATGCATGGAATGGATTAAAATCACCAAAATGATTAATTTATGGGAGTTTACGGCCTAGCATAGGCTCCTGGCCGTAAACTCCTAATTACTCAAGGAAATGGTGTTAAATGGTGCTTAAACAAATCACATGTGATTGGTAAAATTTATCCAAGGCCTAACATGAGTTTGCATGGGATTTTTGGGGAATTTGTGGAGTTTACGGCCCATGAAACCCCCTTCATGGCCGTAAACTCTTGTGTGTGGTGTTCCAAAGTGTTTCAAGGTCTAGAACATGCATGAAAGGACTTCTAAAATTCATCTAAGGGCCTTAGGGGTGTGTAGTTTGCATTCTAACACCAAAAATTTTGGAGTTTACGGCCCAAGAACATGTCTTGGCCGTAAAATCTTAGAAACCCCATAAATGTTGTGTTTTAAGCCCTCAAAGTATTTTTGGTTGGTCCCTTGATTTATTCCAAGGCTTTTGGTGGTGTTGGATGGCTTTCTAACACGTTAGAATGAGATTTATGCCAAGTTTTGTGGAGTTTACGGCCCAAGAACTCTCCTTGGCCGTAAAATCATCTAAGTCCCTCAAAATTAATGTTTCAAGTGTCCAAATGCAAGAATCAAAGTCCTATAATTCATATCTAAGCTGTAGGGGTGATTTGGAAGGGTTTAAAGGCATGAAAAACACCATTTTCATGAGTTTACTGCCCAAGCTTATGCCTTGGCTGTAAACTCCTTCAAAGTCCACAAAATTATAGTTTTAGGTGTTCTAAGTCCATATCTTGAAGTCCCTTAGCCATATCTAAAGTCCAATTAAGTCTAGGAAGGAGTTTAAGGGCTAAAAACCCTTCAAAATGGTGTTTACGGCCTAGGCTGCCTCCTGGGCCGTAAACTCACATACAATGTCCAATTTTTATGATTAAGTGTCTAATTTGGAAGCTAAAAATGCTATAGATTAAGGCTAGGAAGGTACCTTAAGGATTTGAAGCCTTAAATTTGAGTTTTGGACACTTAATCTTTGGATTTAGGAGAGAGGTTAGAGAGAGAGTAGAGAGAGAAGGAAAAAGCTTCAAATGAGTGCTAAAACATGTTTATATAGTCCCCAAAACTTGGACACGGAGGAATTCTACCCGATACCGGCCTTAAACGATGCTTTGGGTCGCACCCGATTGAGTTTCCGTCACCCGACGAGGATATTTCTAAAACTTATGAAATAAATGTTTTGGGCTAAATTCATGAGTTCCTAAATGGTTTGGACCCTCATTGAATGAAAATAAATATATATAATTTTAGTTAACTAAGCCCAAAAACGATAACGGGACATTTCGATTTCTGACGAGTTATTCGGGTAGAACTGGTTTTCGGCGATGAACAACTTCGGGTTGTTACATTATCCCCCCGTTAGAGGGAATTTCGTCCCGAAATTCAAAGAATAAGATACAGGTCATGGATTGGAATGTAACACGAATGGATTTGTTGCTTCGAATCTTCACTTTCTCAAGTGGAATCAGGTCTCTACTGGGCGTTCTAACGAATTCTCATTATCGGAACATGCCTTGGTTTCGTTTCTTGACTCTCTCTCAATTCACGATATCAATCTGCTTTCTCGTGGAAGTTCCAACCTTGAACGACTTCGGTTTCCTCAAGGAATCATTAGGGTTTCGTTGGGCAGACGTTTCTAAGGATTCGAGACATGATGGTCTAGATAAATATTACCAAGCTCTAAGGGCTTCCGAAACCTGAAAGCTGCTGAATCGATCTTCTACGAAGATCTCGAAAGGTTTGAGGTGAGACTAAACTAGATGCTCGAAAGAAACTTCCGGGAGTCCTTCGGGATAGACATTTAGAGGGAATAGTTGCTAACTTCTCGTTTCTCAATAATCACAGAAACGAGGGATGCGTGGTAATTTACATTGGGAAAACTTTTGAGTTCTAAGGCATAGAATGATACGAAAGTTTGATGCCAAAGATCACGAGAACATGGTCGAGAAAGAAATCTATACGAGCGACCCTTTCGAAAGTAAAGATAACAACGCGAACGAAAACTCGGTCATTTCTGGTTAAACATGGCATCAAAGTATTTTCATGGAAAGTTTCCCCCTTTATAAATTGAATGGAATAGAATAGTCCTCCGGACCGAGGATTCAATCTATAGGTACGAAGTTAGTGTTCTCTATCTCACTAGTTAGTCATCTCGACAGTATACATTTCGATTACATACGAAGGATTGAGTTTAGAAAATGTTCGAATAGATAGATAACAGATTTCCCCTTTGCACCCAAAATTAAAAAGACTTGTAAGTATAAGAATTTTCAAAGAGAGATATACATGCGGCAGCAGAGGGATCTGTGGTTGTAGCTGTCTTGGGACAATTCCTTTTGAAGTGCCCAGCTTCACCACAATTATAGCAGGCCGGACTGATTCCCGCTCCGGATGATTGGTTCGTTGGTTTGGCTGGTTTTCTGCAGGTTCACGCCAGATGGCCCTTATTGCCACAGTTGTCGCAGATCCTTTCACGACATGGTCCAGGAATGCGGTGGTGGTAGTTGCACTTACCACACCAAGGAAGGGTACCAGTGTATCCACTGGCGGGAGTTTGGGCTGTGGAACCTACCGCTGAAACAGCAACAGGGGCAGTAGCAGCATGGACTGCTACCGTTTGCTGTTTCTTAGAAGACCCTTGCGTACTCTGGGCCTTACGCTTGTTCCAGGATTTTCTTTTATTTCCGCCTCCACTAGTGACTGGCTCGGGGGTAGTAGCTTCTTCCTCAGAGTTGTCTTCGTGATCTATCAGGATTTTCGCAAGGCACTTGGCACTGTCATAAGTGTCTGGCTTCGCAGCCAAGACATTCCCCTTTGTTGGCTGGGTCAACCCCCAGATGAATCTCTCTATCTTTTTACTTTCCGGGGTAACCATTCCCGGATAAAAGTAACGCCAGATCATCGAATCTTGAGGTATAAGCAGCTATGTCAGAACCCTTCATCTTAAGGTTCCATAGTTCGTGTTCTAGCTTCTGAAGCTCGCCCCGAGGGCAATACTCTGCGAGGAGAAGCTCCTTCATAGCTTCCCAACCCATAGCATTGGCTACAGGTAAAGTTAAGGATTTGACTCGGCTATTCCACCAAGTCAGGGCTTTGTCTAGGAAGGTACAGGCGGCAAACTTGACTCTATCAGACTCCGAACAGCCACGTATCTCAAAGATTGATTCGATTCTCTCGAACCATCGGGTTAAAGCAATGACACCCCCTGTGCCATCGAAGAATGTCGGTTTTGCGTTCATGAAGTCCTTATAGGAACCCCCTTTTTGGTGTCCCTGGCTATCTTCTGGGTTTTAGGGTTGGGGATCACCTCCTGAATTTCTGGAGTTCATTTGCGACATGGCTGCTACCATTGCAGCAGTCAGAACTGTCTGAAGCGATGCAAGATCAAGTTGAAAAGGAGGATTGTTGTTGTTCGTTGAGCTGGGTCTCTTTCTTGGAGGCATCGTGATCTAACAAGATCAGGGAAAGAGAGGATCATAAGTCCTCTGAATTGAATCAAGAGATATGGGACAGGAGATATCTCATCATGGAAAATATAGTATCATATAAAGCGATAAAGCAGAAAGGAGTTATAAAGATAGAACATTTTATCGCTAGAGGAATGATCAAAGAATAACGCGTATACGAGGATTTTCTACAAAGGATCGGCTCGAGAAATACTCCCATAGTATTTCATGGTTCGCTGCAGCGACGATTTGTTGTTTGGGTTATTGGGTAACTTTTAGGTATGCCGCATGCCACAGTCTGTCACAACTGTAAATTTTGTGTCATGTAATCTATACATTCAAGTTAATGTGAATCAAAAACTTCAATCAAATACCTCATACAAGTACTACAAGTAGTCATCAAACAATTGGAAACCCTAAAAGTTCTTGTTTAGGTACACCTTGGACTAGAACTTCCTTATTGGATCCAAGTGGACCAATAAGCTTCCAATTAGACTATCATGGGCTTAGAACCCTAATTGGGCTCTAATTGGACCCACACTAATTTATTTCAACATTTTGGGCCATGTTGGGCCTAGAATGAAATGAATTAAAAGCTTTTCTCCATAAATGACCTAAACTAGTCCAACAAAAATGTAAAAATCCTACCACATTCTTTTAGGTATAAAACACACTCTAACTAACTCAAATTTTGGGTTTAAGGGAAAAAGCCCAAATTTTTCTTTTCCCTTTCAAAAATCTCGGCCCAAGGCCCAAATCCAAGAAGATAAGGAAGAGTTGACTTTAGTATGCCACCTCATTATTGTCCCTTGGATATCCATGCAAAGTAGTCCATGTTTCCATGCAACATCACTTCAAAATCACTTCTTTCTTCTCTCCTCTCTCATTCTCGGCCACAAGCACACACACACACCACAAATCCCTCACAAATTCTCTCTAGATCACTCAAGAACACTCCCTTCTCCCCTCTCCAAAAATCTCGAAAATTAGGAGGCATTCAAGAGGAAATCTCCACAAAATTCTTCATCTAAGGTAAGAGTTGCTAGAATCTATGAACTAAATTCTTTGTTTTATCAAAATCCTTTCCTAATCTATGCAAAAACCGTGATCTTGCACCCTAGAACCATCTCAAACTCGAGATCTACCAAGGAAAGGTGCTAAGGCCAAAAATCATCAAATTTTCCTCCATCTTTTCTTCCAAAACCGAAACCACATCCAAGGTGAGCTTCATACTCCCTATTTTCTGTTTTTATGAGTTTTGTGGGGGGGGAATACAAGTGAAAGTGTAGATCTATATGTGTTTGTATGCCTTGTATGATTTCCATGCTTATATGTATGCATTTGTGTGTTATAATGTTGGATCTAGCCATAAAACCCCTCAAAACCGAGATATATCTTGTGATAAATGATTTTAGCTTCAAATATATTTCTAAATACAAAGTGTTTCAAGAAAAATGGTTAAGTGGTTTAGTAATAATTTTCTTTGGGTTAAAAACACAAATTTTGGGCCTAAAATGTGAAAAATACAAAATTAAGGGTCCAAATTGGCATATCACAAATTCTGATGGATGAAGTGTGCCAAAACAGTTTCCATAAATCAATTTCTGAAAATACACTCATTTAGGGGATTAAAAACATAAATTCCAAGCTTAATGGGCTAAAAATGACATTTTTGGCCCAATGAGGCCCATTATGCGAATTTTTCTGTTTTGGAGGGCTAAAACTGTGATTTTCTGTAAAACAGTGGACCATAAGTGATCCAAGTCCTTTTCAAAGGTTTAAAATGCTTTTTAAATTTAAAAAGGACCAAAGTTGCAAAAATTTTCCAATTTGGGCCAAAATTGTCAAAGTTGCGAAAAAGAAGGGTTAAAACCGAGAAAACTGCATTTTCAGGGACTTAAACTGTTTTCTATGAAAAATATGCTGAAAAACATTAATTTGAATAATTTTTGGTGTTAAAATGTCAAGAAAATTAATTTAAGGACCAAACCGGGAAGTATTTAATAAAAGGGTTGAAAATGTAAATTTTACAAACAATGAGGGGCTGAAAACAGAAAAATTTCAAGGCTAATTCAATATACACAATTTGATCAAATAATGGCACCGCGGCTATCGACGAAATACAATACATTACAATACCAAAAGTCGTTGTTAAACGAATTGGCTCGGTCTCGAACCAATAGTAACCTACAACTACTAACACTACGACACTACGATACTACGATTCATACAAGTAACGTTTGGTAATACATTATACATGCGAGTGTGCACAGACGTCTACGCACCATCTTTGGGCCCCAAAAGTGTAAAATCTTGTTCGTTGAGCCTAGCTAGCCCAATGACCTGATCTTAAGGCCCGAAGACATTTTTTTTACGGAGTGTTGGGTTTTACCGATCTGACACAACGTAAATGGACTTTCAATGGCTTGTATACTACTGGTCCCCAAGGGTCCTTTGGTATAGCTAGTAAAGTCTACATTTTATGCGAGGCGGGTCGGGGACCCCTCGTACATTTTATCCCCAACCGGTTAATGGAGTCACCGGGGTCTTCGTGACCTCTTTCTCTTCGGATGTGGGACTACACATAGTCAGGGCGATTGGATAACGTGATTAGTACGGACGACGCCTTCGGGATCGTTAGTATAGCTATAAACTGGGCGTTTGTGTAATGCGGGTTTGTAGTAATTAATCATGCTAAAAAATAATCCAACGTCGCCTGGGACTGACACTATACGCTATGCAATGGTTTCAATGTAACTTCATGTAATACAAGAAATTAGGAAAACATCGGGTTTTCCTAGGGTTTTCCAATACATACAGATTCAAAATGCATACAACCTTAACGAACAAATTTTTTTAAGTATAGAAACAAACAAGCATACCTATGGATCTTCACAACATTTTCAACAGCTTTTCTTTTCAGAAAATATCGGATTTTCTGGTGGTTTTCAAACAATACAACACATTGGATTTCAAACACTACTTATGAACTCACCAACATTTCATATGTTGACGTTTTTCAAAATACTTGTATTCTCAGGGAACCAGTGAACCAAAGGAAAACATATTCAGTGACGGTTGCAGTTTACTTATGTATGAACCGAACAATTTAATTTTTGGAAATGTAATGATTTGAGACAATGTAATGAATGTAAACATTATCAGTTGTAATATTCAAATGTTGGTGATGAATGATGTTATGTTTCATGTATATTCATTGTGATGGTATTCAATTGAGTCACGACAGCCCCCAAACGTTTCCGCCGTCTGGTTCGGGGGTGTGACAGGTTGGTATCAGAGCTTTGTTTATAGTGAACTAGCATGTCGAGCCATACATTGATATGCAACTATAAACCAAAAAGAGGGACTAGCATAACTCTGAACAAAACAAGTAAATAAAACACATTTGCTTGCATTAGGGATAAGGACCTAACGCCGAATCAAACACAAAATACTGGTATCTCGGTTAATTCGGGACTGTTCTTAGTGATACCAAGGAGTGAATGTAGCCTGATCAACTACATTCTCTCCAAGGTAAAACTAACACACGTCTTGATGAGATCGGGATAGCTAGGGAACCTAAAACTATACCCTTTATCACCAAAAAGAGAACGTTCGCTTAGTCTGTACAATAGTCATAGCACCTAGGAATAATGTTAGCATATTTACATACTCGCGCAGACAGCATGGCTGGTTTTCATCACCCTGGAGACCCCTACTTCCCTAATCAGGGAAACAACGGGTGGCTAGAGGAGGAGGAACCTGAGGAAGAGCCTGAAGAGGAACCTGAGGAGGACCCCGAAGAGGAATCTGACGGGGAACCGGAGGCAGAAGTCGAGGGCGAGCCTGCCGAACCCGAAGAAGACGAGGAACATTTCGGAGAGGAGCTCAAGGACAGCGAAGGGGGTGATTCGGACGCAGAGTCCGAGGTCATCGACCCCCCTTACCCGATCAGGGTGCCTGCTTACCGTGTGGGCCCCACCGGACCTACCCCTCCTTGGGGCATTGATCTCTGGAGATGGAGCAGACATCAGGGACAGCGACCCCCGTTTGGCATGTCACGTAAGTTCTTTGACTTGAGGGACGGAGGACCGGCCGACCGAGCCCTACCGGTCATGGTGAGACGATTACGGGACACCGGCGACCTTGCTCAGGGCACTGCTGATCAAGTACGCCAGTTGTGGACTAGGGTCGAGCGTGCGGAACAGGAGACACGTGACGTCCTCCGGGAGTTTCACATGAGGCAGGTGAGGTGGGAGTCTCGACTTCAGGACGCAGAACACCTAGTGGCTCATCTTCAGGGAGCATCCACATCTTCAGCACCACCCTCTGACGCAGCTCATCGCGGTTAGGGATAGCCTTATCATAGTAGGTCATTAGGAACTATGTTATGTACTCCGGCTCTATGTTTAAGTGATTACACTACTCATGGAGCCGTTATGCTATCAGATTAGTGTCACTTATGTATGCTCTTACGAGCAAATTTTCTTGTATTACCTGCGGATAATATCAATGAACTTTTGTGTGTTTTGCTATGATATTACCAATTGTTATGTGTTGAGATGTTATGATTGTATGCTCAATGGTAGTGATGTTTAGGTTCGTATCATACACCTAGTTAGTAGGATCGCAACCTCACAGAAACCACGTACACTCAACATCTTTCCGTTTCATGACAGAAAGATGCCTCGCCCAGCTACTCGCGGAAATTGTAACACCTGTGTTTTTGGGCTTGCCATATTTAGCAATATAATAGTCTAGGTTAACCTTTGTAACCCGTTTTGAAATAATAAGAATGTATTATTTGAGTATTATGTGTTTTGTGCTTAATTGCTTAATTATGTGGTCTGATTAATTAAGAATAAAAATAAGCGTCAAAATTTAAGTGTAAAATAAACTTAATATCTTTGGTTAATGTTGTAGTAGTCGAAACGAGGTTTCCGAATATATATAGAACGCCCAAATCTGACTTCGTATGAGGAAGTTATGATTTATCGAAGTTCCGGCTTAGCGGTATACAGCCTGTTTTACTCGAATTGAGATCGAGCGGTTGTTAGCCGAAGCAATCTAAATGAGAATCGAAGATCTCATTGTTGGTATCGAAGCGATAAAAAGTTAGGCGAGAACGGACGTCAAACGAAGAAGTTATGAATTTATAACGAAAGTTTCTGTCGCGGCCTATTAAAAATAATTAATAAAAATAAAGTCAAAATTAGCCGACGGAGTCTAAACGAAAGTCGTAGAGCGTGGTCTCACCTTTCCGTGGATATAAAGAACGTCGAAAACGGAGTTCGTATGAAGAAGTTATGAATTTCCAAAGTTTATTAATCATTTTGTATTTAAATTTAAATCAAAATTCGGAAGCATTATCCGAAGGAGTCACCGATCTGATCCGAGGTACGCCCCGCGTACTCCTAGGGATGTCGACACTCGCACTCGAGCACTTCGGATACGTAAGCAATGACGTTTTGGGCAGTACGCCCCGCGTAACGCAGTACGCCCCGCGTACTCCGAGGTTCCAGCCTCTATATAAAGGATCCGAAGACAGCCTCATTTCTTGTTCATTTTCTTCTCTTCTCTCTAGTCTTTTGCATCGTTTTTCGTGCCGAAGCTACCCCGAAGTCCCGGTATCATACTCTAGCCCCGAGGCAAGTCCCGAGATCCCGAAGATCCCGAGAAGCGCGGTTCCCGAGTCGAAGCTCTGCCCGCGAGAAGTTCGATTTTCGAGGAGATCTTCCAGATCTGCTGTGGATTACTACTTCTATAAGCCGTAGTGCTGTCGGGTCGTCTTCTGATCAGGTGAGTGTGTAGTTATTTCTTCTAATACAATAATACGAAGTATTTTATATAAAAATACGTGCTATGTGTATATATTTGGTTGTGTTATGTGTGAATGAGTATTCACTCTCTTCTATCTTATAGATCTGCTTATTTCTTTATGAGATATGTGTTATGTGTGTGTGCCTCATCTGTTATGTGACATATGTGTTGATTAAAGCATGCTATACAGGTTTTCTTTAAACTACGTATGAAAATATATATTTTTATCTACTAATATGTTGGGTAGAACATGGGTAGATAGTTGGTGTGTAATAAACAGATGAGAGGCCTCGATGTTGTTGTTGTTGTTGATCTAGTTATTCAGCGGAGTATGGATAACGACCACGGACTCTTTCTAGACAGTCCAGTGGAACGCTAGCAGGCTCATAACCTGTAGGTGTTGTGAACGATGTGTTCACCGGTGTACTCTATCCCCCTCATGGTTGCCTTTAGGATATCTATTGTTGAGGAAACCCCTTCGCAGTGATGTCCGTCCCGATGAAAATCCTAGATTAGGTCCCTTGAGATAGTTGTTTTAGGGACGTAAAGTGAGGATAACGGGAATGGGTAATCGGGATAGTGTTTGGTTGGTGAAATTAAATATAACTTATTTATTGTGGGTTGAAAACCCTATATGCTCACCAGGCTCCCAAGCCTGACCCACTCAGTTTTATTTGTATTACAGGAAGTGGCACAAGGGCGTAAGATGGATGGATCATCTTGTTGTTTTGTTTACAAGTCTGTATATGTATATATTTGTTGAATGACTTGTAATGTTTATCGTTTATGCTTTATGGTCTGTATCGGAACATGACATCCCGAGTTTTGATTATATAATGAAATGCATCTCTTGATGAAATGCTTTGATAAATATTATTTTATCATGTTTTGTTTTGGGAACAAATTCCGCAACTCTTTCAAATCAAAAGGATTTACTCTGAAAATATTTAAAAGCATAAATGAAAATCGGTCTTTTCTGGCCGAGATTTTGGGGATGTCACAGTTGGTATCAGAGCATTAGTTTAAGCGAACTAGGAATTTGAAGGATTTCTAGACTTAAACTTAGAATGCTAAATGGAATGATGAGATGTGTGTCTGTTGGATTTTAGACACGAGCACTAGTTTATTTTAGGAAAGTTGCCTAAAATGCTTTTATGTGCTAAATGTTATATGTTGCCATATATGATATTATTTGTTCGGATCTACGGTTTGTTGCCAACCGGATCTGAAGGTTTATGTGTTTAGGATTCTAAGTGTATGTATACGATATTAGAACTAGCATGTAATCGTTTGGAGTAATAAGGTGAAATTATTCGGTGTGTAGATCAAAATGGTGAGAACAAGGAGTGGCGTTGGAAACGCAGATGAAAACAGGAATCAACCGCCAGTGATTGAGCAAATACCTGTTGTAGCAGCAGCGCCAGAACCAATAACAATGGCTGCGGTGCAAGCCATGATTCGGGCTATGCTAGCCGAACAAAGGGAGGAGATGCGACAAATGTTGCATAATAATAGGGATGAACCTATCATACCTATTGAGGAACCGGAATTGATTCCCGAGCAATCGGAGGAAGGGAACAATAGTCGCATGGTGAGTCAAGTTGGGACTCAAGAGGAACGAAGGAACGATCCGGAAAGGAGAAACAACAAGGATGGGCGTATGTACAAGAATTTCTTGGGCGCCAAACCGCCAAGTCTTTCTGGGAGCCCAAAGCCTGTTGAGATAATGGATTGGATCTCCGAAATGGAGATGGTATTTGAAAGTTGCGACTGTAGCAACAAACAGAAGACCGTATTTGCGGTTAGACAACTGAAGACTGGAGTCTTGAGTTGGTGGAAGTTGTTGGCAGATACTATGCCACGAGGAGAGGCCCTGAAAATGTCATGGGAGGAGTTCTTGGAACAGCTGAGGGTGCAGTATTGTTCAGAGATAGATCTGATTGATCTGAACAATGAGTTCCAAAACTTGAAGAAAGGGAAGATGAGCATAGATGACTATGCTACTGCATTTACTGAGAAGATGAAGTTGTTTCCGTACCTAGTACCAACGGAACTCTCCAAGATTGAGAGGTTTGCTAATGGACTGCCTGCTGACTTTGGTCCGACAGTCAAGATGGCAACCACTCTGAAAACCGCTGTACGTGCAGCTAAGAATGTGGAGGCCCAGCAGAAGGAAAAGGGTCTGGAAAGGATAGATGTTGGAGAAAAGAGGAAGTTCGATGGAACTTCAGGATCCAACAAGAAAAACAAGTTCTCGAAGTCTGGTTCGAGGGGAGGTGGAGGTGAAGCGAAATGGTGCGACAAATGTAAGAAGAAGCATCATGGAAGATGTGAGGTGGCGAACACGTGCTACAAGTGTGGAAAGCCAGGGCACTATGCCAATGAGTGTAACCTCACAAAGAAAGTTTGCTATGGTTGTGGTGAGGAGGGTCATATGTCGAGAGACTGCCCGAAGAAGAAGGAGGCAGCTAGACCCAACATTCCGCCAAAGCCAAAGGCGAGAGCATTCCAGATGACACTGGAAGCTGCTAAAGATGAAGCTGATGTCGCTTCAGGTACCTTTCTCGTTAACGAATTGCCTGCCCAAATTTTATTTGATTCTGGAGCCAACTACTCCTTTATATCGCATGAATTTGGTAGAAAGCTAGCTTTGCCTGTTGTTAGACTAGATAATGCCTTATTAGTCGAAGTTGCTAGTGGCAAGTTTGTACCTGTTAGCTATCGCATGAAAAACATCTTAATTGATCTGAATGGGAATAAGTTCCACGAGGAATTATTGCCTATCGAACTTAATGGTTTCGACATCGTATTGGGAATGGATTGGCTTAGCGCCAACGACGCCGAAATTTTATGCAAGAAGAAAATAGTCAAAGTAAACCCGCCTGGGAAAGATTCGTTTATGGTGTATGGAGATAAACGCAGAGTGAATTCTGGAATCATTTCATTGATGAAAGCCAGAAAATGTTTGACCAAGGGGTGTACATCGTATTTAGCATTCGTGATTGATGCTAAGAAGGAAAAGAAGGTGATGCAGAATATTCCAGTTGTGTGTGATTATCCGGAAGTATTTCCCGAAGATCTTCCTGGATTACCGCCTGATCGACAAGTGGAATTTCGTATTGACTTGTTGCCAGGAACAACGCCAATTGCGAAAGCACCTTATCGATTAGCACCGACGGAGATGAAGGAGCTAATGATGCAACTTCAGGAGTTATTGGACAACGGTTTCATTAGACCTAGTTCATCGCCCTGGGGAGCTCCGGTGTTATTTGTAAAGAAGAAAGATGGAAGTATGAGAATGTGCATCGATTACAGAGAGCTGAACAAGGCAACAATAAAGAATAGATATCCGTTGCCGAGGATTGATGACCTGTTTGATCAATTGCAAGGTTCGAGCTATTTCTCGAAGATCGATCTTAGGTCAGGATATCATCAGCTAAAAGTAAGAGAGCAAGATGTCGAGAAGACTGCATTCAGAACTAGATATGGACACTACGAGTTTTTGGTTATGTCGTTTGGACTAACCAATGCTCCAGCAGCGTTCATGGATTTGATGAATAGGGTTTGTAACCCGTTCCTTGATAAATCCGTGATAGTGTTCATAGACGACATTCTGATTTACTCGAAAAGCCAGGAGGAGCATGGCAGACACTTGCGAGAAGTGTTAGAAGTCTTGAAGAAGGAGAAGCTGTATGCTAAGTTCTCCAAATGTGATTTTTGGATTCGTGAAGTCCAATTCTTGGGTCACGTGGTCAACCAAGAAGGGATAATGGTTGATCCAGCGAAGATCGAAGCTGTGACGAAGTGGGAACAACCGAAAAGTCCCACGGAGATTCGAAGCTTTTTAGGATTAGCTGGATATTACCGAAGGTTTATCCAAGGCTTTTCTTCGATCGCTAGTCCATTGTCAGCTTTGACCCACAAAGGAGCTACTTATGCTTGGGGTGAGAAGCATAAGGAAGCATTTGAGAAGCTAAAGGAGAAGCTATGCGAGGCACCGATACTTTCTCTACCCGATGGAGTTGAAGACTTCGCTGTCTATAGCGATGCGTCTGGTGTTGGTTTGGGTTGTGTTTTGACCCAAAGAGAAAAGGTGATAGCATATGCGTCTCGACAGCTGAAAGAGCATGAAAAGAATTACCCGACTCATGATTTGGAGTTGGCAGCGGTAGTTTTCGCTCTGAAAATATGGAGGCATTACCTCTATGGCACGAAGTGCAAACTTTTCACTGATCATAAGAGTCTCCAATATCTCTTTAATCAGAAAGAATTGAATATGAGGCAACGACGCTGGCTAGAATTACTTAAAGACTATGACTGCGAGATACTTTACCACCCCGGTAAAGCTAATGTTGTTGCTGATGCTCTCAGTCGGAAAGTCAATCCCGAAAGGAAAAGGCCAAGAGCGTTGAGAATTGAAGTTGTCTCAACTATTTTGGAAAGTATAAAGAAAGCTCAGAGCGAAGCTTCTGAGAAGAATGACAGAAAGGAGGAACGTTTGGGCAAAACGTTGGTGTTCGGTGTAAACCGTCATGGACTGAAGGTGTTCCAAGATCGGATTTGGATACCTAAGACAAGAGGAGTCAGAGATCTTCTGATGGAAGAAGCTCACAAGACCATGTACTCGATTCATCCGGGTAGCACTAAAATGTATAGGGACCTGAAACCCTACTACTGGTGGCCGACGATGAAGCTTGATGTTGCAAAGTATGTGGCCGAGTGTGTGACTTGTGCGAGAGTCAAGACACAACATCAGAAACCGTACGGGAGTTTAGAACCTTTGCCTGTGCCTATGGGTAAGTGGGAAGACATTGCTATGGATTTTGTCACTAAACTGCCCAGAACAAAGAATGGTCACGACATGATTTGGGTGGTCGTTGATCGATTCACTAAGAGTGCACATTTCATAGCGGCCAGGGAGAAATGGTCTATGGAGAAGCTTGCGAATTCTTACGTGAAGGAAATTGTGAGGCTTCACGGTGTTCCGTTAACGATTGTTTCGGATCGTGATAGCCGTTTCACATCGAGGTTTTGGAAAAGTCTACAAGAGGAATAGGGTACCAAGTTGTGTTTAAGTACAGCTTACCATCCGCAGACTGATGGTCAGAGCGAACGAACGATACAAACACTTGAAGATATGCTGAGAGCATGTACTCTGGAATTCCTAGGTAATTGGGATGAACATTTACCGTTGGTAGAATTCTCCTATAATAATAGTTTCCACTCGAGCATTAAGATGGCACCTTACCAAGCTTTGTATGGACAGAAGTGTCGTACGCCGTCTTGTTGGCTTGAGGCTGGGGAAAAGCAGTTTATGGGACCGGAGTTGGTTCATCAAACTGCTGAAAAGTTGAAAATAATTAGGGAAAGAATGTTAGCAGCTCAGGATCGTCAAAAGAGCTATGCTGACAAGAAGCGGAGACCGATAACTTTTGAGGTTGGGGATTCGGTTTTGCTTAAAGTCTCGCCGTGGAAGGGACTTATAAGATTTGGTAAAAGGGGAAAGTTGAGTCCAAGGTTTATTGGACCGTTTAAAGTTCTTCAGAGGATTGGGAACCAAGCTTACAAGCTCGAATTACCCGAAGAACTGAATGGAATTCATAACACTTTTCATGTGTGTTATTTGAGGAAGTTCACGGGAGAAGTTCCCGACATAATTCCAATTTCTGAATTGAGAATTGATGAGAAAAAAAGGTTGATTGAAGAACCAGAGGCAATTGTTGACCGAAAGACTAAGAAATTGCGACGCAAGATGGTTGGGTTAGTGCTTGTCCTATGGAAACACACGAATGGGCCGAATCTCACCTGGGAGATGGAGAGTGACATGATGAGTCGCTATCCGCATTTGTTTGTTGATGTGTGATTCCGGGGACGGAATCATTCTAAGGTGGAGAGAATTGTAACACCTGTGTTTTCGGGCTTGCCATATTTAGCAATATAATAGTCTAGGTTAACCTTTGTAACCCGTTTTGAAATAATAAGAATGTATTATTTGAGTATTATGTGTTTTGTGCTTAATTGCTTAATTATGTGGTCTGATTAATTAAGAATAAAAATAAGCGTCAAAATTTAAGTGTAAAATAAACTTAATATCTTTGGTTAATGTTGTAGTAGTCGAAACGAGGTTTCCGAATATATATAGAACGCCCAAATCTGACTTTGTATGAGGAAGTTATGATTTATCGAAGTTCCGGCTTAGCGGTATACAGCCTGTTTTACTCGAATTGAGATCGAGCGGTTGTTAGCCGAAGCAATCTAAATGAGAATCGAAGATCTCATTGTTGGTATCGAAGCGATAAAAAGTTAGGCGAGAACGGACGTCAAACGAAGAAGTTATGAATTTATAACGAAAGTTTCTGTCGCGGCCTATTAAAAATAATTAATAAAAATAAAGTCAAAATTAGCCGACGGAGTCTAAACGAAAGTCGTAGAGCGTGGTCTCACCTTTCCGTGGATATAAAGAACGTCGAAAACGGAGTTCGTATGAAGAAGTTATGAATTTCCGAAGTTTATTAATCATTTTGTATTTAAATTTAAATCAAAATTCGGAAGCATTATCCGAAGGAGTCACCGATCTGATCCGAGGTACGCCCCGCGTACTCGAGTACGCCCCGCGTACTCCGAGGGATGTCGACACTCGCACTCGAGCACTTCGGATACGTAAGCAATGACGTTTTGGGCAGTACGCCCCGCGTAACGCAGTACGCCCCGCGTACTCCGAGGTTCCAGCCTCTATATAAAGGATCCGAAGACAGCCTCATTTCTTGTTCATTTTCTTCTCTTCTCTCTAGTCTTTTGCATCGTTTTTCGTGCCGAAGCTACCCCGAAGTCCCGGTATCATACTCTAGCCCCGAGGCAAGTCCCGAGATCCCGAAGATCCCGAGAAGCGCGGTTCCCGAGTCGAAGCTCTGCCCGCGAGAAGTTCGATTTTCGAGGAGATCTTCCAGATCTGCTGTGGATTACTACTTCTATAAGCCGTAGTGCTGTCGGGTCGTCTTCTGATCAGGTGAGTGTGTAGTTATTTCTTCTAATACAATAATACGAAGTATTTTATATAAAAATACGTGCTATGTGTATATATTTGGTTGTGTTATGTGTGAATGAGTATTCACTCTCTTCTATCTTATAGATCTGCTTATTTCTTTATGAGATATGTGTTATGTGTGTGTGCCTCATCTGTTATGTGACATATGTGTTGATTAAAGCATGCTATACAGGTTTTCTTTAAACTACGTATGAAAATATATATTTTTATCTACTAATATGTTGGGTAGAACATGGGTAGATAGTTGGTGTGTAATAAATAGATGAGAGGCCTCGATGTTGTTGTTGTTGTTGATCTAGTTATTCAGCGGAGTATGGATAACGACCACGGACTCTTTCTAGACAGTCCAGTGGAACGCTAGCAGGCTCATAACCTGTAGGTGTTGTGAACGATGTGTTCACCGGTGTACTCTATCCCCCTCATGGTTGCCTTTAGGATATCTATTGTTGAGGAAACCCCTTCGCAGTGATGTCCGTCCCGATGAAAATCCTAGATTAGGTCCCTTGAGATAGTTGTTTTAGGGACGTAAAGTGAGGATAACGGGAATGGGTAATCGGGATAGTGTTTGGTTGGTGAAATTAAATATAACTTATTTATTGTGGGTTGAAAACCCTATATGCTCACCAGGCTCCCAAGCCTGACCCACTCAGTTTTATTTGTATTACAGGAAGTGGCACAAGGGCGTAAGATGGATGGATCATCTTGTTGTTTTGTTTACAAGTCTGTATATGTATATATTTTTTGAATGACTTGTAATGTTTATCGTTTATGCTTTATGGTCTGTATCGGAACATGACATCCCGAGTTTTGATTATATAATGAAATGCATCTCTTGATGAAATGCTTTGATAAATATTATTTTATCATGTTTTGTTTTGGGAACAAATTCCGCAACTCTTTCAAATCAAAAGGATTTACTCTGAAAATATTTAAAAGCATAAATGAAAATCGGTCTTTTCTGGCCGAGATTTTGGGGATGTCACAGAAATCCCGAACCAACCCCGCCCGAAGTTGACTCCACCGCTTTCCAGGCAGTCGTGTCTGCTGCGGTCACAGCAGCTATGGCATAGCTTCACCAAGGGAACAACGGAGGAGGTAACGGGCAAGGATCCGGAAGTTCGAATAACGGGACGAACCAAGGACCCACTAAAACGTGCACCTACAAGGATTTTGCGAACGCTAAACCCTGAACTTTCAACGGTACTGGAGGAGTGATCGCTCTGAAGAGATGGATCGAGAAGGTAGAGTCGGTATTCGAGATATGCGAGTGCCCCGAGCAGATGAAGGTGAAGTTCGCGGCCTGCACTTTTGTGGACCAAGCACTCACTTGGTGGAATGGACACGTAGAAGCTATGACGCTCTCTGTCGCCAACTCTATTCCATGGGCAGAAATGAAAGAGATGCTAACGGCTGAGTACTGCCCCCGAGGCGAAATACAGAAGATGGAACAGGAACTATGGAATCTCACGGTGCAGAATGGGAACATCGATGCTTACATATCGAGATTCAGCGAACTATCTCTGTTGTGCCCGGGAATGATCACATCAGAAGGAAAGAAGATCGAACGATTCATCTGGGGACTGACACCCCCCATTCAAGGGAATGTGATGGCTGCGAACCCTGAAACGTTTGACAGTGCAAAGAGATTGGCAAAGAGGCTATGTGATCACAACAAAAAGAAGGGCGAGAAACCAGTGGAGACTGAGAAGAAGAAGGAGGGTGATGGTAAGAAAGGATGGAACAACAAGAGAAAGGGGCGTCAGGGCCCCGAGACCTCTAAAAAGCAGCAAACAGTGGCAGTTAACGCTGTCACTGCGCCGGTTCCAGCCACACCACATGCTCCAGCCTCAGCTACTTCAAATGCTTCAAGACCCTATTCCGGTAATCTTCCCAAATGCAACAAGTGCGGTTTCCATCACCAAGGAGAATGTAGGGAGTTCCATTGCACCAGTTGCAACCGAAGGGGACACACTGCAAGGTTCTGCAGGACTTATCCTTCTCAGAACCAGAGTCAGGGAAACAACTAGAACAACAACAACCACCGTAATAACAACAACACCAATGCCAGCAACAACAACACAGGGCCTAGCCACACCTGTTTCGGGTGCGGAAGGATGGGACACTTCCGTCGAGATTGCCCTAACAACAACAACTCAGGAAACAGAGGAGCAGGAAGAATGCTGACTATGGGTCAGAGTGATGCAGTTCAGGACCCCGCAGTTGTGACCGGTACGTTCCTCCTAAACCACACTTATGCATGCATCTTATTTGATACCGGAGCGGAGCGAAGTTTCGTAAGTGAGAAGTTTAAACATTTACTAAAACAACAACCCCAGAAGCTAAATGAAACCTATACGGTGGAAATGGCCAATAGGAAAACCGAATCCACTAGGGAGATCTACATCGGATGTACCCTAACCCTCAACCAACACGTTTTTCGAATAAACCTAATGCCAGTATCAATTAGGAGTTTCGATGTGATTATCGGCATGGATTGGTTAAGCCCCCACCATGCTGAGATTATAGGCCGTTCGCCTTCGTCTCCCGAATCACGAAACCTTAGTAATCTACGGAGACAAACCTAGCACGAATCTTCGTCTTATCTCGTGCATCAAAGCACAAAAACATCTGCGAAAGAACAATTTGGCGTTCATGGCTCACATAGTGGACAAGACCAAAGAAGAAACTAACATCCAAGGCATTCCAGTAGCGTGTGAATTTCCGGACGTGTTTCCTGAAGATCTTCCAGGAGTACCCCCAGAGAGACAGGTTGAGTTCCGAATCGACCTCGTTCCAGGAGCAACCCCTCTTGCTAAATCACCATATCGATTGGCTCCTGCTGAAATGCAGGAATTGTTCAGCCGACTCAGTGAGCTTCTGGACAAGGGATTTATCCGACCTAGCTACTCGCCATGGGGAGCTCCGGTGCTCTTCGTCAAAAAGAAGGACGGATCTTTCAGAATGTGTATCGATTACAAAGAGTTAAATAAGCTCACTGTTAAAAACCGCTACCCACTCCCGCGAATCGATGATCTATTCGACCAGCTCCAAGGAGCTAGCTATTTTTCAAAAATAGATTTACGGTCCGGATACCACCAACTCAAAGTCCGAGAAGAGGATATTCCTAAAACCGCTTTCCGAACCCGCTACGGACATTATGAATTCGTCGTAATGCCCTTCGGTCTAACGTATGCACCTGCCGCATTCATGGACCTAATGAATCGAATCTTCCGACCATTCCTGGACAACTTCGTCATTGTGTTTATCGACGACATCCTCGTCTATTCTCGAAACAAAGAGGAGCATGGCTAACATCTCCGACAAATCTTAGAGACTCTGCGAACGGAAAAGCTTTACGCCAAACTCTCCAAGTGCGAGTTCTGGCTCCGGAGTGTGAATTTCCTAGGCCACGTAGTTAGCCAAGACGGAATTCATGTGGATCCTTCTAAGGTCAAAGCTGTGGAAGGATGGGCAACTCCGACTACGCCCACAGAAATTCGTCAGTTCTTAGGCCTAGCAGGCTACTATAGGAGGTTCATCCAAAACTTCTCTAAGATCGCCAAGCCGCTTACCTTGCTTACGCAAAAGGGCGTGCCATTCAAGTGGACCGACCAACAAGAGATTGCGTTTCGAACCTTGAAGCAAGCTCTCTGTAGCGCTCCTGTGCTATCTCTACCCGAAGGAACGGAAGATTTTGTAGTCTACTGTGACGCGTCGAATCAAGGTTTAGGTTGCGTTCTCATGCAACGTGGAAGAGTGATAGCATATGCGTCCCGCCAGCTAAAGACGCACGAAGTAAATTACACGACCCATGACCTAGAATTGGGAGCCGTGGTCTTCGCTTTGAAAATTTGGAGGCACTACCTGTACGGTACAAAGTGCACCATCTTCACGGACCACAAGAGTCTCCAGCACATCCTGAATCAGAAGGAGCTGAACATGAGACAACGAAGATGGGTGGAATTACTAAACGACTACGAATGCGAGATCAAGTACCATCCAGGCAAGGCCAACGTGGTAGCCGATGCATTAAGTCGGAAAGAGTACTCAAATCGTCGTATGAAAACACACTCGATAACCATTCAGTCTCATCTGGCCACTCAAATTGCATTATCCCAGTCAGAGGCTATGAAAGCGGAAAATAGAACTAGCGAGGCATTACGCGGGATGGAGAAGAACCTAGAAGTCAAGGAGAATGGGGTATACTACTTTATGAACCGTATTTGGGTCCCAAGAATCGGAGGATTTAGGGAGACCGTTATGAAGGAAGCCCACAAGACACGATACTCCATTCACCCTGGTTCGGACAAGATGTACTTGGACATTAAACAACACTATTGGTGGCCTAACATGAAGGCGGAAATCGCGACTTATGTTGGTAAGTGCCTTACGTGCGCCAAAGTAAAAGTGGAGTACCAGAAACCTTCCGGATTGTTACAGCAACCGGCAATCCCTGAGTGGAAATGGGAGGGGATTTCTATGGATTTCGTAACCAAGCTGCCCAAGACGTCGGACGGATTGGACACCATATGGGTAATAATCGACCGACTGACGAAATCTGCCCATTTCCTGCCAATCAAAGAATCCTACAAGATGGAGAGACTGACGCGGTTGTACCTACGAGAAATCGTAAGACTCCATGGAGTGCCAAAATCTATCATCTCGGATAGGGACAGTAGGTTCACATCGCGCTTTTGGCAATCGCTCCACAAGGCAATGGGAACTCATCTCGATATGAGCACCGCGTATCACCCACAAACGGACGGTCAAAGTGAACGAACCATTCAGACGCTTGAAGACATGCTTCGTGCATGTGTAATAGACTTTGGGAAGTCTTGGGATACCCACCTACCGCTGATTGAGTTCTCATATAACAATAGTTACCATTCAAGCATCAAGGTGGCCCCTTTCGAAGCACTGTATGGGCGTAAGTGTAGGTCACCGTTATGTTGGGCGGAAGTAGGTGATGTTGGATTAATGTCTAAGTCCATAACTATATTTGGTAAGACTTGACCCGACCCGACATGGTCCATTTGGGTTGCATACCATCATGCACTTGAATGAGAGAAATAAGACACTTATGGTTATTAATATATTATAAGTTCTAGTATATTAATAATAAGAATAATAAGATTGTTTAATTAGTATTGATCAAGAATTAATCTAGGATTAATTAAGTGATCAAAAGAAGACTAATTAAATATATGGGTTGATTGTGTAAATCATCCATACTTGTATAGTGGGCTAATGCTCCATGGATAATCAAGTTGGGCTAAAACCCATAGGATGGTCCATGGATGCTCCATGGTGTATTTGTACCCATGGATCCAAGGAAATGGAAAGCCATGACAATTAAGAGTTTACCCTAATTGTGTAACTATATAAGCATCTTATTATTGAGGAAAAATCGGCCACTAGAAGTAGTGAAGAAAGGGCTAGCCGATTTTGAAGAGTGTAGAATTCTCTCAAATCATTCCAAGTGTTTTGATGATTGTGATTCCATTTGAGGTGTCACACTTGGGGCACTAGGCACTCAAGTTTCATGAAGACTTTTTACACCAAAGAGGTATGTACTCTATCTTGCTATAGTTATTGTTTTGTATGCTAGATTAGGATAATACCTTGGATGCTCTTATTTGCATGTATAATAGAGAAAACATAGATCCAAGGTATTTAGGGTTGCATGTACACTTAGGAAGTGCTAGAATGCTCAAAACCCAACAGTGGTATCAGAGCCACGGGTTGTTTTCTGTTATATTGATGCAAATATTTTATTTTCAAAGTTGAAAAAAAAAAACCATGAAGTTTGTCAAATTTTAAGATAATTACTTGTTCTTGTGAAAAACTAATTATTTGTAAAATTTGAATAATTTGCTTTATGAGTTGAATTAGGTCAAATTTAATAAAAGATAAAATAATATGATTATTTTATTAGTTTTAAAAGTTTGATCTAAAGAGTTTTATTTTTTGAAACCTCCATAAGTTATGGATATGAAAAGGTTTTAAAAAACAAAATTGATTCAAAGTTTTTTTGGAGTTACAAAAGTTGGTGTTAATCCAAATTAATCTAAGAATTGATTCTAAAATGTGTTTTTGTAACTTGTCCTCAAGTTATATGAAAAAGTCACATTTAAGAATCATAAAACTCATAAAAATTGGCAAAGGTTACAAAAATGAAGAGTCTAGTTCTAATTAAAAGGTGTTATGACTCCATAATTTGTCCTCAAGTTATGGAGGACCAAGAGTCTCTTCATTAAATAATAAATTAAAAAAAAAAGTGTAACCTTAATTAATTCCATAAGTTATAAAATAAAGAAAAAGTTAATTCTTTTATTAGTTTAAAGTCTTCCATAACTTGTCCTCAAGTTATGGAACTTGAAGAGTTTTTGGATTAAAACTACTTTAAACACATAAGTTATGGAATTAATTAGTTTTGAATAGTTTCAAAACTTGCCCTCAAGTTTTGGAATTTGTAAAGTTTTCACTTATGAATACTTTAATTCCAAGTTAGCCCTTAGAATTTTAAAAGTTAAAATTCAACCCTTATACTTTATAATATTATAAGTTAATAATATATATATGTATAAGAGTAAAGTCAGTCTTACCGCTAGTACGCCTCATTCACGAAGCCGGTCTATAAGGTGGGTATAAGGTTGTTGCCTATAAAATGGCAACTTAATGGGTGTCCACTCTCACCCACCGCTTGCTTGACTGGTGGAGGGTCGTTAGCCGAACGGGTTTGACAGGACTAGAATTCTCCCTTCATTAAAAGTATTAATGATAATACTAAGTAACTAAACTCTTAATAATACCCAATCTTAGTTACTTAGGAAAAATGTGAATAAGGTGCTAATCCATGAAATTACACTTTACACTTTGTCTAAGTCGTTAGTGGAGCGTGTGTGGTTAACCGGCACACTAACTTGGACTTAACAAGGTAGGTAAAGGGTGACTTAATATTTATCATAGTATCGATGGAGCGTGTGTGGTTAACCGGCACATCGATTGAGGGGTAATCTATTAAGGGTACCAAGTGATTTGCATGGTTACTTCACACCTTGTTTTGTGATCCTCGGCATCCCAGTCACAAAACCTGAAGGGCACACTCGAGATTGAAACATGCCTTTGAAAAGTTCAATGAATCTCAAAGATCTAGGAGTTTCAAAACCAATTAAAACCTAATAATACATTTCGTTTATCTTGGTGGAAATTGGTGAATCGTCATTCACCTACCTTCAAATATTTTATAGCTTGGATTACGGCATACCTCTTCTAAGTTATAAAATAGTTTGTTGGGTCCTAGCCTTAATATTTCATATTGGGTGTCATATTAAGGACTTTAAATCAACTATCTTGAATATCTCCCAAAAGATGTCTGGTTTAGACACCTATGATCTTCCCAAATCTCTTGAAACAAGGTTTCCTAATGAAGATGATGTCCCATGGATATCATACTTCTTCACCTCTTCAAATTATTCTCCCTAACCCACAAGTTCTTGAAAAGTTTAAGGTCACTCAGGCCCTATTGGCAAGGCAAGGTCTAGGTGTGGTCACATCTTGGAGATGTAGTCACATACTGACAAGCCGGGAGAGTTGGGTGTCAAAGTCTTGAGAAAGTTGGTGGTTCAACTACTTTCTAAGTCACATAGTGAGTTCTTTTGGAACACCTATGAAAAAGACTATGACAAGACCCTTAATGATCTTATCTATTTGTTAAGATCAACTTCCTAAAACTTTATGGACATTGACAATGATGACATTGGATATCCAGTAAAGCATTCTCTTCCCAATGGAAAGGGATCGGCTATAGTCAACTCGGTTGACCAAATGGTAAAGAGAAAAGCTAAGTCTGTGATAGTCCTGTGTACCATTATCAAAGGGTCCATATGTTTGTATTGCCAAAGAAAGGGCATTGGTTGCGAAGCTGCCAAATTTACCTAAGGATGTTAAAGTCAATAAGTTTGACTCTACTTCAGGTAAAATCCACTATCTAACTCTGTTAAGTTTCTATTCTGAGATTCTTGATACATGATGTGACCGGGTCGCATGGTGATGGTTTAAGAATCAAAGGAAAGTGAAGAAACTTAAAGGAAGAATATGCTGAATCTGATCGCATAGATGGATTTCTATCGCATAGTTTGAAAAATCGGATTCTTGAGCAACTTCTTAGGAGTTATGAGATATTGCTTAGGAATAGATAACAACAAGTTTTCATATGGATTGTAAGGATAAGTTTTTCCGCAAAGTTTTAAAATAAAAGAAAATTTTTTTGATTTTATTTATTTTAAAATATCCTTACAATGGCTTTTGAGGAAAAATTGTTGCTTATATGATTCCATTAAGAGCAAGAGTGGAAATATGAAATTGATTCTTTCATTTGGGGTAATGTCTAGATTTACCAAATAAGGAAAGATTCTCATCACCCAAGTTTCAATTGGACCGGAACTTGGAATCATGCAAGTTGTATAGCATGATGAATGAGAACTTTCAAGTTTTGGAAAATTAAGACTAATTACTCGGCCACATGGATGTGTGAGTCAAGTAAAGGACTAAGGGATCGAGTACACATTCTTGTGCACTGATTAAGTCCACCACAAAAGATTTATAAGACTATTCGTCATAGTTTACTAAAGCTCAGTAAATATGATTATACTTACAAGCTTAAGTGTAACTCTGAGACATTGGAAAAGGTTCCAATGTATGGCAGCGCGAATAAGAAGAATCAAATTAGGCAGAAGGATAAAAGTCTCTCAAATCTGAAAAGATAGGAGAGTACTTTAGTATCAGTTTTGTGATCATCTTAATGATTAAGAAACCATATCACAATTAGTTCTCTAAGGAAATCTTAGTGCATTCTTATGACTAAGAAGAGGGATCTTGAATTGTTGAAATGGTTAAATCAAGAAGATGAGTCATACTTCGTTCCAATACAAGTCTTAGAGTCATACTCCAAGATTGTAACTTGAGTGACATGTCTCAAAAGAAGGTTTAAAACACTTGTCAAATGTAAGAGTAAAAGTTTTCTACTCTTGTACATTTGAAATTGGTAAGTTGTGATGTTTTGGATAAAACAAAGACCAACTTAGGCCAATTGTGTGAAGTGTTTGTCTTGATTAGAATCCTCACTATCTCTTGGATATTTGACAAGGGAGTCTTATAGGTCAAGAGGACAGTGGGAGTCTTAAAGGTCTTGAAAGTCTCAAGAACTAATCAAGAATAAAACCTAAAGTTCTTCTCTAGCACACAATTTGAGGTTTATAATCTATTGTGTTGACATATTCTGTGCCCATTCCAGTTAAAGTTGGTTTTGCATATGAGTTCTTAGAGTTCTCAATTTGTTGCACAACAACTTGGAAGCAATGGCAGGCCCTTGAGCTGCCAGGTGGCAAGAAGTTAAGATTGAGTTCGGTCCATATGAGTTTGGATTTGTCATTATCTTTGTCTTGTGATTATGGTTTTGACAATTCACATGGATAAGAACACATACACCATATAAATCTAAGTGTCATAAGGTTTCTCTCCGATTCATGAAAATGATGGTGAGGAAACACTTCCACTAAGTAGATTTTATCTAGATAGCAATTGTGATATTTGCATTCTCAAAGTCGTTAGTGGAGCGCGTGTGGTTAACCAGCACACTAACCTGGACTTGTGAGAAGTGGCAAAAAGGTCTAACCATTATGATTACGGCATACCTCTTCATAATTGTTTAGACTCACAAGTGTGCTATCTAAGGGAAGGTGTATGATTTTGATACAACTTTATCAAAACAATCTAGCATCAGAAATCTGAACTTTGGTAAGAAAGTCAATGAAGTATTGATTTCTAGAAGTCCAGCTGATTTCTGAGTACATGTCAAAGCTAGTGGGAGCATAAGTTTTATGCTAATAATCATCATGTTAGTGGGAGCATGATAATTATGATAAGTATTGCAAGTTAGCAATGTTAATTATAGAAAACAAAAGTTTCAATTGGGAAAAAGTTGTTTTGCTATAATTAAGGGAGAGGAAATTATGCTTCATCTCAAATCTATAAGCTTAGATCGTGAGGTTTTAATCATTTAGTCAAGGATATATATGAATTTCATGTTGGAATGGCTCAACATAAGGAAATTTTGTATATGGGTCCATTATTTGCGTTCTAAAATTCGATTATGATTACGGCATCCCTTTTCATAATCTGAATTATGAGAACTTGGCAAATTGAAATGGAAATATTATAGCAAAAGACTGGTTTAGTCTTTATGTAAGACATCATGAATCGTGTCCCATATGCTTCGGATATAGGATCGATTACATGTGCTATATTCATCCGTTCTAAAATTTTCCAAATGCCTGGGGCATTAAGAAGGGAAAAGGTTTAGAACTGGATATGACTAAAAGGATTAAACAATTGTCGAGGACAATCTAAGGTTTACCAAAGATTGGTTGCTCAAGGACAATTGGAAGTATAGTGATAATTCTAGAAGGACCATATTGACATAGTCTGTAAGGAGGCAACTCTTGTTCAGAAGTGATAGTCAAAATGGAATCTGGAAATGTTTCAAAGTTAGAATTTTCAATCTGTTTAAGATTAGGAAACTTAATGCAAGAAGGATGTTTCCAAGGAGTTGATCTCCTTTGGAATACTCTGTAATGATTTTTGGCAAGTCTTTCTGACTTTGTGCATAATCGTTACAAGAGGATCAATGCATATAAGTTTAGAATCTAACAGATTTCAGTAAATGGCATGAATTTGGAATTCTTGCATTTGCAGTAAGGATTTGGGAGTGTGAAAAGAGAATCATTGAAGTTATGTTCAATTGATCTAGTTCACAAAGTAAAGATCATAGACAAACATAGTATGCATACTTGGTGTGTGGCATGACTAGTGTTTAAGAAAACATAGTGTACATGCTTGGAGCATGGGACAACTATTGTTTTAAATTCAAGAATAAAGTTGATAGCTGAAACAGTATACAATGAATAATGTGTAATCATATGGTGATAAATAAAAGGTGTTTTATTTATGTTCAAAGGGTTGATACCATATTAGATTCAATTATTATTGTGTTTCACTTTGCATGTTTTGACTTCCCGAATAAACTTGGTTATTCTTCCGGAATGACTAAGTTATTCAAACCATCCACAGTCGGTCATATGTTGGAAGTAGATATGAATTAAGACTGTCATGATGGGTTGTAGAGGTCTAAGGTGTTGGACAAGGCTACAACAATCATGAGTGCTCATAAGTTCTGAGTATTGGATTCAACCCGCGCTCATTGGAATCACTTCATGGATTTTATCACGAGTGATCATGAGACGATAATATCTTATATTCTTCAAACCTAGAGATATGAGTTGTTACTATGAGTTGATAGTACATTGATAGCACGAAAACGCATTTGGTAACTCGGTGCTATAAAACGTGCCTTTGTGTATGATTCAACAAGTAGTAGAACAAGCCATATGAGTCGAAGTTTATCCGTTCCTTTTACCTTCGGGATAAAAGCGATATCTGTGGGCCCCTCGATGATTTGATGATGACAAATGGAAGTGCTCGGCCGGGCCAGGACTGATTTGATTTGTTCAATTAGTCAGTTGTCATAAATCGGAAATCGGGAAACAACAAATGGACAGAGAGAATGATTATAATCCATGTCTCAGTCCATATGATATCTAGAATGGAGGAATATATGATCCCTTATCTAATGGACAAGTCATTGACAAAGGTCAGAGTTCATCGACAAGGTCAGAGTTCGACAGAAGCTTTTGAGAGCTACGATTGCCGGTTGGTTCCTGAAGTCATACGCAATAATAGTTTTAGACTTATCCAAGTGGGAGACTGTTGGATTAATGTCTAAGTCCATAACTATATTTGGTAAGACTTGACCCGACCCGGCATGGTCCATTTGGGTTGCATACCATCATGCACTTGAATGAGAGAAATAAGACACTTATGGTTATTAATATATTATAAGTTCTAGTATATTAATAATAAGAATAATAAGATTATTTAATTAGTATTGATCAAGAATTAATCTAGGATTAATTAAGTGATCAAAAGAAGACTAATTAAATATATGGGTTGATTGTGTAAATCATCCATACTTGTATAGTGGGCTAATGCTCCATGGATAATCAAGTTGGGCTAAAACCCATAGGATGGTCCATGGATGCTCCATGGTGTATTTGTACCCATGGATCCAAGGAAATGGAAAGCCATGACAATTAAGAGTTTACCCTAATTGTGTAACTATATAAGCATCTTATTATTGAGGAAAAATCGGCCACTAGAAATAGTGAAGAAAGGGCTAGCCGATTTTGAAGAGTGTAGAATTCTCTCAAATCATTCCAAGTGTTTTGATGATTGTGATTCCATTTGAGGTGTCACACTTGGGGCACTAGGCACTCAAGCTTCATGAAGACTTTTTACACCAAAGAGGTATGTACTCTATCTTGCTATAGTTATTGTTTTGTATGCTAGATTAGGATAATACCTTGGATGTTCTTATTTTCATGTATAATAGAGAAAACATAGATCCAAGGTATTTAGGGTTGCATGTACACTTAGGAAGTGTTAGAATGCTCAAAACCCAACAGGTGACACCCAGCTAGCAAAAACGCATAAGTCCAACAGGGCACTAATAGGACCGGAGATCATCCGCGAAACCACAGAAAAGATCGTTCAGATCAGAGCCCGATTACAAGCATCGCGTGACCGACAAAAGAGCTACGCAGACAAATGGCGAAAACCCTTAGAATTCCAGGTCGGTGATCGAGTATTGTTGAAAGTCTCACCCTGGAAAGGGGTTATACGTTTCAGAAAACGGGGAAAGCTAAACCCACGGTACATTGGACCTTTCGAGATCGTCGCCCGAATAGGTCCGGTAGCATACAGACTACAACTACCCGCAGAGCTAAACGGTGTACACCCCGTGTTTCATGTCTCTAATCTGAAGAAGTGTCTATCAGATGAAACCCTTGTCATTCCTCTTGACGAAATCGAAATCAATGAGAATCTCTTGTTCATCGAAGAACCAGTCGAGATCATGGACAGGGAGGTGAAGCGTACTAAGCAAAGTCGCATCCCGATCGTGAAGGTACGGTGGAACGCAAAGCGTGGGCCAGAATTCATGTGGGAACGCGAGGATCAAATGAAGCAAAAGTACCCTCACCTATTCTAGCATTCTCAAATCTAGCTTTCAAACAGAATTTCGGGACGAAATTCCCTCTAACGGGGGGATGATGTCACAACTGTAAATTTTGTGTCATGTAATCTATACATTCAAGTTAATGTGAATCAAAAACTTCAATCAAATACCTCATACAAGTACTACAAGTAGTCATCAAACAATTGGAAACCCTAAAAGTTCTTGTTTAGGTACACCTTGGACTAGAACTTCCTTATTGGATCTAAGTGGACCAATAAGCTTCCAATTAGACTATCATGGGCTTAGAACCCTAATTGGGCTCTAATTGGACCCACACTAATTTATTTCAACATTTTGGGCCATGTTGGGCCTAGAATGAAATGAATTAAAAGCTTTTCTCCATAAATGACCTAAACTAGTCCAACAAAAATGTAAAAATCCTACCACATTCTTTTAGGTATAAAACACACTCTAACAAACTCAAATTTTGGGCTTAAGGGAAAAAGCCCAAATTTTTCTTTTCCCTTTCAAAAATCTCGGCCCAAGGCCCAAATCCAAGAAGATAAGGAAGAGTTGACTTTAGTATGCCACCTCATTATTGTCCCTTGGATATCCATGCAAATTAGTCCATGTTTCCATGCAACATCACTTCAAAATCACTTCTTTCTTCTCTCCTCTCTCATTCTCGGCCACAAGCACACACACACACCACAAATCTCTCACAAATTCTCTCTAGATCACTCAAGAACACTCCCTTCTCCCCTCTCCAAAAATCTCGAAAATTAGGAGGCATTCAAGAGGAAATCTCCACAAAATTCTTCATCTAAGGTAAGAGTTGCTAGAATCTATGAACTAAATTCTTTGTTTTATCAAAATCCTTTCCTAATCTATGCAAAAACCGTGATCTTGCACCCTAGAACCATCTCAAACTCGAGATCTACCAAGGAAAGGTGCTAAGGCCAAAAATCATCAAGTTTTCCTCCATCTTTTCTTCCAAAACCGAAACCACACCCAAGGTGAGCTTCATACTCCCTATTTTCTGTTTTTATGAGTTTTGTGGGGGGGGGGGGGGAATACAAGTGAAAGTGTAGATCTATATGTGTTTGTATGCCTTGTATGATTTCCATGCTTATATGTATGCATTTGTGTGTTATAATGTTGGATCTAGCCATAAAACCCCTCAAAACCGAGATATATCTTGTGATAAATGATTTTAGCTTCAAATATATTTCTAAATACAAAGTGTTTCAAGAAAAATGGTTAAGTGGTTTAGTAATAATTTTCTTTGGGTTAAAAACACAAATTTTGGACCTAAAATGTGAAAAATACAAAATTAAGGGTCCAAATTGGCATATCACAAATTCTGATGGATGAAGTGTGCCAAAACAGTTTCCATAAATCAATTTCTGAAAATACACTCATTTAGGGGATTAAAAACATAAATTCCAAGCTTAATGGGCTAAAAATGACATTTTTGGCCCAATGAGGCCCATTATGCGAATTTTTCTGTTTTGGAGGGCTAAAACTGTGATTTTCTGTAAAACAGTGGACCATAAGTGATCCAAGTCCTTTTCAAAGGTTTAAAATGCTTTTTAAATTTAAAAAGGACCAAAGTTGCAAAAATTTTCCAATTTGGGCCAAAATTGTCAAAGTTGCGAAAAAGAAGGATTAAAACCGAGAAAACTGCATTTTCAGGGACTTAAACTGTTTTCTATGAAAAATATGCTGAAAAACATTAATTTCAATAATTTTTGGTGTTAAAATGTCAAGAAAATTAATTTAAGGACCAAACCGGGAAGTATTTAATAAAAGGGTTGAAAATGTAAATTTTACAAACAATGAGGGGCTGAAAATAGAAAAATTTCAAGGCTAATTCAATATACACAATTTGATCAAATAATGGCACCGCGGCTATCGACGAAATACAATACATTACAATACCAAAAGTCGTTGTTAAACGAATTGGCTCGGTCTCGAACCAATAGTAACCTACAACTACTAACACTACGACACTACGATACTACGATTCATACAAGTAACGTTTGGTAATACATTATACATGCGAGTGTGCACAGACGTCTACGCACCATCTTTGGGCCCCAAAAGTGTAAAATCTTGTTCGTTGAGCCTAGCTAGCCCAATGACCTGATCTTAAGGCCCGAAGACATTTTTTTTTACGGAGTGTTGGGTTTTACCGATCTGACACAACGTAAATGGACTTTCAATGGCTTGTAGACTACTGGTCCCCAAGGGTCCTTTGGTATAGCTAGTAAAGTCTACATTTTATGCGAGGCGGGTCGGGGACCCCTCGTACATTTTATCCCCAACCGGTTAATGGAGTCACCGGGGTCTTCGTGACCTCTTTCTCTTCGGATGTGGGACTACACATAGTCAGGGCGATTGGATAACGTGATTAGTACGGACGACGCCTTCGGGATCGTTAGTATAGCTATAAACTGGGCGTTTGTGTAATGCGGGTTTGTAGTAATTAATCATGCTAAAAAATAATCCAACGTCGCCTGGGACTGACACTATACGCTATGCAATGGTTTCAATGTAACTTCATGTAATACAAGAAATTAGGAAAACATCGGGTTTTCCTAGGGTTTTCCAATACATACAGATTCAAAATGCATACAACCTTAACGAACAAATTTTTTTAAGTATAGAAACAAACAAGCATACCTATGGATCTTCACAACATTTTCAAAAGCTTTTCTTTTCAGAAAATATCGGATTTTCTGGTGGTTTTCAAACAATACAACACATTGGATTTCAAACACTACTTATGAACTCACCAACATTTCATATGTTGACGTTTTTCAAAATACTTGTATTCTCAGGGAACCAGTGAACCAAAGGAAAACATATTCAGTGACGGTTGCAGTTTACTTATGTATGAACCGAACAATTTAATTTTTGGAAATGTAATGATTTGAGACAATGTAATGAATGTAAACATTATCAGTTGTAATATTCAAATGTTGGTGATGAATGATGTTATGTTTCATGTATATTCATTGTGATGGTATTCAATTGAGTCACGACAGCCCCCGGACGTTTCCGCCGTCTGGTTCGGAGGTGTGACACAGTCACTCCCAAGCACATGTTGGCCGTGTGTCGAATGAATATAGTTGGCCAGGCTATATTGACCCTAGACACGACTACATAACTGCCCAGGTTTAACCGCAGTGTACAACACCCATTTACTTATGTTTTGTTCTACTTATAGTTACGGATTTCGACGGCTCGGCATACTTAAATACTTTTGAAAATACTTATATCTTGTAGGATACTTTTAGTTCAGAGCACTTAGGCCCCTTAGTGTTTATAGTTTTATACCATGTAAGGTTTGGTATACTCTGTTCACTATAAACAAGGGCTCCGATACCAATCTGTCACACCCCGAAAACCAAAGGCGGAAACGTTCCCGGGGTTGACTCCATGTTGTGTATCAAATCCAATGTACATAGTAATCACAGTAAACAACCATTACATTACATATATGTGAAAGTTTACATTTGGTTCAAAAGTAAATTGTACAAAAGTTATACATATATCATATGAACAAAAGAGACGAGTCCTCGGAGCACTCCGTCTTCACCAAAAGATATCGCCGGGTACCTGTCTAACTTGGACCTGAGAATACAAGCAGTTTGAAAATCAGCATAAAGCTGTTGAGTTCATAAGCGGTTTTGTTTTGTGAAAATGTATCGGTTTCCTTTAGTATTCTGAAAAGATTTGATATTCAAGAAAATCCCATATTTTCTTATGTAAAGTAGTTAAGTTATCTTTCATTACAGTTCTGTTACAGATATAAGTTAACCCCAGGAAAATCCCATATTTTCCTAATTGTAAGATTAATTGAATAACCCATAGTATAGTTTAATAAACAAAACTATAATTTAGATGAACTGTAAATAGAGTGCATTTTGAAAACCTTGGGACTACATCCCGAACCAGTTATAAGATGATTCGATAAAAACCATGGGATTACTATCCCGAAAGTAGATATAAGATAGTTCGATAAACCATGGGACCACTATCCCGAAACTAGATATATGATAGATTGATAAAATCATGGGATTATCATCCCGTATAAGATTTAGTTTCAAAACCATGGGATTGCCATCCCGAACGAAATATAGACACAAGATCATGGGATTATCATCCCGAACGAGATATAGACATAAAACCATGGGAATACCATCCCGAATGAGATATAGATACAAGACCATGGGATTACCATCCCGAACAAGATATAAATTCTAAATAAACCCTAGCTGTGAATAAGTTATATTAATACGTATTGTGAGTCGGGTAACCATGCTGATATGACAACGAGACCTCCTTGACGTTAGTCAGACGTCGAATGATATCCAGAATTTGTCACCTCAGGCGTGCCCGCCTAACTGTAGCTAGCAGTTAAGGTGTGGGATTGTCAGTCCCGAATAGATCTATTCACAAACTCTTCGCTCTCCCTCCAGGAGACTCTGGTTACACTTCCGGAGAGGATTTACTTGATCATCCATAAAGGGTAGTGACTATCTCACAAACTAGTATTAAACTATTCACAGGATTCTCATACGATAACAAACATATAAAGACTTTAAGACATGATACAGTGAAAATAGTTACATACAATGAGACTATCTGGCAAAATATTCGAATGGTATAAAGATAAACTGTACCAGACATAGTTTATCTAGTAACTTAATACAGGTATCAATACTTGATATATAAAAAGTAACATAGAACCCCAAATTATTCCCATAATAATTTGATTAGATTGTTTATTTTCTTAACTAAAATCCATTTAATTGTAATAGAAAATCATTCCTTATGCTCAACATAATACATAAGGAGTAAAAAGAATTTATAAGATTGCCAGATGTTATTTGAAACACATAGTTTATGATTTGTAAACAGTTTTGGTTTCCTTGTATTCCCCCCCTGAAAACAGTTAAAAACAATGAAAAAGGCGTAGGGGTATGAACTCACCGGACGAGAAGTAGGACGATTTGGATGCTAAGAGTTGATCCGGGGCTTGCAAATACACGAGATTCCTAATTAATATGTAAAGATACACATTTGTATCTAATTAGGACTTTGATTAATTGTTGGATAGGGACAATTGCCTCAAGTCGTGAAAACGCTCCGATACGAGTGTTTGGAGGGACCCGGGTGGCGTTTAGGGATGGGAAATGACACTAGGGGCTTGGGACTTGAGTTTACTCCCCATGAGTAAACTTTTAAATGAGTTTACAACCACAAAACACACACATACATGAGTTTACGGCCGTAAATGATGGGTTTTAGCCATAAGAACTTTCCTATGTGCGCATGCAAAACCCTAATGCTTGGATCTAGGCTTTCTAATAAACATGCTTTGAATCCAAGACTTCTAATTTACTAATTAGGTTAAATAACAACATTGAAACAGATCTAGAATCATACCTTTGAGTTCCTTGTTGATCTTGAGGTCTTGGAGCTTCTAGAGTCACAAATGTCACTCCTCTAATGGCTTACAAACACCAAAGCAAGGAGGATGATTTGGGAGAGAGGAGAGGGGAGGAATTCGACCAGAGTTCTCTTGCTTTTTTAGAAGTGTCGAATTCCCTATGCCATGGGGTCTATTTATACTTGTAGATTCCTTAATGATTACAGATAAGTCCCTATCAGATAATCTTCTCTTAAGGCTATCCAAATCCATTCCTAGATAAGCATATGGACGATTTTAGCTTTCCTAAAGCTCTTAGAATCCGTCCAAAGTATATCCAAATGGATTTACAGTTTAAAGCTTAACTATCAAACAATTGACAGTTTATACCCCTTTATTTAATTAATCTCTTTAAGTCACCAAATTAATTCTAATTAATTCTATGACTTATATTAATCAAATAACAATATATTACTCATTATATTATTCCCATAATATATTAATAATATTTATTCTCTCTTAATAAATCATCCTATCAAGTTGCTATGGTGAAGGCAACCCAAAAGGACCATGCACAACCGGACATAGTTACAGCCTTAGACACTATTCCAACAGTCTCCCACTTGGATAAGTCTAGTAACTATACTAGTACAATTCGGTTTGCAATCATAGCTCTCAAAGACGCTGTCAACTCTGATCTAATCAATCTTGTCCTTTAGATAAGGGAACGTACAGTCCTCTGTTAGATATCATGCTGACAATCCTATGGAATGGTTAGTCAAGCATTTAGGTTTCTCGATCTCTGATTTATTCGACATAGAACTTAATCGAACACATCAATTCAGTTCTGACCGGGCCCGGCACATAAGTCAAATCAAATCATCGAGCGGCCGAGATATCGCTTTTACCTTCTTAGATAAAAGTTACAGATAAACTTCGACTTATATGCATTTACTTATTCATTAACCAACTATACACAACAATACGTTTTATAACATCAAGTTACCGATGCGTTTTCGCATTATCAATGTACAATCAATTAACAAATAATAAACCATATATCTAGGTTTTAAGACTATATGATATTATCGTCTTGCGATCACCTTCTATATCGTATTCCACAAGGTGATTCCAGCAAGCGCGGGTTTATTCCAATGCTCAAAACTAGTTCATAAGCACTCATGAACGTTGTAGCAATCCTTTGCTATGTCTAACACCATTTAGACATTCTACACACCAATTCATGACAATCTTCTTTCATATCTACTCCCAACATATGAACGATTGTGGACTATTTGAATAATCCGATTATTCCTAATAAACTCAATTATTCTGGAAGTCAAAACATGCAAAGTGAAACAATAGCTAAACAATTAACATAAGATAGTATCATTACTCATAAATAAAACTCCTTTATTTAATCATCAAATGTTAATTTACATTTATCTATTACACGTTTCTAATACTATCTAATCTATGCTAATATCATCCTTCAGCCCAATACTCCTAGCATGCTGTAAGTGCTTAACCCTACTCAGTCCCTTCGTAAGCGGATCTGCTGGGTTATCTTCTGATGATATCCTTTTTACTATGAGTTGTCCTTCTTCTACACGATGTCTGATGAAGTGATATTTTCTGTCGATATGTCTTGATCTACCATGATCCCTTGGTTCCTTGGTTAAGGCAACCGCACCTTCGTTATCACAGAAAATCTCCATTGGCTCCTTTATGGCAGGTACGACTCCAAGATCACTGATGAAGTTCTTTAGCCATATTGCCTCCTTCGACGCTTCGCTCGCTGCAATGTACTCTGATTCGCACGTTGAATCAGCTACGGTTTCCTGCTTGGAACTTTTCCATGTCACTGCTCCTCCATTTAGGGTAAAGACCCAGCCCGACTGCGAACGGTAGTTGTCCCTGTCGGTCTGAAAACTGGCGTCACTATACCCTCGCACCTTCAAGTCATCACTTCCTCTGAGGACTAAGAACCATTCCTTCGTCCTCCGAAGGTACTTAAGGATATTCTTCACCGCAATCCAATGTGCTTTGCCAGGATTCCCTTGATATCTGCTAACCATGCTCAAAGCGAAGGCAACATCAGGGCGAGTACAAGTCATAGCGTACATGATTGAGCCAACTGCGGAAGCGTATGGTACTCGGCTCATTTCTGCTATCTCAGCTTCGGTACTCGGACTTTGAGTCTTACTCAATTTGGCATTACTTTGTATTGGTAATTCTCCCTTCTTTGAGTTTTCCATACTAAAACGTTTCAGTACCTTCTCCAAGTAAGTGTTCTGACTAAGTCCAATTAGTCTCTTACTTCTTTCTCTCACTATCCTTATTCCCAAAATGTAAGAAGCTTCTCCGAGGTCCTTCATAGCGAAGCACTTCCCGAGCCAGGACTTAACTTCCTGCAGAGTCGGGATGTCATTTCCTATGAGCAATATGTCATCAACATATAGGACGAGAAAGCTTACTATACTCCCACTGGCTTTGACATATACACAAGACTCGTCTTCGCTTCGTACAAATCCAAACTCTTTGACTTTCTCATCGAAGCAAAGATTCCATCTGCGAGACGCTTGTTTAAGTCCATAAATGGACTTTTCAAGCTTACACACTCTATTCGGATGCTTCGGATCCACAAACCCTTCGGGCTGAGCCATGTACACATCCTCAGCCAGCTTCCCATTAAGGAAAGCGGTCTTGACATCCATTTGCCAAATCTCATAATCATGAAATGCGGCAATTGCTAACATCACTCTAATAGATTTAATCTTCGCAACTGGTGAGAAGGTCTCATCATAGTCAACTCCGGGAGTTTGAGTAAAGCCCTTCGCGACCAATCGCGCTTTATATGTGTGTACGTTCCCATCCACGTCGGTCTTCTTCTTGAAGATCCATTTGCACCCAACGGTCTTACGTCCGGGCACAAAATCAACCAAATTCCAAACTTGGTTATCATACATGGATTGGATCTCGCTATCCATTGCCTCTTTCCATTTTTCAGACTCCGGGCCTGCCATGGCTTCCTTATAGCTATTAGGTTCATCAAGGTTTACTAGTGTACCATCACTAATATACGTGTCCCCTTCGGTAGTAATATGAAAACCATAAAACTGGGGTAGAACTCTAACTCTATCGGAACGTCTAAGAGGTAAGGATTCGTCAATCGGTTCAACCGGAGTTTCCTCCTCGGGTTGAGTGCCAGCGGTAGAGGTTCCTTCATCTATCGACTCTTGAATCTCTTCAAGTTCGATTTTCCTCCCACTGTCTCCTTGGCTTATGAGTTCTCGCTCTCGGAAAACTCCTCTCCTTGCAACGAAGACAACATTGTCCTTCGGTCTATAGAAGAGATATCCAAAGGATGTCTGCGGGTAGCCGATGAAAATACATCGCTCACTTCGAGGTTCAAGCTTGTCGTGAGCATCTCGTCTTACGAAAGCCTCGCAACCCCAAACCTTGATATGTGCCAACGAGGGAGCTTTCCCTGTCCACATCTCGTGAGGTGTTTTGGCAACCTTCTTAGTAGGGACTCGGTTAAGGATATGGGCGGCAGTCTCTAAGGCATACCCCCAAAAAGAGATTGGTAGTGAAGCACGACTCATCATAGAGCGAACCATATCCAATAAGGTTCGATTACGCCTTTCTGCCACACCATTTAACTGCGGTGTCCTAGGAGGCGTCAATTGCGAAACTATTCCACACTCCTTGAGATAATCGTGGAATTCAAGACTTAGGTACTCTCCTCCTCGATCGGATCGAAGCATCTTGATTTTCCTGCCCAATTGATTCTCCACTTCATTCTTGAACTCTTTGAACTTTTCAAAGGTGTCTGACTTTTGCTTGATTAAGTAGATATACCCATATCTACTATAGTCATCGGTAAAAGTCACATAGAAGCGGTTCCCATCCTTCGTGGTTGATCTAAACGGTCCACATACATCGGTATGTATTAGGTCCAATAGACCCTCGCCCCTTTCACATGTACTCGTGAAAGGCGACTTAGTCATCTTTCCAAGCAAACAAGACTCGCATGTGTCATCTTCCCTAAGGTCGAATGACTCCAACACTCCATCCTTTTGGAGTTGGGCTATGCGTTTCTTGTTGACATGTCCAAGACGACAATGCCACAAGGAAGCTTTATCCATACTAGTGGAAGAATCAATATTCAAAACATCATTTCCTAAGTTATCAACAATCATAACGGTTTCATATATTCCATTACATGGTATAGCTTCAAAGTAAAAGACACCATTTAGATAAGCCAAAATAGAACCATTCTCATTATTAAAAGAAAATCTAAATCCTTGTCTATATAAACCATGAAATGAAATGATGTTTCTTGCCATTTCTGGCGAATAGCAACATTTGTTCAAATCTAAAACTAAACTATTCCTAAGCACTAAGGAGTACACTCCAATCTTGGTCACAGGCGACGATCTTCTGTTCCCCATGATTAGATTGATCCTTCCTTGCTCCACATCCCTACTTCTTCTTAGTCCCTGCACATTAGAACAAATGTGATAACCACAACCGGTATCAAGAACCCAAGAAATAGCATGATTAGAATCGTTAGATTTGATTGTATATATACCTGCGAAAGATGGCTTGATCTTTCCTTCTTTGATTGCTTGCAGGTAATCCGGGCAGCTTCTCTTCCAATGTCCTATCTTGTGGCAGTGGTGGCACTCTGCCTCCTTCGGGTTAGAGCAGGGCTTGGCGGGATCAACTTTGGACCCACTAGAAGAGGCACCATCTCGGGCTTTCACCTTGCGATGGTTCTTGGATGAAGCTTTCCTCTTCTTTCCCTTCCCTTGTCCAATAGCCAAGACAGGAGCAGCGGGTGGATTGGGAGTGGGTGCAACAGACTTGTCCTTGAAGTTGCTCTCAGCAACCCTCAAGAGACCTTGGAGCTTGCTTAGGGTGACCTCTTCTTTGTTCATGTGGTAGGTCATCCTAAATTGGTTGTACATCGGAGGCAAAGAGTGAAGCACCATGTCGATCGCCAAGTCTTCACCGAAGTCAACATTTAACTTGCGGAGGCGGTCAACATACCTTTGCATCTTTTGCAAGTGCACGGTAAGTGATTCTCCATGACCCATCTTCGCGGAAATCATGTTAGTGAAAATCTCGTACCTCTCTTGTCTCGCGTTTTGGTGGTACCTCTCCAATAAGTCTTGATGCATCTCGTACGGGTACATGTCCTCGTAGGACTTTTGGAATTCGGAGTTCATGGTGGCGATCATGATGCAATGTACCTTCGTTGCATCTCGCTCATGAGTTTCAAAGGCGGTGATTTCGGCGGGAGTAGCAATTTCGGGGTTGATTTTCTCGAGCTTCTCATCGAGGACATACTCCTTATCCTCATAGCGACCAATGGTGCGAATGTATCTTATCCATTCGCTAAAGTTCGTTCCATCGAAGGTGACCTTTTGGCAAAGGCTCATCAATGTGAAAGAACTAGCAGCAGCGTTGTTTGCGTTTGACATCTATAATTAGAAAAGGACAAAGATAGATTAGAATAAGAATCCCTAATTATCACCCAATAAGAAAATTAGGGCTAGGATCCAACAATAACATTTACATACTAGAAAAGGGATGCCGTAATCTAACATGCAAATAAATTGAAGGTAAGTGAATGACGATTCACTAATTCTCCATCAAAAGCTTACACTATTAGTCCTAAGTGTTTTTTGAGAATTCCTAGGTTCGGATGAGATTCATTGAATCTATTCAATGGCATGTTTAAATCTCGATATGCCCCTCTTGTTTGTGACTGGGATGCCGAGGATCACAAAGCGGGTGTGAATTACCATGCAAATTCACATGGCGCCTTCATTGTAACAATCACCTATTCGACGTGCCGGTAAACCACACACGCTCCATCGAACTATGATAAACAACGAATCACCCTTTGCCACCTTCGCTTAGAACCAATTAGTGTGCCGGTAAACCACACACGCTCCACCAACATCTTAGCAAGGTGCAAAGTGTAATTTCATGGGATTGCATCAATTCACTTTTCCTAAAGTAACTAGGATTGGGAAATTTTAAAATATGTGTAGTTACTTGTATTTCTTATTATACTTTTAATGAGAGGATGAGGTTGCCCTATCCTACCCGTTCGGCTAACGACCCTCCACCAATCAAGCAAGCGGTGGGTGTGAGTGTACACCCATTAAGCGCCATTTTATAGGCCGCAACCTTATACCCACCTTATAGACCGGCTTCGTGAATGAGGCCTACTAACGGTAAGACTAGCATTTAGTTATACATATATATATTAGTATAGGGTTGTATTTTAAAACTTTTAAAATCTAGGGTTTGAAATTTAAGTTGTCTAAATTAAAGCTTTCAATCACAAAAGTAAATTTCAAATCATGAGGGTAGGTTTTAAACATTTAAAACATGGAGGATCAAATAACAAATAATTCCAATTAACAATTAATATCCTAATTATCTATATTTGATTTATTCAAGATTTCTTTTTAAGATAATTACCAAAATAATTAAAATAATTAATTAATTATCATATAAGGAAATTAAATATTTAGTTAGTTGATAATTACCCTTAACTAGATCAAGATAATAGTCATATTTATCAGAAAAACGAATTAATGTTGATCTAATTAGTTTATGGTAAGTTAAGATAAGATAAACACAAAGAAATCCCGAATCTGGCCATTCCTGACGCCTGGACTCGCCGAGTGCACAAATGGACTCGCCGAGTCAGGCCTACTCGCCGAGTCCACTTTGAGACTCGCCGAGTCCATGACTCAGAAACCAAAAATTCGAATTTTGCAGGTTTGTTTCAGTTAATCAAGCAACAATTTACAGAAAACCAAACTATGCTCTGATACCACTGATGGGTTTTAGCCATAAGAACTTTCCTATGTGCGCATGCAAAACCCTAATGCTTGGATCTAGGCTTTCTAATAAACATGCTTTGAATCCAAGACTTCTAATTTACTAATTAGGTTAAATAACAACATTGAAACAGATCTAGAATCATACCTTTGAGTTCCTTGTTGATCTTGAGGTCTTGGAGCTTCTAGAGTCACAAATGTCACTCCTCTAATGGCTTACAAACACCAAAGCAAGGAGGATGATTTGGGAGAGAGGAGAGGGGAGGAATTCGACCAGAGTTCTCTTGCTTTTTCAGAAGTGTCGAATTCCCTATGCCATGGGGTCTATTTATACTTGTAGATTCCTTAATGATTACAGATAAGTCCCTATCAGATAATCTTCTCTTAAGGCTATCCAAATCCATTCCTAGATAAGCATATGGACGATTTTAGCTTTCCTAAAGCTCTTAGAATCCGTCCAAAGTATATCCAAATGGATTTACAGTTTAAAGCTTAACTATCAAACAATTGACAGTTTATACCCCTTTATTTAATTAATCTCTTTAAGTCACCAAATTAATTCTAATTAATTCTATGACTTATATTAATCAAATAACAATATATTACTCATTATATTATTCCCATAATATATTAATAATATTTATTCTCTCTTAATAAATCATCCTATCAAGTTGCTATGGTGAAGGCAACCCAAAAGGACCATGCACAATCGGATATAGTTACAGCCTTAGACACTATTCCAACAGTAAACTCATGTGGGTGTGGTTTTGTGTGTTTAAATGGCTTAAATGGCTTACATGGAAATGGGAAATGATTCTAGGCTTTGTTCTAAATGCATGGAATGGATTAAAATCACCAAAATGATTAATTTATGGGAGTTTACGGCTTAGCATAGGCTCCTGGCCGTAAACTCCTAATTACTCAAGGAAATGGTGTTAAATGGTGCTAGAACAAATCACATGTGATTGGTAAAATTTATCCAAGGCCTAACATGAGTTTGCATGGGATTTTTGGGGAATTTGTGGAGTTTACGGCCCATGAAACCCCCTTCATGGCCGTAAACTCTTGTGTGTGGTGTTCTAAAGTGTTTCAAGGTCTAGAACATGCATGAAAGGACTTCTAAAATTCATCTAAGGGCCTTAGGGGTGTGTAGTTTGCATTCTAACACCAAAAATTTTGGAGTTTACGGCCCAAGAACATGTCTTGGCCGTAAACTCTTATAAACCCCATAAATGTTGTGTTTTAAGCCCTCAAAGTATTTTTGGTTGGTCCCTTGATTTATTCCAAGGCTTTTGGTGGTGTTGGATGGCTTTCTAACACCTTAGAATGAGATTTATGTCAAGTTTTGTGGAGTTTACGGCCCAAGAACTCTCCTTGGCCGTAAACTCATCTAAGTCCCTCAAAATTAATGTTTCAAGTGTCCAAATGCAAGAATCAAAGTCCTATAATTCATATCTAAGCTGTAGGGGTGATTTGGAAGGATTTAAAGGCATGAAAAACACCATTTTCATGAGTTTATGGCCCAAGCTTATGCCTTGGCCGTAAACTCTTTCAAAGTCCACAAAATTATAGTTTTAGGTGTTCTAAGTCCATATCTTGAAGTCCCTTAGCCATATCTAAAGTCCAATTAAGTCTAGGAAGGAGTTTAAGGGCTAAAAACCCTTCAAAATGGTGTTTACGGCCTAGGCTGCCTCCTGGGCCGTAAACTCACATACAATGTCCAATTTTTAAGATTAAGTGTCTAATTTGGAAGCTAAACATGCTATAGATTAAGGCTAGGAAGGTACCTTAAGGATTTGAAGCCTTAAATTTGAGTTTTGGACACTTAATCTTTGGATTTAGGAGAGAGGTTAGAGAGAGAGTAGAGAGAGAAGGAAAAAGCTTCAAATGAGTGCTAAAACATGTTTATATAGTCCCCAAAACTTGGACACGGAGGAATTCTACCCGATACCGGCCTTAAACGATGCTTTGGGTCGCACCCGATTGAGTTTCCGTCACCCGACGAGGATATTTCTAAAACTTATGAAATAAATGTTTTGGGCTAAATTCATGAGTTCCTAAATGGTTTGGACCCTCATTGAATGAAAATAAATATATATAATTTTAGTTAACTAAGCCCAAAAACGATAACGGGACATTTCGATTTCCGACGAGTTATTCGGGTAGAACTGGTTTTCGGCGATGAACAACTTCGGGTTGTTACACATTTTGACTATCACTTCTGAACAAGAGTTGCCTCCTTACAGATTATGTCAATATGGTCCTTCCAGAATTAATACTATACTTCCAACTGTCCTTGAGCAACCAATCTTTGGTAAACCTTAGATTGTCCTTAACAATTGCTTATTCATTTTAGTCATATCAATTTCTTGACCTTCTTCCCTTCTTCATGCCCCAGGCGTTTGGAAAAACATAGAAAGAGTGAATATATAGCACATGTAATCGATCCTATATCCGAAGCATATGGGACACGATTCATGATGTGTCACATAAAGACTAAATAAGCCTTTTGCTATAATATTTCCATTTCTATTTGCCAAGTTCTCATAATTCATATTATGAAAAGGGATGTCGTAATCATAATCGAATTTTAGAACGCAAATAATGAACCCATATATAGAATTTCCTTATGTTGAGCCATCCCAACATGAAATTCATATATATTCTTGACTAAATACGATTCATACCTCAATCTAAGCTTTTAGATTTGAGATGAAGTATAATTTCCTCTCCCTTAATTATAGCAAAACAACTTTTTCAACCCCTGCAACCTCACGAATTGAAAGTTTTGTTTTTTATAATTAACATTGCTAACTTGCAATACTTATCATAATTATCATGCTCCCACTAACATGATGATTATAAGCATACCACTTATGCTCCCACTAGCTTTGACATGTACCCAGAAATCAACTGAACTTCTTGAAATCAATACTTTATTGACTTTCTTACCAAAGTTCAGATTTTTGATACTAGATTGCCTTGATAAGACTTTATCAATATCATACACCTCTCTTAGATAACTCACATGTGTGTCTAAACAATTATGAAGAGGGATGTCGTAATCATAATGTTTAGACCTTTTGTCATTCCCACAATTGGCATTTACTCAAAATCTACTTAGTGAAAGAGTTTCCCTACCATCATTTTCATTAATCGAAGAGAAGCCTTATGACACTTCGATTTAATGGTGTATGTGTTCTTTTCCATGTGAATTGTCAAAACCATAGTCACAAGACAAGGATAATGACAAATCCAAACTCATATGGATTTAACTTGTGCAATCTTAACTTCTTGCCACCTGGCAGCTCAAGGGCCCGCCATTGCTTCCAAGTAGTTATGCATGTTGGATAAGGTGTCTAAGTCCATAACTATTTCTGGTATGTACTTGACCCGACCCGGCATGGTCGTTTTGGGTTGCATGGCACCATGTAATTGGATAAACTAAATGATAGAAATAACACATATGGTTTATTAATATATTATAAGTTCTAATATATTAATAATATTATTTAATTAGTTTTGATCAAGAATTAATTTAGAATTAATTAAGTGATCAAAAGATAACTAATCAAATACATGGGTAGATTATGTAAATCTTCCATATCTTATATAGTGGGCTAAAAGGCTCCATGGATTATCAAGTTGGGTTCCACCCATAGGATGCTCCATGGATGCTCCATGGAGTTAACCCATGGATTAAGAAATGAAGAGTCATGTTACATTTGGGTTTTACCTAATGCAACACACTATATAAAGACCATGTCTCTCCCCAAAATCGGCTACACAAAAATAGAAACAAGAGGGCTTGGCTGATTTTGAGTGTGTTAGAGTATTCTCTCAAGTTTATACTTTGCATTTGGTGTTGTGTGAAGCATTTGAGGCATCACACTTGAGGTGCTAGGCTCACAAGGTTTCAAGGAACACTTTCATAAACAAGGCATCTAGTTCTATCTTTTATACAAAGAAAAATGTTCCCCATGTATGCTAGATAGGTTCATAACCTTGGAAAACAACTTTGCATGATTATTAGACAAACATAGATCCAAGGTTATTAGGGTTGCACGTACACTTAGGAAGTGTTAGAATGCCAAAAACCCATCAGTGGTATCAGAGCCTAGGCTTGCTTGTTTGCTTTTTGTGCAAACTGCTTGAAAAATTGAGTTTTCTGCTTTCTACCCGTATGAACTCGCCGAGTCCATGGGGGGACTCAATGAGTCCATGACCAAATGCAAGCTACTCGTCATGTCAGTTCATGCACTCGATGAGTAGAGGCTGCAATTTTTAGAATTTCGACCTTTGTTGCTGGAAATGGACTAGGAACATTACCCTAAACTGTTTTGGTGTTTTAAAACTTGTTTTAGTTGGTGTAGTGTTCATGTTAATCCATTTACAATGACAAATTATCAAAATTACAAGTTTTAAGTGTAATGTTTGATTCATGAAAGTGTTCATATTCATGTTCTTGATCTTATGATGTTTAGATGATCATAGGAATTGTTTGTAACCTTCTTGGTAGTTTAATTCTTGATCATAATGTGTTTTAATGGAGTCCATAACTTGTCCTCAAGTTATGGAAAACCAAGAGTCACTCTTGAATTAAAACCATTAAAAGAACACAAGAGTTAGGAAAATGAAGAGTCTTCATTTTTATTACTCTATTTAACTCATAAGTTACAAGAAATGAAAAGTTTTGAAAGTTTACAAAACTTGCCCTCAAGTTTTGGAACAAGTAAAGTCATATTAAAAACTTTAGTTCAAACCCTTAAAATTTTAAAAGTTAAAATTCAACCCTTATACTTATAATATTATAAGTTAATAATAATATATATATATGTATAAGATCAAAGTCGTCTTACCGCTAGTACACCTCATTCACGAAGCCGGTCTATAAGGTGGGTATAAGGTTGTTGCCTATAAAATGGCAACTTAATGGGTGTCCATTCTCACCCACTGCTTGCTTAACTGGTGGAGGGTCGTTAGCCGAACAGGTAGGACAAGGACTTATAAATGCTCATTTAAAGTATGATGAGTATTATAAAGTAACTAAATGTTTTATGAAATTCCCAATCTTAGTTACTTTAGGAAAAATGTGAATAAGGTGCTAATCCATGAAATTACACTTTACACTTTGTCTGAGTCGTTAGTGGAGCGTGTGTGGTTAACCGGCAGACTAACTTGGACTTAACAAGGTAGGTAAAGGGTGACTTATTATTTATCATAGCATCGATGGAGCGTGTGTGGTTAACCGGCACATGGATTGAGGCGTAAACATTAAGGGTACCAAGTGATTTGCATGGTTACTTCACACCTCGTTTTGTGATCATCGGCATCCCAAACACTAAACTTGGAGGGCACACTCAAGATTGAAACATGCCTTTGAAAAATTCATTGAATCTCAAAAGAATCTAGGAATTTCTAAGTACCAAATTAAAACTTAATATTTAATCTTTCATTTTTTGGTGGAAATTGGTGAATCGTCATTCACCTACCTTTCAAATATGTTATTACTTAGATTACGGCATACCTCTTCTAAGTATAATATATTGTGATTGGGTCCTACCCTTAATACTACATTTGGGTGTTTTATTAAGGAGTATCTATATATCTAGACTAAAACCTTCTTTCTTATTTTTCAGATGTCTGCAAACACCGCTGCTTCTGGTTCTAATCCTAGTGGCTCCTTTACTCTTAAGACCTTGTGTGGGAAAGTCACTTTTTATGGATCCAACTTTTTTGAATGGATTAGAAACATCAGAATGATTACTCGTTACGAGGACAAGGAATATGTCCTCGATAAGGAGCTTAAGGAGATTGATGAGACAGTTGCTACTCCTCAAGAGACCATTGATTTTAGGGCACATGAAAACGATGCCACCAAAGTGGCATGCATCATGATGGCCACCATGACTGCTGATCTCTAAAAATCCTATGAAGATTTCTACCCCTATGAGATGCAAAAAGACTTGATGGAAAGATACCATCAAAGTGCTCGTCAAGAAAGGTATGAAATCATCTCCTCCGTGATAACAACTCGCATGAAGGATGGTGAACCCATCACGGGCCACATGCAAAAAATGTAAAGATTTGTGGATTGTTTGCTGAAGCTTAATGTGAACTTCCCCGAGGAGCTTGCAATAGATATCATTTTGCACTACTTACCTTCATGTTATGATCAATTCCGCTTGACATACCACATGAATAAGGAAGAGGTCACTCTCAGCAAACTTCAAGGACTCTTAAAGACCGCGGAAAGTGGTCTTAAGGGTAAGGCGATTGTTACTACTCCAACTCCTACCAACTCCGCCCCTATCTTGGCAATCGGGAAAGGACGAGGGAAGAAGAGAAAGAGTTCTTTCAAGGGTACCAAGGCTAGTACCCTTGATGGCTCTTCTTCAAGTGGAACCAAGAAAGGTTTCATCACTCCTTCTTCTGATCCAAAAGAGGCTGAATGCTTCTATTGTCATGAAAAGGCACATTGGAAGCGGAACTGCCCAAAGTACCAGCAAGATGTGAAGGATGGGAAAGTTAAACCCATCCATGCAGGTATTTACACTATCTTATCTAATAACTCACCCCATTCTAACTCATGGGTCCTTAATACCGGTTGTAGTATTCATATCTGTTCATATTTGTAGAGACTAAGAAGAAGTGAGAATGTGGAGCAAGGAAGAATAAACTTGATCATGAGAAACAGGAAAGCTTCACCTGTCACCAAGATTGGAGTTTATACTTTATCGCTAATTAGTGGGTTTAGTTTAGATTTGAATAAATGTTGTTATTCGCCAGAAATGGCAAGAAATATTATTTCCTTTCATGCATTGTATAAACAAGGTTTTACCTTTTCATTTGATAATGAAGTTGGTTCGATTAATGCTTTCTTTAATAATGTTCTTTATTTTAAAGTATTACCTTGTGATGGTGTGTATGAAACTGTATATGTGGTTGATAACTTAGGAAATAATGTTTTGTGTTTATTCTATTATTAATAATAACTTGGATAAAGCATCATTATGGCATTGTCGTCTTGGACATATAAGCAAGAAACGCATAGGCCAACTCCAAAAGGATGGAGTCTTGGAATCATTTGACCTAAAGTCAGATGATAGTTGTGAATCATGCTTACTTGGAAAAATGACAAAGTCACCCTTCACAGGCTCTTGTGATAGGGGTGAAGGTTTGTTGGACCTTCTACACACAGATGTGTGTGGACCATTCAAACATGCCACAAGGGATGCTAATCGTTATTATTCGACTTTTACTGATGATTACAGTCGATATGGATATGTCTACTTAATCAAGCATAAGTCAGAGACATTCGAGAGGTTTAAGGAATTTAAACAGGAAGTCGAGAATCAATTGTGCAGGAACATTAAGATGCTTCGATCCGATCGAGGTGGTGAGTATCTTAGTTCAGAGTTCCTCGACTATCTTAGGGAATGTAGGATTGTCTCACAATTGACACCAGTAGGACACCGCAGTTGAATGGTGTAGCTGAGAGGCGTAATCGACCCTTGTTGGATATGGTTCGTTCCATGATGAGTCGAGCTTCGCTACCAATATCATTCTGGGGGTATGCCTTAGAGACTGTCGCCCATATCCTTAACATAGTCCCTACAAAGAAAGTTGGCAAAACTCCTCACGAGATGTGAACTAGTAAAGTACCCAAACAACACCACATCAAGATTTGGGGTTGCGAAGCTTTTGTGAGGCGCGAGTCTCATGATAAGCTAGAACCCCGAAGCGAGAGGTGTATTTTCATCGGCTACCCACAAAGATCCTTTGGTTACCTCTTCTACAGACCTAGTGATAATGTGGTCTTTGTAGCAAGAAGAGGAGTCTTTCGAGAGAGAGAGTTTATAAGCCAATGAGACAGTGGGAGGCAAATTTACCTTGAATAAATTCAAGAGTCAAGTGGTGAAGGAACTTCAAACCCTAGCCCTCAACTTGAGGAGGAAACTCCTGTTGAGCCAATTGACGAGTCTGTACCTCTGAGGCGTTCCACGAGAGTTAGGAATGCACATGAGCACTACTATGGTTTTCATATTACTGCGGAAGGTGAGACACTTATTAGTGATGAGACACTAGTACGTTTGGATGAACCTAACAGTTTCGCGGAAGCCATGGCAGGCCCCGAGTCTGCGAAATGAAAAGAGGCTATGGATAGTGAGATACAACCCATGTATGACAATCAAGTTTGGAACTTGGTTGAGAATGTACCAGGTCGTAAGACTGTAGGATGCGAATGGATCTTCAAGAAGAAGACCAACATGAATGGTAATGTACACACTTATAAGGCTCGACTGGTTGCAAAGGGTTTCTCTCAAATTCCTGGAGTGGATTATGATGAGACCTTTTCTCCAGTACCCAAGATTAAGTCTATTAGGGTTATGTTAGCCATAGCTGCATTTCATGACTATGAAATTTGGCAAATGGATGTCAAAACCGCTTTCCTTAATTTAAAGTTGACTGAAGATGTTTATATGAGTCAGCCAGAAGGTTTTGTCAGCAACGAGTACCCTAATATAGTGTGTAAGCTTGAGAAATCCATTTATGGATTAAAGCAAGCACCTCGCAGATGGAATCTTTGCTTTGATGAAAAGGTCAAGGAATTTAGCTTTTCTAGGAGTGAAGATGAATCTTGTGTTTATGTCAAGGTTAGTGGGAGTATAGTTAGCTTCTTGGTATTGTATGTGGATGACATACTACTCATAGGAAATGACATCCCAACTCTGCAGGAAGTTAAGTCCTGGCTTGGGAAGTGTTTCTCTATGAAGGAGCTAGGAGAAGCTGCCTATATTCTAGGGATAAAGATTTTGAGAGACCGGAGTAAAAGATTAATTGGACTTAGTCAAAGTACCTACTTGGACAAGGTGCTGAAGAGATTCAGCATGGAGAATTCCAAGAAAGGAGAATTACCTATCCAAAGTAACGCCAGATTGAGTAAAGCTCAGAGCCCTAGTACTGAGGCTGAGATAGCATAAATGAGTCGAGTACCTTATGCTTCGGCAGTAGGCTCGATCATGTATGCTATGACTTGTACTCGATCTGATGTAGCCTTTGCCTTGAGCATGGTTAGCAGGTATCAGGGGAACACTGGCAAGGCTCACCAGACTGCGGTAAAGAATATTCTCAAGTACCTACGGAGGACTATGGACTGGGTCCTTACCCTCAGTGGGAGTGATGACTTGAGAGTTGTAGGGTATTGTGATGCTGGTTTCCAGACTGATAGGGATAATTTCCGCTCTCAGTTGGGCTGGGTCTTTACCCTAAACGGAGGAGCAATCACTTGGAAGAGTTCCAAGCAGGAGACAATGGCTGATTCCACTTGTGAATCAAAGTATATAGTAGCGAGCGAGGCAGCAAAGGAGGCTATATGGCTGAAGAACTTTATTAGAGAACTTGGAGTTGTACCAGCTATAAAGGAGCCCATGGAAATTTTCTGTGATAGTGAAAGTGTTGTTGCCTTAGCCAAGGAACCAAGGGATCATGGGAGATCCAGACACATCGACAGAAAATATCATTTTCTCAGACATCGCATAGAAGAAGGAATCCTGGTGGCAAAGAGGGTATCATCAGATGAGAACCCAGCAGATCCCCTCACTATCACAACTGGAAATTTTGTGTCATGTAATCTATACACTCAAGTTAATGTGAATCAAAAACTTAAGAGCATGTGTGATACGTATCATTATGACATCAAAAACTTCAATCCAATACATCATACAAGTACTATAAATAGTCATCAAACAATTGGAAACCCTAGAAGTTCTTGTTTAGGTCCACTTTGGACTAGGACTTCCTTATTGGACCCAAATGGACCAATAAGTTTCCAATTTGACTACCATGGGCTTAGAACCCTAATTGGGCTCTAATTTGGACCCACAATCATTTATTTCAACATTTTGGGCCATTTTGGGCCTAGAATGAAATGAATTAAAAGCTTTGATCCATGATTAACCTAAACTAGCCCAACATGGTGTGAAAATCATATTATATTTTCTTTTAGATTAAAACTCACCCAACTTAACTTACAGATGGGCTTGTGGGCATTAAAGCCCAATACCCTTTTTCTTCCTTCCATATTTTCGGCCCAAAACAAGCCCAAGAGGAAGGGTTGACCTTGTGAGTGACACCTCACTATTAACCAAAGGACTTCCATGCAAGGAGACTCATACTTCCATGCACCATCCTTTCATGCATCTGTCCTCTTCTTCCTCTCTCTTGCACTCGGCCATTTCAAACACACACACACACACCTCACAAATTCTCTCTAGATTACTCAAGAAACCATCCTCCCTCTTCATCAAAAATTTCGAAACTTTGCTTGTGAATCAAGAGGATTTCAAGAAAATATCATCACTTCTTGGTAAGTTACACATATCTAAGGAATTTATAACTCTTTTTCTCATGATTAGATCCTTTCTCTTAAACAATTTTGGTGAATATACTCCTAGAAAACTCCATAAACACAAGATCTCCATCAAGGGGTGCTAGGGCCAAAAATCACCAAACTTTCTTCCATCCTTTCTTCAAAAACCGAATCAACATCCAAAGGTGAGCTTCATACCCCCTATTTTCTGTTTTTATGAGTTTTTTTGTTTTTTTTTTGGGGGGGGGGGGGGGGAATACAAGTGAAAGTGTAGATCTATATGTGTTTTGTATGCCTTGTATGATTTCTATGCTTATATGTGTGTTTTTGTGTGTTATAATGTTGGATCTAGCCATAAAACCCCTAAAAAACCGAGATATACTTTATGTTAAATGATACTAGCATCAAGTATATTTCTACATACAAAGTGTTCCAAGAAAAATAGCTAAATGGCTTAGTAACATTTTCTTTGGGCTAAAAACTCAATTTTTGGATATAAAATGCTAAAAATATAAAGTTAAAGGGCCCAAATTGAAATATTTCGAAATCTGATGGGGGAGATGAGTCAAAACAGTTTCCATAATGTATTTTCTGAAAATATACTTGTTGGAGGATTAAAAACATAAATTTCAAGCTTAATGGGCTAAAAATGACATTTTCGGCCCAATAAGGCCCATTATGCGAAAATTCTGTTTTGGAGGGCCAAAACTGTATTTTTCTGTAAAACAGTGGACTATTAGTGTTCCAAGTACTTTTCAAAGGTTTAAAATGCTTTTTAAATTTAAAAAGGACCAAAGTTGCAAAAATTTTCCAATTTGGGCCAAAATTGTCAAAACTGCGAAAAAGAGGGGTTATAACCGAGAAATCTGCATTTTCAGGGACTTAAAGTGTTTTCAATGAAAAATATGCTGAAAAATATTAATTTCAATAATTTTTGGTGTTAAAATGTCAAGAAAAATGATTTAAGGACCAAACCGGAAAGTTATTTAATTAAAGGGTTGAAAAAGTAAATTTTACAAACAATGAGGGGCTGAAAACAGAAAAATTTCAAGGCTAATTCAATGCACGCAATTTGATCAAAAATGGCACCGCGACTATCGACGAAATACAATACACAACAATACCAAAAGTCGTTGTTAAACGAATTGGTTCGGTCTCGAACCAATAAAAACCCGAAACTACTAACGCGACGATACCTCAATTCATACAAGTAACATTTGGGAATTCAATATACACGTGAGAGTGCACAGACGTCTACGCACTATCTTTGGGCCCCAAAAGTGTAAAATCTTGTTTGTTGGGCCTAGCTAGCCCAATGACCTGATCTTAAGGCCCGAAGACTTCTACCTTACGAGGTGTTGGGTATTACACGATCTAACACAGCGTAAAAGGACTTTCAATGGCTTGTATACTATCGGTCCCCAAGGGTCCTTTGGTATTGCTAGTAAAGTCGGTATTTCATGCGAGGCGGGTCAGGGACCCCTCATACCTTTTTTTTTATCCCCAACCGGTTAATGGAGTCATCGCGGTCTTCGTGTCCTCTTTCTCTTCGGATGTGGGGAAGTCAGGGCGGTTGGATAACATGATTAGTACGGACGACGCCTACGGGATCGTTAGTATAGTTATAAACTGGTTGTTTGTGTAACGCGTGTTTATAGCAATTAATCATGCTCAAAAATAATCCGACGTCGCCTGGGATTGATAACTTCACGCGTTACAATGGTTTTATTTTAACTTCATGGAATTCAAGAATTAGGAAAACATCGGGTTTTCCTAGGGTTTTTCAATACATACGGATTCGAAATGAATACAAGTTTAATGAACATTTTTTTTAAATATAGAAACAAACAAGCATACCTATGGATCTTCACAAACGTTTTCAAAAGCTTTTCTTTTCAGAAAATATCGGATTTTCTGGTGGTTTTCAAAACGATACAAAACATTGTTTTTCAAATACCGCTTATGAACTCACCAACATTTCACATGTTGACGTTTTTCAAAATACTTGTATTCTCATGTAACCAGTGAATCAAAGGAAAATGTACTCAGTGATGACTTGCAGTTTACTTATTAACGAACTGAATAATTTATTTTTTGGAATGTAATGTTTTGAGACAATTTAACGGATGTAAACACTATCAGTTGTAATATTCAAATGTTGGTGACGAATGATGTTATGTTTCATGTATATTCATTGTGATGGTATTCAATTGAGTCACAACAGCTCCCGAACGTTTTCGCCGTCTGGTTCGGGGGTGTGACAGGTTGGTATCAGAGCTTTGTTTATAGTGAACTAGCATGTCGAGCCACACATTGATATGCAACTATAAAGGAAAAAAAAAAGAGGGACTAACATAACTCTGAACAAAACAAGTAAATAAAACACGCTTGCTTGCATTAGGAATAAGAACATAATGCCGAATCAAACACAATAATGCTGGTATCTTGGTTAATTCAGGACTGTTCTTAGTGATACCAAGGAGTGAATGTAGCCTGATCAACTACATTCTCTCCAAAGTAAAACTAACACACGTCTTGATGAGATCGGGATAGCTAAGGAATCTAAAACTATACCCTTTATCACTAAAAAGAGAACGCTTGCTTAGTCCGTACAATAGTCATAGCATCCTAGGAATAATGTTAGCATATTTACATATTCGTGCAGACAGCATGGCTGGTTTTCATCACCCTGAAGACCCCTATTTCCCTAATCAGGGAAACAACGGATGGCTAGAGGAGGAGGAGCTTGAGGAAGAGCCTGAAGAGGAACCTGAGGAAGACCCCGAAGAGGAGTCTGACGGGGAACCGGAGGCAGAAGTCGAGGGTGAGCCTGTCGAACCTGAAGAAGACGAAGAGAATTTCGAAGAGGAGCTCGATGATAGCGAAGGGGGTGATTCGGACGCAGAGTCTGAGGTCATCAACCCCCCTTACCTGATCAGGGTGCCTGCTTATCGTGTGGGCCCCACTGGGCCTACCCCTCCTTGGGGCATTGATCTTTGGAGATGGAGCAGACATCAGGGACAACGATCCTCGTTTGGCATGTCACGTGAGTTCTTTCACCTGAGGGACGGAGGACCGACCGACCGAGCCCTACCGGTCATGGTGAGACGATTACGGGACACCGACGACCTTGCTCAGGGCACTGCTGATCAAGTACGCCAGTTGTGGACTAGGGTCGAGCGTGCGGAACAGGAGACACGTGACGTCCTTCGGGAGTTTCACATGAGGCAGGTAAGGTGGGAGTCTCGACTTCAGGACGCAGAACGCTTGGTGGCTCGTCTTCAGGGAGCATCCACATCTTCGGTACCACCTCCAGACGCAGCTCATCACGGCTAGGGATAGACTTATCATAGTAGGTCATTAGGAACTATGCTATGTACTCCGACTCTATGTTTAAGTGACTACACTACTCATGGAGCCGTTATGCTGTCAAATTAGTGTCACTCATGTATGCTCTTACGAGCAAAATTTTCTTGTATTAAATGCGGATAATATTAATGAACTTTTATGTGTTTTGCTATGATATTACAAGTTGTTATGTGTTGAGACGTTATGATTGTATGTCCGATGGTAGCAATGTCTAAGTTCGTACCATACACCTAGTTAGTAGGATCACAACCTCACAAAAACCACATACACTCAACATCTTTCCGTTTCATGACAGAAAGATGCCTCGCCGAGCTACTCGCGGAAATCCCGCCCGAAGTTGACTCCACTGCTTTCCAGGAAGCCGTGTCTACTGCGGTCACAGCAGCTATGGCACAACTTCACCGAGGGAACAACAGATGAGGCAACGGGCAAGGGTCCGGAAGTTCGAACAACGGGACGAATCAAGGACCCACTAAAACGTGCACCTACAAGGACTTCACAAACGCTAAACCACAAACTTTCAACGGCACTGGAGGGGTGATCACTCTGAAGCGATGGATCGAGAAGGTGGAGTCGGTATTCGAGATATGCGAATGCCCTGAGCAGCTGAAGGTGAAGTTCGCAGCCTGCACTCTTGTCGATCAAGCGCTCACCTGGTGGAACGGACACGTGGAAGCCATGACGCTCCCTGTAGCCAACTCTATGCCATGGACAAAAATGAAAGAAATGTTGATGGCTGAGTACTGCCCACGAGGCGAAATACAGAAGATGGAGCAAGAGCTATGGAACCTCACCGTGCAGAATGCGAATATCGATGCCTACATATCAAGATTTAGTGAACTATCTCTGTTGTGCCCGGGTATGATCACATTAGAAGGAAAGAAGATTGAGCGATTCATCTGGGGACTGACATCCCCCATTCAAGGGAATGTGATAGCTGCGAACCCTGAAACGTTTGACAGTGCGAAGAGATTGGCGAAGAGGTTGTATGATCATAACAACAAGAAGGGCGAGAAGCCAGTGGAGGCTGAGAAGAAAAAGGAGGGTGATGGCAAGAAAGGGAGGAACAACAAGAGGAAGGGGCGTCAGGGCCCCAAGACCTCTAAAAAGCAGAAGACAGTGGCAGTTAACATTGTCACCGCATCGGTTCCAGCCACACCACATGCTCCAGCCTCAGCTGCTTCAAATGCTTCAATACCCTATTCCGGTAATCTTCGCAAATGCAATAAGTGCGGTCTTCATCATCACGGCGAATGCAGGGAATTCCATTGCACCAGTTGCAACCGAAGGGGACACACTGCGAGGTTCTGCAGAACTTATCCTTCTCAGAACCAAAGTTAGGGAAACAACCACAACAACAACAACCACCGCAATAACAATAACACCAATGCCGGCGGCAACAATGCAGGGCCTAGCCACACCTGCTTTGGGTGTGGAAGCACGGGGCATTTCCGCCGAGATTGCCCTAACAACAACAATTCAGGAAACAGAGGAGCAGGAAGGATGCTGACTATGGGTCAGGGTGATGCAGTTCTGGACCCCGCAGTTGTGACCGGTACGTTCCTCCTAAACCACACTTATGCATGCATCTTATTTGACACCAGAGCGGAGCGAAGTTTCGTAAGCGAGAAGTTTAAACATTTATTAAAACAACAACCCAAGAAGCTAAATGAAACCTATACGGTGGAAATGGCCAATGGGAAAACCGAATCCACTGGGGAGATCTACATCGGATGTACCCTAACCCTTAACCAACACGTCTTTCGAATAGACCTAATGCCAGTGTCAATTAGGAGTTTCGATGTGATTATCGGCATGGATTGGTTAAGCCCCCACCATGCTGAGATTATGTGCCACGAGAAGGCCGTTCGCCTTCGTCTCCCAAATCACGAAACCCTAGTAATTTACGGAGACAAACCAAGTACGAATCTTCGTCTCATCTCGTGCATCAAGGCACAAAAACATCTGCGAAAGAACAACTTGGCGTTCTTGGCTCACATAGTGGACAAGACCAAAGAAGAAACTAACATCCAAGATATTCCGATAGCGTGTGAATTTCCAGACGTGTTTCCTGAAGATCTTCCAGGAGTACCCCCAGAGAGACAGGTTGAGTTCCGAATCGACCTTGTTCCAGGAGCAACTCCTCTCGCTAAATCACCCTATCGGTTGGCTCCTGCTGAAATGCAGGAATTGTCCAGCCAACTCAGTGAGCTTCTGGACAAGGGATTTATCCGACCTAGCTACTCGCCATGAGGAGCTCCGGTGCTCTTTGTCAAAAAGAAGGACGGATCTTTCAGAATGTGCATCGATTACAGAGAGTTAAATAAACTCACTGTTAAAAACCGCTACCCACTCCCACGAATCGATGATCTATTCGACCAGCTCCAAGGAGCTAGTTATTTTTCTAAAATAGATCTACGGTCCGGATACCACCAACTCAAAGTCTGGGAGGAGGATATTCCTCAAACCGCTTTCCGAACCCGCTACGGACATTATGAATTCGTCGTAATGCCCTTCGGTCTAACAAATGCACCTGCCACATTTATGGACCTAATGAATCGAATCTGTCGACCGTTTCTTGACAACTTCGTCATTGTGTTTATCGATGACATCCTCGTCTATTATCGAAGCAAAGAGGAGCATGGCCAACATCTTCGACAAGTCCTAGAAACTCTGCGATCGGAAAAACTGTACGCCAAACTCTCCAAGTGTGAGTTCTGGCTCCGGAGTGTGAATTTCCTAGGCCACCTAGTTAGCCAAGACGGAATTCATGTGGATCCCTCTAAGGTCAAAGCTGTGGAAGGATGGGCAACTCCGACCACGCCCACAGAAATTCGTCAATTTTTAGGCCTAGCAGGCTACAATAGGAGATTCATTCAAAACTTCTCTAAGATCGCCAAGCCGCTTACCTCACTTACGCAAAAGGGCGTACCATTCAAATGGACAGACAGACAAGAGATTGCGTTTCGAACCTTGAAGCAAGCTCTCTGTAGCGCTCCTGTACTATCTCTACCTGAAGGAATGGAAGATTTTGTGGTCTACTGTGACGCGTCGAATCAGGGCTTAGGTTGCGTTCTCATGCAACGTGGAAGAGTGATAGCATATGCGTCCCGCCAACTAAAGACGCACGAAGTAAATTACACGACCCATGACCTACAACAGGGAGCCGTGGTCTTCGCTCTGAAAATTTGGAGGCACTACCTGTACGGTACAAAGTGCACCATCTTCACGGACCACAAGAGCCTCCAGCACATCTTGAATCAGAAGGAGCTGAACATGAGACAACGAAGATGGGTGGAATTACTAAACGACTACGAATGTGAGATCAAGTACCACCTAGGCAAGGCTAACGTGGTAGCTGATGCATTAAGTCGGAAGGAGTACTCTAATCACCGTACGAAAACTCTCTCGATAACCATTCAATCTCATCTGGCCCTCAAATTGCATCAGTCCAGTCGGAGGTTATGAAAACGGAAAATAGAGCTAGCGAGGCATTGCGCGGGATGGAGAAGAACCTAGAAGCAAGGGAGAATGGGGTATACTACTTCATGAACCGTATTTGGGTCCCAAAAATTGGAGGATTTAGGGAGGCCGTTATGAAGGAAGCCCACAAGACACGATACTCCATTCATCCCGGTTCGGACAAGATGTATTTGGACATTAAACAACACTATTGGTGGCCTAACATGAAGGCGGAAATCGCGACCTATTTTAGTAAGTGCCTTACGTGCGCCAAAGTAAAGGTGGAATACCAGAAACCTTCAGGATTGTTACAGCAACCAGCAATCCCTGAGTGGAAATGGGAGGGGATTCCTATGGATTTCGTGACCAAGCTACCCAAGACGTCGGGCGGACTGGACACCATATGGTAATAATCGACCGACTGACGAAATCTGCCCATTTCCTGCCAATCAAAGAATCCTACAAGATGGAGAGATTGACGCGTTTGTACCTACGAGAAATCATGAGACTCCATGGAGTGCCAAAATCTATTATCTCGGATAGGGGCAGTAGGTTCACATCGCGCTTTTGGCAATCACTCCACAAGGCAATCGGAACTCATCTCGACATGAGCACCGCATATCACCCACAAACGGACGGTCAAAGTGAACGAACCATTCAAACGCTTGAAGACATGCTTCGTGCATGTGTGATAGACTTTGGGAAGTCTTGGGATACCCACCTACCTTTGATCGAGTTCTCATATAACAATAGTTACCATTCGAGCATCAAGGTGGCTCCTTTCGAAGCACTGTACGGGCGTAAATGTAGATCACCGTTATGTTGGGCTAAAGTAGGTGACACCCAGCTAGCAAGAACACATACGTCGGACAGGGCACTAACGGGACCGGAGATCATTCGCGAAACCACAGAAAAGATCGTCTAGATCCGAGCTCGATTACAAGCATCGCGTGACCGACAAAAGAGCTACGTCGATAAACGGCGAAAGCCCTTAGAATTCCAGGTCGGTGATCGAGTACTGTTGAAAGTCTCACCCTGGAAAGGGGTTATATGTTTCGGAAAATGGGGAAAGCTGAACCCGCGATACATTGGACCTTTCGAAATCGTCGCCCGAATAGGTCCGGTAGCCTACAGACTGCAACTACCCGCCGAGCTAAACGGTGTACACCCCGTGTTTCATGTCTCTAACCTGAAGAAGTGCCTATCAGATGAAACCCTTGTCATTCCTCTTGATGAAATCAAAATCAATGAGAATCTCCTGTTCGTTGAAGAACCAATCGAAATCATGGACCGGGAGGTGAAGCGTACTAAGCAAAGTCGCATCCCGATCGTGAAAGTACGGTGGAACGCAAAGCGTGGGCCAGAATTCACGTGGGAACGCGAAGATCAAATAAAGCAAAAGTACCCTCACCTATTCTAACATTCTCAAATCTAGCTTTCAAACAGAATTTCGGGACGAAATTCCCTCTAACGGGGGGATGATGTCACAACTGGAAATTTTGTGTCATGTAATCTATACACTCAAGTTAATGTGAATCAAAAACTTAAGAGCATGTGTGATACCTATTATTATGACATCAAAAACTTCAATCCAATACATCATACAAGTACTACAAATAGTCATCAAACAATTGGAAACCCTAGAAGTTCTTGTTTAGGTCCACTTTGGACTAGGACTTCCTTATTGGACCCAAATGGACCAATAAGTTTCCAATTTGACTACCATGGGCTTAGAACCCTAATTGGGCTCTAATTTGGACCCACAATCATTTATTTCAACATTTTGGGCCATTTTGGGCCTAGAATGAAATGAATTAAAAGCTTTGATCCATGATTAACCTAAACTAGCCCAACATGGTGTGAAAATCATATTATATTTTCTTTTAGATTAAAACTCACCCAACTTAACTTACACATGGGCTTGTGGGCATTAAAGCCCAATACCCTTTTTCTTCCTTCCATATTTTCGGCCCAAAACAAGCCCAAGAGGAAGGGTTGACCTTGTGAGTGACACCTCACTATTAACCAAAGGACTTCCATGCAAGGAGACTCATACTTCCATGCACCATCCTTTCATGCATCTCTCCTCTTCTTCCTTTCTCTTGCTCTCGGCCATTTCAAACACACACACACACCTCACAAATTCTCTCTAGATTACTCAAGAAACCATCCTCCCTCTTCATCAAAAATTTCGAAACTTTGCTTGTGAATCAAGAGGATTTCAAGAAAATATCATCACTTCTTGGTAAGTTACACATATCTAAGGAATTTATAACTCTTTTTCTCATGATTTGATCCTTTCTCTTAAACAATTTTGGTGAATATACTCCTAGAAAACTCCATAAACTCGAGATCTCCATCAAGGGGTGCTAGGGCCAAAAATCACCAAACTTTCTTCCATCCTTTCTTCAAAAACCGAATCAACATCCAAAGGTGAGCTTCATACCCCCTGTTTTCTGTTTTTATGAGTTTTGTGGGGGGGGGGAATACAAGTGAAAGTGTAGATCTATATGTGTTTTGTATGCCTTGTATGATTTCTATGCTTATATGTGTGTTTTTGTGTGTTATAATGTTGGATCTAGCCATAAAACCCCTAAAAAACCGAGATATACTTTATGTTAAATGATACTAGCATCAAGTATATTTCTACATACAAAGTGTTCCAAGAAAAATAGCTAAATGGCTTAGTAACATTTTCTTTGGGCTAAAAACTCAATTTTTGGACATAAAATGCTAGAAATATAAAGTTAAAGGGCCCAAATTGAAATATTTCGAAATCTGATGGGGGAGATGAGTCAAAACAGTTTCCATAATGTATTTTCCGAAAATATACTTGTTGGGGATTAAAAACATAAATTTCAAGCTTAATGGGCTAAAAATGACATTTTCGGCCCAATAAGGCCCATTATGCGAAATTTTCTGTTTTGGAGGGCCAAAACTATATTTTTCTGTAAAACAGTGGACTATTAGTGTTCCAAGTACTTTTCAAAGGTTTAAAATGCTTTTTAAATTTAAAAAGGACCAAAGTTGCAAAAATTTTCCAATTTGGGCCAAAATTGTCAAAACTGCGAAAAAGAGGGGTTATAACCGAGAAATCTGCATTTTCAGGGACTTAAACTGTTTTCAATGAAAAATATGCTGAAAAATATTAATTTCAATAATTTTTGGTGTTAAAATGTCAAGAAAAATGATTTAAGGACCAAACCGGAAAGTTATTTAATTAAAGGGTTGAAAAAGTAAATTTTACAAACAATGAGGGGCTGAAAACAGAAAACTTTCAAGGCTAATTCAATACACGCAATTTGATCAAAAATGGCACCGCGACTATCGACGAAATACAATACACAACAATACCAAAAGTCGTTGTTAAACGAATTGGTTCGGTCTCGAACCAATAAAAACCCGAAACTACTAACGCGACGATACCTCGATTCATACAAGTAACATTTGGGAATTCAATATACACATGAGAGTGCACAGACGTCTACGCACTATCTTTGGGCCCCAAAAGTGTAAAATCTTGTTTGTTGGGCCTAGCTAGCCCAATGACCTGATCTTAAGGCCCGAAGACTTCTACCTTACGAGGTGTTGGGTCTTACACGATCTAACACAGCGTAAAAGGACTTTCAATGGCTTGTATACTATCGGTCCCCAAGAGTCCTTTGGTATTGCTAGTAAAGTCGGTATTTCATGCGAGGCGGGTCAGGGACCCCTCATACCTTTTTTTTTATCCCCAACCGGTTAATGGAGTCATCGGGGTCTTCGTGTCCTCTTTCTCTTCGGATGTGGGGAAGTCAGGGCGGTTGGATAACGTGATTAGTACGGAAGACGCCTACGGGATCGTTAGTATAGTTATAAACTGGTCGTTTGTGTAACGCGTGTTTATAGCAATTAATCATGCTCAAAAATAATCCGACGTCGCCTGGGATTGATAACTTCACGTGTTACAATGGTTTTATTTTAACTTCATGGAATTCAAGAATTAGGAAAACATCGGGTTTTCCTAGGGTTTTTCAATACATACGGATTCGAAATGTATACAAGTTTAATGAACATTTTTTTTAAATATAGAAACAAACAAGCATACCTATGGATCTTCACAAACGTTTTCAAAAGCTTTTCTTTTCAGAAAATATCGGATTTTCTGGTGGTTTTCAAAACGATACAAAACATTGTTTTTCAAATACCGCTTATGAACTCACCAACATTTCACATGTTGACGTTTTTCAAAATACTTGTATTCTCAGGTAACCAGTGAATCAAAGGAAAATGTACTCAGTGATGGCTTGTAGTTTACTTATTAACGAACTGAACAATTTATTTTTGGGAATGTAATGTTTTGAGACAATTTAACGGATGTAAACACTATCAGTTGTAATATTGAAATGTTGGTGACGAATGATGTTATGTTTCATGTATATTCATTGTGATGGTATTCAATTGAGTCACAATAGCTCCCGAACGTTTCCGCCGTCTGGTTCGGGGGTGTGACACTCACGAAGGGACTAAGTAGGGTTAAGCATCTCCAGCATGCTCGGAGCATAGGGCTGGATGATGATATAAGTTTTAGTAGTTAGATAAATTATGAAATTTGTAAAGTGTAATTGACATTTGATTATGAATAAAAGTTGTGTTTATTTATGAGTAAAGTGTTACTATCTTTTGTCAATCGCTTACTATAATTTCTTTTTGCATGTTTTGACATCTAGAATAGTATGTTGTGTTTTTACATATTATTCAAATTCTCCACAGTCGGTCATATGTTGGAAGTAGATATGATGTAAGACAGTCATGATTGGTTGCAGAGGTCTAAGGTGTTAGACATGACTACAGCAATCATGAATGCTCATAAGTTCTGAGTATTGGAATTAACCCACGCTCACTGGAATCACTTCACGGAATTTTATCTTGAGTGATCGTGAGACGGTAATATCATATAAGTCTTCAAACCTAGAGATATGATTTGTTGCCTATGAATTGGTTATGCATTGATTGTACGAAAACGCATTGGTAACTCGATGTTATAAAACGTGCTTTTTTGTATGATTCAACTAGTAGTAGAAAAAACATATAAGTCGAAGTTTATCTGTTCCTTCTTGGATTAGAAGCTGATATCTGGGCCCTTCGATGATCTTGTTTTGACCTATGTATCGGGCCCGATCAGAACCTAATTGATGTGTTATATTTAGTTCTTTGTCAAACAAATCAGAAATCAGGAAACAAACTGCTAGACAATAAGTAAGACATTGTTCCATGTAATTGTCCGGGTGATATCTAGAACAGAGGCTTATATGATCACTTATCTTAAATGGCGTATCAACATCTTCTCAGTTCCGAGAGACCTTGAAAGAGCTACGATTACCGATTGGTTTCTGAAGTGTTGTAGTTATAGTTATTAGACTTATCCAAGTGGGAGACTGTTGGATAAGGTGTTTAAGTCCATAACTATTTTTGGTATGTACTTGACCCGACCCGGCATGGTCCATTTGGGTTTCATGGCACCATGCAATTGGATAAACTAAATGAGAGAAATAACACATATGGTTTATTAATATATTATAAGTTCTAATATATTAATAATATTATTTAATTAGTTTTGATCAAGAATTAATTTAGAATTAATTAAGTGATCAAAAGATAACTAATTAAATACATGGGTAGATTATGTAAATCTTCCATATCTTATATAGTGGGCTAAAAGGCTCCATGGATTATCAAGTTGGGTTCCACCCATAGGATGCTCCACGGATGCTCCATGGAGTTAACCCATGGATTGAGAAATGAAGAGTCATGTTACATTAGGGGTTTACTTAATGCAACACATTATATAAAGACCATGTCTCTCCCCAAAATCGGCCACACAAAAAGAGAAACAAGAGGGCTTGGCTGATTTTGAGTGTGTTAGAGTATTCTCTCAAGTTTATACTTTGCATTTGGTGTTGTGTGAAGCATTTGAGGGATCACACTTGAGGTGCTAGGCTCACAAGGTTTCAAGGAACACTTTCATAAAAAAGGTATGTAGTTCTATCTTGTATACAAAGAAAAATGTTCCCCATGTATCCTAGATAGGTTCATAACCTTGGAAAACAACTTTGCATGATTATTAGAAAAACATAGATCCAAGGTTATTAGGGTTGCATGTACACTTAGGAAGTGTTAGAATGCTCAAAACCCATCAATGCAAACAATTGATAACATGTAGAACTCAAATGTATAGCCAACTTAACTGGAATGGGCACAAAAATGTCAGCACGATAAGTTATAAACCTCTACTTGTGTGCTAGCGATGAAATACAGGTTTTATTCTTGATTACTTCTTGAAACCATTTTCAGGATCTTTTAGACTCCCACTGTCTCCTTGAACTATACGACTTTCTTGCCAAATATTCAAGAGATAGTGTGGATTCTACTCAAGACAGACACTTAACACAATTATCCTTAGTTGGTCTTTGTTTTATCCAAAACATCACAACTTACCAATTTCAAATGTACAAGAGTAGAAAACTTTTACTCTTACATTTGACAAGTGTTTTAAACCTTCTTTAATACATGTCACTCAAGTTACAATCTTAGAGTATAACTCTATGAATTGTTTTGGAATGAAGTATGAATCATCTTCTTGATTTAACCACTTCAACAATTCATAACTGCTCTTCTTAACTATCAGAATGTACTTAGAGGATGAATTGTGATAAGTTCTCAAAATCATTAAGATGACCTTAAAACATGATACTAAAGTACTCTCCCATCTTTTCATATTTGAGAAACTTTTATCCTTCTGCCTAATTTGATTCTTCTTATTCGTTCTGTCATACATTGAAAATTTTCCAATGTTTCAGAATTATACTTAAGCTTGTAAGTATAATCATATTTACTAAACCTTAGTAAATCATGATGAATAGTCTTATCCATCTTTTGTGGTACAATTTGACAAGTGCACAAGAAAGTGTACTTGATCCCTTAGTCCTTCTCTTGACTCACACATCCATGTGAACAAGTAGTTGGTCTTAATTTTTCCAATGCTTGAAAGTTCTCATTCATCATACTATACAACTTGCATGATTCCAAGTTCGGTCCAATTGAAACTTGGGTGATGAGAATCTTTCCTTATTTGGTAAATTTAGACACTACCACAAATGAACGAATCAAATTCATATTTCCAATATTGCTATAAACATACAAACATCAAGTTTTCATGAATGCCATTGGAAGGAGATAAAAATAAAGTAAAACAAACTTTTATTTATTTTAAAATGCGGAAAAAACTTTATCCTTACAATGTAACCTGAAATGAAAACTATGTTATTACTTGTTTCCTAGCAATCTATCATAACTCCTAAGAGTAGCTCAAGAATCCAATCTTCAATCAAGCGATATAAATCCATCATCGCGATCAGATGCAACATACTCTTTCTTTACGTTTCCTTCACTTTTCCTTTGATTCTTAAACATCAACATGTGACCTAGTCACATCTTGTAATAATAATATCATAATAGAAACTTAACCGAGTTAGATAGTGGACCTTACCTGAGATAGAGTCAAACTTATTGACTTTACTAGCCTTGTGATCTTTCAGGTAAAATTGACAGCTTCGCAACCAATGCCCTTTCCTTTTGGCAATAGCACCATATGGACCCTTAGGTAATAGTACATGGGACTATCTCAGACTTAGCCTTTCTCTTTATCATTTGGTCAACCGAGTTGACTATGGCCGATCCCTTTCCATTGGGAAGAGAATGCTTTTCTGTATTTTCTGTGTCAATATTGTCCCTGTCCATAAAGTTTTGAGAAGTTGATCTCCTAATCAAATTTGCTTTACTAGTACACTAAATCATTTCTGATTTAGCAGCACCAAGCAAATAGATAAGATCATTAAGGGTCTTGTCATAGTCTGTTTCATAGGAGTCCCAAGGAACTCACTATGTGACTTAGAAAGTGATTGAACCACTAACTTTCTTAAGACTTTGACACCCAACTCTCTTAGCTTGTCAATATGTGACTTCATCTCCAAGATGTGATCACACCTAGACCTATCCTTGCCAATAGGGCTTGAGTGACCTTGAACTTGTGGGTTAGGGAGAATAATTGGAGGAGGTGGAGGAAGTGAAGTTCCAAGATATTTGGGAAGATCATAGATGTCTGAACTAGATATCTTTTGGGAGATATTCAAGATAGTTGATTTAAAGTCCTTAATATAACACCCAATATGAAATATTAAGGCTAGGACCCAACAAACTATTTTATAACTTAGAAGAGCGATGCCATAATCCAAGCTATGGAATATTTGAAGGTAGGCGAATGGCGATTCACCAATTTCCACCATGAAAAACGAAATAATTTATTAGGTTTTAATTGGATTTGAAATCCCTAGATCTTTTGAGATTCATTGAACTTTTCAATAGCATGTTTCAATCTCGAGTGTGCCCTTCAGGTTTTGTGACTGGGATGTCGAGGATCACAAAACAAGGTGTGAAGTAACCATGCAAATTACTTGGCACCCTTAAGTGTTTACCCTTCAATCGATGTGCCGGTTAACCACACATGCTCCATCGATACTATGATAAACATTAAGTTACCCTTTTCCTACCTTGTTAAATTCGAGTTAGTGTGCCGGTTAACCACACACGCTCCACTAACCGACTTAAACAAAGTGCAAAGTGTAATTTCATGGATTAGCACCTTATTCACATTTTTCTAAGTAACTAAGATTGGGTATTTATAAAAGGTTTAGTTACCTAGTATTTATCATTAATACTTTTAGTGAAGGGAGAATTATAGTCCTTGTCCTACCCATTCGGCTAACGACCCTCCACCGGTCAAGGAAGCGGTGGGTGAGAGTGGGCACCCATTAAACTACTATTTTATAGGCAGTAACCTTATACCCCCCTTATAGACCGACTTCGTGAATGAGGCCTACTAACGGTAAGACTGACTTTACACTTATACATATATATATATATATATATATATATATATATATATATATATGTATATATATATATATATATATATATATATATAAATATTATTAACTTATAATATTATAAAGTATAAGGGTTGAATTTTAACTTTTAAAATTCTAAGGTCTAGTTTGGAATTAAAGTATACATGGGGGTAACTTTACAAATTCGAAAACTTGAGGACATGTTTTGAAACCTTTCAAAACTCTTGGGTTTTTCATAACTTATGAGTTTAATTAAGGTTTAATGTAAAAAAAAAAATTCAAGTTCCATAACTTGAGGACAAGTTATGGAAGACATTAAATCATTTAATGATGACATTAAAAAAAGAGACTCTTCTATTTTCATAACCTATGAGACTTAATGACACTTTAAAAAGAAAAACTCTTCACTTTCCATAACTTGAGGACAAGTTATGGAGTTCATAAAAACCATTAAGATCAAATATTCCAATTAACACAATAATCAAATAATCTTTCTATGATCTAGATTAAACTCATAAGTAAAGGTAATTCACATCAACAATTTTCAAGAAATTAGATAATCATATAAACTAATACAAATCTTGAAACTTTGACAATTATCCTTTGAAGACTCTTGGACTTCATAACCTAAAGAGTTAATAAATGAGACATTTCACATCCATAACTTATGGGAGTTTCAAAACTCTTAAGATCATAACTTTAAAAAAAACTTTTGAGTTCCAAAATTTTATGACAAAATTTGTAACTCCTTAAAACCACTTAGATCAAACTTTTAAAAACAAATAAAATAATCATATCATTCAATCTTTTAATAAATTGACCTAATTTAACTCTTGTAGTAAAGTGACTCAAATTTTACAAATAATTAGTTTTTCATAAAATCAATTAATTATCATAAAATTTGACAAACTTCATGTTGTTTTACTTTTTTTTCCATCAACTTGAAAAAAAAAAAACGCATTTGCATCAAATATATTAGAAAACAACCCAAGTCTCTGATACCACTGTTGGGTTTTGGTATAATACAACATCCTATGGTGCACATACAACCCTAAATACCTTGGATCTATGTTTTCACTAATTATACATGCAAATGGTTTCCAAGGAATTAAACTTATAACTAGCATGCATTTGACATAAACCATATAATATACTAGTTAGGGAAACATACCTTTTATGTGGCTTGAAGTCTTGATGTATTTGGCCTTAAGAGCTTAGCACCAATAGTATGAAATGCCTCAAATGGAATCACAACACACCTAGGACAAAGGTGGCTCTTCAGAGAGAATTCCATGCACCAAAACACCTCCATATTTTGTCTAAGAAAAGAAGTGGTGATTTTGGCTATGGAGTAACCTATTTATATGTAGGATTCCAAGGGTCATGGGTATAACCCATAATCCATACCCATGGGTTTTATGATCCATGGTTCGTGTGGCCCAACTCTTTATGTATCCATACATAAACTTGGTCCAACATGGGTCATAAGCCCAACAAATATAAATATAACTAATTATCATAATTAGTCCCCATAGATTTAATTAGTCTCTTTTGATCACTAAATTAATTCTTGATCGATACTAATTAAAACATATGATTTCATATTAATATATTATAAGTTATAATATATTAATAAACCATAAATAACCTTCTCTAAAAAGTCCATCCTAACAAATTGTCCTGATGATATGCAACCCAAATGGACCATGCTACTCTCGGGTCAAGTACATACCAATAATAGTTATGGGCTTAGACATCTAATCCAAAACTTATAGGATCAATTGTGATATGGATTTCATAATCATTAAGATGAACATAAAACACGATACTAAATTACTCCCCTATCTTTTCAGATTGGAGAAACTTTTATCTTTCTGCCTAATTTGATTCTTCTAATTCGCTCTGCCATACATTGAAAATTTTCCAATGTTTCAGAATTATACTTAAACTTGTAAGCATAACCATATTTACTAAACCTTAGTAAATAATGACGAATAATCTTATCGTTCATTGTGGTGGACCTGACCAGCGCACACCCAGTGTACCTGATCCCCTAGTCCTTCACTTGATTCACATATACATATGAACAAGGAATTAGTCTTAATTTCCCAAAGTCAAAGGTTCTCATTCATCACACACTACAAGGTTCATGATTCCAAGTTTCTATCCAACTGAAACTTGGGTGATGAGAATCTTTCCTTATTTGGCAAATTCTCGACACTACCACAAATGAAAGAATCAAATTCATATTGCTAAAATAGAAACATATAAACATTAATTTCACAAATGTCATTGCAAGGAGATATAATAAAATAAAACAATATTTTATTTATTTATAAAACGAAAAAAAAACTTTTGCTTACAATGCAATTACAAATGAAAACTATGTTATTACATATTTCCTAGCAATCTATCATAACTCCTCAGCAGCAGTTCAAAAATCCGATCTTCGAACACGGCGCTTGAAATCCATCTTCGCGAGGAGATTCAACATACTCTTCCTTTAAGCTTCCTTCCCTTTGCATGATCCTACAAAAAATCAAAATGCAACCTTGTCACATCATGTATTAAGAATCAACTATTAGGAACTTAATAGAGTTAGATAGTAGACTTACCTGAAGCAGAGTCATAATTTATGATTCTACCTTCTCTCAGATCCTTCAGGTAGGCAGGGCAGCTTCACTTCCAATGTCCCTTCAAATGGAAGTAGAAACATATGCACTCTTTGGGAATGGTACACGAGACTATATCAGACTTAGCCTTTCTCTTTACCATTTAGTCAACCGGGTTGATTACGGCCAATACCTTTCCATTGGGAAGAGAAATCTTTTATGTACTTCCAATGTTACCATTGTTTAATGCCCATGGAAGTTTGAGAAGTAGATCTTCCAATCAAATTTGCTTTTCCAGTGCACCAAATCATTGTTGATTAAGCAGAAACAAGCCAATATGTAAGATCAATAAGGTCATGTCATGGTTTGTCATGTACTGGTCCTTAATGAACTCACTATATGACTCGGGAAGTGATTAAAGAACCCAGTCAACAGCCAACTTCCTCGAGACAATGACACCCAATACTGTCAGCCTATCAATATGTGACTTCATCTCTGAGATGTGAGTATACACAGGCCTTCCATCTTGATGTTTCATTGCAAGTAGGTCTTGAGTGACCTTGAAATTTTCAAGTCTTTGATATTGTGGGTTTGGAAGAATTATTGGAGGTGGTGGAGAAAGTGAAGCATGATTTTATGGTACATCATCTTTAAGAGGAAATCTTGTTCCAAAAGATTTGGGAAGACCATAGTTGTCTAAACTAGACATCTACAATGGGAGAAATTCAAGTTAGTTGATTTAAGTCCTTAATATAACTCCCAAATAAAATATTAAGGCTAGGACCCAACACAATATTTTACAATTCGCAAGAGGGATTCCGTAATCCAATTGTAAAATATTTGAAGGTAGGTAAATGACGATTTACCAATTTCCACCACAAAAAATGAAATTGATAATTAAGTTTTAAATGGATTGAAATTCGTAGATCCTTTGAGATTCATTGAATACTTCAACGGCATGTTTAAATATCGATTGTTCCCTTCAAGTTTGTGACTGGAATGTCGAGGATCACAAACAAGGTGTGAATAACCATGCAAATTAGCTTGGTACACCTAATGTTACAACTGCCTAATCAATGTGCTGATTAACCACACACGCTCCAATGATCTATGAGTAACATCAAGCTACCATTTTCCACGCACTGTTAGACCCAGATTAGTGTGTCGATTAGCCACACACGCTCCAATAACGACTTAACAAGGTGTAAAGTGCTATTTCATGGGTTAGCACCAAATTCACATTTTCCTAAGTAACTAAGATTAGGAATTTATAAATGTTTAGTTACTTAGTATTTCATTAAACTTTTCATGAGAATTTAAATGTCTTGTCAAACTCATTCGGCTAATGACCCTCCACCGATCAAGGAAACGGTCGGTGAGAGTGGGCACCCATTAAACTGCCATCTTATAGGCAGTAACCTTATACCCCCCCCCCCCCTTATAGAGCGGCTTCGTAAATAAGGCCTACTAATGGTAAGACTGACTTTGTTCTTTTACATATATATAAATATTAAACCTATAATATTATAATAGTATAAGGGCTGAATTTAAAATTAAAATTCTAGGGTTTGGAACTAGATGTTTCAAAGTGAGAATTTGCATTTACAAACTCCAAAACTTGAGGGCAACTTTTGACCTATTAAAAAAATTTTGGTATCCATAACTTATGAGTTTAATTTAGGTTATATGAAAAGAGTATTGACATTCCATAACTTGAGGACAAAGTATGGAGTTCACAAAAACATTTATGTAAAAGACTTTTCATGTTCCATAACTTGAGGACAAGTTATGGAAGATTTAAAACCATTTAAGATGACATTTAAAAATGAGGCCTTTCACTTTCCATAACTTGAGGACAAGTTATGGATTTCACCAAAACAATTAGATCAAAAACTCCATCAAACAATTTTCCTATGATCTAATTAAACTGTTAAGACAAGACAACTCATATCAAACAAATTTCATGTAATTAGCCTAACCATACAAACTAATACAAAACATGAAACTTTGACAATTATCTTTTAAATTGGATAAGCATGATCATTACCACATCAAAAACATGTTTATAAGTTCAAAAACAGTTTATGGTAATGATCCTAGTCCAATTCCAACTTTAGAACTCGAAAATCTGTATTCTGGAGCACCAACTCGTCGAGTGCATGAACTGAATAGGTGAGTTGGTCAGATTATAGGGTGGACTCGTCGAGTTCCCCAGTGTACTCGGCGAGTTCACTGTCCAAAAAGCAGAAAATTGATTTTTTTTCAAGCTTTGAAAGCAAGTAGCATCAAGTAAAATGGAAAACAATCCTAGGATCTGATACCACTATTGGGTTATGGTATGTTACAACATCCTATGGTGCACATACTGATGGGTTTTGAGCATTCTAACACTCCTATGGTGTACATGCAACGCTAGAAACCATGGATCTACGTTTTCTCTATTATACATGTAAACATTCATTTTCCAAGGTTTTCATCCTAACTAACATATCATGGGGTATATGTATTACAAAACTTAGTAGAATGAGATACCTTTTTGTAGCTTTGATTCCTTGTGACCTTGTGAGCCTAGCACCCCAAATGCAATGCCTCAAATGCTTCACACAACACCACAACTCTTGGAATAACTTGAGAGAAGAACACTTGAGCACAAAATTGGCTAGCCCCAACCTTCTTCTCTTAGTGGCCAATTTTGCTTACTATGAGGTTCTTTATATAGTGTGTCACATGTAGGGTTACACCATGCAAACTCTAATGTGCATGACTGTTCATTTCCTCCATGATCCATGGGTTTTAACCTCCATGGAGCACTCTATGGGTCGTAGCCCAATCTAATGAGTCATGGATCATAAGCCCACTATATAAGAATGAATGATTTACGAAATCAATCCTCATATATTTAATGAGTCTCTTTTGATCACAAAATTAATTCCAAATTAATTCTTGATCAATACTAATTAAATAATATGATTTATATTCATATATTAGAGCTTATAATATATTAACAAATCACAAGTGTCCATTTTCTCATTTTGTCTATCCAATTGTTATGATGTCATGCAACCCAAATGCAGCATGCCAGATCGGGTCAAGTACATACCAAATATAGTTATGGACTTAGACACTTTATTGTCCAGCAGCTTGTTTCCTGATTTCCGACTTGTTTGACATAGAACTTAATCGAACACATCAATTGAGTTCTGACCGGGCCCGGTACATAGGTCAAAAAAAATCATCGAGGGGCCTAAGATATCGCTTTTAATCCTCTAAGGACTAAAATGAACAGATAAACTTCGGCTCATATTCTTGTACTAATTAATCATCAAATTATAAAAAATAGCACGTTTTATAACATCAAGTTATTGATGCGTTTTTGTACTATCAATGTACAACCAACTCATAGTCAATAACTCATATCTCTTGGTTTGAAGACTTATATGATATTACCGTCTCACAATCACACAAGATAGAATTCCATGAAGTGATACAAGGGAGCGTGGGTTGATTCCAATACTCAAATGTAACATCCCAAAATTCAAGGCCAAAAATTTCGTTTTTATTAAGTTATTACATAAAACCATCAGTATAAAAACATTCATAATAGTATCTCGTGTCAAACTAAAGTGACAATATTCAAAACATATTATCATAAAATCATATCAGAGTGTAATCCCAAAGATCTCATGTGCGGAAAACATAGTGTGATGCGCTGCGATCAAGCCGACTCCTTTCCTTTTAACACGAAGTACCTGAAACCAAAATGAAAAACCGTAAGCACGAAGCTTAGTGAGTTCCCCCATCATACCACATACCATACAATCATATAATGAACAGATAGGAGATACGGGTCTCGCCCACGCTCATGGAGGTACGGGCCTCGCCCACACTCCGTTAGTTGGGAGATACGGGCCTCGCCCACACCCCACTATCTCTGAGATACGGGCCTCGCCCACACTCAGCTACTAAACCATAACATACACGTATATACAATCATATACTAAACAACTAGGAAATACGGGCCTCGCCCACACTCATGGAGGTACGGGCCTCGCCCAAACTCCACTATCTCTGAGATACGGGCCTTGCCCACACTCAGCTACTATCACAAATATCATAACACAAACATACTACCAGACATACCGGGGGTGTCCGAACTACCCTTCGGTCCTAACAACCGAATTTGGGGACTATTCCCTTCCTACTACCACTCTCACATATAACATATCATGCCCACATAAAAACATATCATCACATGCTGTCTGACATATCTGGGGTGTCTGACCTACCCTTCGGTCCTAACAACCGAACTCTACCACTATCACATATAACATATCATGACAACATATAAACATATCATCACATGCTGTCAAACATATCTGGGGTGTCTGACCTACCCTTCGGTCCTAACAACCGAACTCTACCACTATCACATATAACATATCATGCCAGCATATAACGTATCAGATAGTAGCAAACCTAGATGATATCACAAAGACAGTCATCTAACATACAACTCCTACTGGTGGGCCGGCATTGTGGCCGTAGACCCACCGCTACTGGAAGGTAACTCACCTCACACTGCTGAACTCCCGTAGACACAATCCCACACTGCTGAAGTCCCGCAGACTCAACCCCAGCTGCTGGATGACAGATTCCCGATCGGTCAATATCAAAACATCACCCAATTAATAATTGGGTCCCACTACATAACCATAAACACTTACTTTGGATAATTACATTACCCCAAGCTTGGCTTATTCAAGCCCAAGGCCCAATCCGGAGGCCCAAAGTCAACTAGGAATCAAAGCCCAACACATGGCCCAATTTTCCAAATTGGGCCTAGGCCTATACATGATTTCATTCTAAGGCCTAACATCATATAATCATTAAGGCCCAACTATGGCCCATCTATGGCCCAATTTTCCCAAATTGCGCCCAAGCCCCTTACATAGGCCTTACCCCAGGCCCATTAAATTATTCTAGTTCATTGGCTTGACTTTGGATGGCCCATTAATTACCCAACCCTCAATGCCCAAAAGAAAGAAGCAACAACAAACCCTAGTGAAATTAGGGTTTAACATAAAACGATGATTAGGGTTAAGTTTCCTACTTAAACCATTAAGGACTTAATCCATTAAGTCCATTATCACTTAGATTAATCTTTGCCAAAGTTTATTATTTAATATCTCAAGTTATTAAATAATTCTCGTGTGCGTCCTGATTAATTCTCAAAAATTAGGTTTTAATTGGCATTAGTGTTTTCCAACCCAAGGACTAACCCATTTATTAACTTGTTGGGCTTCTAGATCAATTAGGGCTTTATTGGGCCTACTGGGCCCACTAGAATGTCATTAAACCCATTAGGGTTTTATTAGAGTCCATTAAGGTTTTATTAAGCCCATTAAATCTTATTGGGTCCATTAGGGCTTCCTTGGGCCCATTAGGGTTTCAAACCCTCCAAACGAATCAACACAATCGAGACAAGGCGCACTGCCACCCGACACGGCGGCCGGTGGCGGCAGCCACCACCCTAAGGCGGTGGAATTTCCTTTCATTATTCCATTTTACAATTTACAAAGAAAAATACAAAAAATAAACGCACACACACTACACTAAGCAAAGTAAGCACACACACACAGCCACCTAATGGTGGCCGACAGGGGTAAGTGGGGGCAGCCACCACCTCACGGTGGTGGTGTTGGCCTTCCTCGATTTTCCAATCAAACGCAACCATACACAACACACACGTACATGCACTGGTTGAAAAGGGACCCAACCACCTTCTTGGTGGCGTAAGGCGACCAGCAGCGAAGGTTTGGCGATGACAACCACCATCTCGTGGTGGTGGCGGTGGTTTCTCACAGTTTCCCGTCAAGCAGCAACTACAACACACACGAGCATTCATCCCACGACCGGGAACGAACCGATTTCAACGGAAACAACAACATCAACGTCATCAGGTGGTGATGGCGAGCGACAGCATATCAACGCGCAAGCAGCAACCACGATGAGCACATCATCCTTCGTCGGCAGTTAGATGACAAGGATAGCCCCACGAAGGTTTTATAGCTCCTACGCGGTGGTTGGTGGTCTGAGAACGAAAGAACTCGTTGATGGCGGAGAAGCGGCGGTATAAGGATCCGTTAACAGCTTTAAGGTTTGGTCTCGGAGGCCCAAGACGTCAGGCAGCAGCATGTAGCGGTATCCGGTGGATGACAACCTCAATGGAGGTGGCGGTGCGGTGCCTGAGGTCAAGCAAGTGGGAGTGGCGGCTGAAGATGGAGAGAAAAGTGGCGGCTGTCTTTACCCGCTAGGGTTAGGGTTAGAGCCGGTGATGCTAAGCTTATATACCCAGTGCTACTAAACATCCTGCCATATTGACATAAACAGTCCCTCCTCATGACATTTCCTTTCAAAATAAGGCCTATATTTACCATTTAAACCCTCAGCATCAAAATCCATTACAAATTAAGTCCCATAAATTACCAAACAGCCCCCAGCTCCTAATATCTTTACCATTCAGCTCCCTATGTTACCGTTTTTTTACCCCAATATCTTAATTATGACATATTTAGTCCTTCCACCTCTTTCACTTTCAAATTAAATCCAAATAATTACCACGGAGCCCCTGTCTTCATAAATATTTACAAACTGAGTTCGGAATTCACACTTTTAACCCCCGACTTCAAAATTTATGACAATTAGCCCTTTGAGACCATCCTGTTCTATATAATTATTTATTTTAGGGCTACTATTCATTCATTAATTTATTTATTTAACTAATAATTAAACGGGTGTTACATCAAAACTTATGAGCACTCATGAATGTTGCAGCAACAATTGTTATGTCTAATACAATTCCGACAAATCTACAAATCGAATTCATGGAAGTCTTATTTTAATACCTACTTCCAAAGTATGATCGAATGTGGATAGTTTTGAATAATATGATATACCATAACCAAATTATTCTAGAAGTCAAAACATGCAAAATGAAACAATTGTAAATGATTGACACAAGATAGTACCATACTAGTAAGTAAAGACACATTTTATTTAAACATCAAATGTCAATTACATTTCAACTATTACAAGTTTTGAAAGCTATCTAACTACTAAAACTAATATCATCCTTCAGGCCAATGCGCCTCACATGTTGTAAATGCTTAGACCTACCCAATCCCTTCGTGAGGGGATCTGTTGGGTTCTCATCTGATGATACCCTCTTTTCCACGAGGAGTCCTTCGATTCGATGTCTAATAAAATGGTATTTTCGATCGATGTGATTGGATCTATCGTGATCCCTTTGTTCCTTGGCTAAGGCAACTACACTCTCATTATTGCAGAAAATCTCCATGGGCTCCTTTATAGCTGGTACAACTCCAAGGTCTCCAATGAAGCTCTTCAGCCATATTGCCTCCTTCGCCGCCTTGCTCGCTGCTATATACTCTGATTCGCAAGTTGAATCAGCTACTGTCTCCTGCTTGGAACTTTTCCAAGTAATCGCTGCTCCATTTAGGGTAAAGACCCAGAGCGACTGAGAGCGGAAATTATCCCTATCAGTCTGAAAGCTAGTGTCACTATACCCCACTACTCTCAAGTCGTCACTCCCACCAAGGGTAAGGACCCAGTCCTTAGTCCTCCGTTGGTACTTGAGAATGTTCTTCACCGCAATCCAGTGAGCCTTGCCAGGATTCCCTTGATATCTGTTGACCATGCTCAAAGCAAAGGCCACATCAGGGCGAGTACAAGTCATATCATACATGTTCGAGCCTACATCGGAAGCTTATGGTACTCGACTAATCTCAGCTATCTCAGCCTCTGTACTTGGGCTCAGAATCTTACTTATTTTGGTGTTACTCTAGATTGGTAAGTCACCTTTTTTCGAATCCTGCATGCTGAACCTATTCAGCACCTTATCCATGTAGGTACTTTGACTAAGTCCAATTAGTCTCTTACTCCTGTCTCTCAATATCCTTATCCCTAGGATATAGGCAACTTCTTAGGAGGTGTCAATTGTGAAACAAGGCTCGATTATGCCTCTTAGCCACACCATTCAGCTGTGGTGTCCTAGGAGGTGTCAATTGTGAAACAATTCCACATTCCTTAAGAGAGTCAAGGAACTCGATACTAACAAACTCACCACCCCGATCGGATCACAGCATCTTTATCGTCCAGCCCAACTGATTCTCCACTTCTTGTTTAAACTCTTTGAATTTCTCAAAGGTTTCTGACTTATGCTTGATTAAGTAGACATAACCATATCTACTATAATCATTAGTAAAAGTCGGATACAAGCGGTTAGCATCCCTTGTGGTGGTTCTGAAGGGCCCACACACATCGGTGTGTATGATATCCAACAAACCTTCACCCCTGGCATAAGTACCAGTGAAGGGTGACTTAGTCATTTTTCCAAGTAAACAAGATTCACAACTATCATCTGACTTTATGTCAAATGACTCCAAGACTCCAGCCTTTTGGAGTTGGCCTATTCGCTTCTTGTTGACATGTCCAAGACGACAATGCCACAAGGATGCCTTATCCAAACTAGTGGAAGAATCAATATGCAATACATTATTTCCTAAGTTGTCTACAACCGACACAGTTTCATATACGCCATCACAAGGTAATGCTTTAAAATAAAGAACACCATTATAAAAAGCATTAATACCACCACATTCATTATCAAATGAAAAAGTAAATCCTTGTTTGTAAAAACCATGAAAGGAAATAATATTTCTCGCGATTTCAGATGAGTAACAACATTTAGTCAAATATAATATTAACCCACTAGTAAGCAATAAAGAATAAAGTCCAATCTTGGTGATAGGTGAAGCTTTCTTATTCCCCAGTATCAAGTTTATCTTCCCATGCTCCACATCCTCACTTCTTTTTAGGCCCTGCAAATCAGAAAAAATGTGAATTCCAAACCCTGTATCAAGGACCCAAGAATTAGTATGTGGTGAGTTATTAGACAATATAGTGTAAATAGCAACATGGGTGGGTTTAACTTTCCCATCCTTAACATCCTGCAAGTACTTGGGGCATCTCTGATTCTAGTGCCCCTTTTCCTGACAGTAGAAGCATTGTGCATCCTTCGGGTTAGAAGAGGGAGTGATAGAACCACCTTTGGTTCCACTCAAAGAGGAGCCATCAAGAGACTTTCCCTCGGTACCCTTCGAAGGGGTTTTCCTTTTCTTTCCTTTACCTTGCCCGATTGTTAGGACAGGAGCGGTAGTAGGAGTAGGAACAACATTCTTGCCTTTAAGACTACTTTCAGGGGTCCTCAAAAGTCCTTGAAGTTTGCTAAGCGTAACCTCCTCTTTGTTCATATGATAAGACATACGAAACTGAACTTAACAAGAGAGTAAGGAATGTGGACTAAGGTCTATTGCTAACTCCTCATCAATGTTAACATTCAGCTTAAGCAACCGGTCCACAAATCTTTGCATTTTCTGCAGGTGGCTCGTGATAAACTCTCCATCCTTCATTTTTGTTGTTATCATGGTGGTGATGATTTTATACCTTTCCTGACGAGCACTCTGATGGTATCTTTCCATCATGTCAAGGTGCATCTCATAAGGGTACAAATCTTCATAGGATTTCTGGAGTTCTGCTGTCATGGTAGCAAACATGATACAAGACACCTTAGTGGCATCCTTCTCATGGGTAGTGTAGTCAGCAATCTCCTCGGGAGTAGCAGACGAATCATCGATGACCTTAAGTTCCTTTTCGAGGACATATTCCTTGTCCTCATAACGAGTGACCATCCTTATGTTCCTAATCCAATCATTGAAATTAGCTCCATCAAAGATAACTCTCCCACAAAGGTTCATGAGAGAGAAGGAGTCAGTATGGTTTGAGCTAGAAGCAGTGTTGTTGGAAGACATCTGAAAAAGGAATAAAGACAAGGTTTTCTGTATGAGTAGGCAGCTTCTCCAAGGTCTTTCATAGCGAAACACTTCCCAAGCAAGGAATTAACCTCCTGCAACGTTGGGATGTCATTTCCTATGAGTAGTATGTCATCCACATACAATACAAAAAGCTAACTATGCTCCCACTAGCCTTAACATATACACAGAACTCATCCTCGCTCCTCGAAAAGCCAAACTCTTTGACTTTCTCATCAAAAAAAAGATTCCATCTGCGAGATGCTTGTTTTAATCGATAGATGGATTTCTCAAGCTTACACACTCTATTAGGGTACTTTGCATTGACAAAACCCTCTGGCCGACTCATATAAAGATCCTCAGCCAACTTTCCATTAACGAAAGTGGTTTTGACATCCATTTGCCATATTTCATAAGCATGAAATGCAGCAATGGCCAATATAACCCTGATAGACTTAATCTTTGCTTCTGGTGAGAAGGTCTCATCATAGTCACTGTCCATAGCCTCTTTCCATGTAGCACCTAGTTCTTGGTACATATTTCTTTTATTTTTATCTGAGTATTTTGCATTTTTGGCTTTGGACTCGACGAGTACAAGGACCAACTCGCCGAGTAGGAGCGGGGTGGGTCGTGGGATTTAAGCGATGGACTCAGCGAGTCGGGTCCCGGACTCGATGAGTAGACCCTGTCTGGACAAAAACCCTAATCCGAGGGTTTGCACCCTATTTAAACAATGTTATGTCGGCCACAACGTCCCTTATGCTCCCAGAACACCTCTCATTGAAACCCTAGCCATTATTGAAGCAATCTAAGCCTTGTTGGTGGTTTTTGGTGCTTGTGGTCTTAATAAGGATGGATAAAAGCTTGAGGAAGCAACTAAAGACCAAGGGAACCCGAGTTTGTGCACCTTCTACAGCTCATTGAAGGTAAAAAAGCTTTAACCTTGCTCTTTCATTTGTTAGATCCCTCTTTGGGGAGATTTAGGGCTTTTATAAGCTATTTTTGTTGACCAACCATGATTGCAAACATGGTTAGGGGTGGGGGCTTCTGAATCAAGTCATTTAGCGAGTCACAAGGCAGTTGGGGGCTACTTTTTGCACCATGAAAGGTCCCATGCATCATAAGATCTTGTTTTATGTCTTTTTGAGCTCAAAGTCCCATGCATGCACGTAAAGTTTGTTACTTTACGTGCTAGATTGATTGTAGGAGCTTGGATCTATCTTTTGATCAAAGGTTGTACATCAGAAATAGAGGATTTAGAGTGTGGACGTGACCGACTCGGCGAGTCCGTTCCTGGGACACGACGAGTCCAAGGCTTTGAGTCTCATATCTGTTGAAGGTCAAAAGAACTCAGTTTAGTGTTAGAAGGGTTGTAACCGGACAGAATGAGTGGCCCAATGCATTGGATGTAATTTTAGACATGGAGTTCATGGGACTCGACGAGTGCTAAAACAGACTCGGCAAGTCCAAGGCAATCTCCTTAAGATTGAAGATGAACTCGACGAGTTGTTCATACAACTTGGCGAATTGGATGAGGTTCATACGATGTTCATATGAGAGAGGAACTCGACGAGTCGATGCCAAGCTCGACGAGTCGAGTTATGGATAAGGACGAGTAAAGGACTAGGGACTCGACGAGTTGACGGCCCAACTCAGCGAGTCGGGTCAACTTGAAGTTGTCTTTGACTGGACTTGGACTAATCCTTTTTAGGGTTGCACGTGCTGTGTGTTGACTTGAAGGTTGTTGTGTAGGGATCAAGGAGTCGAAGGAAGTCGACTTGTGCGCCGAGGATAGTTCAAACACTACACGACATTGAGGTGAGTTACCTTCCAGTAGGGGTGGGTCTAAGGCCACAATGCCGGCCCACCAAAAAGGGGTATAAAGGAGATGATTGTCTTTGTGATAATTATCTTGGTCTGGTTATGTGCTTTGGTCATGAGACTTATCTGTATGATATGTTATGTGTATAGTAGGGATTAGTTTTCCCTGACAACGGTCCTTAAGACCAAAGCGTAGGTCAGTACCCGGATATACCTGACTGTATGCTTATATTTGTTGTTGTATGCTGGTGGTAGGGAGTGGAATATTCCCCATTACCGGTTGAAAGATACCGTTGATAGTTACCGGTTGAAAGATACCGATGAAGGTTATCAGTTGAAAGATACTGATGAAGGTTACCGATTGAAAGATACTGACGATATTGTATGGTATGTGGTATGATGGGTGAACTCAATAAGCTTTGTGCTTAAAGTTTTGGTTTTGGTTTTAGTTACAGGTACCTCTTCGTCAAAAGGGAAAGAGCTGGCGGTGTAGCAGCGCATCACACACACATGGTTTCCGCATTGAGTTTCTGGGATTGTACTCTGATTTTCATTACTTTTGATGTCATGGTTGGGACACAACATTATGATTTTGTAACGTGTGGTTTATTTGACCATACTATGGTAAAAATGTTTATTAAACTATTAATTCAAAAATGAAATTTTTGGGCTTGAATTTTGGGATGTTACAAGTTGGTATCAGAGCCCTGGTTTGAGGGATTCGGACACACCCTCGGGGGTGTCTTGACTCAAACGAAAGGACTAAAATATTTTTACAAGGAAGATGGTTTTCTAAAATCTAAATTGAGAAATTTTAAGAAAGACGAAGTGTGTGATGCATGCGACCGGCTGGGCTCAAGTTTTCCCCAAGATACCCATATTTGCTATGTTATGTTATATGGTTTTGATTAAGAGAACTGCATGCTAGAATAGGACTAAGGATCTAGGAGGATGCCTTGTTTTCCTGATATATGATTCTGAAAATTGCATGCTAGTTAGGGCTAAGGGTCTAGGAAGGATACCTTATATGCTTGTTTTATGAGTTGTACACTAGAACTGTTTAGTCAGCAGTAGGATGGCCTATGTAGGTTATGCCTGGTTTGGTTACTCAATGCAAGAATGCTGTTGGGTTTGTGCTATGGGGGTTCTAGCCAACTTCAACTAACTAAGGAATGGATATGTAACAGTATCCGCGAGCTAGTTAGGGGGGAGGTGGTGGGGACTCTTAGTGCAGCTGATGGCAGAGAGTAGGTCGGGAGAGTACCCTAGGGAAGCCTAGGATGAGGTCAGTGGAAAGGATATTGGTAAAAGGTACTTGGTGAAGTCGAAGCAATCCTTGAAGAAAGTACGAATAGATGTGGAAGGTAGTATAGGCCCGTACTACTAAAAGTATAGGATCCGTACTCGAATCAAGGAGGGCCTAGAAGGAACTGGGAAACTTGGAAAGTGTATGGAACCTCTAAAAAGTATATGTGACCCTGACATTCATATGTTTATTTTTCAGAATGGTGGTCACGTGACATGGGGAAGGAGGTTCAGGATCGGGCTTGGGAGCAGGATCCGAGCATGTGGATGATGGGTTACGCAAGTTCATCGCGTCCGGGATCAGTAGGGGTATCCTTGATGTGACACCAGTAATCTTCGGGTCGATCAAGGAGGGGATCATTGAGCTGATGGAGGATCGCCTCCGATCCTTCATGAGTGAGCTGGCGTCTCGCCAGACAGGTATGCGCACATTGTCCTTTAAGGACTTCAGAGGTAGTGGTGTGCCGGATTTCCTTGGGGCGAAGGACCCCATTGCTGCTAGGAGATGAATCGTAGGTATCGAGTCTGTGCAGCTGATGAGCTTCTTTCCGGAGGGGTCGAAGGTCTGTTTCGCTGCAGGATGTTTGAGGGACCAAGCCAGAGATTGGTGGGAGTTGAATGGTGACACGTTGGGAACCCCAGCCATTAAGGCTATGACCTGGTCAGACTTTGGGACCAGATTCAGGGCGGAGTTTGCACCACCTGTGGAGCTTCAGCAGCTGGCCAGGGAGTTCTTGGATATGAGATAGACTATAGATACTGTGGCGGAGATCACCGCCATGTTCCGGGAGAGTGCATTGTTGGTTCCCCAGTATGCGGGGGACGAGGACATGAAGAGGACCTGCTACCATGACATGCTACGAGCTGACATCCGGGAGCAAGTCAGTTTCTCAGCTTGCCCTACCCTGGATTCCTTGATTGCCAGGGCTAGGGAGAGGGAGATTGATCTGGAGCACATAATGAAGAGGAAGGCAACAGAGGGGCTGACGATGGGGGCTTCGGGGAAGAAGCCCAAGGGATCCGATTGTAGGCCAAAAGGCCATTCAAGGCGGGACCACTGTGGGAAATGCGATCGGTCACACGAGGGAGCTTGTCGAACTGGGTTGGGTTCGGGCAGCTATAAGTGTGGCAAGGTTAGGCATTTTGGCAGAGATTGTACTGCCCCTACTCCTGCGATTCAGATATCAGACCTGATTTGCTTTCATTGCAATCAGAAGGGCCATAAAAAGGACAATTGCCTTAGATTGACAGCAGCAGCGGCACCGACTCCAGCAACAGCATGGGTTGTGGATGGCCGGAAGGCCAAGTTGGAGGCTCTAGTGGTTTGGAGCTGAGCATTTCAGCTAACAGTCGAGGAGGCACGCGCTGCACCCGATCTGGTGATGGGTGTGATTTCTTATCTTTATGCTTTTATGTGATGTCGTTGTGATTTTGATATATTATGTGCTTTGCCTAGGATCGTTCCATGTGAACGGTATCCCAGTTAAGGTGTTGTTTGATTCGGGTGCCACCCGATCATTTGTCTCTCTTGTGCTTAACAAGAAGTTTCCAGAGTCTTCGGGCATGTTGGATTGCCCACTAGAGTTCGACATTGTGGACGAACGGTAGGTATGAGCGTCAGAGGTTTACTGGGATTGTGTTTTGAGGCTGTTCCAGGAATGTTACCTGGTAGACTTGATTCTCATACCTTTGCGGGGGAACAAGGTTATTATTGGTATGGATTGGATGAGCCCCAATGGGGCAGTGATCGACTGCATGCAGCAGTCAGTGCAGATTAGGACCCCTGGTGAGGGAGAGCTGGTGGTTCAGGGCAAAAGGCCACAGCGAGGACCAGCCTTATGTTCGGAAACGAGGGCTAGGCGCTACCTCCAGAAGGGTTGCACATCTTATGTCGCCTATGTTATGGACACCCGGGAGGTGGGTAAGGCGACGGTGGGTGATGTGCCCGTGGTACGAGAGTTTACGGACATATTCCCCGAGGAGTTGCTTAGGATACCTCCGGAGAGGCAGGTGGAGTTCAGGATTGACCTAGTCCCTGGTGCAGCTCTGATAGCCAAGGCATCATATCGGTTGGCTCTTCCTGAGATGCAGGAGTTGACTACACAGCTACAGGAGCTGTTAGACAGGGGATTCATTAGACCAAGTAGTCCTCCCTGGGGAGCCCCGATTCTATTTGTGAAGAAGAAGGATCGGTCGCATCGGATGTGTTTAGATTATCGGGAGCAGAACAAAGTAATGGTGAAGAACCGTTACCCACTCCCGAGGATTGACGGCCTCTTTGACCAGCTACAGGGAGCATCTTGGTTCTCCAAGATTGATCTGCATTCACGATACCATCAGATGAGGTTCAGAGAGGAGGATGTACAGAAGACTGCTTTCCGGACACGCTATGGCCATTACGAGTTCGTGGTGATGCCCTTCGGGCTCACCAATGCTCCTTTCGTGTTCATGGACCTCATGAATCGCGTGTTTAGACCGATGTTAGACCGGTATGTGATAGTGTTTATTGATGATATCTTGGTTTATTCCAAGACGCAGGGAGAACTCAAGGAGCATCTACGAGAGGTTCTAGAGACTTTGAGAAGGGAGAAATTGTATGCTAACTTCTTAAAGCATGAGTTCTAGTTGCGCGAGGTGCAGTTTCTTGGGCACCTTGTCAACCAGAATGGAATTTCGGTAGATCCGGCCAAGGTGGAGGCCATGATGAGATGGGAGTTTCTAAAGTCTCCATCTGAGATTCGGAGTTTCCTAGGATTAGCCGGCTACTATCGGAGATTCATCTAGGATTTCTCCAAGATAGTCGCACCCCTGACCAGGCTAACGAGGAAGGTCGTGCTATTTCATTGGGGGCCTAAGCGACAAGCTGCATTCGAGACACTGAGGCAGAGATTGTGCGAGGCGCCAATCTTAGCCCTGCCAGAGGGCATGGAGGATTTCGTTGTGTACTGTGACGCGTCCATCTCAGGTTTGGGCGTAGTATTGATGCAGAGAGGGCATGTCATTTCATCGTGTACTGCGACGCGTCCATCTCGGGTTTAAGCATCCATCTCGGGTTTGGGCAACTAAAGCCTCACGAGGCGAACTGCCCGACTCATAATTTGGAGCTGGGGGCTGTTGTATTCGCCCTCAAGATTTGGCATCATTACCTCTTTGGGGTTCGCTATACCATCTACACAGACCACAAGAGTTTGAGGTACCTCATCGACCAGCCGAACTTAAACATGAGGCAGCGTCAGTGGTTGGACATGGTGAAGGAATACGATTGTGAGATCCTTTACCATCCGGGGAAGGCTAATGTGGTGGCCGACGCGCTTAGCCGTAAGGCAGCACCGATTAGGGATGTCTGTCTGAGGATGGAAATGGTGACTCCGCTATTGGAGTGGATTCGAGAGGCCTAGCAGGAGGCCATGAAGGAGGAACATTGGAAGAGCGAGCGGATAGTGGGACAGGTTTCCACCTTCGACTATGAAAGCCAAGGAATACTAACACTACACCGTAGTGTGTGGGTTCTGTGCCACAGGGGTGTGCGCCAGGTTCTGATGAAGGAGGCGCACAAATCTCGATTCTCCATTCATCCCGGGGCGACGAAGATGTACAGGGATCTTCGTCTGGACTATTGGTAGCCCTGCATGAAGCGGGATATGGCATGGCACGTGGAGCGGTGCTTGACCTGCAGGAAGGTCAAGGCCAAGCATCAGAGACCTCACGACAAGATGCAGCCGTTAGACATTCCATTGTGGAAATGGGAAGATATCACGATGGATTTAATCACAAATATTCCCAGGACCGCGCGGTGTGTGGATTCGATCTGGGTTGTCGTCGATCGATTTACCAAGAGCTCTGTTTTATCCCGGTTCAGGAGAGCATCTCGGCCGAGAAGTTGGCCAACATCTATATTCGGGAGGTGGTGGCGCGGCACGGGGTGCTAGTTTCAGTGATTTCAGACATGGATGTGTGGTTCACTTCCAGGTTTTGGAAGAAGTTTCACGATGAGCTGGGTACTCGTCTGCATGTTAGCACCACCTTTCACCCTTAGACGGATGGTCAGAGCGATCGGACCCACCAGACTCTGGAGGACATGCTGCGAGCATGCGTGTTAGACTTCGAAGGTAGTTGGGATACCTACCTTCCATTGGCAGAGTTTTCCTATAAAAATAGTTATCACGCGAGTATCGACCACCCTCTCTTCGAGATGTTGTATGGGAGGAGGTGCAGGACCCCGATATGTTGGGGCGAGGTTGGCCAGAGGGTAATGGGGAGCACTGAAGTAGTGCGCAAGACGACAGAGAGGATTCAGCAGGTCCGGAGCAGGCTTTAGACTGCTCAGAGTCGGCAGAAAAGTTATACCGATAAGCGCCAAACAGACCTGGAGTTCTAGGTCGAGGATATGGTTCTCCTGAAGGTGTCGCCACGGAAGGGCGTTATCCGATTTAGGAAACAGGACAAGTTGGGCCCCAGGTATAGTGGAACGTTGTAACAACCCGAAATTTCATATCACTTCTTGTACCACAACTTGTAATCCAATCCGATCAACCAAACGTCATTTTCAAATTCGTTTCTAATTTCGCCATTTGATTAAGTCATTAGTTTATATCGACCTAAAATGACTTAATGGGTGTCTTAATACATTTAGAAATCATTTTTACACCCCACGTTAGCAATCGGAATAATTATAGGATCGGCCATATCGAGTCACGACAATTTGGTCGGGTACGACCAAAAGCCCCACTTAATGTCGGTATCGGGTAAAATTTCGTCGTGTCCAATTCCCGAACACTATATAAAGTGTTTTAAGACTCCATTTGAAGCCTTTGGCCAATTTCTCACTAAACTCTCACAACCTCTCTCCTCAAGCTAGAATTAAGGTCCAAATCTCAAATCTAAGGCTTCAAATCTCTAAGGTACTTTCCCTAGCTTGTATTGTAACCTTCTTACCCTTCAAATTTGAGTTCAAAACATGGATTAAGACCATATTCATGAGTTTACGGCCATGGAACCTTCATGGGACGTAAACTCATATAGCATGGGTTTTTAAGCCCTAAAACCCCTCTTAAGCAATGTTGTACATTAGATATGGCTTAATGACTTAATGGAAAGGACTTATAACATTTGAAACATTAATTTTGAGCCATTTGAAGGAGTTTACGGCCAAGGCATAAGCTTGGGCCGTAAACTCATATTCATGGGGTTTTTGAGCCAAATAACCCTTCCAAATCATAGTTGGGACTTAGATATGACTTTAAAGCTTGCTAAACTAGGCTTAGAACACCGTAAACATGATTTTTGGAGGACAAAAGTGAGTTTACGGCCAAGTCATATTCTTGGGCCGTAAACTCCACTTAAAAAGGGATTTAATGCCTTAAAATATGTCCAAATGCCTTAAAACTCAACCAATGGCCTTGTGGTAAAATCTAGATGCATCTAAAAATAGTTTGAAGGTTTGAAACATATCAAAAATGTCATTTATAGGAGTTTACGGCCTAGGAACACACCCTTGGCCGTAAACTCATAAAATCATATTAATGATGCATCAAATACACTCAAATGACTTGTATAAATTTCTAGAATCACATGTGATTGTTTTAAGCATCAAAAACTAACTTTTTCATGGGTATAAGAGAGTTTACAGCCTTAGAACATACCTCTAGGCCGTAAACACCAAAAAGTGTGTTAAATGATGTTCTAAATTCATAGAAAGGCTTGGAAAACTAACTAGAATCACATGTGATTGTCCTTTGTAGCTTAAATTAACCATTCTTGGCCATGGGTGAGTTTACGGCCGTAAACTCTAAGAGTGTGGCCGTAAACTCATGTTTTAAATGATGTAAATTCATTCCAAGTGTTCCAAGGCATTTTAGATAATCCATTCTAGCAATCCCCATGTCCATTTAAGCCCTTAAACCATCAAAATCACACCAACATGAGTTTACGGCCGGAAACTCATGTGTGGGTGTGTTTTGTGGTTGTAAACTTTTTAAAATGTTTACTCTTGGGGAGTAAACTCAAGTCCCAAGTCCCTAGTTCCATTACAAGTCCAAAGATGTCACCCGGGTCACTCCAAACGCTCGTTTTGAGGTGTTTAACCTCGTTAGAATGTAATGTTCCATATAATTAGTGAATGTATCCCTAATTGTATATATATGGACATTATTTCATTTTACATAGGGACATCGCGAGTAAACAATCCCCGAACCAACGTCTAGTATCCAAAACCGACACATTTCCGAGTCCGGTGAGTTCATACCCCTACCCTTTTCACTGTTTTTCACTGTTTTCAGGGGGGAACACAAGCAAAGTACAAGAGTTTTCTTGTACTCAAAACTTATTTTCATGTGTGTGTGTTTCACATTTCATATGCTTTTAATATTGATTACACAACTGATAACTAGTAGAATATACAGATCACTTAAACATTTATTTGTGAAATGAGTTTTATAAACTGTTATGTTTTATATATTTCACAAATGGTTTCCACATTTTATCAGTTAAAAGCATGACTTTACAACACATGAACAATATATTTTGTACACTGTCTTGTCCTCGGTAACATTCCATAGAGATACGCGAATGGAGGATTATCCTATTATTACTAGTAAATTTGTTATTCCATATGATTGGAGACACGTCCTCAGCGAACACTCCACAGAGATACGCGAGTGGAGGACTACACCCGTAACTAGAATCTCTGGAATTTAGAGAGCGTGACTTGAGTGTATAGATCTATACGGGGCTGACTACCCCACACCTGGCTGCTAGCTACAGCCGAACCGAAATGGTTCAAGGGTGACGAAAGTCATAAGTATTGTGGACTACTTATTGCCACAAGGTTGTGGACTACTTATTGCCACAGGTTCAGTCTTTAGTATGGTTATGGAACTCGCAACTAGGATAACAGAGATTTACTTATAGTAATAATGAACCACATACTACATTTTACAGATAACCAGGATTCAGTTTACATCTTTTACATCTTTTACATCTTTTACATCTTTTACAAATGATAACCAACATTCAGGAAGGTATGGGACCTTTCTGAGGAAAACTTTGTACATAACCAGGATTAATAGAATACATCTTTCACATTGAAAACCAACATACAGGAAAGCATGGGGCATTCCTTGGTAACATACACATAACCAGAAAAGTGTAACCAATTGTATATCATTACATCTTTTACGATAACTAACTATTTATGAAAATATAGGACTTTCCTGGGAATACACTGGTACATAAAAGCAATAGAACAATGAATTGGATAATCAAACTATACTTTACATTTATGATACCACAACCAACATTTAAGAAAATATGGGATTTTCTTGGCGTGTGTTACATTTCAGAAACAGAAAGGAAACATAAACATTTTTACAAAACATAACTACTTATGAACTCACCAGTGTTATGCTGATTTTCAAACTGCTTGTGTTCTCAGGTCAAAGATAGTACAGGTACTCGAAGACTTGCTTAATTCAGGATCTTGTGCGTGCAAGGCTCGTTCGTTTTGTTTATATCTATATTATGTAACACAACTGTATAAACTGTGTCTTTTGAAACAAATTGTAAAACTTTTTATATGTAATGTAATGTTTGTTTCACTTTACTTACTATGTACATTGGATTTGATACTCAACGTGGAGTCAACCCCGGAAATGTTTCCATCTTCGGTTTTCGGGGTGTGACAGATTGGTATCAGAGCCCTTGTTTATAGTGAATAAATTATACCAAACCTTACATGGTATAAAACTATAAACACTAAAGGGCCTAAGTGCTCTGAAAATAAAAGTATCTTCAGACTACAAGTATTTTCAAAAATATACAAGTATACCGAACCGTCGAGATTCGTATTTATAAGTAGAACAAAACATAAGTAAATGGGTGTTGTGTATTACAGTTAAACCTGGGCAGTTATGTAGTCGTGTCTAGGGTCAATATAGCCTGGCCAACTATATTCATTCGAGACACGGCCAACATGTGCTTGGGAGTGATTGTGGTATACGGCATGCCTAAAACTTACCCTAATACCACAAACATCGAGCCAGTATCGTAACAAACCATGAAATACTATGGGAGTATTTCTCGAATCATCGTACATGTATAGACCTCGATCATTCCGTTAACGATAGTTTACTTGCTTCAATAACTCTTTCCTGCTTTACCGCTTAATTGGAATTAATATCTGTCATATCTCTCGATTTAGAGGACTTATCATCCTCTCTCTTTATTGATCTTATTATATCAAGATGCCTCCCAGGAAGAGACCCAGCTCCAACAACCCTCCGCCACCTCCTCCTGAAATCGATCCCGTGTTATTTCAAACAGCTGTTACCGCCGCGGTGGACGCTGCCATGTCCCAGCTAAATACCGGTGGTTTAGGAGGTAGTAATCAAAATCAAGATGGTAATCAGGAACGCCGTAAGGAGGGTTCCTATAAGGACTTCATGAATGCGAAGCCTTCTTTCTTCAATGGCACTGGTGGTGTCATTTCCTTATCCCGATGGTTCGAGAGAATCGAATCCATCTTCGAAATCTGTGCCTGTGATGAGTCCGATAAGGTCAAGTTCGCAGCTTGTACCTTCCTTGATAAAGCATTGACTTGGTGGAATGGCCGAGTCAAATCCTTAACTCCCCCTGTAGCCAATGTCATGGGCTGGGAGGCTATGAAAGAACTCCTCCTTGCTGAATATTGTCCCCGAGGTAAAATGCAGAAGCTAGAACACGAGCTCTGGACCCTAAAGATGAAAGGTTCCGATATTGCTGCCTACACTTCCCGATTTGATGATCTTGCCCTTCTTTACCCTGGTCTAGTCACCCCTGAGAGCAAAAAGATCGAGAGGTTTATTTGGGGGTTAACCAATCCTACAAAAGGTCATGTCTTAGCTGCTCGCCCAGATACTTATGATAGTGCTAAGACTTTAGGACAAGCCATAATTCACCATAGTGATGATGTTGAGGAAACCACCACTGCTACCCCTGAGTGTACCAAAAGCAGTGGTGAGAAAAGGAAATTCTGGAAGAAGAAGAAGGCTCAATCTTTCCAAGGCTCCTCCAAAAGACAACAAACAGTAGCAGTTCATGCTGCTACTACCCCCGTAGCTGCTGCTTCTGTTGTGGGATCCACAACACCAACTCCTACCAGCCGATATGTTGGTAACCTCCCTCTTTGTGAAAAATGCAAGTATCACCACAACCCTGGTCCCTGTCGAGAACTATCCTGTACAAATTGTGGTAAGAAGGGGCACACTGTTCGATACTGCAAAGCTCCGACTCAATCAGCAAATCAATCCTCTGGAACAGGCGTTGGTCAAGCCTGTTATAACTGTGGTGAAGCCGGGCACTTTAAAAGGAATTGCCCCAAGAAGACTACTGTTGGCAACACCGGACGGGTCCTGGCTATGGGACGGGAAGAAGCAGTCGCCGATCCCAATGTTGTCTCGGGTACGTTTCTTCTCGACAACTCGTATGCTAATATTCTTTTCGATTCGGGTGCTGAGAGAAGTTTTATTAGTCATGCATTCAAACATAACCTAAAACATGATTCCCAACCTCTAACCGAAATATTTACCGTCGAGATGGCAAACGGAGAGAAAGAAAGTGCGAGTGAGGTATTCGTAGATTGCACTCTTACCTTAAACGACCATTCATTTCCTATCGATCTTATGTCTGTATCCATTAAGAGCTTTGATGTCATCATTGGCATGGATTGGTTGAGTCCCAATCATGCAGATATCCTTTGCTTCGAAAAAGCCATCCGTCTCAACCTTCCTTCGGGTCAAACCCTAGTGATCTATGGCGATAAACTCGGTTCCAACCTTCGTATCATTTCCTGCATCAAAGCTCAGAAACTCCTGCGAAAGGAGTGTATTGCATTCTTGGCCCATGTAATCAACGAGAATCAAGAAATTAAAAACCTTGCGAGCATCCCCGAGGTCTGCAATTTTCCTGATGTGTTTCCCGAAGAGCTTCCAGGAATCCCTCCCGAGCGTCAGGTCGAGTTCTGTATTGACCTAATTCCTGGGGCTACTCCTATAGCGAAGTCTCTGTATCGCTTAGCTCCAGCAGAGATGCAGGAGCTATCCAGTCAACTTAACGAATTGCTTAGCAAAGGATTCATTAGACCGAGTTCCTCACCCTGGGGAGCCCTGATTTTGTTTGTCAAAAAGAAGGATGGATCCTTTCGTATGTGTATTGATTATCGTGAGTTAAACAAGTTGACTGTCAAAAACCGATATCCTCTTCCACGAATAGATGACCTTTTCGATCAACTCCAGGGAGCCAGTTACTTCTCTAAGATAGACCTTCGGTCAGGGTACCATTAGTTGCGAGTTCATGAAAGTGATGTGCCCAAAACAGCTTTCAGGACTCGATATGGACACTACAAGTTCGTAGTGATGCCCTTTGGTTTAACCAACGCACCGGCAGTGTTCATGGATCTAATGAACCGAGTGTGTCGTCCTTATTTGGATAAGTTTGTCATAGTATTCATCGATGACATACTCGTCTATTCCCGAAGTGTAGAAGACCACAAACAACACTTAAGGCTAGTGTTGGAGACCCTGCAATCCGAGAAGTTATACGCGAAGTTTTCAAAATGTGAGTTCTGGATACGGAAGGTAACTTTCCTTGGTCACGTGGTAAGTGAGGAGGGTATTCATGTCGATCCTTCCAAGATTAAGGCAATAGAGAATTGGTCAGCACCAAAGACACCCACGGAAATCCGACAATTCTTGGGTCTCGCTGGCTATTATCGAAGGTTCATCCAAAACTTTTCCCGAATCGCCAAACCTCTAACCACTCTAACACAGAAAGGTGTACCCTTTTGTTGGAGTTATAAACAAGAAACCGCATTTCAGACGTTGAAGAAAGCTTTCTGCAGCGCGCCTGTCCTGTCCCTACCCGAAGGTACAAAGGACTTTGTGGTCTACTGCGATGCGTCTACTCAAGGTTTAGGCTGTGTACTTATGCAGAGAGGAAAAGTAATTGCTTATGCCTCTAGACAGTTGAAAGCACACGAGGTCAACTATACCACACATGACTTGGAGCTAGGAGCCGTAGTTTTTATATTGAAGATTTGGAGGCATTACCTTTACGGAACCAAGTGCACGATCTTCACTGACCATAAGAGCCTACAACATATCTTCGACCAAAAAGACTTGAATATGAGACAAAGGCGATGGGTAGAACTACTCAGTGATTATGAGTGTGAGATCCGTTACCACCCGACAAGGCCAATGTGGTAGCAGATGCCCTTAGCCGAAAGGAGAGTACAAGCAACAAGGTGAAGAGCCAGTCGATAACCATCCATTCCAACCTACCCATACAAATCCGAGAAGCTCAGTTAGAAGCCCTGAAACCCGAGAACATGACAACTGAAGCTTTGAGAGGAATGGAAAAGAAACTTGAGATCAGAAGTGACGGAGTCCATTGTTTCATGGATCGGATCTGGATTCCCAAGTCCGGAGGACTTAGAGAATTAGTCATGGAGGAAGCACACAGAACCAGATACTCTGTTCACCCGGGCTCTGACAAGATGTACTTAGATCTCAAGAAACAATATTGGTGGCCAAATATGAAGGCTGAGATAGCTTCATTTTGTGGGCAAGTGTCTGACTTGCGCCAAAGTAAAAGTTGAACATCAGAAACCCTCGGGTCTGCTCCAGCAACCTGAGATACCTGAATGGAAATGGGAGATGATCACCATGGATTTCATCACCAAACTACCCAAGTGCTCGAATGGGTATGATACCATTTGGGTGATTATTGATCCTTTGACAAAGTCAGCCCACTTCGTTCCAATCAAAGAAACATACAAGATGGAAAGACTCGCACGGATATATATTCATGAGGTAGTCCGACTGCACGGAGTACCTTCATCCATTATCTCTGATCGAGATAGCAGGTTTACTTCCCGCTTTTGGCAGTCTCTCCAGAAAGCTCTTGGAACCCAACTAGACATGAGCACGGCATACCACCCTCAGACCAACGGACAAAGCGAGAGAACAATCCAAACCCTGGAGGACATGCTTAGGGCATGTTGTTGGATTAACGTCTAAGTCCATAACTATATTTGGTATGTACTTGACCCGACCCGGCATGGTCCATTTGGGTTGCACTTCACCGACACAATTTATATGGATAATCTTTTGAGAATAGTATGTTTATGATTAATATTAATATGTTATAAGTTCTAATATATTAATATGGAATCATATTATTTAATTAGTATTGATCAAGAATTAATTTATAATTAATTAAGTGATCAAAAGGAACTAATTAAATATGGACTCTTATATATATGGAATGGGCCAAGTTCATTTAGGTTGGGCTAAGCTATCATGGATAGTCCATGGAGTGTTTAACCCATGGATCCTAGGAAATGAAAGGTCATGGGTATTAGGGTTTAACCCTAATACTCCATACTATATAAAGATGTCTTTGGTTGGTGAAATTGGCACCAGTGTGGATACACTAAAGAAGGGCTAGCCAATTTCACTAGAGATAACCAAGTAATCATATTCTCTAAAGTATTCCAAGGTGTCTTGGTGATTTGTGATTCCACTTGAGGCTTCCACACTATTGGGGCTAAGCTCTTAAAGCTTGAAGACATCAAGCTACATCAAGAGGTATGTATTCTATCTTGTTACATTCATAGTTTTTGTATGCTAGATTAGGATAATACCTTGGATGTTCTTATTTGCATGTATAATAGAGAAAACATAGATCCAAGGTATTTAGGGTTGCATGTACACTTAGGAAGTTTTAGAATTCTCAAAACCCAACAGTGGTATCAGAGCTACGGGTTGTTTTCTGTTATATTGATGCAAATATTTTATTTTCAATGTTGGAAAAAAAAAACATGAAGTTTGTCAAATTTTAAGATAATTACTTGTTCTTGTGAAAAACTAATTATTTGTAAAATTTGAATAATTTGCTTTATGAGTTGAATTAGGTCAAATTTAATAAAAGATAAAATAATATGATTATTTTATTAGTTTTAAAAGTTTGATCTAAAGAGTTTTATTTTTTGAAACCTCCATAAGTTATGGATATGAAAAGGTTTTAAAAAAAATTGATTCAAAGTTTTTTTGGAGTTACAAAATTTGGTGTTAATGTTTTAAAGGATTCCATAACTTAAGAATAAGTTATGGATCACCAAAAGTTTTTTTGTGTTACCTTGTTTTATGAGTGAATTTAGATTAATGAATAAAATTATGTGATAGTTGGTTTTAATCCAAATTAATCTAAGAATTGATTCTAAAATGTGTTTTTGTAACTTGTCCTCAAGTTATATGAAAAGTCACATTTAAGAATCATAAAACTCATAAAAATTGGCAAAGGTTACAAAAATGAAGAGTCTAGTTCTAATTAAATGGTTTTATGACTCCATAACTTGTCCTCAAGTTATGGAGGACCAAGAGTCTCTTCATTCAATAAAATAAAATAAAAAAAAAGGTGTAACCTTAATTAATTCCATAAGTTATAAAATAAAGAAAAGTTAATTCTTTTATTAGTTTAAAGTCTTCCATAACTTGTCCTCAAGTTATGGAACTTGAAGAGTTTTGGATTAAAACTACTTTAAACACATAAGTTACGGAATTAGTTAGTTTTGAATAGTTTCAAAACTTGCCCTCAAGTTTTGGAATTTGTAAAGTTTTCACTTATGAATACTTTAATTCCAAGTTAGCCCTTAGAATTTTAAAAGTTAAAATTCAACCCTTATACTTTATAATATTATAAGTTAATAATATATATATGTATAAGAGTAAAGTCAGTCTTACCGCTAGTACGCCTCATTCACGAAGCCGGTCTATAAGGTGGGTATAAGGTTGTTGCCTATAAAATGGCAACTTAATAGGTGTCCACTCTCACCCACCGCTTGCTTGACTGGTGGAGGGTCGTTAGCCGAACGGGTTTGACAGGACTAGAATTCTCCCTTCATTAAAAGTATTAATGATAATACTAAGTAACTAAACTCTTAATAATACCCAATCTTAGTTACTTAGGAAAAATGTGAATAAGGTGCTAACCCATGAAATTACACTTTACACTTTGTCTAAGTCGTTAGTGGAGCTTGTGTGGTTAACCGGCACACTAACTTGGACTTAACAAGGTAGGTAAAGGGTGACTTAATATTTATCATAGTATCGATGGAGCGTGTGTGGTTAACCGGCACATCGATTGAGGGGTAATTTATTAAGGGTACCAAGTGATTTGCATGGTTACTTCACACCTTGTTTTGTGATCCTCGGCATCCCAGTCACAAAACCTGAAGGGCATACTCGAGATTGAAACATGCCTTTGAAAAGTTCAATGAATCTCAAAGATCTAGGAGTTTCAAAACCAATTAATACCTAATAATTTATTTCATTTATCTTGGTGGAAATTGGTGAATCGTCATTAGCCTACCTTCAAATATTTTATAGCTTGGATTACGGCATACCTCTTCTAAGTTATAAAATAGTTTGTTGGGTCCTAGCCTTAATATTTCATATTGGGTGTCATATTAAGGACTTTAAATCAACTATCTTGAATATCTCCCAAAAGATGTCTGTAATAGACACCTATGATCTTCCCAAATCTAGTGAAACAAGGTTTCCTAAATGACGATGATGTCCTTTGGAAATCATATTTCTTTCACCTCCTCCAATTATTCTCCCCAACCCACAAGTTCTTGAAAAGTTTAAGGTCACTCTAGCCCTATTGGCAAGGCAAGGTCTAGGTGTGAACACATCTTGGAGATGTACTCACATATTGACAAGCCGGGAGAGTTGGGTGTCAAAGTCTTGAGAAAGTTGGTGGTTCAATCACTTTCTAAGTCACATAGTGAGTTCCTTTGGGACACCTATGAAACAGACTATGACAAGACCCTTAATGATCTTATCTATTTGCTAAGATCAACTTCCTAAAACTTTATGGACATTGACAATGATGACATTGGATATCCAGTAAAGCATTCTCTTCCCAATGGAAAGGGATCGGCCATAGTCAACTCGGTTGACCAAATGGTAAAGAGAAAAAGCTAAGTCTGTGATAGTCTCGTGTACCATTATCAAAGGGTCCATACATTTATATTGCCAAGGGAAGGGGCATTGGTTGCGAAGCTGCCAAATTTACCTAAGGATGTTAAAGCCAATAAGTTTGACTCTACTTCAGGTAAAGTCCACTATCTAACTCTATTAAGTTTCTATTCTGAGATTCTTGATACATGATGTGACTAGGTCACATGGTGATGTTTTAAGAATCAAAGAAAAGTAAAGGAACTTAAAGAAAGAATATGCTGAATCTGATCGCGTAGATGGATTTCTATCGCATAGTTTGAAGATCGGATTCTTGAGCTACTTCTTAGGAGTTATGAGATATTGCTTAGGAATAGATAACAACAAGTTTTCATATGGATTGTAAGGATAAGTTTTTCCGCAAAGTTTTAAAATAAAAGAAAATTTTTTGATTTTATTTATTTTAAAATATCCTTACAATGCCATTTGAGGAAAAATTGTTGCTTATATGATTCCATTAATAGCAAGAGTAGAGATATGAAATTGATTCTTTCATTTGTGGTAATGTCTAAATTTACCAAATAAGGAAAGATTCTCATCACCCAAGTTTCAAGTGGACCGGAACTTGGAATCATGCAAGTTGTATAGCATGATGAATGAGAACTTTCAAGTTTTGGAAAATTAAGACTAATTACTCGGCCACATGGATGTGTGAGTCAAGTAAAGGACTAAGGGATCGAGTACACATTCTTGTGCACTGATTAAGTCCACCACAAAAGATTGATAAGACTATTCGTCATAGTTTACTAAAGCTCAGTAAATATGATTATACTTACAAGCTTAAGTGTAACTCTGAGACATTGGAAAAGGTTCCAATATATGGCAGGGCGAATAAGAAGAATCAAATTAGTCAGAAGGATAAAAGTTTCTCGTATCTGAAAAGATGGGAGAGTACTTTAGTATCAGTTTTGTGATCATCTTAATGATTAAGAAACCATATCAAAATTAGTTCTCTAAGGAAATCTTAGTGCATTCTTATGACTAAGAAGAGGAACTTGAATTGTTGAAATGGTTAAATCAAGAAGATGAGTCATACTTCGTTCCAATACAAGTCTTAGAGTCATACTCCAAGATTGTCATTTGAGTGACATGTCTTAAAGAAGGTTTAAAACACTTGTCAAATGTAAGAGTAAAAGTTTTCTACTCTTGTACATTTGAAATTGGTAAGTTGTGATGTTTTGGATAAAACAAAGAGCAACTTAGGCCAATTGGGTAAAGTGTTTTTATTGATTATAATCCGCACTATCTCTTGGATGTTTGACAAGGGAGTCTTATATGTCAAGAGGACAGTGGGAGTCTTAAACGTCTTCAAAGTCTCAAGAAATAATCAAGAATAAAACCTGAAGTTCTTCACTAGCACACGACTTAAGGTTTATAACCTATCGTGTTGACATATCTGTGCCCATTCCAGTTAAAGTTGGCTTTGCATATGAGTTCTTAGAGTTCTCAGTTTGTTGCATAACAACTTGGAAGCAATGGCAGGCCCTTGAGCTGCCAGGTGGCAAGAAGTTAAGATTGAGTTCAATCCATATGGTTTTGGATTTGTCATTATCTTTGTCTTGTGATTATGGTTTGACAAATTCATATGGGTAGGAACTCATACACCATATAACTCTAAGTGTCATAAGGTTTCTCTCCGATTCATGAAAATGATGGTGAGGAAACGCTTTCACTAAGTAGATTTTATGAAGATATCAATTGTGTTATTTGCATTTTCAAAAGTCGTTAGTGGAGCGCTTGTGGTTAACCGGCACACTAACATGGACTTGTGAGAAATGGCAAATGCCTAAGCAATTGAGACCATGATTACGGTATCCCTTTTCATGGTTCTTGAAATTGCTTAGACACATAGGTGAGCTATCTACGGAAAGGGTGTATGAATCTAAATTTCAGACTGTCCAGCTGATTTCTAAGTACATGTCAAAGCTAGTGGGAGCATAAGTGTTATGCTAATAATCATCATGTTAGTGGGAGCATGATAATTATGATAAGTATTGCAAGTTAGCAATGTTAATTATAGAAAACAAAAGTTTCAATTGGGAAAAAGTTGTTTTGCTATAATTAAGGGAGAGGAAATTATGCTTCATCTCAAATCTATAAGCTTAGATCGTGAGGTTTTAATCATTTAGTCAAGGATATATATGAATTTCATGTTGGAATGGCTCAACATAAGGAAATTCTGTATATGGGTCCATTATTTGCGTTCTAAAATTCGATTATGATTACGACATCCCTTTTCATAATCTGAATTATGAGAACTTGGCAAATTGAAATGGAAATATTATAGCAAAAGACTGGTTTAGTCTTTATGTAAGACATCATGAATCGTGTCCCATATGCTTCGGATATAGGATCGATTACATGTGCTATATTCATCCGTTCTAAAATTTTCCAAATGCCTGGGGCATTAAGAAGGGAAAAAGGTTTAGAACTGGATATGACTAAAAGGATTAAACAATTGTCGAGGACAATCTAAGGTTTACCAAAGATTGGTTACTCAAGGACAATTGGAAGTATAGTGATAATTCTGGAAGGACCATATTGACATAATCTGTAAGGAGGCAACTCTTGTTCAGAAGTGATAGTCAAAATGGAATCTGGAAATGTTTCAAAGTTAGAATTTTCAATATGTGTAAGATTAAGGAAACTTAATGCAAGAAGGATATTTCCAAGGAGTTGATCTCCTTTGGAATACTCTGTAATGATTGTTGCCAAGTCTTTGTGACTTTGTGCATAATTGTTACAAGAGGATCAATGCATATAAGTTTAGAATCTAACAGATTTCTGTAAATGGCATGAATTTGGAATTCTTGCATTTGCAGTAAGGATTTGGGAGTGTGAAAAGAGAATCATTGAAGTTATGTTCAATTGATCTAGTTCACAAAGTAAAGATCATAGACAAACATAGTATGCATACTTGCTGTGTGGCATGACTAGTGTTTAAGAAAACATAGTGTACATGCTTGGAGCATGGGACAACTATTGTTTTAAATTCAAGAATAAAGTTGATAGCTGAAACAGTATACAATGAATAATGTGTAATCATATGGTGATAAATAAAAGGTGTTTTATTTATGTTCAAAGGGTTGATACCATATTGGATTCAATTATTATTGTGTTTTATTTTGCATGTTTTGACTTCCCGAATAAATTGGGTTATTCTTCCTGAATGACTAAGTTATTCAAACATCCACAGTCGGTCATATGTTGGAAGTAGATATGAATTAAGACTGTCATGGGTTGGCTTGTAGAGGTCTAAGGTGTTGGACAAAGGGCTACAACACTCATGAGTGCTCATAAGTTCTGAGTATTGGATTCAACCCACGCTCATTGGAATCACTTCATGGATTTTATCACGAGTGATCATGAGACGATAATATCTTATATTCTTCAAACCTAGAGATATGAGTTGTTACTATGAGTTGATAGTACATTGATTGCACGAAAACGCATTTGGTAACTCGGTGCTATAAAACGTGCCTTTGTGTATGATTCAACAAGTAGTAGAACAAGCCATATGAGTCGAAGTTTATCCATTCCTTTTACCTTCGGGATAAAAGCGATATCTGTGGGCCCCTCGATGATTTGATGATGACAAATGGAAGTGCTCGGCCGGGCCAGGACTGATTTGATTCGTTCAATTAGTCAGTCGTCATAAATCGCAAATCGGGAAACAACAAATGGACAGAGAGAATGATTATAATCCATGTCTCAGTCCATATGATATCTAGAATGGAGGAATATATGATCCCTTATCTAATGGACAAGTCGCTGACAAAGGTCAGAGTTCATCTACAAGGTCAGAGTACGACAAAAGCTTTTGAGAGCTACGATTGCCAGTTAGGTTTGAAGTCATACGCAATAATAGTTTTAGACTTATCCAAGTGGGAGACTGTTGGATTAATGTCTAAGTCCATAACTATATTTGGTATGTACTTGACCCGACCCGGCATGGTCCATTTGGGTTGCACTTCACCGACACAATTTATATGGATAATCTTTTGAGAATAGTATGTTTATGATTAATATTAATATGTTATAAGTTCTAATATATTAATATGGAATCATATTATTTAATTAGTATTGATCAAGAATTAATTTATAATTAATTAAGTGATCAAAAGGAACTAATTAAATATGGAATCTTATATATATGGAATGGGCCAAGTTCATTTAGGTTGGGCTAAGCTATCATGGATAGTCCATGGAGTGTTTAACCCATGGATCCTAGGAAATGAAAGGTCATGGGTATTAGGGTTTAACCCTAATACTCCATACTATATAAAGATGTCTTTGGTTGGTGAAATTGGCACTAGTGTGGATACACTAAAGAAGGGCTAGCCAATTTCACTAGAGATAACCAAGTAATCATATTCTCTAAAGTATTCCAAGGTGTCTTGGTGATTTGTGATTCCACTTGAGGCTTCCACACTATTGGGGCTAAGCTCTTAAAGCTTGAAGACATCAAGCTACATCAAGAGGTATGTATTCTATCTTGTTACATTCATAGTTTTTGTATGCTAGATTAGGATAATACCTTGGATGTTCTTATTTGCATGTATAATAGAGAAAACATAGATCCAAGGTATTTAGGGTTGCATGTACACTTAGGAAGTGTTAGAATGCTCAAAACCCAACACATGTGTCATTGTCATTGGAAAGTCGTGGGATGCACATCTACCTTTGATTGAATTCTCGTACAACAACAGTTACCACACCAGCATTAGGGGTGCCCCGTTCGAAGCCCTATATGGTCGAAAGTGCAGATCCCCTCTGTGCTGGGCCGAACTGGGAGATACACAGTTAGCCAAGAGTCGAGTCCCCGACAGTGCACTTACCGGTCCTGAAATCATCCGTGAAACCACTGAGAAGATTATCCAAATCCGTGAACGACTAAAGGCCTCGCGCGATCGTCAGAAGGGTTACGCTGATAATCGTCGGAAACCACTAGAATTCCAGGTTGGAGACTGTATTCTGTTGAAGGTCTCACCCTGGAAAGGCACTGTACGCTTCCGTAAACGTGGGAAACTTAATCCAAGGTACATTGGAACTTTTGAAATCATCGCCAGAGTTGGTCCGGTAGCCTATAAGCTTCATCTACCTCACGAACTTAGTAACATCCATCCCGTCTTTCATGTTTCAAACCTCAAGAAGTGCCTATCCGATGAAACCCTAGTGATTCCATTAAACGAGATTAAGATCGATGAAAACCTCAACTTCGTGGAGGAACCAATTGAAATCATGGATCGAGAAGTCAAACGTACGAAACAGAGTCGCATCCCGTTGGTGAAGGTTCGCTGGAATGCCAAGCGGGGACCGGAGTTCACTTGGGAGCAAGAAGACTCAATGAAACTGAAGTATCCACAACACTTTCTAGAGCCATGATTTGTATCTTCTTTTATTTCTTGTCTTGAATTTCGGGACGAAATTCCCTCTAACGGGGGGATAATGTAACAACCCGAAATTTCATATCACTTCTTGTACCACAACTTGTAATCCAATCCGATCAACCAAACGTCATTTTCAAATTCATTTCTAATTTCGCCATTTGATTAAGTCATTAGTTTATATCGACCTAAAATGACTTAATGGGTGTCTTAATACATTTAGAAATCATTTTTACACCCCACGTTAGCGATCGGAATAATTATAGGATCGGCCATATCGAGTCACGACAATTTGGTCGGGTACGACCAAAAGCCCCACTTAATATCGGTATCGGGTAAAATTCCGTCGTGTCCAATTCCCGAACACTATATAAAGTGTTTTAAGACTCCATTTGAAGCCTTTGGCCAATTTCTCACTAAACTCTCACAACCTCTCTCCTCAAGCTAGAATTAAGGTCCAAATCTCAAATCTAAGGCTTCAAATCTCTAAGGTACTTTCCCTAGCTTGTATTGTAACCTTCTTAGCCTTCAAATTTGAGTTCAAAACATGGATTAAGACCATATTCATGAGTTTACGGCCATGGAACCTTCATGGGCCGTAAACTCATATAGCATGGGTTTTTAAGCCCTAAAACCCCTCTTAAGCAATGTTGGACATTAGATATGGCTTAATGACTTAATGGAAAGGACTTATAACATTTGAAACATTAATTTTGAGCCATTTGAAGGAGTTTACGGCCAAGGCATAAGCTTGGGCGTAAACTCATATTCATGGGGTTTTTGAGCCAAATAACCCTTCCAAATCATAGTTGGGACTTAGATATGACTTTAAAGCTTGCTAAACTAGGCTTAGAACACCTTAAACATGATTTTTGGAGGACAAAAGTGAGTTTACGGCCAAGTCATATTCTTGGGCCGTAAACTCCACTTAAAAGGGGATTTAATGCCTTAAAACATGTCCAAATGCCTTAAAACTCAACCAATGGCCTTGTGGTAAAATCTAGATGCATCTAAAAATAGTTTAAAGGTTTGAAACATATCAAAAATGTCATTTATAGGAGTTTACGGCCTAGGAACACACCCTTGGCCGTAAACTCATAAAATCATATTAATGATGCATCAAATACACTCAAATGACTTGTATAAATTTCTAGAATCACATGTGATTGTTTTAAGCATCAAAAACTAACTTTTTCATGGGTATAAGAGATTTTACGGCCTTAGAACATACCTCTAGGCCGTAAACACCAAAAAGTGTGTTAAATAATGTACTAAATTCATAGAAAGGCTTGGAAAATTAACTAGAATCACATGTGATTGTCCTTTGTAGCTTAAATTAACCATTCTTGGGCATGGGTGAGTCTACGGCCGTAAACTCTAAGAGTTTGGCCGTAAACTCATGTTTTAAATGATGTAAATTCATTCCAAGTGTTCCAAGGCATTTTAGATAATCCATTCTAGCAATCCCCATGTCCATTTAAGCCCTTAAACCATCAAAATCACACCAACATGAGTTTACGGCCGTAAACTCATGTGTGGGTGTGTTTTGTGGTTGTAAACTTTTTTAAATGTTTACTCTTGGGGAGTAAACTCAAGTCCCAAGTCCCTAGTTCCATTACAAGTCCAAAGATGTCACCCGGGTCCCTCCAAACGCTCGTTTTGAGGTGTTTAACCTCGTTAGAATGTAATGTTCCATATAATTAGTGAATGTATCCCTAATTGTATATATATGGACATTATTTCATTTTACATAGGGACATCGCGAGTAAACAATCCCCGAACCAACGTCTAGTATCCAGAACCGACACATTTCCGAGTCCGGTGAGTTCATACCCCTACCCTTTTCACTGTTTTTCACTGTTTTCAGGGGGGAACACAAGCAAAGTACAAGAGTTTTCTTGTACTCGAAACTTATTTTCATGTGTGTGTGTTTCACATTTCATATGCTTTGAATATTGATTACACAACTGATAACTAGCAGAATATACAGATCACTTAAACATTTATTTGTGAAATGAGTTTTATAAACTGTTATGTTTTATATATTTCACAAACGGTTTCCACATTTTATCAGTTAAAAGCACAACTTTACAACACATGAACAATATATTTCGTACACTGTCTTGTCCTCGGTAACATTCCACAGAGATACGCGAATGGAGGATTATCCTATTATTACTAGTAAATTTGTTATTCCATATGATTGGAGACACGTCCTCGGCGAACACTCCACAGAGATACGCGAGTGGAGGACTACACCCGTAACCAGAATCTCTGGAATTTAGAGAGTGTGACTTGAGTGTATAGATCTATATGGGGCTGACTACCCCACACCTGGCTGCTAGCTACAGCCGAACTGAAATGGTTCAAGGGTGACGAAAGTCATAAGTATTGTGGACTACTTATTGCCACAAGGCTGTGGACTACTTATTGCCACAGGTTCAGTCTTTAGTATGGTTATGGAACTCGCAACTAGGATAACAGAGATTTACTTATAGTAATAATGAACCACATACTACATTTTACAGATAACCAGGATTCAGTTTACATCTTTTACATCTTTTACATCTTTTACAAATGATAACCAACATTTAGGAAGGTATGGGACCTTTCTGAGGAAAACTTTGTACATAACCAGGATTAATAGAATACATCTTTCACATTGAAAACCAACATACAGGAAAGCATGGGGCATTCCTGGGTAACATACACATAACCAGAAAAGTGTAACCAATTGTATATCATTACATCTTTTACGATAACTAACTATTTAGGAAAGTATAGGACTTTCCTGGGAATACACTGGTACATAAAAGCAATAGAACAATGAATTGGATAATCAAACTATACTTTACATTTATGATACCACAACCAACATTTAAGAAAATATGGGATTTTCTTGGCGTGTGTTACATTTCAGAAACAGAAAGGAAACATAAACATTTTTACAAAACAAAACCACTTATGAACTCACCAGCGTTATGCTGATTTTCAAACTGCTTGTGTTCTTAGGTCAAAGATAGTACAGGTACTCGAAGACTTGCTTAATTCAGGATCGTGTGCGTGCAAGGCTCGTTCGTTTTGTTTATATCTATATTATGTAACACAACTGTATAAACTGTGTCTTTTGAAACAAATTGTAAAACTTTTTATATGTAATGTAATGTTTGTTTCACTTTACTTACTATGTACATTGGATTTGATACTCAACGTGGAGTCAACCCCGGAAATGTTTCCGTCTTCGGTTTTCGGGGTGTGACAAATGTTCAGGGTTATAGCTCGGGTGGGCAAGGTGGCGTATAGGCTGGATCTGCCAGCCGAACTCAGTCAGATACACAACACTTTCCATGTTTCTCAGTTGCGAAAGTGCCTGGTGGACGACTCAGCAGTGGTACCCTTGGAGGACATTCAGGTTGATGACAGCCTGAATTACATCGAGCGGTCTATGGCAATCCTCGACCGGAAGTCGAAGAATTTGAGGAACAAGAGGGTGGAGCTCGTGAAGGTGCAATGGCAGCACCGGAAGGGCTCGGAATGGACTTGGGAGCCGGTGAACGAGATGATGGAACACTACCCAGAGCTGTTTCAGGAACGAGCAGCAGACTTCGAGGACGAATTCTAAAATAAGTGTGGGAGATTTGTAGCACCTGGTTCTTGGTACGTATTTCTTTTATTTTTATCTAAGTATTTTGCATTTTTGGCCTTGGACTCGACAAGTTGAAGGACCAACTCGCCGAGTAGGAGCGGGGTGGGATGCGGGATTTAAGCGATGGACTCGAAGAGTCGGGTCCCGGACTCGACGAGTAGACCCTATCTGGACAAAAACCCTAATCTGAGGGTTTGAACCCTGATTAAACAATGTTATGTTGGCCACAAGGTCCCTTATGCTCCCAGAACACCTCTCATTGAAACCCTAGCCATTATTCAACGTGCGAATCAGAGTACATTGCAGTGAGCGAAGCGTCAAAGGAGGCGATATGGTTGAAGAACTTCATTGGTGACCTTGGAGTTGTACCTGCCATAAAGGAGCCTATGGAAATTTTCTGTGATAATGAAGGAGCAGTTTCCTTGACCAAGGAACCGAGGGATCATGGTAGATCTCGTCATATCGACAGAAAGTATCACTTTATTACACATCGAGTAGAAGGACACCTCGTGGTTAAGAGGATATCATCAGAAGATAACCCAACAGATCCGCTTACGAAGGGACTGAGTAGGGTTAAGCACTTGCAGCACGCTAGGAGCATTGGGCGGAAGGATGATATTAGTTTGGATTAGATAGTTTGGAAACTTGTAATAGATAAATGTAATTGACATTTCATGATTAAATAAAGGAGTATTATTTAAAGGTTTTGTCTTATGTTAATTGTTTAACTATTGTTTCACTTTTCATGTTTTGACTTCCAGAATAATTGAGTTTATTAAGAATAATCGAATTATTCAAACGGTCCACAGTCGTTCATATGTTGGAAGTAGGTTTGCTACAACGTTCATGAGTGCTTATGAACAAGTTTTGAGCATTGGAATAAACCCACGCTTGCTAGAATCGCCTTATGGAATGTACCACATGTGAACGCAAGACGATAATATCATATGGTCTTAAAACCAAGATATATGGTTTATTGTTTACTAATTGGTTGTGCATTGATAATGCGAAACCACATTAGTAAATTGATGTCATAAAACGCATTGTTGTGTATAGTTAATTAGTGAATAGTAAATGCATATATGTCGAAGTTTATCTATTACTTTTATCCTAAGAGGGTAAAAGCGATATCACGGCCGCTCGTTGATTTGATTTGACTTATGTGTCAGGACCGTTCAGGACTGAATTAATGTGTTTAATTAAGTTCTATGTCAAATAAATCTGATATCGAGAAACTAATTGCTAGACAATAAGTATGACAGTGTTTCATGAGATTGTCTGCACGATATCAAAACAAAGGATTGTACGATCCCTTATCTAAAGGACAGGTTACTGATAAGATCAGAGTTCGACAATGTCTTTGAGAGCTACGATTGCTAATTGATTTGTGCGTTGCAATTGTGGTTACTAGACTTATCCAAGTGGGAGTGTTGGATTAGTGTCTAAGCCCGTAACCATATTTGGTAAGTACTTGACCCGGTTGTGCATGGTCCTTGTGGGTTGCCTTCACCAAAGCAACTTGACTAGAGAAATATATATATAGAGAGAGAGAGGTTATTATGATTTATTAATATGTTATAAGAGTAATATATTAAAGGAGAAATCATATTTGTTTAATTAATATTGGTCAATAATTAATTAGGAATAAATTTTGTGATCAAGTGTAATTAATTAAACTAGAGGGGTTGAATTGTAATTATGTGATAGTTGCAAAATAGGGCAATGCTTATCCTAATAGTCGGATGGACGAATTCAAGGGATAGGATATCCTTGAACTCGTCCAAAGGTCCAAAAGATAAGGATTATCAAGGCTTATCTTATGATTGCTTGGTTGGCAAGCAACTAGATAAGGATAAGGACTAAAACCCTAATCTCAACCCTATATAAAGACCCCTAGGCCTTAAGAATTCGTCCACTTGATTCTAAGAGATCATAAGGCCGATTTCTACCTCTCCCCTTCTCTCTCTATAGCCTCTCCAATTGCTTGTGGTGTTCGTGAGCCATTAGAGGCACTACACTTGTGGTGCTTGCTTTCAAGACATAGAGTTTGAAGATTTAAGTTGTTATTGCAATATAACAACAAGAGGTATGTGATCTAACCTTATATGTCATTTTTGAAAATAGTAGGCTACATTAGGGTTTTATTCATGTGTTCATAATGTTGTGTATCTAATAGTGAAAACATAGATCCAAATCTAGGGTTGCATGCACACATAGAATTGTTTGTATAAAACCCATCATTATCTTGGTCTGGTTATGTGCTTTGGTCATGAGACTTATATGTATGATATGTTATGTGTATAGTAGGGATTAGTTTTCCCTGACAGAGATCCTTAGGACCAAAGGGTAGGTCAGTACCCGGATATTCCTAGCTGTATGATTATATCTGTTGTTATATGTTAGTAGTAGGGGGTGGAATAGTCCCCAGTTACCGATTGAAAGATACCGATGATGATTATCGGTTGAAAGATACCGATGATGGTTACCGGTAGAAAGATATCGATGAAGGTTACCGATTGAAAGATACCGATGAAGGTTATCGGTTGAAAGATACCGACGATATTGTATGGTATGTGGTATGATGGGGAAACTCACTAAGCTTTGTGCTTACAGTTTTGGTTTTGGTTTTTGGTTTCAGGTACCTCTTCGTCGAAGGGGAAATAGCCGGCGGTGTAGCAGCGCATCACACACACATATGGTTTCCGCATTGAGTTTCTGGGATTGTACTCTGATTTTCATTACTTTTGATGTCATGGTTGGGACACATCATTATGATTTTGCAACGTGTGGTTTATTTGACAATACTTTGCTAAAAATTTTTATTCAATTATTAATTCAAAAATGAAATTTTCGGGCTTGAATTTTGGAATGTTACATTCCAATTGGCAGATTCAAGGCCCACCATGCTTCCTTAAAGTTGTTAGGTTCATCTAAAATTATCAGTGTACTATCACTGATAAACACATCACCTTCTATTGTAATATAGAAACCATAATAATGCTTAGGTGCAATCCTAGCACTAGTGGAACGCCTCAGAGGTACAGACTCATCAGTCGGCTCAACAGGAGTTTCCTCTGCAGGTTGATTGGTAGTGTTTGAGGTTCCTTCATCGCTTGACTCTTGAATTTCTTCAAGGTCAATTTGCCTCCCATTGTTTCCTTGGCTAATGAACTCTCTCTCATGAAAGAATCATCTCCTCGCCACGAAGAGAATATTGTTATTCGGTTTGAAGAATAGATGGCCAAAGGATTTTTGTGGGTAGCCGATGAAAATACACCGCTCACTTCGAGGTTCGAGATTGTCGTGAGTCTCGCACCTTATGAAAGCCTCGCAACCCAAAATAGTGATGTGGTCTAAAGTTGGAACTTTCCCAGTCCACATCTCGTGAAGTGTTTTAGCAACCTTTTTGGTTGGGACTAGATTAAGGATATGGGCGGCAGTCTCTAAGGCATACCCCCAAAATGAGATTGGTAATAAAGTTCGACTCATCATGGAACGAACCATGTCAAAGAAGGTTCTATTGCGCCTCTCAGCCACACCATTCAGCTGTGGTGTCCAAGGAGGTGTCAATTGTGAAACAATTATGCATCCCTTAAGATAGTAAAGGAACTTGATACTAACATACTTACCACCCCGATCGGATCAGAGCATCTTTATCGTCCAGCCCAACTGATTCTCCACTTCTTGTTTAAACACTTTGAATTTCTCAAAGGTTTCTGACTTATGCTTGATTAAGTAGACATAACCATATCTATTGTAATCATTAGTAAAAGTCACATAGAAGCGGTTAGCATCCCCTGTGGCGGTTCTGAAGGGCCCACACACATCGGTGTCTATGAGATCCAACAAACCTTCACCCCTGGCACAAGTACCATTGAAGGGTGACTTAGTCATTTTTTCAAGTAAACAATATTCGCAACTATCATCTGACTTTAACTCAACTGACACCAAGACTCCAGCCTTTTGGAGTTGGCCTATGCACTTCTTGTTGACATGTCCAACACGACAATGCCACAAGGATTCCTTATCCAAACTAGTGGAAGAATCAATATCCAATACATTATTTCCTAAGTTGTCTACAACCGTCACAGTTTCATATACACCATCACAAGGTAATGCTTTAAAATAAAGAAAACCATTATAAAAAGCATTAATACCACCACATTCTTTATCAAATGAAAAATTAAATCCTTGTTTGTAAAAACCATTAAAGGAAATAATATTTCTCACCATTTCAGATGAGTAACAACATTTATTCAAATCTAATATTAACCCACTACTCAGAAATAAAGAATAAATTTCAATCTTGGAGATAGGTGAAGCTTTCCTATTCCCCATGATCAAGTTTATCTTCCCGTGCTCGACATCGTCACTTCTTTTTAGGCCTTGCAAATCAGAACAAATGTGAATTCCACACTCTGTAAAAGACACCCAAGATTTAGTATGTGGTGAGTTATTAGACAATATAGTCTAAATACATGCATGGGTGGGTTTAACTTTCACATCTTTAACATCCTGCAAGTACTTGGGGCATCTTCCCTTCCAGTGCCCCTTTTCCTGACAGTAGAAGCATTGTTCATCCTTTGGGTTGGAAGTGGGAGTGACAGAACCACCTTTCGTTCCACTCGAAGAGAAACCATTAAGAGACTTTCCTTTGGTACCCTTTGAAGGGGTTTTCCTCTTCTTCCCTTTACCTTGCCCGATTGTCAGGACAGGAGCGGTAGTAGGAGTAGGAACAGCATTCTTACCTTTAAGACTACTTTGAGCGGTCCTCAAAAGTCCTTGAAGTTTGCTAAGCGTAACTTCCTCTTTGTTCATATGATAAGTCATTCGAAACTAACCATAACAAGAGGGTAAGGAATGTGGACTAATGTCTATTTCCAACTCCTCATCAATGTTAACATTCAGCTTAAGCAACCGGTCCACGAATCTTTGCATTTTCTGCAGGTGGCCCGTGATAGACTTTCCATCCTTCATTTTTGTTGTTATCATGGAGGTGATGATTTCATACCTTTCTTGACAAGCACTCTGATGGTATCTTTCCATCAGGTCAAGGAGAATCTCATAAGGGTAGAAATCTTCATAGGATTTCGGGAGTTCTGCTGTCATGGTAGCCAACATGATACAAGACACCTTAGTGGCGTCCTTCTCATGCGTAGTGTACTCAGCAATCTTCTCAGGAGTAGCAGACGAATCATCGATGACCTTAAGCTCCTTGTCGAGGACATATTCCTTGTCCTCATAATGAGTGACCATCCTTATGTTCCTAATCTAATCATTGAAATTAGTTCCATCAAATATGATTATCCCATAAAGGTTCATGAGAGAGAAGGAGTCGGTAGGGTTTGAGCTAGAAGGAGCAATGTTGGAAGACATCTGAAAAAGGAAGAAAGACAAGGTGTCTTGTATGAGTAGGCAGCTTCTCCAAGGTCCTTCATAGTGAAACACTTCCCAAGCCAGGACTTAACCTCCTGCAAGGCTGGGATATCATTTCCTATTAGTAGTATGTCATTCACATACAATACAAAAAAGGTAACTATGCCCCCACTAGCCTTTACATATACACAGGACTCGTCCTCGCTCCTCGAAAAGCCAACCTCTTTGACTTTCTCATCGAAACAAAGATTCCTTCTACGAGACGCTTGTTTTAAAACATAGATGGATTTCTCAAGCATACACACTCTATTAGGGTACTTTTCATTGACAAAACCCTCTGGCTGACTCATGTAAACATCCCCGGCCAACTTTCCATTAAGGAAAGCGGTTTTGAAATCCATTTTCCATATTTCATAATCATGAAATGCATCAATGGCCAGTATAACCCTAATAGATTAATCTTTGCTACTAGTGAGAATGTCTCGTCATAGTCAACTCTCAAGGTTTGAGTAAAGCCCTTCGCAACCAGTCGCACCTTATAAGTGTGTACATTCCCATCCATGTTGTTCTTCTTCTTGAAGATCCATTTGCACCCGACTGTCATATGACCCGGTACATTGTCAAACAAGTTCCACACTTCATTGTCATACATAGACTGAATCTTGTTGTCCATAGCCTCTTTCCAATTGCCTGATTCAGGGCATGTCATGGCTTCCTAAAAGTTGTTTGGTTCATCCAAATTTATCAGTATACTATCATTGAAAAATGCATTGTTGGGTTTTGAGCATTCTAACATACTATGGTGTACATGCAACCCTAAATACCTTGGATCTATGTTTTCTCTATTATACATGCAAATATCAATTTTTCCAAGGTATTATCCTAACTAGCATATTATGAAGTACAAGTGATATAAAACTAGTAGAATTACATACCTCTTTATTGGTGCTTGATCATGGAGCTCAAGAGCCTAGTGCCCCAAATATGACACCTCAAATGGTTCACAGAACATCATGAACATTTGGAATAACCATGAGAGAAGATATGAGTTCATTGAAATTGGCTTTCCCTCTATATTATAAACTAGTGCCAGTTTCACCAACCAATATGGTCTTTATATAGTGTGCACATTAGGGTTACATCATGTATCCCATGATTTTACCCATTCCTTATGCTCCATGGGTTTTAACATCCATGGAGTATCCATGGGCCTCCACAAGGGTTAAACCCAACATAAGGAATCATGGATCATAAGCTCATATATAAAAGAATCAATGATTTACACAATTAATCCCTATATATTTGATTAGTCTCTTTTTGATCACTAAATTATTTCCAAATTAATTCTTGATCAATACTAATTAAATAATATGATTTCATATTAATATATTAGAACTTATAATATATTAATATGTCAGAAATATCTTCTTCTCATTAAAAGGTCTACCCAAATGGACCATGCCGAGTCGGGTTAAGTATATACCAATTATAGTTATGGACTGAGACACTAATCCAATAGTCTCCCACTTGGATAAGTCTAATAACTATTATTGCAAGTATAACTTCACAACCTGACCAGCAATCGTAGCTCTTAAAAGCTACTACTGAACTCTGAACAAATCAATGACGCGTCCATTAGAAAAGTAATCATATATTCCTCCATTCTAGATATCATATGGACTGAGACATGGATTATAATCATTCTCTCTGTCCATTTGTTGTTTCTCCATGTCTGATTTGTGAAGACCGACTAATTGAACAAATCAAATCAGTCTAGGATTGGCCAAGCACTTATGGGTGTCATCACTAAATCATCGAGGGCCCCACAGATATCGCATTTTTCCTTTTAAGGGTAAAAGGAATTGATAAACTTCAACTCATATGCTTGTACTGACTACTTGTTGAATCATACACAAAGGCACATTTTATAACATCGAGTTACTAATGCGTTTTCGTGCAATCAATGTATAACCAACTTAAAGTCAACAATTCATATCTCTAAGTTTGAAGAATATAAGATATTATTGTCTCATGATTCACTTGTGATAAAATCCATGAAGTCATTCAAATGAGCTTGGGTTTAATCCAATACTCAAAACCTTTGAGCACTCATGCATGTTGTAGCAACCATTACTATGTCTAATGCACATTAGACAAATCTTACAAGCCAGATTCATGACAATCTTGATTCATATCTACTTCCAACATATGACCAACTGTGGATGGTTTGAATAACTTAGTCATTCGGGAAGAATGAGCTAGTTATTTTGGAAGTCAAAACATGCAAAGTGAAACACAAAATAATACTAATCTTGTATGGCCTCAACACTTTGACTGCAAATAAAACATCTTTTATCTAAGCACCATATGGATTATTCATTATTCATGTTTTGATTAATCATCTTAATACTTGAATTAAAACATTAGTGATGCCATGCTCCAAGCATGCACACTATGTTTGTCTAAACAATAGATATGCCATACTCCAAGTATGCACACTATGTTTACATATGGTCCTCTCTTTGTGAAACAGATCGATTGACAACATTTCAATGATGGTTATTTCACAATTCCAATCCTTATTGTAAATGTAAGAGTACCAAACTCTTGCCATTTACTATAATTTGTTAGATTCTAAACTTATATGCAATGATACCCTTGCAATGACTATGCACAGAAGTCACAAAGACTTGGCAACAAACATTATAGAGTATTCCAATGGAAAGAAATTCCATGGAAATGAAGTCTCAAATTCAAATTACATTCCTTTGAATTAAGTTCTTTAACCTTACACAGATTCAAAGAACAACTTCCACCTATGGAAATAATTCCATATTCTCATTTTGACAATCACTTTTGAACAAGAATTGCCTCTTTTCAAGATATGTCAATATGGTACTTACTCTATACTTCGAATTGTCCATGAGAAACCACTCTTTGGTAAACCTCAAATTGTCCTCGACAATTGCTTAATCATTTTAGTCATATCCAGTTCTAATCCCTTTTCCCTTCTTAATGCCCTATGCATTAGAAAATTTTAGAACGAATGAATATTATATCACATGTAATCGATACTATACCCGAAGCATATGGGACACAATTCATGATGTCTTACATAAATACATGATACTTTACCAGTCTTTTGCTATAAATTTTAATTTGCCATGTTCTCATAATTCGAACTATGAAGAGGGATGTCATAATCATAATCAAATTTTGAGAATGCAACATATATAGAATTTCCTTATGTTGAACCATTCCAACATAACATTTATATATATATATTCTTGACTAAAGTTGATTCAAATCTCAATCCAAGCTTGTAGAATTGGAATGAAGTAAAAAATCCTTTCCCTTAATTATAGCAAAACAACTTATCAAAGCGAATTGAAACTTTTGTTTTCTATAATTAACATTGCAAACATTGCTAACTTACAACATACTCATCATACTCCCACTAGCATAATTATTATTATCTTACTAACATAACACTTATGCTCCCACTAGCTTTGACATGTATCTAGAAATCAACTGGACCTCTAGAAATCAATACTTTATTGACTTTCTTACCAAAGTTCATATTTCTGACAAGATATTGCTTTGATAAGACTTATCAAAATCATACACCTCTCCTTAGATAGCTCACATTTGTATCTAAACCTTTTACCATTCTCACTAATTAGTGTGTTGGTTAACCACACACTCTCCACTAACGACATGAGAATCCAAACATCATAATTGCTATCCACCTAAATCTACTTAGTGAAAGAGTTTCCTCACCATCATTTTCATGAATTGGAGAGAAATCTTATGACAATTAGATTTTATGGTATAAGTGGTCCTATCCATGTGAATTTGTCATAACCATAATCACAAGACCAGGTTAGTGACAAATCCAAACACATATGGACTGAACTTGTTCAATCTTAATGTATTGCCACCCAGCAGCACAAGGGCCTACCATTGCTTCCAGGTTGTTATGCAAACAATTGAGAACTCAAAGAACTCACATCCATAGTCAAATCTAACTGGAATGGGCATAAAACAAGAATATGTCAACATGATAGGTTACAAAACTCAAGTCTTGGTCTAGTGATTAATAATACTCTTGATTAGTTCTTGAAACTATTTCAGGATCTTTTAGACTCCCACTGTCCTCTTGACATATAAGACTCTCTTTGTCAAGACCCAATCCTTGACAAAACAAATATTTAAGAGTTAGTGCGGATTCTTATCAAGGAAAAACATTCCTCACAATTGGTCTTAGTTGGTCATTGTCTTATCCAAAACATCACAACTTACCAGTTTCAAATGTACAAGTGTAAGAAAACATTTTTAATCTACAATTGACAAGTGTTTTAAAATTTTCTTAAGATTATGTCACTCGAGGCTCAATCTTGGAGTATCACTCTAAGATTTGATTTCGGAACGAAGTATGATTTATCTTTTGATTTATACATTTCAACAATTCATGATTCTTCTCCTTAGCCAAACAAATGAACTATGGTGTCCTTAGAGGATCAATTGTGATATGATTTCATAATCACTAAGATAATCATAAAACAAGATACTCAAGTACTCTCCCATCTCTTCAGATTGGAGAAACTTTTGTCTTCCTGCCTTATTTGATTCTTCTTATCCGTTCTGTCATACATTGAAACCTTTCTAATGTTTCAGAATTACTCTTAAACTTGTAAGCATTACCATATTTACTAAACTTTAGTAAATCATAATGAATAATCTTATCAACCTTTGTGGTGGACCTGACCAGCACACAATCAAGTGTACCCAATCCTTTAGTCCTTCACTTGACTCACATGTACATGTGAACAAGGAATTAGTCTTAATTTCCCAAAGATGAAAAATTCTCATTCATCATACAATACAAGTTGCATGATTCCAAGTTTCTATCAAATTGAAACTTGGGTGATGAGAATTTTCCTTATTTGGTAAATTATGCCACTACCATGAATGAAAGAATCAAATCCATTTTCCAATACTGTGTATCAGTATAAACAATAATTTTTCACAAATGTCACTGTAAGGATACTTAAAATAAATAAAAACAAAATTCTATTTTATTTTAAAACTTGCAGAAAAACATATCCTTACAATGCAAATACATATGAAAAACATGTTGTTGTCTATTCCTAAGCAATATATATCATAACTCTTATGCAGTAACTCAAAATTCTGATCATCGAGCCATGCAATCGAAATCCATCTTCGCGATCAGAATCAGCATAATCATACTTTAAGCTTCCTTTGATTCTTACAAAACATCAAAATGTAATTACATTACCTCATGTATTAAGAATCTCAAAAAGAGACTTAATAGAGTTAGATAATGGAGTTTACCCGAAGCAAAGTCAAACTTTTTTACTTTTACCCTCCTTATGAAATTTCAGATAAATTGGGCAGCTTAGCAACCAATGTCCCTTTTATTGGTAAAAGAAATATATGGATTCTTTGGAAATTATATACGAGACTATCACAGACTTAGCCTTTCTCCTTACCATTAGGTCAAACGACTTGACCATGGCCGATCCCTTTCAATTGGGAAGAGAATTTTTTCTGGACTTCCAATATCACCATTGTCAATGTCCAAATAGGTTTGGGAAGTAGATCTTCCAATCTAATTTGCTTTACCAGTGCTCCAAATCATTATTTATTCAGCATCATCAAGCAAATTGGTAAGATCATTAAGGGTGATGTCGTGATCTATCATTAGGGAGTGACTGAAGAACCAAGTCAACAGCAAGCTACCTCGAGTGTAACTACACAAAATAACAACCCAAAAATTTTTGTTTAAATAATACTAAGGATATCAACCATTTATAATATATCATGAAATCGTACGTCATAAATCCCAAAAAGTTATAATAGATGTGTCATGACAAAAGAACTGTATCAACATAATATAGTATCTGAAATAAACTCCCAAGACAAAAGCTGAAAATGTGGTGTGTGCAATGCCATCATCCCGAGCTCTTCCCTTTGCTTGCGGAAGTACCTGAAACCAAAACTGAAACTGTAAGCACAAAGCTTAGTGAGCTCCTCCAAACTACCACATACCATACAATAACATATAAAGCACATATTGGGCCTTGCCCACTGCATCAAATCGAAGTACGGAAACTGCATCGAACCGAAGTCCGGAAACTAACCAGGGCCTTGCCCTCTGCATCGGACCGAAGCCCAGAAACTGCATCAGACCGAAGTCTGGAACTAACTCGGACCTTGTCCCCTGCATCAGACCGAAGTCCGGAACTATCTGCTTCGGACCGGAGTCCGGAACTGACAGGGACCTTGTCCCCTGCATCGGACCGAAGTCCGGAACTGACTGAACATAGCATAGAATAAACACATATCAACTAGCATAAACACATATACTGCATACTGCATCGGACCGAATTTCAGAACACATAACACAAAGACATGCTTGAATCACGAAGACATCAAGCACCCTGAACTACTGCATCGGACCGAAGTCTGGAACCAATCCTAACTAAATGGGTCGGCATTGTGGTTGTAGACTCGTTCCTACTGGAAGGAAACTCACCTCGTAGTGTTGGCTGATGAGATGCGAACTCTAAAAGTGGCTGACTGCTGCTTCAAACTGTCTGGCTACAAATTCCAAAAACACTCGATCAGTTACTTGTAAATGCTTCCAGGGTAAAATGACTATTTTACACCTAGTCAAAGTCAATTCCCTGGTCAAAGTCAACTTCCAGTTGACCAGACTCGCCGAGTCCCTTCTCTACTAACTCTGACTACCGAGTCCCCTTTCCCACTCACTGATTCACCCTGAACTCACAAATCGAAGAAAGACGGGGACTCGCGACTCGACTAGTCGAGTCCAAAGAACAACTCGTCGAGTCCTGTCGTGCAGCTTCCATACAATCGAATTCTAATCCATTCTAGAGCATCTAACTCGTAGATCTGAGCCCCTGGAAACATCTGAGCACGTAGAGTTGTTGACTTTACGTGTAACTAATAAGGAATGAAGCTATTTCAATCAAACACTACTTTTCTCAGGAAAACTCATCCGACTCGCCGAGTTGTTTAAACAACTCGTCGAGTCTAAGGCAATCTTCATCGAACTCGCCGAGTTACTCATCCAACTCGTTGAGTCGACGGCTATCTTCATATGACTCACCGAGTCAAGCTTGTGACTCACTGAGTCCATTCAGTCCCTTTTCCATACAGACCTGATTTGAGCCATGCAGCGGCTCCGAATCACATATCCAAGCTTCTAGGGCATGCTTATCACGTAAAGTTGCAAACTTTACATGCATGCATGGCTTTAAAGGCTTCAAATGTCTAAAATAAGCTCTTAATGGGGTTCTAAGCTCAAGAGGAACCTCAATCACGATCATGACTGAAAATTTACACTTCTAAAATGCAATAAGGGTCCAGATCTGAAGTATCCATAAAAAGGGAAGTCCATATCTCAAGTTTGAATCATAAGAGGCTCCAAAGAAGGCATAAAAAGCATAAAGGAGGTTGTAATGGAGGACTACACAAGCTCATAACTTCATTACCTGAATGAAAAACAAATGTAAGCTAACTCCTGGATCTTCCTTCTCTTCTATGGACCTTTTTTCCTTCCCAAAGCTTCCAAGCTATCACAAACACACTCAAACTCAACAATGGGGGCTAGGGTTTACAGGGAAATGTTCTGAGAGTGATAGAGGCGAGGTTGGGGGAGTATAAGTGGGCTTAAATAGGGTGCAAACCCTTAAAATTAGGGCTTCATCCAAACAGACGGACTCACCGAGTCCCACCGTATGGACTCGTCGAGTAGCGAGCTTAAATCGCGTGATCATCCCGTCTCTACTCAACGAGTCGGGAAACAGACTCGTCGAGTACCCCTCAAGAAAAGAAATACTTTATTTAAATCACATACGAGAAATGGGACGTTACAACTCTCCCCCACTTATCTCTGTTGCTGTTGCTGTATCTGAAAATAACTCCGAATAATGCTCCCTCATCTCCCATTCGGCCTCCCACGTCCACTCTGAACCCTTCCGATGCTGCAACTACACATTCACTAACTGTACCACCTTATTCCTCAAGGTCTTAATCTTTCAATCCAAGATCAGAACTGGTATCTCGATATGATTCAGGCTACTATCAACTAGAATATCCTCCAATGGTACAAATGTTGACTCGTCCACCAAACACTTTCTCAACTGGGAGACATGGAAAGTGTTGTGGATCTGGCTAAGCTCTACAGGAAGGTCCAACCGATAAGCCACCCGACCCACCTGGGCCAAAACCCTAAAAGGACCAATAAACCTGGGGCCCAGCTTGCCCCTCTTCCGAAACCTAATAACGGCCTTCCTGGGTGATACCTTCAGGAGGACCATATCACCCACCTGAAACTCCAGGTCTAAACGCCTCCTATCGGTGTAACTCTTCCGCCTACTTTGCACAGTATGCAATCTGTTACAAACCTGTTGAATCAACTTTGTGGTCTTGAGCACCACCTCGGTGCTCCCGATGACTCGCTGACCGACCTTGCCCCAACAAATCGGGGTCCTGCACTTCCTCCCATAAAGCATCTAAAAAGGAGGACGGTCAATCCTAGCATGGTAACTGTTGTTTCCGCTAATGGAAGATACGTATCCCAACTGTCATCGAAATCTAAGACACATGCCCAAAACATGTCCTCGAGACTGTAAATAGTCCTCTCACTCTGCCCGTCCGTCTGGGGGTGGAAAGCGGTACTGAAATGAAGACGAGTCCCCATCTCGTCATGAAACCGCTTCCAAAATCTGGAAGTAAAACGGACGTCTCGGTCTAACATTACCGAAACAGGTACTCTGTGTCGTACCACTACCTTGCGCACATAGATGTCGGCTAGCTTCTCAGCCGATATGCTCTCCTGGATCGGTATAAAATGTGCACTCTTGGTCAGCCGATCGACTATGACCCAAATCGAATCCACTCCCTATGCGGTCCTGGGAAGCTTAGTGATAAAATCCATGGTAATGTCATCCCATTTCCATACAGGAATGTCCAATGGCTGCATCTATCCATGGGGTCTTTGGTGCTCTGCCTTGACCTTCCTGCCGGTCAGGCATCTCTCCACATACCAGGAGACATCCCACTTCATGCAGGGCCACCAATAGTCGGGTCGAAGGTCTCTGTACATCTTCATCGCCCCTGTGTGAATGGAAAATCGAGACTTATCGGCCTCGTCCATCAACACCTGCCGTACTCTGCCCTAGTATGGTACCCAAACTCTCCCATGAAGGGTCAACAATCCCCGACTGTCATAATCAAAAGAAGCTACTCGGCCCACGATCCTCTCACACTTCTGCCTCTCCTCCTTGAGGCTTTCGACATGTGCCTCCCTGATCTGCTCCAACAATGGAGTAATCACTGTCATCCTCAGGCATATATCCCTGATCGGGGTTGCTGCCGCCTTGCGGCTCAGGGCGTCAGCCACTACGTTAGCCTTCCCCGTGTGATAAAGGATCTTACAATCGTAATCCTTTACCACATCTAACCACCGACGCTGCCTCATGTTAAGATTTGGCTGGTCCATGAGGTATCTTAGACTCTTGTGATCCGTGTAGATGGTGTTGGATAAGCTGTCTAAGTCCATAACTTATTTGGTACATACTTGACCCGGCCCGTCATGGTCCATTTGGGTTGCACTTCACCCAAATGATTTATGTATAATTTTATGAGAATTGTATATTTACGATTTACTAATATATTATAAGTTATAATATATTAATATGAAGTCATGTTATTTAATTAGTTTTAGTCTTAAATTAATTATGAATTAATTTAGAGATTAAAAAGAAGACTGATTAAATTATGGGCTATTATATTTTATATAGTGTGGGCTAATACTCATTTGTTAATGGGCTAAGCTAATATGGAAGTCCATGGATGGTCCATGGAGCTTTTAACCCATGGATCCTTGGAAAGGAAAATACATGGGTTATTAGGGTTTCACCCTAACCATGAACACTATATAAAGAAGCATATGATGCAAGAAATGACACTAGGAGTGTGAGACTTAGTGGTGGCCGATTCCACAAGAAAGTATACTACTCTCTCAAATTTTTCCAAGTGTTTGTGGTGATTTGTGATTCCATTTGAGGCATTCACACTATTGGTGCTTGGCTCTCAAACTCCAAACAATCAACCATCATCAAAAGGTATGTATTTCTACTAGTACTTTTATGATTCATAATCCTTATGCTATGCTAGTTAGGAAGAAACCTTGGAAGTTATTATTTGCATGTATTTTAGAAGAAAACATAGATCCAAGGTTTATTAGGGTTGCATGCACACTTAGGAAGTGTTAGATTGCTCAAAACCCAATAGTGGTATCAGAGCCTAGGCTTGTTTTCTTGAATACTTGATGCAGATTGCTGAAAATCGAAGTTTATGTGCTGTCTGCACAGTAGACTCGTCGAGTCCATGAAGGGACTCAACGAGTCCAAGAAAAAATTCATCCAACTCGGCGAGTTGGTTCATGCACTCAACGAGTTGGAACCCCAGACAGCATATCTTCGAGTTTTGGTGTTGGAATTGGTCTAGAATCATTACCTTAAACTATTTTGGACTCATAAAACCTGTTTTTGATGTGGTAATGATGATGGTGGACCAATTTCAAAGTTATAATCAAAATTTCAAGTTTATATGTGTTCATATGATTCTTGAAATTGTTGATGTGGATGTTAATGTTCATATGAGTTTTGTTAGATCATAGGAATTATTTGCAAATTGTTTGTTAGTTAATTCTTGATCTTAATGTGTTTTAATAGAATTCATATTTTTTCCTCAAGTTATGGAATTCCAAAAGTTTTTTTCTTTTAAATGTTTTTTTTAAGAAGTCATAAGTTACACTTTAGAAGAGTTTTTCTAATAAATGCTTTTATGGACTTCATAACTTGTCCTCAAGTTATGGATTTCCAAGAGACTCTTCATTAAAAGTATTAAACACTTAATTAAAACTCATAAGTTATGAATATCCAAAAGTTTATGAATTGTTCAAAACTTGCCCTCAAATTTTGGAATTTGTAAAGTTTCACACAAACTTTAATTCCATACCCTAGAAGTTTTAAAAGTTAAAATTCTACCCTTATACTATTATAATATTAATGGTTAATTATTATATATATGTATAAGAACAAGTCATTTTACCGTTAGTAGGTCTCATTCACGAAGCCGGTCTATAAGGTGGGTATAAGGTTGTTGCCTATAAAATGGCAACTTAATGGGTGTCCACTCTCACCCACCGCTTGCTTGACTGGTGGAGCGTCGTTAGCCGAACGGGTAAGACAAGGACTTATAAATTATCATTAAGTATGATGAATATTATAAAGTAACTAAATGTTTTATTTAATTCCCAATCTTAGTTACTTTAGGAAAAATGTGAATTTGGTGCTAGCCCATGGAATTCACACTTTGTACCTTACCAAGTCGTTGGTGGAGCGTGTGTGGTTAACCGGCACACTAACTTGGACTAGTAAGGATCACGAAGGGTGACTTAATGTTTGTCATAGATCAATGGAGCGTGTGTGGTTAACCGGCACATTGATTAGGTGATAATATTAAGGGTACCAAGTGAATTGGTATGGTTATTCACACCTTGTTTTGTGATCCTCGGCATCCCAGTCACAAAATTTGAGAGGGCACACTCGAGATTGAAACATGTCATTGAAAAGTTCAATGAATCTCAAGAGATCTAGGAATTTCAAATCCAATTAAAACCTAATAAATTATTTCGTTTTTCATGGTGGAAATTGGTGAACGCATACCTTCAAATATTTTATAGCTTGGATTACGGCATCCCTCTTCCAAATTATAAAATATTGTGTTGGGTCCTAGCCTTAATATTTCATATTGGGTGTTATATTAAGGACTTTGAATCAACTAACTTGATTTTCTCCCATTATAGATGTCTGGTTCAGACAACTATGATCTTCCCAAATCTCTTGAAGATGGTGTCCCTCAACATCATGCTTCACTTCCTCCACCTCCTCCAATCATTCTCCCTCACCCACAAGTTCTTGAAAAGTTTAAAGTCACTCAATCCCTATTGGCAAGCATAGTCTATGTGTGCTCACATCTTGGAGATAAAGTCACATATTGACAAGTCGGGAGAGTTGGGTGTCAAAGTCTCGTGGAAGTTGGATGTTCAATCACTTTCTTAGTAACATAGTGAGTCTCTTTGGGATTACTATGAGGCAGACTATGACATGACCCTTAACGATGTTATCTTTTTACTTGGTGTTGTGGAATCAGAAATGATTCGTAACACCAGTAAAGCAAATTTGATTAAAAGAACAACTTCCCAAGTCTACATGGACATTGACAACGGTAGCATTGGATATCTAGAAAAAGATTTCTCTTCCCAATGGAAAGGGATCGGCCATAGTCAACTCGGTTGACCAAATGGTAAAGAGAAAGGCTAAGTCTGAGATAGTCTCATGTGCCATTACCAAAGGGTCCATGTGTTTTGTTGCCAAAGGAAGGGGCATTGGTTGCGAAGCTGCCCTATTCACCTGAAAGGTCATAAGGTTGATCAAGTCAAGAGGTTTGACTCTACTTCGGGTAAATACCACTGTCTAACTCTATTAAGTTCCTATTTGGAGATTCTTATTACATAATGTGAATGAGTCACATGCTGATGTTTTTAAGAATCAAAGAAAAGATAGGAAGCTTAAAGTAAGTATATGTTGATTCTGATTGCAAAGGTGGGTTTCGATCGCATGGTTCGGCAATCAGAATTTTGAGTTGTTGCTTAAGAGTTATAATATATTGCTTATGAATAGATAACAACAAGGTTTTCATGTGGATTGTAAGGATAAGTTTTTCCGCAAAGTTTTAAAATAAAAGAAAAAAAATAGTTTTAATTTTATTTATTTTAAAAATATCCTTACAATGGCATATGTGGAAAATTGTTGCTTATATGTTTCCAGTAATAGCAATATTGGAAAGGGGGTTTGATTCTTTCATTTGTGGTAGTGTCTGAATTTACCAAATGAAGAAAGTTTTTCATCACCCAAGTTTCAATTGGACAGAAACTTGGAATCATATAAGTTGTATTGTATGATGAATGAGAATTTTCATCTTTGAAAATTAAGACTACTTCTTTGATCACATGTATATGTGAGTCAATTGAAGGACTAAGGAATTAGGTACACTGGGTGTACGCTGGTCAAGGTCCACCACAAAGATTGATTTGTCATGATTTACTGAAGATTAGTAAATATGATTATACTTATGAGGTTAAGTATAATTTTGTAACATTGGAAAGGTTACAATGTATGACAAAACAAATGAGAAGAATCAAATTAGGCAGAAAGATAAAAGTTTCTCAAATCTGAAAGGATGGGAGAGTACTTTAGTATCCTATTTCATGATCATCTTAATGATTATGAAACCATATCACAAATTCATACTCTAAGGACGTCTTAGTGCATTGTTATGGCTAAGAAGAGAGGTCATGAATTGTTGGATTGGTTCAAATCAAGAAGATGAGTCATATTTCGTTCCAAAACAATTCTTAGAGTCATACTCCAAGATTGTAACATTGAGTGACATAAAGTAAGGTTTAAAACACTTATGAAATGTAGTGTAAAATGTTTCTACTCTTGTACATTTGAGATTGGTAAGTTGTGATGTCTTGGATGAGACAAAGACCAACTAAGACCAATTGTGTGAAGTGTTAGTCTTGATAAGAATCCGCACTATCCCTTGAATATTTGTTTTGTCAAGGAATGGTTCTTGACTGGGGAAACTTATATGTCAAGGGGACAGTGGGAGCCTTAAAGATCCTGAAAGAGTTTCAAGATTTAATCAAGAGTAAAACCTGTAATTTATCACTAGCACACAACTTAAGGTTTGCAACCTATCATGTTGACATAACTCTTGTTTCTGTACCTACTTCAAATAAGTTGAATTTGCATGTGAGTTATTAGTGTTCAACTTGGAAGCATTGGTGAGCCTTGTGCTACCAAGGTGACAAGAAACTAAGATTGAACAAGTTTAATCCATATAAGGCTGAATTTGTCACTAACCTTATCTTGTGATTATGGTTTTGAAAAATTCACATGGATAGGAACTCATACACTATAAAATCTAAGTATCATAAGGTTTCTCTCTGATTCATGAAAATGATGGTGAGGAAACGCTTTCACTAACTAGATATCAATTGTGTTATTTGCATTTTCAAAAGTCGTTAGTGGAGCGTGTGTGGTTCACCGGCACACTAACATGGACTTGTGAGAAATGGCAACGGTCTAAACAATTAAGACTATGATTACGGTATCCCTTTTCATAGTTCTAAAAATTGTTTAGACACACATGTGAGCTATCTAAGAAAGGGTGTATGAATCTAAATTTCAGAAGTCCAGCAGATTTCTGGAAATATGTCAGAGCTAGTGGGAGCATAAGTGTTATGCTGATATTCATCATGTTAGTGGGAGCATGATTATTACGTTTAGTGTTGCAAGTTAGCAATGTTAATTATAGAAAACAAAGTTTCAATTCGTGAAGTTGCAGGGGTTGAAAAGTTGTTTTGCTATAATTAAGGGAGAGGAAATTATACTTCGTTTCAATTCTAAAGCTTAGATTGAGATTCTAATCATCTTTAGTCAAGAATATATATGTATGAATTTTATGTTGGAATGGTTCAACTTGAAGAAATTCTATATATATTGCGTTTTCAAAATTCGATTATGATTACGGAATCCCTCTTCATAGTTAAATTTTCAAAACATGGCAAATAAAAAAATATTGTAGCAAAAGACTGGTCTAGTATCATGTCTTTATGTCAAACATCATGAATCGTGTCCCATATGCTTCGGATATAGGATCGATTGCATGTGCTATAATATTCATCTTTTCTAAATTTTCCAAATGCTTAAGGCATTGAGAAGGGAAAAGTCTAGAACTGGATATGACTAAAGTGATTAAGCAATTGTCGAGGACAAATCTGAGGTTCGCCAAAGATTGGTTGCTCAGGGACAGTTGGAAGTATGATATAAGTTGTCGGAAAGGACCATATTGACATATTTTGAAAAGAAGTAACTCTTGTTCGGAAGTGATAGTAAAAATGGGACTATGGAAATGTCTCCATATGTGGAAGTTATTCAATCTATGTAAGATTAGAAAACCATAATGCAAGAAGGATGTTCAAAGCAATGTACTTTGAATATGAGACTTCCGTTCCATAGAAGTTGACCTTCTTTAGAATACTCTGTAATGACTGGTGACAAGGTTTTGGTGACTTTGTGCATAATCATTACAAGAGGAACATTGGATAAAAGTTTAAAATCTAACAGTTTTTTGGTAAATGATAGGAATCGGGGATTCTCACATTTACAATAAGGATTTGGGATTGTGAAATGAGTATCATTGGAATCATGTTCAACTGATCTACATCACAATGTAAGGATCATAGACAAACATAGTGTGCATACTTGGAGTATGGCATAACTATTGTTTAGAAAAACAAAGTGTACATGCTAGGAGCATGGGATGACTGTTGTTTTATTCAAGTCTTAAGTTGATTGTTTGAAACATTATACAATGAATAATGTGTAATCAATATGGTGATAACTAAAAGGTGGTTCTATTTATATTCAAAAGGGTTCTGAGACCATATTGGATTCGATTATTATTGTGTTTCACTTTGCATGTTTTGACTTCCAAAATAGCTAGGTTATTCTTTTCGAATGACTAAGTTATTTAAACACTCCACAGTCGTTCATATGTTGGAAGTAGGTATGAATCAAGACTGTCATGAATCGAGTTTGTAGATGGCTAAATGGGTTTAGTCATAGCAATGGTTGCTACAACATTCATGAGTGCTCATAAGTTATGAGTATTGGAATAAACCCACGCTCACTTGTATCACTTCATGGAATTTATCTCGAGTGATCGTGAGACGGTAATATCATATAAATCTTCAAACCTAGAGATATGAGTTGTTACCTATGAGTTGGTTATGCATTGATTGCACGTAAACACATCAGTAACTTGTTGTTATAAAATGTGCCGTTGTGTACAATTCAACAAGTAGTAGAACCAGCATATGAGTCGAAGTTTATCTGTTCCTTCTAGAAATAGAAGCGATATCTGGGCCCCTCGATGATTTTGTTGTGACCTATGTACCGGCCGGTCAGAACTAAATTGATGTGTTCGATTAAGTTCTTTGTCAAACAAATCGAAAATCGGGAAACAAACTGCTGGACAATAAGTACGACGTTGTTCCATGTATTTTTCTGACTGATATCATGAGAACAGAGGATTATATGATCACTTATCTAAAATGGCGCTTCATAGTTCAACAGAGTTTTCGAGAGCTATGATTGCTGGTTGGTTCCTGAAGTAACATACGCAAATATAGTTATTAGACTTATCCAAGTGGGAGTCTGTTGGATAAGGTGTCTAAGTCCATAACTTACTTGGTACATACTTGACCCGGCCCGACATGGTCCATTTGGGTTGCACTTCACCCAAACGATTTATGGATAATTTTATGAGAATTGTATACTTACGATTTATTAATATATTATAAGTTATAATATATTAATACAAAGTCATGTTATTTAATTAGTTTTAGTCTTAAATTAATTATGAATTAATTTAGAGATTAAAAAGAAGACTAATTAAATTATGGGCTATTATATTTTATATAGTGTGGGCTAATACTTATTTGTTAATGGGCTAAGCTAATATGGAAGTCCATGGATGGTCCATGGAGCTTTTAACCCATGGATCCTTGGAAAGGAAAAGACATGGGTTATTAGGGTTTCACCCTAACCATGCACACTATATAAAGAAGCATATGATGCAATAAATGACACTAGGAGTGTGAGACTTAGTGGTGGCCGATTCCACAAGAAAGTATACTACTCTTTCAAAGTTTTCCAAGTGTTTGTGGTGATTTGTGATTCCATTTGAGGCATTCACACTATTGGTGCTTGGCTCTTAAACTCCAAACAATCAACCATCATCAAAAGGTATGTATTTCTACTAGTAATTTTATGATTCATAATCCTTATGCTATGCTAGTTAGGAAGAAACCTTGGAAGTTATTATTTGCATGTATTTTAGAAGAAAACATAGATCAAAGGTTTATTAGGGTTGCATGCACACTTAGGAAGTGTTAGATTGCTCAAAACCCAACAGATGGTACAACAGACCCCATAGAGGTAGTGCCTCCAAATCTTGAGGGAGAACACCACCACCCCCAACTCCAAATCGTGTGTCAGATAGTTAGCCTCATGAGGCTTTAACTGTCTGGAGGCGTAAGCTATCACATGCCCCCACCGCATCAACACCGCTCCCATACATGTGATCAAGGCATCACAGTAGACTACAAAATCATCCACTCCCTCTGGCAGGGTAAGAATCGGTGCCTCGCACAATCGCTGTCTGAGGGTCTCAAATGTTGCCTGCTGCTCTGGCCCCCAATGGAACACCACCGACTTCTTGGTCAGTCGGGTGAGTGGTACTGCTATCTTGGAGAAATCCTGGATGAATCTCCTATAGTACCCTGCCAAACCTAGGAAGATCTGAATCTCTGATGGAGACCTCGGGACCTCCCACTGCATCACAGCCTTGATCTTGGCCGGATCCACTAGAATACCCTTCTGGTTGACGAGGTGACCGAGGAACTGCACCTCGCGCAACCAGAACTCGCACTTGGATAACTTCGCAAAAAGTATCTCCTTCCTCAGCATCTCCAACACTTCTCTCAAGAGCTCCTCGTGCTACTCCTGAGTCTTAGAGTAAACCAAGATGTCATCAATGAAGACTATCACAGACCGATCCAACATCGACCTGCATACACGGTTCATGAGATCCATGAACACGGTTGGAGCGTTGGCGAGCCCAAAAGGCATCACCACGAACTCATAATGACCGTAACGGGTCCTAAAAGTTGTCTTCTGAACATCCTCACCCCTGACCCGCATCTGATGACAACCGGAGTGCAGATCAATCTTGGAAAACCAAGATGCTCCCTGAAGTTGATCGAACAAGTCATCTATCCTCGGGAGTGGATAACGGTTCTTCATCGTTACCTTGTTCAAGTCCCGATAATCTATGCACATACGGTGCGACCCATCCTTCTTCTTCATGAACAAGATCGGAGTTCCCCATGGTGAACTACTCGGTCTGATGAAACCCTTATCTAACAGCTCTTACATCTGCGTAGACAACTCCTGCATCTCCGGAGGAGCCAACCGATACGGTGCCTTGGCTATCGGAGTCGCACCAGGAACCAGGTCAATCCCGAACTCAACCTGTCTCTCCAGAGGTATACCAGGCAGATCCTCCGAGAATACGTCTGGGTAGTCTCGCACTACCGGTACATCCTCGACTGTCACGTTGCCCTTCTCCCGAGCATCCAAAACGTAGGCGACGAACCATGCGCAACCCTACTGGAAGTAGCGCCTCGCTCTCGCTGCTAAACAAAGAATCGGTCTGCGTTGTGGCCTCTCGCCCTGAATCACTAACTCTACCCCGCTGGGAGTGCGAACCCTCACTAGTTGTAACTCGCAATCGATCACCACCCCATTGGGGCTCAGCCAATCCATGCCAATTATGACCTTGTTCCCTCGCAAAGGAATAGGGACCAGGTCTACCGAAAACTGCTCATCGAATAATTGCATCGAGCACGCCTTATGCACTCTCGCAACTCTGACAGTCCTATCATCAGCTATCTCCACCGCGAGTCAACAATCTAGCTCCCTTGGAGCTCTTCTAAACCTCTTTCTAACTGCAAGAGAGACAAACGATCGGGTAGCCCCCGAATCAATTAACACTGTAGCTGAAATGTTGTTCACTAAGAACGACCCTATACACAAACGATCAGGAGTCGCTCGCGCCTCCTCTGCTGTCATCTGAAAAATTCTACTCTTCGCAACTGGCGCCTCAGCCCGACCCTGACGACCGACCGTAATCCTCAAGGTAGAAGGGGCAGGTGCCTATACCTTCCCTGCTGTGGCTAAGCTCGGGCACTGGGACTTTTTATGTACCCTCTGATTGCAATGGTGTTGGATTAGTGTCTAAGGCTGTAACTATATTTGGTAAGTACTTGACCAGATTGTGCATGGTCCTTTTGGGTTGCCTTCACCATATCAACTTGAAAGGGTGATTTATATAGAGAGAAGATTATTATTAATATATTATAAGAATAATATATTAAAGGAATAATAATATTATTTGATTAATATAAGTCATAAATTAATTGGGAATTAATTTGGTGACTTAAAGAGATTAATTGAATAAAGGGACATAAACTGTCAAATGTGTGATAGTTGTATTTTGGGCTAAGAATCCTTATGGATATAGGGTTGGATGATTTTAGGGAGGTGGATCACCTAGAAATCTTCCAAGGCATTATCCATAAAGGTTATTGGATTGCTTTGAGGCTAGGTTACCCAATTAGGGTTAAAGGTTAAACCCTAGGAGCTCATAATATAAATAGATGCATAGGGTGAGAGAAATCGGCACTCATGCAAGGCAAGGAACCCTAGGACCGACTTCTCACCCTCTTCCCTCTCTCTCAAATTACTTTCTTGCTAGTCGGTGTTTGTAAGCCAGTAGAGGAGTGACATTTGTGACTCTAAGCTCCAAGAAGAAGAAGTTTTCAAGCAAGTAATTCAAGGTATTCTTCTAGATCTATTCTTACATGTTTTGATTGTTTGTTTACATTAGATCTAGCCATGAAAGTGTTGGAAATAATGCATGTTCAATTAGAGAAACCTAGATCCAAGCTTTAGGGTTTGTATGTGCACATAGGAAAGTTCTTATGACTCAAACCCATCAGTGGTATCAGAGCCTTGATTGGTTTCAATTGAATGTGATGCTTAACTGTTTTGCTTGCTGGAAAATCGTTTTCTTCACCTCTGTCCGACCCAACTCGGCGAGTCAGTGTTTGGACTCGGCGAGTTGGTCCTCCTAAGCGAGTCCAAAGCTTGACTCGGCGAGTCCAAGCGTCAGACAGAGGATAATTCAGGATTTTGTTGGTGTTTTGTCTTGGATTGATACCTAAATCGTTTTATTATGTAAAAATCCGAATTTGAACCTAATATAATGATTATCCTTGACATAACAATAGATAATTTCAAATCTTTTGGATATTGGTTATTTATATGATAAATATGGACAATTTAAGATTGTTTGGTAATTATCTAATGATTAAAATAAGATTAGGTCAAATATAGATAATTATGGAATTAATTGTTTAATTTGAATTATTTGTTATTTTATACTCTTAGCTTTGAAAAGTTCAAAATTTATCCCGAAGTTTTGAAATTTGACTTTTGTGATTAAAAGTTTAATTTAGAAGAATTTAAAGTTCAACCCTTAGAGTTTTACAAGTTTAAAATTCAACCCTATACTATTATATTATTAAAAGCTTAATAGATATATGAGTATAATTAAAATGCTAGTCTTACCGTTAGTAGGCCTCATTCACGAAGTCGGTCTATAAGGTGGGTATAAGGTTGCGGCCTATAAAATGGCGCTTAATGGGTGTACACTCACACCCACCGCTTGTTTGACTGGTGGAGGGTCGTTATCCGAACAGGTAGGATAGGGCAACTCTCTCTCCTCATTAAAAGTATAATGTTAAAATATAAAGTAACTACATGTTTTTCAAAAATTCCCAATCCTAGTTACTTTAGGAAAAGTGAATTGATGCAATCCCATGAAATTACACTTTGCACCCTTGCTAAGAAGTTAGTGGAGCGTGTGTAGTTGACCGGCACACTAATTGGTGTTATGCAAAGGTGGCAAAGGGTGATTCATTGTTTATCATAGTTCGATGGAGCGTGTGTGGTTTACTGGCACATCGAATAGGTGATTGTAACAATGAAGGCACCATGTCGATTTGCATGGTTATTCACACCCACTTTGTGATCCTCGGCATCCCAATCACAAACGAGAGGGGCATATCGAGATTTAAACATGCCATTGAAATGTTCAATGAATCTCAAAGAAAAATCTAGGAATTCTCAATGCATTTAAAACTTAAGGTTATGTTTTTCATGGTGAAGAATTAGTGAATCGTCATTCACTTACGTCCAAATTATTTGTGTGTTGGATTACGGCATCCCTTTTCTAATATGTAAATAATGTTGTTGGGTCCTAGCCCTAATTTTTCATTTTGGGTGTTTAATTAGCGATTCAATTCTAATCAACTTTGTCCTTTCTATTTGTAGATGTCGAACGCGAACAACACTGCTGCTAACTCATTCACGTTAATGAGTTTTTGCCAAAAGGTGACTTTCGATGGTACAAACTTTAGCGAGTGGATAAGATACATTCGCACCATTGCACGCTACGAGGACAAAGAGTACCTCCTCGACGAAAACTTCGAGAAAGTCAACTCAGAAATCGCTACTCCCAAAGAGATGGTTGTCTTTGAGACACACGAGCGTGATGCAACGAAAGTCCATTGCATCATGATAGCCACTATGAACCAAGAATTCCAAAAGTCCTATGAGGACATGTATCCCTACGAAATGCATCAAGACTTAATGGAGAGGTACCACCAAAGCGCAAGGTAAGAGCGCTATGAGATCATCACCAACATGATCACCGCCAAGATGGGAAGTGGAGAATCGTTAACCCTGCACTTGCAAAATATGCAAAGATGTGTTGATCATCTTCGCAAGTTAAATGTTAACTTCGGGGAGGATTTGGCTATCGACATTGTTCTTCACTCCTTGCCTGCATGCTACAATCAATTTAGGATGACCTACCACATTAAAAGGAAGAGGTCACCCTAAGCAAACTCCAAGGACTCCTAAGGACCGCTGAGAGCAACCTCAAGAAGTCTGTTGCACCAAATCCCGCATCAACCGCTGCTCCTGTTTTGGCAATAGGGCAGGGAAGGGGCAAGAAGAGGAAGGCTCCGTCAAAGAGCCACCTCAAGGGAAAGTCCCAAGATGGTTCCTTTTCTAGTGGGACCAAGGTTGATCCCGCTAAGCCTAATCCTAACCCGAAGGAGGCAGAGTCCCATCATTGCCACAAAATAGGGCATTGGAAGAGAATCTGCCCGAAATATCCGCAAGCCATCAAGGATGTAAAGATCAAGCCGTCTTACGCAGGTATATACACAATTAAATCTAATGATTCATCTCATGCTATTTCTTGGGTTCTTGATACAGGATGTGGTTACCACATTTGTTCTGATTTGCAGGGACAAAGAAGAAATAGGGATGTGGAGCATGGAAGAATAAATCTAATCATGGGAAACAGAAGATCGTCTCCTGTCACCAAGATTGGAGTGTATTCTTTACTGCTTAGTAATGGATTAGGTTTAGATTTAAATAATTGTTGCTACTCGCCAGATATGGCAAGAAACATCATTTCATTTCATGGTTTATTTAGACAAGGATTTAGATATTCATTTAATAATATGAATGGTGCTATTTATGCTTATCTAAATGGTGTTTTATACTTTGAAGCAATGCCTTGTAATGGAATTTATGAAACTGTTATGGCTGTAGATAACCTAGGAAATGATGTGTTGTGTATGGATTCTTCCAGTAGTATGGATAAAGCATCTTTGTGGCATTGTCGTCTTGGACATGTCAACAAGAAACGCATAGACCAACTCCAAAAGGATGGAGTGTTGGAGTCATTCAACCTTAGGGAAGATGACACGTGCGAATCTTGTTTGCTTGGAAAGATGACCAAGTCACCCTTCACTGGTACTTGTGAGAGGAGTGAGGGTTTATTGGATCTCATACATACCGATGTATGTGGACCCTTTAGATCCACCATAAAGGATGGAAACCGCTTCTATGTGACTTTCACTGATGATTATAGTAGATATGGGTATATTTACTTAATCAAGCACAAGTCGGAAACGTTTGAAAAGTTCAAAGAGTTCAAGCATGAAGTGGAGAAACAATTGGGCAGGATAATCAAGATGCTTCGATTTGATCGAGGAGGAGAGTACCTAAATCTTGAATTCCATGACTATCTCAAGGAATGCGGAATAATTTCGCAATTGACGCCACCTAGGACACCACCGTTGAATGGTGTGGCAGAAAGGCATAATCAAACCTTGTTGGACATGGTTCGTTCTATGATGAGTCGTGCTTCACTACATATCTCCTGTTGGGGGTATGCCTTAGAGACTGCTGCCCATATCCTTAACCGAGTCCCTACAAAGAAGGTTGCCAAAACACCTCACGAGATGTGGACAGGGAAAGCTCCCTCATTGGCACATATCAAGGTTTGGGGTTGTGAGGTTTTCGTAAGACGAGAGACTCATGACAAGCTCGAACCTCATAGTGAGCGATGTATTTTCATCGGCTACCCGCAGAGATCCTTTGGATATCTCTTCTATAGACCGAGTGACAATGTTGTCTTCGTTGCAAGGAAAGGGGTTTTCCGAGGGAGAGAACTCATAAGCCAAGGAGACAGTGGGAGGCAAATTGTTCTTGAATAGATTCAAGAATCAAGTGATGAAGGAACCTCTACCGCTGGTGCTCAACCCGAGGAGGAAACTCCGGTTGAACCGATTGTCCTTACATCTTAGACATTCCGAAAGAGTTAGAGTTAAACCCCAGTTTTATGGTTTTCATATTACTACCGAAGGGGAAACGTATATTGGTGATGGTACACTAATAAATCTAGATGAACCGAATAGCTATAAGGAAGCCATGGCAGGCCCAGAGTCTAAGAAATGGAAAGAGGCGATGGACAACGAGATTCAATCCATGTATGACAACCAAGTTTGGAATTTGGTTGACAATGTGCCCGGACGTAAGACAGTTGGGTGCAAATGGATCTTCAATAAGAAGACCGATGTGGATGGGAATGTACACACTTATAAGGCACGAATGGTGGCGAAGTGCTTTACTCAAACTCCCGAAGTTGACTATGATGAGACCTTCTCACCAGTTGCGAAAATAAAGTCTATTAGGGTGATGCTAGCCATTGCTGCATTTCATCACTATGAGATATGGAAAATGGATGTCAAGACCGCTTTCCTTAATGGGAAGTTGGTTGAGGATGTTTACATGGCTCAGCCAGAGGGTTTTGTTGATGTGAAGCATCCCAATAGAGTGTGCAAGCTTGAGAAGTCCATTTTTGGGCTTAAGCAAGCATCTCGCAGATGGAATCTTTGCATTAATGAGAAATTCAAAGAGTTTGGATTTATACGAAGCGAAGATGAGTCATGTGTATATGTCAAGGCCAGTGGGAGTATAGTTAGCTTCCTTGTTTTGTATGTCGATGACATACTACTCATAGGAAATGACATCCCAACTCTGCAGGAAGTTAAGTCCTGGCTCGGGAAGTGCTTCGCTATGAAGGACCTCGGAGAGGCTTCTTACATTTTGGGAATAAGGATAGTGAGAGAAAGAAGTAAGAGACTAATAGGACTTAGTCAGAATACATACTTAGATAAAGTACTAAAACGTTTTAGTATGGAAAACTCGAAGAAGGGAGAAGTACCGATACAAAGTAATGCCAAGTTAAGTAAGACTCAAGGTCCGAGTACCGAAGTCGAGATAGCAGAGATGATCCGAGTACCTTTCGCTTCCGCAGTTGGCTCGATCATGTATGCTATGACTTGTACTCGCCCTGATGTAGCCTTTGCTTTGAGCATGGTCAGTAGATATCAAGGGAACCCTGGCAAGGCGCATTGGATTGCGGTTAAGAATATACTTAAGTACCTTCGGAGGACCAAAGAATGGTTCTTAGTCCTCGGAGGGAGTGATGACTTAAATGTGCGAGGGTATAGTGACGCCAGCTTCCAAACCGACAGAGACAACTACCGTTCACAGTCGAGCTGGGTCTTTACCCTTAATGGTGGAGCAGTAACTTGGAAAAGTTCCAAGCAGGAAACTATAGTTGATTCAATCTGCGAATCAGAGTACATTGCAGCGAGCGAAGCATCAAAGGAGGCAATATGGTTGAAGAACTTCATTGGTGACCTTGGAGTTGTGCCTTCCATAAAGGAGCCCATGGAAATTTTCTGTGATAATGAAGGAGCGGTTGCCTTGACCAAGGAACCGAGGGGATCATGGTAGATCTCGGCATATCAACAGAAAATATCACTTTATTAGACATCAAGTAGAAGAAGGACACCTCGTGGTTAAGAGGATATCATCAGAAGATAACCCAGCAGATCCGCTTACGAAGGGACTGAGTAGGGTTAAGCATTTGATGATTAAATAAAGGAGTATTATTTATGAGTAAGTTACTATCTTTTGTTGATTGTTTAACTTTGGTTTCACTTTGCATGTTTTGACTTCCAGAATAATTGAGTTTATTAAGAATAATCGAATTATTCAAACAGTCCACAATCGTTCATATGTTGGAAGTAGGTATGAATGAAGATTGTCATGAATTGGTGTGTAGATTGTCTAAATGGTGTTAGACATAGAAAAACTTTGTTGCAACGTTCATGAGTTCTTATGAATAAGTTTTGAGCATTGGAATAAACACGTGCTTGCTGGAATCACCTTATGGAATGTGACAAAAGGTGATTGCAAGACGATAATATAATATGGTCTTAAAACCAAGATATATGGTTTGTTATTTACTAATTGGTTGTACATTGATAATGTGAAACCGCATCAGTAAATTGATGTCATAAAACGCATTGTTGTGTACAGTTGATTAGTCGATAAGTAATGCATACAAGTCGAAGTTTATCTGTTACTTTTATCCTAAGAGGGTAAAAGCGATATGACGGCCGCTCGATGATTTGATTTGACTTATGTGCCGGGCTTGGTCAGGACTGAATTGATGTGTTCAATTAAGTTCTATGTCAAATAAATCTGAGATCGAGAAACCAACTGCTGGACAATTAGTTCCATAGAATTGTCCGCATAATATCTTAACAGAGGACTGTACGATCCCTTATCTAAAGGACAAGATACTGATAAGATCAGAGTTGACAGCGTCTTTGAGAGCTGCGATGGCTAATCGGATTGTGTTTGCATTTATAGTTACTAGACTTATCCAAGTGGGAGACTGTTGGATTAGTGTCTAAGGCTGTAACTATATTTGGTAAGTACTTGACCCGATTGTGCGTGGTCCTTTTGGGTTGCCTTCACCATAGCAACTTGACAGGGTCATTTGTATAGAGAGAAGATTATTATTATTATATTATAATAATAATACATTAAAGGAATAATAATATTATTTGATTAATGTAAGTCATAAATTATTTAGGAATTAATTTGGTGACTTAAAGAGATTAATTAAATAAAGGGACATAAACTGTCAAATGTGTGATAGTTGTATTTTGGGCTAAGAATCCTTATGGATATAGGGTTGGATGATTTTAGGGATGTGGATCACCTAGAAATCGTCCAAGGCATTATCCATAAAGGTTATTGGATTGCTTTGAGGCTAAGTTATCCAATTAGGGTTAAAGGTTAAACCCTAGGAGCTCATAGTATAAATAGATGCATAGGGTGAGGGAAATCGGCACTCATGCAAGGCAAGGAACCCTAGGTCCGACTTCTCACCCTCTTCCCACTCTCTCAAATTACCTTCTTGCTTGTTGGTGTTTGTAAGCCATTAGAGGAGTGACATTTGTGACTCTAAGCTCTAAGAAGAAGAAGTTTTCAAGCAAGTAATTCAAGGTATTCTTCTAGATCTATTCTTAAATGTTTTGATTGTTTGTTTACATTAGATCTAGACATGAAAGTGTTGGAAATAATGCATGTTCAATTAGAGAAACCTAGATCCAAGCTTTAGGGATTGTATGTGCACATAGGAAAGTTCTTATGAATCAAACCCATCAAATGGAAGCAAATCAGATCTGATGTTGCGGTGGTGGTGGTAGAAGCTGTACAATCTCTGCTCATATGCCTAGTCCGACCGCACTTGTAGCAGTCGGAACACCCTGCCTTGCACATCCCATCGTGCAATCTCCCACACTTGCCACACTGACTGTGGCTCTGCTAACCTCTGGACCTATGATCTGAAACCTTGGACTTCTTGCCCGAACTCCCTGTACCCGAAGCCGCCTCCGGCTTCCTCTTTTTCTCCATCTCAAGATCAATCTCTCTCTCTCACTCTCACTCTCGCCTTCTCAATCATATTATCCAGCGTCTTACAGTTGGATCGGCTCACAAATTGGCGGATATCACTCCGCAGCATTTCATGATAACGGGCCTTCTTCATTTCCTCATCAGCTGCGTACTGAGGAACAAAAAGGGCCCTTTCCCTGAACTTGGTGGTAATCTCCGCCACTGACTCTGTAGTCTGGGTAAGATCATGGAACTCTCTGGATAACTGTTGCACCTCAATAACTGGTGCAAACTTGACTCTGAACCTTGTAGTAAAATCAGCCCAAGTCATGGCATCAAGTGATGCGTCATCCATAATGACATGCCCAACTTCTTCCCACCAATCATGGGCCCTGTCCTTCAGAAGACAGGATGCTAATATGACCTTGTCCCCCTCGGGACATCAGCTCGTGTGGAAAGCGTTGACAGCATCTTCCAACCACCTGGTACTCGCTATGGGGTCCCACGCCCCATGATAGTCTGGAGCTCCACAAGCCCGGAACTCTCTGAAGGTGAGTGTGTGTGCCCCCATCATGGCCGCCATCTCAGCATGGAACGTGCTCAACTTCCCATCCATCAACTCTAAGATACCCTCCTTGATCGAACCGAAGATCATCGGAGTCTGTTAAAGTATAATACGGGTAGCCTCTGAATGAAAAACTCCCTAGTCTACTCATCCAACTGCTCGGCCCCCGAGCCTGATCCTGATCCCTCCCCGGCACCTAAACTGCCGCCTGCTGGTCTTGGGCGTAAAACCACCATTCTGAAAACACATTACGATAAACATCAGAAACATTGATATATCTCGAGGGATCGCTACTACTACAGGTTTCCCAGTCTCGTCTCAGCCTTCCTTGATTCAAGTACAGATCCTCTGCTTCTAGTAGTGTAGGCCCTTACTACCTTCCACATCTACCCGTACCTTCCTCAAGACTGCCTCGAGTCCACCAAGTCACTACTACTGCTACTGATCTCTGCTACTCTCATCATAGGCTTGCCCTAGGGAAATCTCTGACTCAACCAAAACCAGTCCTCAGTTGTTGAAGGCCTCCTTGTAATGCCAATTATTCATCACCTGAATACCATCACATGTGACGAGGCTCGGATAATCCTTTGAGTAAAAGACTCGTCCCTACAATGGTTAGACTCAAACAAGAGTTGTGCAGTAGGGCCAAATTCACCACTCTGGGATTATTCAACCCTGATCACATGCGATGTGACGTATTCACCTAATGGTTAACTCCCATTACTCGGAGTCCCACAAAGCACAAAGAAAACAGCATTCGGACACAGGAAACTACTCAAGCAATTTTATCCTCATAACGAGAAACTGTATTAGCATACATTGCTAAGCTCATACTATCAAGCATAACCTAAACAGGCTATCCTACTGCTGTCTACTCAATACTAGCATGGAATTCTCATAAAGCTGAAACACATATAGCATGCACATAAGGCATCTTCCTAGATCCTTAGTCCTATTCTAGCATGCTGTTCTACTAAAACTAAAACAGATAATCATAATATATAAATTTGCAAGGGTAATTAGGGCTCGGCTAATCGCATGCACCACACCCTTTTCTCGTTTTCAAAACTCTTTTCTTTTTAAGTCTCTTTCTCAAAAATACTTTTGAAAACATTTTTCTTTCGAAAATCTTTTTACTATTTCCTTAGTTTGAGTTCAGTTACACCCATAAGTGTGCCTGAATCCCTAAAACCAAGGCTTTGATACCAACTTGTAACGACCGAAAATAACAACCCAAAAATATTTGTTTAAATAATACTAAAGATATCAACCATTTATAATATATCATGTAATAGTACGTCATAAATCCTAAAAAGTTATAATAGATGTGCCATGACAAAAGAACTGTATCAACATAACATAGTATCTGAAATAAACTCCCAGGATTAAAGTTGAAACTGTGGTGTGTAAAATGCCATCATCCCAAGCTCTTCCCTTTGCTTGCGGAAGTACCTGAAACCAAAACTAAAACTATAAGCACAAAGCTTAGTGAGCTCCCCCAAACTATGACATATCAGACAATAACATATAAAGCACATACTGGGCCTTGCCCAATGCATCGGACCAATGTCTGGAAACTGCATCAGACCGAAGTCCGGAAACTAACCAGGGCCTTGCCCTCTGCATCGGACCGAAGCCCGGAAACTACATCGGACCGAAGTCCGGAACTAACTGGGACCTTGTCCCCTGCATCAGACCGAAGTCTAGAACTAGCTGCTTCGGATCGGAGTCCAGAACTGACTGGGACCTTGTCCCCTGCATCGGACCGAAGTCTAGAACTGACTGAACATAGCATAGCATAAACGCATATCAACTAGCATAAACACATATATTGCATACTGCATCGGACCGAAGTCCGGAACACATAACACAAAGACATGCTTGAATCACGAAGACATCAAGTACCTCGGAACTACTGCAACGAACCGAAGTCTGGAACCACTGCTAACTAAACATGCCGGCATTATGGCCATAGACCCGTTCCTACTGGAAGGAAACTCACCTCGTAGTGTTGGCTGCTGAGATGCTAACTCTAAAAGTGGTTGACTGCTGCTCTGGACCTGTCCAGCTACAAATTCCAAAAACACTCGATCAGTTACTTGTAAATGCTCTCAGGGTAAAATGACTATTTTACCCCTGGTCAAAGTCAAATTCTAGTTGACCGAACTCGCCGAGTCAGGGCCCAGACTTGCTGAGTCCCTTCTTTACTAACTCTGACTTTAACTCACTGAGTCCTCTTTCCTACTCACTGATTCACCCTGAACTCACAAATCGAAGAAAGGTGGGGACTCGAGACTCGACTCATTGAGTCCGAAGAACAACTCGCTGAGTCCTGTCGTGCAGATTCCATAAAATTGAATTCTAATCCATTCCAGAGCATCTAACTCATAGATCTGAGCCCCTGGAACCATCTAAGCACGTAGAGTTGCTGACTTTACGTGTAACTAAGAAGGAATGAAGCTATTTCAATCAAACACTACTTTTCTCGGGAAAACTCATCCGACTCGCCGAGTTGTTTAAACAACTCATCGAGTCTAAAGCAATCTTCATCGAACTCGTTGAGTTACTCATCCAACTCGTCGAGTCAACGGCTCTCTTCGTATGACTCGCCGAGTCAAGCTTGCGACTCGTCGAGTCCATTCAGTCCCTTTTTTGGAGCCAAGTCAAGCGGCTCCGAATCATAGATCCAAGCTTCTAGGCCATGCTTATCACGTAAAGTTGAAAACTTTACGTGCATGCATGGCTTTAAAGGCTTCAAATGTCAAAACTAAGCTCTTAATGGGGTTCTAAGCTCAAGAGGGACCTCAATCACGATCATGACTGAAACTTTACACTTCTAGAATGCAATGAGGGTCCAGATCTGAAGTTTCCATAAAAAGGGAATTCCACATCTCAAGTTTGAGTCATAAGAGGCTCCAAAAAAGGCATAACACACATAAAGGAGGTTGTAATGGAGGACTACACAAGGTCATAACTTCATTACCTGAATGAAAAACAGATGTAAGCTAACTCTTGGATGTTCCTTCTCTTCTATGGACCTTCTTTCCTTCCCAAAGCTTCCAAGCTATCACAAACACACTCAAACTCAACAATGGGGGCTAGGGTTTACAGGCAAATGTTCTGATAGTGATAGAGGCGAGGTTGGGGGCATATAAGTGGGTTTAAATATGGTGCAAAGCCTTCAAATTAGGGCTTCATCCAGACAGGCAGACTTACCGAGTCCTAGCGTATGGACTCGTTGAGTAGCCAACTTAAATCGTGTGATCATCCCGTCTTTACTCGACGAGTCGGGCTATAGACTCGTCGAGTACCCCTCAAGAAAAGAAAATACTTTATTTAAATCACATATCAGAAATGGGGCGTTACATCGTGACTTCGACACCCGACTCTCCTGGCTTGTCAATATGTGACTTAACCTCTAAGATGTAAGCACATATAGACTTTCCTTTCCAATAGGGATTGAGTGACTTAGAACTTATCAGGTCTTGAAACTTGTAGGATAGGGAGATTTATTGGAGGAGGTGGAGGAAGTGAAGGGATTGATCTTTAACCTTGGTTGCCATTTGGGATATCATGTTCATTAGAAAGCTTGTTGCTAAAGATTTAGGAAGACCATAGTTGTCTGAAGGAGACATCTATAAGGGAGAAATTCAAGTTAGTTGATTTAAAGTCCTTAATATAAAACCCAATATGATATATTAAGGCTAGGACCCGACAACCTACTTATAACTAGAAGAGGGATGCCGTAATCCTAGTTATAAAATAGTTAACGGTAGGTAAATGACGATTTACCAATTTCCACCATGAAAAACGAAATATAATTAAGTTTTAATTGGATTTGAAACTCCTAGATCTTTTGAGATACATTGAACTTTCAATGGCATGTTTGAATCTCGATTGTGCCCTCTCAAGTTTCTGACTGTGATGCCGAGGATCACAAACAAGGTGTGAATAACCATGCAAATACATTTGGTACCCTTAATATTTATCTCCTAATCGATGTGCCGGTTAACCACACACGCTCCACCGATCTATGATAAACCTAAGTTACCATTTGCCAAACATTGTCAGTCCCATGTTAGTCTGTCGGTTAACCACACATGCTCCACTAACAACTTAACAAGGTGCAAAGTGCAATTTCATGGGTTAGCACCTTTTCACATTTTCCTAAGTAACTATGATTGGGAATTTATAAGTGTTTAGTTACTTAGTATTTATCATTATACATTTAATGAAGGGAGAATTATAGTCCTATCCTACCCGTTCGGCTAACGACCCTCCACTAGTCAAGGAAGCAGTGGGTGACAGTGGACACCCATTAAACAGCCATTTTATAGGCAGTAACCTTATACCTCCCTTATAGACCGGCATCATGAATGAGGCCTACTAATGGTAAGATTGACTTATTCTTATACATATATATAATAATTAAACTCTTAATATTATAGAAGTATAATGTTTGAATTTTAAACTCTTAAAATTCTAAGGTTTTAATTTGGAATTAAAGTATTAGAGTGTAAGACTTTACAATTTCTAAAGCTTGAGGGCATGTTTTGAAACTATTCAAAACTCTTGGATTTTCATAAATTATGAGTTTAATGTACATTAAAATGAAGACTCTTCATTTTATGTAACTCCTTATTCTTTAATAACACTTTTAAAGAAGTCACTCTTAAACATCCATAACATGAGGACAAGTTATGGAGTCATAAAACAATTAAATGAATAAGACTCTTCATTTTGTGTAACCTTTGGCAATAATTATGAGTTTTAAGATTCATAAATATGACTTTTCATATAACTTGAAGACAAGTTACAAAAACATATTTTATGAACTTCTTTTAGATCAATATGGATTGAAAACAACTAACACATAATTAATCTAAATCAACTCATAAACAAGGTAACACAAAAAACTTTTGGTAATCCATCACTTGAGGACAAGTTATGGAGTCCATGCAATTTCATTAAGATCAAGAATTATACTAACAAAACAATTTGCACATAATTCCTATGATCTAACTAAAATTCACAAGCATGAACATTCATAATCAATAATTTTTCAAGAGTTACATAAACATATATAAACTTAAAACTTTGATTATAGCATTGAAATTAGATTAACATAATCATTACCACATTAAAAACAGGTTTTATAAGTCCACAACAGTCAAAGGTAATGATTGTAGACGCATTCCAGCACCAAAACTCGAAGATATGCTTTTTGGGGGTCCAACTCATCGAGTGCATGAACCAACTCGGCGAGTTGGATGCATTTTGCCTTGGATTCGTCGATTCCCTTCATGGACTCATTGAGTCCCCTGTCCAGACAACACAAACCTTCGTTTTATAAGCAGTTTAAGCAAGTATAAGTGAAAACAAGCCTAGGCTCTAATACTACTATTGGGTTTTGAGCATTCTAACACTCCTATGGTATACATGCAACCCTAAATACCTTGGATCTATGTTTTCTCTATTATACATGCAAATATCAATTTTTCCAAGGTATTATCCTAACTAGCATATTATGAAGTACAGGTAATATAAAACTAGTAGAATTACATACCTCTTTGTTGGTGCTTGATTCCATGGAGCTCAAGAGCCTAGTGCCCCAAATATGACACCTCAAATGGTTCACACAACACCATGAACATTTGGAATAACCATGAGAGAGGATATGAGTTCATAGAAATTGGCTTGCCCTCTATATTATACACTAGTGCCAATTTCACCAACCAATAGGGTCTTTATATATTATGCACATTAAGGTTACACCATGTAACCCATCACTTTACCCATTCCTTATGCTCCATGGGTTTTAACCTCCATGGAGTATCCATGAGCCTCCACATGGATTAAACCCAACATAAGGAATCATGGATCATAAGCCCATATATAAAAGAATCAATGATTTACACAATCAATCCCCATATATTTGATTAGTCTCTTTTTGATCACTAAATTAATTCTTGATCAATACTAATTAAATAATATGATTTCATATTAATATATTAGAACTTATAATATATTAATATGCCAGAAATATCTTCTTCTCATTAAAAGGTCTACCCAAATGTTCTGATGCCATGCAACCCAAATGGACCATGCCGAGTCAGGTTAAGTATATACCAATTATAGTTATGGACTTAGACACTAATTCAATAGTCTCCCACTTGGATAAGTCTAATGACTATTATTGCAAGTATAACTTCACAACCTGACCAGCAATCGTAGCTCTTAAAAGCTGCTGCCGAACTCTAAACAAATCAATGACACGTCCATTACATTAGTGATTATATATTCCTCCATTCTAGATATCATATGGACTGAAACATGGATTATAATCATTCTCTCTGTCCATTTATTGTTTCTCCATGTCTGATTTATGAAAACCGACTAATTGAACAAATCGAATCAGTCTAGGCTTGGCCAAGCACTTATGGGTGTCGTCACTAAATCATCGAGGGGCCCACAAATATCGTTTTTATCCTTTTAAGGGTAAAAGGAATTGATAAAATTCGACTCATATGCTTGTACTGACTACTTGTTGAATCATACACAAAGGCACGTTTTATAACATCGAGTTACTAATGCGTTTTTTCGTGCAATCAATGTATCACCTTCATGGGTTTTAACCTCCATGGAGTATCCATGGGCCACCACATGGGTTAAAACTAACGTAAGGAATCATGGATCATAACCCCACATATATAAGAATCAAGGATTTACACAATCAATCCCCATATATTTGATTAGTCTCTTTTTGATCACTAAATTAATTCCAATTTAATTCTTGATAAATACTAATTAAATAATATGATTTCATATTAATATATTAGAACTTATACTATATTAATATGTCACAAATATCTTCTTCTCATTAAAAGGTCTACCCAAATGTTCCGATGCCATGCAACCCAAATGGACCACGCCGAGTCAGGTCAAGTATATACCAATTATAGTTATGGACTTAGACACTAATCCAACACGCATCACCTTCTGTAGTAATATGGAAACCATAATAATGCTCAGGTGCATTCCTAGCACTAGTGGAACGCCTCATGGGTACAGACCCATCAATCGGCTTAACAGGAGTTTCCTCCTCAAGTTGATTGCTAGTGTTTGAGGTTCCTTCACCGCTTGACTCTTGAATTTCTTCAAGGTCAATTTGCCTCGCACTGTTTCCTTGGCTTATGAACTCTCTCTCACGAAAGACTCCTCTCCTCGCCACGAAGACAACATTATCATTTGGTCTATAGAAGAGATGGCCAAAGGATTTCTGTGGGTAGCCGATGAAAATACACCACTCACTTCGAGGTTCGAGCTTGTCGTGAGTCTCGCGCCTTACGAAAGCCTCGTAACCCTAAATCTTGATGTGGTATAATGTTGGAACTTTCCAAGTCCACATCTCGTGAGGTTTTTTGGCAAACTTTTTGGTTGAGACTAGATTGAGGATATGGGCGGCAGTATTGGTAACGAAGCGCGACTCATCATGGAACGAACCATGTCCAAAAAGGTTCGATTGCACCTCTCAGCCACACCATTCAGCTGTGGTGTTCTACGAGGTGTCAATTGTGAAACAATTCCACATTCCTTAAGATAGTAAAGGAACTTGATACTAACATACTCACCATCCCGATCGGATCGGAGCATCTTTATCATCCAGCCCAACTGATTCTCCACTTCTTGTTTAAACTCTTTGAATTTCTCAAAGGTTTCTGACTTATGCTTGATTAAGTAGACATAACCATATCTACTGTAATCATTAGTAAAAGTCACGTAGAAGCGGTTAGCATCCCTTGTGGGGGTTCTGAAGGGCCCACACACATCGGTGTGTATGAGATCCAACAAACCTTCACCCCTGGAACAAGTACCAGTGAAGGGTGACTTAATCATTTTTCAAAGTAAACAAGATTCACAACTATCATCCGATTTTAAGTCAAATGACTCCAAGACTCCAGCCTTTTGGAGTTGGCCTATATGATTCTTGTTGACATGTCCAAGACAACAATGCCACAAGGATGCCTTATCCAAACTAGTGGAAGAATCAATATTCAATACATTATTTCCTAAGTTGTCTACAACCGACACAGTTTCATATACACCACCACAATGTAATGCTTTAAAATAAAGAACACCATTATAAAAAAGCATTAATACCACCACATTCATTATCAAATGAAAAAGTAAATCCTTGTTTGTAAAAACCATGAAAGGAAATAATATTTCTCGCCATTTCAGACGAGTAACAACATTTACTCAAATCTAATATTAACCCAATACTAAGCAATAAAGAATAAACTCCAATCTTGGTGACAGGTGAATCTTTTCTATTCCCCATGATCAAGTTTATCTTCTCGTGCTCCACATCCTCACTTCTTTTTAGGCCCTACAAATCAGAAAAAATGTGAATTCCACACCCTATATCAAGGACCCAATAATTAGTATGTGGTGAGTTACTAGACAATATAGTGTAAATACATGCATGGGTGGGTTTAACTTTCCCATCCTTAACATCCTGCAAATACTTGGGGCATCTTCGCTTCCAGTGCCCCTTTTCCTGACAATAGAAGCATTGTGCATCCTTCGGGTTGGAAAAGGGAGTGACAGAACCGCCTTCAGTTCCACTCGAAGAGGAGCCATCAAGAGACTTTCCCTTGGTACCCTTCGAAGGGGTTTTCTTCTTATTCCCTTTACCTTGCTCGATTTTCAGGACAGGAGCGGTAGTAGGACTAGGAACAACATTCATACCTTTGAGACTACTTTCAGCGGTCCTAAAAAGTCCTTGACGTAACTTCCTCTTTGTTCATATGATAAGTCATACGAAACTGATCATAACAAGAGGGTAAGGAATGTAGACTAATTTCTATTGCTAACTCCTCATCAATATTAACATTCAGCTTAAGCAACCGGTCCACGAATCCTTGCATTTTCTACAGGTGGCTCGTGATAGACTCTCCATCCTTCATTTTTTTGTTATCATGGAGGTGATGATTTCATACCTTTCCTGACGAGCACTCTGACAGTATCTTTCCACCAGGTCAAGGTGCATCTCATAAGGGTAGAAATCTTCATAGGATTTCTGGAGTTCTGTTGTAATTAGAGATGGCAACGGGGGCAGGGAACACAGGGGACCCCAATCCCCATCCCCATCCCCGAATCCTCATTCCAATCCCCATCCCCACCCCCATCCCCATTAGGGAATATAAATAAACCCCCATCCCCATCCCCAACGGGGACTGGGGATCCCCAATGGGGAAATGGGGATTTCTTTATCTCTTTTAACATGCAAACTTTTACGTAAGAAAAAACTCTATATTTCAATTTTACCAGCATAAGTTTAAAGATTTTATAAAATATATAAGTACCCATAAATTGCATAAAAAATATAAATAAATTTTCTACCAAATTTAAATACATACATGAAAAATCAAGTAGAAAATAATTATCAGGTTGATATTTAAGGTAAAATAGATCAACCAAAGAGAAAAAAATATATATACACGAGTTTAAATTAGATAAAAGAAAAAGAAAAAAGTATAATTTCAACCAAGTAATTACTAATGAGTTAGGTTACTTAGATCAAGTTTTATGTATTATAAACTATAGTATAAATATATGTTATGTATTGTTTTTATATATTAATATATGATGGGGGCGGGTACAGGGTCGAGGATTAAGGGTATCCCCATCCCCACTTTTTTTATTCGGGTATTCCCCATCCCCGGTCAACCTGGGGATTCCCTAGTCAAAACGGATGCGGATTTCGGGTTCCTCTTTGGGTATGGGGCTTTTTGCCATCCCTAGCTGTAATGGTAGCAAACATGATACAAGACACCTTAGTGGCATCCTTCTCATGGGTAGTGTACTCAGCAATCTCCTCGGGAGTAGCAGACGACTCATCGATGACCTTAAGCTCCTTGTCGAGGACATATTCCTTGTCCACATAACAAGTGACCATCCTTACATTCCTAATCAAATCATTGAATGTAGTTCCATCAAAGATGACTCTCACACAAAGGCTCATGAGAGAGAAGGAGCCGGTAGGGTTTGAGCTAGAAGCAGCATTGTTGGAAGACATCTGAAAAAGGAAGAAAGACAAGTTTAGATTAAATATAGAATCCTTAATAAGACACCCAAATGAAATATTAAGGCTAGGACCCAACACAATATTTTATAACTTGGAAGAGGAATGTCGTAATCCAAGCTACAATATTTGAAGGTATGTAAATAACGATTTACCAATTTCCACCATGAAAAATGACATAGATTATTAGGTTTTAATTGGATTGAAACTCCTAGATATTTGGAGATTCATTGAACAATTCAAAGGCATGTTTATATCACGATTATGCCCTTCAAGTTTCTGTCTGGGATACCGAGGCTCAAAAACAAGGTGTGAATAACCATGCAAATTAACTTGGTACTCTTAATTTTATCACCTAATTGATGTGTCAGTTAACCACACATGCTCCACCGATCTATGATAAACCTTAAGCCACCCTTTTTCATCCATGTTAAGTCCAAGTTAGTGTGTCGGTTAACCACACACGCTCCACTAACGGCTTTATCAAGGTGCAAAGTGTAATTTAATGGGTTAGCATCAATTTCACATTTTCCTAAAGTAACTAAGATTGGGAATTTATAAAAGGTTTAGTTACTTTATGTTGTACCATCATACTTTTAATGAGAATTATAGTCGTTGTCCTACCCGTTCAGCTAACGACCCTCCGCCAGTCAAGGAAGCGATGGGTGAGAGTGGACACCCATAAAGCTGTGATTTTATAGGCAACAACCTTATACCCCCCTTACAAACTAGCTTCGTGAATGAGGCCTACTAACGATAAAACTGACTTAATCTTATACATGTATATATATATATATATATATATATATATATATATATATATATATATATATAAACTTATAATACTATAATAGTATAAGGGTTGAATTTTAAACTTTTAAAATTCTAGGGCTTGGAATTAAAGTTTTCTAAAGTAACTTTACAAATTCCAAAACTTGAGGGCAAGTTTTGAAACTATTCAAAACTTTTCATTTCTATAACTTATGAGTCTTAATGGTTTTAAAGAAAAGACTTTTGTTATTCGATAACTTGAGGACAAGTTATGGAGTCCATTAATTGGCATTTAGATCAAGAATTACACTAACAACCAATTTGCAAATAATTCTTATGATCTACCAAAACTCATAAGCATGAACATTCATATCAACAATTTTCAAGAATGAAATAAGCATATATAAAACTTGAAACTTTGATAATAACCTTTGAAAATGGATTAGTATAATCATTACCACATCAAAAACAGATTTTACAAGTCCAAAACAGTTTAGGGTAATGATTCTAGTCCATTTTCAGCAACAAAACTCGAAATTCGGCACACAAGGACTCCTACTCGCCGAGTGCAAGAACCTACTCGACGAGTAGGATGAGTTTTCACTTGGACTCGTCGAGCACCCCCCCCCCCCCCCCCCCCACATGGACTCGGCGAGTCCACTAATCAGTGAGCACAATTTCGACTTTTTCCAACAATTTACATCAAGTATAATTGAAAACAAGCCTAGGCTCTGATACCACTGATGGGTTTTGAGCATTCTAACACTCCTATGGTGTACACGCAACCATAGAAACCTTGGATCTATGTTTTCTCCATTATACATGCAAACATTCATTTCCCAAGGTTTTCATCATAACTAACATATCATGAGGTATATGTATTACAAAACTTAGTAGAATGGCATACCCTTTTGTATCTTGGATTTCTTAAGACCTTGTGAGCCTAGCACCCCAAATGTGATGCCTCAAATGCTTCACACAACACCACAACTCTTGGTATAACTTGAGAGAAGAACACTTGAGCACAAAATCGGCTAGCCCTCACCTTTTTGTCTTAGTGGTCAATTTTTCTTACTATGAGGTTCTTTATATAGTGTCACATGTAGGGTTACACCATGAAAACCGTAATGTGCATGACTTTTCATTTCCACCATGATCCATGGGTTTTGACCTCCATGGAGCATCCATGGAGCACCATATGGGTCCTAGCCCAATCTAATGAGTCATGGATCATAAGCCCACTATATAAGAATGAATGATTTATAAAATCAATCCCCATATATTTAATTAGTCTCTTTTAATCATAAATTAATTCCAAATTAATTCTTGATCAATACTAATTAAATAATATGATTTCATATTAATATATTAGAGCTTATAATACATTAGCAAATCACAAGTTTCCCTTTTCTCATGTTGTCTATCCAATTGTCACGATGCCATGCAACCCAAATGGACTATGCCAAATCAGGTCAAGTACATACCAAATATAGTTATGGACTTAGACACCTTATCCAACACATACAACCCTAAATGTTTTGGATCTATGTTTTCTCTAATTATACATGAAATATTGTTTCCAATGCATTAAGCCTACAACTAGCATGGAAATGACATAATTGTTGGATTAATGTCTACGTCCATAACTATAATTGGTAAGACTTGACCCGACCCGGCATGGTCCATTTGGGTTGCATGGCATCGGGACAATTGGATAGACAAGATGAGGAAAAAGGATACTAGTGATTTATATTAATATATTATAAGTTCTAATATATTAATACATAATCATATTATTTAATTAGTATTGATCAAAATTTAATTTGTAATTAATTAATTGATCAAAAGGAACTAATTAAATATGGACTCTTAGATATATATGTGTGATGGGCCAAGTTCATTTAGGTTGGGCTAAGCTTTCATGGATATTCCATGGAGTGTTTAACCTGTGGATCATATGAAATGAAAGGTCATGAGTATTAGGGTTTAACCCTAATCTCTACATTATATAAAGATGTCCTTGGTTGGTTAAATTGATACTAGTGTGTGTATACAGAAGGGTAAATCCGATTTCACTAGAGAGAACCAAAGTATCCTTATTCTCAAGGTTATTCCAAGTATTCATGGTGTTGTGTGAACCATTTGAGGTGTCATACTTGGGGCACTAGGCACTCAAGCTTCATGAAGACAAGTTACAACAACAAGGTATGTATTCTATCTATTTTATTACCCTAGTATCAATGTTTTGGTATGCTAGTTAGGATAATACCTTGGATATTCATATTTGTATGTATAATAGAGAAAACATAGTCCAAGTTATTTAGGGTTGCATGTACACTTAGGAGTGTTAGAATGCTCAAAACCCAATAGTGGTATCAGAGCCATGGGTTTTTTTTGTTATATTGAGGCAAATGTTTTATTTTCAAAGTTGAAAAAAAGGGAAAAAAACATGACGTCTGTCAAATTTAAAGATAATTACTTGTTTTTGTGAAAAACTAATTATTTGCAAAATCTGAATCATTTGCTATATGAATTGAATTAGGTCAAATTTAGTAAAAGATAAAATGATATGATTATTTTATTAGTTTTAAAAGTTTGATCTAAAGAGTTCTTTTTTTAAACCTCCATAAGTTATGGATATGAAAAGGTTTTAAAAAAATTGATTCAAAGTTTTTATGGAGTTACAAAATTTGGTGTTAATGTTTTAAAGAATTCCATAACTTATTCTTAAGTTATGGAACATGAAAAGTTTCATCATAAAACAAGCATTTAACTCCATAAGTTATGGATTACCAATAGTTTTATGTTTCCTTGATTTATGAGTCAGTTTAGATTAATGAAAAAAAATTGTGTTTTAGTTGTTTTCAATCCTAATTAATCTAGAGGTAGTTCATAAAATGTGTTTTTGTAACTTGTCCTCAAGTTACATAAAAGGTCACATTTATGAATCTTAAAACTCATAAAAGTGTCATAGGTTACATAAAAAAATGAAGAGTCTTTTTCATTAAATAGTATTATGACTTCATAACTTGTCCTCAAGCTATGGACGTTTAAGAGTCACTTCTTTAAAAGCGTAATTAAAGAATAATAGGTTAAATAAAAACTGAAGAGTATTCAGTTTAATGAACCATTAAACTCATATGTTATGAAATGAAAAGTTTTGAATAGTTTCAAAAACTTGCCCTCAAGTTTTGGAATTTGTAAAGTGTTCACTTATAAATACTTTAATTCCAAGTTAAGCCCTTAGAATTTTAAAAGTTAAAATTCAACCTTTATACTTTATAATAGTATAAGTTAATAATATTTATATATATGTATAAGAGAAAAGTCATCTTACCATTAGTAGGCCACATTCAGGAAGCCGGTCTATAAGGAAGGTATAAGGTTACTGCCTATAAAATGGTAGTTTAATGGGTGTCCACTCTCACCCACCGCTTCCTTGACCGGTGGAGGGTCGTTAGCCGAACGGGTAGGACAAGGACTATAATTCTCCTTTCATTAAAAGTATTAATGTAAATACTAAGTAACTCAACTCTAATTAATACCCAATCATAGTTACTTAGGAAAATGTGAATTTGGTGCTAATCCAAGAAATTACACTTTGCACTTTGCTTAAGTCAGTTAGTAGAGCGTGTGTGGGTAACCAGCACACTAGCTTGATTTAACAAGGTAGGCAAAGGGTAACTTAATGTTTATCATAGTATCGGTGGAGCGTAAGTGGTTAACCGGCACATCGATTAAAGAGTAAATATTAAGGGTACCAAGTATATTTGCATGATTATTCACACCTTCTTTTGTGATCCTCGGCATCCCAGTCACAAAACCTGAAGGGCACACTCGAGATTGAAACATGCCTTTGAAAAGTTCAATGAATCTCAAAAGAATCTAGTAGTTTCAATGTAACAGCCCGGAATTCCAGGTATTGTTATATTTATGATTTTGGGTGTTTTAAGAGGGGACTCGGCGAGTTGGAGCTTAGACTCGCCGAGTAGGATCGCGGATCTGGTCGCGGGTTCGCGACTGGACTCGACGAGTCCAGATATGGACTCAGCGAGTCTGCGCTGTTTAGCGAAAACCCTAACCGTTCAGGTTTGGGACATATATGAGGGACCTTATGGCCGTCATTGTTCACCCTAGTCCTCTGAGAGAAACCCTAAATCGATTGTGAGTATCTGGAGCAAGGTAGAAGACCATTGTTGATTTTGGAAGTGTTGTTTTGCAAGGAAGAGGAGGCTTGGTTAAGGGAACAACAAGAGAAGCCACGTTCTGAGTATTGGGGACACAGAGAGCACGTTATTCAGGTAATATTTCGAGTTGCATTCTTCTATGTTGATGTGTATATGGATTTAGGGTTTATTGAACCCTTTTGTGGCTAGATTGAGTGTTACCTTAGTCCCCCAAGCGATTGCAACCCTGTATTGGGACCTTTGGAAGTCCAGAATGTCCCATGCCTGAGTATTTCGGGAATCAATGGAGGTTTTGGATTGGAATCCTTGTGCCTTAGGTCAAAATGTAAATTATGAGTCATGGGGTGTATTATGAGCACCGAAATGAGGACCTTACGCGATGAATCAGTCTAGGAGGCCGGACCTATGAATGATCGGAGCAGATCTGACCTTAGAAAGCAGTTTTAGCGGTTGCATGGCATGGACTCGCCGAGTCCGATGAATAGACTCGGCGAGTAGCTTGAAGATTAACTGGGACTCGTCGAGTTGTTCTTCAGACTCGGCGAGTTGAGTCGGGGTGGCCCCGCGATTCTTCCAGGAGGAGCTCGTCGAGTCAAGGGGGATACTCGACGTGTAGAAAGGGAATCCTAGAGAATTGGTAAGGACGTCTAGACTCGCCGAGTCAACCTAGCACTCGCCGAGTTCGGTCAAGTTGACCGTTGACCGTTGACCAGAGTTGACCTATGTCTAACTTCTTAGGGATAGTCAAACTTATAAGATAAAAGTGTTAATAAGAGATATATGATGTTATAGGGAGATTGTAGCTCGGCGGATCGAGCACGAGTGATTTCGGGATTTCTAGCTTTCGATATTCACGAGGTGAGTCTTCTCACTATACTGTACCCGGAAGGTCGGATATGATATGAGATATATGTGCTATATGTGATAAGTTAATTGTTATATGTGCTATGTATGTTATGTTATGGGCTGGAAGGCATTATGTTATGGGCCGGAAGGCGATTATGTTATGGGCCGGAAGGCGTTGTGTTGTGGACCGTAAGGTTGGCGTGGGTAGGACCGGAAGGTTTACTCAGCAGGGACGGAAGTCCCCTGAGACACATGGACCGGAAGGTCAGGGCCTGGAAAGGCGTATGTGCGTAAGTTGTATTTTGGGGAACTCACTAAGCATTTATGCTTACAGTTGTTATGTATGTGTTTCAGGTACTAGCGAGGACCGTGGGAAGGCGCCGGCGTGATCTGTACACACTGATAGATGTTTTGTGATCTTGGGATTCAGATGATTTGTATTTTGACATGACACTTGAAATGTTTATGCCTTGTTTTGAATGAAAATAATTTATTTTGAAATGAAAAATTTGTTTGAAAATTTATGTTGTTACAAATTGGTATCAGAGCCTTGGTTTGAGGGATTCGGGTGCACCTTCGGGCGTAACTGAACTCAAACCGAGGATTTGAGGAAAGCTTTTAAAATAAAGGCATAAACTTTTGTAAATGATTTTGTGGTAAACAAGAAAGAAGCAGTGTGTACGATCAGTCAGCGCCCAAACGGTAAAGATCCCCAAAATACTTTACAATATTATGTTAAGAGATAAGATATGATATGAATTGTTGTGCATGCTAGAAGACTAGGTATTCATGATAGGACTAGAGTGGCCTGATTTGTGATGCCTTAGTCTAGGTAGGTTTGTCGATATAAGATGCCTTGATAGCGTGCAGATAAATAGTGCATATCAGAAGTAGAGTACTCACTATCCGGGGTTTGGGGAGGAAGATTTGGGATGAATGCTGATGCGGTGTGGTCGGTAGTATTGGGCCCGTACTACCGAAGATACCGGGTCAGTGGGAGACCCAAGTAAGAATCCCTGGATATCGGAGACTGAGTAGGTTTGCGTTATCGAGTGCAATTATACTCGATGGAGTCTCTGATAGTTTTATGTTGTATTTCAGAGACATCATGGTTAGACCACGCCACGGAGCGAGTACGAGCGGTGTGAGTGACGAGGAGATTCGTCAGATGATTTATGAGGAGGTGGCTGCAGCGATCCGGGCTGAGATTCCGGAGATGTTTGGGTCTATTAAGACCACCTTGATGGAGACTTTTGAGGAGCGGTACGCTGCATTGACTGAGGCTGCAGCCGCTGCAGCTACCGCAGCTGTGGCCGCTGCCAGGCCACAAGGGGGGTGACTCGTTGCTGTTTCGGGAGTTCAGCAACACGAAGCCACCTGAGTTTGATGGGACGCAGGATCTAATTGTTGCGATGAGGTGGATCGCTGATATTGAGGGGTGCTTCTACACTTGTTCATGTCCGGAGCATCTGAGGGTACGGTTCGATTTGAACCAGCTCCGTCTGGGAGCGAAGGATTGCTGGAAGTTCGTGACGGCGAACTTCACTTTGGCAGAGATTTCAGCAGTGACATGGGAGGGGTTTACCTGTATGTTCAGAGACGAGTACGTTCCCCCGGTGGAGAGGGAACGATTGGTTCAGGAGTTCTTGACCCTCAAGCAGGGTACTGATTCGGTTGCGGTGATCACGCGGAAGTTTCATGATAAGGCGATGTTCTGCCCCGAGCTGGTGTCCACAGAGCAGGCTCGGATGAGCCGGTACTTGGGTGTTTTGAGGAGGGATATCTGGGAGTTTGTGTCAAACTCCACCTATCATACCTTTGCTGAGCTTCAGGCGAATGCCAGGAAGCGCGAGATTGAGTTGGAGACCCAGGCCAGGGAGGAGGCCGAGTCTCAGCGGGTGGACCGGCGGCCGGCTCAGTCTCTGCCGGCAGCTAAGCGGACTAAGTCCGCCGATTCGAGGACGGGAGGTCCGAAGGGCCGCACTTGCGGAAAGTGCGGCAAGGGTCATGATGGGGCATGTCGATCTGGTGCTTGCTACAAGTGTGGCAAGGAGGGGCACATTGCTAGGGATTGCCCCAAGGGGTTTACGGTTTGCTTTCATTGCAACCAGACAGGCCATCGGAAGGTCGAGTGCCCTCAGCTTCTTCAGGGATCTGCACCTACTGCCAGGGCTACTGCGACTCGACCGGTGAAGGCCGAGGCCTCGAGGGCTCGTGGGAGAGCCTTTCAGCTGACTGCGGAGGAGGTCCGCGCTGCGCCCGATGTTGTGGCAGGTATGTTGTATTTCATGTATTTATTTTGATGTCGAGATGTTATGCTTATGTTATGATATGCGTAGGTACTTTCCTTGTGAACTTTGTGCCTGCTTTAGTGTTATTTGACTCGGGTGCGAGTAGGTCCTTTGTATCTTTAGCTTTTAGTCAGCATATCAGCGTTAGTCGTGAGTCGTTGAGTCGGCCTCTGAGAGTTTCTATAGCTGACGAGAGAGTGATTTGCGCCATGGAGGTTCTCCGGGGATGTGTGTTAGAGATTTTCGGGGTTGAGTTTCCGATTGACCTGATTCCTATTGCGATGGGTGATGTTTGTGTCATTGTGGGCATGGACTGGTTGAGCCGATTCGGCGCCGTCATCGACTGTGAGCGCCAACTGGTGACTATACGAGACCCTAGTGGGGGAGTTCTTTCGGTGTACGGCGAGGGTACCCGTTCGGGATCAGCTTTTTGTTCGGCCGCTAAGGCGAGGCAGTGTCTACAGCAGGGCTGTAAGGGTTTTGTGGCGTATGTGATGGATACGCGGGAGGTTTCCGAGAGACCGAGATCAGTTGAGGAGGTCCCAGTGGTGCGTGAGTTTCCAGATGTTTTCCCCGAGGAGCTGCCGGGAGCACCTTCTATGAGGCAAGTAGAGTTTGGTATCGATCTGGTTCCGGGGGCCGCGCCTATTGCTAAGGTGCCTTATCGTCTTGCACCTCCAGAGATACAAGAGTTGTCCTCGCAGCTTCAGGAGTTGCTGGGGAAGGGATTCATTCGGCCGAGCAGCTCGCCGTGGGGAGCGCCTATTCTGTTCGTCAAGAAGAAGGATGGTTCACACCGGATGTGCATTGATTACCGGGAGTTGAACAAGTTGACGGTCAAGAACCGTTACCCGTTACCGAGGATCGATGATTTATTCGATCAGTTGCAGGGAGCATCTTGGTTTTCCAAGATCGATCTGAGGTCAGGGTACCATCAGGTGAGAGTGCGGGATGAGGACGTCCAGAAGACAGCGTTTAGGACGCGATATGGGCATTATGAGTTTGTGGTGATGCCCTTCGGGCTCACCAATGCCCCGGCTGTGTTCATGGATCTCATGAACAGGGTATGCAGGCCGATGTTGGATCGGTCAGTGATTGTATTTATCGACGATATTTTAGTGTATTCGAGATCTAGAGAGCAGCATGAGGAGCATTTGAGGGAGGTCCTTGAGGTATTGAGATCGGAGAAGCTTTATGCAAAGTTCTCCAAATGTGACTTCTGGTTGCGGGAGGTCCAATTCCTAGGACATGTTGTTAATCAGGAAGGGATATTGGTCGATCCGGCCAAGGTTGAGGCGGTGATGAGTTGGGAGGTGCCGAAGTCACCCTCTGAGATCAGGAGCTTCCTTGGGTTGACAGGGTATTATCGGAGATTTATTAAGGATTTCTCCAAGATCGCAGTGCCGCTCACCAGATTAACCCGGAAGGGTGTTGCATTCTCATGGGGACCCGAGCAGCAGACCTCCTTGGAGACACTTCGCCAAAGGTTGTGCGAAGCCCCGGTATTAGCTCTCCCGGAAGGGATGGAGGATTTTGTAGTATATTGCGATGCATCGATTTCGGGGCTGGGTGCAGTGTTGATGCAGAGGGGTCATGTGATAGCTTATGCGTCGAGGCAGCTGAAGCCTCATGAGGCGAGATATCCCACGCATGATTTAGAGTTGGGGGCAGTAGTGTTCGCTCTCAAGATTTGGCGTCACTACTTGTATGGGGTTCGATGTACGATATACACGGACCATAAGAGCTTGAAATATTTGATGGATCAGCCCAACCTAAATATGCGTCAGAGGAGGTGGTTGGATATGGTCAAGGATTATGATTGTGAGATCCTGTACCACCCAGGCAAGGCTAATGTGGTAGCCGATGCATTGAGCCGCAGGGCGGAGAGCACTCCACTGCGATATGTATGTTTGAGATTGACTGTGATAGCTCCAGTATTGGATGCTATTCGTGGGGCACAGGCCGAGGCTATGCGACCAGAGATGCGGAAGAGAGAGCGGGTCGTTGGGTTGGTTTCAGAGTTCGTTACAGATGGACGAGGGCTTATGACGTTTCAGGGTCGGATTTGGGTACCGTTCGTGGGTGGTACGCGTATTACTTTGATGGAAGAGGCTCATCGATCGAAATTCTCAATCCATCTCGGGGCTACGAAGATGTATTTGGATTTGAGGAAAGAGTATTGGTGGCCCTGTATGAAGAGGGACGTCGCATGGTTCGTTGAGAGGTGCTTGACCTGCCGTAGGGTTAAGGCCGAGCACCAGAGACCGCATGGCAAGTTGCAGCCATTGGAGGTTCCCGAGTGGAAGTGGGAACAGATCACTATGGATTTCATCACCAAATTGCCGAGGACTACCAGAGGAGTCGATGCAATTTGGGTGATTGTGGATAGGTTGACGAAGAGTGCACACTTCCTTGCCATCAGTGAGAGTTCTTCAGCGGAGAAGTTGGCGGAGATATATGTGAGAGAAGTGGTATCTCGGCATGGGGTGCCGATCTCGATTGTTTCAGACCGTGATGTGCACTTCACTTCCAGATTCTTGAATAAATTCCATGAGGAGCTGGGTACTAAATTGCATTTTAGTACCACATACCATCCCCAGACAGACGGTCAGAGAAAGCGAACGATTCAGACGCTGGAGGACATGCTTCGAGCGTGTGTGTTAGATTTCGGGGGTAGCTGGGATGCGTATTTACCCTTGGCAGAGTTTTCCTACAACAACAGCCATCATTCGAGCATTGGTATGCCACCCTTTGAGCTGTTGTATGGTAGGAGGTGTCGGACCCCCATTTGCTGGGGAGAGGTGGGACAGAGAGTGATGGGCAGTACAGAGATCGTGCTTCAGACGACAGAGCAGATTCAGCAGGTTAGACAGAGGTTATTGACCGCCCAGAGCCGACAGAAGAGTTATGCAGACAGACGCCGATCTGAGCTTGAGTTTCAAGTCGGCGACTTCGTCCTCCTGAAGGTCTCTCCTTGGAAAGGAGTGATTCGATTCAGGAAGAGGGGCAAGTTGGGACCCCGGTATATTGGGCCATTTCGTGTGATTGCAAGGATAGGCCGGGTAGCCTATCGTTTGGAGTTGCCAGCAGAGTTGGGGCAGATCCACGACACTTTTCATGTGTCGCAATTGAGGAAGTGGTTCCATTAGAGGATATTCAGGTGGATGCGAGCCTGAATTATGCCGAGAGACCAGTGGCCATCAGGGATCGGAAGATCAAGGTTCTGAGGAACAAGGAGGTACCTCTGTTGTTGGTTCAGTGGCAACACCGGAAGGGATCGGAAATGACTTGGGAGCCGGAGCGTGAGATGCGGGAGCAGCACCCGGAGCTAATTTTAGAGTGAGACTTCGAGGGCAAAGTCTAGTCATAGTGGGGGAGAGTTGTTACAGCCCGGAATTCCAGGTATTGTTATATTTATGATTTTGGGTGTTTTAAGAGGGGACTCGGCGAGTTGGAGCTTAGACTCGCCGAGTAGGATCGCGGATCTGGTCGCGGGTTCGCGACTGGACTCGACGAGTCCAGATATGGACTCGGCGAGTCTGCGCTGTTTAGCGAAAACCCTAACCGTTCAGGTTTGGGACGTATATGAGGGACCTTATGGCCGTCATTGTTCACCCTAGTCCTCTGAGAGAAACCCTAATTCGATTGTGAGTATCTGGAGCAAGGTAGAAGACCATTGTTGATTTTGGAAGTGTTGTTTTGCAAGGAAGAGGAGGCTTGGTTAAGGGAACAACAAGAGAAGCCACATTCTGAGTATTGGGGACACAGAGAGCACGTTATTCAGGTAATATTTCGAGTTGCATTCTTCTATGTTGATGTGTATATGGATTTAGGGTTTATTGAACCCTTTTGTGGCTAGATTGAGTGTTACCTTAGTCCCCCAAGCGATTGCAACCCTGTATTGGGACCTTTGGAAGTCCAGAATGTCCCATGCCTGAGTATTTCGGGAATCAATGGAGGTTTTGGATTGGAATCCTTGTGCCTTAGGTCAAAATGTAAATTATGAGTCATGGGGTGTATTATGAGCACCGAAATGAGGACCTTACGTGATGAATCAGTCTAGGAGGCCGGACCTATGAATGGTCGGAGCAGATCTGACCTTAGAAAGCAGTTTTAGCGGTTGCATGGCATGGACTCGCCGAGTCCGATGAATAGACTCGGCGAGTAGCTTGAAGATTAACTGGGACTCGCCGAGTTGTTCTTCAGACTCGGCGAGTTGAGTCGGGGTGGCCCCGCGATTCTTCCAGGAGGAGCTCGTCGAGTCAAGGGGGATACTCGACGTGTAGAAAGGGAATCCTAGAGAATTGGTAAGGACGTCTAGACTCGCCGAGTCAACCTAGCACTCGCCGAGTCCGGTCAAGTTGACCGTTGACCGTTGACCAGAGTTGACCTATGTCTGACTTCTTAGGGATAGTCAAACTTATAAGATAAAAGTGTTAATAAGAGATATATGATGTTATAGGGAGATTGTAGCTCGGCGGATCGAGCACGAGTGATTTCGGGATTTGCTAGCTTTCGATATTCACGAGGTGAGTCTTCTCACTATACTGTACCCGGAAGGGTTTGACTGTGTGACCGGAAGGTCGGATATGATATGAGATATATGTGCTATATGTGATAAGTTAATTGTTATACGTGCTATGTATGTTATGTTATGGGCTGGAAGGCATTATGTTATGGGCCGGAAGGCGATTATGTTATGGGCCGGAAGGCGTTGTGTTGTGGACCGTAAGGTTGGCGTGGGTAGGACCGGAAGGTTTACTCAGCAGGGACGGAAGTCCCCTGAGACACATGGACCGGAAGGTCAGGGCCTGGAAAGGCGTATGTGCGTAAGTTGTATTTTGGGGAACTCACTAAGAATTTATGCTTACAGTTGTTATGTATGTGTTTCAGGTACTAGCGAGGACCGTGGGAAGGCGCCGGCGTGATCTGTACACACTGATAGATGTTTTTTGATCTTGGGATTCAGATGATTTGTATTTTGACATGACACTTGAAATGTTTATGCCTTGTTTTGAATGAAAATAATTTATTTTGAAATGAAAAATTTGTTTGAAAATTTACGTTGTTACATTCAAAACCAATTAAAACCTAATAATACATTTTGTTTATCTTGGTGGAAATTGGTGAATCGCCATTCACCTACCTTCAAATATTTTATAGCTTGGATTACGGCATCGTTCTTCCCAGTTATAAAATAGTTTGTTGGGTCCTAGCCTTAATATTTCATATTGGGTGTTATATTAAGGACTTTAGATCAACTATCTTGAATATCTCCTAAAAGATGTTTGGTTCAGACATCTATGATCCTCCCAAATCTCTTGGAACTTCACTTCCTCCACCTCCTCTAATTATTCTCCCTAACCCACAAGTTCAAGGTCACTCAAGCCCTATTGGCAAGCAAGGTCTATGTGTGATCGCATCTTGGAGATAAAGTCACATATTGGCAAGCCGGGAGAGTTGGGTGTCAAAGTCTTGAGAAAGTTGGATGTCCAATCACTTTTTATGTCACATAGTGAGTTCCTTTGGGACTACTATGGAACAGACTATAACATGACCCTTAATGATCTTATTTATTTGCTTGGTGCTTCTAAATCAGCAATGATTAGGAGGACTAGTAAAGCAAATTTGATTAGAAGATCAACTTCCCAAACTTCCATGGATATTGAAAATGGTACATGGTAAGGGGCATTGGTTACGAAGCTGTCAAATTTACCTGAAAGATCTTCATGTAAAGTCCACTATAAAACTCTATTAAGTTTCTATTCTGAGATTCTTATTAAATGATGTGACTAGGTCACATATTGATGTTTTAAGAATCAAAGAAAAAGTGAAGAAGGAAGTATATGCTGATTCTGATCGCGAAGATGGATTTCGATCACATGGTTCGGTGATCAGAATTTTGAGCTGTTACTTAGGAGTTATGTAATATTTTTTAGGAATAGATAACAACGAGTTTTTCATATGCTTTTGCATTGTAAGGATAAGTTTTCCGCAAAGTTTTAAAATAAAATTTTTGGTTTTATTTATTCTAAGTATCCTTACTATGGCATTTGTGAAAAATTGTTGTTTATATGATTCCATTGATAGCAATATTGGTAAGTGGATTTGATTCTTTTATTTGTGGTAGTGTCTAAATTTACCAAACAAGGAAAGATTCTCATCACCTAAGTTTCAATTGGATAGAAACTTGGAATCATGCAAGTTGTATGGTATGATGAATGAGAACTTTCAGACTTGGAAAATTAAGACTAATTCCTTGTTCAGATGGACGTGCAAGTCAAGTAAAGGACTAAGGGATCGACTACACATTCTTGTGCACTGATCAAGTCCACCACAAATAATCTATAAGGCTATTCATCATGATTTACTAAGGTTTGGTAAACATGGTTATACTTACAAGCTTAAGTATAATTCTGAGACATTGGAAAAAGTTCCAATGTTTGGTAGAGCGAATAAGAAGAATCAAATAAGGCAGAAGGATAAAAGTTTCTCAAATCTGAAAAGATGGGAGAGTACATTAGTATCATGATATATTATCATCTTAATGATTAAGAGACCTTATCACAATTCATCCTCTAAGTGCATTCTGATAGCTAAGAAGAGGAGTTATGAATTGTTGAAGTGGTTAAATCAAGAAGATGATTCATAGAGTCATACTCCAAGATTGTAACTTGAGTGACATATCTTAAAGGAAGGTTTCATAAAACTAGTCAAATGTAAGAGTAGAAGTATCCTACTCTTGTACATTTGAAATTGGTAAGTTGGGATGTTTTGGATAAAACAAACACCAACTAAGACTAATTTTGTGAAGTGTTTGTCTTGATAAAGAATCCAAACTATCTCTTGAATATTTGGCAAGTGAGTCTTATGTGTCAAGAGGATAGTGGGAGTCTTAAAGATCCTGGAAGAATTTCAAGATCTAATCAAGAATAAAAACATGTAGTTTAACACTAGCACACGAGATGATGTTTATAACCTATCGTGTTGACATATTTCTATTTATGTGCCCATTCCAGTTAAAGTTGGCTTTGCATATGAGTTCTTAGAGTTCTCAATTTGTTGCATAACAACTTGGAAGCAATGGTAGGCCCTTGAGCTGCCAGGTGGCAAGAAAATAAGATTGAGTTCAGTCCATATGAGTTTGGATTTGTCATTATCCTTGTCTTGTGACTATGGTTTTGACAATTCACATGGATAAGAACACATACACCATAAAATCTAAGGTTCATAAGGTTTCTCTCTGATTCATGAAAATGATGGTGAGGAAACACTCCACCAAGTAGATTTGAAGCAGATAGCAAAGATCTAAACAACTGAGACTATGATTACGGCATTCCTTTTCATAGTTCTAAAATTGTTTAGACACACCTGTGAGCTATCTAAGATAAGGTGTATGATTTTGATAAAGTCTTATCAAGGCAATCTTATCTTAGAAATCTGAACTTTGGTAAGAAAGTCAGTAAAGTATTGACTTTTAGAAGTCCAGCTGATTTATGAGTACATGTCAAAGCTAGTGGGAGCATAAGTGTTATGCTAATAATCATCATGTTAGTGGGAGCATGATAATTATGATAAAGGTTGCAAGTTAACAATGTTAATTATAGAAAACAAAAGTTTCAATTCGTGGAGTTGCAGGGGTTGAAAAGTTGTTTTGCTATAATTAACGGAGAGGAAATTATACTTCATTTCAATTCTAAAAGCTTAGATTGAGATTTTAATCATCTTTAGTCAAGAATATATATATATATATATATATATATATATATATATATATATATATATATATATATATATATATATATATATATATATATATGAATTTTATGTTGGTTTCGTTCAACATAAGAAAATTCTATATATTACGTTCTTAAAATTCGATTATGATTACGGCATCCTTCTTAATAGTCAAATTTTGAGAACATGGCAAATAAAAAATTTTGAAGCAAAAGACTGGTCTAGGATCATGTCTTTATGTGAGACATCATGAATCGTGTTCCATTTGCTTTGGGTACAGGATCGATTGCATGTGCTATATATTCATCCTTTCTAAAATTTTCCAAATGCCTGGGGCATTAAGAAGGGAAAAGGTCTAGAATTGGATATGACTAAAATGATAAGCAATTGTCGAGGATAATCTAAGGTTTACCAAAGATTGGTTGCTCAGGGACAGTTGGAAGTATAGTGTTAATTTTTGGATGGACCATATTGACATATTTTGAGAAAATGCAACTCTTGTTCAGAAGTGATAGTCAAAATGGGAATATGGAAATGATTCCATAGGTGGAAGTTGGTCAATTTGTGTAAGATTAGGAAAACGTAATGCAAGAAGTATGTTTCCATGGAGTTGATCTCCATTGGAATACTCTGTAATGTCTGTTGACAAGTCTTTGAGACTTTGTGCATAATCATTACAAGAGGATCAATGCATATAAGTTTAAAATAAAAAAAAATCGATAAAGAGAATCATTGAAATTATGTTCAATCGACCTAGTTCACAAAGTAAGGATCATAGACAAACATAGAGTGCATACTGATGGGTTTTGAGCATTCTAACACTTCCTAAGTGTACATGCAACCCTAATAACCTTGGATCTATGTGTGTCTAATAATCAAGCAAAGTTGTTTTCCAAGGTAATGAACCTATCTAGCATACATGGGGAACAATTTTCTTTGTATAAAAGATAGAACTACATACCTTGTTGTTGAAAGTGTTCCTTGAAATCTTGTGAGCCTATCACCTCAAGTGTGATGCCTCAAATGCGTCACACAACACCAAATGCAAAGAATAAACTTAACAGAATACTCTAACACATGCAAAATCGGCCAAGCCCTCTTGTTTCTTAGTGTGTAGCCGATTTTGGGGAGAGTTATATTGCTTATATAGTGTGTTGCATTAGGTAAACCCTAATGTACCATGACTTTTTATTTCTTGATCCATAGGTTAACTCCATGGAGCATCCATGGAGCAGCCTATGGGTGGAACCCAACTTGATAATCCATGGAGCATCTTAGTCCACTATATAAGATATGGAAGATTTTCTTAATCTACCCATATATCTAATTAGTTATCTTTTGATCACTTAATTAATTCTAAATTAATTCTTGATTAAAACTAATTAAATAATATTATTAATATATTAGAACTTATAATATATTAATAAACCATAAGTGTTATTTCTCTCATTTAGTTTATCCAATTGCATGATGCCATGCAACCCAAATGGTCCATGCCGGGTCGGGTCAAGTACATACTAGAAATAGTTATGGACTTAGACACCTTATCCAACAGTCTCCCACTTGGATAAGTCTAATAACTATAATTGTAATACTTTAGGAACCGATCAGCAATCTTAGTTCTTTCAAGGTTTCTCGGAACTGAGAAAACATTGATACGCCATTTAAGATAAGTGATCATATAATCCTCTGTTCTAGATATCAACCAGACTATTACATGGAACAATGTCTTCCTTATTGTCCAGCAGTTTGTTTCCCGATTTCCGATTTGTTTGACAAAGAACTTAATTGAACACATCAACTTAGTTCTGACCGGGCCCGGTACATAGGTCAAAACAAAATCATCGAGGGGCCCAGATATCAGCTTCTAATCCAAGAAGGAACAGATAAACTTCGACTCATATGTTTGTTCTACTACTCATTGAATTATACACAAAAGCACGTTTTATAACATCGAGTTACCAATGTGTTTTCTTACAATCAATGCATAATCAATTCATAGGCAACAAATCATATCTCTAGGTTTGAAGACTTATATGATATTACCGTCTCACGATCACTCGAGATAAAAATCCATTAAGTGATTCCAGTGAGCGTGGGTTGATTTCAATACTCATAACTTATGAGCACTCATGAAGTGTTGTCTTATATCCTGACACCTACAACCAACTTCATGACGGTCTTACTTCATATCTACTTCCAACATATGACTGACTGTGGAAAATTTGAATAATATGTAAAACAAAACATAATATTCTTGAAGTCAAAACATGTAAAAGAAATTATAGTAAACGATTGACAAAAGATAGCAACACTTTACTCATGAATAAACACAACTTTTATTCATCATCAAATGTCAATTACACTTTACAAATTTCATAATTTATCTAACTACTAAAACTTATATCATCCTTCAGCCCTATGCTCCGAGCATGTTGGAGATGCTTAACCCTACTCAGTCCCTTCGTGAGTAGATCTGCTCGGTTCTCATCCGATGATACCCACTTTGCCACGAGGATTCATTCTTCTATGCGATGTCTGATAAAATGAAATTTTATGTCGATGTGTCTGGATCTCCTGTGATCCCTTGGTTCCTTGGCTAAGGCAACAGCACTTTCACTATCACAGAAAATTTCCATGGGCTCCTTTATAGCTGGTACTACTCCAAGGTCTCCAATGAAGTTCTTCATCCATATAGCCTCCTTTGCTGCCTTGCTCGCTGCTATATACTCTGATTCACAAGTAGAATCAGCCACTGTCTCATGCTTGGAACTCTTCCAAGTGATTGCTCCTCCGTTTAAGGTGAAGACCCAGCCCGACTGAGAGCGTAAATTATCCCTATCAGTCTGGAAGCCAGCATCACAATACCCTACAACTCTCAAGTCATCACTCCCACCTAGGGTAAGGACCCAGTCCTTAGTATACATGATCGAGCCTTGTCAGGGTTCCCCTGATCCCTGCTAACCATGCTCAAGGCAAAGGCTACATCAGATCGAGTACAAGTCATAGCATACATGATCGAGCCTACTACCGAAGCATAAGGCATTCGACTCGTTTCTGCTATCTCAACCTCAGTACTAGGGCTTTGTGTCTTACTCAATCTGGCGTTACTCTGGATGGGTAACTCTCCTTTCTTGGAGTTCTGCATGCTGAATCTCTTCAACACCTTGTCCGAGTAGGTACTTTGACTAAGTCCAATTAGTCTTTTACTCCGGTCTCTCAAAATCCTTATCCCTAGAATATAGGCAGCTTCTCCTAAGTCCTTCATAGAGAAACACTTCCCAATCCAGGACTTAACTTCCTGCAGAGTTGGGATGTCATTTCCTATGAGTAGTGTGTCATCCACATACAATACCAAAAAGCTAACTATACTCCCACTAGCCTTGACATACACACAAGATTCATCTTCACTCCTAGAAAAGCCAAATTCCTTGACTTTCTCATCAAAGCAAAGATTCCATCTGCAAGGTGCTTGCTTTAATCCATAAATGGATTTGTCAAGCTTACACACTCTATTAGGGTACTCATTACTAACAAAACCTTCTGGTTGACTCATGTAAACATCTTTAGTCAACTTTCCATTAAGGAATGCGGCTATGGCTAACATAACCCTAATAGACTTAATCTTGGCTACTAGAGAAAAAGTCTCATCATAATCCACTCCAGGAGTTTGAGAGAAGCCTTTTACAACCAGTCGAGCCTCATAAGTGTGTACATTACCATCCATGTCAGTCTTCTTCTTGAAGATCCATTTGCACCCAACTACCTTACGATCTAGTACATGGTCAACCAAGTTCCAAACTTGATTGTCATACATGCACTGTATCTCGCTATCCATAGCCTCTTTCCATTTAGCAGCCTCATGGCCTACCATGGCTTCCGCGTAATTGTTAGGTTCATCCATACCTACTAGTGTCTCATCACTAATAAGTGTCTCACCTTCCGTAGTAATATGGAAACCATAGTAATGCTCAGGCGCATTCCTAACTCTCATGGAACGCCTCAGAGGTACAGACTCGTCCATTGGCTCAACAGGAGTTTCCTCCTCAAGTTGAGGGCTAGGGTTTGAAGTTCCTTCAACACTTGACTCTTGAAGTTCTTCAAGGTCAATTTTCCTCCCACTGTCTCCTTGGCTTATAAACTCTCTCTCTCGAAAGACTCCTCTTCTTGCTACAAAGACCACATTATCACTAGGTTTGTAGAAGAGGTAACCAAATGATCTTTGTGGGTAGCCGATGAAAATACACCTCTTGCTTCGGGGTCCTAGCTTATCATGAGACTCGCGCCTCACAAAAGCCTCACAACCCCAAATCTTGATGTGGTCTAGTTTGGGTACTTTACCAGTCCACATCTCGTGAGGAGTTTTGGCAACTTTCTTTGTAGGGACTATATTAAGGATGTGGGCAGCAGTCTCTAAGGCATACCCCCAGAATGAGATTGGTAGCAAAGCTCGACTCATCATGGAACGAACCATATCCAACAAGGTTCGATTACGCCTCTCAGCTACACCATTCAACTGCAGTGTCCTAGGAGGTGTCAATTGTGAGACAATCCCACACTCCCTAAGATAGTCAAGGAACTCTGAACTAAGATACTCACCACCACGATCGGATCGAAGCATCTTAATGTTCCTGTCGAATTGATTCTCGACTTCCTGTTTATATTCCTTAAACCTTTCGAAAGTCTCTGACTTATGCTTGATTAAGTAGACATACCCATATCTACTATAATCATCAGTAAAAGTCAAATAATAACGATTAGCATCCCTTGTGGCATGTTTGAAGGGTCCACACACATCCGTGTGTACAAGATCCAGCAAACCTTCACCCCTCTCACAAGAACCTGTGAAGGGTGACTTTGTCATTTTTTCAAGTAAGCATGAATCGCAACTGTCATCTGACTTGAGGTCAAATGACTCCAAGACTCCATCCTTTTGGATTGGGCCTATGCGTTTCTTGCTTATATGTCCAAGACGAAAATGCCATAATGATGCTTTATCCAAGTTATTATTATTAGGAGAATCAATACACAAAACATTATTTCCTAAGTTATCAACCACAGATACAGTTTTGTACACACCATCACAAGGTAATGATTTAAAATAAAGAATATTATTAAAGAAAGCATTAATCGAACCAACCTCATTATTAAATAAAAAGGTAAAACCTTCTTTGTACAATGCATGAAAGGAAATAATATTTATTTCCATTTCTGGCGAATAAAAACATTTATTCAAATCTAAACTAAACCCACTACTTATCGATAAAGTATAAACTCCAATCTTGGTGGCAGGTGAAGCTTTCCTGTTTCCCATGATCAAGTTTATTCTTCCTTGCTCCACATTCTCACTTCTTTTTAGTCCCTGCAAATTAGAACAGATATGAATACCACAACCGGTATCAAGGACCCATGAGTTAGAATGGGGTGAGTTATTAGATAAGATAGTGTAAATACCTGCATTGTTGGGTTTGAATTTCCCATCCTTCACATTTTGCTAGTACTTTGGGCAGTTCCGCTTCCAATGTGCCTTTTCATGGCAATAGAAGCATTTAGCCTCTTTTAGGTCAGAAGAAGGAGTGAGGAAACCTTTCTTGGTTCCACTTGATACCACTGATGGGTTTTAGCCATAAGAACTTTCCTATGTGCGCATGCAAAACCCTAATGCTTGGATCTAGGCTTTCTAATTAAACATGCTTTGAATCCAAGACTTCTAATGACTATTTAGATGTAATAACAATATTGAAACAGATCTAGAATCATACCTTTTGAATTCCTTGTTGATCTTGTTGTCTTTGAGCTTCTAGAGTCACAATTGTCACTCCTCTAATGGCTTACAAACACCAAATAGCAAGGAGGATGATTTGGGAGAGAGGAGAGGGGAGGAAATCGGCCAGGGTTCTCTTACTTTAGATGAAGTGTCGATTCCCCTTTGCCATAGGGTCTATTTATACTTGTAGACGCCTTAAGGGTTACAACCTAAACCTTAATTGGATAATCTTCTCTTAAGGCTATCCAAATCCATTCCTTAGATAAGCAATGGACGATTCAAGCTATCCTTTAGCTTCTAGAAGCCGTCCAATCCATATCTATATGGATTTACAGTCTAAAGTTTAACTATCAAACAATTGACAGTTTATACCCTCTTATCTAATTAATCTCTTTAAGTCACCAAATTAATTCCAATTAATTCTATGACATATATTAATCAAATAACAATATATTATTCTTTATATTATTCTCATAATATACTAATAATAATTACTCTCTCTTAATAAATCATCCTATCAAGTTGCTATGGTGAAGGCAACCCAAAAGGACCATGCACAACCGGGTCAATTACTTGCCTAATATAGTTGCAGCCTTAGACACTATTCCAACAGAAGAGCCATCAAGGGTCCTAGCCTTGGTACCCTTCGAAGAACTCTTTCTCTTCTTCCCTCGTCCTTTCCCGATTGCCAAGACATGGGCAGAGTTGGTAGGAGTAGGAGTAGTAACAACCGCCTTACCCTTAAAACCACTTTCGGCGGTCATTAAGTGTCCTTGAAGTTTGCTGAGAGTGACCTCTTCCTTGTTCATGTGGTATGTCATGCGGAATTGATCATAACATGAAGGTAAGGAGTGCAAAATGATATCTATTGCAAGCTCCTCGGGGAAGTTCACATTAAGCTTCAGCAAGCGATCCACAAACCTTTGCATTTTCTGCATGTGGCTCGTGATGGGTTCACCATCCTTCATTCGTGTTGTTATCATGGAGGAGATGATTTCATACCTCTCTTTTCTTGCACTTTGAAGGTATCTTTCCATCAAATATTGGTGCGTTTCAAAAGGGTAGAAGTCCTCGTAGGACTTTTGGAGGTCGGCTGTCATAGTGGCCATCATGATGCATGCCACCTTGGTGGCATCCCTTTCATATGCCCTAAAGTCAGCGATCTCTTCAGGAGTAGCAACTGTCTCATCAATCTCCTTAAGCTCCTTATCGAGGACATATTCCTTGTCCTCGTAGCGAGTAATCATTCTGATGTTTCTGATCCATTCATTAAAGTTGGATCCATCAAAAGTGACTTTCCCACACAAGTTCATTAGAGAAAAGGAGCCATTAGGATTAGAGCCAGAAGCAGCATTGTTTGCAAACATCTGAAAAGTAGAAAAGTTTAGTTTAGATATAGAGATAGTCCTTAATAAAACACCCAAATGTAATATTAAGTCTAGGACCCGATCACAATATATTATACTTAGAAGAGGTATGCCGTAATCTAAGTAATAACATATTTGAAAGGTAGGTGAATGACGATTCACCAATTTCCACCAAAGATGAAATATTAAAAATATTTAATTTGGTTCTTAGAAACTCCTAGATTCTTTTGAGATTCAATGAACTTTTCAAAGGCATGTTTCAATCTCGAGTGTGCCCTCCAAGTTTTGTGACTGGGATGCCAAGGATCACAAAACGAGGTGTAAAGTAACCATGCAAATCATTTGGTACCCTTAATGTTTATCACTCAATCGATGTGCCGGTTAACCACACACGCTCCGCCGATACTATGATAAATTTAAGTCACCCTTTACCTACCTTGTTAAGTCCAAGTTAGTGTGCCGGTTAACCACACACGCTCCATTAACGACTTAAACAAAGTGTAAAGTGTAATTTCATGGATTAGCACCTTATTCACATTTTCCTAAAGTAACTAAGATTGGGAATTTAATAAAAGTATTTAGTTACTTTATAATATCCATCATACTTTTAATGAGAATTTATAATTCCTTGTCCTTCCCGTTCGACTAACGACCCTCCACCGATCAAGGAAGCGGTGGGTGAGAGTGGACACCCATTAAGTTGCCATTTTATAGGCAACAACCTTATACCCCCCCCCCCCCCTTATAGACCGGCTTCGTGAATGAGGCGTACTAGCGGTAAGACAACTTGATCTTATACATACATACATATATATATATATATATATATATATATATATATATATATATATATATATATATATATATATATATATATATATATATATATATATATATATATTATTAACTTATAATATTATAAAGTATAAGGGTTGAATTTTAACTTTTAAAATTCTAAGGGTTGGAACTAAAGTTTTAATCAAGACTTTACTTGTTCCAAAACTTGAGGGCAAGTTTTGTAAACCTTCAAAACTTTTCATTTCTTGTAACTTATGTGTTAATAGAGTATTAAAAATTAAGACTCTTCATTTTTTATAACTCTTGTGTTCTTTTAATGGTTTTATTAAAAGTGTGACTTTTGGTTTTCCCTAACTTGAGGGCAAGTTATGGACTCCATTAAAACACGTTATGATCATGAATTAATCTACCACATATGTTACAAACAATTCCTATGATCATCTAAACATCATAAGATCAAGAACATGAATATGAATACTTTCATGAATCAAAAAATTACACTTAGAAACTTGTAATTTTGATAATTTGTCATTGTAAATAGATTAACATGAACATTACACCAATTAAAACAAGTTTTAAAACACTAAAATAGTTTAGGGTAATGTTCCTAGTCCATTTCCAGCAACAAAAATCGAAATTCTCAAAATTGTAGCCTCTAGTCGTCGAGTGCATGAATTGACTCGACGAGTAGCTTGCTTTTTTTCATGGACTCGTCGAGTCCCCCCATGGACTCGGCAAGTTCATTCGGGCAGAAAGCAGAAAACTCAATTTTTTCAAGCAGTTTGCACAAAAATCAAACAAGCAAGCCTAGGCTCTGATACCACTGATGGGTTTTGAGCATTCTAACACTTCCTAAGTGTACATGCAACCCTAATAACCTTGGATCTATGTTTGTCTAATAATCATGCAAAGTTGTTTTCCAAGGTTATGAACCTATCTAGCATACATGGGGAACAATTTTCTTTGTATAAAAGATAGAACTACATACCTTGTTTATGAAAGTGTTCCTTGAAATCTTGTGAGCCTAGCACCTCAAGTGTGATGCCTCAAATGCTTCACACAACACCAAATGGAAAGAATAAACTTGAGAGAATACTCTAACACATGCAAAATCGGCCAAGCCCTCTTGTTTCTTAGTGTGTAGCCGATTTTGGGGAGAGTTACATTTCTTATATAGTGTGTTGCATTAGGTAAACCCTAATTTACCATGACTCTTCATTTCTTGATCCATGGGTGGAACCCAACTTGATAATCCATGGAGCATCTTAGTCCACTATATAAGATATGGAAGATTTTCTTAATCTACCCATATATCTAATTAGTTATCTTTTGATCACTTAATTAATTCTAGATTAATTCTTGATCAAAACTAATTAAATAATATTATTAATATATTAGAACTTATAATATATTAATAAACCATAAGTGCTATTTCTCTCATTTAGTTTATCCAATTGCATGATGCCATGCAACCCAAATGGACCATGTCAGGTCGAGTCAAGTACATACCAGAAATAGTTGTGGACTTAGACACCTTATCCAACACATACTTGGTGTATAGCAAAGCTATTGTTTAGAAAAACTTAGTGTACATGCTTAGAGCATGGGACAACTAGTGTTTTTAATTTAAGTATAAAGTTGATCGTTTGAAACAGTATACAATGAATAGTGTGTAATCAATATGGTGATAAATAAAAGGTGTTTTATTTATGTTCATAAGTTCTGAGACCATATGGGATTCCATTATTATTGTGTTTCATTGTGCATGTTTTGACTTCTAGAATAAACAAGATCATTCTTCCCGAATAACTAAGTTATTCAAACCATCCACAGTCGGTCATATGTTGGAAGTAGATATGAATCAAGACTGTCATGGGTTGGATTGTAAAGGTCTAAAATGTTGGAAAAAGTGGTGCTACAACACTCATGAGTGCTCATAAGTTCTTAGAATTGGATTCAACCCACGCTCATTCAATCACTTCATAAATTTTATCACGAGTGATCATGAGACGATAATATCGTATATTCTTCAAACCTAGAGATATGAGTTGTTACTATGAGTTGGTTATACATTGATTGCACGAAGACGCATTGGTAACTCGATGTTATAAAATGTGCCTTTGTGTATGATTCAACAAGTAGTAGAACAAGCCATATGAGTTGAAGTTTATCCATTCCTTTTACCTTTAGGATAAAAGCGATGTCTGTGGGCCCCTCGATCATTTAATGATGACACATGTGAATGCTTGGCCAAGCTAGGACTGATTTGATCTGTTCAATCAGTTAGTCATCATGAATCGGAAATCGTGAAACAACAGATGGACAGAGAGAATGATTTATAATCCATGTCTCAGTCCATATGATATCTAGAATTGAGGAATATATGATCCTTTGTCTAATGGACATGTCATTGACAAAGGTCAGAGATCATCGGTGGGTTTAGAGTTCGACAGAAGCTTTTGAGAGCTATGATTGCTAGTCGGGTTATGAAGTCATACTTGCAATAATAGTTTTAGACTTATCCAAGTGGGAGACTGTTGGATTAATGTCTAAGTCCATAACTATAATTGGTAAGACTTGACCCGACCAAGCATGGTCCATTTGGGTTGCATGGCATCAGGACAATTGGATAGACATGATGAGGAAAAAGGATACTAGTGATTTATATTAATATATTATAAGTTCTAATATATTAATATATAATCATATTATTTAATTAGTATTGATCAAGAATTAATTTGTAACTAATTAAGTGATTAAAAGGAACTAATTAAATATGGACTCTTAGATATATACATGTGATGGGCCAAGTTTATTTAGGTTGGGCTAAGCTTTCATGGATATTCCATGGAGTGTTTAACCCATGGATCATATGAAATGAAAGGTCATGGGTATTAGGGTTTAACCCTAATCTCCACACTATATAAAGATGTCCTTGGTTGGTGAAATTGATACTAGTGTGTGTACACAAAAGGGCAAGGTCGATTTCACTAGAGAGAACCAAAGTATCCTTATTCTCAAGGTTATTTCAAGTGTTCATGGTGTTGTGTGAACCATTTGAGGTGTCATACTTGGGGCACTAGGCACTCAAGCTACATGAAGACAAGTTACAACAACAAGGTATGTATTCTATCTATTTTTTTACCCTAGTATCAATGTTTTGGTATGCTAGTTAGGATAATACATTAGATATTCATATTTGTATGTATAATAGAGAAAACATAGATCCAAGGTATTTAGGGTTGCATGTACACTTAGGAGTGTTAGAATGCTCAAAACCCAATAATAATCAACATAAAAGAGAGTTATAGAATTACCTCTTTGTTGTAGCTTGTAGAACTTCTTGAGTTTCGCCTTTAAGAACTTAGCGCCCCAAGTGTTGCACCTCAAATGGAATCACAACACACCTAGAACAAATGAGACTTTTGAGAGAGTATTTGCTTGCACCAAAATCGTCTCATTGATCTCCAAGAAGACTAGTGCATCTAGTAGTCAATTTTGGATGCTAAGGGGCTTCTTAAATAGTGTGGCAAGATTAGGGTTGCACCATGTAAACTCTAATGTTCATGACCATCCATATTCCTTAGGCTCCATGGGTTTAAACCTCCATGGATCATCCATGGGTTGTCACATGGGTTTAGCCCAACCTAAGGAATCATGGATCATTGGCCCACACCATAATAATGAATGATTTACCAAATCAATCCCCATATATTTAATTAGTCTCTTTTGATCACAAAATTAATTCAAAATTAATTCTTGATCAATACTAATTGAATCATATGATTTCATATTTATATATTAGAACTTATAATATATTAACAAATCATAAATAACCTTTTCTCAAAAGTCCATCCTATCAAATTGTCCTGATGATATGCAACCCAAATGGACCATGCTAATCTCGGGTCAAGTACATACCAGATGAGATTAAAATATTTAGATCAATAAGATTCTTAAACGAAAAAATCAAGAACACAATGAAAATAATAGCAAGAGATGAAGCAATGCTTGTGTCGAATGATTAATAATCCACAACCTCAGAAGAGCTCTATGAAGAACTGCTACTGTAGAGGTTGTGTTAGGGTTACCATACAATCCAAGAAGTAATTATCAAAAGCCTTCATAGTTATGATGCATGTGTGCACTATATAAGGTAAACCCTAATAAATGTAAGCGACTGGATAGGCCCAAAAACTGAGAACATAACAGACCTAAACGAAAGGCCTAATGACGAAACACTTCATAGCCCAACAATCTCCCCCTTTGCGTTAATTGAGGCGAGAGATCACTGCTGCAGAACCTGTGTGGTCTTCTTGACGGTTTTGAACAGCTTCGGTATGATAGCGACAATGGTGCATCGAAAGTTGATATACCATAGAAACATGTCATTGAATATCTTCTTTTCAGTATCATTGTTGAATTTACATCTGTTGATTATATCCAGAATATGTTCAAGAGCAACAATGGAAAACAGATGCTTATCAGTCAAGGCGAACAAGCACTTTAGTGGAGGAGCCGAACCTCGAACATCTTTAGTAAACATCACCATTAGATGTTCGGTTTCAATCTTGCCCATAACGCATCTTGTTCACATCACTAGCTCTACCAATTGATCTGACAATAGTCTTCTTCCTCAAAGCCGAAGCGATCTCTTGATCAAGCTTCGCTACTTCATGAATATACGACACCAACATTCTCTTTATATGATCAAGAATGGGTTCGTACTTATGATCATTTGACAACAAAATGTTAGTCAATAGAATCCAGTCGTGAGGATTGAGATTTGGCAAATCTGCAAGAGAAAATTCATGAACCGAATCATCCAATCCACGAGTAACCCGAAACTTCACATTGATAAACTTCCCCGCAGCAAATGGCTTCAGAGCCTTGACCATAGTAATTTTCTTTGCACTCCAGGTCAAATACTAAGGTTGCGAGAAAGCATGGTAGTAATCGATCAGCTCTCTATCTACTTTCAGGTCTGATGAGGGAACAGCAGCAATTAGGTCAAAACAGTGAAAGACGAATGCCCTTCGGGTGATCGGCACATCAAATTGCGCATCTTTAGAGTTAACCAAGTCAAAGGAAATGACTGGTTCAAGCCAATGTGTGCTCGGGAATTCAATTGATTCCTTCAGCAAGTTTTCCAACGTCCATAATGGAAAAAGTGATTTACTTCGTTCCAATATGTCATGGGCAGCTTTATCTTTCCTTTCCCTCTCTTCGATTTCACAAGTTTTCTTTAATAATTCTTTTTCATTCACATCATCTTCGACTCCACTTTCACCAACAACTTTCTTTCCTTTATCTTGAACAATTGAACCCGAAACTTCATTATCCTTTGGTTCTGTGATGATACTTGGTTTAACAGGAGGAGGTAGAGGATGTTCGGTTGTTTGAATTTTAGAGGTTTGTTTTGGTGCATCTTTATTTTCATATCCCCCTTATTTTTGAGGGACTTCCATCTCCGAAACACCTTTGATCATGCTCAAAATTTCAAGGGCAAGACATAATTTTTCAGCCAAACGCCCCCTGATAGTAATAGTGAGAACTTCATCATGAGCATCGAGGAGATCGACCAAAAGAGCATGAATATCAGCAACATAGGTTTTCACAATTGTATGTTTGGTCTTGAGATCGGAAATCTCTTTATGTGCTTGATTGAGATTGATAGACTGAGTTTTGAGTAGAGTGGTTTGTCAAGCGACCTCATCCATCACTTTATTTTCCATAGCCAGATTACCTTGGAGTTTGTCTAAGAAATAGTTGATTGAGTTGGTGAGCGCTGAGTGATCAGTTTGGATGTCAGACCGAACCATTTCAAGCTCTACTAGTTCGGCATGGAGAGAGGAAATAAGCTTCTCAACAGAAGAAGTCACTGTATTGACATGTTGCTGCGACTCAGCTTGAAGAGACTGCAAGAAGTCCTTAGCATCTTTCATTAGCTTATCGACTTTTTCGGTTGCTGTCTTAGTGGATTCATCGACAGCTTTGGTGGCTTTCTCGATTGAAGTATCATGCTACTGAACCAAAGTGGCTACTAAAGCTTTGATAGCAGCATCATAATACGCCGAAGTGGAGGATTGGGATGAAGAAGCGATCAAAGTATCAAGCTTGTCATTTAACGCCTTGATATGCCTCTTGGTGATAGGGGCATCGTCATCATTATCATTTTGAACAGTATAGGGACTGTAGTGAAAAGAATCGAAATCCATATCAGTGCCACCGAGAACAATATCTGATTCGTCTGAGTTGATTGGCGACATAGGTTTTGAGTTAATGGGGTTTTCAACACCTAAAGTTTTTGCCCCCACTTCAGATACGTTGACAGGAGGTGTGGGTATTATAGAAGTTGTGGTGGTGGTCGCTTCAGTGAAAACAGGTGGTGGTAGAGGTGTTGAAGTAGGAATTTGAGTGGAAGTTTGTGGAGGGCATGGAGTGATTGAAATAGGAACAGTGGAATGAAGAGGAGAAGGTGGTGGAGACAAAACAATGTTAGTATAGATTACCTTTGGAGTGACTTCTCGGAACGAGTCATCAGAATTATCTAGCTCCGGCTCTTGTTCATCTTCAACATCTTGATCTGAAGGAACATATTCACTATCACTTGATGATGGAGCTTTAGCCTTGGTAGCCATCTTTTTCATTTTGCTCTTCTTTGGAGCCGAAGGGTCTATAGTGGAACCCTTTCGCTTCTTTGGAGTGATAGGCTTAGAAGAAGGCCCTTCTTGAATTTCCTTCCTCAAATCCCCTTTCTTGCCCCTATTTGCTGGTTTATCATCCAAATCAAGCGATTGTTGCATCTCTGGGGTCAACAGTCGTGGTCCAGAAGCTGGAAGCTTTTTGTACTCACTGATTTGTTTGCTGGCCTTTGAGACACACGAATACATGGACTCCGGAATTAAGCTAATAAAAGGAAATCTGGTGAAATCAGCTAAAATGATTTTGGTGGTGTGAAAAGTGGTAATCGCAGACTTCAAGGAATCCGTCATAACTGGAACTTGGAACTTCTCCATTGCACGTTGTGTGAGAATCGTCCAGAATCTCCCATAAGATATCTTAGTGTGACGAGATGAAGAGTTCAGACTTTGAATCAACTGGGCCTAGAGTATCGACCCATAGTCAAGATTGATTATGTGATACAGACCATAGAGAATGGTCATGAAACTCTTGCTAGCGCCATCAGAACCTGCAACACGTTCAGAAAAACTCTTCGATAGAAGAGTAAATAATCCATTCTAGTGAGGAGGAAGGCATGACTTTTTAACCTTGGTGATGTAGTGAGAATTGTTGGATTAATGTCTAAGTCCATAACTATATTTGGTAAGACTTGACCCGACCCGGCATGGTCCATTTGGGTTGCATACCATCATGCACTTGAATGAGAGAAATAAGACACTTATGGTTATTAATATATTATAAGTTCTAGTATATTAATAATAAGAATAATAAGATTATTTAATTAGTATTGATCAAGAATTAATCTAGGATTAATTAAGTGATCAAAAGAAGACTAATTAAATATATGGGTTGATTGTGTAAATCATCCATACTTGTATAGTGGGCTAATGCTCCATGGATAATCAAGTTGGGCTAAAACCCATAGGATGGTCCATGGATGCTCCATGGTGTATTTGTACCCATGGATCCAAGGAAATGGAAAGCCATGACCATTAAGAGTTTACCCTAATTGTGTAACTATATAAGCATCTTATTATTGAGGAAAAATCGGCCACTAGTGTGTGTGAAGAAAGGGCTAGCCGATTTTGGTGAGTGTAGAATTCTCTCAAGTCATTCTAAGTGTTTTGATGATTGTGATTCCATTTGAGGTGTCACACTTGGGGCACTAAGCACTCAAGCTTCATGAAAACTTTCTACATCAAGAGGTATGTATTCTATCTTGTTACATTCATTGTTTTGTATGCTAGATTAGGATAATACCTTGGAAGTTCTTATTTGCATGTATAATAGAGAAAACATAGATCCAAGGTATTTAGGGTTGCATGTACACTTAGGAGTGTTAGAATTCTCAAAACCCGACAGTGGTATCAGAGCCACGGGTTGTTTTCTGTTATATTGATGCAAATATTTTATTTTCAAAGTTGGAAAAAAAAACCATGAAGTTTGTCAAATTTTAAGATAATTACTTGTTCTTGTGAAAAACTAATTATTTGTAAAATTTGAATAATTTGCTTTATGAGTTGAATTAGGTCAAATTTAATAAAAGATAAAATAATATGATTATTTTATTAGTTTTAAAAGTTTGATCTAAAGAGTTTTATTTTTTGAAACCTCCATAAGTTATGGATATGAAAAGGTTTTAAAAAAAAATTTGATTCAAAGTTTTTTTGGAGTTACAAAAGTTGGTGTTAATCCAAATTAATCTAAGAATTGATTCTAAAATGTGTTTTTGTAACTTGTCCTCAAGTTATATGAAAAGTCACATTTAAGAATCATAAAACTCATAAAAATTGGCAAAGGTTACAAAAATGAAGAGTCTAGTTCTAATTAAATGGTTTTATGACTCCATAACTTGTCCTCAAGTTATGGAGGACCAAGAGTCTCTTCATTTAATAAAATAAAATAAAATAAAAAAAAAGGTGTAACCTTAATTAATTCCATAAGTTATAAAATAAAGAAAAGTTAATTCTTTTATTAGTTTAAAGTCTTCCATAACTTGTCCTCAAGTTATGGAACTTGAAGAGTTTTTGGATTAAAACTACTTTAAACACATAAGTTATGGAATTAATTAGTTTTGAATAGTTTCAAAACTTGCCCTCAAGTTTTGGAATTTGTAAAGTTTTCACTTATGAATACTTTAATTCCAAGTTAGCCCTTAGAATTTTAAAAGTTAAAATTCAACCCTTATACTTTATAATATTATAAGTTAATAATATATATATGTATAAGAGTAAAGTCAGTCTTACCGCTAGTACGCCTCATTCACGAAGCCGGTCTATAAGGTGGGTATAAGGTTGTTGCCTATAAAATGGCAACTTAATGGGTGTCCACTCTCACCCACCGCTTGCTTGACTGGTGGAGGGTCGTTAGCCGAACGGGTTTGACAGGACTAGAATTCTCCCTTCATTAAAAGTATTAATGATAATACTAAGTAACTAAACTCTTAATAATACCCAATCTTAGTTACTTAGGAAAAATGTGAATAAGGTGCTAACCCATGAAATTACACTTTACACTTTGTCTAAGTCGTTAGTGGAGCGTGTGTGGTTAACCGGCACACTAACTTGGACTTAACAAGGTAGGTAAAGGGTGACTTAATATTTATCATAGTATCGATGGAGCGTGTGTGGTTAACCGGCACATCGATTGAGGGGTAATTTATTAAGGGTACCAAGTGATTTGCATGGTTACTTCACACCTTGTTTTGTGATCCTCGGCATCCCAGTCACAAAACCTGAAGGGCACACTCGAGATTGAAACATGCCTTTGAAAAGTTCAATGAATCTCAAAGATCTAGGAGTTTCAAAACCAATTAAAACCTAATAATACATTTCGTTTATCTTGGTGGAAATTGGTGAATCGTCATTCACCTACCTTCAAATATTTTATAGCTTGGATTACGGCATACCTCTTCTAAGTTATAAAATAGTTTGTTGGGTCCTAGCCTTAATATTTTATATTGGGTGTCATATTAAGGACTTAAGATCAACTATCTTGAATATCTCCCAAAAGATGTCTGGTTTAGACACTTATGATCTTCCCAAATCTCTTGAAACAAGGTTTCCTAATGAAGATGATGTCCCATGGATATCATACTTCTTTCTCCTCCTCCAATTATTCTCCCTAACCCACAAGTTCTTGAAAAGTTTAAGGTCACTCAAGCCCTATTGGCAGGGCAAGGTCTAGGTGTGAGCACATCTTGGAGATGTAGTCACATATTGACAAGCCGGGAGAGTTGGGTGTCAAAGTCTTGAGAAAGTTGGTGGTTCAATCACTTTCTAAGTCACATAGTGAGTTCCTTTGGGACACCTATGAAACAGACTATGACAAGACCCTTAATGATCTTATCTATTTGTTAAGATCAACTTCCTTAATACTTGATGGACATTGACAATAGTGACATTGGTTATCCAGTAAAGCATTCTCTTCCCAGTGGATAGGGATCGGCCATAGTCAACTCGGTTGACCAAATGGTAAAGAGAAAAGCTAAGTCTGTGATAGTCCCGTGTACCATTATCAAAGGGTCCCTATGTTTATATTGCCAAAGGAAGGGGCATTGGTTGCGAAGCTGCCAAATTTACCTAAGGATGTTAAAGTCAATAAGTTTGACTCTACTTCAGGTAAAATCCACTATCTAACTCTGTTAAGTTTCTATTCTGAGATTCTTGATACATGATGTGACCGGGTCGCATGGTGATGGTTTAAGAATCAAAGGAAAGTGAAGAAACTTAAAGGAAGAATATGCTGAATCTGATCGCATAGATGGATTTCTATCGCATAGTTTGAAGATCGGATTCTTGAGCAACTTCTTAGGAGTTATGAGATATTGCTTAAGGAATAGATAACAACAAGTTTTCATATGGATTGTAAGGATAAGTTTTTCCGCAAAGTTTTAAAATAAAAGAAAATTTTTTATTTTATTTATTTTAAAATATCCTTACAATGGCATTTGAGGAAAAATTGTTGCTTATATGATTCCATTAAGAGCAAGAGTGGAAATATGAAATTGATTCTTTCATTTGTGGTAATTGTTGGGTTATGTGCATTCTAACACTTCCTAAGTGTACATGCAACCCTAAATACCTTGGATCTATGTTTTCTCTATTATACATGCAAATAAGAACATCCAAGGTATTATCCTAATCTAGCATACAAAAACTATGAATGTAACAAGATAGAATACATACCTCTTGATGTAGCTTGATGTCTTCAAGCTTTAAGAGCTTAGCCCCAATAGTGTGGAAGCCTCAAGTGGAATCACAAATCACCAAGACACCTTGGAATACTTTAGAGAATATGATTACTTGGTTCTCTCTAGTGAAATTGGCTAGCCCTTCTTTAGTGTATCCACACTAGTGCCAATTTCACCAACCAAAGACATCTTTATATAGTATGGAGGATTAGGGTTAAACCCTAATACCCATGACCTTTCATTTCCTAGGATCCATGGGTTAAACACTCCATGGACTATCCATGAAAGCTTAGCCCAACCTAAATGAACTTGGCCCATTCCATATATATAAGAGTCCATATTTAATTAGTTCCTTTTGATCACTTAATTAATTATGAATTAATTCTTGATCAATACTAATTAAATAATATGATTCCATATTAATATATTAGAACTTATAACATATTAATATTAATCATAAACATACTATTCTCAAAAGATTATCCATATAAATTGTGTCGGTGAAGTGCAACCCAAATGGACCATGCCGGGTCGGGTCAAGTACATACCAAATATAGTTATGGACTTAGACATTAATCCAACAGTCTCCCACTTGGATAAGTCTAAAACTATTATTGCGTATGACTTCAAACCTAACTGGCAATCGTAGCTCTTAAAGCTGTTGTCGAACTCTGATCTTATCAACGAACTTGTCCATTAGATAAGGGATCATATATTCCTCCATTCTAGATATCATATGGACTGAGACATGGATTATAATCATTCTCTCTGTCCATTTGTTGTTTCCCGATTTCCGATTTATGACTACTGACTAATTGAACAAATCAAATCAGTCCTGGCCCGGCCGAGCACTTCCATTTGTCATCATCAAATCATCGAGGGGCCCACAGATATCGCTTTTATCCCAAAGGTAAAAGGAATGGATAAACTTCGACTCATATGGCTTGTTCTACTACTTGTTGAATCATACACAAATGCACGTTTTATAGCACCGAGTTACCAAATGCGTTTTCGTGCAATCAATGTACAACCAACTCATAGTAACAACTCATATCTCTAGGTTTGAAGAATATAAGATATTATCGTCTCATGATCACTCGTGATAAAATCCATGAAGTGATTCCAATGAGCGCAGGTTGAATCCAATACTCAGAACTTATGAGCACTCATGAGTGTTGTAGCCCTTTGTCCAACACCTTAGACCTCTACAAGCCAACCCATGACAGTCTTAATTCATATCTACTTCCAACATATGACCGACTGTGGATGTTTGAATAACTTAGTCATTCAGGAAGAATAACCCAGTTTATTCGGGAAGTCAAAACATGCAAAATAAAACACAATAATAATTGAATCCAATATGGTATCAACCCTTTGAACATAAATAAAACACCTTTTATTTATCACCATATGATTACACATTATTCATTGTATACTGTTTCAGCTATCAACTTTATTCTTGAATTTAAAACAATAGTTGTCCCATGCTCCAAGCATGTACACTATGTTTTCTTAAACACTAGTCATGCCACACACCAAGTATGCATACTATGTTTGTCTATGATCTTTACTTTGTGAACTAGATCAATTGAACATAACTTCAATGGTTCTCTTTTCACACTCCCAAATCCTTACTGCAAATGCAAGAATTCCAAATTCATGCCATTTACAGAAATCTGTTAGATTCTAAACTTATATGCATTGATCCTCTTGTAACGATTATGCACAAAGTCACAAAGACTTGGCAACAATCATTACAGAGTATTCCAAAGGAGATCAACTCCTTGGAAATATCCTTCTTGCATTAAGTTTCCTTAATCTTACACAGATTGAAAATTCTAACTTTGAAACATTTCCAGATTCCATTTTGACTATCACTTCTGAACAAGAGTTGCCTCCTTACAGATTATGTCAATATGGTCCTTCCAGAATTATCACTATACTTCCAATTGTCCTTGAGTAACCAATCTTTGGTAAACCTTAGATTGTCCTCGACAATTGTTTAATCCTTTTAGTCATATCCAGTTCTAAACCTTTTCCCTTCTTAATGCCTCAGGCATTTGGAAAATTTTAGAACGGATGAATATAGCACATGTAATCGATCCTATATCCGAAGCATATGGGACACGATTCATGATGTCTTACATAAAGACTAAACCAGTCGTTTGCTATAATATTTCCATTTCAATTTGCCAAGTTCTCATAATTCAGATTATGAAAAGGGATGCCGTAATCATAATCGAATTTTAGAACGCAAATAATGGACCCATATACAGAATTTCCTTATGTTGAGCCATTCCAACATGAAATTCATATATATCCTTGACTAAATGATTAAAACCTCACGATCTAAGCTTATAGATTTGAGATGAAGCATAATTTCCTCTCCCTTAATTATAGCAAAACAACTTTTTCCCAATTGAAACTTTTGTTTTCTATAATTAACATTGCTAACTTGCAATACTTATCATAATTATCATGCTCCCACTAACATGATGATTATTAGCATAACACTTATGCTCCCACTAGCTTTGACATGTACTCAGAAATCAGCTGGACAGTCTGAAATTTAGATTCATACACCCTTTTCGTAGATAGCTCACCTGTGTGTCTAAGCAATTTCAAGAACCATGAAAAGGGATACCGTAATCATGGTCTCAATTGCTTAGGCATTTGCCATTTCTCACAAGTCCATGTTAGTGTGCCGGTTAACCACACGCGCTCCACTAACGACTTTTGAAAATGCAAATAACACAATTGATATCTTCGTAAAATCTACTTAGTGAAAGCGTTTCCTCACCATCATTTTCATGAATCGGAGAGAAACCTTATGACACTTAGATTTATATGGTGTATGAGTTCCTACCCATATGAATTTGTCAAACCATAATCACAAGACAAAGATAATGACAAATCCAAAACCATATGGATTGAACTCAATCTTAACTTCTTGCCACCTGGCAGCTCAAGGGCTTGCCATTGCTTCCAAGTTGTTATGCAACAAACTGAGAACTCTAAGAACTCATATGCAAAGCCAACTTTAACTGGAATGGGCACAGATATGTCAACACGATAGGTTATAAACCTCAAGTCGTGTGCTAGTGAAGAACTTCAGGTTTTATTCTTGATTATTTCTTGAGATTTTCAAGACCTTTAAGACTCCCACTGTCCTCTTGACATATAAGACTCCCTTGTCAAACATCCAAGAGATAGTGCGGATTCTAATCAAGAAAAACACTTTACCCAATTGGCCTAAGTTGGTCTTTGTTTTATCCAAAACATCACAACTTACCAATTTCAAATGTACAAGAGTAGAAAACTTTTACTCTTACATTTGACAAGTGTTTTAAACCTTCTTTAAGACATGTCACTCAAATGACAATCTTGGAGTATGACTCTAAGACTTGTATTGGAACGAAGTATGACTCATCTTCTTGATTTAACCATTTCAACAATTCAAGTTCCTCTTCTTAGTCATAAGAATGCACTAAGATTTCCTTAGAGAACTAATTTTGATATGGTTTCTTAATCATTAAGATGATCACAAAACTGATACTAAAGTACTCTCCCATCTTTTCAGATATGAGAAACTTTTATCCTTCTGCCTAATTTGATTCTTCTTATTCGCTCTGCCATACATTGGAACCTTTTCCAATGTCTCAGAGTTACACTTAAGCTTGTAAGTATAATCATATTTACTGAGCTTTAGTAAACTATGACGAATAGTCATATCAATCTTTTGTGGTGGACTTAATCAGTGCACAAGAATGTGTACTCGATCCCTTAGTCCTTTACTTGACTCACACATCCATGTCGCCGAGTAATTAGTCTTAATTTTTCCAAAACTTGAAAGTTCTCATTCATCATGCTATACAACTTGCATGATTCCAAGTTCCGGTCCAATTGAAACTTAGGTGATGAGAATCTTTCCTTATTTGGTAAATCTAGACATTACCACAAATGAAAGAATCAATTTCATATTTCCACTCTTGCTTTTAATGGAATCATATAAGCAACAATTTTTCCTCAAAAGCCATTGTAAGGATATTTTAAAATAAATAAAATCAAAAATTTTTTCTTTTATTTTAAAACTTTGCGGAAAAACTTATCCTTACAATCCATATGAAAACTTGTTGTTATCTATTCCTAAGCAATATCTCATAACTCCTAAGAAGTTGCTCAAGAATCCGATCTTCAAACTATGCGATAGAAATCCATCTAAGCCATCAGATTCAGCATATTCTTTCTTTAAGTTTCTTCACTTTTCTTTGATTCTTAAAACATCACCATGTGACCCAGTCACATCATGTATCAGGAATCTCAGAATAGAAACTTAACAGAGTTAGATAGTGGTCTTTACCTGAAGTAGAGTCAAACTTATTGACTTTAACATCCTTAGGTAAATTTGGCAGCTTCGCAACCAATGCCCCTTCCCTTGGCAATATAAACATATGGACCCTTTGATAATGGTACACGAGACTATCACAGACTTAGCTTTTCTCTTTACCATTTGGTCAACCGAGTTGACTATGGCCGATCCCTTTCCATTGGGAAGAGAATGCTTTACTGGATATCCAATGTCATCATTGTCAATGTCCATAAAGTTTTAGGAAGTTGATCTTAGCAAATAGATAAGATCGTTAAGGGTCTTGTCATAGTCTGTTTCATAGGTGTCCCAAAGGAACTCACTATGTGACTTAGAAAGTGATTGAACCACCAACTTTCTCAAGACTTTGACACCCAACTCTCCCGGCTTGTCAATATGTGACTACATCTCCAAGATGTGCTCACACCTAGACCTTGCCTTGCCAATAGGGCTTGAGTGACCTTAAACTTTTCAAGAACTTATGGGTTGGGGAGAATAATTGGAGGAGGTGAAAGAAGTATGATTTCCAAAGGACATCATCTTCATTTAGGAAACCTTGTTTCACTAGATTTGGGAAGATCATAGGTGTCTATTACAGACATCTTTTGGGAGATATTCAAGATAGTTGATTTAAAGTCCTTAATATGACACCCAATATGAAATATTAAGGCTAGGACCCAACAAACTATTTTATAACTTAGAAGAGGTATGCCGTAATCCAAGCTATAAAATATTTGAAGGTAGGTGAATGACGATTCACCAATTTCCAAGATAAACGAAATGAATTATTAGGTTTTAATTGGTTTTGAAACTCCTAGATCTTTGAGATTCATTGAACTTTTCAAAGGCATGTTTCAATCTCGAGTGTGCCCTTCAGGTTTTGTGTCTGGGATGCCGAGGATCACAAAACAAGGTGTGAAGTAACCATGCAAATCACTTGGTACCCTTAATAAATTACCCCTCAATCGATGTGCCGGTTAACCACACACGCTCCATCGATACTATGATAAATATTAAGTCACCCTTTACCTACCTTGTTAAGTCCAAGTTAGTGTGCCGGTTAACCACACACGCTCCACTAACGACTTAGACAAAGTGTAAAGTGTAATTTCATGGGTTAGCACCTTATTCACATTTTTCCTAAGTAACTAAGATTGGGTATTATTAAGAGTTTAGTTACTTAGTATTATCATTAATACTTTTAATGAAGGGAGAATTCTAGTCCTGTCAAACCCGTTCGGCTAACGACCCTCCACCAGTCAAGCAAGCGGTGGGTGAGAGTGGACACCCATTAAGTTGCCATTTTATAGGCAACAACCTTATACCCACCTTATAGACCGGCTTCGTGAATGAGGCGTACTAGCGGTAAGACTGACTTTACTCTTATACATATATATATATATATATATATATATATATATATATATATATATATATATATATATATATTATTAACTTATAATATTATAAAGTATAAGGGTTGGATTTTAACTTTTAAAATTCTAAGGGCTAACTTGGAATTAAAGTATTCATAAGTGAAAACTTTACAAATTCCAAAACTTGAGGGCAAGTTTTGAAACTATTCAAAACTAATTAATTCCATAACTTATGTGTTTAAAGTAGTTTTAATCCAAAAACTCTTCAAGTTCCATAACTTGAGGACAAGTTATGGAAGACTTTAAACTAATAAAAGAATTAACTTTTCTTTATTTTATAACTTATGGAATTAATTAAGGTTACACCTTTTTTTATTTTATTTTATTTTATTAAATGAAGAGACTCTTGGTCCTCCATAACTTGAGGACAAGTTATGGAGTCATAAAACCATTTAATTAGAACTAGACTCTTCATTTTTGTAACCTTTGCCAATTTTTATGAGTTTTATGATTCTTAAATGTGACTTTTCATATAACTTGAGGACAAGTTACAAAAACACATTTTAGAATCAATTCTTAGATTAATTTGGATTAAAACCAATTAACACATAATTTTATTCATTAATATAAATTCACTCATAAAACAAGGTAACACAAAAAACTTTTGGTGATCCATAACTTATTCTTAAGTTATGGAATCATTTAAAACATTAACACCAAATTTTGTAACTCCAAAAAAAAAAACTTTTAATCAATTTTTTTTTTAAAACCTTTTCATATCCATAACTTATGGAGGTTTCAAAAAATAAAACTCTTTAGATCAAACTTTTAAAACTAATAAAATAATCATATTATTTTATCTTTTATTAAATTTGACCTAATTCAACTCATAAAGCAAATTATTCAAATTTTACAAATAATTAGTTTTTCACAAGAACAAGTAATTATCTTAAAATTTGACAAACTTCATGTTTTTGTTTTTTCAACTTTGAAAATAAAATATTTGCATCAATATAACAGAAAACAACCTGGCTCTGATACCACTGTTGGGTTTTGAGCATTCTAACACTTCCTAAGTGTACATGCAACCCTAAATACCTTGGATCTATGTTTTCTCTATTATACATGCAAATAAGAACATCCAAGGTATTATCCTAATCTAGCATACAAAAACTATGAATGTAACAAGATAGAATACATACCTCTTGATGTAGCTTGATGTCTTCAAGCTTTAAGAGCTTAGCCCCAATAGTGTGGAAGCCTCAAGTGGAATCACAAATCACCAAGACACCTTGGAATACTTTAGAGAATATGATTACTTGGTTCTCTCTAGTGAAATTGGCTAGCCCTTCTTTAGTGTATCCACACTAGTGCCAATTTCACCAACCAAAGACATCTTTATATAGTATGGAGGATTAGGGTTAAACCCTAATACCCATGACCTTTCATTTCCTAGGATCCATGGGTTAAACACTCCATGGACTATCCATGAAAGCTTAGCCCAACCTAAATGAACTTGGCCCATTCCATATATATAAGAGTCCATATTTAATTAGTTCCTTTTGATCACTTAATTAATTATGAATTAATTCTTGATCAATACTAATTAAATAATATGATTCCATATTAATATATTAGAACTTATAACATATTAATATTAATCATAAACATACTATTCTCAAAAGATTATCCATATAAATTGTGTCGGTGAAGTGCAACCCAAATGGACCATGCCGGGTCGGGTCAAGTACATACCAAATATAGTTATGGACTTAGACATTAATCCAACAGTAATGTCTAAATTTACCAAATAAGGAAAGATTCTCATCACCCAAGTTTCAAGTGGACCGGAACTTGGAATCATGCAAGTTGTATAGCATGATGAATGAGAACTTTCAAGTTTTGGAAAAATTAAGATTAATTACTTATTCACATGGATGTGTGAGTCAAGTAATGGACTAAGGGATCGAGTACATAGTCTTGTTCACTGATTTAGTCCACCACAAAAGTTTGATAAGACTATTCGTCATAGTTTACTAAAGCTCAGTAAATATGATTATACTTACAAGCTTAAGTGTAACTCTGAGACATTGGAAAAAAGGTTCCAATGTAAGGCAGAGCGAATAAGAAGAATCAAATTAGGCAGAAGGATAAAAGTCTCTCAAATCTGAAAAGATAGGAGAGTACTTTAGTATCAGTTTTGTGATCATCTTAATGATTAAGAAACCATATCACAATTAGTTCTCTAAGGAAATCTTAGTGCATTCTTATGACTAAGAAGAGAGATCTTGAATTGTTGAAATGGTTCATACTTCGTTCCAATACAAGTCTTAGAGTCATACTCCAAGATTGTAACTTGAGTGACATGTCTCAAAAGAAGGTTTAAAACACTTGTCAAATGTAAGAGTAAAAGTTTTCTACTCTTGTACATTTGAAATTGGTAAGTTGTGATGTTTTGTATAAAACAAAGACCAACTTAGGCCAATTGTGTGAAGTGTTTGTCTTGATTAGAATCCTCACTATCTCTTGGATATTTGACAAGGGAGTCTTATAGGTCAAGAGGACAGTGGGAGTCTTAAAGGTCTTGAAAGTCTCAAGAACTAATCAAGAATAAAACCTAAAGTTCTTCTCTAGCACACAATTTGAGGTTTATAATCTATTGTGTTGACATATTCTGTGCCCATTCCAGTTAAAGTTGGTTTTGCATATGAGTTCTTAGAGTTCTCAATTTGTTGCACAACAACTTGGAAGCAATGGCAGGCCCTTGAGCTGCCAGGTGGCAAGAAGTTAAGATTGAGTTCGGTCCATATGAGTTTGGATTTGTCATTATCTTTGTCTTGTGATTATGGTTTTGACAATTCACATGGATAAGAACACATACACCATATAAATCTAAGTGTCATAAGGTTTCTCTCCGATTCATGAAAATGATGGTGAGGAAACACTTCCACTAAGTAGATTTTATCTAGATAGCAATTGTGATATTTGCATTCTCAAAGTCGTTAGTGGAGCGCGTGTGGTTAACCGGCACACTAACCTGGACTTGTGAGAAGTGGCAAAAAGGTCTAACCATTATGATTACGGCATACCTCTTCATAATTGTTTAGACACACAAGTGTGCTATCTAAGGGAAGGTGTATGATTTTGATACAACTTTATCAAAACAATCTAGCATCAGAAATCTGAACTTTGGTAAGAAAGTCAATGAAGTATTGATTTCTAGAAGTCCAGCTGATTTCTGAGTACATGTCAAAGCTAGTGGGAGCATAAGTGTTATGCTAATAATCATCATGTTAGTGGGAGCATGATAATTATGATAAGTATTGCAAGTTAGCAATGTTAATTATAGAAAACAAAAGTTTCAATTGGGAAAGAGTTGTTTTGCTATAATTAAGGGAGAGGAAATTATACTTCATCTCAAATCTATAAGCTTAGATCGTGAGGTTTTAATCATTTAGTCAAGGATATATATGAATTTCATGTTGGAATGGCTCAACATAAGGAAATTCTGTATACGGGTCCATTATTTGCGTTCTAAAATTCGATTATGATTACGGCATCCCTTTTCATAATCTGAATTATGAGAACTTGGCAAATTGAAATGGAAATATTATAGCAAAAGACTGGTTTAGTCTTTATGTAAGACATCATGAATCGTGTCCCATATGCTTCGGATATAGGATCGATTACATGTGCTATATTCATCCGTTCTAAAATTTTCCAAATGCCTGGGGCATTAAGAAGGGAAAAGGTTTAGAACTGGATATGACTAAAAGGATTAAACAATTGTCGAGAACAATCTAAGGTTTACCAAAGATTGGTTGCTCAAGGACAGTTGGAAGTATAGTGATAATTCTAGAAGGACCATATTGACATAATCTGTAAGGAGGCAACTCTTGTTCGGAAGTGATAGTCAAAATGGAATCTGGAAATGTTTCAAAGTTAGAATTTTCAATCTGTTTAAGATTAGGAAACTTAATGCAAGAAGGATGTTTCCAAGGAGTTGATCTCCTTTGGAATACTCTGTAATGATTTTTGGCAAGTCTTTCTGACTTTGTGCATAATCGTTACAAGAGGATCAATGCATATAAGTTTAGAATCTAACAGATTTCAGTAAATGGCATGAATTTGGAATTCTTGCATTTACAGTAAGGATTTGGGAGTGTGAAAAGAGAATCATTGAAGTTATGTTCAATTGATCTAGTTCACAAAGTAAAGATCATAGACAAACATAGTATGCATACTTGGTGTGTGGCATGACTAGTGTTTAAGAAAACATAGTGTACATGCTTGGAGCATGGGACAACTATTGTTTTAAATTCAAGAGTAAAGTTGATAGCTGAAACAGTATACAATGAATAATGTGTAATCATATGGTGATAAATAAAAGGTGTTTTATTTATGTTCAAAGGGTTGATACCATATTAGACTCAATTATTATTGTGTTTCACTTTGCATGTTTTGACTTCCCGAATAAACTAGGTTATTCTTCCGGAATGACTAAGTTATTCAAACCATCCACAGTCGGTCATATGTTGGAAGTAGATATGAATTAAGACTGTCATGATGGGTTGTAGAGGTCTAAGGTGTTGGACAAGGCTACAACAATCATGAGTGCTCATAAGTTCTGAGTATTGGATTCAACCCGCGCTCATTGGAATCACTTCATGGATTTTATCACGAGTGATCATGAGACGATAATATCTTATATTCTTCAAACCTAGAGATATGAGTTGTTACTATGAGTTGATAGTACATTGATAGCACGAAAACGCATTTGGTAACTCGGTGCTATAAAACGTGCCTTTGTGTATGATTCAACAAGTAGTAGAACAAGCCATATGAGTCGAAGTTTATCCGTTCCTTTTACCTTCGGGACAAAAGCAATATCTGTGGGCCCCTCGATGATTTGATGATGACAAATGGAAGTGCTCGGCCGGGCCAGGACTGATTTGATTTGTTCAATTAGTCAGTTGTCATAAATCGGAAATCGGGAAACAACAAATGGACAGAGAGAATGATTATAATCCATGTCTCAGTCCATATGATATCTAGAATGGAGGAATATATGATCCCTTATCTAATGGACAAGTCATTGACAAAGGTCAGAGTTCATCGACAAGGTCAGAGTTCGACAGAAGCTTTTGAGAGCTACGATTGCCGGTTGGTTCCTGAAGTCATACGCAATAATAGTTTTAGACTTATCCAAGTGGGAGACTGTTGGATTAATGTCTAAGTCCATAACTATATTTGGTAAGACTTGACCCGACCCGGCATGGTCCATTTGGGTTGCATACCATCATGCACTTGAATGAGAGAAATAAGACACTTATGGTTATTAATATATTATAAGTTCTAGTATATTAATAATAAGAATAATAAGATTATTTAATTAGTATTGATCAAGAATTAATCTAGGATTAATTAAGTGATCAAAAGAAGACTAATTAAATATATGGGTTGATTGTGTAAATCATCCATACTTGTATAGTGGGCTAATGCTCCATGGATAATCAAGTTGGGCTAAAACCCATAGGATGGTCCATGGATGCTCCATGGTGTATTTGTACCCATGGATCCAAGGAAATGGAAAGCCATGACAATTAAGAGTTTACCCTAATTGTGTAACTATATAAGCATCTTATTATTGAGGAAAAATCGGCCACTAGAGATAGTGAAGAAAGGGCTAGCCGATTTTGAAGAGTGTAGAATTCTCTCAAGTCATTCCAAGTGTTTTGATGATTGTGATTCCATTTGAGGTGTCACACTTGGGGCACTAGGCACTCAAGCTTCATGAAGACTTTCTACATCAAGAGGTATGTATTCTATCTTGTTACATTCATTGTTTTGTATGCTAGATTAGGATAATACCTTGGAAGTTCTTATTTGCATGTATAATAGAGAAAACATAGATCCAAGGTATTTAGGGTTGCATGTACACTTAGGAGTGTTAGAATGCTCAAAACCCGACAAGAATATCGTTGTACCCCATGTTATAGAACATCTCGAAGAGTTGTACGGTTGAAATCGAGTCGGGGTTCACCAGTGAGTCTCCAGAAGCTAGCCCTAAAAGTGAATAGAATCGAGCCTTCGAGACAGAAGTTTTCTTATCAAAAATCTCGAATGAAATTCTTTCATCAGCCTTGATGTATTTTGTAGAAGAATAAACCTGAGAAAGAAGAGGCATTGGAACAAGGTCGACTTTTGTAAGGGCATTCACCAATGTTGCGTATTTCAGACATTCGATAATCTGCAACATGTAGGAATCATAGGAGAACGAAACCAAGTTGATAACCAGATTTTGATTAGGCTTGATTGTAAGGTGAGAGGATTGAGCAGTGTTATCTTGAATGGAAGAAGAGTCTGCCATTGTTGAAGCTTGGTGGGGAAGATGATAGTAGTAGTGAAGAAATCGTCGTATGAAGGTGGTAAAGAAGAAAATGGAACAGAGGAAAATCCTTTATACGATTTCCAGGAGAGAGAAATTTTCCTTAATGATGATGGCATGACATACAGAAACATCACCTAAAAAGTACCAATTTGACAACTTTCGTTCCCCAAAAAGGCGTGTCGAGCGGCGTGATGATAGGTGATCGTTTCAAATTCACGCGCCTTTTTCAAAATCTTATCCATTCATCTTCTCCTTACAGTAACCAATCGTTTCAAATTCCCTTTCAAGACCAACTTTCCCATTTCGCCTTAAATACCAAAAAAGAGTGATTTAGCATTCGTCACCTCTTTAATTAAAAGACCACCATTGGTTGTAGAAGCGAAACAAAAATTTTGAACATTGCCCTTGAAATAACAAACCTGAATTTGGAAGATCATAAAGAACTCTGTGCAAGAGTGTGCCAAAGAAAAAGAAATAAAGCAAGTTATTTATGTAGGATATTATGTCTTTAAAGGACACAAAACTATGGATCCCAGGCACAAATCTCTTCCATCACAGTCAAGAGAGACTGAGAAGTGTTTATGTTGTTTCCCGTTGAAGTACGATCAAGTGCTTGTTAAGAAGCAATGAAAGGCATCTTTTCAAGATTTGGTTATAAGGGAGGCTTTCACTTCAACTGAGCTACGGACCTTGATATAAGACCGAAAGTCGAGTGAAGTACTTGTGTGGCCAGTGTAGCCAAAAACATCAAGTAGGTGGGTTCATTTTCAGTGACTTGGTGATAAATTAGAAATCTCAAAACAAAAATAAAAGTGGATATTTTAGGAAGAAATGTCTTGGTTTTAGAGCATTTCATGAACATCTCGCAAAAATAAAAGAGATTTCAAGGTATAGACCATCAAAGTGGTTTCGTTAATTCGCTGGTGAAAAACTAGAACGTTTGATTATTCACTGTCAATTCATTTATGGCGTTGGATTTTGGGTCCCACTCAGCTCATGGTGAAACGAAGCTAAGATCACACAGATGTTGTGTAACCATAAACCTCAGGGGTAAATGCTAAGAGTCTCAAGGGTTACATACATATGGACCGAAAGTAATGGAGAAAACAGTAGATGTGGTTAAAGAAATGAAAGTACCTCTGCTATATGAAATTGACCGAGCAGAAAACTCTTATCTCGTCATGAGAAGAGTAAGTTAGCTCATGACTTAAGTGGATATAGCAGCCTGATTAGGAAGAAATGATTTGTGTATATCGATTCATTAAGGCTTCACTTGAAAAGTCTATTGAGGCTTTAGTCAACATGCAGCAGCATGCTTCTAGGGACACTTAGCTAGTATACAGAGAAAGAGATTTATACTTGTCCCAGCTACATGTGAATGCGTTCATTAACCTTTGAAGAAGATAAATTTGGTGGAAACAATCAAAATAGACAAATAAAACCTTAATGAAAATTTTATTTTTGTATTTTTGATGATAAATAAGAAACTAAAAACAAAGGAAAGAACGAAAAAAAATTGTATTTTAGATTTTTCTGAAAAGAAAAAAAAAACATAAAAACAGAAAGGAAAAATAAGTGTACAAAAAGTATACATAATGAACTAGTCGAACGTTCGCCTTTGAATAGATGAGGTGAAATGGACCGAGCGTTCGGTTCATTTCGGTTACATAAAAATCTGGAACCGAAATAGACCGAGCATTCGCTCTATTTCGCTTGTTGAATTTTAAAGAGGTGAAAGCGAACGTGAATTTAATGAAGCAAAGATGGGTTCGGTACAGATTCAGCTTCCATCATTCCCAAGGCATGGAGTATACGATTGAAGGTTACTTCAGGCAAAGCTTTCATGAAAATGTCAACCAATTGATCAGCAGATCGAACGAAGTGAACTTCGACATTTCCATCTTCTACGTGATCCTTGATGAAGTGATATCATAGTGCAATATGTTTCATCTTGGAATGCTGCAGTGGGTTGTGACATATACGGATTGCACTTTCTGAGTCACAATATAAGAGAATTTTCTTCATATTCAATCCATAATCCATTAGTTGGCTTTGGATCCAGACGACCTGTGAGATACAAGATGCTGCTGCAATATATTCAGCTTCAGCAGTAAATAGGGATACACAAGTTTGTTTCTTGGACTGCCAGCTAACGAGTATACCATCAAGAAATTGACAACCTCCAGTTGTGCTCTTTCGGTCTAGACCACATCCTTCAAGATCGGCATCAGAGAATGCTTAAACAAAGAATCCTGATTTGGATGGATACCATATCCCTAGAGTCGAGGTTCGTTTCAAGTACCTGAGGATGTTCTTGACAGCCACCATGTGAGATTCGCGTGGATTGGCTTGAAACCTGGCATAATAGAAACCGAAAACATGATATTCGGTCTACTTGTTGTAAGATACATTAGTGACCTAATTAATTGACAATAGAGAGTCATGTCGGCAACTGGTTTATCCAGGGATGGTGTCAGCTTCGTCGTGAATGCCATTGGAACCTTTACTCTTGAATATCCCGTCATGCCAAATTTTGCAAGTAACATCTTTGTGTAAGCCTCTTGGTTGATAAAAATGCCTTCTGGTCCCTGTCGTATTTTCAAGCCAAGGAAAAAGTTAATTGGACCCATTGAGCTCATCTCAAATTTAGTCTTCATCAATTTTCGGAATTCAACTATTAAACTGGGATTTGTAGAGCCAAAGATGATGTCATCAACGTAAATTTGGACTATCATTAGGTGGTCACCCTCTTTCTTGCGAAAGAAGGTTGGGTCAATCGAACCTTGTTTGAATTTAGACATTTTCAGAAAACGAGTTAAAGTTTCATACCAAAGAGCTTGCTTTAGACTGTAAAATGCTTTGTCAAGAATGTAGCAATGATCAGCATATTTAACATTCACGAAACCCGGTGATTGTTCAACATATACGGTTTCTTCCAATTCCCCATTCAGGAAGGCACACTTATCGTCCATTTGAAAAACTTCAAAATTCTTGTGTGACACGTATGCCAGAAAGATACGAACGGATTCTAACCTAGCAACTGGAGTAAAGGTTTCCTCATAATCGATCCTTTCTTTCTGACAATATCCTTTCAGTACCAGTCTCGCTTTGTTCCGTATCACATCCCTTCTTTATTCATATTGTTACCGAATACCCATTTTAAGCTAACTACAAATGCATCCTTTGGAGTAGGAATCAGTCTCCAGACTCGGTTTCGCTCAAACTCGTTAAGTTCATCTTGCATAGCCTGTACCCAATCAGAATGATCGAGTGCAGTGTAGACTGTCTTCGGTTCTATCTTCCAGACAAACGAATCAGACATGAATATTCAACTTGTGAGAATAAAGCAGTTTGTTTTGCTTTAATTTGAGAGCGCGTAAGGACTCCCTCAGATGATTCACCAATCACTTGTGTTTTCGGATGATCTCTTGTCCATTTAGCGAGTGGAGGGTAATCCGGATCGTAGGCATCACTTCATCTTCGAATTCTGACTGAACGTCTGAATTATCATCTGTATTCTGATTCTCCCCCTCGAATGATGAGATGATTTCAACATCAGGTTTAGAATTCTCCCCCTCGATTGGACTTTCATGGTTCTTGGTTGGAGATGAGTTCTCCCCTAGAGAGGCGAAGCTTGTTTACTGGATGAAGGCGAATCATCCCTCTATAGTGGTGTGCTATCTTTTGGAGTGCTTTCTGATGAGATTAAAATTTAATCTTGAAGATCGATTAGATCTTAAACAGGTAAGTAAATATAAAACAGCAAGAACACGAAAATAAGAACAAGTCAAGAATGAATCAAACGTGTCGAATGATTATAAAATAACCCTCAGAAGAGCTCGATCAAGAACATCAACTGTAGAAGGTTGGTAGGTTTACAAGAACGATAAAGAAAATCAAAGTAATCGTAATTCTCTATCTGTAATCTAGATCGTTAACCTAATATGCATGCAAGAATATACTTATATAATAAACCTAACAGGCTCTCGGTTGGACAGGCCCAAACTGGAGTACAAAACAATTGGACTAATAGCCGAGCCCAATGACGCAATCCATTAGCGAATGTTCAACCCAACAATCTCCCCCTTTGCGTCAATTGGAGCGAGATCTTCACTTGTTACCTGGGCCAGCAGCAGCAGGTACTTTCTTCTTCACGGTATTAAACAGACGCGAGATAAGAGCCAGTATCGTCTGTCTAAACCTGATGTACCATTGAATCATGTCGTTGAAGTATTTAACATCGTCTGCTGCATTCTCTTTACACCTTCGGATGATCGACAACACATGCTCTAGACAAGCAGTGGTGTAAAGATGTTTGTCAGCTAAAGCAAAGAGACATTTCTGTCCTTCTGCTCTAGTGAACATGACCGAATTGCGTCTCGGATCGATCTTGCCCATCTTCATTTGATTGAGATCACTGGCCGATCCCACAGGAGCTATCTTCGGTTTCTTCTTGAAGACGGTGGCTACCTCCTGATCCATTAGGGCTACCTCCATGATGTAACAGACTAACATCCTTTTGAGATGGTCTATAATCGGACCATATTCAGCTTCATTTGTCAAGAGGATGCTATGCAAAACGATCCAATCATGAGGATTTAGGTTCGGTAGATCTGCCAAGGATATAAGATGTTCAGTTCTTGCAGATCCTCGAATTACCCTGAACCGAACATTGATGAATCTTCCTTCAGTATAAGGCTTCAATACCTGAACATTCACTATCTTCTGGGCGCTCCATGTTTGATACTGAGGACGAGCAGCCTTCAGATAGAATTCGATCAGCTCCCTATCAACCTCAGGGTTCGGATGAAGGACTTCAAAAATATTTGAGAAGGCGTGGAAGATAAACGCCTTTCGATTCAACGGCATGTCGAACTGCGAATCGACATAATTATAGCAGTCGAATGAGATCACCGGCTCAAGCCATAGGATGCTAGGAGTATCTATGGCCTCCTTAATCATTCGCTCCCGAGTCCAGGCAGGGAAGAGAGTCTTCCTGCTCTCAAGGAGATCGTGGGCTTCTTTCTGCTTGCTTTCGGCTTCTTCAGCCTCTCGCGCCACACGATTGACATCATCATCAACATTACGACTATTTTTACGTTTCAACATGTCCGCAATGGTTTCATCATCTTCATCTTCATCTTCTTCCTCAGCTATGTTCTTCCCTTTATCCTTCGCACCCGAACCCGAAGCTTGACCAGTCGGAGGTGGTTCGGTTGTGTGAGTAGCTTTGGAGGAAGGAGATGGTTTCGATCCGGACTTGACTTCTCCCCCTTGTTTTGGATCGGACACGAAACTAGGTAAGCCTTCGATTTTGCTGAGAAGGTCCATGGCAGGAGCAAGTTTTTCAGCAAGGGTTCGCCTCACCGAATGGTTTAGAATCGGATCGTGTGCTTCTAGGATGTTAGATAGGGCAGCGTGTACATCCGAAACACATGTTTTTATGACCTCCTGTTCGGATTGAAGAGCTTTAAGCTATTGCTGTGAGTTTGAAAGCTGAGTGCTCTTGACCTTAAGGGCGGTGGTTTTGCTTGCCAGAACGTCCATTAAAGAGTTTTCAGCTGCAAGATCCTCTTGTAGCTTAGCGAGGCGCTCATCAATGGAGGCACGAAGAGCCGAGTTGTCATCGCTGATTGGTTGGCAAAGTAAGGCGAATGACTGTAACTCCGTTCAGACGAACTTGGCCAATTGTTGAACGATTGGTTCCAAAGTTGTCTTGGTGGCATCAGCGCTCTCCTGTAAGGACTTCAACAGGGAAGAAGCGTCTGAGAATAGTTTATCGACTTTTGCGGTCGCAGCCTCACAGGCTTTTGTAGAGGCGTCGATGGCGGCTGAGGCTGAAGCTACAGAATCATGCTGAGCCCTGGAGAAGGCATCAACAATCTTCTGAAGAGCGGCTTCAGAGAGAGAGGACTGGTTGTTGGAAGATGAAGCAAGAAGTAAGTCAACCTTCTCGTTTAGCTCCTTAAGATGCTTCTTTGTCACTGGAGCATCATCCTCTTCGTCGCTTTGAACCTGAAACGGACTAAAGTAGACCGAATCGAAGGTCATGTTGTCACCGCCAAGGAACGGGTTATCTCCATCAGAGACATGATCTGGAGATGGTGGGGGTGGTGGAGCTGGGGGTGTAGTAGTTTTTGTAGGTTCAGGTTGAGTGTTGGTTGGGGTAGTTTCTGGTGGTGGTTGGGTGTGGGTAGGTTCGGTTGTATGCTGGGTTTCGGTTTGAGGTGGTTCGGTTACGGGTGGGGTTTCGGTTACAGGTGGTGTTTCGGTTGCAGTTGTGAAAATGAGTGGTGGTATAGGGAAAGAGGTTGGTGGAATAGTGGTAGTGGGGGTTATGGTGGGAATGGAAGTAGGGATTGTTTGAGTGGGTGAAGGGATGGGTGAATTATGGATTTCCATGTCTGGGGTAGGAGATCAGGGTGGGGTGTTGCCTCTTGGAGGGGTTTCGCCTCTTTGAGAGTCGTCCGAACCCGAACGCTCGCCTTCTGAGTCACTCGAAGAAGAAGGGATAAGAAGTTTTCGCTTTGGTTGAGTCTTCCTTCTCTTCGGCTGTGGTGACTGGGCAGGTTTTGTTTGTTTCCTCTTCCTGGGAGAAGGACCTTTCGTAGCTTTGGTCACTTGCTTCCCTTTTTCTGCCTTTTTGCCCATGTTAACCGGTTTGTCAGCATCATGGATGGACTTTAGTGTAACAACGCAAATTTTCAAACAAATTTTTCTTTTTATAAATAGAGTAATTTCCATTCAAAACAAGGCATAAATAGTTAAGTATTCTGTCAAATACAAATAGTCAAAATCCCAAGATCATAAAAGCATTCTTCAGTGTGTATCGATCACGCCGGCGCCTTCCCACGGTCCTCACTAGTACCTGAAACACATACATAACAACTGTAAGCATAAATGCTTAGTGAGTTCCCCAATATACAACTTACGCACATACGCCTTTCCAGGCCCTGACCTTCCGGTCCATGTGTCTCAGGGGACTTCCGTCCCTGCTGGGTAAACCTTCCGGTCCTACCCACGCCGACCTTCCGGTCCATCACACAACATATTGCCTTCCGGCCCATAACATATTGCCTTCCGGCCCATAATATAATCGCCTTCCGACCCATAACATACATAACAAACAGCTTACCAAATATAGCATACATATCACATATCATATCTGACCTTCCGGTCATACAGTCAAACCCTTCCGGGTACAGTATAGTGAGAAGACTCACCTCGTGAATATCGAAAGCTAGCAAATCTCGAAATCACTCGTGCTCGATCCGCCGAGCTACAGACTCCCTATAATACCATATACCCCTTATTAATACTCTTATCATTCAAGACAACTGACCCTAAGAATTTACATGCAGGTCAACCCTGGTCAACGGTCAACGGTCAACTTGACCGGACTCGGCGAGTCTAGACGTCCTCCAACTCTCTGGGAGTCCCTATCTACTCGTCGAGTATCCTCCTTGACCCGACGAGTTACTCCTGGAAGAATCGCGGGGCCACCCCGACTCAACTCGCCGAGTCTGAAGAACAACTGGACGAGTCCCAGTTAATCTTCAAGCTACTCGTCGAGTCTGTTCATCGACTCGGCGAGTCCATGCCATGCAACCGCTCAAACTGCATCCTGGGATAAGTATGGTTCCGAAATACACAAGCATGGGACCTTCTGGACCTCTAAAGGTCCTAATACAGGGTTATATTCGTTTGGGTAACAAGGTAATAATCCATCTAATCACCAAATGGGTTCCATAAACCCTAGATCCATGCACACATCAATATAACAGAAATGATCCGAAATGTTACCTGAATAATGCACTCTCTGTGTCCCCAAACTTCAGAACTCGAATCCCTTGCAGTTCCTTTAGCCAAAACTCTTCTCCTCCTTGCACCACAATTTCTTCAAGTCACCAATGGCCTTAAATCTTGCTCTAGATGCCCACAGCCACTTAGGGTTCTTCTCAATCGACTAAAAGACGAACAATGACGGCATATAATGCGTTATATACGACCCAAACCTGAACGGTTAGGGTTTTCGCTAAACAGCGTAGACTCGCCGAGTCCATATCTGGACTCGTCGAGTCCAGTCGCAAACCCGCGACCAAGCCTGCGATCCTACTCGGCGAGTCTAGGCTCCAACTCGCCGAGTCCCCTCTTAAATCACCCCAAAAACATAATTTAACAATACCTGAGATTCTGGGCTGTTACAACTCTCCCCCGCTAGGATTAGACTTCGCCCTCGAAGTCTCACTCTAAAAATAGTTCCGGATGCTGCTCCCGCATCTCACGTTCCGGCTCCCAAGTCATCTCCGATCCCTTACGGTGTCGCCATTGAACCAACACCAGAGGTACCTCCTTGTTCCTTAGAACCTTGATCTTCCGATCCCTGATGGCCACTGGTCTCTCGGCATAATTCAGGCTCGCATCCACCTGAATGTCCTCTAATGGAACCACTGCTGACTCATCGGCTATGCACTTTCTCAATTGCGACACATGGAAAGTGTCGTGGATCTGTCCCAACTCCGCTGGCAACTCCAACCGATAGGCTACCCGGCCTATCCTTGCAATCACACGAAATGGCCCAATGTACCGGGGCCCCAACTTGCCCCTCTTCCTGAATCGAATCACTCCTTTCCAAGGAGAAACCTTCAGGAGAACGAAGTTGCCGACCTGAAACTCAAGCTCGGATTGGCGCCTGTCTGCATAACTCTTCTGTCGGCTCTGGGCGGTCAATAGCCTCTGTCTAACTTGCTGAATCTGCTCTGTCGTCTGAAGCACGATCTCTGTGCTGCCCATCACTCTCTGTCCCACCTCTCCCCAGCAAATGGGGGTCCGACATCTCCTACCATACAACAGCTCAAAAGGTGGCATACCAATGCTCGAATGATGGCTGTTATTGTAGGAAAACTCTGCCAATGGTAAATACGCATCCCAACTACCCCCGAAGTCTAACACACACGCCCGGAGCATGTCCTCCAGCGTCTAAATCGTCCGCTCGCTCTGACCGTCTGTCTGGGGATGGTATGCGGTACTAAAATGCAATTTAGTACCCAGCTCCTCATGGAATTTCTTCCAGAACCTGGAAGTGAAGCGCACATCACGGTCTGAAACAATCGAGATCGGCACTCCATGCCGAGATACCACTTCTCTCACATATATCTCTGCCAACTTCTCCGCTGAAGAACTCTCGCTGATGGCAAGGAAGTGTGCACTCTTCGTCAACCTATCCACAATCACCCAAATTGCATCAACTCCTCTGGCAGTTCTCGGCAATTTGGTGATGAAATCCATAGTGATCTGTTCCCACTTCCACTCGGGGATCTCCAATGGCTGTAACTTGCCGTGCGGTCTCTGGTGCTCGGCCTTAACCCTACGGCAGGTCAAGCACCTCTCAACGAACCATGCAACGTCCCTCTTCATACAGGGCCACCAATACTCCTTCCTCAATTCCAAATACATCTTCGTAGCACCAGGATGGATCGAGAATTTCGATCTATGAGCCTCTTCCATCAAAGTAATACGCGTACCGCCCACAAACGGTACCCAAATCCGACCCTGAAACGTCATAAGCCCTCACCCATCCTTAACGAACTCTGAAATTAACCCCACAACCCGCTCTTTCTTCTGCATTTCTGGTCGCACAGCTTTGGCCTGTGCCCCACGAATAGCGTCCAATACAGGAGTCATCACAGTCAGTCTCAAGCATACATCTCGCAATGGAGTGCTCTCCGCCTTGCGTCTCAACGCGTCGGCTACCACATTAGCCTTACCTGGGTGGTACAGGATCTCACAATCATAATCCTTGACCACATCCAACCACCTCCTCTGACGCATATTTAGGTTGGGCTGATCCATCAAATACTTCAAGCTCTTATGGTCTGTATATATCGTACATCGAACCCCATACAGGTAGTGACGCCAAATCTTGAGAGCGAACACTACTACTCCCAACTCTAAATCATGCGTGGGGTATCTCGCCTCATGAGGCTTCAGCTGCCTCGACGCATAAGCTATCACATGACCCCTCTGCATCAACACTGCACCCAGTCCCGAAATCGATGCGTCGCAATATACCACAAAATCTTCCATCCCTTCTGGGAGAGCTAATATCGGGGCTTCGCACAACCTCTGGCAAAGTGTCTCAAAGGAGGTCTGCTGCTCGGGCCCCCATGAGAATGCAACACCCTTCCGGGTCAATCTGGTGAGTGGCACTGCGATCTTGGAGAAATCCTTGATGAATCTCCGATAATACCCTGCCAACCCAAGGAAGCTCCTGATCTCAGAAGGTGACTTCGGCACCTCCCAACTCATCACCGCCTCAACCTTGGCCGGATCGACCAATATCCCTTTCTGATTGACAACATGTCCTAGAAATTGGACCTCCCGCAGCCAGAAGTCACATTTGGAGAACTTTGCATAAAGCTTCTCCGACCTCAATACCTCGAGGACCTCCCTCAAATGCTCCTCATGCTGCTCTCTAGATCTAGAATACACTAGAATGTCGTCGATAAATACAATCACTGACCGATCCAACATCGGTCTGCATACCCTATTCATGAGATCCATGAACACAGCCGGGGCATTGGTGAGCCCGAAAGGCATCACCACAAACTCATAATGCCCATATCGCGTCCTAAACGCTGTCTTCTGGACATCCCCATCCCGTACTCTCACCTGATGGTACCCTGACCTCAGATCGATCTTGGAAAACCAAGACGCTCCCTGCAACTGATCGAATAAATCATCGATCCTCGGTAACGGGTAACGGTTCTTGACCGTCAACTTGTTCAACTCCCGGTAATCAATGCACATCCGGTGTGAACCATCCTTCTTCTTGACGAACAGAATAGGTGCTCCCCACGGCGAGCTGCTCGGCCGAATGAATCCCTTCCCCAGCAACTCCTGGAGCTGCGAGGACAACTCTTGCATCTCTGGAGGTGCAAGACGATAAGGCACCTTAGCAATAGGCGCGGCCCCCGGAACCAGATCGATACCAAACTCTACTTGCCTCACAGGAGGTACTCCCGGCAGCTCCTCGGGGAAAACATCTGGAAACTCACGCACCACAGGGACCTCCTCAACTGACTTCGGTCTCTCGGAAACCTCCCGCGTATCCATCACATACGCCACAAAACCCTTACAGCCCTGCTGTAGACACTGCCTCGCCCTAGCGGCCGAACAAAAAGCTGATCCCGAACGGGTACCCTCGCCGTACACCGAAAGAACTCCCCCACTATGGTCTCGTATAGTCACCAACTGACGCTCACAGTCGATGACAGCGCCGAATCGGCTCAACCAGTCCATGCCCACGATGACACAGACATCACCCATCGCAATAGGAATCAGGTCAATCGGGAATTCAACCCCGAAAATCTCTAGTACACATCCCCGAAGAACCTCCGTGGCACAAATCACTTTCTCGTCAGCTATAGAAACTCTCAAAGGTCGACTCAACGACTCACGACTAACGCTGATATGCTGACTAAAGGCTAAGGACACAAAGGACCTGCTCGCACCCGAGTCAAATAACACTAAGGCAGGCACAGAGTTCACAAGGAAAGTACCTATGCATATAATAACATAAGCATAACATCTCGACATTAAAATAAATACATGAATTACAACATACCTGCCACGACATCGGGCGCAGCGCGGACCTCCTCCGCAGTCAGCTGAAAGGCTCTTCCCCGAGCCCTCGGGGCCTTGGCCTTCACCGATCGAGTCACAGTAGCTCCGGCAGCAGGTGCAAATCCCTGAAGAAGCTGACGGCACTCGGCCTTCCTATGGCCTGTCTGCTTGCAATGAAAGCAAACCGTAAATCCCTTGGGACACTCCCTAGCAATGTGCCCCTCCTTGCCACACTTGTAGCAAGCACCAGATCGACACGCCCCCTCATGACCCTTGCCGCACTTTCCGCAAGTGCGGCCCTTCGAACCTCCTTTGCTCGCATCGGCGGACTTTATCCGCTTGGCTGCCGGCTGGAACTGAGCCGGTCGCCGGCCCACCCGCTGAGACTCGGCCTCCTCCCTGGCCTGGGTCTCCAACTCGATCTCGCGCTTCCTGGCATTCGCCTGAAGCTCAGCAAAAGTATGGTAAGTGGAGTTTGACACAAACTCCCGGATATCCCTCCTCAACACTCCCAAGTACCGACTCATCCGAGCCTGATCAGTGGACACCAGCTCGGGGCAGAACATCGCCCTCTCATGAAACTTCCGCGTGATCACCGCAACAGAATCAGTACCCTGCTTGAGGGTTAAGAACTCCTGAACCAATCGTTCCCTCTCCACCGGGGGAACGTACTCATCCCTGAACATGGCAGTAAACCCCTCCCATGTCACTGTTATAGTCTCTGCCAAAGTGAAGTTTGCCGTCACGAACTTCCACCAGTCCTTCGCTCCCAGACGGAGCTGGTTCAATGCGAACCGTACCCTCAGGTGCTCCGGGCATGAACAAGTGTAGAAGCACCCCTCTATATCCGCGATCCACCTCATCGCAGCAATCGGATCCTGCGTCCCATCGAACTCTGGTGGCTTCGTGTTGCTGAACTCTCGGAACAGCAACGAGTCACCCCCCTGTGGCCTAGCAGCGGCCACAGCTGCGGTAGCTGCAGCGGTTGCAGCCTCAGTCAATGCGGCGTACCGCTCATCGAACGTCTCCATTAGGGTGGTCTTAATAGACCCAAACATCTCCGGGATCTCAGCCTGGATTGCCGCAGCTACCTCCTCGTGAATCATCTGACGAATCTCCTCGTCACTCACACCGCTCGAACTCGCTCCGTGGCGTGGTCTAACCATGATGTCTCTGAAATACAACATAAAACTATCAGAGACTCCATCGAGTATAATCGCACTCGATAACGCAACCCTACTCGGTCTCCGATATCCAGGGATTCTTACTTGAGCCTCCCACTGACCCGGTGTCTTCGGTAGTACGGGCCCAATACTACCGACCACACCGCATCAGCATTCATCCCAAGTCTTCCTCCCCAAACCCCGGATAGTGAGTACTCTACTTCTGATATGCACTATCTACCCGCACACTAGCAAGCATCTCATATCGGCAAACTTCCCTAGACTAAGGCATCACAAATCAGGCCACTCTAGTCCTATCATGAATACCTAGTCTTCTAGCATGCATAACAATTCATATCATATAACATTGTAAGGTATTTTAGGGATCTTTACCGTTCGGGCGCTGACTGATCGTACACACTGCTTCTTTCTTGCTCACCACAAAACCATTTACAAAAGTTTATGCCTTTATTTAAAAAGTTTTCCTCAAATCCTCGGTTTGAGTTCAATTACTCCCGAAGGTGCACCCGAATCCCTCAAACCAAGGCTCTGATACCAATTGTAACAACGCAAATTTTCAAACAAATTTTTCTTTTTATAAATAGAGTAATTTCCATTCAAAACAAGGCATAAATAGTTAAGTATTCTGTCAAATACAAATAGTCAAAATCCCAAGATCATAAAAGCATTCTTCAGTGTGTATCGATCACGCCGGCGCCTTCCCACGGTCCTCACTAGTACCTAAAACACATACATAACAACTGTAAGCATAAATGCTTAGTGAGTTCCCCAATATACAACTTACGCACATACGCCTTTCCAGGCCCTGACCTTCTGGTCCATGTGTCTCAGGGGACTTCCGTCCCTGCTGGGTAAACCTTCCGGTCCTACCCACGCCGACCTTCCGGTCCATCACACAACATATTGCCTTCCGGCCCATAACATATTGCCTTCCGGCCCATAATATAATTGCCTTCCGACCCATAACATACATAACAAACAGCTTACCAAATATAGCATACATATCACATATCATATCTGACCTTCCGGTCATACAGTCAAACCCTTACGGGTACAGTATAGTGAGAAGACTCACCTCGTGAATATCGAAAGCTAGCAAATCTCGAAATCACTCGTGCTCGATCCGCCGAGCTACAGACTCCCTATAATACCATATACCCCTTATTAATACTCTTATCATTCAAGACAACTGACCCTAAGAATTTACATGCAGGTCAACCCTGGTCAACGGTCAACGGTCAACTTGACCGGACTTGGCGAGTGCCATGGCGACTCGGCGAGTCTAGACGTCCTCCAACTCTCTGAGAGTCCCTATCTACTCGTCGAGTATCCTCCTTGACCCGACGAGTTACTCCTGGAAGAATCGCGGGGCCACCCCGACTCAACTCGCCGAGTCTGAAGAACAACTCGACGAGTCCCAGTTAATCTTCAAGCTACTCGCCGAGTCTGTTCATCGACTCGGCGAGTCCATGCCATGCAACCGCTCAAACTGCATCCTGGGATAAGTATGGTTCCGAAATACACAAGCATGGGACCTTCTGGACCTCTAAAGGTCCTAATACAGGGTTATATTCGTTTGGGTAATAAGGTAATAATCCATCTAATCACCAAATGGGTTCCATAAACCCTAGATCCATGCACACATCAATATAACAGAAATGATCCGAAATGTTACCTGAATAATGCACTCTCTGTGTCCCCAAACTTCAGAACTCGAATCCCTTGCAGTTCCTTTAGCCAAAACTCTTCTCCTCCTTGCACCACAATTTCTTCAAGTCACCAATGGCCTTAAATCTTGCTCTAGATGCCCACAGCCGCTTAGGGTTCTTCTCAATCGACTAAAAGACGAACAATGACGGCATATAATGCGTTATATACGACCCAAACCTGAACGGTTAGGGTTTTCGCTAAACAGCGTAGACTCGCCGAGTCCATATCTGGACTCGTTGAGTCCAGTCGCGAACCCGCGACCAAGCCTGCGATCCTACTCGGCGAGTCTAGGCTCCAACTCGCCGAGTCCCCTCTTAAATCACCCCAAAAACATAATTTAACAATACCTGAGATTCCGGGCTGTTACATTTAGCATTTCCGGTGTAAGTTTCCTAGGTCCAGTCGCTTTGAACTCCTTAATCGTCCGGATCAGCCTGCTGTCAGAGGGAACATCGCCATACATTGTCTCCGGAATGGAGCCAATGAAGGAAAACTTAGATGCATCAGAGACGATGATCTTCGTGGTATGAAAAGTACCGACCGAAGACATCGATGCACCAGCAGCAGTGGGAATATCCAACTTATCCATCACCCATTTTGTAATAAAAATCCAGAACCGGGCAAACGACACCTCAGAATGTCGTGATGAAGAAGAAAGGCTCTGGATGAGCTGTTGCCATAGGACCAATCCAAAGTCTAAGTTGACTCCGTTGTAAACTGCATACATAATCGACAAGAACAGTCGACTAGCACCATCGGATCCTGAGCTCCATTCAGATAAGCCCTTGAAGAGGACTGTGAACATGTCGTTCCACTGTGGCGGCAAACAGGATTTCTTGAACTTCGCAACGGAGGTGAGCACCTCCGTGTACCCCATGTTGTAGAACATGTTGTAAAGATACCCAACTGGAATCGTCTCCAGATTTATTCTCGATGGGTCAGAAGCCAAACCTAGCAAAGTACCAAATCTTTGTCGAGAAATGGAGGTCTTGTGATCAGCAACCTCGAAGAACACCCGCTCGACTGCTTTGTCGTAATAGGCAGTCGCATACACCTGCGAGAGAACCTCCATTGGCACAGACTCAATCCTGGAGAGAGCTGGAGCGATTTGGGAGTACTTCAGGCACTCGATGATCGGCGACATATAAGAGTCGTACGCCAGAGGGTTTAGATCGATCACCAAGCATTGTTGTGGACGAATAGGAAGGATGTGTGAGGTGGCATGGACAGATGATGATTCTGCCATTGTTGAATGTAGGAAGAAGAAGATGAACAGTAAAGCTTTTTCGAGTTTTTGCTCTCTTGTAAATTCTGAAGCAGTAAAGAGGTAAATGGTAGTGAAGACTGCCTTTTATAGTGGGTGAAAGGAGAGAGAAAAATCGTTTCAAATCTTCTATGGAAATACGAAAAGGTTTCCGGAATGACAGATGCGTGAAAGTTAAGGCATGCGATGATAACGTAGGAAAGAGAGTGTCAGATTCCTAGGATCACGCCGCCCAACAAGCGCCGTTTCAGAACAAACTGTTTCAAATCCTCACGCGCCATTAAGTGCTAGATGGGTGTCGCTTGAAATTCACACACGCGTCCATGATGTCAGTAAAAGAATGGGCGTTTCAAATTCACACGCGCCCCTTTTTAACCACCGGTTGAAATTCAATCCTTTTATTTCCCGCCTGAGTCAGCAACCTTTCGTCTTATCTTGTAAATGGCATCTTTTGAATGAATTGCCCACGTGGATGATTGTTGACCACATCTTAATAATTAACCACCAAACCAATAATACAGCCTGTAATAATTAGTAACGGAATTTTGGAAAATCTAAGATTTTCGTGCGAAGAGTGTAAAAAGAAAAGAAATAAAGCAACTCTTTTTAGGAATAACTGTGATGTCAATAATGACACGAAACAAATGATCCCGGGCACGAATCTCTTCCTTCAAGGTCAAGAGAGACCTTAAAGTGTTAATGTGGATTCCTGTTGAATTACGATCAAACACTTATTAATAAATGTTGAAAGGCTTCTTTTAATTAGGCTACTTCAGGGTGGCTTTCGCTTTGATGCAACAATTCTAATCTTGAAATAAGAAAGAAAGTGATCAAAGTATTTGTGAGACCGGTGTAGTCTGTTGAACAAGTAGGTAGGAATTAATATTAGATTGGCTTGGAAAATATAAAATCTCAAAAAAAAAATTAAAAACTGGATCCCAAGGGAAGAAATGTTATGGTGTTTAACAATTTCATAGGAATCACACAAAATAAAATTTGAGATTTCATGAAGGTACATCCGTCAATTCTTTGGTGAAAACTTGATCAAATTAATTGTTCACCGTCAATTCAGATTTGGTGTTGAATTTTGGGTTTCACTCAGCTCGTAGTGGCACGAAACTAAGATCATAAACACAGATGTTGTGTAACCATAAACCTCAGTGGTAATTCCTGAGAGTCTCAAGGGTTACGTTGATGAAACGAATGTAATGGAGAAATGTAATAGAGATGGTGTAAGAAATTAAAGTACCTCTGCTGCGAAAATAAGGACCAAGCAGAAAACTCTTAACTCATGTGAGAAGAGAGTGAGGTAGCTCACGATTAGAATAAATGTGGTAGCCTTATTGGGAAGACAAGGTTTGTTTATACCAGGTCATGAAGGTTATTATTCAAAATCTTATGAGGCTTGGGACACATACAGCAGCATGCTTCTAGGGACACTTAAGTAATCCAACAATTATATTCCCATAAACGAACGAACACAAACAAAATTAAAAGAGAAAAATATTTTTGGAGTTTTTGAAATAGATAAAAAAAATTAAAAGAAAAAAATTAAAAGAGAAAAAAATAAGCAAAGAAAATAAGACTTGGAAAGAGTAAAAAAAAAAAACTTTGGAAAAATTTTGAAAAACCGAACCCGAACGTTCGGTTGGTTTCGGTTGGGAAAATTTTGAAAAACCGAACCCGAGCGTTCGGTTGGTTTCGGTTCAAGAAAATTTTGAAAAACCGAACCCGAGCGTTCGGTTGGTTGCGGTTCAAGAAAATTTTGAAAAACCGAACCCGAGCGTTCGGTTGGTTTCGGTTCAAGAAAATTTTGAAAAACCGAACCCGAGCGTTCGGTAGGTTTCGGTTTTGGAAAATTTTGAGAAACCGAACCCGAACCTTCGGTAGGTTTCGATTTTGGAAAATTTTTAGAAAACCAAGGAATTTAGACATGCAATCAGAAAATATTTTTAACAATAAGATAAACAACTTTGTACAAGAAATATACAACCAAGAAAACTACCTTTGTGGTGATGAGCGAGTCAGATGATTTAACCGAACCCGAACGTTCGGTTAATTTCACTTCTTACGTTTGAGGTTGAGAGGTGGTATGAGGTACTGACTCTGATTCCATCATACCTAGCCCTTGCAATATTCTGTTGAATGATGCTTCAGGAAGAGCTTTGGTAAAGACGTCAGCCAGTTGATCAGTGGTTCTTACAAAGTGCACTTCGACGTTTCCATCTTCCACGTGATCTTTAATGAAGTGATACCTCAGTGCTATGTGTTTGGTTTTAGAGTGTTGCACTGGGTTATGACAGATCCTAATTGCACTTTCAGAGTCACAATATAGTGGGATCTTCTTCATATTGAGTCCATAGTCTCGAAGTTGACTCTGGATCCAAATCACTTGGGAGGTGCAGGATGCAGCGGCTATGTATTCCGCTTCGGCAGTAGACAACGACACGCACGTTTGTTTCTTGGATTGCCAGCTAACCAACTTCCCGTCAAGGAATTGACAGCCACCAGTGGTGCTTTTTCTGTCGAGTCCACATCCTCCAAGGTCAGCATCTGAATAGGCTTGAACGAAGAAGCCTGAGTTGGAAGGATACCATAGACCTAAAGAGGTGGTTCGCTTGAGATAGCGTAAAATGTTCTTCACTGCAAGCAAGTGAGGTTCGCGTGGGTTTGCCTGAAATCGAGCACAATAACATACAGAAAACATGATGTCAGGCCTGCTAGCAGTAAGATACATTAGTGAGCCTATCATTTGACGATAGAGCGTGATATCAACCGCCGGTTTGTCTAGGGAAGGAGTTAGCTTGGTGCCGAATGCCATTGGGACTTTGACTTTGGAGTCTCCCATCATACCAAACTTTGCTAGGAGAGTCTTCGTGTAAGCTTCCTGATTGATAAAGATGCCTTCAGGTCCCTGTCTAATATTTAAACCAAGGAAAAAGTTAATAGGACCCATTGAGCTCATTTCAAATTTAGTCTCCATCAGCTTTCTGAATTCAGCTGTTAGGCTGGGATTCGTAGAGCCAAAGATGATGTCATCGACATAAATTTGAACTATCATAAGGTGGTTACCTTCCTTTTTGCGAAAGAAGGTTGGGTCAAGCGAACCTTGTTTGAATTTAGACATCTTTAAGAATTTAGTTAGCGTTTCATACCAGGCTCTCGGAGCTTGTTTGAGGCCATACACAGCTTTATCCAGAATGTAGCAATGATTTGGATATTTTTCGTTCACGAACCCAGGAGGTTGCTCCACATACACGGTTTCTTCGAGTTCTCCATTAAGAAATACACACTTGACGTCCATTTGGAAAACTTCAAAGTTTTTGTGGGCAGCGTAAGCAAGAAATATTCTGACAGATTCCAGCCTAGCTACGGGAGCGAAAGTCTCTTCATAATCAATCCCTTCCTCCTGACAATATCCCTTTACTACCAGACGAGCTTTGTTCCTTATAACATTCCCTTCCTTGTCCATTTTATTCCTAAAGACCCATTTGAGACCAACAACCAAGGCATCTGGAGGAGTTGGAATGAGGCGCCAGACTTTGTTCCTTTCAAATTCGTTCAGTTCGTCTTGCATTGCTTGAACCCAATCGGAGTGATCGAGAGCAGTGTTAACTGTCTTCGGTTCAACTTTTGAGACGAATGAGTTAAACATACAAAACTCAACCTTTGAAAATAAGGAAGTCTATTTTGCCTTCAGTTGTGATCGAGTCAGGACCTTTTCAGAGACATCACCAACCACTTGAGAGATAGGATGATCTCTGGTCCATTTAGTAAGAGGAGGATAGTTTGGATCAAAGGTTGGGTCTAGTTCAGCATTGATCATTTCTTCTGGCTCGGATTCGCTTTCGTATTCAAGCGTCATATTACCATGCTCCCCCTCGATTAATGAGCTACGAGAAACTTGAGGTTTAGAGGTTTCTTGTGGTTCTGGACTTTCAGGTGTTGATGCACCTTCGGTTGGAGAAGCACTTTCGGTTGGAGAAGCACTTTCGGTTGCAGTTGTAGAGCTTGGCTCCCCCTCAACATGTGAGCTTGGCTCCCCCTCGACTGAAGCATCGTTGGATGGAGGTTCATCAGAATTCAATCCTGCTTCATTCATTCTCCTGGCAGCTTCTTCGACAATTTTCTTCATGTGGTCTACCTTGTTGTCAAATAGCTCCATAAACTTCTCGAATAGATTAGCGATCGAGACTGTGACCTGGCCAGTTTGAGGAAAGATTTCCCCAACGGTGTCTTCTTTGGTCTGTAGCTTTTTGACATAGCTATCGTCAAAAGTCACGTAATAGAAAGATTCCCTCGTCGGCTTTGACATCGAACTTGTTGCGGTGTTCCTTTGAATTAAAGATGAAACACCGTGAGCCGAACACATGGAAAAATTTCACATTGGGCTTCCTGTTGTTGAGAATCTCGTATGGTGTGAGCGTGAATCGCTTGTTGAGATAGGACCTGTTCTGTGTAAAACAAGCAGCAGAAATAGCATCAGCCCAAAAATAAAGAGGTAAGGAAGCGAAACTTAGCATAGTTCGGGCAGCTTCACACAAAGATCGGTTTCGTCTTTCGACAATTCCGTTCTGTTGAGGTGTGTAGGGAGCTGAGAAGTTGTGACTTATTCCCTTTCTGCTAGAAATTCTTCAAATTCCCTGTTCTTGAATTCCAGACCATTGTCGCTCCTGATGTTGCGAGTGACCTTCTTGAGTTGTACTTCAATCTGCTTGATGAACACTTTCAGCTTATGTGTCGCTTCAGATTTGAGCTTTAGAAAGAACACCCATGTAAATCGTGAAAAGTCATCAACAATAACAAGAATATACTTGCTACCACCGATGCTTTCGATAGATGATGGTCCACACAAATCAATATGAAGTAATTCGAGTGGTTCAACAACTTTTGTGTTAATTACAGATGGATGACTTTGACGACTCTGCTTCCCCATTTCGCATGCAGCACACAAATGATCTCTGTCGAACTTGAGCAATGGAAGGCCTCGAACATGACCTCCAGTGACAAGTTTGTTGATGTCTTTAAAGTTGAGATGAGAGAGTCTTCGGTGCCACAACCAGCTTTCGTCAAATTGAGCTTTTGATAACAAACATATAGCTGGGTTTCCTTTGATGGGTTTAAGGTTTAGAGGAAACATTTCACCCTTACGCTCCGACTTGAGGATTATTTTCTTTGTCTTCTTCTCAATAATTTCAGAACCTTCATCGTCGAATGAGACTTTGAGACCTGTACCTCCAACAAGCTGAGATACACTGATGAGGTTGTGTTGTAGTCCTTCCACATAAGCCACCTTCCTTATAGAAAAATCACCGTTAGTTATCATTCTGTATCCCTTTATGGTGCCGAAAGAGTTGTTTCCAAACTTGACGTTGCCACCATTTGCAAGAGACCTGTATTCCCTGAGCTCTTCTTTCCTTCCTGTCATGTGACGTGAGCAGCCACTATCTATGTATCATTCTTCGTCGAACTGCTCGTCACTTATAACCTGCAAAAATTAAGCAGATTTAGGAACCCAAAGTTTCTTGGGTCCACGTGAGCTTTTCATAGGAACAGGAATAGTAAGAGAGATGTCAACAAGATATGTTCGTTTTATAAGAGTTGTTTCATCTTTCTTTTTGATGGTAAAAACTTTGATTTTATCAGGATTAGGTGCGTTCGGTTTAGACTCTGGTTTGGATGCATTAACCTTCTGTTTGCCTTTTTGTTCAGGTGACGAATGAGATTTTTGAGAACGAACAGAATGAGCTTTAGAGCAAGATGGAGATGAATTGGAAGAAGTAGAAGAATTAGATGAATGAGAAGGAGTGGACTTAGATTGAGATGACTTCTTAGCTGGAGACTCTAGGTGACCCTTTTGCTTTTGATCATTGGTGGGATTGACCTTAGAGTTTTGATCTCTTTTGACTTTAGAAACGAACCTATGCTTTCGGTTGGAGTCGTTCTATGAACCGAACCTTTGCTTTCGGTTGAAGTCATTCTCAGAACCGAACCTTTGCTTTCGGTTGGTATTCTCTTCCGAACCGAACCTTGGCTTTCGGTTGTTGTGGCTCTCATGCTTTTTGACAGGATTGTTCTCAAACTTCAGATTCTTGTCTTGATGTGAGAAATATGCATTCTGGGACTGCCAGAATTGTTTCCTTTCGGAGAAATTCTTCCTGTATCTTTGGTTCCTTTCACGTTTCTTATTCCTCATCTGCTTCGGTTGATGATGAATATTGGCTTTCATTTTCGGTTTCTCCTTGGCTGGTTCACTTTGAACTGTGGGAGTTTCACTTTGAACTGAGGAACTAGAGGGAATGTCTTCTTTTGCCGAACTTCCATTCTCTTGAGGAATGTCTTTCGTACCACTAGTACTTGGTATATCGAAGTTATCTGGCTTATTCAAGGGTTCTTGTATGTATCTACCTTTGCTCATCTATGAGGTTCTTTCTGATAAGCCTATCGTTTTGTTTGCATTATCTATTGGAGCTGACCAGAAGTACTCATCGCAGCCATCAGCATTGTCTTCGTTTACAATAGCTGTGAGTTCAGCGGTCTGATGTTCGGTTACTCCAGTGACCTTGTACACTTGATTTGGAGTGGTCCTGACCTTTTGATATACAACCACTTTCTCTGCTAAGATCGGGGCCTTTTGTTGGGACAATCGAGCGAACTCCACTGAATTTTCAGAAATTAGATTCTTGTGGTTTTCAGGTTCGCTTTTTACAAATTCTGAGCAGTCAACCGTGTCCTCTACAGAAATTTCACTCATGTTGTCGTCCTCATTAAGCTCAGATGCATTTTCCACATCAATTTTGTTTTATGAGCTCAAGTTGGCGTTTAAAGAGTCAAATTTTTGTATGGTTTCGGTTCTCAGTTTAAGTCTATCATTTTCATCCAAAAGGTTTTTAAGCATGTCCTTGTGGTCCTTGGATTTAATGAAAGATTCTATTTTGTCCAGTCCATACATGTAGGTCGGATTAATGTTATCAGATGATATCACACTCTCACAATTATAAGCTTCAGCATCGATTTCATCCTCCTTAAACTCAAGGAAGGGCAAAATCATGCGATGGATCTTTTGGCCTATCTCACAGTCCAAGTGAAGCTGAGTAATATTAGAATAAAGACGTTTTGCAATTAAACAGAAAACATTCCGCTGTTTTAACAATTTTAAATTGTCTCTTTGTAAATAAATGTTTTTGTCTTTTATTTTAACTAATTCAGACTCCTTCAACTCGATCCACATGCGCCGCTCCTCACTCTTCGAAGACACCCTGCTTAATTGATCAGTTAGGTTAGAATTGGTGACTCGAGTTTGAGTTAAGCTACTGTCTAGATGAGAAATTCTTGTATTAACATTTTTTAGTTCTTTCTCATATGAGGATTGTGGTACTTTAAACGAAACGAAAACCGATTGTACCTTCTTGATCAGTTCATCGAGCTCATTGAACTGCACGCTGAGCGGTTTGGCCGTAAAGCACATATCCTGCTGCTCCTTCAGTTCATTGCTTCCACCATCAGTGTTGTATCCCCTCATCTGAGATACATCGGACACCATGAAGCACCTTCCTCCACTGCTCTCCTCCTTTGCCACATAAGCCTTTCCATGAGTAGGCTTCCTCACTTCATCGTCTTCTGAGTCGGTTGACCAAACTTCCACGCTACCGAACTCGTCATCAGCAACCGAACCCTGCACAATTAGAGCATTCATGGAAGGGTTAGCGGTAGATTTCTTCTTTCTCATCTCATCAAGCCTTTTCTGCAACAAGGCTTCCTCATCCTTTTCTTCATCCTTTTCAGCCATCTTTTTGAGGACACAATCCTTAGCATAGTGGTTTTTCCCTCCACAGTAGTAACAGCTTACTCCAGAATCACCATCTGCCTTCGGTTCCTTCTTGGGCTCTTCAACCTTCGGTTCATTGTTAACCTTTTCTGAACTATAACTCCCCTGCCAGTTTCGGTTTTTGTTACTGGGGAATCTCTTCTTAACGAACCTCTTGGGGTTAGACACCATCATAGCATAATCCTCAGACGTGAGGTCATACTCCTCCAAGTTGAGGTCTTCATCCTCCATCACAGCTTTACTTTTTTGACAGGAGGGCCAGTGAACCTAGGCTTGAAACAACGTTCTTTTCCTGCAGCACAATCTTCTCCTGGGACTTGAGAATACCCACCAGTTTCGCCAAAGAGTATGATTTAAATTGCTCATGGGCTTTAACTGTTGACACCACTGCTCTCCATTCTGACCTTAGACCATTTAAGAACGTAACCTTCTGCTCGATAAGCTTCCTTTCGATGTCATGTTTGATCATCCTACTGAGAAGATGATTGAAGCAATCGAACGTCTGGGTCACATTTTCTTCGGCTCCTTGCCTGAATTCTCCAAACTCAGATAAGAGCAAGGTTTGGATAGAATGTTCAAGATCCTCGTCTGTAGAGTACAGTTCGCGAAGTCTATCCCAAACTTCCTTTGTCGTCGTGCATGAGCTGACTAACCTGAAGGTGTCGGACTGAAGGGCGAATCTTATCAATCTTAACGCCTTGATATTACACTGGAATTTATCCTTTTCATCTTGCGCAATATCTTTAACATCCTTCAGCAGATCATTATACTCCTTTTGAGTTTTAATAATCCTTGACGTTGCAGAATGAGAAAAAGGTCCATTAATGATTGCTTCCCATATGAGGTATCCATTATCCTCAAATCCTATAACGTAGTCTTCGAAGTGATGCGCCCAGACTTCATAATCATGGGTATATAGGATTGGAATCTTCGTGGTTGAACCGATGCTGTTGGAAATATTGATGGGGTTTGATTGCGACTCGTCCATTATGATCGAAAAACCTGTTCAAAGATCAGACTTGTAATAAATCAGATTAGGGCAAAACAATAAATATCAAGATACGTCAATAATGAGATGACGGCTCAATAAATATCAGTAATTGCGGGAAAACCCTAATTGAAACCTTTTCACAGAAAAGATGTGTATCGATTACACAGCCTCCTGCTCTGATACCAATTGATGAGATTAAAACTTAATCTTGAAGATCGATTAGATCTTAAACAGGTAAGTAAATATAAAACAGCAAGAACACGAAAATAAGAACAAGTCAAGAATGAATCAAACGTGTCGAATGATTATAAAATAACCCCTAGAAGAGCTCGATCAAGAACATGAACTGTAGAAGGTTGGTAGGTTTACAAGAACGATAAAGAAAATCAAAGTAATCGTAATTCTCTATCTGTAATCTAGATCGTTAACCTAATATGCATGCAAGCATATACTTATATAATAAACCTAACAGGCTCTCGGTTGGACAAGCCCAAACTGGAGTACAAAACAATTGGACTAATAGCCGAGCCCAATGATGCAATCCTTTAGCGAATCTTCAACCCAACACTTTCATTTGGCGTTCTTGAAGCATGAGGTTCTCTTGGACTCTGGGGTTCACGTTCCATGCATTTTGCAGCGTCATCGATTATCTTCTTTAGGTTATCGACTTTGTTATCGGCTGCATTCACTTTAGAGTGGATAGCCTTTTCTGGTTCGTCAAAAAGTAACATGTACTCTTCAAACATGTTGGATATTAGTGCAGTGACTTTACCAGTAACAGGAAAGATATCCTCCACGGAACCTTCGCTTGATTGAAATTTCTTCATGTAATTGTCATCTTCTTTGATCTATTGTTAAGAACCCTATATGCCTTCGAGGTTAGAGAGTACCCCCATAAAATCCATTCATGAAATTTCACATCAAATTTGTTGCGGTTTTCTTTGAAGTTGAAGATGAAACATCTGGAACCGAAGACATGGAAAAACTTTGTTAGGTTTGCGATTATTAAGGATTTCATAAGGAGTGACATAAAATCACTTATTGAGAAACAATCATGTAACGCCCTGATTCTCAGGTAGTGATATAAATAAGAATTTCTTTGGTTTTAAGTCCTACTCAACGAGTTGGTTGCCCTACTCGTCGAGTAGCAGCGAGGTGGGATCGTGTGTTTAGTGACCTACTCGCCGAGTCCATAAAGGGACTCGACGAGTAGGATCTGGCAGATGAAACCCTAAATCCCAGGGTTCTGCACTCTATTTAAGGAAGCATAAGCCTTATTTGGCCTCTTTGCAGTCCTTGAGAGCTCATAGAAACCCTAATTCGCGTGGTACTTCATTCGTGTGTGTTTTAAGCTTGGAAAGAAGGTTTTTGGAAAGGAAGAACATGGAGAGCAAGAGGATAGGAGCAAGCAAGGTTTGGGAAACCGAGATCTACCTTAGTTAGCATCATTTGAAGGTATCAAGTCGTCATCTTTACCTCTTTTTCCTTCTAGACTTCATTTGGTGGAGATCTAGGGTTTTTATGGTTTGAATGAGATGATATTGTGAGATATGACCTAGATCTGTTAGGGTGCAAAGTCATGCTTGGATGTAATGTTTTAGGCTTTCCTCTTTGTATGTGTAAATGGGTTGAGTCTTTCCTATAAATAGGAAGTGAGTGACTCCCATTATGAAAGGATGTAAGAGTCCATTTTGGAGTGTTAGACTAGAGAGATAAATTGTATACAAACCCATTTGTATAATCTTTCTAGATCTAATAAGAGCTTACAAAGATTTATTTACTCCTTGTGTTCTTGAATTTTTATGATGAATTACTAGATCTTTCTAATTCCGCACATGCCATCAGAATCAACACCACTACAATTGGTGTCAGAGCGGGTGTTCTTGATTTCATCAAGAATTGATCCTTGATGGCGATTTTGATTTAGTGATTCAATTTTTGATCATGGATCTTCGTGATTAGAGAGCGTTGTGTGTTCTAGAAGTCGAATTTTTCCTTGATTTGATCCATAATTCGACTTTCTCTCTCTAGAATACTTGTTTGTGTTACTTTCTCTCTCTAGAAAACCCATTCAAAATTACTTTCTCTCTCTAGAATTCTTCAAGTTTTTGTGATCATGGTGGGTTTGCCTTATGATTCTTGGATTGTGATCGTTAAAGATGTGAAATACAAAGTCAATGAAGATCAATTTTATGGGTTGGTGTTAAGCAAATTGATTTCATGGGGGAATATAGTTTCTTATGGAGGTTTGAAGGATGATCATGGAAGCTTGGTATTTCAACCACTTTGTAAGATTGCATGGTTGAATAAAATTGCCTTGTCCATATTAGTTCGTAGTAGAAATCAAAAGGAAGGAGAAGAAAGAGATTTGTTCAATAAGAAATATGTTTCTCTTATTGAAGACCCAAATGATCTTCGTGCTCTTAAATTTCTTGAAGTTCTTGATAATGGAGTTCAATGTGATGTTCTTGATGTTCAAGAAAAAGGGGTTCAAGTTGATTCTCAAGATGAAAAAGTTTTTTGCTCAATTGGAGTTCAAACTGATGATATTTTGTGTTCTTGTGATTCGTTTGAAGGAATGATTCCTTATCGGAAGCCGGTGATCCAAGAAAATCACAAGTATCAAACTCCAAAAGATTTGATTCAAACTCAAAATGTTCATGTTGTTGAAAGTGGGTTTGTTCATAAAGTCAAGTCTTCAAGATGCAAAAAGATGAGAAAGAAAAAGAAGAAGAAGATGAATCGGAAGAATAAGCGGGTTTACTCAAAAAAATCGTCATATGTTGTGAAGCCAAAATCCGTGAAGCAAATCTGGGTTCCAAAGAAACAATCTCCAAAGCTTGCATTGAATTTGAAGTCAAAACCCAAAAGTGTTGGTGTTTCTTTTGAAGATGTTCTTGGATCATTGAAGAACACGAAGAACACAAAGAACGAGTTGTACACTCGCATGGTGGGTGGTACAATGTTCGATTTGGAGATTTTCTCATTCCGACAAAAGAACCAAGATCTTCCAAATTTGATTCGTTCGTTGAAAATGGATCTCGATTCGTCAAAAAGGTATCTCAAATTCTCAAATGGATTCCAAAACATCCATGATTTCAATTCGTAGTTTACGTTTTTCATTTTTGATCGATTTGCCTCATTGGATCAAATCCGTTTCGATCCCATTGATTGATCCAATATTTTTTTTAAAAGATCAAGCTCAAAACAAACATTTAATTTTGTTTTGATTAATTCATAAGTTCAAAATAACGAAATTTACTGTTCATCGATCTGCGTTGAATTTTACTGTTCGTCTTTTATTTTGAGCCCAAATTCTTTCTGCAACTGTTCATATTCGAATGATTGAGCCCAAATCGAACCATCACACTAACTTTAGCTAATCAGTCCGTTTTTGATCCAATTTCACTGTTGAAGCCCAGAGAATCCATTAATCAGATATGAAGCACATTCACTTTGTTCGTTCCTACTCATACGCTTAAAGTGTTTGTACGTTCTATTGTTCTTGGCTTCTGTTCATACGAATTTGGGTTCTTATCATCATTCTTAACAATCGATGCTTTCTGATTGTTGAATTCATCTCTAGAGTCGATTGTGTTGAATATCGAACACAAAACAGTTCGTGAATCTTGTTTCATTCATATTCGATTTGTGAATCAATTTCCTTCAAATCTAATCTAATGATGATGTCTAGATGCTTGATTTGAGGAGATTGGAGATAATTTCCGGATTATTATTGTTTGTTGATTAAAAAAAGAAGAAGAAGAAGGTTTCCATTGATAAACATGTTGAAGAACTGATGAAACGTAGTCAAGAACAGAAGAATGAATTGGTTTCAATGGGCTAATGAAAAGTCAAACCGAAAGTCAAAATTGGTTTTTTCATTTTTTATCAGTGAATCTGGACTTGAAATTGGTTGATAAAATGTCTAGTCGAAATCAAATTTGTGATTGGAATTGAGGTTGGAGTCGAATTGATTGGGAATACTTGGAAACGAAATTGAATATCCAATTTGATAAATCGAAAGTTCTACTGATGTTCGGTGTCGAGTTCCAGTCAAAATTGAAATCAATCTCACCGAAGGTAGCTATTGACTTGGGATAGAACAATCGAAATTGAGATTTGAATCAGATGGAGTTTGATGTCGAACATTCTGTTCACTTTGAATTCACCGATTGATGGGAAGAGCGTGATAACAAATTTTTAGTGTTAATCGGGAAGAAGATGTTCAGATTTTCAAAATTAGTCCCTGAACTTTTGAAAACATGGAAAAATTGGTCCAGTTTCGAATTTGGAGCGAAACTTGATGAGAATACCTAATTTTCGAAGTGAGTCCCTACAGTTTCGAAAACTTGGCAGAAAATACCCAACTTCGAATTTGGACTTATTTTCTGAGAAAATGAAGATTTTACAGTTCTGGTCCCTGTAGTTTGTGCGAAATTACGCTTTATGCCCAGTTTCGCAGATGGGATAGAGTTTCGCATATTTGGTTGTTTTTGGCGCAACGGGTCCCTGCAAGTTTCAGAAAGTGACAATTTCTACCCAGTTTTTGAAAAATCTTGCAACTTTCACCCAAAAAGTCAAAATTTTTCATAAATTGAAAAATTTTATGGCTTTTTCGTGATTGTTTTTCCGTGCAAGATTTTTGGTGATTCATTTTTGGTACACATCAAGGGGGAGTATCGTGAAGTTTATTCCTCGGGCGCTTCTCATCCTTAGTGGGTTTTATAATCAATTTTTGATTATAAAAAGGGGGAGAATGATGGGTATTCGAAGCTTCTCGGGTTTGTCGAATATTCATTTGCGGATTTGAAGACCAGTGTTACTTCTAGGGGGAGTTTGGTCTTGATCGCGCTAGCTCGTTGGAGATTAAAGCCGGACATCCAATCCTAACTTTGAGGGGGAGAATGTTATGGTGCAAAGTCATGCTTGGATGTAATGTTTTAGGCTTTCCTCTTTGTATGTGTAAATGGGTTGAGTCTTTCCTATAAATAGGAAGTGAGTGACTCCCATTATGAAAGGATGTAAGAGTCTATTTTGGAGTGTTAGACTAGAGAGAGAAATTGTATACAAACCCATTTGTATAATCTTTAATAAGAGCTTACAAAGATTTATTTACTCCTTGTGTTCTTGAATTTGTATGATGAATTACTAGATCTTTCTAATTCCACACATGCCATCAGAATCAACACCACTACAAGATCTGAAGTTGTAACTTCATATATGGACCCTTCTTAAGTCCTAGAGTCATAAAGTTTCTAGTTTGGACGTGAATGAAACCTTCCTTGGGTGGGAAACCTCATTATGGGCTTGGATTGGACATTTAGAGCCCTTATAGCTATGCATTCACGTAAAGCTTGCAACTTTACGTGAAAAGCACGCCTTAGAAGCTTGGATCTGTAGTTTGGAGCCATTGCATGACTCAAATGAGTCTGTATGGCAAAAGGACTAAAGGGACTCGGCGAGTCGCATGGTCGACTCGACGACTCATATGAAGATAGGCACGAACTCGACAAGTTGGAAGAATGTCACACCCCAAAACCAAGAACGGCGGAAACGTTCTGGAGCGGAGGACGTCATGTATAGTATCACAACACAGTAAATGTAAATAAGCAAACAACATCATCCATTGCATTAAATAAATAATTTTAATACAATTGTGTTCTGCACAGTTATAGACACCAAAATAATGAAACACAAAATAATATGAGATGAGTCTTGAATGCACTCCATCTTCTCAAAAGCTGGCATCGGTACCTGTCTACTGATGACCTGAGAATACAAGTTATTTTGAAAGAGTTTATCAGCATTAAGCTGGTGAGTTCATAAGTATTTTAGTGTCAATGTTTCTTGTAAAAAACGTTTGAACCTGTCTCAATGTATAAGTTTGTAAAAATGTAAGCAAATGTTTGAAAGTGTTTGTAAAAGTTTGGATCTCTCAGAAAATCCTATATTTTCTATAAAAGTAACCTTCTACCAAGGCTAAACTGTTTTGTAAACTTGTCTGTTGTAAAAGTGTGTAATTACCCAAGTATAACTATCATTTATTAAAAATATAGTTTGTACACTAATGCTTAAGTGAGATTATCACTAAAATATGTAATGGGTAAATCATTGTAGTACTGTAGCTTTGTATAATAAGACTACTGATGTACTAAATACTACTACCTTAAACCGGATTTATATTAAGGCATAATGTGATAAATTGTACCATGCTATCGACTGGAAATCAACGACATAATGAATGGTCGTAATAAGAAATGACGTTTGGCACCCGCAGACCTGCAGGTCCGGCTGTAGCTAGCAGCAAGGTGTAGGATAGTCAATCCAGTATAGATCTATACGCAAACTCACGCTCTCCCTCCAGGAGAATTCTGGCTACAACTCGGGCCATGACAATTAAGGCATGCCCGATACAGTGGATCACAATTATTACGTATTTATGTATATGTATTGTTTCTTGTATATCTGTATATGTGTTGTTTCTCGTATATCTGTATATGTATTGTTTCTAGTATATCTGTATATGTATTGTTTCTAGTATATCTGTATATGTATTGTTTCTCGTATATTTGTATATGTATTGGTTCTCGTATATCTGTATATGTATTGTTTCTAGTATATCTGTATATGTATTGTTTCTAGTATATCTGTATATGTATTGTTTCTCGTATATCTATATATGTATTGTTTCTAGTATATCTGTATATGTATTGTTTCTAGTATATCTGTATATGATCATGCGTTACCCCGATGGTAACCAGCTAAAGATGTACTGATGAATATGAATATGGAAGTACCTTTATGTCTATACATGTATATATGATATATAAGTAATATGGAAACGACTTTCGGATGGTCATCCGAAATCCCACCAGACCACATCCAAATCGAGGAAAAGGAAATAGGGCGGATGGCATTCCTAAGCCTTTTGAACATTATTTATATATCTATACATATATGGGCATGCAATTGTATATACTAAGTATAAATAAGTTTTCAAAAAACATTTTGAAGCATAAATATAATTTCAAGAGAAGATTGACTTGATGTCAATCTATAAATCATTTTAAAAGCATAAGTTGATAAAACAGTTTAAGTATAAGAAGCATTTGATTGAATCACAGTCTATAAGTAATTTTGGATAGTAAAACAGTTTGTAAAACATTTCAAAGTAAAACAATTTGATAAACAGTTTGAACAGTGGTAACAATCGTTGTTTTCCTAGTTATTAATCACATGTGATTAAACACAATCACATGTGATTGAAGTAATAACTTATAAGTATTTGACTTGTATCCCCCCCATAAAGTATTTAAAACACTTAAAATCATTTCAAAGGTTGATTCAAGGGGTATGAACTCACTTGTGGTGAGTCGTTTGAATTGCAGTGTCGGCTACCGTGCTAGGTGACAAACGGGGACTGGTTTACACGCACGAGCCTAGTTATCATATAATAAACATATATATAACTAATTAGACATATAATAACTTAAATAAATAAGTTAAGGCACTTAGAAAGCATTTAAACACTTTTATGAGTGTTTAGGGTTCAAATGGTTGCATCTAAGTTGCTACGGGACAAGGCAAAAGGGTTTGAAACATCAAAGGGCCTTGTATAGGAGTTCACCATCCAACAAACCCCACACCTTGGAGTTTACGGCCGTAAACTCATAGGTTTATGGCCGTGAACTCCTCAAATGGTGTTTTTTGGGTGTTTTGTGGTGTTATCTTGCATCTAGAACACTTCTATCCTTATTGGAATAATGCATGAAGTAGTTTTAAGGCTCTAGAACACTCCATAAGGGAGTTTACGGCCTAAGGTCCTTCACCTTAGAGTTTACGGCCGTAAACTCTAGGAAATTAATTGATTTGAGGCTCTTAAACATCAAGAATGGCATCCATGATTTTATCTAAGGCTAATGGGGACAAGAGTCACACTTTGGTGCCTTCACTTGGAGTTTACGACCCAAGCCATGTTCCTTAGCCGTAAACTCCTTTCAAGGAGTGGTTTAGAGGTGTTCTACTCTCCATTCTAGTCCCAAAGGTGCAAGGTAAATTGTCTAAAGGCTTAAGGGTTTCTTGGAATGATTTTTGTCCCACAAAAAGGGGTTTACGGCCCAAGAGGAGTTCTTGGCCGTAAACTCCTACTAACTTGTGATTTTGATGAGCTTTTGGTGTTCTAAACAAGCACAAGTACTAGTAGTTAAAGTCCTTAAGCATTTGGGGAAAGTTTTAGGGCATTTAAGCCCTTTGAAAAGGGGTTTACGGCCCAAGGGAGTTCCTTGGCCGTAAACTCCTAGAACTTATGTTTCTTGGATGTTTCTTGGCCTATAAAGATCATACCCTATCTCCTAAACAAGTCTTCTAACAAGGAATCGGGACTAGGAAGAATTTATGTTCCATTTTGGAGTTTACTCCCCAAGAACGTTCTTGGGCGGTAAACTCCCGGATCTTGATATCTAGACAAGTAATTGTTGTTAATATGCATTAAACAAGTATTGAAACGCATATAGAAAAGTAGACTCACAATCTGGGATGAAAACCCGAAGATCCGTCAGAGAGAATATGGCTTTTCTCTATTTGGAATTGTGAATAATGAATTAATTTAATTCAGAAAACTATTTATAGTCCTGGAATATTTTGACAGAAAATATTTTCATTCCTGATATTGGACTGTAACATTATGAAACTTGAAATGCCCAAGTTTCACAAAACCAGGAGTATCCACTCTCCTGATATCATCTAAAACATGAACCCTAATGTACACAAACTTGTTCGGAAAAGCTTGAAAATCACAGAAACTGAACTAGCTTCTATTGAATAGATGATGTTCGTAATATGGAAATTTCGGGTTGTCACATCATCCCCCTGTTAGAGGGAATTTCGTCCCGAAATTAGAATTTAAGCAAATAAAAGTTACAAACAATTAAGCGAAAAGATGAGGGTATTTCAACTTCATCTGATCTTTGCGTTCCCAAGTGAATTCCGGTCCTCGCTTAGCGTTCCAGCGAACCTTCACGGTAGGGATACGGCTTTGTTTCGTCTACTTGACCTCACGGTCCATGACCTCTACAGGTTCTTCCATGAAGTTGAGGTTCTCGTTGATCTCGATCTCGTCGAGTGGGATTACGAGAGTCTCGTCAAATACACACTTTTTCAAGTTAGATACATGGAATGTAGAATGTACGTTACGAAGTGTGTCGGGTAGATCAAGTTTGTAAGCTACGGGGCCGACTCTGGCAAGAATCTCGAAAGGCCCTATGTACCTCGGATTTAGCTTCCCGCGCTTGCCGAAGCGTATCAAGCCTTTCCAGGGTGAGACTTTGAGAAGGACTCGGTCTCCCACCTGAAACTCCAAAGGTTTTCTTCGCTTGTCGGCGTAGCTCTTTTGTCCGTCTCTAGAGGCTTTCAATCGTTCACGGATCTGAACAATTTTCTCTGTTGTTTCCCGAATGATTTCCGGACCAGTGAGAGTACTGTCGGAAGCTTGCCCTCTTGCTAATTAGGTATCACCAACCTCAGCCCAGCACAGAGGGGATCTGCACTTGCGGCCGTAGAGAGCTTCGAATGGAGCAGCCTTGATGCTCGTGTGATAACTGTTATTATAGGAAAATTCGACAAGGGGTAAATGAGTATCCCATGCCTTCCCAAAATCAATCACACAGGCTCGCAACATGTCTTCCAATGTTTGAATGGTTCTCTCACTCTGTCCGTCGGTCTGTGGATGGTAGGCTGTGCTCATGTCCAGCCTTGTTCCCAGGGAATGTTGTAGGGATTGCCAAAATCTTGAAGTGAACCTACTATCTCTATCGGAGATAATGGAAATAGGTACACCATGCAACCGTACAATTTCCCTAATGTATGTTCTTGTAAGTTTCTCCATCTTGTCGGTTTCTTTGATAGGTAGGAAGTGTGCAGACTTGGTCAATCTATCAACGATGACCCATATGGTGTCAAGTCCACCCGTCGTCTTGGGCAACTTGGTTATGAAATCCATAGTGATCCGCTCCCACTTCCATTCCGGGATTTCTGGTTGTTGCAGTAAACCAGAGGGCTTCTGGTACTCGACCTTTACCTTTGCGCAAGTAAGGCATTTACTCACGAAGGTAGCAATCTCTGCTTTCATATTAGGCCACCAGTAAAGCTTTTTAAGATCCAGATACATCTTATCTGAACCTGGGTGGACGGAATACCGAGTGTTGTGCGCCTCGGTCATGACCAAGTCTCGGTAACCACCGTGTTTCGGTGTCCAGATCCGGTTCATGAAATATAAAGCTCCGTCACCCTTGGCTTCGAAGTTCTTGTCCATTCCCCTAAGGGATTCACTCGACACATTTTCAGGTTTCATGGCCTCTAGTTGAGCCGCCTGAATTTGCTTAGTCAAGTGTGAATGGATGTTTATGGATAATGACTTGACCTTGCGACCAGAATATTCTTTCCGACTTAGAGCGTCTACTACTACGTTGGCTTTACCCGGATGATAACGAATATCGCATTCGTAGTCACTAAGTAGTTCAACCCACCGTCGTTGTCTCATGTTGAGCTCCTTCTGATCGAAAATGTGTTGTAAACTCTTGTGGTCGGTAAAGATAGTGCTCTTCGTTCCATACAGGTAATGTCTCCAGATCTTCAGAGCAAACACTACTGCTCCTAGTTCAAGATCGTGGGTCGTGTAGTTAACCTCATGTGTCTTCAACTGTCTCGAGGCGTAGGCGATGACCTTACCTCGCTGCATCAGAACACATCCAAGTCCTTGATTGGATGCATCGCAATAGACTACAAAGTCTTCTATTCCTTCCGGAAGGGACAGTATTGGTGCGGTGCACAAGGCTCGTTTGAGCGTTTGGAACGCTCTTTCTTGCTTCTCTTCCCAGTCAAAGGCCACGCCTTTCTGGGTCAGGGTCGTAAGAGGCTTTGCTATTCGTGAGAAGTTCTGAATGAACCTGCGGTAGTAGCCAGCGAGACCTAGAAATTGACGAATTTCTGTAGGTGTCTTTGGTGCTGACCAGTTCTCAATGGCTTTTATTTTGGATGGGTCCACGTGAATTCCTTCTTTGCTAACCACGTGTCCTAAGAATTCGACTCTTCGGATCCAAAATTCACATTTCGAGAACTTCGCATAAAGTTTCTCCTTTCGTAGTGTCTCTAGAACTTGTCGTAGATGATCACCATGCTCTTCCTTACTTCGGGATTAGATCAGGATGTCGTCAATGAAAACGATGACGAACTGATCTAAGTAAGGTCGGCATACTCTATTCATCAGATCCATGAAGACTGCGGGCGCATTGGTCAATCCGAATGGCATCACCACGAACTCGTAGTGTCCGTAACGAGTTTGGAAGGTCGTCTTCGGCACATCCTCCTCGAGCACTCGTAACTGGTGATATTCGGATCTCAGATCAATCTTGGAAAAGTAGTTCGCCCCTTGCAGTTGGTCGAATAGATCATCTATGCGTGGCAGAGGGTAACGATTTTTGATCGTCAATTTGTTGAGTTCTCTGTAGTCAATACACATACGGAATGATCTGTCTTTCTTCTTAACGAACAGGACCGGTGCTCCCCAAGGTGAGAAACTTGGTCTTATAAAGCCCTTGCTGAGCAGTTCGTTAAGTTGACCAGAGAGTTCTTGCATCTCGGCTGGTGCTAGACGGTAAGGCGACTTGGCTACTGGGGTAGCTCCTGGGACTAAGTCTATTCTGAACTCGACTTGTCGTTGCGGAGGTAACCCGGGTAGTTCTTCTGGGAAAATGTCGGGAAAGTCGCTCACTACTGGGAGGTTCTTCAGTTCTTTCGTTTCTAGGTTCGTGTCGACGACGTGAGCAAGAAATGCGTGGTATTCTTTGCGCAGATATTTATGAGCCCGAATACTAGAAATAATGCGAAGACTCGCACCAGGTTTGTCGCCGTAGACTATAAGAGTTTCGCTAGACGGGAGGTTTAGTCGGACTGCTTTCTCGTAGCACATGATGTCGGCGCGATGAAGACTTAACCAATCCATACCGATAATAACATCGAAACTTTTTATCGAGACCGGCATAAGGTCAATTGGGAAAGAATGGTTATCTAAGGTTAGAAGACAACCTAAGTATATGCTATTAGTACTTTCAGTTTTCCCATTGGCCATTTCTACTGTGAATTGTTCATTAAGTGCGTGTGGTTGTTGCTTAAGCATGCGAGCAAATTTGTGGTTTACGAAGCTTCGCTCCGCTCCACTATCGAACAGAATGCATGCATAGGAGTTATCAAGGAGGAACGTACCAGTCACCACTGTCGGGTCAGCAACTGCTTCCCCGTGGCCTATTGCTAGTACCCTCCCTGCTCCTCCAGTATTCCTCGCCTTTGGGCAGTCCCTTTTAAAGTGGCCTGTTTCGCCACATCCATAGCAAGTTGGGCTCACGCCAGAGCCAGGAACTTGGGAGATCGGTTGCGCCGGGAACCTACAGAATCGGACGGTGTGTCCTTTCCTGTGGCAGTTAGAACACTGCATTTCACGGCAGGCGCCGTTATGGTGGAAGTTGCACTTGTTGCACTTCGGCAAACTTCCAGAATACTGCTTCCCCGGAGCAGTAACAGCAGTAGGGGCTACCGCAGCATGTACTGCTACGATTTGCTGTTTCTTTGAAGCACGCTGCTTCTTCTTCTCGTCCCAGAATTTCCGCTTGTTGCCAGCGGGTTTAGAGGGTTCTGGGATGGCTAGGGTGGTTGTAGTTGCAGGGGTCTTGACTCCATGGTCAATAAGTCTTTGTGCCAATCGCTTGGCACTGTCGAAAGTAGCAGGGTTGGATGCTAAGACGTTCCCCTGGTACGGAGGCACTAGCCCCCATATATACCGCTCAATCTTTTTCCCTTCAGTGGGAACCATGTTGGGGCATAGGGCCACCAATTCGCTAAAGTGGGCAGTGTAAGCGATCACGTTGGTGCCCTTCATTGTTAGATTCCAGAGTTCATGTTCCAACTTCTGGACTTCGCCCCTAGGGCAGTACTCCTCAGTCATGAGGTCCTTCATCGTTGCCCAGCCCATGTCGTTAGCCACGACGAGAGTTAGGGCTTTGACGTGGCCGTTCCACCATGTTAGGGCTTTATCCTCGAGGGTGCATGCGGCATATTTCACCTTGAATGCTGCAGGGCACGAACATATTTCGAAGACTGACTCAGTCTTCTCGAACCATTGCGAGAGAGCAATGACTCCGCCGGTGCCATAGAAAGGCTTCGGCTTGCAGTTTGTGAAATCCTTGTAAGAGCACTCCCTGGAGCGCACTGGGATTTCAACTGGAATAGATTCAACAGGGGTTCCACCTCTGCTAGCATCCGACGAGTGATACTGAGCCATGGCAGTTGCCACTGCTGCAGCTACGGCAGCATTCAGAGCTGCAGTATCGATGACTGCAGGTGGTGGAGGCGGTGGCGGTACAGGATTATTCCTATTTCTGGGAGACTTGCGAGGAGGCATCCTTCAGCTATAAGTTTATAAAAACAAGAAAGATGATAAGAATCAATCTGTAAGCAATGTGAGAGTGACCCATGGACTAATTACCCATAGCCCAACAGTTGAATGAGTGTTAGAAATCACAATAAGAAATATTAGTAGGAATACACAAGTGTACAAATTTTTCCCACACAATAGATTTCAATAGTACGGGTATTACTGATGTAATAAGTTCAAGGAAAATCGACCTAACAGTAGGTCTTACATCATACCATAAGGACAATACTGACAGTCCTAGATTCCTAATTAGAGTACCGAAAGTTAGGAATATTTTACAGACAAGTGCTACTTAGAGCACATAAGTTCAAGGCTATCCCTAAATCAAAAGACAGAGATGTACTAGACATCATCTAATGGCGATGGGAATTTCTCGGGCGATCCCTGAGGTCGGACACTTGGCGAAACACCTCTTGAAGGTGTCGGTCCTGAGCTCTCTGACGAGCTCGAAGTTCTAAGACTTCAGCACGGGAGGCAGCCAGCTGTTGTTGTAGAGTTTCGTTGGTTCTCCGAGTCCGTTCCATGTCTTCTTCGAGACGGTGAATGCGGACTGTATTGACACCTGAATTGGCATCAATCTCCATGACCCGGTCGATGGCTGCTCGACCCTGCTCGACATTACGAGCTAGTCTGCGGATGATTACCGGCAGAGCTCTATCAGCAGATCCACCATCGCTAACATTGTAATAGGTTCGGTCCCCAAAGTATGGTAAGGGCTGACCCTGCTCATCACTCCAGCGATTCAAGTTGTTTGCCCACATGGGAGTAGGGCCTGGAAACGCTGGCCAAGGGTTGTTGTTCGGGGCTTGACCTACAAGCGGTAGATTGTTGACTTCAGGCTCGGAGTCAAATCCATCCGAAAAGCCTTCTGCGAGGTGATCATCCAAAGGTATTGGATGATCATCTTCGGGCTCTTCATCGATCCATCCGGCATTGCCTTCATTGGGAAAGTACGGGTTCGCCATGATGGAATCCAGCCATTTAGATCTACGCGAGAAGAGAGGTATAAGAATATGGTATTCGTGTAACTAATAGCACAAAATACTCCTATAGTATTTTAAGGTTAAGTTCTACTGATCTTCTTGTGGTATTGTTGGTAAGTTTTTAGACTTGTTAACATATCACAACCATTCTAGGGCATATTCTAATCACTCCTAGGACCAGCATAGTTGATCAGGCTATGCCATTCCCAGGACTGACCATACATCCCCGAGCTTACTTGTGATATTCAACAATCGTAATACTTTTGTTCTTGTCATTGTGACACTGATTTTAGTATGAATGCAGACTAGTATACTTAATTAAATATTTTATTATTTAAAGTATAGACTCATGGTCAGAGTGTTTTAGTCCCTTTTGGGTTTATAGATTAGTATATCTTTTATGGGTTGATATACTTGATTCACTATAAACAATCCTCTGATACCAATCTGTCACACCCCAAAACCAAGAACGGCGGAAACGTTCTGGGGCGGAGGACGTCATGTATAGTATCACAACACAGTAAATGTAAATAAGCAAACAATATCATCCATTGCATTAAATAAATAATTTTAATACAATTGTGTTCTGCACAGTTATAGACACCAAAATAATGAAACACAAAATAATATGAGATGAGTCTTGAATGCACTCCATCTTCTCAAAAGCTGGCCTCGGTACCTGTCTACTGATGACCTGAGAATACAAGTTATTTTGAAAGAGTTTATCAGCATTAAGCTGGTGAGTTCATAAGTATTTTAGTGTCAATGTTTCTTGTAAAAAATGTTTGAACCTGTCTCAATGTATAACTTTGTAAAAATGTAAGCAAATGTTTGAAAGTGTTTGTAAAAGTTTGGATCTCTCAGAAAATCCTATATTTTCTATAAAAGTAACCTTCTACCAAGGCTAAACTGTTTTGTAAACTTGTCTGTTGTAAAAGTGTGTAATTACCCAAGTATAACTATCATTTATTAAAAATATAGTTTGTACACTAATGCTTAAGTGAGATTATCACTAAAATATGTAATGGGTAAATCATTGTAGTACTGTAGCTTTGTATAATAAGACTACTGATGTACTAAATACTACTACCTTAAACCGGATTTATATTAAGGCATAATGTGATAAATTGTACCATGCTATCGACTGGAAATCAACGACATAATGAATGGTCGTAATAAGAAATGACGTTTGGCACCCGCAGACCTGCAGGTCCGGCTGTAGCTAGCAGCAAGGTGTAGGATAGTCAATCCAGTATAGATCTATACACAAACTCACGCTCTCCCTCCAGGAGAATTATGGCTACAACTCGGGCCATGACAATTAAGGCATGCCCGATACAGTGGATCACAATTATTACGTATTTATGTATATGTATTGTTTCTCGTATATCTGTATATGTGTTGTTTCTCGTATATCTGTATATGTATTGTTTCTAGTATATCTGTATATGTATTGTTTCTAGTATATCTGTATATGTATTGTTTCTCGTATATCTGTATATGTATTGGTTCTCGTATATCTGTATATGTATTGTTTCTAGTATATCTGTATATGTATTGTTTCTAGTATATCTGTATATGTATTGTTTCTCGTATATCTGTATATGTATTGTTTCTAGTATATCTGTATATGTATTGTTTCTAGTATATCTGTATATGATCATGCGTTACCCCGATGGTAACCAGCTAAAGATGTACTGATGAATATGAATATGGAAGTACCTTTATGTCTATACATGTATATATGATATATAAGTAATATGGAAACGACTTTCGGATGGTCATCCGAAATCCCACCAGACCACATCCAAATCGAGGAAAAGGAAATAGGGCGGATGGCATTCCTAAGCCTTTTGAACATTATTTATATATCTATACATATATGGGCATGCAATTGTATATACTAAGTATAAATAAGTTTTCATAAAACATTTTGAAGCATAAATATAATTTCAAGAGAAGATTGACTTGATGTCGATCTATAAATCATTTTAAAAGCATAAGTTGATAAAATAGTTTAAGTATAAGAAGCATTTGATTGAATCACAGTCTATAAGTAATTTTGGATAGTAAAACAGTTTGTAAAACATTTCAAAGTAAAACAATTTGATAAACAGTTTGAACAGTGGTAACAATCGTTGTTTTCCTAGTTATTAATCACATGTGATTAAACACAATCACATGTGATTGAAGTAATAACTTATAAGTATTTGACTTGTATCCCCCCCCCCCCATAAAGTATTTAAAACACTTAAAATCATTTCAAAGGTTGATTCAAGGGGTATGAACTCACTTGTGGTGAGTCGTTTGAATTGCAGTGTCGGCTACCGTGCTAGGTGACAAACGGGGACTGGTTTACACGCACGAGCCTAGTTATCATATAATAAACATATATATAACTAATTAGACATATAATAACTTAAATAAATAAGTTAAGGCACTTAGAAAGCATTTAAACACTTTTATGAGTGTTTAGGGTTCAAATGGTTGCATCTAAGTGTTGGAATAGTGTCTAAGGCTGTAACTATATCCGGTTGTGCATGGTCCTTTTGGGTTGCCTTCACCATAGCAACTTGATAGGATGATTTATTAAGAGAGAATAAATATTATTAATATATTATGGGAATAATATAATGAGTAATATATTGTTATTTGATTAATATAAGTCATAGAATTAATTAGAATTAATTTGGTGACTTAAAGAGATTAATTAAATAAAGGGGTATAAACTGTCAATTGTTTGATAGTTAAGCTTTAAACTGTAAATCCATTTGGATATACTTTGGACGGATTCTAAGAGCTTTAGGAAAGCTAAAATTGTCCATATGCTTATCTAGGAATGGATTTGGATAGCCTTAAGAGAAGATTATCTGATAGGGACTTATCTGTAATCATTAAGGAATCTACAAGTATAAATAGACCCCATGGCATAGGGAATTCGACACTTCTGAAAAAGCAAGAGAACTCTGGTCGAATTCCTCCCCTCTCCTCTCTCCCAAATCATCCTCCTTGCTTTGGTGTTTGTAAGCCATTAGAGGAGTGATATTTGTGACTCTAGAAGCTCCAAGACCTCAAGATCAACAAGGAACTCAAAGGTATGATTCTAGATCTGTTTCAATGTTGTTATTTAACCTAATTAGTAAATTAGAAGTCTTGGATTCAAAGCATGTTTATTAGAAAGCCTAGATTCAAGCATTAGGGTTTTGCATGCGCACATAGGAAAGTTCTTATGGCTAAAACCCATCAGTGGTATCAGAGCATAGTTTGGTTTTCTGTAAATTGTTGCTTGATTAACTGAAACAAAAACCTGCAAAATTCGAATTTTTGGTTTCTGAGTCATGGACTCGGCGAGTCTCAAAGTGGACTCGGCGAGTAGGCCTGACTCGGCGAGTCCATTTGTGCACTCGGCGAGTCCAGGCGTCAGGAATGGCCAGATTCGGGATTTCTTTGTGTTTATCTTATCTTAACTTACCATAAACTAATTAGATCAACATTAATTCGTTTTTCTGATAAATATGACTATTATCTTGATCTAGTTAAGGGTAATTATCAACTAATTAAATATTTAATTTCCTTATATGATAATTAATTAATTATTTTAATTATTTTGGTAATTATCTTAAAAAGAAATCTTGAATAAATCAAATATAGATAATTAGGATATTAATTGTTAATTGGAATTATTTGTTATTTGATCCTCCATGTTTTAAATGTTTAAAACCTACCCTCATGATTTGAAATTTACTTTTGTGATTAAAAGCTTTAATTTAGACAACTTAAATTTCAAACCCTAGATTTTAAAAGTTTTAAAATACAACCCTATACTAATATATATATGTATAACTAAATGCTAGTCTTACCGTTAGTAGGCCTCATTCACGAAGCCGGTCTATAAGGTGGGTATAAGGTTGCGGCCTATAAAATGGCGCTTAATGGGTGTACACTCACACCCACCGCTTGCTTGATTGGTGGAGGGTCGTTAGCCGAACGGGTAGGATAGGGCAACCTCATCCTCTCATTAAAAGTATAATAAGAAATACAAGTAACTACACATATTTTAAAATTTCCCAATCCTAGTTACTTTAGGAAAAGTGAATTGATGCAATCCCATGAAATTACACTTTGCACCTTGCTAAGATGTTGGTGGAGCGTGTGTGGTTTACCGGCACACTAATTGGTTCTAAGCGAAGGTGGCAAAGGGTGATTCGTTGTTTATCATAGTTCGATGGAGCGTGTGTGGTTTACCGGCACGTCAAATAGGTGATTGTTACAATGAAGGCGCCATGTGAATTTGCATGGTAATTCACACCCGCTTTGTGATCCTCGGCATCCCAGTCACAAACAAGAGGGGCATATCGAGATTTAAACATGCCATTGAATAGATTCAATGAATCTCATCCGAACCTAGGAATTCTCAAAAAACACTTAGGACTAATAGTGTAAGCTTTTGATGGAGAATTAGTGAATCGTCATTCACTTACCTTCAATTTATTTGCATGTTAGATTACGGCATCCCTTTTCTAGTATGTAAATGTTATTGTTGGATCCTAGCCCTAATTTTCTTATTGGGTGATAATTAGGGATTCTTATTCTAATCTATCTTTGTCCTTTTCTAATTATAGATGTCAAACGCAAACAACGCTGCTGCTAGTTCTTTCACATTGATGAGCCTTTGCCAAAAGGTCACCTTCGATGGAACGAACTTTAGCGAATGGATAAGATACATTCGCACCATTGCTCGCTATGAGGATAAGGAGTATGTCCTCGATGAGAAGCTCGAGAAAATCAACCCCGAAATTGCTACTCCCGCCGAAATCACCGCCTTTGAAACTCATGAGCGAGATGCAACGAAGGTACATTGCATCATGATCGCCACCATGAACTCCGAATTCCAAAAGTCCTACGAGGACATGTACCCGTACGAGATGCATCAAGACTTATTGGAGAGGTACCACCAAAACGCGAGACAAGAGAGGTACGAGATTTTCACTAACATGATTTCCGCGAAGATGGGTCATGGAGAATCACTTACCGTGCACTTGCAAAAGATGCAAAGGTATGTTGACCGCCTCCGCAAGTTAAATGTTGACTTCGGTGAAGACTTGGCGATCGACATGGTGCTTCACTCTTTGCCTCCGATGTACAACCAATTTAGGATGACCTACCACATGAACAAAGAAGAGGTCACCCTAAGCAAGCTCCAAGGTCTCTTGAGGGTTGCTGAGAGCAACTTCAAGGACAAGTCTGTTGCACCCACTCCCAATCCACCCGCTGCTCCTGTCTTGGCTATTGGACAAGGGAAGGGAAAGAAGAGGAAAGCTTCATCCAAGAACCATCGCAAGGTGAAAGCCCGAGATGGTGCCTCTTCTAGTGGGACCAAAGTTGATCCCGCCAAGCCCTGCTCTAACCCGAAGGAGGCAGAGTGCCACCACTGCCACAAGATAGGACATTGGAAGAGAAGCTGCCCGGATTACCTGCAAGCAATCAAAGAAGGAAAGATCAAGCCATCTTTCGCAGGTATATATACAATCAAATCTAACGATTCTAATCATGCTATTTCTTGGGTTCTTGATACCGGTTGTGGTTATCACATTTGTTCTAATGTGCAGGGACTAAGAAGAAGTAGGGATGTGGAGCAAGGAAGGATCAATCTAATCATGGGGAACAGAAGATCGTCGCCTGTGACCAAGATTGGAGTGTACTCCTTAGTGCTTAGGAATAGTTTAGTTTTAGATTTGAACAATTGTTGCTATTCGCCAGAAATGGCAAGAAACATCATTTCATTTCATGGTTTATATAGACAAGGATTTAGATTTTCTTTTAATAATGAGAATGGTTCTATTTTGGCTTATCTAAATGGTGTCTTTTACTTTGAAGCTATACCATGTAATGGAATATATGAAACTGTTATGATTGTTGATAACTTAGGAAATGATGTTTTGAATATTGATTCTTCCACTAGTATGGATAAAGCTTCCTTGTGGCATTGTCGTCTTGGACATGTCAACAAGAAACGCATAGCCCAACTCCAAAAGGATGGAGTGTTGGAGTCATTCGACCTTAGGGAAGATGACACATGCGAGTCTTGTTTGCTTGGAAAGATGACTAAGTCGCCTTTCACGAGTACATGTGAAAGGGGCGAGGGTCTATTGGACCTAATACATACCGATGTATGTGGACCGTTTAGATCAACCACGAAGGATGGGAACCGCTTCTATGTGACTTTTACCGATGACTATAGTAGATATGGGTATATCTACTTAATCAAGCAAAAGTCAGACACCTTTGAAAAGTTCAAAGAGTTCAAGAATGAAGTGGAGAATCAATTGGGCAGGAAAATCAAGATGCTTCGATCCGATCGAGGAGGAGAGTACCTAAGTCTTGAATTCCACGATTATCTCAAGGAGTGTGGAATAGTTTCGCAATTGACGCCTCCTAGGACACCGCAGTTAAATGGTGTGGCAGAAAGGCGTAATCGAACCTTATTGGATATGGTTCGCTCTATGATGAGTCGTGCTTCACTACCAATCTCTTTTTGGGGGTATGCCTTAGAGACTGCCGCCCATATCCTTAACCGAGTCCCTACTAAGAAGGTTGCCAAAACACCTCACGAGATGTGGACAGGGAAAGCTCCCTCGTTGGCACATATCAAGGTTTGGGGTTGCGAGGCTTTCGTAAGACGAGATGCTCACGACAAGCTTGAACCTCGAAGTGAGCGATGTATTTTCATCGGCTACCCGCAGACATCCTTTGGATATCTCTTCTATAGACCGAAGGACAATGTTGTCTTCGTTGCAAGGAGAGGAGTTTTCCGAGAGCGAGAACTCATAAGCCAAGGAGACAGTGGGAGGAAAATCGAACTTGAAGAGATTCAAGAGTCGATAGATGAAGGAACCTCTACCGCTGGCACTCAACCCGAGGAGGAAACTCCGGTTGAACCGATTGACGAATCCTTACCTCTTAGACGTTCCGATAGAGTTAGAGTTCTACCCCAGTTTTATGGTTTTCATATTACTACCGAAGGGGACACGTATATTAGTGATGGTACACTAGTAAACCTTGATGAACCTAATAGCTATAAGGAAGCCATGGCAGGCCCGGAGTCTGAAAAATGGAAAGAGGCAATGGATAGCGAGATCCAATCCATGTATGATAACCAAGTTTGGAATTTGGTTGATTTTGTGCCCGGACGTAAGACCGTTGGGTGCAAATGGATCTTCAAGAAGAAGACCGACGTGGATGGGAACGTACACACATATAAAGCGCGATTGGTCGCGAAGGGCTTTACTCAAACTCCCGGAGTTGACTATGATGAGACCTTCTCACCAGTTGCGAAGATTAAATCTATTAGAGTGATGTTAGCAATTGCCGCATTTCATGATTATGAGATTTGGCAAATGGATGTCAAGACCGCTTTCCTTAATGGGAAGCTGGCTGAGGATGTGTACATGGCTCAGCCTGAAGGGTTTGTGGATCCGAAGCATCCGAATAGAGTGTGTAAGCTTGAAAAGTCCATTTATGGACTTAAACAAGCGTCTCGCAGATGGAATCTTTGCTTCGATGAGAAAGTCAAAGAGTTTGGATTTGTACGAAGCGAAGACGAGTCTTGTGTATATGTCAAAGCCAGTGGGAGTATAGTAAGCTTTCTCGTCCTATATGTTGATGACATATTGCTCATAGGAAATGACATCCCGACTCTGCAGGAAGTTAAGTCCTGGCTCGGGAAGTGCTTCGCTATGAAGGACCTCGGAGAAGCTTCTTACATTTTGGGAATAAGGATAGTGAGAGAAAGAAGTAAGAGACTAATTGGACTTAGTCAGAACACTTACTTGGAGAAGGTACTGAAACGTTTTAGTATGGAAAACTCAAAGAAGGGAGAATTACCAATACAAAGTAATGCCAAATTGAGTAAGACTCAAAGTCCGAGTACCGAAGCTGAGATAGCAGAAATGAGCCGAGTACCATACGCTTCCGCAGTTAGCTCAATCATGTACGCTATGACTTGTACTCGCCCTGATGTAGCCTTCGCTTTGAGCATGGTTAGCAGATATCAAGGGAATCCTGGCAAAGCACATTGGATTGCGGTGAAGAATATCCTTAAGTACCTTCGGAGGACGAAGGAATGGTTCTTAGTCCTCGGAGGAAGTGATGACTTGAAGGTGCGAGGGTATAGTGACGCCAGTTTTCAGACCGACAGGGACAACTACCGTTCGCAGTCGGGCTGGGTCTTTACCCTAAATGGAGGAGCAGTGACATGGAAAAGTTCCAAGCAGGAAACCGTAGCTGATTCAACGTGCGAATCAGAGTACATTGCAGCGAGCGAAGCGTCGAAGGAGGCAATATGGCTAAAGAACTTCATCAGTGATCTTGGAGTCGTACCTGCCATAAAGGAGCCAATGGAGATTTTCTGTGATAACGAAGGTGCGGTTGCCTTAACCAAGGAACCAAGGGATCATGGTAGATCAAGACATATCGACAGAAAATATCACTTCATCAGACATCATGTAGAAGAAGGACAACTCATAGTAAAAAGGATATCATCAGAAGATAACCCAGCAGATCCGCTTACGAAGGGACTGAGTAGGGTTAAGCACTTACAGCATGCTAGGAGTATTGGGCTGAAGGATGATATTAGCATAGATTAGATAGTATTAGAAACGTGTAATAGATAAATGTAAATTAACATTTGATGATTAAATAAAGGAGTTTTATTTATGAGTAATGATACTATCTTATGTTAATTGTTTAGCTATTGTTTCACTTTGCATGTTTTGACTTCCAGAATAATTGAGTTTATTAGGAATAATCGGATTATTCAAATAGTCCACAATCGTTCATATGTTGGGAGTAGATATGAAAGAAGATTGTCATGAATTGGTGTGTAGAATGTCTAAATGGTGTTAGACATAGCAAAGGATTGCTACAACGTTCATGAGTGCTTATGAACTAGTTTTGAGCATTGGAATAAACCCGCGCTTGCTGGAATCACCTTGTGGAATACGATATAGAAGGTGATCGCAAGACGATAATATCATATAGTCTTAAAACCTAGATATATGGTTTATTATTTGTTAATTGATTGTACATTGATAATGCGAAAACGCATCAGTAACTTGATGTTATAAAACGTATTGTTGTGTATAGTTGGTTAATGAATAAGTAAATGCATATAAGTCGAAGTTTATCTGTAACTTTTATCTAAGAAGGTAAAAGCGATATCTCGGCCGCTCGATGATTTGATTTGACTTATGTGCCGGGCCCGGTCAGAACTGAATTGATGTGTTCGATTAAGTTCTATGTCGAATAAATCAGAGATCGAGAAACCTAAATGCTTGACTAACCATTCCATAGGATTGTCAGCATGATATCTAACAGAGGACTGTACGTTCCCTTATCTAAAGGACAAGATTGATTAGATCAGAGTTGACAGCGTCTTTGAGAGCTATGATTGCAAACCGAATTGTACTAGTATAGTTACTAGACTTATCCAAGTGGGAGACTGTTGGAATAGTGTCTAAGGCTGTAACTATATCCGGTTGTGCATGGTCCTTTTGGGTTGCCTTCACCATAGCAACTTGATAGGATGATTTATTAAGAGAGAATAAATATTATTAATATATTATGGGAATAATATAATGAGTAATATATTGTTATTTGATTAATATAAGTCATAGAATTAATTAGAATTAATTTGGTGACTTAAAGAGATTAATTAAATAAAGGGGTATAAACTGTCAATTGTTTGATAGTTAAGCTTTAAACTGTAAATCCATTTGGATATACTTTGGACGGATTCTAAGAGCTTTAGGAAAGCTAAAATCGTCCATATGCTTATCTAGGAATGGATTTGGATAGCCTTAAGAGAAGATTATCTGATAGGGACTTATCTGTAATCATTAAGGAATCTACAAGTATAAATAGACCCCATGGCATAGGGAATTCGACACTTCTGAAAAAGCAAGAGAACTCTGGTCGAATTCCTCCCCTCTCCTCTCTCCCAAATCATCCTCCTTGCTTTGGTGTTTGTAAGCCATTAGAGGAGTGACATTTGTGACTCTAGAAGCTCCAAGACCTCAAGATCAACAAGGAACTCAAAGGTATGATTCTAGATCTGTTTCAATGTTGTTATGTAACCTAATTAGTAAATTAGAAGTCTTGGATTCAAAGCATGTTTATTAGAAAGCCTAGATCCAAGCATTAGGGTTTTGCATGCGCACATAGGAAAGTTCTTATGGCTAAAACCCATCACTAAGTTGCTACGGGACAAGGCAAAAGGGTTTGAAACATCAAAGGGCCTTGTATAGGAGTTCACCATCCAACAAACCCCACACCTTGGAGTTTACGGCCGTAAACTCATAGGTTTATGGCCGTGAACTCCTCAAATGGTGTTTTTTGGGTGTTTTGTGGTGTTATCTTGCATCTAGAACACTTCTATCCTTATTGGAATAATGCATGAAGTAGTTTTAAGGCTCTAGAACACTCCATAAGGGAGTTTACGGCCTAAGGTCCTTCACCTTAGAGTTTACGGCCGTAAACTCTAGGAAATTAATTGATTTGAGGCTCTTAAACATCAAGAATGGCATCCATGATTTTATCTAAGGCTAATGGGGACAAGAGGCACACTTTGGTGACTTCACTTGGAGTTTACGGCCCAAGCCATGTTCCTTGGCCGTAAACTCCTTTCAAGGAGTGGTTTAGAGGTGTTCTACTCTCCATTCTAGTCCCAAAGGTGCAAGGTAAATTGTCTAAAGGCTTAAGGGTTGCTTGGAATGATTTTTGTCCCACAAAAAGGGGTTTACGGCCCAAGAGGAGTTCTTGGCCGTAAACTCCTACTAACTTGTGATTTTGATGAGCTTTTGGTGTTCTAAACAAGCACAAGTACTAGTAGTTAAAGTCCTTAAGCATTTGGGGAAAGTTTTAGGGCATTTAAGCCCTTTGAAAAGGGGTTTACGGCCCAAGGGAGTTCCTTGGCCGTAAACTCCTAGAACTTATGTTTCTTGGATGTTTCTTGGCCTATAAAGATCATACCCTATCTCCTAAACAAGTCTTCTAACAAGGAATCGGGACTAGGAAGCATTTATGTTCCATTTTGGAGTTTACTCCCCAAGAACGTTCTTGGGCGGTAAACTCCCGGATCTTGATATCTAGACAAGTAATTGTTGTTAATATGCATTAAACAAGTATTGAAACGCATATAGAAAAGTAGACTCACAATCTGGGATGAAAACCCGAAGATCCGTCAGAGAGAATATGGCTTTTCTCTATTTGGAATTGTGAATAATGAATTAATTTAATTCAGAAAACTATTTATAGTCCTGGAATATTTTGACAGAAAATATTTTCATTCCTGATATTGGACTGTAACATTATGAAACTTGAAATGCCCAAGTTTCACAAAACCAGGAGTATCCACTCTCCTGATATCATCTAAAACATGAACCCTAATGTACACAAACTTGTTCGGAAAAGCTTGAAAATCACAGAAACTGAACTAGCTTCTATTGAATAGATGATGTTCGTAATATGGAAATTTCGGGTTGTCACAAAGAACAACTCGGAGAGTCCGTTGAATATTGCCAAAGACTCGACGAGTTGCATGAACAACTCAATGAGTCGAATAAGGTTTCCCCAACTTATGTATGCGTGTGTAACCGTCGAGTTGCAAGAAGAAAACCCGGCGAGTGGCCTTAGAGTTTGATCGTAAACCAAAGGAACTCGACGAGTCACTCCGTTGACTCGGCAGGTGGACAAGTACTTCAAGGAACTCGGAGAGTAGTCGAGGGTACTCGGCGAGTAGGGTCAACATGGACTATTGACCTTGAATGAGGACTTTGACCTTGACCAGGGGTTAATTAGTTGGTTTATGGAGTACCTTGTAAGGTTGAGGACTTATGGGTATATTCATATTATGGTAATAGGTGGTGGAGTCTTTGGCAAGTGATCCGAGAGTTGGAGTTTATCTACCGAGTTGACATCTGCGAGGTGAGTTATCCTCACTATATCAAAAAGGGTCTAAGGCACCAAGGTCGACCCTTTAGTTGTTATGGTTACGATATGATATATGCGGTTATGATCTGATAGATTGGAATCAGGATAGACATTATGTTATGCTTTTATGATCCTTAGGGATTTGTATGTTAGTGGCCTGGTAGGTCGGTGCTCTAGTTATGAGAGATTTCTATGATTGATGATCAGTGAGATAGATGTGTTTGATTTCTGTGTATGCCAGTATATGTTAGCTATGCGCACATGATTATTTGCTTGTTGGTTGGGTTGAGGCGGTCCTGCTTTGTGCTGAAGGCCAACATACCCTATGAGCAGTCTGGGGAGACTGTAGACCCACGTGGCGGTCCAGTCATGCTGAAGGCTCGGTATAGATTCAATCAGATTGTAGGCCCTGTAGGGCGGTCCAGTCAGGCCGATGGCCCAGTATGCATGTTGATTGATTGATTACTACTTATATGGTATTATGAGTGTGGTATTGGTATTTTGGGGGTAGCTCACTAAGCCCTCGGGCTTACAGTTTTCATTTTATTGTTTCAGGTACTTCAGGAGATCATGGCAAGGCGAAGGCATGACCATACCGCTCCTCATCCTTATGATCTGGCTTTTAGGACACTCTGATTAAATAATGATTTGAAAACTTTTTTGTAAACAATACTGTTGGGTTTTATTTATGATTGAAAAAGTTTAAATTTAGTGTAAAATTTTTGGATGTTACAAATAGGTATCAGAGCCTTGGTTTGTGTGAATTGGAGGAACACTCGTGTGAATCCAGTCTCAAATCAAGGAAATTTTCAGAATAAATACTAAAATGGTTTTCAAAATAAAGGATGGAGGATACAGAGGGTACGATCAGCCGGAGCCTGTAAGTAAACCCCAAAATACCATACAATTATTGATATTATGATATGTTAGAACAGCATGCTAGTGCTAGGCTAGGGATCTTCAGGAATCGCATGATAGACTTACCTGATTATATGATGCCTACTAGCCTAGGGTTTCTTGTATATGGAATTGACATCATTACTGTAGTTGTTAGTGTATGCATCACGACTGTGCGTAATCAAGATCTTATAGCCTGAGAATGTTTGATTCAGTCTTCGGATAGGATCGGATATTCGAAAGTCTATTGGGTCCAGTGTTATGTGCGACTAGCATGCACTAGCACTGTCGGGGTTGATGAAAGTTTCATGGATGTGTGAGTTGTGAGGAGCTGTGAGATCAGTTGCGAGATAGGCAATGTTCACCTAGGAGTGAGGGTTGAGCGCATATCATGTTGATGATAGTGTTAGGGTGTTGTGGTGATAGTTGAGACAAATATGGGTAGGTGTGGAAGGTAGTATGGGCCCGTACTACTGAAAGCACAAGACCCGTATGTGTAGCAAGGAAGTCAGAAGTCACAACCCCTAGGGTTTGTGGGTTTTCGCCTCCCAATATTATGTTGTTTATCTGATGTCTTGAGTATACTTTTTTTTCAGTATGGTGGTGATGAGACATTTTTCAACTGGGTCCGGATCAGAATCAGGATCTGGATTAGGGTCAGGATCGGGAGACGGAGGGTCAGAGGTGCCGGTAGCACCTGAGCCCGTGGTACAGATAGGGACAGAGGAGTTGGATGCCAGGATCCGGGAGATTTTGCACGACGAGGTTGTTGCGGCATTCCGAGCGCAGCTTCCAGAGATGTTTGGGTCGATTAAGACTGTGATGGTTGAGTACTTTGATGAGCGATATGCAACTCTAGCAGAGACAGTTGTCGCGGCAGCCACATCGGCTATAATCGCGGTAGGGGTTGGAGGAGGAGCCGGCAGGGCTTTCCAGTATCGGGACTTCGATAACACGAAGCCCCTAATGTTTGATGGTACACAGGATGTGATTCGGGCCATTAGGTGGTTATCTGACGTGGAGGGTTGTTTCTTCACGTGATCATGCCCTGCTGACCAGAAGGTCAGGTGTGCCCTGAACCTGCTGAGGCTCGGGGCAAAGGATTGGTGGAGATTGACGACAGGGTCGTACACTGATAACCAGCGAGCTGCTGTTACTTAGGAGCAATTTTGGGATAAGTTCCGCACCCGCTACGTTCCACGTGTTGAGCTGGAGCGGCTGGCTCAGGAGTTTTTGACATTGAGGCAAGATGGGGAGTCTATGATGGAGATTACTCGTATGTTCACAGAGAGGGCTATTTTCTACCCGGAGTTTGCTATAGAGCAGTCTCAGATGACTCGTTATCTGAGTATGCTCAAGACGGATATTCGAGAATTTATGGCTACACAACGTTGTGATACCTTCCTGGATCTTCAGGAAGCTACCATGTGGCGTGAGTTAGAGATTGAGATGCAGTTGAGGGAGCAGCGTCAGGTTCTGGCATAGTCTCAGCCGGCACCTAAGCGGTCTAAGACCGCTGATACTCGAACCGGGGGTCAGCAAAGCCGCACTTGTGGAAAGTGTGGTTGGGGTCGTTTTGGGGTTTTTCGAGCAGGAGGTGGTTGCCATAAATGTGGCAAGGTGGGGCATTATGCCAGGGACTGTCGTCAGTCCGCCCCTCCAGCAGATATGAGGATTTGTTTCCATTGTCATCAGGTTGGTCACGTGAAGACCAACTATCCGCAGCTCGCCGCCAAGCCGATGCAGGGTTCTGTATCGACTACTTTGAGGATTGGGGATGGGAGGCCAGTCAAGGTGGAGCCTCCGAAGGCTCAGGGGCGCACCTTCCAACTTACGGTCAAGGAGGCCAAGGCAGCACCGGATGTGGTTGCTAGTATGTTTCTATTTTTCTATTTCAATTATTATATCTGTGTTATGCTTATTGGTTGTACCTGTGTTTAGGAACTTTTTTGGTAAATTCTTTGTCTGCTTTGGTATTATTCGACTCAGGAGCGATTCGGTCGTTTGTATATAAGGCTTTAGGTAGAGGATACAGTGTGCCGGTAGATGAGCTTGAGTGTCCGTTGCGAGTTTCGATCGCCAACGAGCACGGGGTTTCTGCTTCTTTGGTCTACTGGGGATGCGAGTTGGAGATTTTTGAGGTATCCTTCCCGATAGATTTGATTCCTATTCCCATGGGGGAAGTATGCATAATAGTAGGGATGGATTGGCTCAGTCGATTCGCCGCCATGATCGACTGTGAGGGACAGCGAGTGGTGGTTCAAACCCCAAGTGGGGGAGAACTGATGGTATATGGCGAGGGCACAAGGATCGGATCAGGGTTTTGTTCGGCAGCCAGGGCTCGGCAATATATTCAACACGGGTGTGCTGGTTATTTAACATATGTGGTGGATATGCGGGTTAGGGGGCAGCCCTCAGTCTCAAAGGTCCCGGTGGTTAGGGAGTTTGCTGACGTGTTTCCGGAGGAGTTACCCGGAGTGCCTCCATAGAGGCTGGTTAAGTTCAGGAGTGATCTAGTGCTGGGTGCGGCCCCTATCGCCAAGGCGTCGTACCGGCTGGCACCACCTGAGTTGCGGGAGCTGTCATCTCAGCTGCAGGAGCTGCTGGGTAAGCAATTTATTCGTCCGAGTAGTTCACCCTGGGGAGCACCGATCCTCTTCGTCAGGAAGAATGATGGTTCGCACAGGATGTGCATTGACTATAGGGAGTTGAACAAGTTAACAGTGAAGAACCGTTATCCACTCCCGAGGATATATGATCTTTTCGATCAGCTGAAGGGTGCATCTTGGTTCTCTAAGATCGATTTGAGTTCCGGATATCACCAGGTCAGGGTGAGGGAGGAAGATGTGGAGAAGACCGCTTTTGGACTCGTTATGGTCATTACGAGTTTGTGGTGATGCCGTTTGGGCTCACCAACGCGCCGGCAATGTTCATGGATTTGATTAACCGATTCTGCAGACCGATTCTCGATCGCTCGGTTATTGTGTTCATAGATGATATCTTAGTGTATTCTAAGACCCGAGAGCAGCACGAGGAGCATCTCAGGGAACTGCTGGAAGTTCTACGGCAAGAACGGTTGTATGCCAAGTTCTCGAAGTGTATGTTTTGGTTATGAGAGGTCCAGTTCCTCGGACATCTCGTTAACCAGGAGGGGATTTTGGTCGATCCGGCCAAGGTGGAGGCGGTTATGCAGTGGGAGAATCTGAAATATCCCTCAGACATCATGAGTTTCTTGGGTTTAGCAGGGTACTACTGGAGATTCATTCGAGATTTCTCCAAGATTACAGTATCCGTCACTCGTTTAACGAGGAAGGGGGTGGATTTTCGGTGGGGCCCTGAGCAGCAGAGGGCGTTTGAGACCCTCCGACGGTGTTATGTGGGGCGCCAGTGTTGATGCTCCCCGAGGGAGTTGAGGATTTTGTAGTATCTTGTGATGCATCTATCACAGGCTTGGGGGCAGTCCTCATACAGAGGGGACGAATGATACCCTATGCATCGCGGCAGTTGAAGCCGCATGAAACGAGATACCATACGCACGATCTTGAGTTAGGAGCGGTGGTATTCGCTCTCAAGATTTGGAGGCATTATCTGTATGGGGTCTGTTCCACTATATACACGGATCACAAGAGTTTGAGACACATCATGGATCAGCCGAACCAGAACATGAGGCAGCGCAGGTGGCTGAATGTAGTAAAGGACTATGATTCTGAGATACTTTACCATCCTGGTAAAGTGAATGTGGTTGCGGATGCTTTGAGCCGCAAGTCAGCTGGGTCTTCTACCCCAGCAAGGTGTATGAGGATAGCAGTGGACTCCCCGCTTGTGAGCTTGATTAAGGATGCTCAAGTTGAGGGAATGAGGCCAGAGAACTGGAAGTTGGAGAGGATTAAGAGCGAGGGCGCCCGGTTTGTTCATGATAGTCGTGGATTATTGACCCGACACGGTTGGGATTGGGTTCCGATATCCGGAGGGGTCCGGCAACCAATAATGGAGGAGGATCATAAGTCTCACTTTTCTATACACCCGGGGGGCACCAAGATGTACCGTGATCTGAGTTTGAGTTACTGGTGGCCCGGTATGAAGCGAGAAATCGCTTGGTATGTTGAGAGGTGCCTGACCTATAGGATGGTCAAGGTCGAGCATCAGGTGGGTGACATGGTGCTTCTGAAGGTCTCGCCCTGGAAGGGTTTGATCCACTTCAAGAAGAATGGAAAATTGGGTCCCCGGTATATTGGGCCATTCAGGATCATTGCTAGAGTTGGCAAAGTGGCTTATAGGCTTGAGGTTCTGGAGGAGCTTAGTCGGATTCATAGCATGTTCCATGTTTCGCAGTTGCGAAAGTGCATCATGGACCAGGAGGCAGTAGTATCACTGGATGATATTCAGGTCGATGAGCGCCTGAATTACGTGGAGAGGCCTGTGGCCATCTTGGAGAGGAAGAAGAAGATTTTACAGAACAAGGAAATACCTTTGGTGAAGGTGCAATAGGAACATCGGAGGGGATCCGAGTGGACATGGGAGCCGGAGTCGGAGACGCGCGAGCACTACTCGGCATTGTTTATTCCAGAGGACTTTGAGGGAGAAGTCTAGTTCGAGTGGGGGAGAATTGTAACGCCCCAATTCGCAGGTAGTAATTTAAATAAGAATTTATTTGGTTTTAAGTCCCACTCGACGAGTTGGTTTCCCTACTCGTCGAGTAGCAGTGAGGTGGGATCGCGTGTTTAGTAACCTACTCGCCGAGTCCATAAAGGGACTCGATGAGTAGAAGCTGGCAGATGAAACCCTAAATCCCTGGGTTCTGCACTCTATTTAAGGAAGCATAAGCTTCATTTGGCCTCTTTGCAGTCCTTGAGAGCTCATGGAAACCCTAATTCGTGTGGTGCTTCATTCTTGTGTGTTTTAAGCTTGGAAAAAAGGTTTTTGGAAAGGAAGAACTTAGAGAGCAAGAGGATAGGAGCAAGGAAGGTGTGGGAAACTGAGATCTACCTCAGTTAGCATCATTTGAAGGTATCAAGTCATCATATTTACCTCTTTTTCCTTATAGACCTCATTTGGTGGAGATCTAGGGTTTTTATTGTTTGAATGAGATGATATAGTGAGATATGAGCTAGATCTGAAGTTGTAAGTTTAGATCTGGACCCTTCATAAGTCCTAGAGTCATAAAGCTTATGGTTTGGACGTAAATGAAACCTTCCTTGGGTAGGAAACCTCATTATGGGCTTGGATTGGACATTTAGAGCCCTTATAGCTATGCATGCACATAAAGTTTGCAACTTTACATGAAAAGCATGCCTTAGAAGCTTGGATCTGTAGTTTGGACCCGCTACATGACTCAAATGAGTCTGTATGGAAAAAGGACTGAAGGGACTCGGCGAGTCACATGGTCGACTCAGCGAGTCATATGAAGATAGCTACGAACTCGACGAGTTGGAAGAACAACTCGGCGAGTCCGTTGAATATTGCCATAGACTCGACGAGTTGTATGAACAACTCAACGAGTCGAATGAGGTTTCCCCAACTTATGTATGCATGTGTAACCATCGAGTTGCAAAAAGAAAACCCGACGAGTGGCCTTAGATTTTGATCGTAAACCAAAGGAACTCGACGACTCACTCGGTTGACTCGGCGAGTGCACAAGTACTTCAAGGAACTCGGTGAGTAGCCGAGGGTACTCGGCGAGTAGGGTCAACATGGACTTTTGACCTTGACTGAGGATTTTGACCTTGACCAAGGGTTGACTAGTTGGTTTATGGAGTACCTTGTAAGGTTGAGGACTTATGGGTATATTCGTATTATGGTAATAGGTGGTGGAGTCTTTGGCAAGTGATCCGAGAGTTGGATTTTATCTACTGAGTTGACATCTACGAGGTGAGTTATCATCACTATATCAAAAAGGGTCTAAGGCACCAAGGCTGGCCCTTTAGTTGTTATGGTTATGATATGATATGTGGTTATGGTCTGATAGATCGGAATCAGGATAGACAGTATGTTATGCTTTTATGATCCTTAGGGATTGGTATGTTAGTGGCCTGCTAGGTCGGTGCTCTAGTTATGAGAGATTGCTATGATTGATGATTAGTGAGATAGATCTGTTTGATTTCTGTATATGCCAGTATATGTTAGCTATGTGCACATGATTATTTGCTCGTTGGTTGGGTTGAGGCGGTCCTGCTTTGTGTTGAAGGCCAACATACCCTATGAGCAGTCTGGGGAGACTGTAGACCCACGTGGCGGTCCATTCATGTCGAAGGCTCGGTATAGATTCAGTCAAACTGTAGGCCCTGTAAGGCGTTCCAGTCAGGCCGATGGCCCAGTATGCATGTTAATTGATTGATTACTACTGATATGGTATTATCAATGTGGTATTGGTATTTCGGGGGTAGCTCACTAAGCCCTCCGGCTTACAGTTTTCATTTTATTGTTTCAGGTACTTCAGGAGATCATGGCAAGGAGAAGGCGTGACCGTACCACTCCTCATCCTTATGATCTGGCTTTTGGGACACTCTAATCAAATAATGATTTGAAAACATTTTTTTGTAAACAATACTATTGGGTTTTATTTACGATTGAAAAAGTTTAAATTTAGTGTAAAATTTTTGGATGTTACAGATCGGTTCTGGGTATAGCATGCAATAGTGATAGCATCGGCCAAGAAATATAGAGGCAGAGAAGCGAATCTGAGCATGGTTTGGGCTGCTTCACAAAAGGATCGATTGCGTCTTTCAACGACTCCATTCTGCTATGGAGTGTAAAGAGCAGAGAAATTGTGTATAACTCCATTTTCAGCTAGAAATTCTTCAAAATCGTTGTTCTTGAATTCCAATCCGTTGTCGCTTATGATGTTATGAACTAGCTTTCGCAACTGAACTTCCACTTGCTTTATGAAGTTCTTCAGCTTTAAAGTAACCTCTGATTTCTATTTAAGAAAATATACCCAAGTGAAACGGGAAAAATCATCAACGACAACAAGTATAAACTTACTACCACCGATACTTTCAATTGCAGATGGTCCACATAGATCAATATGAAGGAGCTCAAGAGGCTCGATGATCTTTGTATTTACAAGAATTGGATGTCTCTTTCTGCTTTGCTTTCCCATTTTGCATGCAGCGCATAGATGCTCCTTATCAAACTTCAAGATGGTAAGACGGTTGGGTGCAAATGGATCTTCAAGAAGAAGACCGACGTGGATGGGAATGTACACACGTATAAGGCGCGATTGGTTGCGAAGGGCTTTACTCAAACTCCCGGAGATGACTATGATGACACCGTCTCACCAGTTCTAAAATAAATTATATAAGGGTGATGCTAGCCATCACTGTATTTCATGATTATGAGATATGGCAGATGGATGTCAAGACCGCTTTCCTTAATGGGAAGTTGGCTGAGGATGTTTACATGGCTCAGCCAGAGGGTTTTGTCGATGCAAAGCATCCCAATAGAGTGTGAAAGCTTGAAAAGTCATAAAACGCATTGTTGTGTATAGTTGATTAGTAAATAGTAAATGCATATAAGTCGAAGTTTATCTGTTACTTTTATCCTAAGAGGGTAAAGGAGATATCAGGGCCCCTCGATGATTTGATTTGACTTATGTGCCGGGCCCGGTCAGGACTGAATTGATGTGTTCAATTAAGTTCTATGTCAAATAAATCTGAGATCGAGAAACTAATTGCTAGACAATAAGTATGACAATGTTTCATGAGATTGTCTGCACGGTATCAAAACAGAGGACTGTACGATCCCTTATCTAAAGGACAGGATACTGATAAGATCAGAATTTGACAGCGTCTTTGAGAGCTACGATTGCTAATCGGATTGTGTTTGCATTTATAGTTACTAGACTTATCCAAGTGGGAGACTGTTGGATTAGTGTCTAAGGATGTAACTATAATTGGTAAGTACCTGACCCGGTTGTGCATGGTCCTTTTGGGTTGCTTTCACCATAGCAACTTGACATGGTGATTTATAAAGAGAGAAGAGATATTATTATTAATGTATTATAAGAGTAATATATTAAAGGAATAATAATATTATTTTATTTATATAAGTCATAAATTAATTAAGAACTAATTTGGTGACTTAAAGAGGTTAATTGAATAAAGGGGCATAAACTGTCAAATGTATGATAGTTGTGTTTTTGGGCTATGAATCCTTATGGATATTAGGGTGGACGATTTTTAGGGATTGGATATCTTAAAATCGTCCAAGCCTCATATCTAGAAGGATCTTTGGATTGTTTAGGGCCTAAGTTATTCAATTAGGGTTAAGGGTGTAACCCTAGTAAGCTCATAGTATAAATAGACCCCATGGGTGAGGGAAATCAGCCACTCTTGAAAAGAAAGAAACCCTAGAGCCAATTTCCTCACCTCTCCTCTCTCTCAAATCATCCTCTTGCTAGTTGGTATTTGTAAGCCATTATAGGAGTGACAATTGTGACTCTAAGCTCCAAGAACAAGAAGTTTCAAGCAAGCAACTTAAGGTATTCTTCTAGATCTGATTTCATATGTTATGATTCAATTTTTTACACTAGATCTAGGATTGTAAGCCTTGGATACATTGCATGTTCAATTAGAGAAACCTAGATCCAAGCATTAGGGTTTACATGTGCACATAGGAAAGTTCTTATGGCTAAAACCCATCAGTGGTATCAGAGATTTGATTGATTTCTATTGAATTGATGCCTTGGTTAATTGCTTTTGCTTGAAAAATTCGGTTTTTGTGACTCTGATTGGTGAACTCGGCGAGTTCCATTGTGGACTTGGCGAGTATCTCCAACTCGGCGAGTTCTTGCGTCAGTTAAAGCTGATTTTGGGATTTCTTGTTGTTTTGCTTGAGGATACTTGCCTTAATTGTTTTGGGTCATTAATATCCGAAATTTTATCATATATTTAAGTATATTCTTGACAAAACAAAAGATAATTACCATTTGATTGAATGATAATTTCCTTATATGATAATAATTTATTATTTGAATTAAATTGGTAAATTGTCTTGCAAGTAATATTAAATAGGTCAAATTTAAATAATCATTAAATTAATCAGTTGATTTATATTATTTGCTTTTTTGATCCTTTATGTTTTGAAAAGTTTAAAACTTTTCCTCAAGTTTTGAAATTTAAGTTTTTGTGATTAAAAGTTTAATTTGAATTATTAAAATTTCAAACCCTAGAATTTTACAAGTTTAAAATTCAACACTATACTATTATATTATTACAAGCTTTATATATATATATATATATATATATATATATATATATATATGATTTAAAATGCTAGTCTTACCGTTAGTATGCCTCATTCACGAAGTCGGTCTAAAAGGTGGGTAAAAGGTTGCTGCCTATAAAATAGCGCTTAATGGGTGTACACTCACATCCACCACTTGCTTGACTGGTGGAGGGTCGTTAGCCGAACGGGTAGGATAGGGCAATACTCTCCTCATTAAAAGTATAATGTAAAATACAAAGTAACTACATGTTTTTTCAAATTCCCAATCCTAGTTACTTTAGGCAAAAGTGAATTAATGCAATCCCATGAAATTACACTTTGCACCCTTGCTAAGAAGTTAGTGGAGCGTGTGTGGTTAACCAGCAAAATAATTGGTTCTAAGCAAAGGTGGCAAAGGGTGATTCATTATTTGTCATAGTTCGATGGAGCGTGTGTGGTTTACCGGCACATCGAATAAGTGACTATAACAATGAAGACACCACGTAGATTTGCATGGTTATTCACACCCACTTTGTGATCCTCGGCATCCCAGTCAGAAACGAGATGGGCATATCGAGATTTAAACATGCCATTGAAAAGTTCAATGAATTTCTAAGAAAATATAGGAATTCTCAATACATTTAAAACTTAAGCTTATGTTTTTCATGGTGAAGAATTAGTGAATCGTCATTCACTTACCTCCAAATTATTTGCGTGTTGGATTACGGCATCCCTTTTCTAATGTGTGAATAATGTTGTTGGGTCCTAGCCCTAATTTTTCATATTGGGTGTTTAATTAGGGATTTAATTCTAATCAAACCTTGTTCCTTTCTATTTGTAGATGTCTAACACGAACAACACTGCTGCTAGCTCATTCACGCTAATGAGCCTTTGTCAAAAAGTGACTTTTGATGGATCAAACTTTAGCGAATGGATAAGATACATTCGCACGATTGCGCGCTACGAGGACAAAGAGTATGTCCTCGACGAGAAGCTCGAAAAGGTCAATCCAGAAATCGCTACTCCCGAAGAAATGGCCGTCTTTGAGACCCATGACCGTGATGCAACGAAAGTCCATTGCATCATGATAGCCACAATGAACCCCAAATTCCAAAAGTCCTATGAGGACATGTATCCGTATGAAATGCATCAAGACTTAATGGAAAGATACCACCAAAGAGCGAGGCAAGAGCGCTATGAGATCATCACGAACATGATCACCGCTAAGATGGGAAGTGGAGAGTCTCTAACCGTGCACTTGCAAAAGATGCAAAGATATGTTGATTGTCTTCGCAGGTTGAATGTTAACTTTGGAGAAGATTTGGCTATCGACATTGTTCTTCACTCCTTGCCCTCGTGCTACAACCAATTTAGGATGACCTACCACATGAACAAAGAAGAGGTCACCCTAAGCAAACTCCAAGGGCTCCTAAGGACTGCTGAGAGCAACCTCAATGAAACGTCTGTTGCATCAACTCCCACTCCACCCGTTGCTCCTGTTTTGGCAATTGGGCAAGGAAGAGGCAAGAAGAGGAAGTCTCCTTCTAAGAGTCACCACAAGGGAAAGTCCCAAGATGGTTTCTCTTCTAGTGGGACCAAGGTTGGCCCTGCTAAGCCCAACTCAAACCCAAAGGAGGTAGAGTGCCACTATTGCCACAAAATAGGGCATTGGAAGAGAAGCTACCCGGAATATCTGCAAGCCATCAAGGATGGGAAGATCAAGTCGTCTTTTGCAGGTATTTACATAATTAAATCTAATGATTCATCTCATGCTATTTCTTGGGTTCTTGATACAGGATGTGGTTACCACATTTGTTCTGATTTGCAGGGACTAAGAAGAAATAGGGATGTGGAGCGTGGAAGAATAAATCTAATCATGGGGAATAGAAGATCGTCGCCTGTCACCAAGATTGGAGTGTATTCTCTAGTACTTAGTAATGGATTAGGTTTAGATTTAAATAATTGTTGCTACTCGCCAGATATGTCAAGAAACATCATTTCATATCATGGTTTGTTTAGACAAGGATTTAGATATTCGTTTAATAATGAGAATGGTTCGATTTATGCTTATCTAAATGGTGTTTTATATTTTGAAGCAATGCCTTGTAATGGAATTTATGAAACTGTTATGGTTGTAGATAACTTAGGAAATGATGTGTTGTGTATGGATTCTTCCAATAGTACGGATAAAGCATGCTTGTGGCATTGTCGTCTTGGACATGTCAACAAAAAGCGCATAGCCCAACTCCAAAAGGATGGAGTGTTGGAGTCATTCGTGACGGGTTTTGGCCATATGAACATTCCTATGTGCACATGCAAACCCAAATGCTTGTATCTAGGTTTCTCTAATTAAACATGCATTGAATCCAAGACTTCTAATGGCTAATAGAGTATAAGAGCAATAATAAATCAGAGTTAGAAGCTTACCTTGAAACACTTGTTTGATCTTCTTGTTCTTGGAGCTTTAGAGTCACAAATGTCACTCCTCTAATGGCTTACAAACACCAACTAGCAAGGAGGATGATTTGAGAGAGAGAAAGGGAGAGAAATTCGGCCAGGGTTTCTTTTCCAAGCACAGGTGTCGATTTCTCTTAACCCTAAGGGTCTATTTATACTTGCAAGGCTCCTAGGGTTTCACCCTTAAACCCTAATTGGATAACTTAAGCCCTAATCAATCCAAATCCTTTCCATGATAAGCCTTGGACGATTTTATGGCTATCCTTAGCCCTAGAAATTGTCCACCTCTTATCCTTAAAGGATTTATAGTCCAAAGTGTAACTATCAAACAATTGACAGTTTATACCCTTTTATTTAATTAATCTCTTTAAGTCACCAAATTAATTCCTAATTAATTTATGACTTATATTAATCAAATAATAATATTATTATTCTTTATATTATTCTCATAATATATTAATAATATTTATTCTCTCATAATAAATCATCCTGTCAAGTTGCTATGGTGAAGGCAACCCAAAAGGACCATGCACAACCGAGTCAAATACTTGCCTAATATAGTTGCAGCCTTAGATACTATTCCAACAATTCGACCTTAGGGAAGATGACACGTGCGAATCTTGTTTACTTGGAAAGATGACCAAGTAACCCTTCACTAGCACTTGTGAGAGGGGTGAGGGTTTATTGGATCTCATACACACCGACGTGTATGGGCCCTTTAGATCCACCACAAAGGATGTGAACCGCTTTTGCGTGACTTTCACCGATGATTATAGTAGATATGGGTATATTTACTTAATCAAGCATAAGTCAGAAATGTTTGAAAAGTTCAAAGAGTTCAAACATGAAGTGGAGAATCAATTGGGCAGGATAATCAAGATGCTTCGATCTGATCGAGGAGGAGAGTACCTAAGTCTTGAATTCCACGACTATCTCAAGGAATGCGGAATAATTTCGCAATTGACACCACCTAGGACACCACAGTTGAATGGTGTGGCAGAAAGGCGTAATCGAACCTTGTTGGACATGGTTCGTTCTATGATGAGTCGTGCTTCACTACCTATCTAATTTTTGGGGTATGCCTTAGAGACTGCTACCCATATCCTTAACCAAGTCCCTACAAAGAAGGTTTCCAAAAGACCTCACGAGACGTGGACAGGGAAAGCTCCCTCGTTGGCACATATCAAGGTTTGGGGTTGTGAGGTTTTTATAAGACGAGAGACTTATGACAAGCTCGAATCTCGTAGTAAGCGATGTATTTTCATCGGCTACCCATAGAAATCCTTTGGATATCTCTTCTATAGACTGAGTGACAATGTTGTCTTCGTTGCGAGGAGAGGGGTTTTCCGAGAGCGAGAAATCATAAACCAAGGAGACAGTGGGAGGCAAATCGATCTTGAAGATATTCAAGAGTCGAGTGATGAAGGAACCTCTATCGCTGGCACTCAACCCGAGGAGGAAATTCCGGTTGAACCAATTGACGAGTCCTTACCTCTTAGACGTTCCGAAAGAGTTAGAGTTCAACCCCAGTTTTATGGTTTTCATATTACTACTGAAGGGGACACGTATATTAGTGATGGTAAACTAATAAATCTCGATGAACCTAATAGCTATAAGGAAGCCATGGCAGGCCCAGAGTCTGCAAAATGGAAAGACGCGATGGACAGCGAGATTCAGTCCATGTATGACAACCAAGTTTCGAATTTGGTTGACAATGTACCCGGACGTAAGACGGTTGAGTGCAAATGGATCTTCAAGAAGAAGACCGACGTGGATGGGAATGTACACACGTATAAGGCGCGATTGGTTACGAAGGGCTTTACTCAAACTCTCGGAGTTGACTATGATGAGACCTTCTCGCCAGTTGCTAAAATAAAGTCTATTAGGGTGATGCTAGCCATCGCTGCATTTCATGATTATGAGATATGGAATATGGATGTCAAGACCGCTTTCCTTAATGGGAAGTTGGCTGAGGATGTTTACATGGCTCAGCCAGAGGGTTTTGTCGATGCAAAGCATCCCAATAGAGTGTTCAAGCTTGAAAAGTCCATTTATGGACTTAAGTAAGCATCTCGCAGATGGAATCTTGGCTTTGATGAGAAAGTCAAATAGTTTGGATTTGTACGAAGTGAAGATGAATCATGTGTATATATCAAAGCCAGTGGGAGTATAGTTAGCTTCCTTGTTTTGTATGTCGATGACATCCCGACTCTGCAGGAAGTTAAGTCCTGGCTCGGGAAGTGCTTCACTATGAAGGAGCTCGGAGAGGCTTCCTTTATTTTGGGAATAAGGATAATAAGAGAACGAAGTAAGAGGCCAATAGGACTTAGTCAGAATACTTACTTGGATAAGGTACTAAAACGTTTTAGTATGGAAAACTCAAAGAAGGGAGAACTACCGATACAAAGTAATGCCAAATTGAGTAAGACTCAAAGTCCGAGTACAGAAGCCGAGATAGCTGAGATGAGCCGAGTACCTTACGCTTCCGCAGTTGGCTCGATCATGTATGCTATGACTTGTACTCTCCCTGATGTGGCCTTTGCTTTGAGCATGGTCAGTAGATATCAAGGGAACCTTGGCAGAGCTCATTGGATCACAGTCAAGAATATTCTTAAGTACCTTCGGAGGACCAAGGAATGGTTTTTGGTCCTCGTAGGGAGTGATGACTTAAAGGTGCGAGGGTATAGTGACGCCAGCTTCCAGACCGACAGGGACAACTACCGTTCGCAGTCGGGCTGGGTCTTTACCCTTAATGGAGGAGTGGTGACTTGGAAAAGTTCCAAGCAGGAAACCGTAGTTGATTTAACCTGTGAATCAGAGTACATTGCAGCGAGCGAAGCGTCAAAAGAGGCGATATGGTTGAAGAACTTCATTGGAGACATTGGAGTTGTGCCTGCCATAAAGGAGCCTATGGAGATTTTTTGTGATAATGAAGGAGCGGTTGCCTTAACCAAGGAACCAAGGGATCATGGTAGATCTCGGCATATCGACAGAAAATATCACTTTATTAGACATCGAGTAGAAGAAGCACACCTCGTAGTTAAGAGGATATCATCAGAGGTGAACCATCAGATCCTCTTACGAAGGGACTGAGTAGGGTTAAGCACTTGCAACACGCTAAGAGCATTGGGCTGAAGGATGATATTAGTTTGTATTAGATAGTTTGGAAACTTGTAATAGATAAATGTAATTAACATTTGATGATTAAATAAAGGAGTATTATTTAAAGGTTTTGTCTTGTGTTAATTATTTAACTATTGTTTTCACTTTGCATGTTTTGTCACACCCCAAAACCACGAACGGCGGAAACGTTCAGGGGTGGAGGATGTCATGTAAAGTATCACAACAGTGTAATATAATAAACAAGAAACAACATCATCCATTGCATTATAAGTAAAGTTTTAATACATGTGTGTTCTTTCATGGTAGTAAGACACCAAAAATATACAATCAAAATAAAAGACGAGACTTGTCTGCTCCATCTTCTCAAAACCTGGCCACCGTACCTGTCTACTGATGACCTGAGAATATAAGTTATTTTGAAAGAGAGTGTCAGCTTTAAAGCTGGTGAATTCATAAGTATTTAAGTGTCGTTGTCTTGCTTACCAAAAGCTGTTTTAAAAGTCGTGTAAACCTTTAAATGAAAATGATGATGTAAGTATGAAAAGCCCTAGAAAATCCCTTATTTTCTATCAGTTTGAGATGTAGTCTTCTACCAAGACCCGAATGTTTTGTTAGTAAAATGATAGTTTTTCCTTTCTATTGACTAGTACTAAAAGTACTTAGTCTAACTCATTGTTTATGTGAAAGTATCACAAAATAAAGTGAACAGGAAAAAGTACTAATGTAAGTGTTGTCACTGGGTACTAGGACTAACACAGCATATGTAACTGTTATCCCGAGGTACTAGGGTTAACACGATCTATATATCCTAATGAACATCCGAAGATTGTCCAATTGTCCTCTGTAGCAGCAGCAGGGCAGAGGAAGGGTTATTCCCTGTAAAGGTACTCCTAGTATAAGTAATAACCGTAGGCATCCGTAGATGTTCATCACCCACTGTTGCTAACAGATGGGTTCCAGAATGGTTAGTCCCGTCCGTATATCCCGAGGTACTAGGGATAGGGGCCCATCTAGGTATCCCGAGGTATTAGGGATAGGGTCCCGTGTAGATATCCCGAGGTACTAGGGATATGCAGGAAGATTTACACAGAAGGTACTAATAAATCATCCTCGCAATTCGAGATACAAGTATTCATGTTAATATACACAGGTGAGTGTATTAACGCAAAGGTACTCATGTAATGTGTTCATGTAAGTGTGATCATGTATCATGTAAGTATATGTAAACGTACTCAGGTATCATGTAATCAACTGTAAATGTACTCATGTATCAGGTAATGTACTGGTATAGATGTTGGATTAATGTCTAAGTCCATAACTATAATTGGTAAGACTTGACCCGACCCGGCATGGTCCATTTGGGTTGCATACCATCATGCACTTGAATGAGAGAAATAAGACACTTATGGTTATTAATATATTATAAGTTCTAGTATATTAATAATAAGAATAATAAGATTATTTAATTAGTATTGATCAAGAATTAATCTAGGATTAATTAAGTGATCAAAAGAAGACTAATTAAATATATGGGTTGATTGTGTAAATCATCCATACTTGTATAGTGGGCTAATGCTCCATGGATAATCAAGTTGGGCTAAAACCCATAGGATGGTCCATGGATGCTCCATGGTGTATTTGTACCCATGGATCCAAGGAAATGGAAAGCCATGACAATTAAGAGTTTATCCTAATTGTGTAACTATATAAGCATCTTATTATTGAGGAAAAATCGGCCACTAGAGATAGTGAAGAAAGGGCTAGCCGATTTTGAAGAGTGTAGAATTCTCTCAAATCATTCCAAGTGTTTTGATGATTGTGATTCCATTTGAGGTGTCACACTTGGGGCACTAGGCACTCAAGCTTCATGAAGACTTTCTACATCAAAGAGGTATGTATTCTATCTTGTTACATTCATTGTTTTGTATGCTAGATTAGGATAATACCTTGGAAGTTCTTATTTGCATGTATAATAGAGAAAACATAGATCCAAGGTATTTAGTGGAGCGTGTGTGGTTAACCGGCACACTAACTTGGACTTAACAAGGTAGGTAAAGGGTGACTTAATATTTATCATAGTATTGATGGAGCGTGTGTGGTTAACCGGCACATCGATTGAGGGGTAATTTATTAAGGGTACCAAGTGATTTGCATGGTTACTTCACACCTTGTTTTGTGATCCTCGGCATCCCAGTCACAAAACCTGAAGGGCACACTCGAGATTGAAACATGCCTTTGAAAAGTTCAATGAATCTCAAAGATCTAGGAGTTTCAAAACCAATTAAAACCTAATAATACATTTCGTTTATCTTGGTGGAAATTGGTGAATCGTCATTCACCTACCTTCAAATATTTTATAGCTTGGATTACGGCATACCTCTTCTAAGTTATAAAATAGTTTGTTGGGTCCTAGCCTTAATATTTCATATTGGGTGTCATATTAAGGACTTAAGATCAACTATCTTGAATATCTCCCAAAAGATGTCTGGTTTAGACACTTATGATCTTCCCAAGTCTCTTGAAACAAGGTTTCCTAATGAAGATGATGTCCCATGGATATCATACTTCTTTCTCCTCCTCCAATTATTCTCCCTAACCCACAAGTTCTTGAAAAGTTTAAGGTCACTCAAGCCCTATTGGCAAGGCAAGGTCTAGGTGTGAGCACATCTTGGAGATGTAGTCACATATTGACAAGCCGGGAGAGTTGGGTGTCAAAGTCTTGAGAAAGTTGGTGGTTCAATCACTTTCTAAGTCACATAGTGAGTTCCTTTGGGACACCTATGAAACAGACTATGACAAGACCCTTAATGATCTTATCTATTTGTTAAGATCAACTTCCTTAATACTTGATGGACATTGACAATAGTGACACAGGAAATCCAGTAAAGCATTCTCTTCCCAATGGAAAGGGATCGGCCATAGTCAATTCGGTTGACCAAATGGTAAAGAGAAAAGCTAAGTCTGTGATAGTCCTGTGTGTCTTTATCAAAGGGTCCATATGTTTATATTGCCAAAGAAAGGGGCATTGGTTGCGAAGCTGCCAAAATTTACCTAAGGATGTTAAAGTCAATAAGTTTGACTCTACTTCAGGTAAAGTCCACTATCTAACTCTGTTAAGTTTCTATTCTGAGATTCTTGATACATGATGTGACTGGGTCACATGGTGATGTTTTAAGAATGAAAGAAAAGTGAAGAAACTTAAAGAAAGAATATGCTGAATCTGATGGCGTAGATGGATTTCTATCGCGTAGTTTGAAGATCGGATTCTTGAGCTACTTCTTAGGAGTTATGAGATATTGCTTAAGGAATAGATAACAACAAGTTTTCATATGGATTGTAAGGATAAGTTTTTCCGCAAAGTTTTAAAATAAAAGAAAATTTTTTATTTTATTTATTTTAAAATATCCTTACAATGGCATTTGAGGAAAAATTGTTGCTTATATGATTCCATTAAGAGCAAGAGTGGAAATATGAAATTGATTCTTTCATTTGTGGTAATGTCTAAATTTACCAAATAAGGAAAGATTCTCATCACCCAAGTTTCAGTTGGACCGGAACTTGGAATCATGCAAGTTGTATAGCATGATGAATGAGAACTTTCAAGTATTGGAAAATTAAGACTAATTACTTGTTCACATGGATGTGTGAGTCAAGTAAAGGACTAAGGGACCGAGTACACATTCTTGTGCACTGATTAAGTCTACCACGAAAGTTTGATAAGACTATTCATCATAGTTTACTAAAGCTCAGTAAATATGATTATACTTACATGCTTAAGTATAACTCTGAGACATTGGAAAAAGGTTCCAATGTAAGGCAGAGCGAATAAGAAGAATCAAATTAGGCAGAAGAATAAAAGTTTCTCAAATCTGAAAAGATGGGAGAGTACTTTAGTATCAGTTTTTGTGATCATCTTAATGATTAAGAAACCATAGCACAATTAGTTCTCTAAGGAAGTCTTAGTGCATTCTTATGACTAAGAAGAGGGATCTTGAATTGTTGAAATGGTTAAATCAAGAAGATGAGTCATACTGCAAGTCTTAGAGTCATACTCCAAGATTGTAATTTGAGTGACATGTCTTAAAGAAGGTATAAAACACTTGTCAAATGTAAGAGTAAAAGTTTCCTACTCTTGTACATTTGAAATTGGTAAGTTGTGATGTTTTGGATAAAACAGAGACCAACTAAGGCCAATTGTGTGAAGTGTTTGTCTTGATTAGAATCTGCACTGTCTCTTGGATGTTTGACAAGAGAGTCTTATAGGTCAAGAGGACAGTGGGAGTCTTAAAGGTCTTGAAAGTCTCAAGAACTAATCAAGAATAAACCTGAAGTTTTTCTCTAGCACATGACTTGAGCTTTATAACCTATCATGTTGACATATTATGTGCCCATTCCAGTTAGAGCTGGCTTTGCATATGAGTTCTTAGAGTTCTCAAAGTGTTGCACAAACAACTTGGAAGTAATGGCAGGCCCTTGAGCTGCCAGGTGGCAAGAAATTAAGATTGAGTTCAGTCCATATGAGTTTGGATTTGTCATTATCCTTGTCTTGTGACTATGATTTTGACCATTCACATGGATAAGAACACATACACCAGTAAATCTAAGTGTCATAAGGTTTCTCTCCGATTCATGAAAATGATGGTGAGGAAACACTTTCACTAAGTAGATTTTATCTAGATAGCAATTATGATATTTGCATTCTCAAAGTCGTTAGTGGAGCGCGTGTGGTTAACCGGCACACTAATATGGACTTGTGAGAAGTGGAAAAAAGGTCTAACCATTATGATTACGACATACCTCTTCATAATTGTTTAGACACACAAGTGTGCTATCTAAGGGAAGGTGTATGATTTTGATAGAGTTTTATCAAAACAATCTAGTATCAGAAATCTGAACTTTGGTAAGAAAGTCAGCTATTTTCTGAGTACATGTCAAAGCTAGTGGGAGCATAAGTGTTATGCTAATAATCATCATGTTAGTGGGAGCATGATAATTATGATAAGTATTGCAAGTTAGCAATGTTAATTATAGAAAACAAAAAGTTTCAATTCGTGAGGTTGCAGGGGTTGAAAAAGTTGTTTTGCTATAATTAAGGGAGAGGAAATTATACTTCATCTCAAATCTATAAGCTTAGATCGTGAGGTTTTAATCATTTAGTCAAGGATATATATGAATTTCATGTTGGAATGGCTCAACATAAGGAAATTCTATATACGGGTCCATTATTTGCGTTCTAAAATTCGATTATGATTACGGCATCCCTTTTCATAATCTGAATTATGAGAACTTGGCAAATAGAAATGGAAATATTATAGCAAAAGACTGGTTTAGTCTTATGTAAGACATCATGAATCGTGTCCCATATGCTTTGGATATAGGATCGATTACATGTGCTATAATCATCCGTTCTAAAATTTTCCAAATGCCTGGGGCATTAAGAAGGGAAAAAGGTTTAGAACTGGATATGACTAAAAGGATTAAACAATTGTCGAGGACAATCTAAGGTTTACCAAAGATTGGTTGCTCAAGGACAGTTGGAAGTATAGTGATAATTCTGGAAGGACCACATTGACATAATCTGTAAGGAGGCAACTCTTGTTCAGAAGTGATAGTCAAAATGGAATCTGGAAATGTTTCAAAGTTAGAATTTTCAATCTGTGTAAGATTAAGGAAACTTAATGCAAGAAGGATATTTCCAAGGAGTTGATCTCCTTTGGAATACTCTGTAATGATTGTTGCCAAGTCTTTATGACTTTGTGCATAATCATTACGAGAGGATCAATGCATATAAGTTTAGAATCTAACAGATTTCAGTAAATGGCATGAATTTGGAATTCTTGCATTTGCAGTAAGGATTTGGGAGTGTGAAAAGAGAATCATTGAAGTTATGTTCAATTGATCTAGTTCACAAAGTAAAGATCATAGACAAACATAGTATGCATACTTGGTGTGTGGCATGACTAGTGTTTAAGAAAACATAGTGTACATGCTTGGAGCATGGGACAACTATTGTTTTAAATTCAAGAATAAAGTTGATAGCTGAAACAGTATACAATGAATAATGTGTAATCATATGGTGATAAATAAAAGGTGTTTTATTTATGTTCAAAGGGTTGATACCATATTAGATTCAATTGTTATTGTGTTTCACTTTGCATGTTTTGACTTCCCGAATAAACTAGGTTATTCTTCCGGAATGACTAAGTTATTCAAACCATCTACAGTCGGTCATATTTTGGAAGTAGATATGAATTAAGACTGTCATGATGGGTTGTAGAGGTCTAAGGTGTTGGACAAGGCTACAACAATCATGAGTGCTCATAAGTTCTGAGTATTGGATTCAACCCGCGCTCATTGGAATCACTTCATGGATTTTATCACGAGTGATCATGAGACGATAATATCTTATATTCTTCAAACCTAGAGATATGAGTTGTTACTATGAGTTGATAGTACATTGATTGCACGAAACCGCATTTGGTAACTCTGTGCTATAAAACGTGCCTTTGTGTATGATTCAACAAGTAGTAGAACAAGCCATATGAGTCGAAGTTTATCCGTTCCTTTTACCTTCGGGATAAAAGCGATATCTGTGGGCCCCTCGATGATTTGATGATGACAAATGGAAGTGCTTGGCCGGGCCAGGACTGATTTGATTTGTTCAATTAGTCAGTCGTCATAAATCGGAAATCGGGAAACAACAAATGGACAGAGAGAATGATTATAATCCATGTCTCAGTCCATATGATATCTAGAATGGAGGAATATATGATCCCTTATCTAATGGACAAGTCATTGACAAAGGTCAGAGTTCATCGACAAGGTCAGAGTTCGACAGAAGCTTTTGAGAGCTACGATTGCCGGTTGGTTCCTGAAGTCATACGCAATAATAGTTTTAGACTTATCCAAGTGGGAGACTGTTGGATTAATGTCTAAGTCCATAACTATAATTGGTAAGACTTGACCCGACCCGGCATGGTCCATTTGGGTTGCATACCATCATGCACTTGAATGAGAGAAATAAGACACTTATGGTTATTAATATATTATAAGTTCTAGTATATTAATAATAAGAATAATAAGATTATTTAATTAGTATTGATCAAGAATTAATCTAGGATTAATTAAGTGATCAAAAGAAGACTAATTAAATATATGGGTTGATTGTGTAAATCATCCATACTTGTATAGTGGGCTAATGCTCCATGGATAATCAAGTTGGGCTAAAACCCATAGGATGGTCCATGGATGCTCCATGGTGTATTTGTACCCATGGATCCAAGGAAATGGAAAGCCATGACAATTAAGAGTTTACCCTAATTGTGTAACTATATAAGCATCTTATTATTGAGGAAAAATCGGCCACTAGAGATAGTGAAGAAAGGGCTAGCCGATTTTGAAGAGTGTAGAATTCTCTCAAATCATTCCAAGTGTTTTGATGATTGTGATTCCATTTGAGGTGTCACACTTGGGGCACTAGGCACTCAAGCTTCATGAAGACTTTCTACATCAAAGAGGTATGTATTCTATCTTGTTACATTCATTGTTTTGTATGCTAGATTAGGATAATACCTTGGAAGTTCTTATTTGCATGTATAATAGAGAAAACATAGATCCAAGGTATTTAGGGTTGCATGTACACTTAGGAAGTGTTAGAATGCTCAAAACCCAACAATAGACTCATGAATGAACTGACTCTTGTGTGATTCCTTGTAATAGGAATTATGTTTGATATCTTCAAATTATCCCCATGATAATTAACTAAGAGTTAATTGGTTGATCATGTAGGTTTATACACTCTTACTACTCAAGGGTGTGGGAAACTGAATGAAAGGTGTAAACTGAAACATCAATACATATATAAGAATATAAGTGTATATGCATAGTTTAGTTCAAGAATGTAAAATAATGGTTTTTCAAGATATCTAGGAGTTTTGAACAATAATTAAGAATGACTTGGTGTCATTTTAATAAACATTTCAAAACTAATACTTTTGTTATCAAGGTATTTGAAGATAGAAAACCATTTCATGCATCACATTTTGTAGTATGTGAAATCTATTAAATGACAAACACAGTTTTAAAATACATATCAATGATTTAATAACATGTTTGTTTCTACTTGTATTTCCCCCCCCCCCCCCATTAAAGCATTTAACATCATTTAAAACATTGATTAGGGGTATGAACTCACCTGTAGTTGGTGATTGGGATGAACTGAATGGTATAGGATGGCTAGGTGTCAAGCGAGGACTTGTACACACACTACGATCCTAATGAACATATAATCACACATATATGCACTCAATTAGTCTCAAATCACTAATTGATAATGTTAAGACATCCTAGACATAATAAACACTTTATATAAGTGTTTTAAGCCCTAAGGATTGCATCTAAGCTATTGTGGGACAAGGTACTTGTGTTTAGGGTTCCAAAGGACCCCATATATGAGTTTACTCCTCATATACTAACACACATGGAGTTTACGGTTGTAAACTCTTGAGTTTACAGCCGTAAACTCCCAACCATGGGTGTTTTGTGTGTTTTGAAGTTCCAAATGATTCCTAGAATTATTCCAACTTGGTGGTTAAATTCTTGGAAGGGTTTAAGGTCTAGAAACACTCCATTTAGGAGTTTACGGCCCCAAGGCCATTTCCCTTGGATTTTACGGTTGTAAACTCCCTTGGGGTGTTGTTTTTGTTGTTTTCAAGCCTCATGCACAAGTGGGATAATTTCTAGGCATGTGTTTAAAGCTAATGAGGACCCTAGGCACACTTTGGTGCCATTGTTTGGTGTTTACGGCCTAGGAGCATTACCAAGGCCGTAAACTCACTTCAAGAGGTGATTTTGATGTGGTTTTGTCCTTCAATTAAGTGGGAAACAATTCCATGTAAAGGTCTAGGGCTTTAGGTGTCTTAAAAACACCCTTTGGTCCATTTCTATGGAGTTTACGGCCTAAGATACACTTGGGCCGTAAACTCTCATTGGTTTGTGTTCTTTGATTGTTTTCTTGTCCTTAATACACCTACAATTGAGTCTAAGGAAGTAGCATAACACAAGGAACAATCTAGGCTCGGTTTCGAGAGTTTACCGCCCACGAACACCTTGGGGAGTAAACTCCTAGATCTAGTGATTTAGCCTTCTAAATCATGTTATAAATACATATTAAGCTTTCTAACATTACTAGAAAGAGGTACTCACAATTTGGGATAAAAACCCGAAGATCCGTGAGAGAGAAAATGGCTTTTCTCTAGTTGGAAATGTGAATAATGAATGAATTTGGTTCAGAATTCTATTTATAGTCCTGAGATATTTTTGGCAGAAAATATTTTTATTCCTGTAATGATCTCTAATATAATAGAGTGTTGGAATAACAGTGTTGCACAAAACCCTAGTGCACCCACTCTCCTGATATTTCCTGAAGTGTAAACCCTAAATTACTCAAACTTACGCGAAAAGTCTGAAAATTAACTGTGACTGCTATAACTTCTATTGAAGTGATATAGTTTATACAGAATGGAAATTTCGGGTTGTCACATGTTTTGACTTCCAGAATAATTGAGTTTATTAAGAATAATCGAATTATTCAAACGGTCCATAGTCGTTCATATGTTGGAAGTAGGTATGAGTGAAGACTGTCATGAATTAGTGTGTAGATTGTTTGAAAAGTATTAGACATAAAAAAAAGTTTATTACAACATTCGTGAGTGCTTATGAAAGAGTTTTTAGCATTGGAATAAACCCGCGCTTGCTGGAATCACTTTATGGAATGTACTGCAAGTGATCGCGAGACGATAATATCATATGGTCTTAAAACCAAGATATATGCTTTATTGTTTACTAATTGGTTGTGCGTTGATAATTTGAAACCACATCAGTAAATAGATGTCATAAAACGCATTTTTGTGTATACTTGATTAGTGAATAGTAAATGCATATAAGTCGAAGTTTATCTATTACTTTTATCCTAAGAGGTTAAAGGCGATATCAGGGCCCCTCGATGCTTTGATTTGACTTATGTGTCGGGCCCGATCAAGACTGAATTGATGTGTTCAATTAAGTTCTATGTCAAATAAATCTGATATCGAGAAACTAATTGCTAGACAATAAGTATGACAATGTTTCATGAGATTGTCTGCACAGTATCAAAACAGAGGACTGTATGATCCCTTATCTAAAGGACAGGATACTGATAAGATCAGAGTTTGACAGCGTCTTTGAGAGCTAAGATTGCTAATCGGATTGTGTTTGCATTTATAGTTACTAGACTTATCCAAGTGGGAGACTATTGGATTAGTGTCTAAGGCTGTAACTATAATTGGTAAATACCTGACCCGGTTGTGCATGGTCCTTTAGGGTTGCCTTCACCATAGCAACTTGACACGGTGATTTATAAAGAGAGAAGAGATATTATTATTAATGTATTATAAGAGTAATATATTAAAGGAATAATAATATTATTTTATTTATATAAGTCATAAATTAATTAAGAATTAATTTGGTGACTTAAAGAGGTTAATTGAATAAAGGGGCATAAACTGTCAAATGTATGATAGTTGTGTTTTTGGGCTATGAATCCTTATGGATATTAGGGTGGACGATTTTTAGGGATTGGATATCTTAAAATCGTCCAAGCCTCATATCTAGAAGGATCTTTGGATTTCTTAGGGCCTAAGTTATTCAATTAGGGTTAAGGGTGTAACCCTAGTAAGCTCATAGTATAAATAGACCCCATGGGTGAGGGAAATCGGCCACTCTTGAAAAGAAAGAAACCCTAGAGCCAATTTCCTCACCTCTCCTCTCTCTCAAATCATCCTCTTGATAGTTGGTGTTTGTAAGCCATTAGAGGAGTGACAATTGTGACTCTAAGCTCCAAGAACAAGAAGTTTCAAGCAATCAACTTAAGGTATTCTTGTAGATCTGATTTCATATGTTATGATTCAATTGTTTACACTAGATCTAGGATTGTAAGCCTTGGATACATTGCATATTCAATTAGAGAAACCTAGATCCAAGCATTAGGGTTTGCATGTGCACATAGGAAAGTTCTTATGGCTAAAACCCATCAAATATACCATTCCTGCTCGTCATGTATAATCTGCAAAAATTAAGCAGATTTAGGAACCCAAAGTTGGTTGGGTCCTCCTGAGCCTTTTACTGAACAAGGAAAACTAATTGCAGGATCAACCAAATACATCCATTTTTCTAAAGTGGTTTCATTTTTCCTTTTAATGGTGAAAACTTTGATTTTGTTATTTGCTTTGTTAGAATCGGTTTGTTTTACTTTATGTTGATTCTTAACAACTCCTTTCATATCCTTTGTAAGGTTAGAGGTCATCTTCTTTATTTGCTCTTCTGAATCGGAGACTAGCTTCCATTTTCCTTTAACATCCTCGAGGAGTTTGGTTTGGTTGAGAGCGAGGATGGTTGTTTTTCTTGGTGAAGTTTCTTAGTGAAGATGACCTGTAAGAGACATGTTCCTTATGTTTCTGTAAAGCACGTGAATGATAGTGAGAGCATTGCTTGGGTTTCGCCTGCGAATTTGCTTTTGCTCCATGATTGGAAGACTTATCTCTATGCACATAGTTAGAGTTCTGGGATTGCCAAAACTGCTTCCTTTCATTGAGATTCTTCTGATATCTTCTGTTTTGTTGATGCTTTTGCTCTGCAAGTTGCTTGGAAGATTTTTGAATATTTACATTTGGTTTCGGTTTCCTTGCAGAAGTTTTGCTCCTTACTAACTGAGATTCGCTTATCCTTTTGGTCTCGCTTTGAGCTTCTTTTGTACCACTTGTACTTGCTTTGGTGAAGTTAGATGGCTTAATGATTGGTTCAGCCACATATCTACCTTTCATCCTCCAAGAGGTTCTTTCCGATAATCCTTTCGTTTCATCTACATTATCAATCGAGGCAGACCAAAAGTACTCATCACAACCATCAGCATTATCTTCATCTACCATGGAAGTTAGCTCAACTGTTTGCTTCTTAGTAACTACAGTGGTGGCGTACACCTGATTCGGTACAGTTGTACCTTTCGGTATACAACCGCCTTTTCTTTCAGGACTTTGTTTTGATCTTTAGACGATCGAGTGAACTCAACAGAGTTTTCAGATATAAGGACTTTTGTTGGTTCGGGTTTAGTTTTAACAAATTCAGAACAGTCAACCACATCCTCTACAGAAATTTCACTCATATCATCGTCCTCATCAAATTCAGAAGTATTGTTGGCATCAATCTTGTTTTCTAAACTTAACTTGGTACTCAATGAATCAAAATTTTGAACAATTTCGGTCTTAATTTTCAACTTGTCATTTTCGTCCAATAATTTTTTAAGCATGTCCTTGTGGTCTTTTGACTTAATAAAGGACTCAATTTTGTCCAGACCAATCCTATAGGCAGCAGTGGTTTCTTCTGATGAGACAATTGATTCAAAGTTATAACAATCAACATTTATTTCGTCTTCCTTTAGTTCAAGAAAAGGCAAAATCATTTTGTGAATCTTTTTGCCAATATCACAATCTAGATGCAACTGAGTAATATTTGTATAAAGACGCTTAGCAATTAAACAAAAAATATTCCTTTGTTTCAAAATTTTCAAATTTTCTCTTTGCAAATATATCAATTCGTCTTTTGCCCTAACCAACTCTAACTCCTTCTGCTCTATCCATATCCTTCGCTCCTCACTCTTGGACGACACCTTGCTCATTTGATCAGTTAGGTTAGCATTTGTGAGGCGAGTTTGTTTTAGGCTACCACTTAGACTATAAAATTTATATTTCAAATCATTTAATTCCTTTTCATAGTTAGAAACGGGTATTTTGAGTTTTTCAAGGATAGAATTTACCTTCTTGATCAACTGATCACATTCGTTGATCTGTTCGCCAAACGGTTTCGCTGTGAAGCATCTATCTTTCCTCTCTTTCGCATCATCATCCCCGTCATCTATAGTGTAGCCTCTCATTTGTGACACTCCAGCCATCACCATCAGACAATTTCCTGCTAAACCAGAACCATCTTCTTTCACCACGAATGCCCTGCCATGAGTGGGCTTGTGTACTTCCTCATCTTCCGAATCAGTAGACCAGATCTCTACTCCGCCGAACTCATTTTCTTCAACATTTTCCTGTACAAGTAACACAGGCATGGATTTATCGTTAGACTTTTTCTTCTTGGCTTCTTCAAGTTTATGAGTGTGGTAAGCTTCATCATCTTCGATCTCTTTCTTCTCGTTCATCCTTCTTAACATGCACTCCTTTGCTAGATGGTTTTTTCCATGAAAATAATTGCAGTCATAGCCGGAATTACCCACAAGTTTGCTTTCTTTCTTTTCCTCCTCTTTCTGAGGAGCACTTTTAACCTCCTCTTTTTCCTTCTCCGAACTATAGCTTCCCTACCAATTTCAGTTCTTGGCTGGGAACTTCTTTCCTGCAAACCGCTTGGGATTAGATACCATCAGTGCATATTCTTCATCTGTTAGATCACATTCAGAAAGGTTAGACTCAGTTTTTCTTCAACCAATTTCTTACCCTTTGAGATAAGAGCCAATGATCCCATTCCAGAAACTACTTTTGTTTCCTTGGTCACAACCCTTTCATGAGACTTGAGAATTCCCACGAGCTTCGCCAGCGAATAGGATTTAAACTTTTCATGAGCTTTAATAGTTGAAACCACAACCATCCATTCTGGCCTTAGACCATTCATAAAGGTGACTTTCTGCTCGATCACCTCTCTACCAATTCCATGTTTGATCATCTTGCTGAGAAGATGGTTGTAACGATCAAATGTTTGAGTGAGACTTTCATATTGTTTTTGCTTGAAGTCACCAAACTCTGAAAGCAGAAGAGTCTAAGTAGAATGTTCAAGATCTTCATTGGTGGAACACAACTCCTTAAGCCAATCCCAAATCTCCTTTGCAGTGGTACATGCACTCACCAAGCGAAAGGTTTCAAATTGTAAAGCAAATCTGACCATCTTCATTGCTTTTATGTTGCTAAGCAACTTGTCCTTCTCGTCTTGAGTAACATCCTTCACATCAATCATCAGCTGATTATACCCCTTTGGAGTCTTGATTGTTCTTTTGGTTCCTGTATGAGAAAAAGGACCCACATGATTGCTTCCCAGATTAAATATTCGTTGTCCTCTGAACCAAGGACATACTCTTCAAAGTGAAGAGCCCATACTTCATACTCTTGAGTATACTGTATTGGAATCCTTATAGTCGATCCAATGTTGTTGGAGATGTTAATGGGATTGGTTTGAGATTCGTCGTAAGACCTAATGACTTGATTTGTTTACTTGTCAAGAATCATACTTGTAAAGCGGTATTAGGGTAATATCGAGATCTATGAACAATGTCAATGAAAAGATGACGGCTCAACAGATTCAATAAAAGCGAAAACCCTAAAAATATTCTTCAAACAGAAGAGATGCGTATGATTTACACAGCCTCCTACTCTGATACCAATTGATGAGATTAAAATATTTAGATCGATAAGATTCTTAAACGAACAAATCAAGAACACAATGAAAATAATAACACGAGATGAATCAACTGTTGGATAAGTGTCTAAGTCCATAACTATTTTGGTATGTACTTGACCCGATGGTGCATGGTCCTTTTGGGTTGCCTTCACCAAAACAACTTGATAGGATGAATTATGGAGAGAACGGATTAAATATGATTTATTAATATATTATGGGAATAATATATTAAAGGAGAAATCATATTGTTTAATTAATATTAGTCAAGAATTAATAAGAATTAAGTTTGTGACTAAAAGAGATTAATTAAACTTAAGGGACTGGAATTGTAATTATAAGAAAATTACAATTGGGCCATGGATTACCTTATATTATAAGGTTGAACGAATTCTATGGGGAAACCCATGAGAAATCGTCCAAGGCCTTTAAGGAAAGGAGTCCATGGGTTGCTTAGGGCTTAAGCATCCAAATTAGGGTTTCCTTGTTAGATAACCCTGATAGCCTCACTATATATAGAACCCTTATGCTCCAAAAACGTGGTGAACTTGTTCTCTAGGGTTTCCACACGTTTTTAAGAGCCTCCTTCTCTTCTCTTCTTCATCCTCTTGCTCTTGGCGTTTGTGAACCATTAGAGGAGTGACATTTGTGACTCTAAGCTTTCTAAAGTCATTACAAGGAGGATTTGAGATTGTTATTGCTACATAACAATCAAGGTAATATCTTTAACCCATTCTTATATATAATATTGATTATCATATTCTAGATCTAGGGTTTATAGTCTTGGATGAATTGCATGTACAATAGAGAAACCTAGATCCAAGCATTAGGGTTTGTATGAGCACATAGGATGTTCTTATAGCCAAAACCCATCATCAACTTGTGTCGAATGATTAATAATCCACAACCTCAGAAGAGCTCTATGAAGAACTGCTACTATAGAGGTTGTGTTAGGGTTACTATACAATCCAAGAAGTAATTATCAAAAGCCCTCATAGTTATGATGCATGCATGCACTATATAAGGTAAACCCTACTAAATGTAAGCGGCTGGACAGGCCCAAAAACCGAGAACATAATAAACCTAAACGAAAGGCCCAATGACACAACACTTCATAGCCTAACAATACCAATTATAGTTATGGGCTTAGACACCTAATCCAATAGTAAGTTAGCTATTAAGTGAATGTGTTAAGTCACATGTAGTAAGGGTTGAATAATCTCATAGTGATGGATTTGACCCTATTGCATAGCTCTCGTTTGAGTCTAACCGTTGCATGGATGAGTCTTTCACTCAAAGGATTATCTGAGCTTTATTTCATGTGACTATATTCATGAGGTAGCTAACTGACATTATGGCGAGTTCTTCAGCAGCTGATGGCAGGGTGAGGACGAAAACCTAGGAAGACCTAGGAAATGCTTTAGTGGATCTCGTTGTGCTATTAGCGAACATTTGGAGTGCCAGTTTGAGATGGTGACTTGGAGGATCCGGGATGATTGTTGAGGAAAGTATGGATAGGTGTGGAAGGTAGTATTAGGCCTGTATTGTTGAAAGCACAAGATCCATACTCGAATCGAGAAGAGTCTTGGAGAATCTAAGAAGCTTACAGGAAGGAAAATTCTTGGTTATGCTTTGATCATGGGAATAGATGCTTTACAAGATAAAGATGAGCATGCATGGGGAAGGACCAGGGTTTGGTCCCGGCTTCGGTGGTGAGCTAGTTAGTGAAAGGACTGCCAGAGTTCTGAGTTCACGAGAATGGAAAGTGTTTTCTGCACTAGCCCTACCCCATAGGAGCTAAGGTTCGGTTCGCCTTGGATCTCTTGTATCGAGTGACAAGGATTGATTGTGCGACCTATTGCACTTTCGGGATTGGAGACTATGTCTGGGGAGTAGATTGTAGTCCGGTTTAGGGCAGAGGTTGCTCCATCTATTGCAGTTCTTCGGTTAACGATTGAGCTGGTAAGTGTGTCAGGGTGCCAGATGAATGATAGGAATCCCAGAGCCCGAGGGCAGGAAATCGATTTGGAGTACCTCGAGAAGATAGGTTTAGGTCAGGTGCATTTAGTGGAGGGTCTCGGGAAGAGACCCAAGACTTCTGAACGACGTTTGAAAGGCCAGCAAGGTCGGAGTCATTATGGCACGTGCGGGGAACCGTACGATGGGGTTATCGCTCCAAGAGTATGGGTTGCTACAAGCGTAGCAGGATTGATCGTGTCAACAGGTGACATTGCTAGTGGGTGCTTGACCTTGGGTGAGACCAATCTGATGGATCGGTGGCAAGGTTTTGGACTGTTGTGTCGGGGCGAGACTGTTTTAGGACTGCAGGGTAGCCCGTAGCATTTATCGGTCTCTAGGCAGTGGTAAGATGGTGGTAAATTTGTATTCACCTTCAGATTTCTTTGGTAAAATGGTGTCTTCGAAAGCGATTGGGATCATCCAATTGGTTAAGATTACAAGAGTAATCTTCAGGATCTCCAGAGCTGAATGATCATTGTGTTTGGCTAGCAATGGGGCGCTTGTATTGTTCGGTGCAAGATTTGGGCAGAGGAATATCAAAGAGTCCAACATCGGTAATAAAGTTGTTAAAAAAAATAGGAGCAAATGAATGAAAAATCGAGCCATATCTTTCATTTTCAAATCGAACTTCATTAACATATTAGTGACCTTATGATTTCTTTTTTCCTAAAAATAAAAATTTAGGATGGCTCTTTTAAAAGCCTATCGAACCTTAAAACTATAACCAAATTTATTAGTAATTGTTCTAAATCAATTATATAAATGTTACATTACATTTTTTTTAGTCAGCAAAATACATCCAAGGAATTGGAAATATGTGTATCCGCTAAAAGGGTTGATGGTTCAAGTCTTATTATGGATAAGAGAGTAATTCAAAAATAAAATTTAATGGGTGTGTTAAACGTTTAAAAAAAATTATAATTAGAAGAAGGAAAAAAAAAAAAAAAAAAAAAAAAAAAAAAAAAAAAAAAAAACGTTGTAAACATGAAAAATGAAAAAGGATATAATAAAAGAAATAGAAATTTAAGTATGAGTAGTTCCAGGGCAGCTGCGTGTATGTCTCCGGCGCCAAAATTCCTAAAACCCTAAACCCTGTTTTACTCTTCAGTCTTCACATATTACATTATACACCATATCTTGAGCTCTGCCGCTGATAACTTAACGATGAAATCACTAATCTTTCCAACAAGAACAGCCGCGATCTTAATTCCAAATCTTGTTTTTAATCCGTCTAACTCGCTTTCTTCCATTTCTAATTTCTTACCTGTTAGAAATCCTAATTATCTCCCTCAACTACGTCGTCTTAGATTATCCTCAGCTTATTCTTCGCCAATCACCGAAGAAAACGGCCATTGCCACCAAACTGAGGGTGAAATTCACTTAATTGTGGGCCCTATGTTCGCTGGAAAAACCACCACTTTGCTTCGCCGGATTAAATCTGAAAGCTCTAATGGCAGGTTTGTACCTCACCTTAGTAGTCTGCTAATTGAATTTATTACATGAATGTCTTACTGTATCTGTCGCAATTCATCCAAACAATATTTTTAAGTTGATCATTAGTAAAGCAAAAACGGCTCCAACAACATCATCAAAAGCTGGAATATATTCACCTCACCTTCATATTTTGCGTTCAATCTAAATTATAGCTGAATGTTATTGTTGGATGTTTAATCGATTTACATGTTCAATTCATAAATTTCTCCTTGCTTTCTGTTCCAATAGCTGAATGCAATTATCACTGGTAAGATATTCCCAGATTTCAGGATAAGGTCTCAAAGGGCTTCCTCAACATGGATGAAACATTGAAGAGTCTATGTTTTTCAGGAAGACTAGCAGAAGCAGTTCGACTCCTATGCCATACAGGACACCAAGTTGACTCAGAGACTTACTCCCTTCTTTTGCAAGATTGCATATTCAAAAAAGATTATCAGTTTGGGAAAAGAATCCATTCACAAATGATTATATCTGGTTTTGTTCCCAATGAATACCTAAACATCAAGTTGCTTATATTATATGCAAAATCAGGCGATCTAGTCACTGCCCACATTCTTTTCAAGAAATTACTCATCCCAAATGTGATTTCATGGAACGCCATGATTTCAGGGTATGTCCAAAAGGGTCTTGAAGAACAGGGCTTGAATCTTTATTACAAAATGAGACAAAATGGTTTAACACCTGACCAGTTTACTTTTTCTTCAGTTTTCAGGGCATGTGCCACCCTGGCAACACTAGAACAGGGTAAACGAGCACATGGGGTTATGATCAAGACCCAAATGAATGGAAATCTTGTAGTCAATAGTGCCCTAATCGATATGTATTTCAAGTGCAGCTGCCCCTACGATGGACATTTAGTATTCAACAAGGCCTCAGATAAAAACATTGTTACATGGACTTCCTTAATATCTGGATATGGACAACATGGAAGGGTAAAAGAGGTATTAGATGCTTTCCATAGAATGATAAACGAAGGATTTAGACCAAATAGTGTTACTTTTCTTGTAGTTCTTTCCGCTTGTAGCCATGGAGGTTTGGTAAAAGAGGGCTGGGAGTATTTTCAATCAATGAGAAGAAATTACGGGATTACCCCTGGGGAAAAGCATTATGCAGCAATGGTGGACATTTTAGGGAGATCAGGAAGGTTAGATGAAGCTTTTGAGTTTGTAAAAAGCGCACCTTGTAAAGATCATCCAGTGATATGGGGTGCACTTATTCAAGCTTGTAAGGTATATGGAAACATGGATATGGTGAAAATTGCAGCAAAAAAGTATTTTGAATTGGAAAGTGATAATGTTGGTAAATACGTGGTTTTATCAAATGCTTATGCGACTTTTAGTCAGTGGGATAATGTTGCTGAAATTAGGAGTGGATTGAAGGAATTGGGGATGAAAAAGGAGCCTGGTTATAGCATGATTGAGGTGCAAAAAAAGGTCCATTTTTTCTTTATGGGGGATAACATGCATGAAGAAACTGATGAGATATATGAAGTTATCAAGGATATGAATTGTATATTAAAAGATTCTCTTTTCTAGCTGCTTTTTCTGATCAAAAGGGTTATTCTTCCAGCAAGTATCATATTTTTTTATGATAGCATAAATTTTTTGTGAGTTCATTAGCTGATGTGGATCTTTTTCTTTTTTTGTTTTGGTTGAGGAAAATTATTAGTTTGAATTGTTGTTAGCTTATAGTAGTGTGATTAATGTTTATATTTGTGTGTAGAAATGCAGCTGTTATAAAGTCTAGTAAGGATACAAGATATGGATTGGATTCAATTGTGACACATGATGGGGAGAAGCTTTCATGTTGGCCACTTGAAGCTTTATCATCATTCAAAGAAAGAATTGGTCTTGAAGCTTATCATAAGGTTAATTTACACTTTTGGTCCCTGTATTATATCAAGTTTGTTGGATATAGTCCAAAAAAGAAACTTTTTAATTACCTTTCTAGTTTTGAGCTGTCTAATTTAACATCTCAGCTTGTAAACTTTTGAAAAAATACCATTTTGCCCTTGTCTTCTCTATTTTCTTCTTCTAACTCAAATCAATCCAAATTTAAATTTTAGTGATTTTTTTTAAATGTGTGATGATAGCTAGAGGTGATTGGAATTGATGAAGCTTAGTTTTTTGAAGACTTGTATGATTTCTGCATCAAAGCTGCTGACCATGATGGCAAAACTGTAATTGTTGCTGGCTTGGATGGTGATTATTTGCGGTAATTTTTATTTTTTTCCGTTTGTGGTAATTCAACAATTTTGTATTTGGATGTGGATTTTTGAATAAAAAAAGAAAAGAAAAAGTAGGATTTTATTAATGAAAGTAGGTTGGTTTTTGCAGAAGGAGCTTTGGGGTGCTTGATATAATACCAATTGCAGATTGAGAAGGAACAGGTCAGTCCAACTAACAAGCCCACCAAAGAGCCCAGGCCTTGGAAGGTCTACTCACGCAAGAAGAAAATAGGACAGGTGTAAAGTGATGTCATAGTTTGTTGCATCACTAGAGGGGCACTATATATATCTAGTTGAATGTTAGAATAAGTGTGTGGAGAGAATATTTTCTGTTAGAGAGAATCGGCTAGTGGCTAGCTTGGGCAGGAAGAGTAGTTATTGGCTCTCTTCTCTGACATTCCATTTTGTATTCCTTCCATTATCGTTTCAGAAATAAATCAAGCATTCAACCATTGTTTGTGATTCAATCTTATTAACAGCTATTTGCTTAACCTAAACCTTTCTTATCAATTGGTTCCATTGCCCTGTTTCTCCTCCTCCATCACCATGCCTGATAACACTGATGCTCACGTTACCACTCGTCTCCAATCTCTCCATAATAGAATGAATACTCAGGAGGGGAAAATGGACCAGATCTCAACACAGATGCAGGAATTGACTGTCTCTTTTTCATCCTTGAAGGAGCTCATGGAGAAAATGGTGCAAACTTCTCTCAACCGCCCTGACCATCCTGTTGAAGAAGGTGCTTCCTCCGGTACCTTCCTCCGCTCCGGCCTCTCCAATCCCCTTTTCCAACCAACAGACGATTCGCTGTTCTCTCTACCGAAGGTCAAATTACCTGTGTTCGATGGAGAAGACCCTCGTGGGTGGATAACCAAAGCTGAACTCTACTTTTCCGTTCATCAAACCGCAGATTCCAAAAAATTAAAGCTTACTCAGATGTGTATGGAAGGTTCTGCACTCAATTGGTTCACCACGTTGTTGTTCAAACATCCCCAATCCACTTGGGAACAATTCAAAGACAAACTCATCACTCGATTTGGCGGTTCTCAATTCCTGAACGCACATGAAGCTCTGGGCTCTCTTTTTCAGGAAGCCGACATCGACACCTACATTGAGCAATTTGAGTCAATATCTGCCCTAATTCCCGATCAATCTGAAGACCAGTCCCTTGGGATGTTCTTACGTGGTCTTCAACCAACCATCCGAAACTGGGTTCGTGCTCTACGCCCCAATACCTGTGACACCGCCATGGAATTAGCTCGCCATGTTGCCACCGCCACAACCACCCCTGCCGATTCCACAACTTTCAAACGGAAGACTTCTTCATTTGGATCGGGCTATCCATCATGGAAAGGTACCTTTTCTCCGGCCCAATCCTCTCCTAAACCCACTGATCTGCTTAGCCCAACACCGAAACCCGCGCCTACTCCGGGTCAAACCATGGGTAAACCTCTAGACCCGACCCGACCGGCTACTACTACACCCCGACCCAATCGCACCAAACACCTCACCAAACATGATTGGGAGGAACGCCGTCGTCTAGGGCTCTGTTTCAGCTGCGGTCAAAAGTACTCTCCCCAACATAAATGTACCGATGGTCAATTTCGTGTGCTGCTGCTTACTGATGGTGATATTGTCAATGATTCTGATGACCTCTGTCATCTCGATTCCGACCCAATCGAAGATACGCCCGTCGACGGAGAATGCCATGTGTTAGATTCTCATGGTTTCACTTCCGATCTCTCTACTACACTACGCACCTTGAAGCTTGCGGGTCAGCTCCACGGTTTCACAGCTCTTATGTTGATTGATGGTGGTGCCACATACAATTTCATCTCCAAAACAGTAGTATCAGCTTTGGGTCTCCCCATCTCTCGCACAAAACCTTTGTCTATCAGTTTGGGCAACGGTACCAAGGTCACGATGGATGAAATCTGCAAAGGTATTCCACTGTCCATAGGTTCCTATTCTTGTACAGTTGATGCTCTTGTTTACGAACTAGGATCTTTGGACATTATTTTGGGCGTTGCTTGGCTGGGTACGCTAGGAGACGTTGTGTTTAATTGGTTGAAACAGGAGATGCGTTTTTGGTTCCAGGGTTCACAGATTACATTACAGGGCATTTCTCCTACACCTCCACATCACTCCCTTAATTCATGGCTGGAACTCCATCTGAACACCATCACCGATCCTCCGGAACCCACCACTACCCTCTCTACTACACAGCAAGACCAATTAAATATTATCCTATCACAATTTACACCATTATTTCAATCTCCCCAAGGGCTTCCTCCTGTTCGTTCTATTTAACACCGTATCACCTTGCTCGCGGGACAGGGTCCTATCTGTGTACGTCCTTATAGATACCCTCATCTCCAAAAAGATGAGATTCAACGCCAGGTCGAGGAGATGCTCTCTACTGGAATTATTCTCCTAAGCCATAGTGCTTTCTCCAGTCCAGTTATACTTGTCCGCAAGAAGGATTCTTCCTGGCGACTCTGTATTGACTATCGAGCTCTTAACCGTGTTACAATCCCTGACAAGTATCCAATCCCAGTTGTCGAGGAACTACTCGATGAACTTCATGGCTCTGCTTTCTTTTCGAAGATCGACCTTAAATCCGGATTTTATCAAGTCCGGATGTGCGAATCGGATGCCCATAAGACTGCTTTCCGTACTCATAATGGCCACTATGAGTTTTTAGTTATGCCTTTTGGGCTAACTAATGCGCCTTCTACATTTCAGGCCTTAATGCATGAAGTTTTCCGCCCACTTCTTCGTAGGGGTGTTCTGGTCTTTTTTGACGACATTTTAGTCCACAACACAAATTGGGACTCCCATCTTCAACTCCTTACCCAAGTGCTCATACTCCTACAAGACCACAAATTGGTCATTAACAAAAAGAAAAGCTCGTTTGGTATCCAATCGGTTGAATATCTTGGCCACATTATTTCACAACAGGGCGTTTCCATGGATCCTCAAAAGATTACTGCTGTCCAAGCTTGGCCTACACCAAAAAACGTGAAAGGAGTTCGGGGTTTCCTAGGCCTCACCGGCTATTACCGAAAGTTCATTCCAGGGTATGGCAAGATTGCCCGCCCTCTAACTGAGTTGACAAAAAAAGACAAGTTTTCTTGGGGGCCTGAAGCACAAGCTGCTTTCAATCTTCTGAAACATACAATGACCACAGCCCCTTTTCTCACACTTCCTGATTTCTCCAAACCATTCGAAATCGAATGTGATGCATCAGGCCATGGACTTGGGGTTGTCCTCATGCAATCTCGCAAGCCAATTGCTTATTTTAGCAAGGCATTGTCTGACAAAACGCTCTCCAAATCTGCGTACGAAAAAAATTTGATGGCTCTCGTCTTAGCAATTCAACACTGGCGGCCTTATCTCTTGGGGCGATCTTTCACAGTTTTTACTGACCAAAAGAGCCTCCGCCATCTACTAGAACAACGCATTACCACCACTGACCAACAAAATTGGCTTGCCAAACTTATGGGATACAATTTCTCTATTCTCTACAAACCGGGACGAGATAATAGTGCTGCCGATGCTCTCTCCCGTGTCTCCGAAGCTCCAGACCTTCGCACCCTATTGTCATACCCTTGTTGGCTGGATGGCGATTCCTTGTTGGAGGGTTTCGAGTCTGATTCTCAACTTAAAAAAATTTTTACAGGCCAACCCTTCTTCACATCCTGGTTTTTCCCTCATCCAGGATAAACTATACCACAAAGGCAAATTGGTCATTCCAGCTTCTTCACGTTGGATTCCTCAGCTGATTGCGGAATTTCACGACAGTCCTACTGGGGGCCACTCGGGGTTTTACCGGACTTACCGACGTTTAGCAGCCCAAATTTATTAGATCGGTATGACCAAAACTATCAAAGATTATGTCCAGGCTTGTGACACTTGTCAACGCTACAAACATTCAACCCTTGCTCCTGCGGGTCTTCTACAGCCACTTCCTATTCCATCGCACATATGGGACGATATCTCATTGGATTTTATCACAGGCTTACCCAAATCAAAAGGACATGCAATGGTCTTGGTAGTTGTTGACCGACTGTCCAAATATTGCCACTTTATACCTTTAAAACATCCTATCACAGCTCGTTTCCTCGCTGAAATATTTGTCAAAGAAGTGATACGGTTACATGGTCCACCCAAGACCATCCTTAGTGACCGTGATCCTTTGTTTCTAAGTAAATTTTGGACGGAGATTTTTAAGCTACAAGGGAGTCACTTGAAATTCAGCTCAGCATATCACCCGGAATCCGACGGTCAAACTGAGGTGGTAAATCGTAGTCTTGAAACATACCTCCGATGTTTCGCATCTGAGCAACCCAAGACTTGGTCCCACTGGCTTCCATGGGCAGAATTCTGGCATAACTCTGCTTACCATGTATCCACAAATACCACTCCTTTCCATATAGTCTATGGTCGTCTTCCTCCGACAATTTTTCAGTACACACAAGGTGAGATCAGTTGTGAATCAGTGGCATCGGATTTGGCTGATCGAGACGAGGCACTATCACAGCTAAAATACCACCTTGCACGCTCCCAGTCCTACATGAGGACTTATGCAAATAAACACCGACGGGACGTCGAGTTTTCCGAAGGGGACTGGGTCTTTCTCAAATTGCGTCCCCACCGTCAACAATCAGTTATTCGTCGGATCAACCAAAAAGTGTCACCTCGCTTCTATGGGCCTTTTCTCATCACAACTCGTGTTGGTCCAGTTGCTTATCGCCTCCAATTACCAGATTCTTCAAAAATACACCCCGTGTTTCACGTCTCCCTTCTTAAACGTGCCATTGGGAACCATCAAGCTGAACCATCATTGCCCCCCGGGCTCGAAATGGACTCCACCACCCCTCCACACCCAACTGTAACGAAATTAAAGGCAAGATGTGAGGTGTGTGGGAAGCCTGCTTTTTTTACTTTAAGGAAAACAGAGGAGACAGAGAGAGAAGTAGTGGCTGGTGCTGACGTGTACATGCCTGTTTGTAGAAACCATTATGTGACTGGTCAAAAGGTCAAACAGGCTGCAAGAAATGTTCTGGAAACACACAACCTTCAATGTGGTTCATTCTTATAGTCAATTACTCATTCATTCATGGAATATCTGTAAAACGCGCTTACCCTTTCGTGACATTCAACCCTTATATATTGTATTGTATAAAAACTTTTGTTTTACTGCGTACGTGTTTTCTCTATTTAATGGGATGTTGTACGGAAATTACAAACCAAAATTCAATAAAGGTTTTGGTATACTGCAAAAATGGTCATATAAAGGTTTTAAGTCCATAATGGATTGAACTAGATCTTTATATCAAATATCTAATGGGGCATTGTATATTTGTATATCAGATTTACTTCACTGTTGCTAGAAGAATAATCGTTTACTACAAAAAAAAACATATGATGCAATGTTTATCTTCTCCAAAAATTAAAATGATTCCATTAGGATGGATGGCTTCTATTTACATGGAAGTGATGGACAACCATTGTCATCTATTATATCATTTATAACTCTTGTGGTTTTGAAAGTAAGATATTGCAATAGATTTTTACATTGCTTGTTTATATCAAAAAATATATATTAACTTGATTGGTTTTACAAGAATAATTCTTGTGGTTTTGATGAGTAGGCGTTGAAATAAATCTCTAAATTGTGTTGTTTGTAGGTGTAGATGATACTTTTTTGTTTTTGTAAAAGGAATTATATTATGAATTGGTTTTTAAATTAATAATTATTATTAATAGATTTATGAAAGGCTCGTTATTTAAAAATTAAATTTTACTCTATATTATGTTTGGAGTCGTTAACAACAAAGGAAGATGTTGGAATCTTGTTTTCAGTTGAAGTGGCAACTACGGTGTTCTTCGCTTCCGACCCAGATATGAGCTCTCTGCGATCCTACTATCATCACCACACGCATTTTCATGTCAATCCTTCAAATCATGTTGAAAAGATCAAAATTTTCATCAACCCATCTTCTCCAAATCCTAAAATCTCTAAACAAAACCCAAATTTATCCATTTTCTACTTCAAACGGCAATGGAAGTTGTTCAGAGTCTGAAACCGATTGGGCGAGATTGCTTAAACCTTTCGACATTGAACAACTCAGGGAATCGCTCCATAGAATCACCCCACTTCAGCTTCAGAAATTACTTCACCTTCCACTTGATGTATCAACTTCACTTGAAATATTCAATTCCGCCAGTACCCAAAAAGGCTACGCTCATACGTTCGACGTGTATTACGCATTAATCGATAAGATTGGAGCGGCTGGAGAATTCAAGACCATCGATAGATTGTTGATGCAGATGAAAGACGAAGGGATAGTTTTTCAAGAAACCCTTTTCGTTATGATCATGAGGCATTACCAGAGAGCCGATTTACCTGGTCAAGCCAGGAGATTGCTTTTGGAAAAAATGCGAGACGTTTTCTTGTGTCAACCGACCTCCAAATCGTATAACGCCGTTCTGGATATACTCGTTCAAGGAGGTTGCTTCAAAGACGCACCCAAATTGTTCGACGAAATGCTTGAAAGAGGCATCCCTCCTGATGTCTTCAGTTTTGCGATTGTAATGAAAGCACATTGCTCCATTAACGAAGTTGATTCCGCATGTACTCTCCTTAGACGCATGACAAAGTACGGATGTGCCCCAAACTCAAAAGTTTACCAGACCCTGATTCACGCATTATCCAAAGATAATAGAGTAGATAAAGCGTTAACACTTTTGGAAGAGATGATAGTCATGGGTTGTACACCTGATCTTGAAACTTTCAACGATGCTATTCATGCTCTTTGTAGATCAAATCGAATCCATGAGGCTGCAAAATTAATGGATAGGATGCTTCTTCGTGGGTTCACTCCAAATGCCCTAACTTATGGGGTTCTAATCCATGGATTATGTCGAAATAAGCAAGTGGAAGAAGCTAAAACCCTAATTACTAAAGTTCATGAACCAAATAGCATAATGTACAACATGTTAGTAAACGGGTTTATTGCAAAAGGGCAGTTTGATGAAGCTAAAGCCATTGTGAGTGAAAAGATGTCCATTAATGGCTGTCATCCCGATATTCATACATACACTTCACTCATTCATGGTCTTTGCAAAACTGGGCATTTGGTTTCAGCTCATGATTTGTTGAAAGAAATGGAATCAAAAGGTTATGAACCCAACACAATCACTTACACAATCTTGATTGATGGATTTTGTAAGAATCAAAGATTTGATGAAGCAAGTGAGGTGATTCAAGAAATGTCACAAAAGGGGTTGAGTTTAAACACAATTGGATACAATTCAATCATACATTCGTTATGTAAGTATGGTGATGTCTATAAAGCTGTAAACTTGTTTGAAGAAATGCGTATGAATGGATGCAAACGCGACATTTTCACTTTCAATTCACTAATATTTGGGCTATGTGAGATTGAAATGATTCAACATGCATTGAGAATGTGTCAAAAAGACATGGTGTTGGAAGGTGTTGTTGCGGATACTGTAACTTACAACACTTTGATTCGTTCTTTTCTTAAACAAGGTTTGATTAATGACGCTTTTAACCTCGTAGACACGATGTTATTCCATGGATGCTCACTTGATGAAATCACATATAATGGCCTAATAAAAGCTTTATGCAGAGATGGAGCTGTTGAAAAAGCATACGATGTTTTTGGGAAGATGAGGGAGAAGGATTTCAATCAAACTACTGTTTCTTGCAATCTTTTGATGAATGGATTTGTTAAAACTGGAAAACTGCAAAAGGCGTTTGATTTTTTACAAGATATGAAGAATTCAGGGATGATTCCTGATATTGTGAGTTATAATACTTTAATTAGTGGATTATGCAAGATGAGAAATGTGGAAGAAGGTATGAAGCTGTTTGAAGTTTTGGAGTTGAAAGGTATGAGTCCTGATGTGATTACTTATAATACTTTGATATCTTCGTATTGTAAAGAAAGCATGTTTGATAAAGCGTATTTGCTTTTAAGTAGAGGTGTTGTTAAAGGGTTTGTACCTAATGATGTAACATGGTATATATTGGTGTCTAGTTTGTTAAAAGAGCTTCAATGATTTATAGATAGATTTATGCATTAAAATGGCATTATTGTAAGAGTTATAAGTTATATACAATTTTTTGTTTTCATTTCTTTCTTTTGATGCTTTTGAACACTTGCATGTAACTTATTACTAGACATGGTGCAAACTTCCATCCACCTCCTCTCTTCTCTATATATGTTTTAGTTTCATAATTTCTTTGTAAAGAATAAAGTTATGAATTTTAATCATTCATTTATAAATTATCAACAACAATATTTGGTCTTATCGGTTGCGTTGGTTATTCTGACCAACTAACTTTTGTATGTACGGATGTATAAATTGTATGTATAGATGTAATCATTATTATAATAACAATATATCGATACTGTAGAGAACAAAAAATTATGAATTTTGATACAATATGTCTGTCAGATCTAGATCTTGATTGGGTGTGATATCAACCTCGATTGAACTCATTCCAGAAGACTTTTGTATTCTAACTTCTTCCATCTTCTTCCTAACGTTTACAGCTTCCTCCCACCTCTTACCTTCGCAATATATATCCGATAACAACACATAATTTCCATCATCATAACCTTCTAGTGCCATTATTTTCCTATTAACTTCTTCACCTATTTCAACATTTTTATGAATCTTACATCCCCCAAGAGGCCCTCTCCAAACCACCACATCCGGTTCAAAAGGCATATTCATGATTAAATCTTTGGCTTTATCTAAATGTCCTGCACGACTAAAAATATCAACCATGCAACCATAATGTTCCATTTCTTGTGTTAATCCATATACATCACTCATGGAGTTAAAGTATTCCCACCCTTTATCCACTAAACCAATATGACTACAAGCACTTAAAACACCTATAAAAGTGACACCATTTGGTTTAACTCCTTCATTTATCATATTGTTGAAATGATCAAGTGCAAGATCACCATACCCATGGTTTGAAAGCCCCATGATCATAGCACTCCATAAGAACACATCTTTATTTTTTATGCCATTGAAAACTTTCAATGCAGTGTTTATATCTCCACATTTTGCGTACATGTTGACAAGGGAAGTTGCAAGTTTTATGTCTATTTCGATTCGGTTTTGAATTATGTACTTGTGAACTTTCATGCCTGTAGTTAGAGCACATAAATCTCCACATGCGGATAACACACTCACAATTGTGATTTTATCAGGTAAAAAGTTAGCTAATTGCATATCATGGAAGAGATTCAAAGCCTCGTGAGACTGCTTGCTCCAAGAAACCAAATCTTTATCTCCATGGGGAAGTGAGGCATAACCATGGATCATGATGTTCCATGAAACCAAGTCTCTTTGAGACATTTTATCAAACAGTTGGCGTGCTAAACTTATTTCCCCAATCCTTACATACTCAGCTAGCATTACATTATACGACACCAAGTCTGGATCTTTCATATCACCAAACACCTTCCTCGCAAACTCTATCCACCCGAATTTCACGTACATTTCAGTGAGACCCGTCTGGACAAAGAGATCATTCCCAAAACCAAGTTTCAATACCTGGGTATGTATCGTTTGACCGTTTTGAAAAAAACCCGATCTCCCACACGCTTGAACCACAAGAGAGAGGCTGAAACTGTCTATAAAGAGGTGATCTTGGCGACGCAAATGGTGAAATAAAGACAGACATTCGTCGTGGTTTTGGGAATTTAAGTAAGCTCTGATCATGGTGTTCCAAAGAAATGTGTCTGGACATGGCATTTCGTCGAAAAGGGATCTGGCATAACGCAAATTGTTTGAAGAATTCAAAGAGAAGTTCCGAAGCAGCTTGGTGATGATGAAGTTGTTGGATTGTAAGGAAGTTTTTAGAAGGAATGCATGTATTTGGAAGATGATATGGAGTTCTTTTGAGTCGTGAATTAAGGACATGACTTTTTGTTTGATGGTTTTCGAGGGAGAGTGGGAGAGCATCGCGATGAATCCCATTATGTTTAACTTTACCTTCATTACTTATCGAATATTTATGGTAATTCAACTTGAACACATAAAGAAAATAAAAAATGTTTGTATTTAATGTTTATATTATAGAAATTATTTTTATTTTGTTAGATATAAGATTCGGAATAACAATAAACACTTGGATATTGTTTGGATTGTGATTAATTTACTTTTCGAGATCTGTAATTCATCTATTATTGTCTGCATTTATATAATTTCAGAAGTAGGATAATCCAAAAAAATTTATTTGTATTAAAGGCTTAATCCAAAATCATAAAATATAAGGAAGGTCAACCCTTAGACCAGTTGATGTTTTGATTTTTGGATGGGTTGAAGGAAAACATGCATGTGTGGACCTTACAGGGGTATCCCCTCTCGTAGGCTTGAGAGTCAGGGGTTTCACGGCAGGACAGGTTACATTAAAAAGCTGTCACATGCAATGTCACCAAACATGAGAAATCGTGCACGGAAAATCAACACGTGTTCATACCATTTGCATTTTATACGTTTGGTTTTCTTGCGTCGGATGCAGTGGAGCTTCTTAATAGAGTACAACGGAACATGCATAGCAATGCTATATCTCCCTAGATCTATGGATATAGTCTTCAAGAGAATTGGGTTTGCCATACAAAAAAGCTTAGCGGCGCAACTTGTTACCCGTTTGCCTTCTTATTTCTTGTACGATGATAACTAAGATGTTTTCTCAATAATCTTTCAACTTAAAAAACATAAAAATACTTTGTAATGATTTGTGTTCTTGAAATACAGAGAATTGCAGAGAGAAGGAGAAGATAGAGAAGATAGAGACAATTTTTATGATTCGTTGTATCTTTATTACAACGGTAACATCTTGGTCATATACCAAGATGTCGACAGTTGTATGAAAAGAACTTCATACATGTACCATTCTTTTGTACTTAATAAATGGGTTATTTAACAAGAAATTTTATGAAATCAAAACTCGAATAAAAAGCCAAATTCAAATTTCGATACCAATAGACGATACTAAAAGAACTTGTTTTAGACGATAAGAAAAATTTCTCTTTAATTATTATAGCCTACAATTGGTTATTTTTTCTATATTAATATATTTTAAAATTCTCTATCACTATAAAATTGAAAATTACAGTTAAACATTTTCTTTTAAGTCAGAACGTTATAATAAAGGGAAAATGACACATACACCGTATGAAGTTTCTAGGGTTTACTCTTTTAGTCACTTAAGTTTTTAAGTGGCTTTTTAAGGGAACAAATTTGCTTTTGTCGGGTCCAATATGTCCTTTTTGAGAAAATGAAGGGGTAACCCGGTTACCCCTTGTGCCAGCTCACTTATTTTTATATTTTAATAAATTAAAAAAATTAAAAGGTCTCATAACATCTCTCCCTCTCCCCCATAACACACACACATACACACACCTGCAAGTTCCTTCCATAGTCTTTTCCCTCCCTTTTTTTATTCATCGATCCGACATTTCCCAACTCATCTGATCGATCCAGGTTGTGGTGTTTCCCGTCTTACTGTCATCTTTGACTGACAATTAGCTCCCCTCCCCATCTGATTCGTCTTCTCGGTGACCCATGTGAGAAATTTCAAACCAAAAAAACCCACATACAATCATTATCAATGAAGAACATCTCACAAATACATACACAAGACCCAGAAGGAATTCAAACCCGGATCAGATCTAATTTCTGGATTGGTCCCTCAAACTCCATCGATGGGTGTGGAGAGCAGTCTCTCTGCTAAGTTCTCGTTCTCCATTTGTCATCGTTGAGGTCCTAGTGCTAGGCTTACTAGATTACAATGAAATCCTTGATTTCCCAAGAAAGTTCCTCATCAACACCAGATTGAACCAACGACTCCCAAACCTGAGCAGCTACAACGAGTCGATTATGCTCAACACCACTGATGCCAGTGACTTCTTCGAGGGTGGATGGTGCAAATCCTTCTAGAATCAATGGAGGAATGAGACAGATGTATTCAAACCACAGGCCAAGGCGATTCGAAAGAACATCGAGGCGGCTTCTATGTCGAGGTTACGATATTGGGGTGGTATTGGAGATTGCGATGTCGGTGGGCGAAAGGGTTGGTAGAGTTTTTGAGACGGTGGCTTAGATGCGGGGATAAGAGTGGCTGAGATGGGTTTTCAGATATTGGGTCTGTGGTGGGAAGTGAGAGGAAACGGGGAGGAGAGGAATGGTGAATGGAGGAAAGTAGGGGTAGGTTTGGGAGAATTCGGAGCTAAAGAGAGCATGATGGAAGGTTGAAGAAATGGAGGGAATTGGGGAAACCTTATCCCGTGTGAGAGAGAGAGATGGGTGGGCCCCATGTTTTGCCTATGTGTCCCCAAAACTGGCTAAAACAAGTAAAAGGGACTAAAAGGACAGGTTGCCCACAACTTGGTTCCCTCATAAAGCCACGAAAAACTTAAGTAACTAAAAGAGTAAACCCTAGAAACTTCATAGGATGTATGTGTCATTTTCCCTATAATAAAAATATAAAGATAAAATATAGTCAAATTACGTTCCTATTTTTGCATTTAATGCTAGCATTTTTATAAAATGGTCGAAGGGCCCAAACTGTTAGGGAGCATATGTTTCCAATAGCAAGAGTCAGTCCAAGCAGCGGAACACGTTACCCATTTCAACTAGGGAAGTTTCCAAACTCAAATTCGAAATGAGATCTTCCATCTTGATTAGCATGGTAGGTAGGCATGTGTTACCATTTACCGAATCATGGAGGGGTGTCTATAATATATAGAGATAGTTGTGGGGCTTGTTAGTCCACTGCCGAAATAAGTGAAAGAACGCTGAAGCCGCCAAGACGATGACCGGATAAACCGGTCAACGCATTGAAGAAAAAGGCGAAAAGGGAAAAAACGGTCGGCTTCCTTCTTTGGTATAAACACAAGAAAAATGGATTAGGGTTTTCGTCAGGTCAAATCGAAGGATTGCAGAAGTAGAGAAGGGAGAGCGATCTTAAAATTACGTGTTTCTCTCTCTTCATCGACTTAATTTGAAAGCTTGATTTGAAGGCTATCCATCTAATTTCTCTTCAAATCGAGGACTTTTTGGTTTCTGGTGAGTATACTTCCCATTAGATTTATGTTATTTTTGCATTTCGTGTTATATTTGTTGGATTTTAACGGAATCCATAGTTCCCGTTTCATAGTCTTTGTCGATTGGAACATCAAATCGTTGATTTAGCACTAGACGTGTGTAGAAGGTAGTGTTTGCAAGCTTAGGATCCCGAGCTTTATGAATTGCGGTGTGATGAAATTGAAAATGAAGAAGCTCTCTAAGTTTCAAAAGTCAACTGTTTTGCTCGAATTACGATTCTAAGACATTTTTAAGATTTCGAAGATGACATATATGAAATTTACGACGTTTATGAAGATCGAATTAGGTGCTTACTATATCCAGATTTCCATTTTTGGTATTTGGATATCACCGGAAAGATTTTGGGCTTTTTTACAAACTTAGTTTACGGTTTATAAGGGCACATGAGAAAAATCTCTCTACTTCCTTGATGATACCCCTTTTTCCCTGAACATTTTAGAGACTCAAATATGTAACTGTTCATTTGTTCTTGAATCTTACTCTATTATGCAAATGTTTGACCTATCATCTTCAATTACAGTCATGATGATTCATTCTGAATATTAAACTAAATCTCCATATGTGTTTGTTAATCACTTCAGTAATCAATGTTGCCGCCACGTCAGCAACCAAAGTCCGGGGTCCTCCACACATCTCTAACTCTGGTTCCAGGTGAAGCATGTGGATCTCCCAACATTCAAGAACGTGGCTCAAATTCAGACCAAATCCGTGATTCACCAACCGAAAGTGCAAGTTCCCGTGAAACCTGGCCCACACCCGACCCATTAACAATATCCAAACCACTAGAAGCCGAACATTCAGTCATCCGCCATATAACTGACAAAATGTCCCTTAGAGACATTTCAAGAGAAAGAGTCGATATAATCGCAGATAGAATGCATCATCTTCCTAACGAGTATTTAGACAAGCTAAAAAACGAACTCCGTGGTCTAATCGAAGGAATGGGTGGTCATCAACATAGAGAAGAATACATTTTTCTTCAAAAAATGGTTCTGAGTCGTGGTGATTTGACCGAAAAGACCCTGGTTTTAGCTAACCGAGGACAGTTAGAAATCTTGGTTGCTATAAAAACTGGAATCCAAGCTTTCCTTCATCCAACTGTTAGTCTATCTCAATCTTCTTTAATCGAAATCTTTTTATACAAAAGATGTAGAAACATCGCGTGTGGAAACCAGATCCCTGCTGATAGCTGCACGTGTGAGATTTGTGTAAAAAGAAACGGTTTCTGTAATCTTTGCATGTGTGTGATCTGTAGCAAGTTTGATTTTGAGGTGAATACGTGTCGTTGGATAGGGTGTGATGTGTGTTCTCATTGGACGCATACGGATTGTGCAATACATAATGCACAAATTGGGAATGGTGGGAGTTTGGGGGAGATGGTTTTCAGGTGTAGGGCGTGTATGAGGACATCTGAATTGTTTGGATGGGTGAAAGATGTGTTTCATCATTGTGCTCCTTTGTGGGATCGAGAGGCTTTGGTTAGAGAACTTGAATATGTGAGTAGGATTTTTCGAGGGAGTGAAGAAGTTAGAGGGAGGAAATTGTATTGGAAGTGTGGAGAACTTGTGGAAAAGCTGAAAACTGGGGTAGCAGAACCTGTTGCTTCGAAGGCAATACTCTCCTTTTTCCAAGGTAATCAATATTCTCATGTGGTTTTTTTTTTTTTTTTTTTTTTTTTGAGTAAATTACACGAATGGTCCTTATGGTTTGGGGTAATTTGCACGTTTGGTCCATAACTTATTTTTTTAACTCGGAAGGTCCCTACTGTTTGTTTTTGTTGCACGCTTGATCCCTGTCTTAACACACCCCAACCCCATTTCCGCCTCACATTACCTTACCTTACCTACCCCAACGTATTTAAATAAATCAAAAAATCAAGGGCAAAATAGTCTTTTTATGTAAGACAGGGACCAAGCGCACAACAAAAACAAACTGTAGGGACCTTCCAAGTTAAAAAAATAAGTTACGGACCAAATGTGCAAATTACCCCAAACCATGAGGACCATTTTTGTAATTTACTCTTGTTTTTTTTTTCTGCTGAAATACTTAATTAGTTAATTTGATTGTAGTTTTCATTTTATAAGGTCAAATATCATAATTCGGCAATTATCCATGAAAAATAACTAGTCTGATATGGGATAAGAGATCATTCTTCATGGTCAAATATCATAATTCCGTAGTAATACATCGGAAAAACTTAGAAAAATAGAGAAAGGAGAAATTAATAATAATAATAGCTATCGTTATAATAATTATAAAATCAATATTGAAGTTTACTGGTATAATCGGGATGGAATATAGTTTAATTGCTTTGTATTTGGATGATATTGCTATAATTGGGTTTATCTTTTAAAGTACAACGCCATAATAGGAAAAAACAAAAGTAGACTGCTGTAAAATATCAATGAAAGTACATTGTGATTTATTGCAGAGTTTGATATAGACCCTCGAAAACACGAAGAAAGTGGTGGGGTAATGGCCCCACAAGAAGCATTCAACCGAATAGCAGATGTGGTCCAAGAAGCAATTAAAAAAATGGAAATGGTGGAAGAAGAGAAAGTGCGTATGACAAAAAAAGCGCGTTTAGCACTGGAGGCATGCGATCAAGAACTGAAAGACAAAGCGCGTGAAGTAGCCGCCTTAAAAATGGAAAGACAAAAAAAGAAGCAACAAGTGGAGGAGCTCGAAAGCATCGTCAGACTCAAGCAGGCCGAGGCCGAGATGTTTGACCTCAAAGCCGCCGAGGCCCGCCGCGAAGCCGACCGCCTGCAACGGATCGCGCTTGCAAAAGTTGAAAAATCAGAGGACGATTACGCCAGCAGGTATTTGAAACAGAGGTTACATGAGGCTGAAGCTGAAAAACAGTATTTATTTGAGAAGATGAAGTTGGCGGAAACTTCATCCAGAGGCGGCGGCAGTAGCGGCAGCGGTGGTTGTGGTGGTGGCAGCGGCGGTGGTGGTGGTGGGGAGCCGTCTCAGATGATGATGTATAATAAGATTCAGGATTTGCTCAAGAACATGTACACCGTGCCGACAAAAGGAGACGGGCAAGCGAGTGATATACGCTCACGTGGGTCCGTTTGATTTGGTTATTTTATTTTATTTTATTTTTTTCGGGGATGATTTGGATTTTTTTTATTTTTTTTTGTTATGTTATGTTGTTTATAATTGTAGTTCAAAGTTGTAGTAACTTAACTTTATACCGGATAAGGTAGAGTATGATGACGTTGTACTGTGTTTGACATGCATTGGAGTCTGATTGAGATTGATATCCATTGTAGTGGGATAAAACTTGTGATCTTTAAACATAACCATAAAATGTTTGTGTATGTTACTACTAATAGAAAGGTGATGAGTCTCTAGTAGTTTTTGTAAAGCGCTTTATAATTTTTATTTGAAAAATATTTGTCATTTGTTTTGACGTCAAGGAGCAACATATTTTGCTTTGAAAGGAATACAATATTCCTTTTATTGATGTAATTGTTAATTTTTAAATAATAAAGTGATAATATAGATATTGACGCACCTATTACATAGGTTTATTTTAAAAAAAGTTAAATATGAAATTTTAACAATTTGAAAAGTTTGAATTTATAAGAAAAATAAGAAAAATTTTGAATTATTAAAATTAATGAGAGTTTAATGTCTTGAATACATTATATATATAAACTCTTTTTATTAAATTCCTTACATATATATTACCTTATATATTAAATGTGAAATTTTAATTTAATAAAATAAAAAATACAATAAAATGACAAGTGGAAAATAGAAAATTTTAAAATTCTAAAAAATGTCATGTGTCCAAATGAAGGAGAAGAGGACATGTGGCAAAAAGTTCTTTATTTATTAGGGAGTATTGATAAATTTAATAACAATATTAAAGATAATGTTAATAATAATAATATATGATATATTAATAATATTTATAATGTATATTATTTTTTATTTTAAATATATTCGGAAGTTCCAAAAAACTTTCTAGGAATCCACTTAAATGAAAAACTTGAGCCTCTTTTCCTTCTGCCCAGCTCCACGAAAACAACGTTCGACTCGACTTACATGTGTTAAGCATATAGCTAGCATTTTCTTCTAAGCCATGATCAAACTCTTCTTTTCACTATGATTTGCCCCCTACAGTGGTAGAACCTGGTGAACCAAGCGTACTACTTCTCAACGTCCAAAATTCCCATGTCTTTCTTGGTTGGACCAACCGGCGAAATCCGTCTTCCTTAATTGGAAAAGCAAGAACAAGTCTCTCCATTTTTTTGGGGGAACAGAGCAGTCAAAGAATGAAACAGATCAAATGATTGTTCTAGAAGTCTATCAGTGGTGCTATTTACTATTATTTCTAGTTTTGAAATAGGAAGTTGATCTCGATCTCAAGAGAAGCGTGACGATCATTCAAAAGGAGAAGGATCGGACAAAAGAAGGTGGTGACGACGGCCCGGGTGGATAGGATGGGATTCTGACCTCCACACTTAATTAAAAAACTTTTAACGTAAAATGTGAGGCTCCTTGGAGGTTCCTACACCTTACTAAGGATTTTTTGAGAAAATATCAGAACGTATTTTCCTTGAAAGTTCATTGGTAATGTGTAGGAAACACCGATGAATTATCAGACATCGGAAATTTTTGTAGGAATCTCTACCTTTTTCTAGTAGTGTTTATGATAGAATGATTTTAAACCCTAAGAAATAGTTACTTGGTTACCAAGCAACTATTCTTAACTTTGGTAATTATCTGACCTTCAGATTCTTACACTCAGACCCTTATACATCTACAAGTTTCATTAAATTAATTAATGACTTAATTAATTAACAAACAAGATCCTTATAATTCTTTTCAAAATCAATATTGCTTATATTTGTTCTTTCGTGTAACCCAAAATGACACTGTCATTAATAGTTGTAACAACGTAAATTTTCAAACCAAAATTTTCAATTTAAAACACATTTATCTCAAACCAAAAATCACAAAAGTGTCATAATGTCAAATCATCATATCACATATCCAAAAACTGTATAAATCATAACTCTAGGATCCTCTCAAAACATAACTCAAGCTCTGATGTGTGTACAATCAAGTCGACACCTTCCCGTGATCCTGAGAAGTACCTGAAACACATAACACATAACACGGTAAGTACAAAGCTTAGTGAGTTCCCCAAAATATCACACACAAATCATTAGCCACTCGAGGCTATAACTCAGGAAGACCCTCCGGTCAATGTATCTCAGTGGGACCCTGTTATGAACTGGATTCTAAAACCAGATTCAATAACATAAAACAATCAAAAGATTCTAATATTGATTGTGAAACAATCTATAATACCAATTGATTACAAGGTTGAAGATAGGATAGCTGATTCGAGATAGCCAATCTCCTAAGGAACGAATTCCAAATTTCACACAAAAGATAGATACCTCACTCCCTGCCCACTACCCTCTTCTTATACTATCTGACATAACAAACTAAGTAATATAAAATACCTAAACTGCCCCTACTGTCATTTTATTTGTTGAATTTCCCATATTGCCCTTATCTATCATATATAGCAGAAGTTGATGCATAACAATACTCCACCCCCAAAAGAACCACCTTGTCCTCAAGGTGGATAGAAATGGTGTAACATCCAAACGCCCCCGGTGACCTCTTTGTCTTGCCTTGTGCCTTACCATGATCAGCAATTCCTATTCCTACATATGTCCCACTCACTTGCTCTACTAAATCTGATATGAAGGACGTCTCTGCCACATACTCCCAGTAAGATATCACCATCTTCATGGGATCAATAACATCAATCTCCATTAATTCCTCATACTTGTCTGAATTAAAATTTTCCCAAATCTTGACCTTGGTATCCATTCCAGCCAACAAAAGCAAGTGGTTGTTATCAAGTAGGAACCTAATGGCTAAAACCCCCTTTGTGTGCCCATTCCATGTTTGCATCATTCTTTTTGGAATATAACAGTGTTCACTTTTTGCATTGGCATCATTTGGAGGTGTAAACCAAGACATGCCTTGATAATTTTTTTCTTCTTTTCCATGAAAGGTACTCATGTCTAAGTTGCCCTCACCTTTGTTACCAATTGTCACTGACTCACTCGAGGCTATAACTCAGGAAGACCCTCCGGTCAATGTATCTCAGTGGGACCCTGTTATGAACTGGATTCTAAAACCAGATTCAATAACATAAAACAATCAAAAGATTCTAATATTGATTGTGAAACAATCTATAATACCAATTGATTACAAGGTTGAAGATAGGATAGCTGATTCGAGATAGCCAATCTCCTAAGGAACGAATTCCAAATTTCACACAAAAGATAGATACCTCACTCCCTGCCCACTACCCTCTTCTTATACTATCTGACATAACAAACTAAGTAATATAAAATACCTAAACTGCCCCTACTGTCATTTTATTTGTTGAATTTCCCATATTGCCCTTATCTATCATATATAGCAGAAGTTGATGCATAACAATACTCCACCCCCAAAAGAACCACCTTGTCCTCAAGGTGGATAGAAATGGTGTAACATCCAAACGCCCCCGGTGACCTCTTTGTCTTGCCTTGTGCCTTACCATGATCAGCAATTCCTATTCCTACATATGTCCCACTCACTTGCTCTACTAAATCTGATATGAAGGACGTCTCTGCCACATACTCCCAGTAAGATATCACCATCTTCATGGGATCAATAACATCAATCTCCATTAATTCCTCATACTTGTCTGAATTAAAATTTTCCCAAATCTTGACCTTGGTATCCATTCCAGCCAACAAAAGCAAGTGGTTGTTATCAAGTAGGAACCTAATGGCTAAAACCCCCTTTGTGTGCCCATTCCATGTTTGCATCATTCTTTTTGGAATATAACAGTGTTCACTTTTTGCATTGGCATCATTTGGAGGTGTAAACCAAGACATGCCTTGATAATTTTTTTCTTCTTTTCCATGAAAGGTACTCATGTCTAAGTTGCCCTCACCTTTGTTACCAATTGTCACTGACTCACTAATCCCCTTCTCAGCCTCCCTAGCCACCCCTTGTTGAAATCCAGTTCCATTTCTCCTCATGGTATGAGTGAAGTTTGACTTACCTGATTGATCATTGACATCTCTGTTCTCAACTTCAGTGTTTGGTATACTTGATTCCTCCTTGATTTGATTTTCTTTTGCAGCAATAAATCCAGTGGTTAGAGCGTTTGTACACCAGTGAGGCATTACATCACCTAGTGAGGGAAATGGCAAATCATTTGGTGCGTTTGTAAGACGTATTTGAAAATCTATACTAAAGTACCCAGCCTCAAACCACCTAATGATGTCAAAAGCAGTAAATGGACTTTCTGGAAACATGACAGTTGTGTCAAGATTCAAGCCAATAGCATCAGTTGAACCAGAAGCCACATAGTTATCATCCATTACGCTATGTATCAAGCTTAATTGTTCCTTGAATCCTTGGCGGGTCCTCAACAGCTTCAGACTTGATGCTCGACTTTTAGATGGATGGTATACCCCACATCCACGATAATAGGGGCTGTGCAAATCTTGTGCTAATGATTTTGGATTTCTAGAAGAATTGTTCAGAGGTTCGAGTCTGGCATACCAAGAACTTAAAAGTGAAGCATTTGACTTTAAATTCTCTAGGTAATAGACCATGTTTGGAATAGAAGTGATAACTTGTGAAGTCCAATAAAAAGTAGATTTAGTTGTTTGAGCTATAGTACCGGTCTCAACACGTCCCACTGGTACGGTTCCAAAACTCGGGTGGACCCTCTGGTCCTAACTCAATAAGCCCATAATAATAATACTCAACATAAATCACAATGACATAATGCAGAATATCACATAACTCAAGTAAGCACATAAGACCCTTCGGTCACACATAGATACCACTCATGGTAAAGTATAATGAGAAGACTCACCTCGTAAGAACTCGGATAATCTCGAACTCGACTCACCGTTCTAGCCTCCGCCTAACACAACGATAATTATCCCTAATTAATAATCGCTCTCACTGAAGCTAGACTAACCCTACTACAAACTCACAGAAGGGTAAAATACCATTTTACCCCTCCATGGGCTTAATATTCCACAAATTGACCAAACCATAAAAGTCAACCAAAAGTCAACGAGGGAGTACGCTGCGCGTAGTAGCTCTCTATGCTGGGCATACTCAGCTGCCATGCAGGCATCGGGGATGCTCGACCCCTACGCCGCGCGTATTGGGATTACGCCCAACGTACACTCCAGATTCACACTTCTGACTCGGTTGGTCTTAATCAGTTAAGACCTTGGCTCATATCACAGATCTGGACTCCCTAAAAGCTCTTACTCCATAAAGTCAGTGACTTTAAGCCTTTGCATGGCTGGAATGGTCACCAACACACAATACACTCACTCTATTATCTCAAAAGCCCATAACTCATGCATGGCTTGATTCCAATGTCCAAGATTGGATTTTTATGACACTACACCACTAAATACACTAAAAGGGGGTTGATCATAGTCTCTGGAACTCAATATCTCATAAAGTCTCCAACTTTAAGGACAAAACCCTAAAATACTCTACTATGATGCACAAAATCAAAAAAGTGAGAAAGCTTTGAGCTTTATACATCAAAATGAAGCTCTACACTCAGATAAGCTCAAATCCAAAGCCTGGAATCCCACTCGTTCTTCTTCAAGGCTCCTTCTTCACTTTAAAGAAACATAAGAATTCTCTCAAGGCTCTTAAATGCACTCACAAGCTCTAAGAACGAAAATTAGGGTTTAGGAGGGTTGTTGTCTGAAAATGGTGGCTAGGAATGAGGCCATCATATCCTTTGAATAGGGGTCTCGCCCTAAATTAGGGTTTTCACTCTAGGCCTAGTACGCCCAACGTACTAGGTGGCTTATGTGTCAAAAGAACGCATATAAGTACGTTGATCGTACACTCGCGTACGCCCCACATACTCATTCACCACCTTTTCTCAATAAGGGATTAAAATGGACAAGCACTCAAAAGATCAAGGGTCACAAGGCATACCTGAACTTGGGATGTTACAATAGTAATATCACAAACTTATTGTGGTTGTGGACACTATCTTCCAACAAAGAGTATCTTAGTCATGAGTTCAACGATCATCTTAGGAACTATTAAATAGTTTCACAGTTGGTTCCACCTATTATACCACAGCATAATGGTATGTCTGAAAGGAGAACTAAAAAATTACTCAATATGGTTTGATCTATGATGAATCGTGCTACACTTCCTATCATATTCTAGGGATTTTTCTTAGAGACTATTGCCTATATTCTAAACCTTGTACCAACTAAGAAGGTTTCAAAAACACCATCTAAAAATATGGAGTGGGGTTTAACCTTCACTGGCACATGTTAATGACTTTGCTGTGGCTCCTTTGGAGGATATTTAGGTGGATGAGCACCTCAATTACATAGAGAGACCTATTGCGATCCTAGATAAGAAGACGAAGACTTTGTGAAACAGGGTTGTAGGTCTAGTGAAGGTGCAATGGCAGCACTGTAATGGTTCATAGTGGATGTGGGAGCCCGATGAGGAGATGCGAGAGCATTACCCTGAGTTATTTGCATCGGCGGACTTCGAGGACGAAGTCTGATATAAGTGGGGGAGAATTGTAACGCCCGGTTCCCTGGTAAATTCATTGAATTTTTAATGTTAAACTAAATTGCATTTGTGTTAATTACGTTGTGCATAATTGGGGTATGCTGGGCATACCTTAGCAAGACTTGGACACACAGTTTTCCCCTTAGTACGTTGGGTGTACCTATGGTACGTTGGAGGTAGTCGAGCCAGAGGTAAACCCAAAAATTTAGGGTTTGAACCCTATTTAAGCACCTTATAACCCTTAAGTCCTCTTCTATGATCAACTTGCTTCCTTCCAAAGCATCTTCCATAAAGCCCTAATCCATTTTGAGAGAATATTGAACCTTGTGTGTGTTTTGGTGTGTGTTTGGTGCATCTTGAAGAAAGAAGAACCCTTTGGAGAAGCCCTTGTTGATTTGAAGCTTGTGGATCCAGAACCTATTCACCTTCATCATCTTCCAGAAGGTATAAAGTCTCAATCTTGGTGATTCTTTGTTTAGATCTTCTAGGCTAGTTAGGGCTTTAGGCATATTTTGGTCCCTTGAGTTGATTCATGTGAGATCAAATTAAGATCAAACAACTAAAACAATCAGAATTCAACAATCGAACACTCGATTTTACAACTAGAATGCAAAATCAAATCACAACAGATGATCTAAGATGATTTTCTGAAACAGAAGAGCGGAAAATTGAAATCTAGAACGAGACTCAAAACTTTTGCAAAAACTCAGAAAAAACAGATCAATTCTATATGAATCCTGCTCTGATACCAAATGTAGTTGTAATAGAATCGAGTATGAATTACGAGATCAGAGTAAAGTAAGAATAATGTACACAAGATTTAAATAAGTTTTGTTTGACTCAATTATGCTTTCAATGAGTACAAAGAGTGGACGATACAAGATAGACAAAGTAACAAAAGTTCTATCATCTCTAGTACATATCTCATATTTATAGGGATCATGAAAGCATACAAAATAATACAAAGGACTGAACATTAAAAGTTTCGATACATAAAAGTGCCATTATAATAAAATAACAAACCGTCGAAACTATCCATGACCTTCGACATCTCACAAGGATATTCGACATCTACAAATATCAGAGAAGAAGAAATCAAGATGAAGTTTAAAAACCTTGCAGATGTCTCTTATATGTCCAACTAATGCCATATAGGAATCTTTGTGGCTACCACAATACCCACTTGACAACATCAACTCGAATGATACCAGGTAATCCGGAGGAAATCAGATATGTGGTCAACATTTGACAAAATTGTATAATGCAGGGTTCAATTTAGAAAAATGTAAGGCTTGATCAAAATAAAAAAAATGAAATTAGAGTGTTTTTTTCTTCTCACTTGCTTTTTATCTAAAAATAACATACAATATGACTTAATTATATGTTAAAATAACAGACAATATGACGGATACAACCGTCACCTAAAAAATACTTTACGTTTCTCTCTTTTTCTCCCACGCGCGAGCACATTTATTCTTCCACCGCCGCCGATGACCGCCATATGCCCGTAAAAATCCTTTCTACCATATATTCCAGACGAAACTTAATTTTCCAGACAAACAACATTCCCTTTCAATTTCTACCATCAAAATCACGCACAGTTTGACTCTAAATCACAAATCGACTCGAAAATATGTCGGAAAAATTCTCGGCAACACTAAGGATCGGCGACCTTAATGATTTCATCGCACCATCACAGGGCTGTGTTGTTTCTATGAAGTCCGGTTCCGCTAGGCTCGTTGATAAGCCAAAGGTTTCTATCATCTCTACTTTCTGAACCCTAGCTTGTTTTATACTAATCATAACCCATGTTTTAGCTAATTGTTCAGTTTTTAACGATGCTTTTGACTTGGTTGTGATTCTACTAGCTTCATCAGGAATGTGTTAGAGCACTAGAACGTAGAACTCTCTGATTTTAGCTTAACTTTTGAACGGAAAGGAGTAGCTTTGCCATGCTTATTGTGAATTTAACTGCGCGTCTAAGTTCTAACCCTAGTTCGTTAGCTGTAGAACCATTAACATTTGTTCTAGCCTTTAACTTGCTTCTATATTTTGTTCGAATTGTAACCACACTTGAATAGTAATATCTTGTGATTTTATTTAGAAAGTTGCCCTCTTTCAGTTTATCATCACATCCAAAAGTTGCATCTTCTTTGCTGGAATGGTGGGTATATTTGTTATTAGGGAAAACCATCTGAATTCACGAATTTGTATGATTGTATCAATGCTAGAACAGTTTTAACTTGTGATTTCAGCAACCATAAGAACAGACCTATTACACATATGACTATTGTTGTTCACCAAGTGCTTTTTCTTGAACAGAAGCTGGTAAAAACAACACCTGTTAAAGAGACTCTTGAAACAGATCCAGTAAAAATATCACTCAAGGATTGCTTAGCATGCAGGTAACACTTCCTGATCACTAACTCCTAGAAGCCATTATACATCAAATGTTGATGAATTGAATTTGTAACAATAACATTGTTGTAATCATGCAGTGGGTGTATTACTTCTGCAGAGACTGTTATGTTAGAGAAGCAAAGCTTGGATGAGTTTCTATCCAATATAAACAATGGCAAAACTGTTATTGTCTCTCTTTCACCTCAGTCAAGAGCTTCCATTGCTGTGCATTATGGTCTTTCTCCACTTCAGGTAAATTCCTTTATATTACCACCCTTCCACTTTCTTTATATCAATCAATGTGCAATGAGATAGAGCTAGCTTTCTCAAAAATGCTTTTTTTTTCTAAATGAAAATTCAGTATCTGTTTGTGAATGGCATGCTTTTAGGTTTTCAAGAAACTGACCACACTTTTCAAATCTTTGGGGGTTAAAGCTGTATTTGATACAAGTTGTAGTAGAGATTTGTCTCTTATTGAATCTTGTAACGAATTCATATCACGTTATAAACAAAGCAATTCAGATGACAAGGAATCTTCTAGATCGTTTCTACCCATGATATCCTCTGCATGTCCAGGTTGTGTATTATAGCATCCTACTTTCATCTCTTTCTATACTTTCATTTTTTTTCTTTTTAAGATTTAAGCCTTTCTTGTTGTATACTTTCAGGGTGGAAATGCTATGCTGAAAAAACACTTGGTTCGTATGTTTTGCCATATATTTCTTCAGTGAAGAGTCCTCAACAATCCATTGGAGCTATCATTAAGCACCATCTATGCCACAAGCTAGGCGTTAGGTGATAATCTTTTCTTATTGTATGTCATTAGTTTGCAATAATTTGAAATTACAAGATTAAATTTTTAAGTAGATTGGTTTAATAAGAAATAATTATATTATTGAGTATTATGCTTTTACTTGATGTTTATGTGCATTAATTGTATAGGGCAACTGAGATTTATCATGTGACTGTGATGCCTTGTTATGACAAAAAGCTGGAGGCTTCAAGAGATGATTTTGTTTTTCATGATGAATCTGGTGAAATGACTACAGAGGTAGATTCTGTTTTGACAACTGGAGAGGTCTTAGATTTAATACAGGTAAACACTCAACAATGAATTTCGCTCTAGTTAAAAATAAAATATGACTCATCAAATACCTAAAATATCCTTCATATGATGATGATGGGCTAGGGCAAATCGGTAATTTTTGATATGAGGCGAAAATACAGAAATAAATCTAGTTTTGTTATTTTTGCAGACAAAAGCAGTAGTAGATTTCGTGAATTTGGATGAATCTCCTGTTGATAAATTGTAAGTGTACATATTTGGGTGAATTTAAAATTTTGTTGAAATAAAATTGATATTTATTTAGTTGGCAGGTTATCGAATGTGAGTGAAGAAGAGAATCTTTTTGGGGTTAGAGTAAGCTCAGGAGGATATGCAGATACAATCTTTCGTTATGCTGCAAAGACACTTTTTGATCAGGATCTCAAAGGCCCTTTGGATTTTAAAACCATAAGAAATTCCGACTTTCAGGAAGTCAGCTTACAAGTATGTTGTTGTGTTGTAATCAAATGAAACTATTTGGATTTATTTATTTTTATTTTTATTTTTATTTGAATGTGAATGTGAATGTGTAGGTAGAAGGTAAAACAGTATTGAAGTTTGCATTGTGTTATGGATTCCGAAACTTGCAAAATGTAGTCAGGAAACTTAAAATGGGAAAATGTGACTATCACTATTTGGAGATCATGGCATGCCCTTCAGGTATAAAAACTTAATTTTTTATTTTTATTTTTGATTTTTATGAGCTTGTTATATTTTTGAAAAATCCGGGTGCTTAAATGGAGGTGGGCAGCTGAAGCCAAAATCAGGACAATCTGGCAAAGACTTGATTCAAGCATTAGAGACCACATACATGCAAAATGTAAGTATTCCTGTTTTCTTTCTTTTACTTTGATTTAATTATTTATGTTTTATATTATATTTAGAGTAAATTACACGAATGGTCTCTATGGTTTGCACGTTTGGTCCCTAACTTATTTTTTATGAGTAAATTACTGAGATTGTCCCTGTGGTTTGGTCAAAATTTCACATTTGGTCCCTAACTTTTTTTTTTGCACTCGGATCGTCCCTGTGGTTTGATTTTGTTGCGTTTTTCGTCCCTATGGTTTGATTTTGTTGCATTTTTCGTCCCTTACATACATAAAGTTAGGGACCAAACATGCAATTTTTACCAAACCGTAGGGACGAAAAAAACAACAAAATCAAACCACAGGGACGATCCGAGTGCAAAAAAAAAAGTTAGGGACCAAACGTGCAATTTTGACCAAACCATAGGGACGATTTCAGTAATTTACTCTTTTTTAACTCAGAAAGTTCCTACTGTTTGTTTTTGTTACGCACTTGGTCCCTATTTGTTTTTGTTACGCGTTTGGTCTCTGTCTTACCTAAAAAGAAAATTATTTAAATAGGGAAAAGTGGTGGGGTAGGTAAGGTAAGGTGGTTGGGGGTATGTTTATTTAAATAAATTAAAAAATCAAGGGCAAAATAGTATTTTTAGGTAAGACAGGGACCAAACGCGTAGCAAAAACAAACAGTAGGGACCTTCCGAGTTAAAAATATAAGTTAGGGACCAAACGTGAAAATTACCCTAAACCATAGGGACCATTTGTGTAATCTACTGTTAAATTTATATTTATGTATTAATGAAAAATGAATGTTAGGTTTTGGTTGCGGATCTATTTGAAAACATGATGGTGAAGAGGTTATACGAGTCATGGCTGGAACATCCGGGTTCAGAAAAAGCCAAGAAACACATACACACACACAATATCATCCCATTGTAAAAAGCATTACTTCTCAGCTCAATAACTGGTGAACATTAACAACCACTTTCAACTTCTCATGTCCTTCAACATTGACTTTTTTTTTGCGTTGACCTTATGCCAACTGGTGAAGAAGTTGCAATTTTGAATTTTGATGGTGGCCATAAAAAGATTTATTCTACATTCATACACACAAGAGAAAAAGGGGTTGGTGTAGGTGTATTTTTATTTCTTATGTATTTTGTAGATATATATTTTGTAATTTTTATGGAGAACGTGTATAATTTTATCTTAGTTTTTTAATTCCATTTGTTTCCAATGCACTTTATACTAAAACATCCTTGTTTGCTTCTTTTAATGGCTGCCTAATAACATAAATCATCAAAAGGGTAGGGAGGGTTTTGATATTAAAGAACAACCATATTTTTTTAACATTTATATCACCCATTTTGGTCAGGTGAATATACTTTGTAGTTTGTAATATTCGTTAATTTCGTCAAACAACTTCGGTAGATATTAGTGAATCTTTAAGTCTGGTATATGTTCTTGGGCCAAAATTTGAAAAGGGGTGGCCTAAATATCCTTATGGCCTTTTTATTATAAATGAAGTAAGTTTGATGTGGTATAAAATCGATTTGGAAAATGCATTTGATTCCTATAGTGTCATGGAACAAATGAACTTTGGTGGTAACTATACTTACTTTCCGTAGGGTTTTGATTCTCATCAATGGATCTTCTAAAATCGAGTTTGGTATTTCCAAAGGTGTCCGGTGAGGGGAACCTATTTTCGCACTTCTCTTTATCTTGGCAATTTAGGGTCTTAATGATGCTTTGAAGTTTACAATTGATAATAATTTATTCCATGTCTAAGGGATGAGGATGACTCACCATGTCCAAACAGAAAAAACAATCACAAATATGCCCCTTGATACGCTGTGTTTTTCTGGACAGAAGCACTTCTTCGATTAAGTGCTAAATCCCTTAAGCCCAAGGTTCATACTCTCATATCTTAATCAAATAAGGGTCTTAATGGATAATTTTCTAACTTTATCCGGATACATGGCTCAATCAAGCAAAATACTAAACCTCAACTCAAAAAGGAGTCTAAAATAACCAAAACCTTGTGCATGGCTTAAAGAGAGTTCTATCATGCATTCAAAAATGACCCAAGAACATCAAGAAAAAGGCAACTAAAAGGAAAAAAAACTCATCTATCCATGAAATAACATAAAGTAGAAAAAAACTCATCTATCCATGAAATAACATAAAGTAGAAAACTTTGAGGCTTGCAAAGCTTGCAATGGGTCTAGAATGCAGAATCTTCTGCTGGAATGAGCTTCACAATACACCAAATGCTTCATTCTTCGCCAACAATCACAAAAAAGCTACAAGGAGAGAGAGGTAAAAGGTTAGGGTTTCTCGTGTGTGTGTGTGTGTGTGGGGGGGGGGGGGGGGGGGGGGGGGGGCGCTAAGGAGAGTGACAAACCGTAAATGTTAGATCCATTAAATTGCATCCAAAACCGGAGACCTAGGGGTCTTGAACTGTTGCGTCAACGTGTCATGCTTTTCCATTGAGATTATGCGCCGTGCTTTTCTATAGACAAGCCGTGATTTTCACTTCCCCGCCCAACACCATTTTCTTATTTTTATAAAATTGTCTATAATAACTTATCCGGAAAATGGGCACTACGCTTTTTAAACCTTTGTTTTGATATATGTTGCAGCTTTCTCTCATGAAATGTTTTTATTGAACACTAAATGTTTTGAAATTTTGGTTCGAGACCATTACCCACATTTTAATTCTAAAAATATTTTAATTTAAACTTTGAGACTGTTTTCTGCAAACTAAACTTTTAGATTATTTTATAAGATTTTATTAAAGCTGATTTCAAATAGGCCGTTGTTGACATGGTGTTGCATTCATTATTTAACTTATTTTACTATGTGTTCAAATTTAAAGACTTAACATATGAGTATCATGGATTTTAGAAGTCCCCTATTTGTGGGGGTAATTAGACTATTTTTAAGGGGATAATGTCATAAAAAGCCTTAAGTTTGGAAGAAAATGTCGGTTTACCCTTCGGCAGATTTTTGGTTCGTTTATACCGCAAACTTGTCATTTTTTTGTCGGTTTTGCCCTTGTTACCTGCAATAGCAGGTTTCCAGGTTACTATGAATTGTTACCCTTAAGTTTACAAATATTTTGCAAAAAAAACCTTTAAGATTATAAACATATAAAATATAAATATAAATTTAAAATTTGATAAAACTAAATAGTTTTCTACTGAAACATATTTTAGCTATACATACCGTAACTTTTATATTAGTTTGATATAAACTTTTTATATTTAAATTCTTAAAAAAATACCTAGTTTTATCAAAATTTGAATATATTTCTTAATTAATACTTCAACTTTTCAAATAATCTTTTGGTTCTGAATGGTCCGCTCACTCTGCCCATCGGTCTGCGGATGGAACGCCGTACTAAAATGCAGCCGAGTACCCAGTTCCTCATGGAACTTCTGCCAGAAACGGGAAGTAAACCTCACATCCCGATCGGAGACAATGGAGACTGGGAACCCATGGCGAGAGACAATCTCGCGGACGTACATGTTGGCCAATTTTTCGGCCGACGAATTCTCCCGTATGGCCAAGAAATGGGCACTCTTGGTCAAGCGGTCCATGATGACCCATATAGCATCGAACCCCTTCGTCGTCCTCGGAAACTTCATAATGAAGTACACCGTGATCTGCTCCTATTTCCACATGGGAATCTCCAGAGGCTGCAGCTTACCATGCGACCTCTCCACATACCAAGCGATTTCTCGCTTCATACCAGGCCACCAATAACTTAAACTCAAATCGCGGTACATCTTGGTGGCCTCCGGGTGAATGGAAAAGTGAGACTTATGAGCCTCTTCCATCACTGTCTGGCGGACCCCTCCGGACATCGGAACCCAAACTCGACCGTATCGAGTCAATAATCCACGACTATCCTGAACAAACCGGACGCTCTCGCCTTTAATCCTCTCTAACTTCCAGTTCTCCGATCTCATACCCTCAACCTGAGCATCCCTAATCAAGCTCACAAGCGGGGAATCGACCGCTATCCTCATACACCTTGTTGGGGGTAGAAGACCCAGCCGACTTGCGGCTCAAAGCATCCGCGACCACATTCGCTTTACCAGGATGGTAAAGGATCTCACAATCATAGTCCTTGACCACATCCAGCCACCTGTGCTGCCTCATGTTCAGGTTCGGCTGGTCCATGATGTGTCTCAAACTCTTGTGATCCGTATATATAGTGCAACGGACCCCGTACAGATAATGCCTCCAAATCTTGAGATCGAAAACCACTACTCCCAACTCAAGATCGTGCGTAGGGTATCTCGTCTCATGCGGCTTCAGCTGCCGCGGTGCATAAGCTACCGCTCGTCCCCTCTGCATGAGGATTGCCCCAAGCCCGAGATGGATGCATCACAAAATACCACAAAATCCTCGAATCCCTCGGGGAGTATCAACACCGGCGCCTCGCACAAACACCGTCGGAGGGTCTCAAATGCCCTCTGCTACTCAGGGCCACGCCGAAAATCCACCCCCTTCCTCGTTAAACGAGTGAGGGGTACCGCAATCTTGGAGAAATCTCGGATAAATCTCCGGTAGTACCCTGCTAAACCCAAGAAACTCCTGATGTCTGGGGGAGATTTTGGAATCTCCCACTGCATAACCGCCTCCACCTTGGCCGGATCGACCAAAATCCCCTCCTGGTTAACGAGATGTCCGAGGAACTGGACCTCTCGTAACCAAAACTCACACTTCGAGAACTTGGCATACAACCGTTCTTGCCACAAAACCTCTAGCAGCTCCCTGAGATGCTCCTCATGCTGTTCTCGGGTCTTGGAATACACCAAGATATCATCTATGAACACAATGACCGAGCGATCGAGCATCGGTCTGTAGACTCAGTTCATCAAATCCATGAAAACTGGCGGTGCGTTGGTGAGCCCAAACAACATCACCACGAACTCGTAATGACCATAACGATTCTGAAACGGGGTCTTCTCCACATCTTCCTCGCTCACCCTGACCTGGTAATATTCAGATCTCAAATCGATCTTGGAGAACCAAGATGCAACCTGCAACTGATCGAAAAGATCATCTATCCTCGGGAGTGGATAACGGTTCTTCACCGTTAACTTGTTCAACTCCCTATAGTCAATGCACATCCTGTACGAACCATCCTTCTTCTTGACGAAGAGGATCAGTGCTCCCCAGGGTGAACTACTCGGACGAATAAATTGCTTACCTAGCAGTTCCTGCAGCTGAGATGATAGCTCCTGCATCTCAGGCGGTGCCAGACGGTACGACGCCTTGGCGATAGGGGCTGCACCTGGCACTAGATCAATCCTGAACTCAACCTGCCTCTCCGGAGGCACTTCGGGTAAATCCTTCGGAAACATGTCAGCAAACTCCCTAACCGTCGGGACCTCTAAGACTGAGGGATGCCCCATATCCTGCGTATCCACCACATACGCTAAATAACCGGCACACCCGTGCTGAATATACTGCCGAGTCCTGGCTATCGAACAAAACCCTTATCCGATCCTTATGCTCATGCCATATACCACTAGTTCTCCCCCACTTAAGGTTCGAACCACTACTCGCTATCCCTCACAGTCGATCATGATGCCAAATCGACTGAGCCAACCCATCCTTACTATCACGCATACTTCGCTCATGGGAATAGGAATCAAGTCTATCGGGAAGGATACCCCGAAAATCTCCAACTCGCATCCCCGGTAGACCAAAAAAGCAGAAACCCCGTGATCGTTGGCGATCGACACTCGCAAAGGACACTCAAGCTCATCCACCGGCACACTGAACCCTCTACCGGAAGCCTGAGATACAAACGATCGACTTGCCCCCTAGTCGAATAATACCAAAGCAGGCAAATAATTTACTAAAAATGTACCAGCAACCACATCCGGTGCTGCCTTGGCCTCCTCGGCCATAAGCTGGAAGGCGCGCCCCTGAGCCTTCGGAGGCTCCACCTTGACTGGCCTCCCATCCCCAATCCTCAAAGTAGTCGATGCGAAACCCTGCGCCGGCTTGGCGGCGAGCTGCGTACAGTTGCTCTTCATGTGACCAACCTGATGACAATGGAAACAAATCCTCATATCTGCTGGAGGGGCGGACTGACGGCTATCTCGGGCATAATGCCCCTCCTTGCCACATTTGTGGCAACCACCTCCCGCATGACAGACCCAGGAATGACCCCGACCACACTTTCCAGAAGTGCAGCTCTTCTGACCCCCGGTCCGAGTATCAGCGGTCTTAGACCGCTTAGGTGCCGGCTTAGACTGTGTCAGAACCTGATGCTGCTCCCTCAACTGCAGCTCAATCTCTAACTCACGCCGCCTCGTGGCTTCCTAAAGATCCAGGAGGGTATCACAACGCTGTGTAGCCACAAACTGTCGAATATCCGTCTTGAGCATACTCAGATAACGAGTCATCTGAGACTGCTTTGAAGCAAACTATGGGCAGAACATAGCCCTCTTCGTGAACATACGAGTAATCTCCATCACAGACTCCCCATCCTGCCTCAATGTCAAAAACTCCTGAGCCAGCCGCTCTCGCTCAAAACGTGAAACGTAGCGGGTATGGAACATATCCCTGAACTGCTCCCAAGTAACAGCAGCCCGCTGGTCATCAGTGTACAACCCTATCGTCAATCTCCACCAGTCCTTTGCCCCGAGCCTCAACAGGTTCAGGGCATACCCAACCTTTTGGTCAGCAGGACATGAGCACGTGAAGAAACAACACTCCACGTCAGATAACCACCTCATAGCCCTAATCGCATCCTGTGTACCATCAAACGTCAGGGGCTTCGTGTTATCGAAGTCCCGGTACTGGAAAGCTTTGCCGGCTCCTCCTCCAACCCCTGCCGCGGTTACAGCTGATGTGGCTGCAGCGGCTGCTGTCTCTACTAGAGCTGCATATCGCTCATCAAAATATTCGACCATTGTGGTCTTAATCGACCCAAACATCTCCGACAGCTGCGCTTGAAAAGCCGCAACAACCTCATCGTGCAGAATCTCCCGGATCCTGACATCCAACTCCTCTGTCCCTATCTGAACCACGGGCTCAGGTGCTACCGGCACCTCTGACCCTCCGTCTCCCGACCTTGACCCTGATCTGGATCCCGATCCTGATCCGGACCCAGCAACAAAATGTCTCGTCACCACCATACTAAAAGATACACTCAAGACATCTGATAAACAACATAATATCGGGAGACCAAAGCCCACAAACTCTAGGGGTTGTGACATCCCTACTACGCGTATGGGTCCTGTGCTTTCAGTAATACGGGCCCATACTACCTTCCACACCTACCCATATTTGTCTGAAGTATCACCACAACACCCTAACACTATCATCAACATAATATGCGCTCAACCCTCACTCCTAGGGGAGCATTGCCTATCTCACAACTGACCTCACTACTCCTACAACTCACACGTCCATGAAACTTCCATCAACCCCTGCAGTGCTAGTGCATGCTAGTCACACATAACACTAGACCCAATAGACTTTTGAATATCCGATCCTATCCGAAGACTGAATCAAACATTCTCCGGCTATAAGATCTTGATTATGCACAACCGTGATGCCTACACTAACAACTACGGTAATGATGTCAATTCCATATACAAGAAACCCTAGGCTAGTAGACATCATATAATCATGCAAGTCTATCATACGATTCCTGAAGATCCCTAGCCTAGCACTAGCATGTTGTTCTAACATATCCTAGTATCAAATAACTGTATGGTATTTTGGGGTTTACTTACGGCTCCGGCTGATCATACCCTCTGCATCCTCCATCCTTTATTTTGGAAAACATTTTAAAATTTTTGTTTTTTTTCCAGAAATTTCCTTGATTTGAGACTGGATTCACACGAGTGTTCCAATTCACTCAAACCAAGAATCTGATACCAACTTATAACATCCATAAATTTTACGCCAAAATTATACTTTTTGAATCATAAATAAAACCAAAATAGTATTTGTTTACAAAATGTTTTCAAATCATTGTTCATCAGAGTGTCCCAATAACTAGATCAAAAGGATGAGGAACGATACGGTCACGCCTTTTCCTTGCCATGATCTCCTGAAGTACCTGAAACAATAACTGAAAACTGTAATCCCGAAGGCTTAGTGAGCTACCCCCAAAATACCAATACCACACTGATAATGCCATATCAGTAATCATCAATCAATCAACATGCATACTGGGCCATCGGCCTGACTGGACCGCCCTACAGGGTCTACAGTCTAACTGAATCTATACCGAGCCTTCGGCATGACTGGACCGCCACGTGGGCCTAGTCTCCCCGGACTACTCATAGGGTATGTTGACCTACAACACAAAGCAGGACCACCTCAACCCAACCAACAAGCAAATAACTATGTGCGCATAACTAACATATACTGGCATATACAGACATCAAATATATCTATCTTACGGATCATCAATCACAGCAATCTCTCATAACTAGAGCACAGGCCCAGCAGGCCACTAACATACCAATCCCTAAGGATCATAAAAACATAACTTACTGTCTATCCTGATTCTGATCTATCAGATCATAATCGCATATATCATATCATAACCATAACAACTAAAGGGTCGGACTTGGTGCCTTAGACCCTTTTGAGACAGTAAGGATAACTCACCTTGCAGATTTCGACTCGGTAGATAAACTCCAACTCTCGGATCACTTGCCAAAGACTCCACCACCTATTATCATAATACGAATATACCCATAAGTCCTCAACCTTACAAGGTACTCCATAAACCAACTAGTCAACCCTTGGTCAAAGTAAAAGTCCTCAGTTAAGGTCAACGGTCCATGTTGACCCTTACTCGCCGAGTTCCTTGAAGTACTTGTCCACTCGCCGAGTCATCGGAGTGACTCATCGAGTTCCTTTGGTTTACGATCGAACTCTAAGGCCACTTGTCAAGTTTCCTTCTTGCAACTCGACGGTTACACATGCATACATAAATTGGGGAAACTTTAACCGAATCGCCGAGTTGTTCATACAACTCGTCGAGCCTATGGCAATCTACAACGGATTCGCCGAGTTGTTATTCCAACTTGTCGAGTTCGTTCCTATCTTCATATGACTCGCCGAGTCGACCATGCAACTCGCCGAGTCCCTTCAGTCCTTTTTTCCATACAGACTCATTGGAGCCTTGCAGCGGCTCCAAACTATAGATCCAAGCTTCTAAGGCATGCTTTTCATGTAAAGTTGCAAACTTTACTTGCATGCATAGCTAAAAAGGCTCTTAATGTCAAATCCAAGCTCACAATGGGGTTTCATACTCAAGGAAAGCTTCATACATGGCCAAACTCGGAGCTTTATGACTCTGGGACCCAAGAAGGGTCCAGATATGAAGTTACAACTTTAGATCTAGCTCATATCCCACACTATCATCACAATCAAACCATAAAAGCCCTAGATCTCAACCAAATGAGGTCTAGAAGGAAAATGAGGTAAAGGTGGCGACTCGATACCTCCAAATGATGCTAACTGTGGTAGATTTCTGACTCCCACACCTTCCTTGCTCTTAGTATCTTTCCCTCCAAGCTCTTCTTTTCCAAAAACCTTCCTTCCAAAGCCCAAGACACACAAGAATGAAGCACCACACAAATTAGGGTTTATATGAGCTCTCAAGGACTACAAAGAGGACAAAGGAGGCTTAAGCCTCTTTAAATAGGGTGAAAAACCCCATGATTTAGGGTTTCATTTTCCAGCTCCTACTCGTCGAGTCCCTTCATGGGCTCGGTGAGTAGGTCACTAAATACGCGGTCCCACCCCGCTGCTACTCGACGAGTAGGGCAACCAACTCGTCGAGTAGGACTTAAAACCAAAGAAATTCATATTTAAATCAATACCTGAGAATCGGGGCGTTACACTACTGTTGGAAAGGAAGAGCTTGGTCACAGTCAAAGTCCTCAGTCAAGGTCAATGGTCCATGTTAACCCTTACTCGCCGAGTACCCTCGACTACTTGCCGAGTTCCTTGAAGTACTTGTCCACTCGCCGAGTCACCGGAGTGACTCGACGAGTTCCTTTGGTTTACGATCGAACTCTAAGGCCACTCGTCGAGTTTCCTTCTTGCAACTCGACGGTTACACACAAATACATAAATTGGGGAAACGTCAACCAACTCGCCGAGTTGTTCATACAACTCGTCGAGCCTATGGCAATCTACAACGGACTCGCCGAGTTGTTCTTCTAACTTTTTGAGTTCGTTCCTATGTAACACCCTGATCCTCAGGTATTAATAATGATATTTTGGTTTGGTTTTTGAGAACCTACTCGGCGAGTTGGCCTCCCTACTCGTCGAGTAGTAGCGGGTCTATCCGTGAAGTTTAATGATCTACTCGCCGAGTCCATTATGGTACTCGACGAGTAGATGCTGGCAGATGAAACCCTAGATTTCAGGGCCTTGCACCTTATTTAAAGGGTCATTATCCTCCCTTGGCCTCCCCTTTACAGCTCTTTACCTCCCAAAAACCCTGTTTAGAGTGTGAGTGTGTTTCTTGGTGATTTAAATCTTGAAGGAGGGATTTGGTGAAGGAATCACTTGAAGAATCAAGCTAGAAGAAGCAAAGGACTCGTGGGGATTCAAGATCTACTTTTGTGGAGCACTTTCTAAAGGTATTAAGCTGTCTCTTGGCTCAATTCCACCCAAAACCCTCTTGTGCATGGATTCTAAGAAAGGGATTTTGTGTTTAAGCCAAGATCTGAAGTTGTAACTTCATATCTGAACTCCTTTTGGCCTTAAGATGCATAAAGTTATCATTTGAGCTTAGCATGTGCCTTCCCTTAAGTGTATAACTCCATTCCAAGCTTAGATTTTCTATTTTAGGGCCTTAAAGCCTTGCATGCACGTAAAGTTTGCAACTTTACGTGGAAAGCATGCCTCAGGAGCCTAGATCTGTAGTTTGGAAGCATTGCATGGCTCAAAAGAGTCTGTATGGCTTGAGATCTGATAGGACTTGGCGAGTCGCAGGGGGAGACTTGGCGAGTCATATGAAGGAAGGCATGTACTCGACGAGTTGGATGAACAACTCGGCGAGCCCGATGAATATTGCTATGAACTCGACGAGTTGGATGAACAACTCAGCGAGCCGGATGAAAATTACCTAGAACTCGACGAGTTGAAGGAACAACTCGGCGAGTCGAGTAAGATTCCCCCAATTGTTTGATGTTCTTAGACGTGTCGAGTGGCAAGCAAGGAAACTCGACGAAGGACCTTAGATTATCAATCAAGACCGTATGAACTCGATGAGTCACCTCGATGACTCGGCGAGTAGATGTTATCCCGGGAAACTCAGGGAGTCACTAGTTGTACTCGGCGAGTTAGGGTCAACATGGACTGTTGACTTAATCTTGGCTGTAGTTGACCAGGATGAACTTTGGGGAAATGACTGGATATTGTATAACACTTTTTAGGCAGTTGCTTGGAGCAGCCCATAGGGTATATTTGGTCGCAAAGTGTCAGTTCAGCATTCGTGACAGGTGAGTCTTCTCCCCATACCTATGGGTCTAAGGCACCAAGGCCGACCCATTATGTGATTATGATATATGTGTTAGACATTCTGTGTTTTGTTATGTGGGGTAGCCCATGGCAGTCCTAGGTGAAGACCATGTAGGGTAGCCCATGGCATTGGATGTAAGGCCATATGGGGGAGCCCATGGCAGTCTTAGGTAAAGACCATGTGGGGTAGCCCCTGTAAATCTCACAGGTTTCATGTATGCATGGCTTATGTGACATGTGTGTAGGTTTTATAGCTAACAGGATATATGATATGTGGTTTGTGTGTGTGTGGTATGCTCTGGGAAACTCACTAAGCATTTCGCTTACAGGTTGTTGATTGTTTCAGGTACTTCAGAGCCTAAGGGAAAAGGCAAGGCGTGATGACGTGGCATGCACTCTACCTCTCTTTTTGTGTGTTGGGACTCTCTGATGTTTTCAAAACGACAATGAAATTGTAATAATGGTGAATTGGGAAACAAATGGTTTGGAAATCTATGGATTATGGGAATTGTTTGATTAATTAAAAATGAAAAATTTCTTGGTAAAAATTGGGTCGTTACAAGTTGGTATCAGAGCCTTGTTTTGAGGGATTCGGACACATTCTCGGGTGTGTCGGGACTCAAACTAAGGAAGTGGTAAAATGTTTTCAAACGAAACTTAAAAAGGATTTTTAAGCCAAAAAGAGGAGAGTGCAACGCGCGTGATCAGCTGAGCCAAGTAAGTTGTTTCCCAAGTTGGATAGCCATGTTATATGATAGTGAGCTTTGTCGATTATATGGAATTGCTAAGTGTATGTTTTCAAAATATATACGATTAGGAGCTGATAGCCTCAGAATGATTGATTTAGCCTATTTGATCCTTTCTGTGTATAATTTGCATGCCTAAAAGCAACCTGAAGTGATTGGTTTGACTGTTATGAGTAGGACAATCATAGGGTGTCCAGGTTTGACTCATGCGAGAGTTGTGAGTCATGATTTGTGTGGATAGATTTGGAGGTACCAGGTAAAGCAGCGGGGTAAGGTGCGAGTAGGTGCGGAAGGTAGTATTGGACTCGTACTACTAGAAGCACAAGACTCGTACCCAAACCCATGTTTTACCTGGGAATTCCAAAGGAAAATGGTATGGAAGTAACCTCGTTATGGGTATCCTGATCATTATGTTTTGTGAAAATGACAGTCCAAAATGGTGGTTATGCGATTGGGATCAGGACCGGGATCAGGATCGGGATCCGGGGCTGGGTCGGGCGGCCCTACTGATGGTATTGATGAGAGGCTGCGTGAGCTGATTGCGGCCGAGGTTACGAGGGGCATCCTTGACGCTACCCCAGTAATCTTTGGGACGGTCAAGGAGGGTATGATGGAGATCATGGAGGAGAGACTTAGAGCATTCAAGGCTGATATTTTTGCGGGCCAGGGTGGAGCTCGAACCCCCTCGTTTAGGGAGTTCAAGGCATGCGGAGCTCCGGAGTTTTCTGGGGTCAGGGATCCCATTGTGAGCAGACGCTGGGTGGCGGACATTGAGAATGCCCAGCGCACGAGTTCTTGCCCGGAGGAGGCAAAGTGTAACACTCGTGTTTCTAGCCTAGGCATTTATATTGAGGTGATAGTCTAGGTTAACCTTTGTAACTCATTTTGAAGAAATTAAAAAGGAATTATGTGAATTCTATGTGTTTTATGTGTTTTATGCTTAATTATTAGGGTTTAATTAATTAAGAATAAAAATAAGCGTCAAAATTAAAATGTGAGATAAGCCTGATATCTTTACATAAAGTTGTAGTGGTCGAAACAAGGATTTCAGGGATATAAAGAATACCAAAATCCGAGTTATAACAAAGAAGTTATGACCTGTCGAAGTTTCGCGACAAAACCGGCACGGTGCTGAATGTCGTAAAAAGTGAGTTTTTGATAAACTACTTTTTAGCCTTAGTGATCTAAATGAAAGTCGTAGTATTCGTTAAACCGAGAAGTTCGATAAAAAGAACGCCTAAATCTGACTTCGTATGAGGAAGTTATGATTTTTCGAAGTTTCAACTTAGCAATAGGCAGCTAAAAACTCGAATTTTAGATCTAGCGATTTTTAGCCGGCACAACCTAAACGAGAATCGAAGTTCTCGTCATTAGTAGCACAACGGTAAAAAGTCTGACGAAAACGGACGTCGGATGAAGAAGTTATGAATTTTTAATGGATTTCCTGTCCCGGCCTGTTAAAAATAATAATAAAAAATTAAATTCAAAATTAGCCGATGAAATCTAAACGGAAGTTGTAGAGCGTAATTTTAGCTACGCGTGCATATAAAGAACATAAAAAATGGAGCTCGTATGCGAAAGTTATGGATTTTAGAGGTTTTGTCGCGAAAATCGAGAAAATTCGCATAGTCACGTTTTGCCACGTCACCCTCGCTTAGAATGTGACACGTGTCCTGCTGAGTCACCGAGCTACTGAGTCATGCGAAGCCACGCGTCTGATTCTGATTTGACCGAAGGGAGGTCCAATCCGAGGCTCGCATATGGACCGAACCTCGCACCACTTAGCTCCGAGCCTCGCACATGGGTCACGACTCCGCGGTCCAATCAGCAAGTGCCACCGAGGCCCTCGCACGTGCTGACCACCTGCGCACCGGAACCGACTTCGAACACACGCTTCGGACCAATCACAAGAAGCTTGTAGCCCCTTCGCACATGCTACCCTCGTGCGAGCCACCCCCTGCGAGACCTCTCAGCCGTCGGATCAGGAGCCTCTCAGTCGTAGGATCAGGACTTCGGACCCTATAAATAGAAGGGTACCTGCGAAGCCTCTCAGGTACTTTTGAGATTTTACCATCTTTCACCCGTTTCTTCATATTTTCTTCATCTTAGAATCCCCCAAATCCCCGGTATCGATTATAAGCCCCGGAATATGCCACGAAGTGCCCGAGAAGCCCGAAAAATTTATCTTTTCGGTTTCGAAGCCCGACTTTTGCAAAGCCCGGTTTCTCAATAAAACTCTCGGTTTTATTAGAAACGATCGTTTTAGGAAACGAATTGCTGCCCGATTATCATCAAAGCATGGGAGTGTATAGTCACTTTCATTTTATACATAGATATGAAGTATTTACCTTATAATACGTGCTATGTGTAAATATATTAATTGTTTATTTGAGGTGACTGTCGAGTTGATGTTTTATACAAGTATTAAACTGTATATGTATTTTTATCTACAAATATGTTGGGTAGAACATGGGTAGATAGTGATGTGTGATAAAATAAAATTGATGAGAGGCCTCAATGTGTTTTGAGATCAAGTCATCTAGTGGAGTTTGGATGACGACCACAGACTTTCTAGACGGCCCAGTGGGAAACATTAACTGGTCCGCAACCTGTAGGTGTTAATGAACTAGAGTGTTCATTCGTTGTACTCCATCCCCCTCATGGTTGCCTTCAGGACATGTATGGCTGAGGAAACCCCTTAGCAGTAGTGTCCATCCCGATGATATTCTTTAGGCTAGGTCCCTTGTGAAAAGTGTTTAAGGACGTAAAGTGAGGATAACGGGAACGGGTAATCAGGGTTATTGTTGATTGGTGAACTTAATAAGTTTATTATTATTGTGGGTTGAAACCCTATATGCTCACCAAGCTCCCAAGCCCGACCCACTCAGCTTTTTATGTTATAGGTAGTGGACCCCGGGCATAGTCGGAGGACGACGAGAGATTTTTGGATTATAGGCCAGTAGTTGTAAATAACTGTCGAAAGGCTTATAATGTCTTGTTTATGCTTTTGATTTGTATTGGAACATGACATCCCGAGGTTTTGATATATATATGGAAAATATATACCTTCTTAATGAAGGGTTTTGATAAACTTTTATCATATGTTGTTTGGGGACCAATTCCGCAACATCTTTTAAAAAAGATTTCTCTGATTTTATTTTAAAAAGCATAAATTAAATCGGTCTTTTCTGGCCGAGAAATTAGGGGATGTCACACAAAGGTTGGATTTGCTTCCTGTATGCTGAGGGACAGGGCCCGAGATTGGTGGGGCGAGATTACTAGTCAGGTGGGAGCAGCCGGTGTGGCTGACATCTCATGGGCCGAGTTTGTTCGACGATTCGATCAGGAGTTTGCACCACCTATTGAGGTGCAACGGATGGTGAGGGATTTTCATGATTTACAACAGACTACTGAGACTGTGGTGGAGATCACCGCCAAGTTTCGAGAGCGAACTTTGTTGATCCCTCAGTATGCGACAGATGAGTACATGAGGAGGACCCGTGAAAGGGTGATGGAGTTGCAGTCCCGCACGAAGCGGAATACTGAGCAGGTTCAGGCAGCGGGGGCTCATGCTAAGAAGCCTAAGACCTCCAATTCTTTGAGTAAGGGCCAACAGGGTCGGGGCCGGTGTGCCAAGTGCGGGAGATTTCATGGTGGAGCTTGTCGGACAGCCGGGATGTCGGGATGCTACTCATGTGGCCAGCAGGGTCACTTGAGTAAGGATTGCCCCAAGAAGGGCTTGATATGCTTTCACTGCAACCAGACAGACCATAAAAGGCCGATTGTCCGAGGTTGCAAGGAGGAGGAGGAGGAGGATCTGTGGCAGCGCCCGCGCCCGCCACTATGAGGATTACTGATGGCCGCCCTAAGGCGGAAGCTCCGGCGGTGAAGAGCCGTGCATTCCAGCTGACTACCAAGGAGGCTCGGGCCGCGCCAGACGTCGTAGCTGGTATGTGTTCGTTATCCTCTGTCTCTTTTATGTTAAATCTTTATATGTATGCTTATTATGATTTGTATAGGGACCTTTCTGGTCAATGGTATGACGGCCCATGTCTTATTCGATTCGGGGGCTACCCGATCTTTTATGTCTCTTGCGCTTAGCAAGAAATTCCGAGACGCACCAGGGACTCTGGATACCCCGCTCGAGGTGGAGATTGCAGATGATAGCACTGTGAGTGCTGCGAGGGTGTGTCAGGACTGTGTCCTGAATGTGCACGGCGAAAGCTTTCGCGTTGATTTCGCTCCCATACCATTGCGAAGATTGAAAGTGATTATTGGGATGGATTGGATGGGGGCCAATGGGGCCATGATCGATTGTGAGCGGCAGCTAGTCCGGGTTCGAACCCCAAGGGGGGAGAATTGGTTATCCACGGTGAGAGGACCACGTAGGGCCCGACCCTCTATTCAGCTGTGAGGGCGAGGAGGTTTCTGCAATAGGGCTGCATGGGATTTTTGGCCTATGTTTCAGATACGCGAGTGGAGGCAGTGACGAATATCGATAGTGTACCAGTGGTGCGGGATTTTCAGGCCGTTTTCCCCGAAGAATTACCCGGAGTGCCTCTGGAAAGGCAGGTGGAGTTTCGTATTGACCTGGTACCAGGTGCCGCCTCGATAGCAAAGGCACCATATCGGTTGGCCCCACCTGAGATGTAGGAATTATCTGCACAGCTTCAAGAGCTACTAGACCGAGGGTTCATCCGTCCGAGTAGTTCTCTGTGGGGAGCTCCGATCCTTTTCGTGAAAAAGAAGTACGGGTCGCACAGGATGTGCATCGATTACAGAGAACTGAATAAGCTGACGGTGAAGAACCGTTATCCTTTGCCTAGGATTGACGACCTGTTTGGTCAGCTTCAGGGAGAGTCGTGGTTCTCTAAGATTGATCTTCGGTCAGGGTATCATCAGGTGAGGATTCGAGACGAGGATATACCAAAGACAACTTTCAGGACTCGTTATGGGCATTACGCGTTCGTGGTGATGCCATTCGGGCTCACCAATGCTCCGGCCGCGTTCATGGATCTCATGAACCGGGTGTGCAGGCCGATGTTGGATCAGTCGGTGATCGTTTTTATTGATGATATCCTGGTCTACTCCAAGACCAGGGAACAACATGAGCAACATTTGAGAGAGGTGCTGGAGACCTTGAGGACGGAGAAGCTGTATGCAAAGTTCTCCAAGTGTGACTTTTGGTCGCGGGAAGTACAGTTTTTGGGTCATGCCATCAATCAAGAGGGTATTTCGGTTGATCTAGTGAGGGTGGAGGCTGTGATGTGATGGGAAGTACTGAGGAATGCCTCAGAGATTCGTAGTTTCTTGGGCTTAGCGGGTTATTATCGGAGATTTATCCAAGATTTCTCCAAGACTGCGGTGCCATTGACCCGTTTGACCAAGAAGAATGTGGCTTTTCGATGGAGTGAAGATCAGCAGAGGGCTTTTGAGACCCTGAGGCAGAGGTTATGTGAGGCTCCGATCCTATTATTGCCCGAGGGATTGGATGATTTCGTGGTATATTGTGATGCATCGATTTCAGGACTGGGTGCGGTACTGATGCAGAGGGGACACGTGATCGCATATGCCTCGAGGCAGTTGAAGCCGCCTCATGAGGCAAATTACCCCATGCATGACCTGGAGTTGGGGGCAGTGGTGTTTGCCCTCAAGATTTGGAGGCACTATTTATATGGGGTGAAATTCGTTGTGTATACCGATCACAAGAGTCTGAAGTATTTGATGGACGAGAAGAACCTGAATATGCGACAGAGGAGATGGTTGGACGTGCTAAAGGACTATGACTGCGAGATCCTATACCATCCAGGGAAGGCCAATGTAGTGGCCGATGCACTGAGTTGTAAAGCGATGGGGTCACCGATCAGGGGTATTTGTATGAGGGTGACGGTAAGTCCACCCCTGATAGACATGATTCGAGAGGCTCAGGTCGAGGGGGTGAAGAAAGAGAACTGGAAATTGGAAAGAATTCGGGGGCAGTATCCTTTGTTTGTTAAGGATAGTCGTGGCTTGTTGACGCAGTGCGGCCGGGTATAAGTGCCAATGACAGGGGGAGTGAGGCAGAGATTGTGTAACATCCCGAGTTCAGGGGTGCAAAGTTCAGGGTTCAAAGTGAAAATGTGAATGGTCAACTCGGCGAGTCCATGGGTAGACTCGGCGAGTAGGGTCGCGATTCTGGTCGCGTGTCTAGTGGCCAACTCGGCGAGTCGGTGGCTGGACTCGACGAGTTGGTGCTGTGTGGAGAAAACCCTAATCCCAGGGATTGAGCCCTATATAAAGAACATAATACCCTCTCCCCAGCCTCTTTGCTCTCCCTTGAAGTCCAGAAACCCTAATATTTGTTTGTCAGAGAATTAGAGAGCATTTGGATCTTGAAGGAGTGTTTGTTGAAGAGATCTTTGAAGATTAAGAGGCTTGGAGTATGGGGCTTTTCAAGGTTTTGGCTTATTCTTATGTTGGAGTCTTCTTTTGAGGTAATGATTCGTTGCTTGAGCTGTTATCCATCTAGATCTATCATTTGTGGGATTTTTGGGTGTATATCTAGTGCTATCTTGAGTTTGGAGTTGGATCTGTGGTTGCTACCTCAGATCTAGAGTAGTGATGATCCAAAAGAGCATAAAGTCCCTGTTCAAGAGCTGATGATGAAGCCTTTTAGTCCCAAACCATAGCCCAAGAGTGTATTATGCTTAGATCTCCTTGGATTCACATAAAGTTTGCCACTTTATGTGATGGATGGCTTGTATAAGAGTAGATCTATGGATTGGAGACCCTGCATGGCTTGGAAAGCCTCTGTATGGGTTAAGAGCTAGTGGTACTCGGCGAGTCACATGGGTGCACTCGGCGAGTTGCATGAAGATAGGCAGCAACTCGACGAGTTGGAAGAACAACTCGGCGAGTTGGTTGAAGATAGCCTTGGACTTGGCGAGTCTGTTCTTGGACTTGACGAGTCTGGTCGTGAGGTCCTAACCTTTTCTGGTTAAGCTGTGAATCGGTGAGTCAAGGGATGAATCAGTGAGTTGAGTACGGTTAGACTCAGAGTTGTGGGACTCGGCGAGTCTTGGGGCAACTCGGCGAGTTGAGTCATGTTATGGGAGTTTCAGAGCATGGGGACTCGACGAGTCAGCGGGTTGAGTCGGCGAGTAGAGTCAGTCAGGAGGGTTGACTTTGATTGAGGACTTTGACTTTGACCAAGAGTTGACCAGATGACTTCCAGGGGTATTTTGGTAATTATTGGTATGTATTGATTTTAGTCTTTTGGCATTGGAGTGGTGGTGTTCGTGTCGGGGGTTGGAGTAGCACGATCTTATCCTTTCAGTCCGCGGTTGCGAGGTGAGTTATCCTCACTATATCAACAGGGTCTAAGGCACCAAGGCCGGCCCTTTATCGGATTGTAATCCGGGTATTGTTGTCATGTTTTTGCTTGCTATGTTTACATCCTGGTAGTTAGGATGGTATATGTTAGAGACCTGGTTAAAGTCGGTATCCTGATATATAGGATGGTATATGTTAGAGACCTGGTTAAGGTCGGTATCCTGGTATATAAGATGATGCTATGCTAGTGACCGGTTAGGTCGGTATCCTTGTTAGGATGAGGTTATGTTATGTGATCTGCTAGATCGGTTTAATTGGATGTGGATTGTTATATGATTATATGTTTATGTGCACATGGTTTTCGGATTAGGGTTGGGTTGAGCGGGTCCTGCTTTGTGTTGTAGGCCAACATACCCAGGGCGGACAGGTTATCCCGAAGGCCCAGCGAGCGGTCCGGATAGGCTGTAGGCCCCAAGAGGGCGGACTAGACGTGCCGAAGCTCGGGGAGTGGACCAGGCCGAATGAAGGCCTGGTGCGGGCGGACCAGTCATACTGTAGACTCAGAGAGTGGACTAGGTGGATTGAAGCCCCGGTGCGGGCGGACCAATCACACTGTAGACTCGATGTATATGGCTAGACTCGGAGGGTGGACCAGGTGGACTGAAGGCCCGGTATGGCGGACTAGTCACACAGTAGACCCGAAGTGCATGGCTGTTCTGTTATGTTCTGTTATGTTGTGTTATGTTGTGTGTATGGTATATGTGGTTGGTATTTTGGGGGTATCTCACTAAGATTTCGGGCTTACAGTTGTGGTTTAAATGTTTCAGGTACTTCAGGAGACCGTGGCAAGGCAAAGGCGTGATCGTACCGCTCCTCATGTTTATGTTTTATATGGTTCTAGGGAATACTCTGATAATAAAAGTGTTGAAAACCTTTTTGTAATAATTTTATGAATGTGGATTGTTTTTGAAAAGTTTTAAATTGGTTGAAATTTTTAGAGCGTTACAAATTGTTAGAGGAGGCGCATAAGTCCAAATTTTCTATACACCCAGGTGCAACAAAAATGTATAGGGATTTGAGGCTGAGCTATTGGTGGCCCTTCATGAAGCGGGAGATCGCCGGGTATGTGGAGCGATGCTTGACCTGCGGGAAGGTCAAGGCCAAGCACCAGCGACCTCATGGTAAGGTTCAGCCACTACTCATTCCCATGTGGAAGTGGGAAGAGATCACTATGGACTTCATCACGAAGCTACCACGGACAGCGAGGGGAGTAGATGCCATATGGGTGATCGTGGATAGACTGACGAAGAGTGCTCTCTTCATTCCGATCTCTGAGAGTATATCTGCAGAGAAGTTGGTGGACATTTATATTCAAGAGGTGGTGGCTAGGCACGGAGTGCCGGTATCAGTGGTTTCAAATAGGGATGTTCGGTTTACATCCAGGTTTTGGAAGAAGTTCCACGAGGAACTGGGTACTCAGCTGCATTTTAGTACGACATATCACCCCCAGACTGACAGCCAAAGTGAGAGGACGATCCAGACATTGGAGGATATGCTGCGGGCATGTGTGCTGGATTTCGGAGGGAGTTGGGATACGTACCTCCCACTGGAAGAGTTTTCGTACAATAACAATTATCATGCCAGTATCGACCGAGCACCATTTAAGATGTTATATGGACGGAGGTGCAGGACCCAGTGTGATGGGATGAGGTTGGACATTGAGTGTTGGGGAGCACGGAGGTGGTACTTGAGACCACCGAACTGATTCAGCAGGTGCATGACCGATTGCGAGTCGCATAGAGTCGCCAGAAGAGTTATGCGGACCGACGGCGGTCAGATCTCAAATTTCAGGAAGGAGACTTTGTCTTACTGAAGGTGTCACCTTGGAAAGGGATTATCCGGTTCCGCAAGAGGGGCAAATTGGGACCTCGGTTCATAGGTCCGTTTAGGATCATAGCCCGGGTGGGCAAGGTGGCATATCGTTTAGAGCTCCCGGAGGAGCTTAGTCGGATTCACAACACCTTCCATGTGTCTCAGCTCCGGAAGTGTGTTGCCGACGAATCTTCAGTCATATCCTTGGACGACATTCAGTTGGATGGGAGTCTGAATTATGTCGAGAAACCAGTTGCGATCCTAGACAGGAAGACGAAGAAGCTCCGTAATAAAGAAGTGAAGTTGGTAAAGGTGCAATGGCAGCACCGAAAGGGTTCCGAATGGACTTGGGAATCGGAAGATGAAATGCGAGGTTTCTATCCGGAGTTGTTTGGACCAGCAGGCTTCGAGGACGAAGCCTAATTCAAGTGGAGGAGACTTATAACACCCTGATCCTTAGGTATTAATAATGATATTTTGGTTTGGTTTTTGAGAACCTACTCGGTGATTTGGCCTCCCTACTCGTCGAGTAGTAGTGGGTCTGTCTGCGAAGTTTAATGATCTACTCGCCGAGTCCATTGTGGTACTCGACGAGTAGATGCTGGCAGATGAAACCCTAGATGTCGGGGCCTTGCACCATATTTAAAGGGTCATTAGCTTCCCTTGGCCTCCTCTTTACAGCTCTTTACCTCCCAAAAACATTGTTTTGAGTGTGAGTGTGTTTCTTGGTGATTTAAAGCTTGAAGGAGGGATTTGGTGAAGGAATCACTTGAGGAATCAAGCTAGAAGAAGCAAAGGACTCGTGGCTCATTTCCATCCAAAACCCTCTTGTGCATGGATTCTAAGAAAGGGATTTTGTGTTTAAGCCAAGATCTGAAGTTGTAACTTCATATCTGAACTCCTTTTGGCCTTAAGATGCATAAAGTTATCAGTTGAGCTTAGCATGTGCCTTCCCTCAAGTGTATGACTCCATTCCAAGCTTAGATTTTCTATTTTAGGGCCTTAAAGCCTTGCATGCACGTAAAGTTTGCAACTTTACGTGGAAAGCATGCCTCAGGAGCCTAGATCTGTAGTTTGGAAGCATTGCATGGCTCAAAAGAGTCTGTATGGCTTGAGATCTGATAGGACTCGGCGAGTCGCAGGGGGAGACTCGGCGAGTCATATGAAGGAAGGCATGGACTCGACGAGTTGGATGAACAACTCGATGAGCTCGATGAATATTGCTATGAACTCAACGAGTTGGATGAACAACTCAACGAGCCGGATGAAGATTACCTAGAACTCAACGAGTTAAAGGAACAAGTCGGCGAGTCGAGTAAGATTCCCCCAATTGTTAGATGTTCGTAGACGTGTCGAGTGGCAAGCAAGGAAACTCGATGAAGGACCTTAGATTATCAATCAAGACCGTATGAAATCGACGAGTCACCTCGATGACTCGGCGAGTAGATGTTATCCCAGGAAACTCGACGAGTCACTAGTTGTACTCGGCGAGTTAGGGTCAACATGGACTGTTGACTTAATCTTGGCTGTAGTTGACCATGATGGACTTTGGGGAAATGACTGGATATTGTATAACACTTTTTAGGCAGTTGCGTGGAGCAGCCCGTACGGTATATTTGGTCGCAAAGTGTCAGTTCAACATTCGTGAGAGGTGAGTCTTCTCACCATACCTATGGGTCTAAGGCACCAAGGCCGGCCCATTATGTGATTATGATATATGTGTTAGACATTCTGTGTTTTGTTATGTGATTGCATCTTTTGTATGAAGACCCCGGGGAAAGCCCGTGGCATTGGATGTAAGACCATGTGGGGTAGCCCATGGCAGTCCTTGGTGAAGACCATGTGGGGTAGCCCATGGCATTGGATGTAAGGCCATGTGGGGGATCCCATGGCAGTGCTAGGTAAAGACCATGTGGGGTAGCCCATGGCAATCTCACAGGTTTCATGTATGCATGGCTTACGTGACATGTGTGGAGCTTTTATAGCTAACAGGATATATGATATGTGGTTTGTGTGTGTATGGTATGCTCTGGGAAACTCATTAAGCATTTCGCTTACAGGTTGTTGATTGTTTCAGGTACTTCATAGCCTAAGGGAAAAGGCAAGGCGTGATAACGTGGCATGCACTCTACCTCTCTTTTTGTGTGTTGGGACTCTCTGATGTTTTCAAAAGTACAATGAAATTGTAATCATGGTGAATTGGGAAACAAATGGTTTGGAAATCTATGGATTATGGGAATTGTTTGATTAATTAAAAATAAAAAATTTCTTGGTAAAAATTGGGTCGTTACATCCTATCTTCATATGACTCGCCGAGTTGACCATGCAACTCGCCGAGTCCCTTCAGTCCTTTTTGCCATACAGACTCATTTGAGCCATGCAGCGACTCCAAACTACAGATCCAAGCTTCTAGGGAATTCTTTTCACGTAAAGTTGCAAACTTTACGTGCATGCATAGCTAAAAAGGCTCTTAATTTCAAATCCAAGCTCACAATGGGGTTTTATACTCAAGGAAAGCTTCATACATGGCCAAACTCGGAGCTTTATGACTCTAGTACCCAAGAAGGCTCCAGATCTGAAGTTACATCTTCAGATCTAGCTCATATCCCACAATATCATCACAATCAAACCATAAAAGCCCTAGATCTCAACCAAATGAGGTCTAGAAGGAAAATGAGGTAAAGGTGGCGACTTGATACCTCCAAATGATGCTAATTGAGGTAGATTTTGATGGGTTTTGGTCATAAGACATCCTATGTGCTCATACAAACCCTAATGCTTGGATCTAGGTTTCTCTATTGTACATGCAAGTTATCCAAGACTATAAACCCTAATTCTAGCATTCAAGTAATCATATTGACATGAGAATAGGTTTATAATGTTACCTTGATTGTTATGTAGCAATAACAATCCCAAATCTCCTTGTATTGACTTTGGAAGGCTTAGAGTCACAAGTGTCACTCCTCTAATGGTTCACAAACACCATAAGCAAGAGGATGAGGAGGAGAGAGGATGGAGGCTGCCCAAAAACGTCTACAAACCCTAGAGGGGTCTTAGCCACGTTTTTGGGTCATAAGGGATCTATATATATATATATATATATATATATATATATATATATATATATATATAGGTGGCTATTAGGGTTATCTAACAAGGAAACCCTAATTTGGATGCTTAAGCCCTAAGCAACCCATGGACTCCTTTCCTTAAGGCCTTGGACGATTTCCTCATGGGTTTCCCCATAGAATTCGTCCACTCCTTAATATAAGGCAATCCATGGCCCAAATTGCAATTATCTTATAATTACAATTCCAGTCCCTTAAGTTTAATTAATCTCTTTTAGTCACAAAACTAATTACCAATTAATTATTGACTAATATTAATTAAACAATATGATTTCTCCTTTAATATATTATTCCCATAATATATTAATAAATCATATTTAATCCTTTCTCTCCATAATTCATCCTATCAAGTTGCTTTGGTGAAGGCAACCCAAAAGGACCATGCACCATCGGGTCAAGTACATACCAAAATAGTTATGGACTTAGACACTAATCCAACAGTCTCCCACTTGGATAAGTCTAATAACTATTATGCATATGACTTCAGATCCTGATCTGCAATCGTAGCTTTCCAAAGCCGCTGTCAACTCTGATCCTATCAGATACGTGTGTCCTTTAGATAAGGGATCATATATTCCTCCATTCTAGATATCATAAGACATGATTTCTAATCATTCTCTTTGTACTATTTCTCGATTTCCGATTTATGACGAATGACTAATTGAACAAATCAAATTAGCCCTAGCCCGACCGAGCATTTACGTTTGTCATCACTATATCATCGAGGGGCGCAAAGATATCGCTTTTATCCTACTTTAGATAAAAGGAACGGATAAACTTTGATACAATGCTCGCTTGCACTCATTCACCGAATCACACACAACAATGTGTTTTATAACACCAAGTTACTAGTGCGTTTACATATTATCAATATGCGACCGATTCGCAAGATACAACTCACACATCTCGGTTTCAAGAATATAAGATGTTATCGTCTCACCAATCACTCATGATACAATTCATGGAGTGATCCAAGTGAGCGTGGGTTTAATCCAATGCTCAAGTCATATTCATAAGCACTCATGAACGTTGCAGCAAACATTTGCTTATGTCTAATGCTCTTTAGACAATCCACACACCAATTCACGACAGTCTTCTTTCATATCTACTTCCAACATATGAACGACTGTGGCCCGTTCGAATAATTTGACTGTTCTTAACCAATTAAATTATTCAGGAAGTCAAAACATGCAAAGTGAAATACAAGCATAATACTAATCCCATATGGTCTCAACCCTTTGAGCATAAATAAAACACCTTTTATTTATCACCATATCAATTACTCATTATTTGTTGTTTCGGTTAATCAACTTCTTACTTGAATTACAACACTTGTCCCATGCTCCTAGCATGCACACAATGTTTACCTATGGTTCTTACTTTGTGAAATAGATCGCATTGAACACATTTCCAATCATACTCATTTCACAACTCCAAATCCTTTTTCATAAGTGAAAGAATATCAAATTCTTGCTACTTATAGAATATGTTAGATTCTAACATTTTATGCAATGATCCTTTCGTAATGTCACTGCACCAAAGTCACAAAGACTATTGCCAATGATATTACAAAGTCTTCTATCGGAGATTGTTACAAGACAATTCCTTAGATATGATGTCTCTCACTCAAAGTACATTCCTTTGAACATCCCTTGCATAAAAGTTTCTAATCTAGACATAGATTTTCAATATTCAATTCCTAATATGGACACATTTCCATATTTTCCATATGACAACTCATTCTTAATAGAATCTTATCTATTCGTAATGATGTCGATATGGTCCATCCAATATGGAAACATTTCCATATTTTCCAATACTATACTTCCAACTACTTACAAGAAACCAATCCTCGTCGAACTTTGGATTGTCCTTTGATAGTTGTTTAATTATCTTAGTCAAAACCGATTCTAGTCCTTTTTCCCTCTAAATGCGCTAGACATTTGGAAAATTTTAGAATGGTCAAATATTATAGCATTTGCAATCAATCCTATACCCGAAGCGTATGGGACACAATGCATAATGTCTTACATATATATTTGATACTTTATCAATCTTACGCCATAATATTTCATTTGCTATGTTCTCAAAATTCGAATTGTGAAGAGGAATGCCGTAATCATAATCGAAATTTTAAGAACACACTATGTACCTTTGACTAAATTTATTAACATTCCACAACCTAAGCCTTTAGATTTGAAATGAAGCATAATATTCTCTCCCTTAATTATAGCAAAACAACATTTCAACTCTTACAACTTTGCAAAGTATGACTCTTGTTTTCTATAATTAATATTGCTAACCTTGCAATACTTTCCATAATAATCATACAATCATAACTTTTATGCTCCCACTATCATGATGATTACTATAAAACATAACACTTATGCTCTCACTAGCTTCGACATGTATTCATAAACATCTTAACTTTCAGAAAAACAATACGTATTGAATTTCTTAAGTCCATGTTTCTAATACTTAATGCTTTGATAATCTTTTATCAAGGCTTCTTGAACTTATACACCTTTGCCTTAGATAGTTCATATGTGTGTCTAAACAATTAAGACTAATTGCCAAACCTCATAATTCAAATCATGGAAAGGGATACCGTAACCATAATTGAATTCGAGAATGCAATTTTATAATCACTATCTTCTTAAATCTTTCTTAGTGAAAGCATTTCCTCACAATCATCTTCATGAAGGAGGAAATCTTATGACACTTTGATTTTAAACGGTGTATTTGTTCCTATCCATGTGAATTTGTTAAAACCAAAGTTCACGACAAATTCAAACTCATATGGACCGAACTTTCTTAGTCTTGATTTCTTGCCTTATGGTAGCACAGCTGCCCACCATGTCTTCCAAGTAGTTAAGCAGCTCACCTTTTTCTTATCAATGTACTTTCCATTGATCAAAGTCCTTGCCTTTTATGCATTCAAATGAGAACTCATAGGACTCACATGCATAATTAACTCGATTGGATTGGCACATAAACAAAAATAATGTCATCGCGATAGGTTGTAAACCTCAACTCGTGTGCTAGTGATGATCGATAAGGTTTATTTGATTTGTTCTTGAAACTTTTCAAGACCATTAAGAATCCCACTGACTCCTTGACATATAAGATTCTCTTGTCAATAACCATTTCTTGACAAATAGATATTCAAGAGTTAGTGTAGCTTTTATCAAAACACTTTATAAATTGGTCCTAGTTGGTCTTTGTCTTATCCAAGACATCACAACTTTCCACATTTGATGAATGTTATAAACCTTCTTATTACTTATCACTCAATGTCACAATCTTAACTCTAAGACTTGTTTTGGAACGAAGTATGATTGACCTCTTGATTTAACCATTTCTTCAATTCTTGATTCCTCTTCTTAGACATATAATTGTACTAAGACTCACTTAGAGGATCACTTGAGATATGGTTCTTAATCATTAAGACCTATCATAAAGCATAAAAGGTACTCTCCCTTCTTTTTAGAATGGAGAAACTTTTATCTTTCTGCCTACTTCATTCTTTTTATTCGTTCTGCTATTGATTTAAACCTTTTTTAATCAATTCAGAATTACACTTAATCTTATAAGTATAATCATATTTACTAAACCTTTAGTAAATCATGACGAATATCTTTGTTAATCTTATGGTGGACTTGATCAACACGCAACTTTGTGTGTTCGATCTCCTAGTCCTTCACTTGACACTTTGTCAATGAATTAGTCTAATTTCCAAATATGAAATTTCTCATTCATCGTGCAACCAAGTTGCATGATTCCAAGTTTCTGTCCAATTGAAACTTGGGCGATGAGAAACTCTCCCTATTTGGTAAATTCTCGACTTTCCATTAATAACATAATAAGAACCAAATCCATTATTGCTAATATTCAAACATCAATTTTTCATATACGCCATTGCAAGGATAAATAAATATTATAAAATCAAAATTTATTTTATTGTGGAAAAATTTGTCCTTACAATGTAATTCATTGAAAAACTATGCTAATACATCTTTCTTAGCAATCTAATTCTAACTCTAAGTAGTAGCTCAAGAATCTAATCTTCGAAAAATGCGATCGAAATCCATTCCTTCACGGTTAGATTTTGCTCACTTCTTCCCTTAAGCTTCCTTTCTTTTCTTCGATCCTACAAAACATCAATTGTAATCATATCACATTATGTATTAAGAATCTAGAATAGAAGCTTAAAAGAGTTAGTTAATGGATTTTACCTAAAGAAAAGCCATACCTTTTGACTCTCCCATCTCTTAGATCTCTTAGGTAAATAGGGCAACTTCGTCTCCAATGCCCCTTCTCTTGGCAATAAAGGCAAATTGACTCTTTTGGAACAGGACATGGAACTATTTCAGACATTGCCTCTCTCTTATGATTAGACTTTTCGATCATAGCATGTCTTTCGTTGCCATTGTCTATATCCATAGAGGTCATGAAGGCAGATTCACCAATCAACTTTGTTTTTCTATTGCGCCAAACCATTGCTGATTTAGCAGCAATAAGCATATAGGTGAGATCTATAAGGGTCACGTCGCGGTTCATCATATAGTACTCTCTTACGAACTCACTATATGAGTTAGGAAGTGACTGAAGAACCCAATCAACAGCCATCTCCTCACAGACAACGGATCCCAACATTCTTAACCTATCAATGTGTGACTTCATCCCTAGGACGTGTGCACACACCGACTTTCCTTCTTCATGTTTACTTGCCAAAAGGGCTTGAGTGAGCTTGAACTTTTCAAGCCTTCGAACTTGTGGGTTAGGGAGAATAATTGTAGGAGGTGGAGGAAGTGAAGCATGATTTCTTGTTCCTCGATCGAATCGTGGAATATCATCTTCATGTGGAAAGCTTGTTCCACGGGATTTGGGAAGACCATAGTTGTCGAACTTTGACATCTACAAAACGGGATAAAACGAATTCAAGTTAGTTGATTGATTGAGTCCTTGGTAAATCACCCAAATGAGATACTAAGGCTAGGACCCAAAACAATATTCTACAACTCCGGAGAGGGATGCCGTAACTTAAATTGCAGAACAATTGAAGTTAAGTGAATGACGATTCACTAATTTCCACCATGAAAAACGAAAAAGAAATTTAAGTTTTAAATCTATGAAAACTCCTAGATCCTTTGAGATTCGTTGAACATTTCAATGGCATGTTTAAAATCATGATATGTCCCTCTTGTTTGTGACTGGGATGCCGAGTATCACAAAGCGTGTGTGAATAACCATGCAAACTACATGGTGCCCTCACATGTAATAGTCACCTATTCGATGTGCCGGTAAACCACACGTGCTCCACCGAACTATGACAAACATTGAGTCACCCTTTGCTACCTTTTCTTAGAACCATTTAGTGTGCCGGTAAACCACACACGCTCCACTAACGTCTTTGCAAGGGCACAAAGTGTAATTTCATAGAATTGCATCAATTCACTTTTGCCTAAGTAACTAAGGTTGGGAATTTTAAGAAAACATTTAGTTACTTTTATACTTCATTATACTTATAATGGAAGGTTTTTGTCCCATCCTACCTGTTCGGCTAACGACCCTCCACTAGTCAAGAGTGCGGTGGGTAAGAGTGGATACCCATTCAATCGCCATTTTATAGGCAATTTCCTTAAACACCCCTTATAGACCAGCTTCGTGAATGAGGCCTACTAACGGTAAGACTAACTTTTACTCATACATATATATAATGTTAGACTTTTAATGTTATATATAGTATAGGTTGTATTTTACACTTTTAAAATACTAGGCGGTATAATTTAACAATTATACTTTTAATTCAATTAAATTGTAAACCTAAACTTTTATGGATTTATTAAACCTCTTTTAATTATACACCTTAATTAATTAATAAAACCATAAGGGTGTGATTTGAACTTTTTCAAAACAATACTAGGGTTTTAGAATTTAACATTCCTAATTAAACTTTTAATCAACTTTTAAATTCCAAAACTTGAGGGCAAGTTTTGAAACATTTCAAAACATTAGGTTTAGAATTTAAATATACATCAAAATTAAAATATTAATTAAAATTTAAATTCCAAAACTTGAGGGCAAGTTTTGAAACCTTTTTCAAAATATTAGGGTTTCAACTATTTAAATTTCAAAACAACAAAACTTTTGGGTTCAAATTTCAACTATAAAACCTAAAGGGGAAAATATGAAACATTTCATAACATAAGGATCAAATAACAAATAATCTAAATTAACATTTAATCACATAATTATCCATATTTGATTTATTTAATGATTTCTTGCAAAACAATTTATCAATTTAATCAAAATAATTAATCAATTATCACATAAGGAAACAAATATTTTATTAATTGATAAATACCTTCAATTAGATCAAGAATATAGTCATATATATCAAAAAATTGGATTTATATTGATCTAATGTGATAAGGCAACTTTCCATAAGCAAAAACAGCAAGAAATCGCGAAGATAGCCCCATCTGACGAGTTGACTCGTCGAGTCAAGCTTGGACTCGTCGAGTCTGCATGGACTTGGCAAGTTCAGCTATGGACTCGGCGAGTCCAGCCTCCAGAAACTAAAAAATCGAATTTTTTAAACATATCAAGCATCAATACAATAGAAACCAGTCTAGGCTCTGATACCACTGATGGGTTTTGGTCATAAGACATCCTATGTGTTCATATAAACCCTAATGCTTGGATCTAGGTTTCTCTATTGTACATGCAAGTTATCCAAGACTATAAACCCTAATGCTAGCATTCAAGTAATCATATTGAGATGAGAATAGGTTTATAATGTTACCTTGATTGTTATGTAGCAATAACAATCCTAAATCTCCTTGTATTGACTTTGGAAGGCTTAGAGTCACAAGTGTCACTCCTCTAATGGTTCACAAACACCATAAGCAAGAGGATGAGGAGGAGAGAGGATGGAGGCTGCCCAAAAACGTCTACAAACCCTAGAGGAGTCTTATCCATGTTTTTGGGTCATAAGGGATCTATATATATATATATATATATATATATATATATATATATATATATATATATATATATATATATATATATATATATATATATATATATATAGAGAGGAGGCTATTAGCGTTATCTAACAAGGAAACCCTAATTTGGATGCTTAAGCCCTAAGCAACCCATGAACTTCTTTCCTTAAGGCCTTGGACGATTTCCTCATGGGTTTCCCCATAGAATTCGTCCACTCCTTAATATAAGGCAATCCATGGCCCAAATTGCAATTATCTTATAATTACAATTCCAGTCCCTTAAGTTTAATTAATCTCTTTTAGTCACAAAACTAATTACCAATTAATTATTGACTAATATTAATTAAACAATATGATTTCTCCTTTAATATATTATTCCCATAATATATTAATAAATCATATTTAATCCTTTCTCTCCATAATTCATCCTATCAAGTTGCTTTGGTAAGGCAACCCAAAAGGACCATGCACCATCGGGTCAAGTACATACCAAAATAGTTATGGACTTAGACACTAATCCAACATATTTCTGACTCCCACACCTTCCTTGCTCCTAGTCTCTTGCCTTCCAAGGTCTTCCTTTCCAAGAACCTTCCTTCCAAAGCCTAAGACACACAAGAATGAAGCATGTCACACCCCCAAACCAAGGATGGCGGAAACGTCCGGGGGTGGGGGACATCATGTAGAGTATCACAACAACGAGTATAATAGTGCTCAAAGTAAATACAACCATCACAAATATAATTGAAAAAGTTACATCAAAGTATATGTTTACATGATTCACATCAATTACATTATGATACAAAATGAATTGTTTGACGAATTATCGTCCCATCCTCAAAACGTTGCTGATTTCCTGTTTCACTGAATTCTTGAGAATACAAGTAGTTTTGAAAAAGTGTCAACACAAAGGTTGGTGAGTTCATAAGAGATTTCGTTAGAGAAGTAGACCGTTTTCCTTGTAAAAGAGATAGAATATGTATCCAGAAAATCCGATATTTTCTTTAAAATCTGTGTAAAGTAGTCTTATAACCAAAGACCAAAATGTATAAGTAACCTCTCTCACTACTAGAAAATGATAAGTGTTAAATCGACATAAACGCGCTTGAATTAAATAAAATTCCCGTAAATTCTTATGTTTGTTGATACTTTATGTATATGTAGTCCTAAATCCCAGGACCGAGAAATAACAAGTATTGGCCATACTTAAATATATAAATGTGGTTTCAAATGATGTGTAGTCATACTTACCAAAACCGAATGTGTTCAATAATATCTGTACTTATTGAGATAAAAAGTGGTTTTTAAATCGACATAAAAACCCATTTAGGTTTTATAAAAATCCCGTAAACTTTATGTATTGTTATATCCCTATGTGAGTCGCTATAATCATACTATGACTAAATGAACCTGCCACGACGTTTCTCAGGCGTCGTAAAACTGAAATGACATTTGTCACCCGTAGACCTGCAGGTCCCACTGTAGCTAGCAGCAAGGTGTGGGGTGTCAAACCCAATATAGATCTATACACAACTATCACGTTCTCCCTCCAGGAGACTCTGATTATAACTAACAGGAATTATATCCCGCACTCGGACGTACGGAAAGAGATTGTCTCACAATTTAGGTTAACAAGTTTACGAGTAGTGTGCGTGAGTGTAAAACCTTTCTGTATGAATGTACCCTTTTTGTACGAGTGTGTTATGTGATGTATCATAAACTAAACCTATTATAGTTTTATCCAAAATGTTTGTAATATATAAGAACTCTTTTATGAAAAAGCGTTAGTGTTATGAAATCCATTAAACTATGCTTATTATAGCTTATATACGTGTTCTAAATGAATGAATAATCTTATCATGAATGACTTATTTTCAGTTTATGATGATAAAATTTACAAAGAAACACATTCAATACTTAGAATTTATTATTATACACTTTGCTCAACATAATACAAAGTGTTATGAAAATTATATGATGTTAACTAAATTAGACCTTCCTGCACTGTTTTAGAAAAGCCATAGAAAAATCATACGAAGTCGAAAACTAAATTCGTAACTTCTGAGAGTTCCCAAAATGTGTCTAGTTTACTCATAATTTTTATCATGATTTTTAATGACCTCCAATTTGGGTGAAAAAGTCCATAATCACAGACTGGTCCGGATTGGTGTTTGAAATGATAGGCAGTTTTGTAAAAATCACCATAAATTGTAGAAAAATCGTATGGAGATGTGCAAGTAGTCATTTTAAAGCTAAGAACTGGAACTACTTAAACCTAAAACAGTTTTTCAAACAAAAATGTTTAAGTTGTCCAAAACAGTCCGTAAATGGAGTCCAACTTTTCTGATGAAAGCTGTTAGAAAAATTTAGTTATGTTCTTGGTGTTTTAACTTGTATCCCCCCCTAAAAACTTAAGAAAACTTAAAAATGTAGGGGTATGAACTCACCTTGAGTGGTTTCAGTAGGTAAGTGTTGAAGAAGAGAAGTGTTCAACCCAAGAACACTTGAAGAATCACTTGAAGATTCGAAGATCTAACAAGAATGTGATGATGTTTGTGTAAGCAATCTATGATTTTTAGTGGGAGGATGTGTAATAATCATAAGAAAGATGATGATACTTACTAATTGTAGGAGAAAAGTCTTGGAGTATGCCTTGAAATTCTCGAATTGGAGAGAGAAAGATGAGAGAGTTTGGAGTGTGGTTCTTGGTGAAAAAATGAGAAAATGAATGAAGTGTGAGGAGAGGGTGGATGTTCCAGCCTTAAGAATGTGGTTCTTGGAGTATGCCTTGATATTTGGGAGAGATTTCACATTCTTAGAGAGATTTGGGAGAGGTTTGACATTCTTGGAGAGATTTCACATACAAAGAGATATTTAGGAGAGATTTCACATTCTTAGAGAGATTTGGGAGAGGTTTGACATTCTTGGAGAGATTTCTCATACAAAGAGAGATCTGGGAGAGATTTCACATTCTTAGAGATATTTGGGAGAGATTTCTCATACTTAGAGAGATTTGGGAGAGGTTTGACATTCTTGGAGAGATTTCACATACAAAGAGATATTTGGGAGAGATTTCACATTCTTAGAGAGATTTGGGAGAGGTTTGACATTCTTGGAGAGATTTCTCATACAAAGAGAGATCTGCGAGAGATTTCACATTCTTAGAGATATTTAGGAGAGATTTCTCATACTTAGAGAGATTTGGGAGAGGTTTGACATTCTTGGAGAGATTTCACATACAAAGAGATATTTGGGAGAGATTTCACATTCTTAGAGAGATTTGGGAGAGGTTTGACATTCTTGGAGAGATTTCTCATACAAACAGAGATCTGGGAGAGATTTCACATTCTTAGAGATATTTGGGAGAGATTTCTCATACTTAGAGGGATTTAGGAGAGATTTCCGATAAGAAGAGATGGAGTGAAAACGGTTGAGAGCGGTTTTGTGTGTGACGAATGTGAGTGTCCGGCTTCACAGTGCAAGGTCCGTAAACCCCGTTAAGCCTTGTTTAAGGATCTTGCGTACTCCCGATGAGTATGCAACATTGTTTTATCTGTTTGGCTCGCCACGTACCACAGTTTTAGGTTAAGGAGATCTAGATGTACGCACTTTTCGATTTGTGATCTCTCATTAGAATAGAGAGTTGTTTAGAAATTACATAACGTAAACTCTAGTACCTACGGGAAAATTGAGTTGATCGGTTTGACTTGTTGACTTTAGTTGACTTTGGCTTGACCGAAAATTGACGGTTGTCACAAAGCACCACATGAATTAGGGTTTATATGAGCTCTCAAGGACTGCAAAGAGGCCAAAGGAGGCTTAAGCCTCTTTAAATAGGGTGCAAAACCACGGGATTTAGGGTTTCATATGCCAGATCCTACTCGTTGAGTCCCTTCATGGACTCGGCGAGTAGGTCACTAAACACGTGGTCCCACCCCGCTGCTACTCGACGAGTAGGGCAACCAACTCGTCGAGTAGGACTTAAAACCAAAGAAATTCTTATTTAAATCAATACTTGAGAATCGGGGCGTTACACTACTGTTTATTTTTGTTGCGTGTTTGGTCTCTGTCTTACCTAAAAAGACTATTGTGCCCTTATTAATTTATTTTTTAATTAATTTTCTTATTTATGTATTAATTTTTAAAAAAATTAATAGACCCCACATATCTGTATCTCCTCACCGTAAACTTGAAACCATATTTGAGAAATTTAATTTGGATCTTACCGATCACCATCCCATCTCTCAGCCTCCCCAACTTCTATTTGTTTTCCATCTTTAGTAACATCGACGTCTTCACCATCCTTCTTTTTTTGGTACTTCAACTCCAGGGAACCAACACCATAACCTACTGTTGGGTCGTATTTTGTGTTGCGTCTATTGGGCTCGTTAGTTAGTCTAATATGTATCTCCGGTATGGGCCTGTCCATCCGTGAGTTTAGTAGGGTTTTGTATATATAGGTGCTTGCATGCATCTTAGAATGGGAGGACAATCAGTAACGTTTAGAGTTTTATTTGTTCAGCAAAGTTATCGTTCTTGTAACCCTAAGTATCCTCTACAGCGGAAGTTCTTAGTCGAGCTCTGCTGAGGATTGAGTAATCTAATCATTCGACACATCTTGATTCATACTTGGGTTATTTACTGTTTTTATATTCATCGCTTACCTGTTACATAGATCTAATCGATCATCGAGTTAATTAACAACTTGTCAATTGGTATCAGAGCAGGAGGCTGTGTAATTCATACACATCTTTTCTGTGAAAGAGTTTGCGATTAGGGTTATTCCGCATTAACTAATATTTATTGAGCCGTCATTCCATAATTGACGTAAATCAGCATTTATTTGTTTTGCCCTAATATTATTCATTACAAGTCTGATCTTACAAACAGGTTAAACGATCAAGCATGGACAAGTCACAATCAAATCCCATCAATATCTCAAACAACATCGGATCAACGACGAAGATTCCTATTCTTTACACTCAGGATTATGAAGTCTGGGCACATCACTTTGAAGATTATGTCATTGGATCGGAAGACAATGGATACCTTATTTGGGAAGCAATAGTTTCTGGACCATTTGCTCATTCTGCAACGTCAAAAATCATTAAAACTCAGAAAGAGTACAATGATCTGTTAAAAGACGTAAAGGATGTTGCTCAAGAAGAAAAGGAAAAGTTTCAGTGTAACATTAAAGCATTGAGACTGATTCAATTCGCTCTTCAATCCGATACGTTCAGGCTACTGAGTTCATGCAGCACTGCTAAAGAGATCTGGGATAGGCTGCGAGAGTTATATTCCACAGATGAAGATCTGGAGTATTCCATTCAGACTTTACTCTTATCAGAGTTTGGCGAATTTAAGCAGAATCCCGATGAAACTGTTACTCAGACGTTCGATCGCTTCAATCATCTTCTTAGTAAGATGATCAAACACGATATAGAAAGGAAGTTGATTGAACAAAAGCTTACCTTTTTGAATGGCCTTAGATTTGAGTGGAGAGCAGTTGTGTCCACTGTTAAAGCTCATGAGCAATTTAAATCTTATTCTTTGGCAAAGCTAGTAGGGATTCTGAAATCCCAAGAAAAGATAGTCTTACAAGAGAAAAGTGTGGTTTCGAGCTTGGGTTCCTTGGCTCTTCTGTCCAAAAGCAAAAGTGTAGTAGAGGATGAAGATCTCAACTTAGAAGATTATGATCTTACATCTGAAGATTATGCAATGATGGTGTCAAATCCAAATAGGTTCATTAAGAAAAGGTTCCCTACAAATAAGAATCGGAATTGGCAGGGAAGCTATAGTTCTGAAAAGGTGAGGGAGGAACCGAAGGCAGAAGAACAAAAGAAAGAGCCGAAAGCTGAAGGAGATTCTGGTGTGAACTGCTACTACTGTGGAGGAAAGAACCACTATGCCAAAGACTGTGTCTTGAAGAAAATGGCAGAGAAGGACGAGGAAAATGATGAAGAGATTGTGCTGATGAAAAAGTTGGAAGATATCAAGAGAAAGAAATCTACTGCTAACCCTTCAATGAATGCTTTAATTGTGCAGGGTTCGACAGTGGATGATGAGTTTGGTGGCGTGCAGGTCTGGTCAACCGACTCAGAGGATGATGAAGTCAGGAAGCCATCTCATGGAAAGGCTTATGTGGCTAGAGGTGAAGAAAGCAGTGGGAAGTGCTTGATGGTGACAGATGTATTTCAAATGAGGGGATACAATACAGACGGTGGGAATGAAGAAACAAAGGAGCGAGAGGACTTATGCGTCACAGCAAAACCTCTCAGCGTGCAATTTAATGAGCTTGATGAATTAATCAAGAAGGTACAATCCGTTTTTGTTTCATTCAAAGTCCCACAAAATTCATATGAAAAAGAATTAAAAAGCTTAAACTCAAGAATCTCAAGTCTAGATAGTAGTTTAACTCAAACAAGGGTCACCAATTCTAACCTAACTGACCAAATAAGCAGGGTGTCATCAAAAAGTGAGGAACGGAGGATGTGGATAGAGCTGAAGGAGTCGGAGCTGATCAAATCCAAAGACGAAAACATTTATTTACAAAGAGACAATTTAAAACTTTTGAAACAAAGAAATGTGTTTTGTTTGATTGCTAAGCGTCTTTATTCTAACATCACTCAGCTTCATCTTAACTGTGAAATAGGACAGAAAATTCATCGCATGATTTTGCCCTTCCTTGAGTTTAAGGAGGATGAAATCGACGCTGAAGCATATAATTGCGAAAGTGTAGTTTCGTCTGATGATGTGAATCCGACTTATATGTATGGCCTGGACAAAATTGAGTCTTTTATAAAATCCAAGGACCATAAGGACATGCTGAAAAATCTTTTGGATGAAAATGATAAACTGAAACTAAGGACCGAAACCATACAAAAATTTGACTCATTGAATGCGAACTTGAGCTCAGAAAATAAAATAGATGTTGAAAATGCGTCTGAGCTTAATGAGGATGATGATATGAGTGAAATTTCTGTAGAGGATGAAGTTGACTGTTCCGAGTTTGTCAAGAGCGAACCCGTAAACCACAAAAATCTTATTTCTGAAAATTCTGTGGAGTTTGCTCGTTTGTCCCAAAATAAGTCCCCGATTCTAGAAGAAAAGGCTGTTGTGTACCAAAAGGAGAGAACAACACCAAATCAGGTGTATAAGGTCACAGGAGTAACCGAACATCAGACAGCCGAACTCACAGCCATTGTAAACGAAGATAATGCAGATGGTTGTGATGAGTTCTTCTGGTCTGCTCCTATAGATAATGCAGATGAAACTGTTGGTCTGTCAGAACGGATTTCCTGGAAAACCAAAGGCAGATATGTGCCAGAGCCGCTAAACAAGACTGACAACTTCGACGTGCCAAGTACTAGTGGTACAAAAGAAGTTCCTGTAGAAGAAGTCACTCCTTTGAGCGAAACATCATCAGTTCAAAGTGAACCGGCTGACAAAAAGAAAAAGCAAAAAGCCAACATCCACCGACAGCCGAAGCAAGTAAAGGATCAGAAACAGCAAAGGAATATAAGATACAAGAAGAATCTCTCAGAACGAAAACAGTTTTGGCGATCTCAAAACGCCCATTTCTCTTATCATGATAGAAATTCAAAGTCAGAGAAAAGTGCTGTTAGGTAGCAAGAAAGTAATAACAACCGAAAGGACAGGTTCGGTTCTGAGAATCATAACAACCGAAAGGACAGGTTCGGTTCTGAAAGGAATAACAACCGAAGGGAAAGGTTCGGTTCAGAGAACACCAGCTACCGAAAGCATAGGTTCGGTTCCGAGAGCAAAAACAATCAAGGTTCAAGGTTCGGTCCCAATAATGACCAAAAACAAAAGGGGCACCTAGAACCTCAAGTCAAGAAAACTTCTCAGTCTAACTTCTCTCGTTCTAATTCTTCTCAACCCCATTCTAAATCCAATTCTGTTCAAACTCAAAATCCAAAACATTCAGCAGATTTGAAAGGAAAATCGAAGGTTTCCTCAGTCAAGAATGCTCAAAAGCATTCCAAGGCCCAAACGTCAAATCCTGAACCCAAACCGTCTGTAACAAATCCCAACAAAATTAAAGTTTTCACCATTAAAAAGAAAGATGAAACAACTTTAATAAAATGAACATATCTTGTTGACATCTCTCTTACTATTCCTGTTCCTGTGAAAGGCTTTCGTGGACTAGGGATGAGATTTAGAACCGGAAACCGGACCGAAACCGAAACCGAACCGGAACCGGACCCGTTAGAACCGGAATATATAGAACCGGGTCCGGTTCCGGGTTTAAAAATTGGCTTTATCCGGGTTCCGGGTAATCCGGGTTTGGGTCCCTTGGGTCCGGGTAAACCGGGTCTAAAATCCGGAACCGGTTTTTGGAACCGGAACCACTTTTAGGGTCGGGACCACTTTTTGTGAAACGTTTACAAGGTGCATATCTTATTCGTTTCAACTCCAATTGACATACGGTTTTTTCCAACATGTAGTTTAGAGTTTGTACATGATTCTAGACTATAAATTTGTCATTTTTAGTTTTATATTCATTGACTTACAGTCCTCAAAAGTTGAGATACCAAAACTGAAATTTTTTAGTTTTTTAGTTTTTTTTGTATTCGGTGAAAGTTTTAAAACATGCATATCTAATTCGTTTGAAGTCGGATTGACATGTGGTTTTTTCCAACTTCTAGTTTACAGTTTGTACATGAGTTTAGAATATAATTTTGTCATTTTTGGTTTAACATTCAATGATTTACAGTCCTCCGAAGTCGGGATATCAAAACTGAAAATTTTCAACTTTTCAGCTATTTGTTTTTGTACTTTGTATTATGTGAAAATATTAACACAAGTATATCTCATTCGTTTAAATTCGGATTGACATGCGGGTTTTTCTAGAGTGTATTTTAGAGTTTGTACATGATTTTAGACTCTAATTTCGTTAATTGTGGTTTCGTATTCAATAAGTTACAGCCTCCCAAAGTCGGGATACTAATATGAAATTTTTCAAAGTTCAACCAACTAAGTAATAAGTAATTACCAAAAAATTCCGGTTTTTTCGGGTTTTCCGGGTCTAAACCCACTTTATCCGGTTCCAACCTATCCACTTTGATGTTTCCGGGTTTTCCGGTTCTAGACCCACTTTACCTGGAACCATACCCGGAATCGAACCGGAACCGGTTCCTATATACTGGTCCGGTTTCCGGTTCTATAAAATCCCGTTAACCGGTTCTGGGTTTTCCAGGTCCGGGTCCATCCGGTCCGGGTTTGGACCCACTTTCATCCCTAACGTGGACCCAAGAAACTTTGGGTTCCTAAATCTGCTTGATTTTTACAGGTTATCAGTGACGAGCAGTTCAACTAAGAATGGTATATTGATAGTGGCTGCTCACGTCACATGACAAGGAGGAAGGAAGAGCTGAGGGAATTTCGATCTCTTCCAAACGGCGGGAATGTCAAATTTGGGAACAACTCATACGGCACAATAAAAGGTTATGGGATGATTACAAATGGAGACTTCACGATTAGAAAGGTTGCATATGTTGAAGGACTACAGCATAACCTCATCAGTGTATCTCAGCTGGTTGGAGGTACCGGTCTTAAAGTTTCGTTTGATGATGAGGGTTCGGAAATAATAGAGAAGAAAACAAAAAGAGTGATTCTCAAATCGAAGCGCAAAGGCGAAATGTTTCCTCTTAATCTCAAACCTATCAAAGGAAATCCAACTATCTGTCTGTTATCCAAAGCACACTCTGACGAAAGCTGGTTGTGGCACCGAAGGCTCTCCCATCTCAACTTTAAGGATATCAACAAACTTGTCACCGGAGGTCATGTTCGCGGTCTTCCATTGCTCAAGTTTGATCGAGAACATTTGTGTGCTGCGTGTAAAATGGGGAAGCAGAGTCGTCAAAGTCACCCTTCCATCATAAACACTAAAGTTGTTGAACCACTTGAGTTGATTCACATTGACTTGTGTGGTCCATCGTCTATTGAAAGCATTGGTGGTAGCAAGTATATTCTTGTTATTGTTGATGACTTTTCACGTTTTACATGGGTGTTCTTTCTGAAGCACAAATCTGAGGCAACTCTCAAGCTAAAGATGTTTATCAAGTAGGTTGAAGTGCAGCTGAGGAAAGTCGTTCGCAACATCAGAAGCGACAATGGCCTGGAGTTCAAGAATAAAGAATTTGAAGACTTCTTAGCAGAAAAAGGGACCAGTCACAACTTCTCAGCTCCTTACACCCCTCAACAAAACGGGATTGTCGAAAGACGAAACCGATATTTGTGTGAGGCAGCACGAACTATGCTAAGTTTCGCTTCTCTACCTCTATATTTCTGGGCTGATGCTATTGCTGCAGCATGTTTTACGCAGAACAGGTCCTATCTCAATAAGCGTTTCACTCTTACTCCTTATGAGATCATCAACAACAGAAAGCCAAACGTCAAATTCTTCCACGTATTCGGCTCACGATGCTTTATCTTCAATTCTAAAGAACATCGTAACAAGTTCGACGTAAAAGCCGATGAAGGGATTTTTCTGGGATATTCTCTCACTTAGAAAGCATACAGGGTTTTAAACAAGCGTTCGAGGAAGATTGAAGAAACGTATTATGTGACTTTCGATGACAGCTATGTCAAGAAGCTGAAGGCCACGGAAGAAATAGTTAGAGAAATCTTCTCTCAAACAGGCCAAGTCACAGCCTCGATTGCAAATTTATTTGAGCAGTTTATGGAGTTGTTCAATGAACCGGAGAAGGCTACTCTCTCATAAGCTAATGCAGCAGACAACAAAGTTGATCATCTGAAGCAAATCGTAGATGACGCTGCCAAACGACTGGGTGAAGGAGAATCAGTTCCAACTAAACCTTCTCAACACGGTGCTTCAATTGAGGGGGAGAATGCATCTTCTTCAAAACAGCCAAGTTCACAAGTTGAGGGGGAGAACTCTTCTCCAGCTGCACCCGAAAGCTCTAGTGCACCCGAAGGTACTGTAGCTCTCGAAAGCTCTACTGCACCTGAAGGTACTGCAACACCCGAAAGCTCGACACCACCCGAAACTCCTGTAGCACTGGAAAGTCAAGATTTACCTGAAAACTCATCAGTCGAGGGGGAGAATGCCGATATGTTTTACGACGATGACAGTCAATCTGAATTAGAAGAGATGGTAAATGCTGAATTAGATCCATCCTATGATCCAAATTACCCTCCTCTTGTCAAATGGACTAGAGACCATCCTGTTTCACAGGTTGTGGGTAATATCTCTGAAAAAGTCCTGACCCGATCACAACTGAAGGCAAAGCAAACATCTTTATTTTCAAAAGTAGAGTTCTGTATGTTTAACTCCTTCGTCTCAAAAGTTGAACCAAAGACAATGAACACTGCTCTTGATCACTCTGATTGGGTTCAAGCCATGCAAGACGAACTTAATGAGTTCGAAAGAAATAAAGTTTGGCGCCTCATTCCAACTCCTCAAGATGCCTCGGTTGTTGGTCTTAAATGGGTCTTTAGAAATAAAATGGACAATGAAGGCAATGTGATAAGGAACAAAGCTCGACTAGTGGTGAAAGGATACTGCCAGGAGGAAGGAATCGATTATGAAGAAACTTTTGCTCCTGTAGCTAGGCTGGAATCTGTTCGAATATTTCTTGCCTACGCTACACACAGGAACTTTGAGGTCTACCAAATGGACGTAAAGTGTGCATTTCTAAATGGAGAACTCGAAGAAACGGTGTATGTGGAACAACCTCCGGGATTTGTGAATGAAAAATATCCCAATCACTGTTATATTCTGGACAAAGCGGTTTATGGACTGAAACAAACTCCTAGGGCCTGGTATGAAACGCTAACCAAGTTTTTAAAGATGTCCAAATTCAAACAAGGTTCGGTTGATCCAACCTTATTTCGTAAAAAGGAAGGTAACCACCTTATGATTGTTCAAATCTATGTCGATGATATCATCTTTGGCTCAACGAATCCTAGCTTAACAGCTGAATTCAGAAAGCTGATGGAGACTAAATTTGAAATGAGCTCAATGGGTCCAATTAACTTTTTCCTTGGTTTAAATATTAGACAGGGACCCGAAGGCATCTTTATTAATCAGGAAGCTTACACCAAAACTCTTCTTGCCAAATTCGGCATGATGGGAGACTCAAAGGTTAAAGTTCCAATGGCGTTCAGCACCAAGCTCACTCCATCCTTGGATAAGCCAACAGTCGATATTACGCTATATCGCTAGATGATCGGTTCTCTAATGTACCTTACTGCTAGCAGGCCTGATATAATGTTTTCTGTTTGTTATTGTGCTAGATTTCAGGCGAATCCTCGTGAACCTCATATGCTTGCAGTGAAGAACATACTCCAGTATCTCAAACGAACTACCTCTCTCGGTTTATGGTATCCATCAAACTCAGGTTTTTTCGTTCAAGCCCACTCAGATGCAGACTTTGGAGGTTGTAGACTAGATAGGAAAAGCACCACTGGAGGCTGCCAATTCCTTGACGGGAAGTTGGTTAGCTGGCAATCAAAGAAACAGACTTGTGTATCTTTGTCTACCACTGAAGCAGAATACATCGCACCTGCCTCCTGTACATCTCAAGTGATTTGGATCCAAAGCCAACTCCGGGACTATGGACTCAATATGAAAAAGATCCCACTATATTGTGACTCTGAAAGTGTAATTAGGATCTGTCATAACCTAGTGCAACATTCCAAGACTAAGCACATCGCACTGAGGTATCACTTCATTAAGGATCATGTGGAAGATGGGAACGTCGAAATTCACTTTTTTCGAACCACTGATCAACTGGCTGACATCTTCACCAAAGCTCTTCCTGAAGCATCTTTTAACAAAATTCTACAAGGGCTTGGAATGATGGAATCGGAGTCAGTACCAAAATTTACCTCTCAAGATCAAAAGTAAGAAGCGAAATAGACCGAACGTTCGGGTTCAGGTCTTGATCTGGTATACCGAAATGAACCGAACGCTTGGGTTCGGTTGAATCATCTGATCTTCGCCTATCACTCAAAAGTAGTTTTCTTGGTTGTAAATCTTTTGTATTATTTTTCCAAAATTCATTTATCTTATTGTCAAAGTTTTTTTTTTTAACTTATTTTTTTCGGGAAACCGAAATGGACCGAATGTTCGGGTTCGGTTCCAAAAAATTTCTCACCCGAAATAGACCGAACGCTCGGGTTCGGTTCCAAAGTTTTCTCAACCGAAATAAACCAAACGCTTGGGTTCGGTTCCCACATTTTTTTTGTATAATTTTTTTTATGACTTAATTTTTTTTATCAAAAATTCCAATTTTTTTTTTCGTAAATTCAAAAACATTCCAAAAATATTTTTTTTACTCTTATTTTTTTTTTTATTATTTTATTTTTATGTCTCGTTTTGGGTAAATTATTTCACTAGCTACGTGTCCCTAGAAGCATGCTGCTGTATGTGTCCAAAGCCTCATCTGATTCTGAATAAAAGCCTTACTGACTTGGTACAAACAAACCTTGTCTTCCCAATTAGGCTCCCATAATTATTCTAATCATGAGCTACCTAACTCTCTTCTCACATGAGATAAGAGTTGTATACTTGGTCCCTATTTTATAGCAGATGTACTTTGGTTTCTTTACACCACCTACATTACTTTTCTCCATCACACTCGCTTCACAAACGTAACCCTTGAGACTCTCAGACATTACCACTGAGGTTTATGGTTGCACAATTTCTGTGTTCATGATCTTAGCTTCGTGTCACTACGTGCTAAGTGAAACCCAAAATTCAATACCCATAATGCATTGACGGTGAACAATTAATTTGCTCTAGTTTTCACTAATGAATTGACAGACTTCTCCATGGGGGTACTACATAAAATCTCTATTTTTTCTTTTGAGTGGTTCCTATGAAATTGTTAAGTCCAATAACATTTCTTCCCTTGGGATCCAGTTTTATTTTTTTTTGAGATTTCATACATATATTAGTTTACCTTGCCAATTAAATTATCTCCAACCTACTTGTTCAACAGACTACATTGGTCTCACAAGTACTTCGTTCGATTTCTATCTTATATCAAGATTAGGAATTTTGAATCGAAGCGAAAGCCACCATCATAAGCCTAATTAAAAGAAGCCTTTCAACACTTCTTAATAAGTGTCTGATCGTTATTCAACGGGAAACCACACAAACACTTTAAATTCTCTCTTGACTTTGAAGGAAGAGATTCGTGCCCGGGATCCATTGTTTCGTGTTTTTATTGACATCACATAATCCCTCAAAAAGTGTTGCTTTATTTCCTTTTCTTTTACACACTTAGCATAAAAATCTTTTTGATTTTCCAAAATTCAAGTTTCATTAATTTCAAGGCATTTTAATTGGTTTGGTAGTTTTAAAAGGTTGTGGTTAATATTGATCCACGTGGGGATTTTACTTTAAAAGATACCGTTTTATTCTAAAGAGATAAGATGACGACATGATGACTCAGGCGGGAGTCCAATCGATTTGATTTCAAACGGCGCAAGAGGGAAAGCGTGCGAATAGGAACCGTTTCATCTCCAAACGGCGCCTGATGGGAAGGCGTGTAATTAGGGCCTGACATTCTCTCTCATGCGTGATCATCGGCTACGCCAACTGTCATGCGTCAGTCACCTCCGAAAAACCCTTCGTTTTTCAATCGAAGATTTGGGAAGATTTTTCTCTCTCCTTTACCCACAGTATAAAAGGCAACGTGATCCACCATTTACCTCTTTACTGCACCTATATTTCCAGAGAGCAAGAAATCCTTCAACCTTCACTGTTCATCATTTCTCCCACTTTCTTCACAGCAATGGCAGATTCTTCCTCAGTTCACGCAACATCTCACATCCTGCTCATTCGCGCACAGCAGAGTTTGATCATCGATCTCACTCCTCAGGTGTACGATGTGTTCATGTTTCCTATCATTGAATGCCTGAAGTACTCCTCCATCGCTCCTGCTCTTACCAGGGCTGAAGCTAGGGGTGTAAACGAGCCGAGTCGAGCCTGAGCTTGACCAAGATCGAGCTCAAGCTCGAGCTTGATTCGAGCCTTAAAATGAAGCTCGGGCTCGGCTCGTGAACAATTCAGTGGGCTCGCGAGCCTAATCGAGCCTAAACGAGCCTCCATGTATATGTGTATATATATATATATATATATGTGTGTGTGTGTGTGTGTGTGTGTGTGTCTGTATGTATGTGTGTATGAATGTATGTATGTGTGTGTGTGTGTTTGTGTGTGTGTGTGTGTGTATATATATATATATATATATATATATATATATATATATATATATATATATATATATAGGCTCGTTTAAGCTCGTTTAGGCTCGCGAGCTCACTAACTGAAGCTCGGCTCGAGCTCATTTAATAAACGAGCCTCATATTTAGGCTCGAGCTCGGCTCAGGCTCGTTTAATTCGATCTCGAGCCGATCTTTTAACGAGTCGATCCCGAGTAGCTCACGAGTAGCTCGGCTCACTTACACCCCTAGCTGAAGCTGTTCCAATGGAGTTCCTGTCTCAAATCTTTTCCACAGCACACTACGACAAGGTCGTTGACAGGATTTTCTTCGATGTCTTTGAGCACAAGGCGTCGATTTCAAAGCAAAGGTTTTGCTCGTTGTTAGGGTTTGACGCTGATTCTTCGAGGGTTAATCCGGAAACCATTCCCATGGGTCATCTGTTCAACATGTTCTACAACATGGGGTACACTGAGGTGCTTACTACGGTGACGAAATTCAAGAATTCGTGCCTACCTCCATAGTGGAATGGGATGTTCACTATTTTATTCAAGGGTTTATCTGAAAGAAGTGCCGGATCTGATGGGGCCAGTCGTTTATTTCTCTCTATCATGTACGGGATCTACAATGGCATCAACATGGACTACGGGTCAGTCCTATGGCAACAACTTATCCAGAGTCTCTCTTCGACCTCCCGACACTCAGAGATCTCTTATGCCCGGTTCTGGACTATTGTCACGAAATGGGTGATGGACAAGCACCACTTCCCCATTGTCGCTGGTGCTCCAATGTCTTCGATTGGCACTTTCCATACCACGAAGATTATTGTGTCGGATGCTTCTAAGTTTCCATTCAACGGGTCTATCTCTGAAATGATGTATGGTGATGTTCCGGCTGACAGCAGGATTATCAGGACGTACAAAGAGTTCAAACGTTCTGGTCTGAGGGATCTTACTCCAGAGATACTGAAATCAATCCACAATGCTGACAAGCCTGCTGCTAGAGGCAAGAAGGATGACAAGGGAAAACAGGTGGCAAAGGGGGCGAAAGGCCTATCTCCAAAGAAGAGGAAAAATACCAGAGTTGCTCAATCTCCACAGCAGAAGAGGAGAAAAACTCAACCGAGGCAAAAGTTGGTTATCGCTTCACCCTCAAGCGACTCTGAGGAACAGAGTTCTGATTCTGAAGGCTCTCCTCGTGGTAACACTCCACCACGATCTCCAACCCCTGAAGTTCATGTTTCTCCTTCTCCTATCTCCTCTCCACCTGTCACAATACCTTTTTCTTTTCCCCCCATAACTTCCACCACTCAAATACCACCTACTTCTATCCCAATACCACCACCAATCTTTACCGAAACAACAACCACCACCACTACACAAGTAAGAACCAACGTATCTGATACGGGGGTTCATACTGATGCACCAAAATCCACCCCAGCACCCGAACCCACACTAACTACCGAACACACCCCCAACCCGAACCTACCTTTACTACCGAACCACCAGTTTCACCACCACCATCTTCTCCTGCTCACACATCAGAGGAAGAAGAACCACTCCTTGGCGGGGAGAATATGACTTTTGACTCGGTCTATTATAGTCCGTTTCAAGTACAGAGTGATGATGATGACGACGCTCCTGTCACCAAAAGGCATCTCAAGGAGCTACATGAAAAAATCGACTCGCTCATCGCCTCCTCTTCTACTTCTCATTCATCCATATCTGAAGCTGCAATTCAAAAGATTGTTGACGCTTTCTCTAAAGCTCAGCAAGTTTCCCTTGATTCAGCCACCGCCGCCATCGATGCCTCAACCAAAGCCTGTCAGGCAACGACCGAAAAAGTCGATAAACTATTTACTGATGCCTCTTCCCTGTTGACATCTTTACAGGAAAGTGCTGAAGCCACCAAGACTACGCTGGAACCCATCATCAACCAGTTGGCTACATCAGTCGCTTCTGAGCTGAAGTCGTTCGCTTCCCTCAGACAGTCTATTTCGGACGATAACTCCACTTTCCGAACAACTATTGAAGAGCGTCTCTCAAAACTTCAAGAAGACTTGGCTACCGAGAACACTCTAATGGATGTTCTTGCAAGGAAAACTACTGCTCTAAAGGTCAAGAGCATTCAACTCTCAAACTCTCAACGGGAGATTAAGTCTCTTCGATCTGAAAGAGAGGTGGTAAAATCGTGTGTTTCGGATGTCCAATTTGCTATCTCAAACATCCTCGAAGCACATGATCCAATTCTCAACTACACTGTGAGGCGTGACCTTGCAGAGAAGCTCGCTCCCGCCCTCGCTCTACTCAGCAAAATCGAAGGGCTCCTTGATTTCGTGTCCATTCCGAAACAAGGGGGAGAAAAAGAACAAGTGTCTCAACCACCTCCCACTTCAACAACAACACACACAACCGAACCTCCTCCAGTAGGCCAAGCCTCAGGTTCCGGTGTGAAAGACAAAGGCAAAAACATTGCTGAGGAGAGTGAAGATGATGATAAAGAGACAATTGTCGACATTCTGAAGCGGAAAAGTCGAAACAACGATGCTGACATCAGTGCTCGTGTGGCTAGAGAGGCTGAAGAAGCCGAGAGGAAACAGAAAGAAGCCCACGACCTTCTTGAGAGCAGGAAAACTCTTTTTCCTTCATGGACTCTTGAGAGGCTGATTAAGGAAGCCATTGACACACCAAGTATCTTGTGGCTGGAACCTGTGATCTCTTTAGATCGTTCCAATACTGTCGACTCACAGTTCGACATGCCACTGACCCGAAAGGCATTTATCTTTCATGCCTTTTCCAACATTGCAGAGTTCCCTCATCCTCATCCACAGGTTGATCGGGACTTAATCGATTTTTATCTGAAGGCTACTCAACCCCAATACTAGACTTGGAGCGCTCAGAAAATTGTCAATGTTCGGGTCCTGAAGCCGTACAGGGAAGGTAACTTCACTAATGTTCGCTTCAAGGTACTTCGGGGATCTGCCAAGACCGAACATGCCATCTCCCTTGCAGATCTTCCCAACCTTAATCCCCATGATTGGATTATCTTGCACAACATCCTTCTGACAAACGAAGCTGAATACAGTCCGATCATCGACCATTTTAAGAGGATGCTTGTATGCTACATCATGGAAGTTGCTTTGATGGATCAGGAGATTGCGAGCGTGTTTAAGAAGAAACCAACCATTTCTCCTGTTGGCTCTGCCAGTGATCTCAACATGATGCAGATGGGGAAGATTGACCCGAAGAGAAACTCTGTCATGTTTACCAGGAACGAAGGACAGAAATGTCTTTTCGCCTTGGCAGACAAACATCTCTACACCACTGCCTGTTTGGAACACGTTTTGGGGATCATCCATCGATGCAAGTAGAACACAGCGGATGATGTTAAGTACTTTGATGATATGATTCAATGGTACATTCGGTTCAGACAGACTATCCTGGCGCTGATCTCGCGTTTGTTTGATACAACGAAGAAAGTTCCCGCTGCTGGCCCAAGCAAGAAGTAGAAGTAGTCTCGCTCCAATTTGACGCAAAAGGGGAGATTGTTGGGTCGTATTTTGTGTTGCGTCTATTGGGCTCGTTAGTTAGTCTAATATGTATCTCCGGTATGGGCCTGTCCATCCGTGAGTTTAGTAGGGTTTTGTATATATAGGTGCTTGCATGCATCTTAGAACGGGAGGACGATCAGTAACGTTTAGAGTTTTATTTGTTCAGCAAAGTTATCGTTCTTGTAACCCTAAGTATCCTCTACAGCGGAAGTTCTTAGTCGAGCTCTGCTGAGGATTGAGTAATCTAATCATTCGACACATCTTGATTCATACTTGGGTTATTTACTGTTTTTATATTCATCGCTTACCTGTTACATAGATCTAATCGATCATCGAGTTAATTAATAACTTGTCACCTATTGTCTCTTCATCTTTAGTGGGGTCTACTAATTTTTCTTATATATATAAAAAATAAATACATAAATAAGAAAATTAATTCAAAAAAATTAATAAGGGCACAATAGTCTTTTTAGTTAAGACAGAGACCAAACTCGTAACAAAACTAAACAATAGGAATCATCCGAGTTAAATAAATTAATTAATTAAAAAATAAACAGTAGGAATCATCCGAAGAGATACAAATATGTGGGGTCTATTAATTTTTTTAAATATATAAAAAATAAATACATAAATAAGAAAATTAATTAAAAAAATAAATTAATAAGGGCATAATAGTCTTTTTAGGTAAGATAGGGACCAAACACGCAACAAAAATAAACAGTAAAGACCATCCAAGTAAAGACCATTCGTGTAATTTACTTTTACTTTTGACAAAATTGCAAGTTTGGTCCCTGTGGTATGTCAAAAATTGGATGTTTGGTCCAAAAAGTTTTGGGGTTGCACTGGTGGTCCAAAACGTTTGATTTGTTGTGGAATTGGTCCAAAGGCTTAACAGCCGTTTGTGCCCTCTGTTAGTTTGAGGGTATTTCTGTCAATTCACACCCCTTCTTTTAAAATCTTATTAAATTAGGACATGCTTTGAAAAGATTTATGTCAAGTGGCTAATTTTAATTTAAAGCTACAACTAGAGGGACTGGTTTTGCCATTTTGATACAAAATTTGGGTAAAGGGACCAACACGGTCATCATCTTAAAAAATCGGGGGAAAAGACTCTGTCTTCATCAGATTAAGAAAGAAGGAACGAACGGAAGCAATCGAAAATCGATGATTGTTTTGGTCATGTAACACAAACGATGGAGGAGGGGTTCTTCACCTTCGTGTTTGATCGGAGAAGAAAAGGGGATGAAAGCAGCAACAGTTGCCGATCCCATGGAGGGCACCACCTGTGCTTGGCTTGTTTGGACAAGGAAAAGGAAAATGAAAGTAGAAGAGTGGTTCGGTGGTGGCTGTTGTCAACAACAGTGATGGCGAGGGGGTTGCTCCGGCGGCCTCCTTGACTGATTTCTTATCCTGCGAGGCTAATCTAATAGGCTCGGTTGTCTCTCTTCGTCGACTACCACCTCCTAACACCCCTCGTTGCCTCCTCTTTTCCCTTCCTCTTCTTCGGCCTAAGTCGAATCCCAGAGGCCATCACCGATTGCGAATCAATCGATGAAAAATCAGAAGCCATCAGACCCTCTTCCTTCAGCCATTCCCGTCCCAATCTCCTCTTCCTCCCAATCGATTATGCCTTCGTTCTTCCCTTCGTGTTATGTATTCATTTCCTTTGCGTTCCCCTTGACGATCGATCAAATGACGAACAAAAAAAAATCCCTTGACCACTTTCAAATCGGGTTCCTATTTTGACCAGTCAAAAGTCAAAGTGGAATCAAACTTTAATTTAATTTATTCAAAAGTTACCCTTATTTGACAAATAATTTACAAGATCAATCCTTTTGGGCAGAAATACCCTCACACTAACAGAGGGCACAAACGACCGTTAAGCCTTTGGACCAATTCCACAACAAATCAAACCTTTTGGACCACCGGTGCAATCCCAAAACTTTTTGGATCAAACATCCAATTTTTGACATACCACAAGGACCAAACTTGCAATTTTGTCTTTACTTTTCGTTTTGTTCATACTTGAGTAACTATTTTTTTTTGTACACACGTAGGTAACGAACTTGTTGAAAGCGTTCACATCTAGGATTTAACCTGCTATAACATGTCACAATAATCATATGTGAAACTTCCAACAAGTTTGTTACCTAGATGTGTAAAAAAAATATATAATTATCTACTAATGTCTAACATATCAAAAAATTAATTATTTAATAAGTCATTTTCCAAATTTCTATTATTATAAAAATGGTATGGTATTTGAAGGGTATTTGAAGTTTCTCCAGAAGGAACTAGAACAAGTTATTATTCTTCAATTACTTGATTCCCCGTCTTCAATCTGTGTTGGGTGATTTTTACGATCATTATCTGGTGCAGAAAAGAAAGAAGATGCCGTTGGTGAGAAGAAACAATAGGAACGTTTCGAACGGGATGATACCCTTGATGCTATTGCAAGCCGTGAACGAGTACCGGAAGCTTGAACGTAAACCCCCGGTCACGGCGGCGATTCTTGCTGCCAACACCCTCATTTATCTTCGACCTGCTTTCCTTCATCAGATCCTTCCCAAAATTGAAGACGTCTTGTTCAATGCTCATCTCATCGTTAAGGTACATTTTAGGGTTTCATTTCTGCCCTAGCAAATCAAAATCACAAGCTCCTCTGTTTCTCTCAGTCAATATGTTGTGTTGTTTTGAGCAGGATAAGGACCTAAAGCGCTTATTCTTATCTGCTTTCTACCATCTTGGTGAAACTCATCTTGCCTACAACATGATTTCGCTTCTATGGAAAGGCATCCAGTTAGAAACTTGGCTAGGAAGTGTTGAATTCACATCTATGGTTGCCACCCTACTTGGGTTGTCACAAGGCATCACGCTCTTATTAGCTAAATCTCTTCTCCTTCTTTTCGATTATGAAACAGCTTATTACCATGAATACTCTGTTGGATTCTCTGGTGTCCTGTTTGCAATGAAAGTCGTACTTAATTCACATTCAGATGGCTACACTAATCTCCATGGATTTGTGGTTCCCGCAAAGCATGCTGCTTGGGCTGAATTGATTCTCATCCAATTGCTTGTTCCTAATGTATCCTTTCTAGGCCATCTTGGTGGGATACTCGCAGGCATAGTTTATCTACGTTTAAAAAAAGCCCCTTCTCCTTTGGCAACAATGGTGAAAGGGTTAACTTCTTTAGTAAGATCTCTACTGATGCGGATATGGCAGCAGTCCCCACCACGACAAAGGGGAACAAGTGCAGGTGGAGGTGGTATATGGAGGTGCCGGGCTTGCACTTATGACAACTCCGGTTGGTTAAGTGTGTGCGAAGTGTGTGGGACAGAGCGTGGTGATGATGGATTATCTTCTGTGCATTTGTCAAATTCAGAGATGATTCCTTTAGATGAACTACGTCACCGAAGGATTCAGAGGTTTGGTAGATATAGATAGATAGATATATAATCTTTAACAATTGTAAGTGTAAGGATATTTTATCATATAAATTAAGCCAAGGTATAGCAAATCATTCAAGCAAATACAAAATTACAAATTAAAGAAATGGAAGTCCATGTTTGATTGAGTTTTATTTTTTATATATAGGTTCATACTCGTTTGTGTTTGTCAATTTTGTGATATGTTTGTCGTTTGTTGACACAATACAAAACCTTCTTTTACTACATTTTTACCATACATTGGACTAGATTGGATTGATATTGATAAAACATAAATTACCATTCGTCACCTCATTTAAATAATCTTTTATTTATACAAAAGACGACATGAATGTCATCCTCATTGTTGGAAATGATGCGAGAACTTTGTCCAATCCCATCATGCCATTGTGCATATATTCTCTATTATATTCTCTATGTCCTTGCTTAATCCATATCTTATTCTTTGGCAAAATTTATATCCACTTTCATAAATATTTTGTGTTGTGTTTGTAATTATATAGTTATCAACTTAAAATGCTTCAGTAAATTTTGATAGTCCTGGCATTTTTTCTAGTACACTAGAAAGTGTTGGTATAGCATTTCCATTGTTGGACCTCATTTAGAAGTTCAAAATACTATAACATCGTCATTCTGTAACATTGTTTTTTTTTATCAAGTTGTTCATCACCATTTTTTGTAATTTCATTAAATTGTAACAAGCAAACCCCAACTATTGTGCCGCCACTATAATCATAGCAACATTTTGCTTTGGGAAGTTTTTGTTTCACTGTTTTGTTTAAGCATATCGGTACCTTTTGTTTGATTGTTTTGTTTATTGTGTCCCAGTCAAAAACCAATGATTTGAAGCACCTTTTTTTATATTATTTTGGGAACCTCAAGGACTCAGTAGTATGAATATGTAAAATACAGGATTTCCAATTCTAGCAGGAAAAATGAGGGAAACAGATACTCAATTTAAAATGAGTAAATAGAATTCCATACTCGATCTCATAGATACATATAGAATTCTGTAGAAAATCGTATTCGATGAAAGTCGTACTGCTAACTAGCATGAATGCGCTAACTATGAATATGATGTCTGAAGATGAAGACCTACTTTAAATGTTATTGAGATGGTTATATTATTATTTAAGCAATATTTTTTTCTTTGAATGAGTTATAATGATTTAACTCATTCTATAATGATTTATTTGTATGTGTGTACCTAATTATTTCATACAAGTTGAGTTGTACTTCGATAATATCAATGGACTAGAAACTACATTGTTAGTGTTTAAATTGTCTTATTATGGGCTTGTTTTTTCGGTTATTATGCGTACCTTAGGTTCTACACATGATGATTTTACTACCGGTTAACCAAAAAATAGAAAATTAACCTTCGGTTTTAGTGATGGTTAGTGATTATGGGTTGGTAGTTCGGTTTTTGGTTCGTTTTTTTTTATAACTCCCAAGGTTTTACACATGACGACACAAAACTTGATTCTGCTTATGACATTTTTCACTTGTTAATTTATTCTTGATGCTTCATCTATTCAAGAACATCCCTTGTATGATTCAAGGCTATCATGTTTACAATTGGATTGATGTGTGCTTCACATTTACAACAATGTAAGACAAATGATCTACGAAAACAAAATACATGTTAAAATGCATTTACATATTTACACAAGTTTATGGCTTCATGTTGGGGTAGTATTTTTTTTGTTATTTAATGGCATAATAACAACTTTTAATCTCGAAAATGATAAAAGAATCTTTCATTTTGAGTTAATTTAGACATAATGACTTCATCGTTTCCACAACTAAATATGACTTATTGTATTAAGACATTACTACCTAGCTATAAACCCTTCTTATTATTTCATCCTATTTTCTATTAAATTATAATGGATGAATATGTGAATTTTCATTTTTTGGAATATAAGCGTAAGATGGCCACTTAGTCAGGCCCGGCCCCCTAAGGGGTACGTTTGGCGATGGCTCCGTGCCTCGCAACGGTTTGGGGCCCCAAAATTAATTTTGCTTTGATATTATACATATATAAGTTTTCTTAACAAATTTACCAGACTTCTTGAGTTGGTTACGAGACATTGTCTTAGGCACTTCACTTTATTGATAGGTTTAGGTTCAAATCTTCTTTTATACACTTTTTAAATTAATATGCATCTCTTGATTATATTACCTTTTTTATTATTCAATTGGAAGGACTCTTTTTCTTTTATTATTTTTTTTTTATCATAATTAGAAGCGTTAGCCCCACATTGCGGGGGGTTAGAATGTGTTGCTTTTGTGTGAAATTATAGTACATTGCCTGATTTGGTAGCCACAGTAAACTATGTTGCTATTATCTGCAATTCGCTCATTTAGAAACGCAGTAAAAAAATGAACGTATATTGGTATTTTCATGCTTAAAATGATAAAAATAAAGGGCATTGCCCTTTCTAGAAAAAATGATCCAAATTGCAGAAAACCAAACATTAAAATGAAATTACATTGCCTTATTATTTAAAAACACCGTACAAACCAAACATTAAATCCTTTTGAGAAAGCTTAATCTTGTAACAGCCCGGATTTCTAGGTACCCTTATTGTTTATGATTTTGGTGTTTTGAGAGGGGACTTGGCGAGTTGGAGCTCAAACTCGCCGAGTAGGGACGCGATTCTGGACGCGGGATTCGCCTGGACTCGGCGAGTCCAGGATATGGACTCCGCGAGTCCACGCTGTTTAATGAAACCCTAATTTCTCGGGTTTGGGACCTATTTAAAGGGCCTTACGGCCGTCATTTGTACCCAACAGTCCATAGAGAGAAACCCTAGAGTGCTTTAGCGATTTGAGAGAGAGGAAGCATTTCTTGACCTTTGTGTGTTGTTTAGCAAAGAAGAGGGAGGTTCTAGCCAAGAGGAAGCAAAGGAGGTTGCTATTCTGTGGATTTGAAGCTTAGATCATCGATCTAAAGGTATAATTTCGGCTCATCTTCATCAAGCTTTATGACCTTGAGTTGTGATATTTGTTGATAATTCTTCATATATGGACATATAGAGGTTGTATGTACACCAAGTTTGGGGCTTTACGTGGTGAATCAGTCTAGGAAGGCCAGATCTATAAATTGATGGAACAGATCTGACCTTAGAAGCGAGTTTGAGTGAGTGCATGGCATGGACTCGCCGAGTCCGATGAGCAGACTCGGCGAGTAGTTTGAAGATTGCCTTGGATCGGCCAGTGAGTGGTCCAGTCGAGTCATGGGTTGACTCAGTGAGTCAGGGCGAGTTAGGGAAGGGTGGTCAAGTGGACTGAGTCGAGCTGGGACTCGCCGAGTTGTTCTTGAGACTCAGCGAGTTGAGTCGGGGTGGCCCCGCGATTCTTCCAGGCAGAATTCGTCGAGTCAGGGGGGGGGTACTCGACGTGTAAGAAGGGAATCCTAGAGAGTTGGTGAAAACGTCTAGACTCGCTGAGTTGCCCTTGTGCACTCGCCGAGTCCGGTCAAAGTCGACCGTTGACCGTGACCAGAGTTGACCTATGTTGACTTCTTAGGGATAGTCTACCTTAGAGATAAAAAGTGTTAATTAGAGACATATGAAGTTATAGGAGGATTATAGCTCGGAGGATCGGGCACGAGGGATTTTAGGATTTGTGAGTCATCGAGATACACGAGGTGAGTCTTCTCACTATACTATACCTCGAGTAGGTAACCAGAGTTATGTGACAGAGTATTGTATGTTATGTATGCTATATGTTGTACTGCATTATTTCTATGTGATTATGCTGTGCATGTTTACAGAGTTGGAACCGGAAGGTTCGTAGAGTTAGAACCTGAGGGTTCATAGAGTTTGGGTGCACGGACCCATAGAGTTATAGCCTCGAGTGGCTAATATGTGTTTTATGTGTGGTATTTTGGGGAACTCACTAAGCTTTGTGCTTACAGTGGTAGTGTTGTTGTTTCAGGTACTAGCGATGACCGTGGGAAGGCGCCGGCTTGATCCGTACACACGCATGGGATTTTGTTATACTTGTGATCTTGGGATTTTGTATAATGTGAATTGAGATTTAAACTTGATGTTTTTATGAAAAGTTAATGGGAAATGTTTTTATAAATTGTGAAAAAATTATTTTGAAATTTACGGTGTTACAAGTTGGTATCAGAGCCAGGTTTGAGGGATTCGAGTACACCTTCGGGCGTATTTGAACTCAAACTGAGGATTTGAGATGTATTTTCAAAAAAAAAAAGAGTAAAAGACTTTTGAAAAACACAGAGCAAGAGATGTGTGTACGATCAGTCAGCGCCCGAACGGTGATTTCCCAAAATACCTTTATATTACGTGATATTGATATTGATATGATGTATCTGCATGCTAGAGTAGGCTAGGTATTGCTATTAGGACTAGAGTGACCTGATTTGTGATGCCTTAGCCTAGGGAGAGGTGAGCTGCTATGAGATGCTTGAGAGTGAGTAGGTAGCAACGAGGGGCTTATGAGAGATCTATTAGAGAGTGGTCTACGCATGATAGAGTACTTGGGACTTGGGATCCGAAGAGGAGGACTTGGGGTGTATTCTGGTGCGGTGTGGACAGTAGTATTGGGCCCGTACTACTGAAAACACCGGAGCGGTGTGCAGCCCAAGTAAGAATCTTTGGAATACCAAGAATCAAGGAGGAAAGAGTTGTCGAGCGTGAGTATGCTCGTGTAGATTCTGATTTTCATATGTTGTATTTCAGAGGTAGATCATGGTGAGGACACGTTTGATGCCCGAGAGCAGTGGTACCAGTAAGGAGGAGATCCGCCGGATCATCCAGGAGGAGGTGGCTGCAGCCATCAGGGCAGAGATACCGGAGATGTTTGGGTCTATAAAGACCACACTGATTAAGACGTTTGATGAGCGTTATGCCGCTCTTTCTGAGGCTGCTGCTGCAGCGGCTACCGCAACGATTGCTGCTGCGAGGCCGCAAGGTGGTGATGCGTTGCTATTCCGCGAGTTCAACAACATGAAACCACCAAAGTTTGATGGGACTCAAGATCCGGTGGCAGCTATGAGGTGGATATCTGATATTGAGGGGTGTTTCTTCACTTGCTCGTCTCCTGAGCATTTGAAGGTTCGGTTCGCGCTAAACCAGCTTCGCTTGGGAGCGAAGGACTGGTGGAAGTTTGTGACGGCGCATTATACGCCTGCTGAGCTTGCGGCAGTGACCTGGGAGAGGTTCACTGACATGTTCCGAGATGAGTACGTTCCTCAGGTGGAGAAAGAACGTTTGTCACAGGAGTTTCTGACCCTCAAGCAGGGTACTGAGTCAGTTACAGTGATCACGAGGATGTTCCATGAGAGGGCGATGTTTTGCCCTGAGCACGTGTCCACTGAGCAGACACGTATGAGCCGCTACTTGAGCATTTTGAGGCGGGACATTCGAGAGTTCGCTGCGAACTCCTCGTACCGGACATTTGCTGAGCTTCAGGCAAATGCCCGGAAGAGGGAGATTGAGCTTGAGACTCAGGCCAGGGAGGAGGCGGAGTCTCAGGGGAGGGATCGGCGACCGACACAGTCTCAGCCGGCAGCCAAGCAGGCCAAGCCCGCTGATCCCAAACCAGGGAGCCAGAAGGGCCGCACTTGCGGGAAGTGCGACAAGGGTCATGATGGAGTCTGCTGAGCGGGATCTTCCTACAAATGTGGCAAGGAGGGGCATATGGCCAAGGACCGACCCAAGGGGTTTGCAGTGTGTTTTCACTGCAACCAGACCGGACACCGGAAGGCCGAGTGTCCGCAGTTGCGCGGAGCATCTCAGGGATCTGCTCCTGCCGCCATCAGAGCTACAGAGAGTCGGCCTGTGAAGGTCGAAGCGCCGAGAGCTCGAGGGAGAGCTTTCCAGCTGACTGCGGAGGAGGTCCGCGCTGCGCCCGATGTTGTGGCTGGTATGTTTCCTTTCATGTATCTATTTTGATGTTGAGATATTATGCTTATATTATGTTATGCGTAGGTACTTTTCTTGTGAACTCTGTACATGCTTTAGTGTTATTTGACTCAGGTGCGAGTCGGTCTTTTGTATCTTTGGCCTTTAGTCAGCATATCAGTGTTAGCCATGAGGCATTGAGTCGGCCGCTGAGAGTTTCCATAGCTGACGATAGAGTGATTTGTGCCACGGAGGTTCTCCGGGGATGTGTATTAGAGATTTTCGGGGTTGAGTTTCCGATTGATCTGATTCCTATTGCGATGGGTGATGTCTGTGTCATTGTGGGCATGGACTGGTTGAGCCGATTCGGCGCGGTTATCAACTGTGAGCGTCAGCTGGTGACCATACGAAACCCTAGTGGGGGAGTTCTTCAGTGTACGGCGAGGGTACACGTTCATGATCAGCTTTTTGTTCGGCCGCTAGGGCGAGGCAGTGTCTACAGCAGGGTTGTAAGGGTTTTGTGGCGTATGTGATGGATACGCGGGTGGCTTCCGAGAGACCGAGTTCAGTTGAGGAGGTTCCAGTGGTGCGTGAGTTTCCAGATGTTTTTCCCGAGGAGTAACCGGGTGTGCCTCCTGTGAGGCAAGTGGAGTTCAGTATTGATTTGGTTCCGGGGGCCGCGCCTATCGCTAAGGTGCCTTATCGTCTTGCACCTCCAGAGATGCAAGAGTTATCATCGCAGCTTCAGGAGCTGCTGGGGAAGGGGTTTATTCGGCCGAGCAGCTCACCGTGGGGAGCGCCTATCCTATTCGTCAGGAAGAAGGATGGTTCACACCGGATGTGCATTGACTACCGGGAGTTGAACAAGCTGACGGTCAAGAACCGTTACCCGTTACTGAGGATCGACGATTTATTCGATCAGTTGCAGGGAGCATCTTGGTTCTCCAAGATAGATTTGAGGTCGGGATATCATCAGGTAAGAGTGCAGGATGAGGACGTCCAAAAGACAGCGTTCAGGACGCGATATGGGCATTATGAGTTTGTGGTGATGCCTTTTGGGCTCACCAATGCCCCGGCTGTGTTCATGGATCTCATGAACAGGGTATGCAGGCCGATGTTGGATCGGTCGGTGATTGTATTTATCGATGACATTCTGGTATATTCGAGATGTAGAGAGTAGCATGAGGAGCATTTGAGGGAGGTCCTTGGGGTTTTGAGATCGGAGAAGCTTTATGCAAAGTTCTCCAAGTGTGATTTCTGGTTGCGGGAGGTCCAATTCCTTGGACATCTTGTTAACCAGGAAGGGATTCTGGTCGATCCGGCCAAGGTTGAGGCAGTGATGAGTTGGGAGGTGCCGAAGTCACCATCTGAGATCAGGAGTTTCCTTGGGTTGGCAGGGTATTATCGGAGATTTATCATGGATTTCTCCAAGATCGCAGTACCACTCACTAGATTGACCCGAAAGGGTGTTGCGTTCTCATGGGGTCCCGAGCAGTAGACCTCCTTTTAGACACTTCGCCAAAGGTTGTGTGAAGCCCCGGTATTAGCTCTCCCGGAAGGGATGGAGGGTTTTGTGGTATATTGTGATGCATCGATTTTGGGGCTGGGTGCGGTGTTGATGCAGAGGGGTCATGTGATAGCATATGCATTGAGACAGTTAAAGCCTCATGAGACGAGATATCCCACGCATGATCTAGAGTTGGGGACAGTAGTGTTCGCTCTCAAGATTTGGCGTCACTACTTGTATGGGGTTCGGTGTACGATATACACGGACCATAAGAGTTTGAAGTACTTGATGGATCAGCCCAACCTAAATATGCGACAGAGGAGGTGGTTGGATGTGGTCAAGGATTATGATTGTGAAATCCTGTACCACCCAGGCAAGGCTAATGTGGTAGCCGATGCGTTGAGCTGCAGGGCGGAGAGCACACCACTGCGAGATGTATGTTTGAGGTTGACCGTGATAGCTCCGGTATTGGATGCCATTCGTGGGGCACAGGCCGAGGCTGTGCAACCGGGGATGCAGAAGAGGGAACGGGTCGTTGGTTTGGTTTCAGAGTTCGTTACGGATGGTCGAGGGCTTATAACTTTTCATGGCCGGATTTGGGTACCGTTTGTGGGCGGTACGCGTGCTACCTTGATGGAGGAGGCTCATCGGTTGAAATTTTCGATCCATCCGGGGGCCACGAAGATGTATTTGGATTTGAGGAAAGAGTATTAGTGGCCCTGTATGAAGAGGGACGTCGCCTGGTTTGTTGAGAGGTGCTTGACCTGCCGCAGGGTTAAGGCCGAACACCAGAGACCGCATGGCAAGATGCAGCCATTGGAGGTTCCCGAATGGAAGTGGGAGCAGATCACTATGGATTTCATCACCAAATTGCCGAGGACTGCCAGAGGAGTTGATGCAATTTGGGTGATTGTGGACAGGTTGACGAAGAGCGCTCATTTCCTTGCCATCAGTGAGAGTTCTTCAGCGGAGAAGTTGGCGGAGATATATGTGAGAGAAGTGGTATCTCGGCATGGGGTGCCGATCTCGATTGTTTCGGACCGTGATGTGCGTTTCACTTCCAGATTCTGGAAGAAATTTCATGAGGAGTTGGGTACTAGATTGCATTTTAGTACCGCATATCATCCCCAGACAGACGGCCAGAGTGAGCGGACGATTCAGACGCTTGAGGACATGCTTCGAGCATGTGTGTTAGATTTCGGGGGTAGCTGGGATGCGTATTTACCCTTGGCAGAGTTTTCCTACAACAACAGCCATCATTCGAGCATTGGTATGCCACCCTTTGAGCTGTTGTATGGTAGGAGGTGTCGGACCCCCATTTGTTGGGGAGAGGTTGGGCAGAGAGTGATGGGCAGTACAGAGATCGTGCTTCAGACGACATAGCAGATTCAGCAGGTCAGACAGAGGTTATTGACCGCCCAGAGCCGACAGAAGAGTTATGCAGACCGACGCTGGTCCGAGATTGAGTTTCAGGTCGGCGACTTCGTTCTCCTGAAGGTCTCTCCTTGCAAAGGAGTGATTCGATTCAGGAAGAGGGGCAAGTTGGGACCCCGGTATATTGGGCCATTTCGTGTGATTGCAAGGGTAGGCCAGGTAGCCTATCGTTTGGAGTTGCCAGCAGAGTTGGGGCAGATTCACGACACTTTTCATGTGTCGCAATTGAGGAAGTGTATAGCCGATGAGTTGGAAGTGGTTCCATTAGAGGATATTCAGGTGGATGCGAGCCTGAATTATGCTGAGAGGCCAGTGGCCATCAGAGATCGGAAGATCAAGGTTCTGAGGAACAAGGAGGTACCTCTGGTGTTGGTTCAGTGGCAACACCGGAAGGGATCGGAGATGACCTGGGAGCCGGAGCGCGAGATGCGGGAGCAGCATCCGGAGCTATTTTCAGAGCTAGACTTCGAGGGCGAAGTCTAGTTCTAGTGGGGGAGAATTGTAACAGCCCGGATTTCTAGGTACCCTTATTGTTTATGATTTTGGTGTTTTGAGAGGGGACTCGGCGAGTTGGAGCTCAAACTCGCCGAGTAGGGACGCGATTCTGGACGCGGGATTCGCCTGGACTCGGCGAGTCCAGGATATGGACTCGGCGAGTCCGCGCTGTTTAATGAAACCCTAATTTCTCGGGTTTGGGACCTATTTAAAGGGCCTTACGGCCGTCATTTGTACCCAGCAGTCCATAGAGAGAAATCCTAGAGTGCTTTAGAGATTTGAGAGAGAGAGGAAGCATTTCTTGACCTTTGTGTGTTGTTTAGCAAAGAAGAGGGAGGTTCTAGCCAAGAGGAAGCAAAGGAGGTTGCTATTCTGTGGATTTGAAGCTTAGATCATCGATCTAAAGGTATAATTTCGGCTCATCTTCTGTTTTGTGAAGTATATTTGGATTTAGGGTTTCTTGTGGCCTTTGTTGGGTTGATTTGATGGCCAAATAGTCCCTTGCTAGTGATGAGGCTTTGGATCTGGATCCATAGAGGTCCAGAGAGCCTCATTCATCAAGCTTTATGAAGAACAATGGAGGTTATGACCTTGAGTTGTGATATTTGTTGATAATTCTTCATATATGGACATATAGAGGTTGTATGTACACCAAGTTTGGGGCTTTACGTGGTGAATCAGTCTAGGAAGGCCAGATCTATAAATTGATGGAACAGATCTGACCTTAGAAGCGAGTTTGAGTGAGTGCATGGCATGGACTCGCCGAGTCCGATGAGCAGACTCGGCGAGTAGTTTGAAGATTGCCTTGGATCGGCCAGTGAGTGGTCCAGTCGAGTCATGGGTTGACTCAGTGAGTCAGGGCGAGTTAGGGAAGGGTGGTCAAGTGGACTGAGTCGAGCTGGGACTCGCCGAGTTGTTCTTGAGACTCGGCGAGTTGAGTCGGGGTGGCCCTGCGATTCTTCCAGGTGGAACTCGTCGAGTCAGGGGGGGGGGTACTCGACGTGTAAGAAGGGAATCCTAGAGAGTTGGTGAAAACGTCTAGACTCGCCGAGTTGCCCTTGTGCACTCGCCGAGTCCGGTCAAAGTCGACCGTTGACCGTGACCAGAGTTGACCTATGTTGACTTCTTAGGGATAGTCAACCTTAGAGATAAAAAGTGTTAATTAGAGACATATGATGTTATAGGAGGATTATAGCTCGGAGGATCGGGCACGAGGGATTTCAGGATTTGTGAGTCATCGAGATACACGAGGTGAGTCTTCTTACTATACTATACCTCGAGTAGGTAACCAGAGTTATGTGACAGAGTATTGTATGTTATGTATGCTATATGTTGTACTGCATTATTTCTATGTGATTATGCTATGCATGTTTACAGAGTTGGAACCGGAAGGTTCCTAGAGTTAGAACCTGAGGGTTCATAGAGTTTGGGTGCACGGACCCATAGAGTTATAGCCTCGAGTGGCTAATATGTGTTTTATGTGTGGTATTTTGGGGAACTCACTAAGCTTTGTACTTACAGTGTTAGTGTTGTTGTTTCAGGTACTAGCGATGACCGTGGGAAGGCGCCGGCTTGATCCGTACACACACATGGGATTTTGTTATACTTGTGATCTTGGGATTTTGTATAATGTGAATTGAGATTTAAACTTGATGTTTTTATGAAAAGTTAATGGGAAATGTTTTTATAAATTGTGAAAAAATTATTTTGAAATTTACGGTGTTACAAGTTGGTATCAGAGCATACTATGGTCCAGTCAACCATTGGGTTGGAATACCCCAGGCCGTCAACTATCTGGTTGGAATGCCCACATACTATGGGTCCAATCATCCTCGGGATAGAATACCCCAGGCCCACAACCAATAAGTTGGAATGCCCACATACTACAAGTGCAATCATCCTCGGGATGGAATACTCACGGACCAAAACCATCTGGTTGGAATGCCCAGGTCTATTGGCTTTTGCACAAAGCAGAAAAGCCTCAACCATTAATCAAACATTTGCACATATAACAAATAATCACATAACACTCTATAGATATATAAACCGATCTAACTGGTCATAGCAACATAATAACATCCTATCTACCATGATACTGATCCAACAGATCATAATAGCATAGACCATCCTATCTACCAGGATACTGATCTAACAGATCATACTAGCATAACATATTAGGATAATGATCAAAAGGGTCGTCCTTGGTGCCTTAGACCCTTGAGTATAGTGAGGAAAACTCACCTCGCAAATTTCGAACTGAAAAGATCAGCTCAAACTCTCGAATTGCAACTACGGACTCCACCACATATATTTAGTGTGACATCCCCATTTTTCACGGCCAGAAAAGACCGATTTTGTTTATGCTTTATAAAAATCAAAGTACTTCTTTTAATAACAATGTTGTGGAATTTGTTCCCAGTAAAACATGATAAATATGTTATCAAAGCATTTCTGAAGAAATGTATTTTTATTCATTTTAAAACATTTGGGATGTCATCGTCAATACAGAAACATAAGCATAAAAAAAACTTACATTCATTATCACTAGTGATCTATATCTCCTTAATCTCTCAGTGTAACGTGACTTCATATCAACACCTGTGATATAAATAAACTGAGTGGGTCAGGTTGGGAAACCTGGTGAGTACTTAGGGTTTTCAACCCACAATAATATAATTATTATGTTTAATCGTTAAACAGTTAACCCAATTACCCATATCCATTATCTTCTTTAATCTTAAGGGTCTACCCTAAGAATCAGCTACTCCTCGTTAATTCATTCCTAAGGATCATCCTAAGGAATCGACACGAAATCCATCGTTGACAGGGTTTACTCAACGGGCACTAAATCCATAGCTGCCAGGGTTTTCTCAATAGGCACTAAATCCATAGCTGCCAGGGCTATTTTGTTTATCGACAATATCCACTCGCAATACATGTCAATGGGTTTTTAGAGTACACCGGTGAACACATCGTTCACAACACCTACAGGTTGCGAGCCTGCTAGTGTTCCACTATACTGTATAGAATAGTCCGTGGTTGTCATCCATACTCTGTTGAATGACGGGGCCATCATTTGGGAAAAAGGCTTCTCACATCGTCCACCTCTCACCCTCACCTCACGGTCTATTTCACCTCTCAACGCATCATCCGAATCATACTCCATCTATTACATCTATCCATGTTTTACCCCAACATTATCGTAGATATAAAATACATATACAGTTTAAATCATTTAAAACATGTATAAAATCGTTCATCCAACATAGATAGCAATTATACAGATAATATTCACACATAGCACGTAGTTTATATAAAATACTTCATATCTATGTGTAAGATGAAAGGGACCATGCACTCACTTGATTAGGTGGTGATTCAGAACTCAGACAACACTTCGTTACCTCAAAACAATTTTCCTCGACAAAACCTATTATCAATACCACTAGGGTTTAGTTTTTAATGTTAACCGCGACTAATTAATAGTCTAACTATTATTAATATTATATAAGCATTAAATAACACTCAATATAACTCATAATAATAGCCCAAATAATTATTTTAAGGTCCTAATAATGTTACTATAATTAAATAAAAGTTATATTAAATATAGTATAGGTGTATCTCACTTACAACGAGTTTTTATTAAAAACCGGGCTTCGCTGGAGCAGCGTTTCCAAGCCGAAAACTTTTCTTCTCGGAGCCGTCGGGCGCTCCGAGGCTTCTTTCTCGTGCTAGGGAGGTTCCCTAGACTTAGGAGGGGTTTAGGGAGGCTAGAGAGAAGTTAGAGAGAGAAAGAAAGGCTTATGGTGTGAAGAAAATATGAGAAGTTCACCCTTTATTTATAGGAGTTTTATAGTAAAGTAGTCTCTAAGCTTCATCTGTATTTTCCGCGTACGACCTCCGTTTTCTACGTTATTTATATCTACGCGTTGGTATTTACGAGTATTACAACTTTCATTTAGACCCCGTCGGCTAATTCTCCTTCTATCTCATATTTACAAAATTGTATCGAATTCGCCGCGCTTGAAAAGTAGAGACTAAGCTTCGTCCATAACTTTCGCATACGATCTCCGTTTTTTTGATATTTATATCCACGCTTTGGTATTTACGAGTACTAAAATTTTCATTTAGACCTCGTTGGCTAATTCTCAATCTATCTCGGATTTACAAAATTGTATCGAATTTGCCGCGCTCGAAAAGTAGAGACTAAGCTTCGTCCATAACTTTCGCATACGAGTTTCGTTTTTGATGTTATTTATATCCACGCATAGGTGAAAATCAAATCTACAACTTTCCTTTTTACTCCGTCGGCTAATTCTTGACCGATCTTAAATTTAACAGTAGGAAGAGATTAGACTGTTAAATGACCGCGAAGAATTCGTAACTCCTTCATACAGACTCCGTTTTCATCTGTCTTTTTACCATTGAGTTCCTATTAATGAGATATTCAACTCTCATTTAGGTCGCGTAAGCCAAAAACCGCTTGAACTAAAAATTCGAGTTTCGGGTCGTGCACCGTTGTGCCAAATTTTAGAAAAATCATAACTTCCTCATACGAAGTCAGATTTGGGCGTTCTTTTTATGGACACTCTCGTTTTAACATTTTCTATGAATTTTTTTTTAGATTGCTAAGTCTAATAGTTGATCTATCGTAGATTCACTATTTACACTTCCCGGTGCCGTGCCGGTTCCGTCGCGAAACTTTGACGGGTCATAACTTCTTCGTTATAACTCGGATTTCGGAGCTCTTGATATGTACGGAAACATTGTAACATATACTACAACTTGGTTAAGATTATTTATTCTAAATAATCTTTTGCCAAAAAGTCATTTTCGACCCCTATTATCTCTAAATTGACTAGTCCGGATCTACGGGCGTTACAATGATCTCCCCCTTAGGATGATTACGTCCCAGAATCATCAACAAAACAGGTCTCACATGATGACTCCATACGTCATCTCTTCATCTTAAGTAATAACTGTAACTTTGATGTTTCTTCGAGCGAGTATCTAATTCTAAGACTTCCTGACTGCAAGCGGTTCCCGATCTTGGACCCCCTCTCTATCTCATGTTAGACTTTTAGTCATGATCTTCATGTTACGATCTCGATCTTTATTGGAGACTCCTTCTTTAACAAACTTGAGATAAGTTTCTTCCTTCGATTATCATAATAGACCGATAGGTCATGTTCTAATGACCTCTCATCGTATGATGCATTGCTTGGACTCAGGTCTTTTAGAGTCAAATTCCAGAACAGACTATACCTTCCTTCATGTTCTAATCACATTTTAAAAGGTAGCATTCCTAGCTACAAGCAACTATCCAGATACCTCTACTGATCGCTTTGATTGTCTTTCACTTCAATCTTCTAGCTTAAGTCAGATACTACATCGGACTTGGTTCTCTGAACCACGTATCATACTCATCGTATTCAGACTCAATTTGATATGACCACTAGGGTCAGAATACTCATTACTGAAACGATGGTAACGACATGCTTGAATAAAACGGTATCAATTACTAGCTTCTTGGTAACCTTGTGACTTTCCCTGATCCAAGCGTGAGTCCTGTGCTTCCGGTAGTATATGCATCTACTACCTTTTACACCTACTTATACTCGTCCCAAGTATTGTCTCGCAGTTTTCCAAGTCACCATGCAAGAAAATCACATAACAATCTAGCACATCAGATAATAAAACGAAGGCTTTATTATTTCTTGAAACTATTACATAGGTGTTCAAGTTCACTCTAGACTATGCCTCTAATAGGCTACATCATATGATTCTATCTCTTTAATTGGCTACCTCATAACTCGATCTTAGGGTATGGGTTCCTCATCCTTGGTTCCCCGCGTTGATTTTTGCTTCATCGAGGATCATGTGGAATGCCCTTGGCCTTGGTGCCTCGTTTTTCTTTGAGCAATTTCTAGACAGGTGCCCCTTGCCTCCACATCCGTAGCATACCTTATCATTATGTGTACAATCCTTGGAATAGTGACCAGTCCTTCCACACTTGTAACAAGTCACTTCTTCGTTGCACTTCACAAAGTGTTTCTTTTTATACTTCTCGCACCAATTAGTTTCACCTCCTCCTCCTCCTTCAGTCTTTGAGAATTTCCTTTCTTTGTTGGATTTTGAAGATCCTTCAAACTTCCGCTTCTCTCTTGCCTTATCTTTTTCTAGACCCTTTTCTCTTAGCTGGGTCTCTACGTTCTTAGCTGCCCTAACAGCTGTTTTCAAGGTTGTTGCCATTTTGACCATTAGGCCAAAGTCAGTGGGCAATCCATTAGCAAACCTATCAATCTTGGAGAGTTTAGTAGGAACCAAGTAAGGAAATAGCTTCATCCTCTCGGTGAATGCGGTGGCATACTCATCAATACTCATCTTCCCTTTCTTCAGGTTCTGAAACTCGTTTAGGTCTATCAGAGCAGTACTGCATTTTCAACTATTCTAAGAACTCTTCCCATGACATCCTTAGGGATTCTCCTCGTGGCATCGTATCTGCTAATAGCTTCCACCAGCTCAAGACTCCAGTTTTCAGCTGCCTTACTATGAAGACAGTCTTTTGTTTCTCGCTACAGCTGCAGCTCTCAAACACCATCTCCATCTCAGAGATCCAATCCATAATCTCAACCGGCTTCAAGCTTCCTGAGAGACTCGGTGGTTTCGCACCCAAGAAATTCTTTTACATTCGCCCATCCTTGTCGTTTCTCCTCTCCGGGCCATCCCTTCGTTCACCTTGAGTCCCCACTTAACTCACTTGGCGGTTGTAGTTCCCTTCCTCTTATTGCTCGGGAATCAGCTCAGGTTGCTCAGTGGGCATAGTAGGTTCGTCCCTATTCGATATCCGCCTCATTTCTTCCCTTTGTTCAGCTAACAAAGTCCGAATCATGGCTTGTACTCCAGCCATGGTGATTGGCTCGGGTACATTTTCTACTATGACAAGTATTTGCTGAATCATCGGGGGTTGATTCCTATTCTCATTTGCATTCACGTTTCCACTACGGGTCCTTGCCATCTTGATCTATACACCGAATAAGGTGAATCTAGATCTTTATTTAGGATTGACGTTTAAATCATCCTTATCACTCCGAAACGTTTATATGCTATTTCTAATATCGTATTCGTATGTTTAGAATCCTAAACACATAAGGTTTCTAGATCCGGTCAGCAATAGACCATAGATCCGATCAAACTATAGCATAACAAATCCTTTAGCACGTAACAGCAATTTAGGCATCATTCATAAAATAAGCTAGTGCTTGTGTCTATTCAGGTGTATTACCTAAATCTATTAGACACACTCCTCACAATCATTGCTTAACATTCTAAGTTTAAGTCTAGAAATAAATCCATATTCCTAGTTCGCTTAAACTAATGCTCTGATACCAACTGTGACATCCCCATTTTTCACGGCCAGAAAAGAACGATTTTGTTTATGCTTTATAAAAATCAGAGTACTTCTTTTAATAAAAATGTTGCGGACTTTGTTTCTAGTAAAACATGATAAATATGTTATCAAAGCATTTATGAAGAAATGTATTTTTATTCATTTTAAAACATTTGGGATGTCATCGTCAATACAGAAACATAAGCATAAACAAAACTTACATTCATTATCACTAATGATCTATATCTCCTTAATCTCTCAGTGTAACGTGACTTCATATCAACACATGTGATATAAATAAACTGAGTGGGTCAGGTTGGGAAACCTGGTGAGTACATATGGTTTTCAACCCATAATAATATAATTATTATGTTTAATCGTCAAACAGTTAACCCAATTACCCATCCCCATTATCTTCTTTACTCTTAAGGGTCTACCCTAAGAATCAGCTATTCCTCGTTAATTCATTCCTAAGGATCATCCTAAGGAATCGACACAAAATCCATCGTTGACAGGGTTTACTCAACGGGGACTAAATCCATAGCTACCAGGGTTTTCTCAATAGGCATTAAATCCATAGCTGTCAGGGCTATTTCGTTTATCGACAGTATCCACTCGCAATACATGTCAATGGGTTTTTAGAGAACATCGGTGAACATATCGTTCACAACACCTAAAGGTTGCGAGCCTGCTAGTGTTCCACTGTACTGTCTAGAATAGTCCGTGGTTGTCATCCACACTCTGCTGAATGACGGGGCCATCATTTGGGAAAAAGGCTTCTCACATCGTCCACCTCTCACCCTCATCTCACGGTCTATTTCACCTCTCAACGCATCATCCGACTCATACTCCATCTATTACATCTACCCATGTTTTACCCCAACATTATCGTAGATATAAAATACATATACAGTTTAAATCATTTAAAACATGAATAAAATCGTTCATCCAACATAAATAGTAATTATACAGATAATATTCACATATAGCACGTAGTTTATATAAAATATTTCATATCTATGTGTAAGATGAAAGGGGCCATGCACTCACTTGATTAGGTGGTGATTCTGAGCTCAGACAACACTTCGCTTTCTCAAAACAATTTTCTTCGACAAAACCTAGTATCAATACCACTAGGGTGTAGTTTTTAATGTTAACCGCGACTAATTAATAGTCTAACTATTATTACTATTATGTAAGCGTTAAATAACACTCAATATAACTCATAACAATAGCCCAAATAATTATTTTAAGGTCCTAATAATGTTACTATAATTAAATAAAAGTTATATTAAATATAGTATAGGTGTATCTCACTTACAACGAGTTTTTATTAAAAACGAGGCTTCGTTTGAGCAGCTTTTCCGAGCCGAAAACTTTTCTTCTCGGAGCCGTCGGGCGCTCCGGGGCTTCTTTATCGTGCTAGGGAGGTTCCCTAGACTTGGGAGGTGCTTAAGGAGGCTAGAGAGAAGTTAGAGAGAGAAAGAAAGGCTTATGGTGTGAAGAAAATATAAGGAGTTCACCCTTTATTTATAGGAGTTTTATAGTTAAGTAGTCTCTAAGCTTCGTCCGTATCTTCCACGTAGGAGCTTCGTTTTCTATGTTATTTATATCTACGCGTTGGTATTTACGAGTACTACAACTTTCATTTAGACCCCGTCGGCTAATTCTCCTTCTATCTCATATTTAGAAAAACTGTATCGAATTCGCCGCGCTTGAAAAGTAGAGACTAAGCTTCATCCATAACTTTCGCATACGATATCTGTTTTTGTAGATATTTTTATCCACGCTTTGGTATATACAAGTACTACAACTTTCATTTAGACCTCGTTGGCTAATTCTCAATCTATCTCGGATTTACAAAACTGTATCGAATTTGCCGCGGTCGAAAAGTAGAGACTAAGCTTCGTCCATAACTTTCGCATACGAGCTTCGTTTTTGACGTTATTTATATCCACACATAAAAATAAAATCTACAAGTTTCCTTTTTACTCCGTCTGCTAATTCTCGACCGATCTTAAATTTAACAGTAGGAAGAGATTAGACTGTTAAATGACCGCGAAGAATTCGTAACTCCTTCCTACGGACTCCATTTTTGTCTGTCTTTTTACCATTGAGTTCCTATTAATGAGATCTTCAACTCTCATTTAGGTCGCGTAAGCCAAAAACCACTCGAACTAAAATTCAACTTTCAGGCCGGCATCGCTATGCCAAATCTTAGAAAAATCATAACTTCCTCATACGAAGTCAGATTTGGGCGTTCTTTTAATGGACACTATCGGTTTAACATTTAATATGACTTTTGTTTAGATTGCTAAGGCTAAAAGTCGCTCTATCGTAAATTCACTATTTACACTTCCCGGTGCCATGCCGGTTCCATCGTGAAACTTCGACGGGTCATAACTTCTTCGTTATAACTCGGATTTCGGCACTCTTTATATGTACGGAAAAATTGTAACATATACTACAACTTGGTTAAGATTATTTATTCTAAATAATCTTTTGCCAAAAAGTCATTTTCGACCCCTATTATCTATAAATTGACTAGCCCGGATCTACGGGCGTTACATTTACCAAAAAGCCATTCTGTAAATTTCCAATTTACCAAATTCCCCCATAAGTCAAACTAGTCAACCCTTGGTCAAAGTCAAATTCAACGGTCAAGGTCAACAGTCCATGTTGACCCGAGTCATCGAGTATAGCTTACTGACTCGCTGAGTCCTTCCAGAACTTGAGAATTTGTGAATCCCCTAGTTGACTCATCGATTTTCCCTACAACTCGCCGAGTCCATGTATGTAGAAACGTCGGGAAAACCCTGGTTGACTCATCAAGTCCATGCAAAAATCCTTGCACGATAATCTTCATCGGACTCGCCGAGTTGGCCATGCAACTTGTCAAGTTTCTTCCGTCCTTTCTCCATTCAAAAGCTTTTAATCCACCCTAAAGCTCCATATTGCAGATCAAGCTTCCTAAGGCATGTTTATCACGTAAAGTTGCAAACTTTACGTACATGCAAGGCTCTAAAGGCTAAGAATATCAAATCTAAGCTTATAATGGGGTTTAATGTAAACCCCAGTTTTGAAAGTACCCGGTTGTGGAAAAGTAGTTATTTTGGACCAGAAATGTAATTATGGGAAAGTAGTTATTTTAGACGAGTATATAATCTCATATCGGCCAATCCTAACCCTAAACCCTTCCTTATGATGCAGCCGCACCCACCTCCCTCCCGCCATTGCCCTATCGCCACCCTATCTCCTCGCTTCTCCGACCAACCAAGTCATCATCAAAACCGTCCCTTGCTGCTGTTTCTGCCGCCGACAAAGGTACCAACCGTGGTTACGACGTGCGAGTAAGAAATATTGGAGCTCAAGTCGACTACCACCTCCTTCTTCGTCGTTCTCCGATCGTGCAAGTGAGCCGACCGCCACTGTTTCATCGCCTCTCCGTGTTTCCTTCTTAATCCGCCTTTTTCTGTCGCCGCCATGTCGCTGTTGCAGCCACTCCGAATGACTGTTGCGACTGGAATTTGTCTTTAAATACCTTGCGCCACCATAAGGTTGGCTGAGGTCGAGGTGGGCTTTGTTGTTGGGTTCACGACGATCTCGCTCGGGTGGTCGTGTGTTGATAGGCCAAGACTCAAGGAAACTGACCACCAACGTGAGGTGGTGGCTATCGATTGTAACGCCCGCGTTTCCAGGCTAGGCATTTTCGTTGATATAATAGTCTAGGTTAACCTTTGTAACCCGTTTATAAATAATAGAAGTATATTATTTGAGTATTATGTGTTTTGTGCTTAATTGCTTAATTATGTGATTTGATTAATTAAGGATAAAATGAGCGTCAAAATTTAAGTGTAAAATAAATTTGACATCTTTGGATAATGTTGTAGTAGTTGAAACGAGGTTTCCGAATATATAAAGAACGCCCAAATCTGACTTCGTATGAGGAAGTTATGATTTTCTGAAGTTTCGACTTAGCGGTATGCAGCCCGAAATACTCGCTTTGAGATCGCGCGGTTTTTAGTCGAATCAATCTAAACGAGAATCGAAGATCTCGTTGTTGGTATCAAAGCGATGAAAAGTTAGGCGAGAACAGACGTCAAATGAAGAAGTTATGAATTTATAACGAAGTTTTTCTGTCCCGGCCTACTAAAAATAATTAATAAAAATAAAGTCAAAATTAGCCGACGGAGTCTAAACGAAAGTTGTAGAGTGTAGTCTCACCTACGCGTGGATATGAGGAACGTTGAAAACGGAATTCGTATGAAGAAGATATGAATTTCCGAAGTTTATTAAATAATTAATATTTAAAATTAGTTATAAAATCCGGTATTATCCGAAGGGGAGTCGTCGGACTCATCCGAAGTACGCCCAGCGTACAACGAAGCATGACGCACCTCGCACTCGAGTTCTTCGGATGACGCATGGCATGACGATTCGGACGCGTACGCCCAGCATACTCCGAGGCTCCAGCCTCCTATAAATAGGATGCGAGGGCAGCCGGCTCAATTGCTCTTTTTCTCTCTTCTCTCTCCCGTTTGCATCGTTTTGTGTGCTAGAAGTACCCCAAAGCCCCGATATCATTCCCGAGCCCCGAAGCAAGTCCCGAGGTCCTGAAGATCCCGAGAAGTAAGATTCCCGAGCCGAAGCTCTAACCTGCGAGAAGTTCGATTTTTGTGAAGATCTTCCAGATCTGCCGAAGAATACTATTTCTATAAGCCGTAGTGTTGTCCGATCATCTTCTGATCAAGTGAGTGTGTGGTTACTTTCTTCTAACGCATAATTATAAAGTATTTTATACAAAATACGTGTTATGAGTATATTTTGTGTTATATGTGTAAATGTATATTCACTCTCTTCTATCTCATGGATCTGATTTGTCTTCTATGAAATATGTGTTATGTGTGTGTGCCTCATCTGTTATGTGGAATATGTATTGATTAAAGCATGCTATACAGGTTTTTAAACTATGTATAAAAATGTATATCTTTATCTACCAATATGTTGGGTAGAACATGGGTAGATAGTTGGTGTGTAATAAACAGATGAGAGGCCTCGTTGTTGTTTTGATTCAGTCATCTAGCGGAGTTTAGATGACGACCACAAACTTTTCTAGACAGTCCTGTGGAACGCTAGCAGGTTCGCCACTTGTAGGTGTTAATGAACTTAGGTGTTCATTCGCTGTACCCCATCCCCCTCATGGTTGCCTTATTTGACTTATATTGCTGAGGAACCCCCGAAGCATGTGTTGTCGCCCCGATGAAATATTCTTAGACTAGGTCCCCTGTGTTAGTTATTTTAGGGACATAAAGTGAGAATAACGGGAATGGGTAATTAGGCTATTGTTGGTTGATGAAAATTGATTTAATTATTTATTGTGGGTTGAAAACGCTATATGCTCACCAGGCTCCCAAGCCTGACCCACTCAGTTTTATTTGTATTACAGGAAGTGGCGCAAGGGCATAAGATGGATGAACCATCAAGTTGTTTTGTTTACAAGTCTGTATATGTATATATTTGTTGAATGACTTGTAATGTTATCGTTTATGCTTTAATGGTCTGTATTGGAACATGACATCCCGAGTTTTGATTATATAATGAAAATACATTTCTTTTATGGAATGCTTTGGTAAACATCGTTTTATCACGCTTTGTTTTTGGGAACAAATTCCGCAACTCTTTCAAATCAAAAGAATTTACTCTGAAATTATTTTAAAAGCATAAATGAAAATCGGTCTTTTCTGGCCGAGATTTTGGGGATGTCAGATCGATACAAATCACCGTTGGCCGCCGCTTCTATTTCCTCCTGCCGTCACTACCGTTTCCTGACACCACCACCCGCCGTGGTGGTGGCTATCAGTTGGGTGGGTGTGCGATTCTACTTATAATGGATGTTTGTGCATGTTTATTTTATTGAAACGGAGTAGTTGTTTGGCCGGAATTCCCAAGAACAGCCACCACCGGCCACCGCTAGGGTGGCTATGTGTGTGTTAGTTAGTGTGTGTGTGTCTGTAATTTTGGATTAAAGCCTTATAACTATAATTGTAATTATCAATAATAATAATAAAATAATAGTAACCACCACTGTAAGGTGGTGGCCGCCGCCGTTGACCACCACTACCCAAGGTGGTAGTGGGTGGTGCCCTACTAGCAAAACCCTAATGGGCTTAAAGATTCATTTTTGGGACTGTTGGGCCATGGTTGAGTGAAAACCCTAATTAGGGTTTAGAAAACCCTAATTATGTGCATTTGGGCCTTAAACTTATTGGACCCACCTTTGGGCCATTTGGATTGGATTGTGTATTAAGTCCAAATTACTCCATATCATTTATCTAGTAGAGTAAAGGACTTAATGGATTAAGTCCTCAATGGGTTAAGTAAGAAACACTTAACTCTAATCATCAATCTATTTGGAACCCTAATATCCCTTGGGATTTGTGTTGGGCCATCCAAGAACAAGCAAATGGACTAGAACAAGTAACGAGCTTTAGGGTAAGGCCCATAGGAGGGTTTAGGCCTAATTTGGAAAATTGGGCCATAGATGGGCCATAGTTTGGGAATATATGGTTGTATGATATTGGGCCTTTAGAATGAGACATGTTGGGCTGGACTGAACAATTGGGCCTCAAGGGAAGGCTATGTAGAGGTATGGGCCTAATTTGGAAAATTGGGCCATATGTTGGGCTTTAAGCCATAGTTGGACTTTTGGGCCTTTGGATTGGGCCTTGGGCTTGAATAAGCCAAGCTTGGGTAATGTAGTAATTATCCAAAGAATGTATTTATAGTTATGTAATGGAACCCAATTATTAATTGGGTGTTATTTTGATGTTGACAAATTCGGGAATCTGTCATCCAGCAGCTATGGTATTGTCAGCAGGACTACAATAGTGTGAGGTGAGTTTCCTTCCAATAGAAACGGGTCTACGGCCACAACGCCAGGCCGTTTAGATGATAGTAGTTCCAGACTTCGTTTCGATGCCGGGGTGGTCCCGAGAAGTAGTTATGAATGCTTGATGTCTTCGTGATTCATGCATGTTTATGTTATGTGTATATGTTCCGGACTCCGGTCCGATGTCGGGCAAGCTCGTTGCAGTATATGTGATTATGTTATATGTTCATGCTTATGTTATGTTCAGTTTATTCCGAACATTGGTCGGATGTCGGGCGGGGCCCAAGTTATTTTGGACTTTGGTCCGATGTCGGGCAGGGCCCGATGCAGTGGGCTTGGCCCTAGTTATTATGGACTTCGGTCCAATGCTGGGCGGGGACTGATGCAGTGGGCGGGGCCCAATTTATGCCGGACTCTAGTCCGATGTCGGGTGGGGCCCAAATGCAGTGGGCAAGGCCCAATAATTTTTATATGTGTTATTGTATGGTATGAGGTAGTTTAGGGGAGCTCACTAAGCTTTGTGCTTACAATTCAGTTTTGGTTTCAGTTACTTCATCTAGCAAGGGAAAGGGCTCAGGATGATGGCATGACACACACCACAGTTTTCTTAGCCTGGGAGTTTATCTGATGTTTTATATGAGATTGTGTTACGATGACAAAATTTTATGAGATTTTGAGATACATGTTTTATGATCTTATACCACGGCGATGATATTTATGCTTGTTAAATGATTTTGAAAACAAAATTTTTGGGTTGTATTTTTTTTTTTTGGATGTTACAAGTTGGTATCAGAGCCTTGGTTTGAGTGATTCAGGCACACTTTCAGGTGTTTCTGAACTCAAAACGAGGAAGTGGTATAAAGTTCTTAAAAGAAAAGAGTTTTAGAAAAAGCATAAATAATTTTTAGAAGGAAAAGAGTTTTGAAAAGAGAAAAAGGTGTGGTGTATGCAATCAACCGAGCTCAAGTAAGTATTCCCAAATTACCCATACAAGTTTATGTTATGTTATGATTATCAGCTTATTTAGAACAACATGCTAGATTAGGACTACGGATCTAGGAAGGATGCCTTATGTGCCTGCTATATGTGTTTCATCTTTATGAGAACTGCATGCTAGTACAAAATTGTCAGTATGATAGCCAGAGTAGTGGATGCTTGATTATGTGTACTCAATGCTCGAATGTTGCTTGCTTTGTGCTTTTAGGAGTCTTAGTTATCTCTTACTAACTAGTAAATGAATATATTACGTTACATATTGCGAGGATTAAATAATTCTAGAGGGTTAGGTCTAGCTCTATTTCGCAGCTCTTGTTTGTGTCTAACCTTTGTAGGGTTGGATCTCTCATTCGAAGAATTATCTAGTCTGAGTAATATGTAATAGTATTCGCGAGCTAGTTAGGGGAAGAAAGCAGGGACTTCTTATGCAGCTAATGGCGGACAATGGGTTGGTAATTACCCTAGGGCAAGCCTAGGATGAGAGTAACAAAGAGCAGTAGCAGTAGAAGGGATTTGGTGGAGTCAAAGAAGTTCTTGAGGAAAGTACGGATAGATGTGGAAGGTTGTATATGTGACAACCCGATATTCGAGACAATATAATGGAACACAAGTCAAATTTAGGTCAAAATTTAACTTTCCTAAAATTTTATTTGGGTTAAATAAAGTAGTAGGAATCTTATCAAGGATTTCGTACATATAAAGAACCCTAAAATCCGAGTTATAACGAAGAAGTTAGGACCAACCGAAGATTCTCGGCAAAACTGGCAACACTGATAGACGTCAAACGCGAAGTTTCAATACAATAATTTTTAGCCTTAGGTATCTAAATGAAAGTTGTAGATATCATTAAACCGTAAACGTACGTAAAAAGAACGTCCAAATCTGACTTAATATGAGGAAGTTATGATTTTTCCAAGATCCGGATATAGCAGTAGACATCTAAAAACTCGAAATAGAGATCGAGAGACTTTTGGTTGAAACAACCTAAATGAGAATTGAAGGTCTCAACAATAGTAGCGCAACGATAAAAAGTCTGATGAAAACGGACGTCAGATGAATAAGTTATGGATTTATGACGGAGTTTTCGTGTCTCGGCCTACTAAAAGTAATATAAAGATAATACATTAATAATATACTAAAAATAAAGTCACAAGTAGCCAACGGAGTCTAAACGAGAGTTGTAGAGCATAATCTCACCTACGCGTGCATATAAAGAACGTCGAAAACGGAGCTTAGATGCGAAAGTTATGAATTTCTAAAGTTCAGGGCACGAATCCCGACTCCGTGTCAGAACTCACGACGTGAGTTTTGTAAAACTCACGAAGTGAGCCCCTTGAATGAACCTTCTAGAGCCACTTGACGTGTGACGCATGCCATGACGATTTGGGACCAAACTCACGACGTGAGTTATGAAAAACTCATGAGGTGAGAGTCAAAATTGTGACTATATAAAGAAATCTAAGCCTTTTGAGTTTGGTTGCTCAACCCCATCCTCTCTCCTAGTTCTACACCCTATTAAGCCCCTCTAAACTAGCCCAAAGCCCCAGTAACACCTCCAACGCACAACGCAAGTCCCGAAGTCCCGAGATTTCTGAGAAATCGACTTCTTTCCAGTCGAAGTTCTGCTCGACTTTCGTCTCACCTTCTTCAATCTATCAGGTGAGTTCATACCCCTTAATTAACCCTTTAAATGTTTTTAAATGTTTTATGAATGCTTTATGGGGGGGGGGGGGAATACAAGTTGAATCACGTTTAGTTATTATATCAATCACATGTGATTAATAACTAGCATGCAAATGGATTTACTATATGTTAACTGTTTTACCAAACAGATTTCTTCAAATGACTTTCTTAAACGTTTTTACATGTTTAAAACTCTTTATCAAACTGTCTTACATACTGTATGTTTCCTTTCAAACTCTGTTACAAATGTGTTTCAAACAAAGGTTTTCCTTATACTTAAACAGTCTTATCAAACAAAATACTTTCAAATCATTTTATAAACTGACATCAAGTCATCATTCCTTCAATATTAAACTTTTCAAAGGTATTACAAAACTTCTTTTATGCTTTTATATTGTCAAATGCGTGCCTACATATGTATAGTTATATAAATAATGTTTAAAGGACTTAGGACGGTTAGCTCGCTTTATTTCCTTTTCCTCGTTGGGATGTGGCCTTAGGGCATCGTTTGCTCGTCCAAATGTCGTATAAATATTAGTTATATACCATGTATACATATATAGACATAAAAGTTCCACCAGTCAATTCAGTACCTTTGGGTAGCAAAGGTATACTTCCGGTTATACTCGTACATTACTAGTAACTATAATAGGTATAGTTAGGAGATACTACTTACAATTCCATGTACAAGAATCACACAAGAGTCAGTTCATTCATGAGTCCATACTAATACATTATATGTTACATGAATACATTCACATATATACGCTTACATGAGTACATTTACATTGATACGCTTACATGAGTACATTTACATAGATACACTTACAGAGATACGTTTACAGAGATACGCTTACATGAACACGTCTAAATTAGTACATTTAATAGATACTATTACATAGGATCTGTTACAAACATTTCGGGACTTACCATTCCACACCCGAAGCTGTTAGCTACAGAAGGGAAAAGGAGCATCGACGAGTGTCCAAGGTTGTACTGTTCGGCGAGTTTCCATGCCGTGAATATCCTACTACAAAAGGATACATCTTTAGTTATTATATTATTCTCCTTCCTTTACTTTGTGACACATTCACATTAACGATGAGGTAGGGTATATTTGTTGGATTAGTGTCTAAGTCCATAACTATTTTGGTATGTACTTGACCCGATGGTGCATGGTCCTTTTGGGTTGCCTTCACCAAAGCAACTTGATTGTATGATTTATGAAGAGAAAGGATTAATTATGATTTATTAATATATTATGAGGATAATATATTAAAGGAGAAATCATATTGTTTAATATTAGTCAAGAATTAATTGATAATTAATTTTGTGACTAAAAGAGATTAATTAAACTTAAGGGACTGGAACTGTGATTATAAGATAATTGCATTTGGGCTATGGATTACCTTGGAATAATAGGTTGGACAAATTCTATGGGGAAAGCCATTAGAAATCGTCCAAGGGATATTCTAAAAGGGTCCATGGGCTGCTTAGGGCTTAAGCAGTCAAATTAGGGTTTCCTAGTTGAAAACCCTAATAGCCTACAGTATATATAGTACCCTTAAGCCCCAAAAACGTGGCTAAGAGTTCCACTAGGGTTTCTACATGTTTTGGGTAGCCTCCTCTCTCGTTATTCTTCATCCTCTTGCTCTTGGTGTTTCTGAACCATTAGAGGAGTGACACTTGTGACTCTAAGCTTTCTAAAGTCATTACAAGGAGGATTTGAGATTGTTATTGCTACATAACAATCAAGGTAAGATCTAAAAACCCTTTCACATGTTAATATGATTAATTGTATGCTAGAACTAGGGTTTAAAGTCTTGGATGAATTTCATGTACAATAGAGAAACCTAGATCCAAGCATTAGGGTTGCATGAGCACATAGGATGTTCTTATGGCTAAAACCCATCAGTGGTATTAGAGCCTTGATTGGTTTTTATTGTATTAATGCCTTGGTTGTTTGTTCAAGCTTCAAAATCGATTTTTTGGCTCCCTGACTGATGAACTCGGTGAGTTCCAATGTGGACTCGGTGAGTTGCTCCAACTCGGCGAGTCCATAGAGGAACTCAGCGAGTTCGAGCGTCAGTAAGAGCAGATTTCGGGATTTCTTGCTGTTTTGCTTGAGGATACTTGCCTTAATTGTTTTGGGTCTTTAATATTTGAATTTTATCTTATATTTGAGTATATCCTTGCCAAAACAAAAGATAATTACCTATTGATTAGATAATGACTTCCTTATATGATTAAAGATTGATTATTTGTATTAATTGGGTAACTTATCTTGCAAGAAATTGAAATTAGGTCAAATATAGATAATGACAAAATTAATTGTTTAATTTCTATTATTTGTTATTTGATCCTTGTGTTGTGAAAAAGTTTCATTTGTGCACATGTAAGTTTTATGGTTTAAATTTGAACTTAAAAGTTTTGTTTTGAAACTTAAATAGTTGAAACCCTGATGTTTTGAATTGTTTCAAAACTTGCCCTCAAGTTTTGGAATTTAAAAGTTGATTAAAAGTTTAATTTAGAAATGTTAAATTCTAAAGACCTAGTGTTGTTTTGAAAAGTTCAAATCACACCCTGATGGTTTTATTAACTAATTAAGGTGTATAATTAAAAGAGATTTAATAAATCCATAAAGTTTTGGTTTACAATTTAATTAAATTAAAAGTATAATTATTAAATTAGATCACCTAGTATTTTAAAAGTGTAAAATACACCCTATACTATATATAACATTAAAAGTCTAATATATATGTATGAGTAAAAGTCAGTCTTACCGTTAGTAAGCCTCATTCACGAAGCTGGTCTATAAGGGGTGTTTAAGGAAATTGGCTTTAAAATGGCGATTGAATGGGTATCTACTCTTACCCACCGCACTCTTGACTAGTGGTGGGTCGTTAGCCGAACGTGTAGGACAGGACAGAAACCTTCCATTATAAGTATAATGAAGTACAAAAGTAACTAAATGCTTTTACAAATTCCCAATCTTAGTTACTTTAGGCAAAAGTGAGTTGATGCAATTCCATGAAATTACACTTTGTGCCCTTGCGAAGATGTTAGTGGAGCATGTGTGGCTAACCGGCACACTAAATGGTTCTAAGCAAAGGTAGCAAAGGGTGACTCAATGTTTGTCATAGTTCGGTGGAGCGTGTATGGTTAACCGGCACATCGAATGTAACATGTGGGGGCACCATGTAAGTTTGCATGGTTATTCACACTCGCTTTGTGATCCTCGGTATCCCAGTCACAAACTAGAGGGGCATATCGAGATTTAAACATGCCATTGAAAAGTTCAATGAGTCTCAAAGGGTCTAGGAATTTTCAAAACATTTAAAACTTAAACTGTTTTTCGTTTTTCATGGTGGAAATTAGTGAATCGTCATTCACTTACCTTCAAATATTCTGCAACTAGATTACGACATCCCTTTTCTACGTTGTAGAGTATTGTGTTGGGTCCTAGCATTAATATCTCATTTGGGTGATTTATTAAGGACTCAATCAATCAACTAACTTGATTTAAATTTTTCTCCCATTTTGTAGATGTCAAAGTATGAAAACTATGGTCTTCCCAAATCCCGTGGAACAAGTTTTTTTCACATGAAGATGATATTCCACGACTCGATCAAGGAACACGAGATCATGCTTCACTTCCTCTAGCTCCTCCAATTATTCTCACTAACCCAAAAGTTCGAAGCCTTGAAAAGTTCAAACTCACTCAAGCCCTTTTGGCAAGTAAACACGAAGATGGGAAACCTGTGTGTGCACACGTCTTAGAGATGAAGTCACACATTGATAGGTTAAGAATGTTGGGATCTGTTGTCTATGAGGAGCTGGCTATTGACTGGGTTCTTCAGTCACGTCCTGACTCATATAGTGAGTTCGTAAGAGAGTACTATATGTGTGATGCCCCGATTCTCAGGTAACAATTTAAATAAAAATATTTTTGGGTTTTGGCCCTACTCGATGAGTTGGTTTTGATGGGTTTTGGGCAAAAGACATCCTATGTGCTCATACAAACCCTAATGCTTGGATCTAGGTTTCTCTATTGTACATGCAAGTCATCCAAGACTATAAACCCTAGATCTAGCATATGATAATTAATATAACATATAAATAAGGGTTTAAGTTATTACCTTGATTGTTATGTAGAAATAACAATCCTAAATCCTCCTTGTATTTACTTTAGAAAGCTTAGAGTCACAAATTTCACTCCTTTAATGGTTCACAAACACCAAGAGCAAGAGGATGAAGAGGAGAAGAGAAGGAGGCTGCCCAAAACGTGTGGAAACCCTAGAGAACAAGTTCACCCCGTTTTTGGGGCTTAAGGGTCCTTTAAATAGTGAGGCTATTAGGGTTATCTAATCAAGAAAACCCTAATTTGGATGCTTAAGCCCTAAGCAACCCATGGGCTCCTCCCTTAAAGGCCTTGGGACGATTTCTAATGGGTTTCCCCATAGAATTCGTCCACCCCTTAATTATGGAGTCCATTAGCTCAATATTCAACTATCATACAATTGACAGTTCAAGTCCCTTAAGTTTAATTAATCTCTTTTAGTCACAAATTTAATTCTTATTAATTGTTGACTAATATTAATTAAACAATATGATTTCTCCTTTAATATATTATTCTCATAATATATTAATAAATCATATTTAATCCTTTCTCTCCATTATTCATCCTATCAAGTTGCTTTGGTGAAGGCAACCCAAAAGGACCATGCACCATCGAGTCAAGTACATACCAAAATAGTTATGGACTTAGACACTAATCCAACAGGTTTCCCTACTCGTCGAGTAGTAGCGGGTCGGATCGCGAATTAAGCGGCCTACTCGGCGAGTCCTTTGTTGGACTCGGCGAGTAGGAGTTGGAGAGTGAAACCCTAAGTTCCGGGGTTTGCACCCCTATTTAAAGAAGCTCAAGCCTCTTTCAGTTCTTTTGCAGTCCCTTTGCATCTCAATCTTGTGTATGTGTGTGTGCCCTTTGTGTGTTGAAGTTTGAGAGAGGGTTTTTGGTGGAAAAGTTTGGTGAATCAAGTGATTTTGGCAAGGAGCTGAGAAGATATCCAATTTCTTCTTCTATGGGCATCTCTTGGGAAGGTAATTGACTATCTCCATCAGTTATTTCAGTTAGACCTCATCTTTGAATGAGTTTTAGGGTTTTTGGAAGGGGATCAAGGTTGTATGGCAATCTATGGGCTAGATCCGAAGTTGTAACTTTAGATCTGGACCCTCTTTGGATTAATTGAGCATAAAGTTCCAGCTTTAGTCGAGTGTAAGGTCCCCTTGGTCCATGAGCACCCATTAAGAGCTTGATTTTAGCATTTGGAGCTTGTAAGGCAATGCATGCACGTAAAATTTGAAACTTTACGTGATAAGTAGGCTTAAGGAAGCTAGATCTACAATTTAGGACCTTGCCATGGCTTATATACGTCTGCATGTTAAATTGACTAAAGGAACTCGGCGAGTCGCAAAGCCGAATCGGCGAGTCATATGAAGATATGCATTGGACCCGACGAGTTGGATGAACAACTCGGCGAGTCAGTTGAAGGAAGCCCTGAACTCGACGAGTTGGTTGAACAAATCGGCGAGTTAGATGAAGATGGTCATGAAACTCGACGAGTTGAGGAGCATCTCGGCGAGTTATATGAGTTTTAGCCAAGGATATGTTTGCATGTATACCCGTTGAGTTGCAAGGAGGAAACACGACGGGTGGCCTTGAGACTTGATCAGGATTCGAAGGAACTCGACGAGTCACCCCGATGACTCGGCGAGTTGGTATGTGCTTCAAAGACTCGGCGAGCCTCCGAGTGTACTCGGCGAGTTGAGGTCAACATGAACTGTTGACCTTGACCAAGGACTTTGACCTTGATCAGGGATTGACTAGTAGGTTATGGGGTGTCTCATAAGAGTAAGAACTTATGAGTATATTGTGCTATGGTTATAGGTGGTGGAGCCGGTGTCAAGTGATCCGATAGTTGGAGTTCGCATTTCTATCAACATCTGCGAGGTGAGTTATCCTCACTATATCGATAGGGTCTACGGCACCAAGGCCGGCCCTTTATGGTTTACATCCTGGGTTAGGATGGTTGCTTGGTTATTGCCATGTTAGATTTCATCCTTGTTTAGGATGGGTGTTATGTTATTGCTTTGCTAGAATTTATCCTGCTTAGGATGGTTGTTATACTAGAGATCGGTAGTTATGGTATGCTACATAAGATTCTGATCTGTTGGATTGGAATTAGAATAGATAATATGCTATGCTTTTATGGGATGTGAGGATTGGTATGTTAGTGACCTGTTAGGTCGATACTCTAGCTATGAGTGAAACTCTATGATTGATGGTTAATGAGATAGACGTGTTTGCTATGTGTACATGCCAGTATATGATAGTATGCGTACATGGTTAGTTAGTTGTTGGCTGGGTTGAGGTGGTCCTACTTTGTGCTGAAGGCCAACACACCATCTGAGCGGTCCGGGGAGAACGTAGGCCCACGCAGCGGACCAGTCATGCCGAAGGCTCGGGATAGATTCAGATAGACTGTAGGCCCAGCAGGGCGGACCAGTCCGGCCGATGGCCCAGTATGTATGTTGTTTGATTGTTCGTATGGCTATGGTTTCTGCCAGTGTGGTATTGGTATTTTGTGGGTAGGTCACTAAGCCCTTGGGCTTACAGTTTTCAATTTATTGTTTCAGGTACTTCAGGAGAGCGAGGGAAGGCGAAGGTGTGACAGTACCGCTCCTCATCCTCATGATCTATTTTGGGACACTCTGATGATAAATGAAGTGGAAATGTTTTGTAAAAACAAATACTATTTGACTCTTTTGTTTGTATTAAAAGTTTAAATTTGGTGTATATTTATGGGTGTTACAAGTTGGTATCAGAGCCTTGGTTTGAGTGAATTGTAGGAACACTCGCGTGAATCCAGTCTCAAACCGAGAAGATTCTTGGGAAATAAGTTTTAAAAAAATGGGTTTTTAAATTAAAGGATGGAGGATGCAGAAGGTACGATCAGCCGGAGCCTGTAAGTAAGCCCCAAAATACCATACAATTATTTGACATTCTGATATGATTAGAACAACATGCTAGTGCTAGGCTTGGTATTTCAGGAATCGCATGATAGATTGGCCTGATTGTATGATACCTATTAGCCTAGGGTTCGTTGTATATGGGATTGACATCATAACTGTAGATGTTTAGTGTATGCACTACGGCTGTGGATAGTCAAGATCTTATAGCCTGAGAATGTCCGATTCGACCTTAATATAGGTTTGGATATTCGAAAGTCTATCGGGTCCAGCACTATGTGCAGCCAGTGTACACTAGCACTACAGGGGATGATGGAAGTTTCATGGATATGTGAGTGGTGCGGAATTGCAGGATCAGTTACTAGTTAGGCGATGTCCCCTATTAGTGAGGGATGAGCGCAGATTATGTTAAATACAGTTTAAGGCGTTGTGGTGATACTCGACACAAATATAGGTAGGTGTGGAAGGTAGTAGGGGCCCATACTACTGAAAGCACAGGACCCATACGCTTTTCAAGGAAGTCACAACCCCTAGCGTTTGAGGGTAATTGGTCTTCCGTCATTATATGATATGTCTGAGACATTGAGTCTATTTGCAGTATGGTGGTGACGAGACGTGTTGCTTCGGGATCTGGATCAGGATCGGGATCAGGATCAGGGTCGGGAGACGGAGGATTGGAGGTGCCGGTGGCACCTGAGCCCATGGTTCAGATAGGGACTGAGGAGTTGGATACCCGGATTCGGGAGATCATGCATGATGAGATTGCTGCTGCGTTCCGAGCGCAGCTACCAGATATGTTTGGGTCCATTAAGACCGCGATGGTCGAGTATTTTGATGAGCAGTATGCCGCCCTAGCAGAGACTGCTGCCGCTGCAGCCACTTCGGCTGTAACAGCTGCGGGGGTTGGAGGAGAAGGAGCCGACAGGGCTTTCCAGTACTGGGACTTCGACAATACGAAGCGCCCGACATTTGATGGTACACAGGATGCTATTCAGGCTATGAGGTGGTTATCTGACGTGGAGGGGTGTTTCTTCACGTGTTTGTGTCCTGCCGACCAGAAGGTCAGGTGTGCTGTGAACCTGCTGAGTCTTGGGGCGAAGGACTGGTGGAGGCTGACTACTGGGTTGTATACTGATGATCAGAGGGCTGCCATTACCTGGGAGCAGTTCTGGGATATGTTTCGCACCCGCTACGTTCCGCGCGTGGAACGGGAGCGGCTTGCTCAGGAGTTTTTGACCTTGAGACAGGATGGAAAGTCTGTGATGGAGATTACCCGTATGTTCACGGAGAGGGCTATGTTTTGCTCGGAGTTTGCTTCAGAGCAGTCTCAGATGACTCGTTATCTGAGTATTCTCAAGACGGATATTCGACAGTTTGTGTCCACTCAACGATGTGATACCCTCCTTGACCTATAGGAAGCCATGCGGCGGCGTGAGTTGGAGATAGAGCTGCAGCTGAAGGAGCAGCGTCAGGCCCCGACACAGTCTCAGTCGGCGCCTAAGTGGTCTAAAACCGCTGATACACGGTCTGGGGGTCATTAGAGCCGCACTTGTGGGAAGTGTGGCAAGGCTAATTCGGGGGTTTGTCGAGCAGGAGGTGGGTGCCACAGGTGTGGCAAGGAGGGGCACTATGCCAGGGACTGTCGTCAGTCTGCCCCTCCAGCAAATATGAGGATTTGTTTCCATTGTCATCAGGTTGGTCATGTGAAGACCAACTGTCCGCAGCTTGCTGCCAAGCCGGCGGAGGGTTCCGCGCCAGCTACTGTAAGGATTAGAGATAGAAGGCCAGTCAAGATGGTACCTCCGAAGGCTCAGGGTCGTGCCTTCCAGCTCACGGCCGAGGAGGCCAAGGCAGCACCGGATGTGGTTGCTGGTATGATTCTACTCTCTATCTCAATTATTGTATTTGTGCTATGCTTATTGGATGTACCTATGATCAGGTACGTTTTTAGTAAATTCCTTGCCTGCTTTGGTTTTATTTGACTCGGGGGCGAGTCGTTCATTCGTATCTCAGACCTTCTCTAGAAGGTTCAGTGTGCCGATAGATGATCTTGAGTGCCCAATGCGAGTTTCGATCGCCAACGAGCACGTGATTTCTGCTTCTTCGGTCTACCGAGGATGCAAGTTGGAGATTTTCGGAGTGTCTTTCCCGATAGATATGATTCCTATAACCATGGGGGATGTATGCGTGATTGTAGGGATGGATTGGCTTAGCAGATTTGGCGCCATGATCGATTGTGAGGGTCAGCGGGTGGTGGTTCGAACCCTAAGTGGGGGAGAACTGGTGGTATCTGGTGAGGGCACCAGGCCGGGATCAGGGTTTTGTTCGGCGGCTAGGGCTCGATAGTACATTCAGCACGGGTGTGCCAGTTATTTGGCATATGTGGTAGATACGCGAGTTAGAGAGCAGTTCTCTGTATCAGAGGTCCCGGTGGTTAGAGAGTTTGCGGATGTATTTTCGGAGGAGTTACCCGGAGTGCCTCCGGTGAGGCAGGTTGAGTTTAGGATTGATCTAGTGCCAGGTGCGGCCCCTATCGCCAAGGTGCCGTACCATTTGGCACTGCCAGAAATGCAGGAGCTGTCATCTCAGTTGCAAGAACTGCTGGGTAAGCAGTTTATTCGTCCGAGTAGCTCACCCTAGGGAGCACCGATCCTCTTCGTCAGGAAGAAGGATGGTTCACACAGGATGTGCATTGACTATAGGGAGTTGAATAAGTTAACGGTAAAGAACCGTTATCCGCCCCCGAGGATAGATGATTTCTTCGACCAGCTGCAGAGTGCATCTTGGTTTTTCAAGATTGATTTGAGATCAGGTTACCACCAGGTCAGGGTGAAGGAGGAATATGTGGAGGAGACCGCGTTCCGAACTCGTTATGGTCATTATGAGTTCGTGGTGATGCTGTTTGGACTCACCAACGCGCCAATAGTGTTCATGGATCTGATAAACCGAGTCTGCAGACCGATGCTCGATCGCTCGATCATAGTGTTTATAGATGATATCTTGGTGTATTCCAAGACCTGAGAGTAGCATGAGGAGCACCTCAGGGAGCTGTTAGAGGTGCTACGACGAGAACGGCTTTATGCCATGTTCTCGAAGTGTGAGTTCTGTTTGCGGGAGGTTCAGTTCCTTGGACATCTCGTTAACCAGGATGGGATTTTGGTCGATCCGGCCAAGGTGGAGGCGGTCATGTAGTGGGAGGCTCCGAGATCTCCCTCAGACATCAGGAGTTTTCTGGTCTTAGCAGGGCATTATCGGAGATTCATTCGTGATTTCTCCAAAATTGTTGTATCCCTCACTCGTCTAACGAGAAAGGGGGTGGACTTCTGTTGGGGCCAGGAGCAGCAGAGGGCATTTGAGACCCTCCGGTAGCGGTTATGCGAGGCGCCGGTGTTAACACTTCCCGAGGGAGTGGAGAATTTCGTGGTATATTGCGATGCGTCAATCGCAGGCTTAGGGGCAGTCCTCATGCAAAAGGGGCGGGTGATAGCTAATGCATCACGGCAGTTGAAGCCGCATGAGACGAGTTACCCCACACACGATCTTGAATTGGGAGTTGTAACATCTCAAATTTTCAAACAATTTTTTCATTTCTAAAACATAATATTTTCCATTAAAAACAAGGCATAAATAGTTTAATTATTCGGTCAATACAATTATTCAAACTCCCAAGATCCTAAAACAATCTTCAGTGTGTATCGATCATGCCGGCGCCTTCCCACGGTCCTCGCTAGTACCTGAAATACATACATACACAACAACTGTAAGCATAAATGCTTAGTGAGTTCCCCAATATACACTTACACACATACGCCTTTCCAGGCCCTGACCTTCTGGTCCTCATTACAACGCCTTCCGGCCCATAACATAATCGCCTTCCGGCCCATAACATATTGCCTTCCGGCCCACATATCATACATAGCACATATAACACTTAACTTACCGCATATAGCATACATATCCATATAACACTTAACTTACCACTTATAGCATATATATCCATATAACATATTCGACCTTCCGGTCACACAGTCAAACCCTTCCGGGTACAGTATAGTGAGAAGACTCACCTCGTAAGTGCTGAAAGCTAGCAACTCCTGAAATCACTCGCGCACCAACCAACGAGCTACAATCCTCCTATAACATTACATAACTCATTAACACTCATATCATCTAAGTGTGACTATCCCTAAGAAGTCAGACTTAGGTCAACTCTGGTCAACGGTCAACGGTCAACTCGACTGGACTCGGCGAGTACCATGGCGACTCGGCGAGTCTAGTCGTCCTCACAGATTCCTGAATATTCCCTTTCTACTCGTCGAGTATACCTCTCGACTCGACGAGGTCCTCGTGGAAGAATCGCGGGGCCACCCCGATTCCACTCGCCGAGTCTGATGAACAACTCGGCGAGTCCCAGCACATCTTCAAGCTACTCGCCGAGTCTGAAGAACAACTCAGCGAGTCCATGCCATGCAGACGAGTAACTGCTTCCTGGGATAGGTCTCGTCCCGAAGTACAAATGCATGGGACCTTCTGGACCTCTAAAGGTCCTAATACAAGACTATAATCGTGGGGTAACAAGGCATTTCTTCATCAAATCACTAAATGGGTTCTATAAACCCTAATTTCATAAATACATCAAAGTAACAGATTTGGTCCGAGTTATTACCTGGAAACGCACTCTCTGTGTCCCCCAAATCTCAGAACTCAATCCTCCTTGATATTCCTTTAGCCGAATCCCCCTTCTTCTTGCTTAACCAATTCTTCCAAGTTCCAAAGCTTTCTCCCTTGCTCTAGGCGTCCACAGCGATTAGGGTTTCTCTCAACTGACCAAAAGACTGAAAATGACGGCCTAAGAGGCGTTAAATACGATCCAAACTGAACGGTTAGGGTTTCTGCTGAACAGCGTCGACTCGCCGAGTCCATAACTGGACTCGTCGAGTCCAGTCGCGGACCCGCGACCAAGTCCGCGATCCTACTCGGCGAGTCTAGGCTCCAACTCGCCGAGTCCCCTCTTAAATCACCCCAAAAACATAATTTTAATAATACCTGAGATTCCGGGCTGTTACAATTCTCCCCCACTTGGATTAGACTTCGCCCTCGAAGTCTCATTCTGCAAATAGTTCCGGATGCTGCTCCCGCATTTCACGCTCCGGTTCCCAAGTCATTTCTGATCCCTTACGGTGTTGCCATTGAACCAATACCAGAGGTACTTCCTTATTCCTCAGAACCTTGATCTTCCGATCCCTGATAGCCACTGGTCTCTCCGCGTAATTCAGGCTCGCATCCACCTGAATATCCTCCAATGGAACCACTGCCGACTCATCGGCTATGCACTTCCTTAACTGCGACACATGAAAAGTGTCATGGATCTGACCCAACTCCGCTGGCAACTCCAATCGATAGGCTACCCGGCCTACCCTTGCAACCACCCGAAATGGCCCAATATACCGGGCCCCAATTTGCCTCTCTTCCTGAATCGAATCACTCCTTTCCAAGGAGAGACCTTCAGGAGAACGTAGTCGCCGACTTGAAATTCAAGCTCGGATCGGCGCCTGTCTGCATAACTCTTCTGTCGGCTCTGGGCAGTCAATAATCTTTGTCTCACTTGTTGAATCTGCTCTGTCGTCTGGAGTATGATCTCCGTGCTGCCCATCACTCTCTGTCCCACCTCTCCCCAGCAAATGGGGGTCCGACACCTCCTACCATACAACAGCTCGAAAGGTGGCATACCAATGCTCGAATGATGGCTGTTGTTGTAGGAGAACTCTGCCAATGGTAAGTACGCATCCCAACTACCCCCGAAGTCTAACACACAAGCTCGGAGCATGTCTTCCAGCGTCTGAATTGTCCGTTCGCTCTGACCGTCTGTCTGGGGATGGTATGCGGTACTAAAATGCAATTTAGTACCTAGCTCCTCATGGAATTTCTTCCAGAATCGGGAAGTAAAGCGCACATCACGGTCTGACACAATCGAGATCGGCACCCCGTGCCGAGACACCACCTCTCTAACGTATATCTCCGCCAATTTCTCCGCCGAAAAACTCTCACTGATGGCAAGGAAGTGTGCACTCTTTGTCAACCTATCCACGATCACCCAAATTGCGTCAACTCCCCTAGCAGTCCTCGGCAATTTGGTGATAAAATCCATAGTAATCTGTTCCCACTTCCACTCGGGGATCTCCAATGGCTGTAACTTGCCATGCGGTCTCTGATGCTCAGCCTTAACCCTACGGCAGGTCAAGCACCTCTCAACGAACCATGCCACGTCCCTCTTCATACAGGGCCACCAATATTCCTTCCTTAGATCCAGATACATCTTTGTAGCACCGGGATGGATCGAGAATTTCGATTTATGAGCCTCTTCCATCAACGTAACACGCGTACCGCCCACGAACGGCACCCAAATCCGACCCCGAAACGTCATAAGGCCTCGACCATCCTTGACAAACTCTGAGACTAACCCCACAACCCGCTCCTTCTTCTGCATTTCTGGTCGCACAGCCTCAGCCTGTGCCCTACGAATATCGTCCAATACAGGAGTCATCACGGTCAGTCTCAAGCACACATCTCGCAATGGAGTGCTCTCCGCCCTGCGGCTCAATGCATCGGCTACCACATTAGCCTTGCCTGGGTGGTACAGGATCTCACAATCATAATCCTTGACCACATCCAACCACCTCCTCTGACGCATATTTAGGTTGGGTTGGTCCATCAAATACTTCAAACTCTTATGGTCCGTGTATATCGTACATCGAACCCCATACAAGTAGTGGCGCCAAATCTTGAGAGCGAACACTACTGCCCCCAGTTCTAAGTCATGCGTGGGATATCTCGCCTCATGAGGCTTCAGCTGCCTCGATGCATAAGCTATCACATGACCCCTCTGCATCAATACTGCACCCAATCCCGAAATCGATGCGTCGCAATATACCACGAAATCTTCCATCCCTTCTGGGAGAGCTAATACCGGGGCTTCGCACAATCTCTGGCGAAGTGTCTCAAAGGAGGTCTGCTGCTCGGGCCCCCATGAGAACGTAACACCCTTCCGGGTCAATCTGGTGAGTGGCACTGCGATCTTGGAGAAATCCTTGATAAATCTCCGATAATACCCTGCCAACCCAAGGAAACTTCTGATTTCAGAGGGTGACTTCGGCACCTCCCAACTCATCACCGCCTCAACCTTGGCCGGGTCGACCAATATCCCTTTCTGATTAACCACATGTCCTAGAAACTGGACCTCCCGCAACCAGAATTCACATTTGGAGAACTGCATAAAGTTTCTCCGACCTCAATACCTCAAGGACCTCCCTCAAATGCTCCTCATGCTGCTCTCTCGATCTCGAGTACACCAGAATGTCGTCGATAAATACGATCACCGACCGATCCAACATCGGTCTGCATACCCTGTTCATGAGATCCATGAACACATTCGGGGCATTGGTGAGTCCAAAAGGCATCACCACAAACTCATAATGCCCATATCGCGTCCTAAACGCTGTCTTCTGAACATCCTCATCCCTTACTCTCACCTGATGGTAACCCGACCTCAGATCGATCTTGGAAAACCAAGATGCTCCCTGCAACTGATCGAATAAATCATCGATCCTCGGCAACGGGTAACGGTTCTTGACCGTTAGCTTGTTCAACTCCCGGTAATCAATGCACATCCGGTGTGAACCATCCTTCTTCTTGACGAACAAAATAGGTGCTCCCCATGGCGAGCTGCTCGGCCGAATGAATCCCTTTCCCAGCAACTCCTGGAGTTGCGAAGACAGCTCTTGCATCTCTGGAGGTGCAAGACGATAGGGCACTTTAGCAATAGGCGCTGCCCCCGGCACCAGATCAATACTAAACTCTACTTGCCTCACCGGCGGTACTCCCGGCAACTCCTCGGGAAAGACATCTGAAAATTCGCGCACCACCGGAACTTCCTCAACTGACTTCGGTCTCTCGGAAACCTTCCGCGTATCCATCACATACGCCACAAAACCTTTACAGCCCTGCCGTAGACACTGCCTCGCCCTAGCGGCCGAACAAAAAGCTGATCCCGAACGGGTACCCTCGCCGTACACCGAAAGAGCTCCCCCTCTAGGGTCTCGTATAGTCACCAACTGACGCTCACAGTCAATGACAGCGCCGAACCGGCTCAGCCAGTCCATGCCCACGATGACACAGACATCCCCCATCGCGATAGGAATCAGATCAATTGGAAATCCAATCCCGAAAATCTCTAGCACACATCCCCGAAGAACCTCCGTAGCACAAATCACCTTCTCGTCAGCTATAGAAACTTTCAAAGGTCGACTCAACGACTCACGACTAACGCCGATATGCTGACTAAAGGCCAAGGACACAAAGGACCTACTCGCACCCGAGTCAAATAACACTAAGGCAGGCACAGAGTTCACAAGGAAAGTACCTACGCGCATAATAATATAAGCATAACATATCAACATTAAATAAATACATGAATTACAACATACCTGCCACAACATCGGGCGCAGCGCGGACCTCCTCCGCAGTCAGCTGAAAGGCTCTCCCACGAGCCCTCGGGGCCTCGACCTTCACCGGTCGAGTCTCAGTAGTCCTGGCAACAGGTGCAGATCCCTGACGAAGCTGAGGGCACTCGGCCTTCCGATGGCCGGTCTGGTTGCAATGAAAGCAAACCATAAATCCCTTGGGACACTCCCTAGCAATGTGTCCCTCCTTGCCACACTTGTAGCAAGCACCGGCTCGATACGCCCCATCATGACCCTTACCGCACTTTACGCAAGTGCGGTTCTTCGAACCTCCCGTCCTCGAATCGGCGGACTTGATCCGCTTGGCTGCCGGCTGGGACTGAGCCGGTCGCCGGTCTGCCTGCTGAGACTCGGCCTCCTCCCTGGCCTGAGTCTCTAACTCGATCTCGCGCTTCCTGGCATTCGCCTGAAGCTCAGTAAAAGTATGGTAAGTGGAGTTTGACACAAACTCCCGGATCTCCCTCCTCAGAACACCCAAGTACCGGCTCATCCGAGCCTGCTCTATGGCCACTAGCTCAGGGCAAAACATCGCCCTCTCGTGGAACTTCCGCGTGATCGCCGCCACCGAATCAGTACCCTGCTTGAGGGCTAAGAACTCCTGAACCAATCGTTCCCGCTCCACCGGGGGAACATACTCATCCCTGAACATGGTAGTGAACCCCTCCCATGTCACTGCCGCAGTCTCTGCTAAGGTGAAGTTCGCCGTCACGAACTTCCACCAGTCCTTGGCTCCCAGACGGAGCTGGTTCAAAGCGAACCGTACCCTCAGGTGCTCCGGGCATGAACAAGTGTAGAAGCACCCCTCTATATCTGCGATCCACCTCATCGCAGCAATCGGATCCTGCGTCCCATCGAACTCTGGTGGCTTCGTGTTGCTGAACTCTCGGAACAGCAATGAATCACCCCCCTGTGGCCTAGCAGCGGCCACAGCTGCGGTAGCTGCAGCGGTTGCAGCCTCAGTCAATGCGGCGTACCGCTCGTCGAACGTCTCCATAAGGGTGGTCTTGATAGACCCAAACATCTCCGGGATCTCAGCCCGGATCGCCGCCGCCACCTCCTCCTGAATCATCTGACGAATAGCCTCGTCACTCACACCGCTCGTACTCGCCCCGTGCCGCGGTGTAACCATGATATCTCTGAAATACAACATAAAACTATCAGAGATTCTACCGAGTATAATCGTACTCGACACGCAACCCTACTCAGTCCCAGATATCCAGGGATTCTTACTTGGGCCTCCCACTGACCCGGTGTCCTCGGTAGTACGGGCCCAATACTACCGACCACACCGCATCAATGTTCATCCCAAGTCCTCCTCCCCAAACTCCAGATAGTGAGTACTCTACTTCTGATACGCTCTATCTACCCGCATACTAGCAAAGCATCACATATAGGCAACTTCCCTAGACTAAGGCATCACAAATCAGGCCACTCTAGTCCTATCATGAATACCTAGTCTTCTAGCATGCATAACAATTCATATCATATAATATTGTAAGGTATTTTGGGGATCTTTTACCGTTCGGGCGCTGACTGATCGTACACACTGCTTCTTTCTTGCTTACCACAAAACCATTTACAAAAGTTTATGCCTTTATTTGAAAAGTTTCCTCAAATCCTCGGTTTGAGTTCAGTTACCCCCGAAGGTGCAGCCGAATCCCTCAAACCAAGGCTCTGATACCAATTGTAACATCTCAAATTTTCAAACAAAATTTTCATTTCTAAAACATAATATTTTCCATTAAAAACAAGGCATAAATAGTTTAATTATTCGGTCAATACAATTATTCAAACTCCCAAGATCCTAAAACAATCTTCAGTGTGTATCGATCATGCCGGCGCCTTCCCACGGTCCTCGCTAGTACCTGAAATACATACATACACAACAACTGTAAGCATAAATGCTTAGTGAGTTCCCCAATATACACTTACACACATACGCCTTTCCAGGCCCTGACCTTCTGGTCCTCATTACAACGCCTTCCGGCCCATAACATAATCGCCTTCCGGCCCATAACATATTGCCTTCCGGCCCACATATCATACATAGCACATATAACACTTAACTTACCGCATATAGCATACATATCCATATAACACTTAACTTACCACTTATAGCATATATATCCATATAACATATTCGACCTTCCGGTCACACAGTCAAACCCTTCCGGGTACAGTATAGTGAGAAGACTCACCTCGTAAGTGCTGAAAGCTAGCAACTCCTGAAATCACTCGCGCACCAACCAACGAGCTACAATCCTCCTATAACATTACATAACTCATTAACACTCATATCATCTAAGTGTGACTATCCCTAAGAAGTCAGACTTAGGTCAACTCTGGTCAACGGTCAACGGTCAACTCGACTGGACTCGGCGAGTACCATGGCGACTCGGCGAGTCTAGTCGTCCTCACAGATTCCTGAATATTCCCTTTCTACTCGTCGAGTATACCTCTCGACTCGACGAGGTCCTCGTGGAAGAATCGCGGGGCCACCCCGACTCCACTCGCCGAGTCTGATGAACAACTCGGCGAGTCCCAGCACATCTTCAAGCTACTCGCCGAGTCTGAAGAACAACTCGGCGAGTCCATGCCATGCAGACGAGTAACTGCTTCCTGGGATAGGTCTCGTCCCGAAGTACAAATGCATGGGACCTTCTGGACCTCTAAAGGTCCTAATACAAGACTATAATCGTGGGGTAACAAGGCATTTCTTCATCAAATCACTAAATGGGTTCTATAAACCCTAATTTCATAAATACATCAAAGTAACAGATTTGGTCCGAGTTATTACCTGGAAACGCACTCTCTGTGTCCCCCAAATCTCAGAACTCAATCCTCCTTGATATTCCTTTAGCCGAATCCCCCTTCTTCTTGCTTAACCAATTCTTCCAAGTTCCAAAGCTTTCTCCCTTGCTCTAGGCGTCCACAGCGATTAGGGTTTCTCTCAACTGACCAAAAGACTGAAAATGACGGCCTAAGAGGCGTTAAATACGATCCAAACTGAACGGTTAGGGTTTCTGCTGAACAGCGTCGACTCGCCGAGTCCATAACTGGACTCGTCGAGTCCAGTCGCGGACCCGCGACCAAGTCCGCGATCCTACTCGGCGAGTCTAGGCTCCAAATCGCCGAGTCCCCTCTTAAATCACCCCAAAAACATAATTTTAATAATACCTGAGATTCCGGGCTGTTACAAGAGTGGTGGTCTTCGCTCTCAAGATTTGGAGGCACTATCTGTACGGGGTCCGTTGTACCATATACACGGATCACAAGAGTTTGAGGCATATTATGGATCAGCCAAACCTGAATATGAGGCAATGTAGGTGGCTGGATGTAGTCAAGGACTATGATTGTGAGATTCTTTACCATCCTGGTAAAGCGAATGTGGTCGCGGATGCTCTGAGCCGCAAGTCAGCTGGGCCTTCTACCCCAGCCAGGTGTATGAGGATAGCGGTAGATTCCCCGCTGGTGGGTTTGGTCAAAGATGCTCAGATCGAGGGTATGAAACCGGAGAATAGGAAATTGGAAAGGATTAAGGGAGAAAACGCTCGGTTTGTTCAGGATAGCCGCAGGCTACTGACCCGATATGGTCGGGTTTGGGTTCCGATGACCGGAGGAGTTAGACAGACAGTGATGGAGGAGGCTCATAAGTCTCGTTTTTCTATTCACCCGGGGGCTACCAAGATGTACCGAGATTTGAGTTTGGGTTATTGGTGGCTTGGTATGAAGCGAGATATTGCTTGGTACGTTGAGAGGTGCTTGACCTGCAGGATGGTCAAGGCCGAGCACTAGAGGCCGCATGGTAAGTTGAAGCCCCTGGAGATACCCATGTGGAAATGGGAACAGATTACGATGGATTTCATCACAAAGTTGCCAAAGACGGCAAAGGGATTCGACGCTATAAGGTTCATCGTGGATCGGTTGACCAAGAGTGCCCATTTCCTAGCTATTTGGGAGAGTTCGTCGGCGGAGAAGTTGGCCGACCTATACGTCTGCGAGATTGTCTCTTGCCATGGGGTTCCAGTTTCCATAGTTTTCGATCGGGATGTCCGATTTACTTCCTGTTTTTGGCAGAAGTTCCATGAGGAACTAGGTACGAGACTGCATTTCAGTACAACGTTCCATCCGTAGACTGATGGGCAGAGTGAGCGCATTCAGACCCTCGAAGATATGTTGAGGGCGTGCGTCAACGATTTCAGTGCGAGTTGGGATTCCCACCTACCGTTTGTGGAGTTCGCCTACAATAACAGCTATCATTCTAGTATTGGTGCCCCACCGTTCGAGCTGTTGTATGGGAGGAAGTGTAGGACCCCAGTCTGTTGGGGCGAGATTGGGCACATGGTGATGGGTCAGACAGAGGTAGTTCTGCAAACTACCGAGATGAAACAACAGATTAGACAGCGGCTGCAGACCGCTCAGAGCCGGCAGAAAAGTTATGCTGACCAGCACCGATCTGAGCTGGAATTTCAGGTGGGTGACATGGTTCTCCTGAAGGTCTCACCCTAGAAGGGTGTGATCCGTTTCAGGAAGAGGGGAAAATTGGGTCCCCGATTCATTGGGCCGTTCAGGATTGTTGCCAGGGTTGGCAAGGTTTCTTATAGGCTAGAGCTTCCGGAGGAACTGTCACACCCCCGAACCAGGCGGCGGAAACGTTCGGGAGCTGTCGTGACTCAATTGAATACCATAACATTGAATATATATGAAACGTAACAACATCCGTCACCATGCATTAATATAATACAACCAATAAAGTTTACATGAAGTACATTGTTTAAACATTACATTCCCAAAATAAATTGTTCGATTCGTTAATAAGTAAACTGCAAGCCATCACTGAGTACACTTTCCTTGAATTCACTGGTTACCTGAGAATACAAGTATTTTGAAAAACGTCAACATGTGAAATGTTGGTGAGTTCATAAGCGGTATTTGAAAAACCATGTTTCGTATCGTTTGAAAACCACCAGAAAATCCGATATTTTCTGAAAAGAAATGCTTTGAAAACATTTGTGAAGATCCATAGGCATGCTTGTTTGTTTCTATACTTGTAAAAATTGTTCATTTAAAATTGTATGCATTTCGAATCCGTATGTATTGAAAACCCTAGGAAAACCCGATGTTTTCCTAATTCCTTGAATTCCATGAATTTACATTGAAACCATTGCAACGCGCGTAGTATCAATCCTAGGCGACGTTGGATTATTTTTGAGCATGATTAATTACTACAAACACGCGTTACACAAACGACTAGTTTATAGTTATACTAACGATCCCGTAGGCGTCGTCCGTACTAATCACGTTATCCAACCGCCCTGACTACGTGTAGTCCCACATCCGAGGAGAAAGAGGACACGAAGACCCCGGTGACTCCATTAACCGGTTGGGGATAAAAAAAATGTACGAGGGGTCCCTGACCCACCTCGCATGAAATGTCGACTTTACTAGCAATACCAAAGGACCCTGGGGACCAGTAGTATACAAGCCATTGAAAGTCCTTTTACGTTGCGTTAGATCGGTAAAACCCAACACTTCGTAAGGTAGAGGTCTTCGGGCCTTAAGATCAGGTCTGTTGGGCTGAAGTTCTATTAGATGTTGCGTCTTTTGGGCTCGTTAGATTAGCCTTTTATTCTCCGGTTTGGGCCTGTCCAACCGAGAGCGTTTTATGTATTGTATATAAGTTTAATGCTTGCATGCATATTAGGTTAAGATTCTAGAGATTATCGAAATAGCGATTAATCAAGAGTACAATATTTTCCAGTAATCGTTCTTGTAATCTTCCAATCCTTTACAGTTGATGTTCTTAATCGAGCTCTTCTAAGGATTTTATTTAATCATTCGAGACGATTGATTCAAGCTGTTTTGTTCTTAATATTGCGTTCTGCTTTGTTTTAATATTGTGTTCTTGCTGTTTCATATTCATATACTTGTTCAAGATCTAATCGATCTTCATAGATTAAAAGTTGTTTTAATCCCATCAATTGGTATCAGAGCAGGAGGCTGTGTAATCGATACACATCTTTTCTGTGAAAAAGATTTCCATTAGGGTTTTTCCGCAATCATCGATATTTATTGAGTCGTCATCTTAATTGACTTATCTTAGTATTTATTGTTTTGCCCTAATCTGCTTTATTACAAGTCTGATCTTTGAACAGGTTATTACGATCATAATGGACGCGACACAATCAAACCCTATTAATATTTCAAACAGCATCGGTTCGACGACAAAGATTCCAATCTTATACACCCATGACTATGAAGTATGGGCGCATCATTTTGAAGATTACGTGATTGGATCGGAGGACAATGGTTTTCTCATATGGGAAGCCATCATTAATGGACCATTCTCTCATTCTGCTACATCCAGAATAATCAAGACGCAAAAAGAGTACAACGATTTGCTCAAGGACGTGACGAATATTGCGCAAGATGAGAAAGATAAATTCCAGTGCAATATCAAGGCACTAAGGTTGATCAGATTCGCCCTACAGTCCGACACATTCAGACTGGTCAGCTCATGCACTACGGCGAAGGAAGTGTGGGATAGACTTCGCGAACTGTATTCAACAGACGAAGATCTTGAACACTCCATCCAAACCTTGCTTCTATCTGAGTTTGGAGAATTCAGGCAAGGGGCCGAAGAAACGGTGACCCAAACGTTTGATCGCTTCAATCATCTTCTCAGCAAGATGATCAAACACGACATTGAAAGGAAGCTCATCGAATGGAGAGCAGTTGTTTCCACAGTCAAAGCCCATGAACAGTTCAAATCATACTCTTTGGCGAAACTGGTGGGTATTCTAAAGTCCCAAGAGAAGATTGTGGTTCAAGAGAAGAACGTTGTGTCTAATCTTGGTTCGTTGGCCCTCTTATCTAAAAGTAAAGCCATGATGGAGGATGAAGAGCTCAACTTGGAAGAATATGACCTCACAACTGAGGATTATGCCATGATGGTATCCAATCCTAAGAGGTTCATAAAGAAAAGATTCCCCAACAACAAAAACCGAAACTGGCAGGGGAGTTACAGCTCTGAAAAGGCGAACAATGAACCGAAGGCTGAGGAATCCAAGAAGGAACCGAAGGCAGATGGCGATTCCGGAGTAAGCTGCTTTTACTGTGGTGGCAAGAACCACTATGCTAAGGACTGTGTTCTTAAAAAGATGGCTGAAAAGGACGACGTAAAGGATGAGGAAGCTGTGCTGCAGAAGAGATTGGATGAGTTGAGAAAGAAGAAGTCTACCGCTAACCCTTCTATTAATGCTCTTATTGTGCAGGGTTCGGTCAATGACGATGAGTTCGGTAGCACTAAAGTTTGGTCTACTGACTCAGAAGACGAAGAAGTGAGGAAGCCTACTCATGGAAAGGCTTACATGGATAAGGAGGAAAGCAGTGGTGGAAAATGCTTCATGGTGTCTGGCGCTTCTCAAATGAGGGGATACAATACTGATGGAGGAAGCAATGGACCGAAGGTACAGGAGGATATGTGCTTTACGGCCAAACCACTCAGCCAACAGTTCAATGAGCTCGATGAACTGATAAAGAAGGTACAATCTGTTTTTATTTCATCTAAAGTACCATCATCCTCATATGAGAAAGAACTAAAAAACGTTAATACAAGAATTTCTCATTTAGATAGTAGCTTAACTCAAACTCGAGTCACCAATTCTAACCTGACTGATCAATTAAGCAGGGTGGCATCGAAGAGTGAGGAGCGGCGTATGTGGATTGAGTTAAAAGAGTCGGAATTAATTAAAGTCAAAGACGAAAACATTTATTTGCAGAGAGACAATTTGAAATTGTTAAAACAACGAAATGTTTTTTGTTTAATAGCTAAGCGTTTATATTCCAATATTACTCAGCTTCACTTGGACTGTGAGATAGGCAAAAAGATCCATCGCATGATTTTGCCCTTCCTAGAATTTAAGGAGGATGAAATCGATGCTGAAGCTTACAATTGTGAGAGTGTGATTTCGTCTAATGATGTCAACCCAACTTATCAAATTGGACTGGACAAAATTGAGTCCTTCATTAAATCCAAAGACCATAAGGACATGCTCAAAAATCTTTTGGACGAAAATGACAGACTTAAACTGAGAACCGAAACCATACAAAAGTTTGACTCTCTAAATGCCAACGTAAGCTCAGAAAATAAAATCGATGTTGAAAATGCATCTGAGCTTAACGAGGACGAAAACATGAGTGAAATTTCTGTAGAGGATACGGTTGACTGCTCAGAATTTGTTAAAAGCGAAACTGAAAACCACAAAAATCTTATTTCTGAAAATTCTGTGGAATTCGCTAGATTGTCCCAACAAAAGTCCCCGAAATTAGTAGAAAAAGCTGTTGTGTATCAAAAGGTCAGGACCACTCCGAATCAGGTATACAAGGTGACTGGAGTAACCGAACATCAAACAGCTGAACTCACGGCTATTGTTAACGAAGACAATGCTGATGGCTGTGATGAGTTCTTCTGGGAAGCTCCTATTGATAATGGAAACGAAACCGTTGGCCTATCTGAAAGAACCTCCTGGATGAAAAAAGGGAGATACATACCTGAACCCTTGAACAAGCCTGATAATTTCAGTGAACCAAGTACAAGTGGTACAAAAGACACTCCTCAAGAGGTTGATAGTTCAGCAAAAGAAGACATTCCTTCAACGCCAACAGCTCGAAGTGAAACTTCATCAGATACGCCTTCCACTTCCTCAGGGCAAACTCCTAAAGTTCAAAAGGAACCAGCCAAGGTGACATCAAAGGCGAAAGCGAACGTTCATCATCAACCTAAACAGATGAGAGATAAAAAGATAGAAAGGAACCTAAGATACAGGAAAAACCTTTCTGAAAGGAAACAATTCTGGCACTCCCAGAATGCATACTATTCACACAAGGACAAGAATCTGAAGTATGAAAACAATCCTGTACGAAAGCCTGAAAGTTCCTCCAACCGAAAGTCAAGGTTCGGTTCGCAAGAAGATACCAACCGAAAGTCAAGGTTCGGTTCGCAAGAAAACAACAACCGAAAGTCAAGGTTCGGTTCGCAAGAAGACAACAACCAAAAGTCAAGGTTCGGTTCACAAGAGGATTTCAACCAAAACCAAAGGTTCGGTTCCAAGAACAACTCCAACCGAACGCAGAGGTTCGGCACTAAAGTCAAAAGAGAACAAGACTCGAAGGTCAGACCCTCCAATGATCAAAAGCAAAAGGGTCACCTAGAGTCATCAGCCAGGAAGTCCTCCCCATCCAAATTTTCTCGTTCTAATTCTTCTCGTTCTTCTACTTCTACTCATTCATCTCCATCTTGCTCTAAAGCTAATCCCACTTTTCCTCAAAAACCTCATTCACCAGCTGAACAGAAGGGAAAGCAAAAGGTCGATGAATCCAAACCTGAGCCCAAAGCAAACCAACACAATCTTAACAAAATAAAAGTATTCACCATTAAAAAGAAAGATGAAACAACTCTAATTAAAAGAACATATCTTGTTGACATCTCTCTAACTATTCCCGTTCCCATGAAAACCTCACATGGACCCAAGAAACTTTGGGTTCCTAAATCTGCTTAATTTTTGCAGGTTATAAGTGACGAGCAGTTTGACGAAGAATGTTACATCGACAGTGGCTGCTCGCGTCACATGACAGGGAGGAAAGAGGAGCTCAGGGAATACAGATCTCTTGCAAATGGTGGCAACGTTAAGTTTGGAAATAACTCTTTCGGCACCATAAAGGGATATGGGATGATAACGAATGGTGAATTTACCATAAGGAAGGTGGCCTATGTGGAAGGACTTCAACACAACCTCATAAGTGTATCTCAGCTTGTTGGAGGTACAGGTCTCAAAGTTTCATTCGATGATGAAGGTTCTGAAATCATAGAGAAAAAGACAAAGAAAGTGATTTTGAAGTCAGAACGAAAGGGTGAAATGTTTCCCCTGAACATGAAACCCATCAAAGGAAACCCAGCAATATGTCTGCTATCAAAAGCTCAATCCGACGAAAGCTGGTTGTGGCACAGAAGACTCTCTCATCTCAATTTCAAATATATCAACCGACTTGTCACTGGAGGTCACGTTAGGGGTCTTCCATTGCTCAAGTATGACAGAGAGCATTTATGTGCTGCATGCGAAATGGGAAAGCAGAGTCGTCAAAGTCACCCATCCATAATTAACACAGAAGTTGTTGAACCACTCGAATTGCTTCATATCGATTTGTGTGTTCCTTCATCTATTGAAAGCATCGGTGGTAGCAAGTACATTCTTGTTATCGTTGATGACTTCTAAAGATTTACATGGGTGTTCTTTCTAAAGCTCAAATCTGAAGCGACTCAAAAGCTGAAGGTGTTCATCAAGCAAATTGAAGTTCAGCTCAAGAAGGTCGTTCGAAACATCAGGAGCGACAATGGTCTCGAATTCAAGAACAGAGAGTTTGAAGAGTTTCTTGCAGAAAAGGGAATTAGCCATAATTTCTCAGCTCCCTACACACCACAGCAGAACGGGATAGTCGAAAGACGAAACCGATCTCTGTGTGAAGCTGCCCGAACCATGTTAAGTTTCGCTTCTTTACCTCTTTATTTTTGGGCTGACGCTATTTCTGCTGCTTGTTATACACAAAACAGGTCCTATCTCAACAAGCGATTCATGCTCACACCATATGAGATAATAAATAACAGAAAACCCAACGTGAAATTTTTCCACGTTTTTGGCTCAAGGTGTTTCATCTTTAAATCTAAAGAAAACTGCAACAAGTTTGATGTCAAAGCCGACGAGGGAATTTTTCTGGGGTACTCACTCACATCCAAGGCGTACAGGGTCCTAAACAAACGATCAAGAAGGATTGAAGAGACATACTATGTGACCTTCGACGATAACTACGTCAAGAAGCTACAGGCCATAGATGACACTGCCGGGGAAATATTTCCTCAAACTGGCCAAGTCACAGTCTCAATCGCCAATTTGTATGAGAAATTTCTGGAACTCTTTGATGAACCGGAAAAAGCTTCTCTCTCCGAAGCAGGTGCAGCTGACAACAAAATAGATCATATGAAGCAGATTGTCGAAGATGCTGCACGAAGAATGCATGAAGGAAATTCGCCCACTGATGAATCTCCAACCAACAATGCTTCAGTCGAAGGGGAGCCAAGTTCTCATGTCGAGGGGGAGCCAAGCTCACAAGTCCAGGGGGAGCCAAACTCTACTACCTCAACCGAAGGTCCGACACCAACCGAAGGTACCTCTCCAACCGAAGAGGCCCCTCCAAACGAAGGTGCTTCAATGCCTGAAAGTCCAGCACCGCAAGAACCCCTTGAACCTCATGTTTCTCAAGACTCATCAATTGAGGGGGAGCATGATGATATGATGCTTGATTTCGATAGCCAATCTGAGCCAGAAGAGATGATCAACGCTGAACTAGATCCAACCTTCGATCCGAATTACCCTCCTCTTACAAAATGGACCAGAGATCATCCCATCTCTCAAGTAGTTGGTGATGTATCTGAAAAGGTTCTGACCCGATCTCAACTGAAGGCAAAACAGACATCCTTATTCTCAAAGGTTGAGTTTTGTATGTTTAACTCATTCGTATCCAAAGTTGAACCGAAGACAGTGAACACTGCCCTTGATCACTCTGATTGGGTTCAAGCAATGCAAGACGAACTGAACGAGTTCGAAAGGAACAAAGTCTGGCGCCTCATTCCAACTCCTCCGGATGCTTCAGTTGTTGGTCTTAAATGGGTTTTCCGAAACAAAATGGACAAGGAAGGTAATGTCATAAGGAACAAGGCTTGTCTGGTTGTCAAGGGATACTGTCAGGAGGAAGGGATAGATTACGAAGAGACGTTCGCTTCAGTAGCTAGGCTAGAATCGGTTAGAATATTTCTGGCCTATGCTGCTCACAAAAACTTTGAGGTTTTCCAGATGGACGTCAAGTGTGCATTTCTAAATGGAGAACTCGAAGGAACTGTGTACGTGGAGCAACCTCCTGGGTTTGTAAACGAAAAGTATCCAAATCATTGCTATATTTTGGATAAAGCTGTGTACGGTCTCAAACAAGCTCCGAGAGCCTGGTATGAAACGCTTACAAAATTTTTAAAGATGTCCAAATTCAAACAAGGTTCGGTTGACCCAACCTTCTTTCGCAAAAAGGAAGGTAACCACCTTATGATAGTTCAAATTTATGTCGATGACATCATCTTTGGCTCTACGAATCCCAGCTTAACAGCTGAATTCAGAAAGTTGATGGAGACTAAGTTTGAAATGAGCTCAATGGGTCCTATTAATTTTTTCCTTGGTTTAAATATAAGACAGGGACCCGAAGGCATCTTTATCAATCAGGAAGCTTACACGAAGACTCTCCTAGCAAAGTTTGGCATGATGGGAGACTCAAAAGTCAAAGTCCCAATGGCATTCGGCACCAAACTTACCCCTTCACTAGATAAATCGGCTGTCGACATCACGCTCTATCGTCAAATGATAGGCTCACTGATGTATCTAACTGCTAGCAGGCCTGATATCATGTTTTCTGTGTGTTATTGTGCTCGATTTCAGGCTAACCCACGCGAACCTCACATGCTGGCAGTGAAGAACATCCTACACTATCTCAAGTGAACTGCCTCCTTAGATCTATGGTATCCATCCAATTCAGGCTTCTTCGTTCAAGCCTATTCTGATGCTGACCTTGGAGGATGTGGACTCGACCGCAAAAGCACAACTGGTGGCTGTTAATTTCTTGATGGGAAGTTGGTCAGCTGGCAATCCAAGAAACAAACATGTGTGTCGCTGTCTACTGCTGAAGCGGAATACATTGCCGCTGCATCCTGCACATCACAAGTGATTTGGATCCAGAGTCAACTTCGAGACTATGGACTCAATATGAAGAAGATCCCTCTATATTGTGACTCTGAAAGTGCAATTAGGATCTGTCATAACCCGGTGCAACACTCTAAAACCAAACACATAGCACTGAGGTATCACTTCATCAAAGATCATGTGGAAGATGGAAATGTCGAAGTTCACTTCGTAAGAACCACTGATCAACTGGCTGACGTCTTTACCAAAGCTCTTCCAGAAGCATCGTTCAATAAAATATTGCAAGGGCTGGGAATGATGGAATCAGAGTCAGTACCTCACACTACCTCTCAATCTCAAACGTAAGAAGCGAAACCAACCGAACGTTCGGGTTCGGTTCAACCATTTCACTCGCTCATTACTTCAAAGGTAGCTTTTCTGTGTTGTATATTTCTTGTGCAAAATTTGTTTTTCTTTATGTAAAAAGTTTTTTTTATTGCATATCTAAACTCCTTGGTTTCTTAAAATTTTCCAAAAACCGAAACCTCCAGAAGGTTCGGGTTCGGTTTTTCAAAATTTTCCTGAACCGAAACCAACCGAAGGTTCGGGTTCGGTTTTTCAACTTCTTCCAACCGAAACCAACCGAAGGTTCGGGTTCGATTTTTCAACTTCTTCCAACCGAAACCAACCGAAGGTTCGGGTTCGGTTTTTCAACTTTTTCCAACCGAAACCAACCGAACGCTCGGGTTCGGTTTTTCAATCTTTTTCCAAGTTTTTTTAATTGTTTTTTTTACTCCTTTATAATTTTTTTTAGGTCTTATTTTTTAATTTTTTTTTATTATTTTTTTTATATGAATTTCAAAAACTCCAAAAATATTTTCTTTCATTTTTCTTTGTGTGCTCATTTGTTTATGGGAATATATTCCATGCCTTACTTAAGTGTCCCTAGAAGCATGCTGCTGTATGTGTCCCAAGCCTCATAAGATTTTGAATAACAACCTTCATGACCTGGTATACACAAACCTTGTCTTCCCAATAAGGCTAACTCATTTATTCTAATCGTGAGCTACCTCACTCTTTTCTCACACGAGTTCAGAGTCTCCTGCTTGGTCCTTATGTTCGCAGCAGAGGTACTATGTCTTCTCTCACCATCCCCATTACACTTCTCCATAACATTCGTTTCATCACAGTAACCCTTGAGACTCTCAGAAACTACCACTGAGGTTTATGGTTACACAACATCTGTGTTTATGAACTTAGCTTCGTGCCACTACGAGCTGAGTGAAACCCAAAATTCAACACCAACGAATTGACGGTGACCAATTAACTTGATCAAGTTTTCACCAATGAATTGACGAATGTACCTTCATGAAATCTCAATTTCTATTCTTTTTGCATGGTTCCAATGAAATTGTTACACACCATGACACTTCTTTCCAAGGGATCCAGTTTTAAATTTTTATCTGAGATTTCATATTAATCCAAGCCACTACAGAATCAACTCAAACCTACTTGTTCAACAGACTACACTGGTCTCACAAGTACTTTGTTCACATTCGTTCTTATATCAAGAATTGAATTGATGAATCAAAGCGAAACCACCCTTAATTTGCCTTATTAAACAAAAGCCTTTCAACATTTATTAATAAATGTTTGATCGTAATTCAACGGGATTCCACACTAACACTTTGAGGTCTCTCTTGACCTTGAAGGAAGAGATTCGTGCCCGAAATCATCAGTTTCGTGTCATTATTGACATCACAGATTATCCTAAAAAGAGTTGCTTTATTTCTTTAATTTTTTTTTATATACACTCTTTGCACGAAAATCCAAGATTTTCAAAAATTCCGTTACTAATTATTTTACAGGCTGGATATTTACTGGATGGTTACAAATGAAGTTGTGGTCGACAATTAGCCACGTGGATCATAAATTGGAAACAGCCGCTTAAAAGGGGATAAGACAAAAGTTGCTGACTCGGCGGGAGTTAAATGGATAGAAATTCAAACGACGGTAAAAAGGAGGGCGCGTGAATTTGAAGCAGCCGCGCTTTTTCTGACACTTGAGGACGCGTGTGCAATATCGAAGCGTCATATCTCTGAAGTTACAGGCGCGTGTGGAAATGGAAACAATTTCTTTCTCTGAACCGGCGCTTATTAGGCGGCGTGATCCTAGGAATCTGACACTCTCTCTCCTACGTGATCATCGCACGTCCCAACTGTCACCAATCAGTCACTCCATAAACCCGTTTCGTATTTCCATAAGAGATTTAAAACGATTTTTCTCTCTCCTATCACCTACTATAAAAACCCATCAACACCACCTTTTACCTCTTTACTGCCCCATAATTTCCAAAAGCAAAAATACTTCCAAACTCTCTCCCGGTTATCTCCTTCTCCAAACCTGCAACAATGGCTGAATCCTCTTCCGTCCATGCTACTTCTCAGATTCTTCCCATCTGACCTCAGCAATGCCTGGTGATTGATCTCAACCCACTGGCCTATGACTCTTATATGTCGCCGGTCATCGAATGTCTCAAATACTCCCAACTTGCTCCTGCACTGTCAAGGATTGAAACGGTGCCAATGGTGGCCTTATCTCAGGTCTACGCAACGGCTTACTACGACAAGGCCGTCGACAGGGTATTTTTTGAAGTGGCGGAACACAAGACGTCGATTTCTCGTCCCCGCTTCTGCACCATGCTTGGGTTTGCTGCTGACCCATCGCGTGTTCACCCGGAGACAATTCCGGTTGGTATGCTCTACAACATGTTCTACAACATGGGCTACACGGAAGTTCTTACCTCCGTCGCAAGGTTCAAGAAGTCCTGCCTACCACCCCAGTGGAATGGGTTATTTACAGTTCTCTTCAAGGGACTGTCAGAAAGGAGCTCAGGATCGGACGGGGCCAGTCGTCTTTTCCTGTCAATCATGTATGGGGTGTACAACGGGATCAATGTGGACTATGGCTTTGTCCTTTGGCAACAACTGATTCAGAGACTCTCTTCCTCTTCCCGACACTCCGAGGTGTCGCTGGCCCGGTTCTGGATCTTGATCACCAGATGGGCTACGGACAAGTTCAACGTTCCCACAGCCGACGGTGCACCGATGTCTTCTATTGGTACCTTTCATACCAAGAAGATCATCGTATCCGATGCATCGAAATTCTCCTTCATTGGCTCTATCCCGGAGTCGATGTATGCTGATGTGCCAGCAGATAGCAGATTGATCGGTACGATCAAGGAGTTTCGCCAAACTGGTCCAAGAGAACTGACACCGGACATGCTGCGCTCAATTCATGATGCCGACAAACCGGTGGCCAGGGGCAAAAAGGGTGACAAGGGAAAGCAAGTGTCCAAAGCTCCACAGGGACCTTCTCCAAAGAAGCGTAAACAACAGAAACCTGCTTCATCCCCACAACCAAAAAGGAGGAAGACCCAACCGAAGCGAAAGCTCATAATACCCTCCTCTTCAAGCGAATCCAAAGGTGGGAGTTCGGACTCTGAGGGCTCACAAGGAGACGAATCTCCACAATGAGGCAACACACCCCCTCGTTCACCAACCCCGGAGATGGAACTTCACCAATCCCCAGTTCCTTCCCCTCCACCTACAATACCTATTTCCATTCCCACCATAAACCCCACTATACCCCCACCCATATTCACCGCATCAACCGAAACCCCTCCCATAACCGAACCTCCACAAACCGAAACCCATACACCACCACCACCCGAAACTAATCCCCCACCCACTCAACCTGAACCGACCAAACCCACAACACCCCCAGCTTCACCACCACCTCAATCTCCAGAAGACGCCTCCGATGGCGATGCTCAATACCTTGGTGGTGATCACATGAACTTTGACTCGGTCTATTATAGTCCGTTCCAAGTTCAAAGTGATGAGGAGGATGATGCTCCAGTGACAAAGAAGCATTTCCGCGAGCTTAACGAGAAGGTTGATCAACTTCTCGCCTCCTCCTCAACCTAGCAATCATCCTTGTCTGAAGCTGCCATTCAGAAAATCATTGATGCCTTCTCCAAGGCTCAACATGACTCAGTGGCCTCAGCAACTGCTGCGATAGACGCCTCCACCCGAGCCTGTGAGGCTGCGACCGAAAAAGTCGATAAACTATTCAATGACGCTACAATCCTGCTGCAGTCTATACAGGAAAGCGCCGAAGCCACGAAAACAACTCTGGAACCAGTTGTTCATCAATTGGCCTAGTTTGTAAAGATGGAGTTATCCGCGTTCGCTACCCTCAGACAACACCTTAGCGACGACAACTCGGCACTCCGTGCCTCCATCGATGCCCGCTTGGCAAAGCTACAAGAAGATCTTGCGGCAGAAAACTCACTGATGGACGTCTTGGCGAGTAAAACTACCGCCCTTAAGGTCAAGAGCACCCAACTTTCCAACTCCGAACAACAATTGGAAGCTCTTCGATCCGAGAGGGAAGTCATAAAGACGTGTGTTTCGGATGTCCACTCCGCTCTATCTAACATCCTGGAAGCACACGATCCCATCCTTAATCATTCAGTGAGGCGCACCCTCGCTGAAAAGCTCTCCCCGGCCATGGACCTCTTAAGCAAAATTGAAGGCCTGCCGAGTTTCGTGTCCATTCCGAAACAAGGGGGAGATGAGAAGAAAGGATCGAAACCACCTCCTTCCTCCAAAGCTACTCACACAACCGAACCACCCCCAACTGCTCATGCCTCGGGTTCGGGTGTGAAGAACAAGGGTAAAAACATAGCAGAGGGAGGAGATGACGATGAAGATGAAGATGAAGACAAGGAGACCATTGCCGATATGTTGAAACGGAAAAACAGTCGCAATGCTGAAGATGATGTCAGTCGTGTGGCACGTGAGGCTGAAGAAGCCGAACGGAAGCAAAAAGAAGCCCACGATCTCCTTGAGAGCCGAAAGCTGCTCTTCCCTGCCTGGACCAGGGATCGTTTGATAAAGGAGGCCATAGAGACTCCAAGCATACTATGGCTCGAGCCGGTGATATCGTTCGACTGCAACAACACCATCGATTCGCAGTTCGATATGCCACTAACTCGAAAGGCGTTCGTCTTCCACGCCTTCTCCAACATCTTTGAAGTCCCGCATCCGAACGATGAGCTTGACAGGGAGCTCATTGACTTCTACCTGGAGGCCGCTCGCCCTCAATACCTTACATGGAGCGCCCAGAAGATTGTCAATGTTCGGGTGATGAAGCCTTTTGCCGTGGGGAGATTCACAAACGTCAAGTTCAAGCTTATCCGAGGATCTGCAAGAACTGCTCACATGATCTCTCTGGCGGATCTGCCCAATCTGAACCCTCATGATTGGATAGTCTTGTACAACATCCTGCTGACAAACGAAGCCGAATATGGTCCCATCTTAGACCATGTCAAAAGGATGCTGGCATGCTATATCATGGAGGTGGCCCTAATGGATCAGGAGGTTGCCACAGTTTTTAAGAAGAAATCGAAAGTCAAGCCTGTGGGATCGGCCAGTGATCTAAACACAATGCAAATGGGCAAGATAGATCCAAGGCGAAACTCTGTGATGTTCACCAGAGCCGAAGGACAGAAATGTCTGTTCGCTTTAGCTGACAAGCACCTCTACACCACTACCTGCTTGGAACACGTCCTATCAATCGTCAAGCGGTGTAAGGACAATTCGGCTGATGACATCAAGTACTTCAATGATATGATCAATTGGTACATCCGGTTTAGACAGACCATCCTTTCCATAACCAAGTGTCTGTTTAGTACCGTGAAGAAGAAGGTACCAGCTTCAGCCGCCGGCCCAAGTAAGAAGTGAAGGTCTCGCTCCAAATTGACGCAAAGGGGGAGATTGTTGGGCTGAAGTTCTATTAGATGTTGCGTCTTTTGGGCTCGTTAGATTAGCCTTTTATTCTCCGGTTTGGGCCTTTCCAACCGAGAGCCTTTTATGTATTGTATATAAGTTTAATGCTTGCATGCATATTAGGTTAAGATTCTAGAGATTATTGAAATAGCGATTAATCAAGAGTACAATATTTTCCAGTAATCATTCTTGTAATCTTCCAATCCTTTACAGTTGATGTTCTTAATCGAGCTCTTCTAAGGATTTTATTTAATCATCCGCCACGATTGATTCAAGCTGTTTTGTTCTTAATATTGCGTTCTGCTTTGTTTTAATATTGTGTTCTTGCTGTTTCATATTCATATACTTGTTCAAGATCTAATCGATCTTCATAGATTAAGAGTTGTTTTAATCCCATCAAGGTCATTGGGCTAGCTAGGCCCAACAAACAAGATTTTACACTTTTGGGGCCCAAAGATGGTGCGTAGACGTCTGTGCACACTCGCATGTATATAGAATTCCCAAACGTTACTTGTATGAATCGTAGTATCGTCGTGTTAGTAGTTTCGGATTTTTATTGGTTCGGGACCGAACCAATTCGTTTAACAACGACTTTTGGTATTGTTGTGTATTATATTTCATCGATAGTCGCGGTGCCATTGTTTGATCAATTTGCGTGTATTGAATTAGCCTTGAAAGTTTTCTGTTTTCAACCCCTCATTGTTTGTAAAATTCACCTTTTCAACCCTTTTAATTAAATACTTTCCGGTTTGGTCCTTAAATCAATTTTCTTGACATTTTAACACCAAAAATTATTGAAATTAATATTTTTCAGCATATTTTTTCATAGAAAACAGTTTAAGTCCCTGAAAATGCAGTTTTCTCGGTTATAACCCCTCTTTTTCGCAATTTTGACAATTTTGGCCCAAATGGTAAAATTTTTGCAACTTTGGTCCTTTTTAAATTTAAAAAGCATTTTAAACCTTTGAAAAGGACTTGGAACACTAATAGTCCACTGTTTTACAGAAAAAACACAGTTTTGGCCCTCCAAAACAGAAAATCTCGCATAATGGGCCTCATTGGGCCGAAAATGTCATTTTTAGCCCATTAAGCTTGAAATTTATGTTTTTAATCCTCCAAATGAGTATATTTCCAGAAATTGTTTTATTGAAACTGTTTTGACACACCTCATCCATCTGAATTCGTGATATGTCAATTTGGGCCCTTAACTTTGTATTTTTCACATTTTAGGTCCAAAAATTGTGTTTTTAGCCCAAAGAAAATGTTACTAAGCCATTTAGCTATTTTTCTAGGAACACTTTGTATGTGGAAATATACTTGATGCTAGTATCATTTAACACAAGGAATATCTCGGTTTTGAGGGGTTTTATGGCTAGATCCAACATTATAACACACAAAAACACACATATAAGCATGGAAATCATACAAAGCATACAAAACCCATATAGATCTACACTTTCACTTGTATTCCCCCCCCATAAAACTCATAAAAACAGAAAATAGGGGGTATGAAGCTCACCTTAGTGTGTGATTTCGGTTTTTGAAGAAAAGATGGAAGAAAACTTGGTGATTTTTAGCCTTAGCACCCTTTCCTTGAAGATCTCGAGTTTGGTATGCTTCTAAAAGGTAAGATCACGATTTTGGCATGGATTAGGAAAAGATTTTGATGAGAAAAAGAATCTAAGTCATAGATCCACACATAATCTTACCTTGGATGAAGAATTTGTGGAACTTTCCTCTTGAATGCCTCCTAAATTTCGAGATCTTTGAGTGGAGAGGGAGGAAGTTTTCTTGAGTGTTCTTGAGAGAGTTTGTGAGATGTGTGTGTGTTTGCAATGGCCGAGAGTGAGAGAGAGAGAGGGAGAAGAAGTGATCTTTGAAGTGATACTTGCATGGAGGTATGTGATATGTTGCATGGATATCCAAAAGACAATAATGAGGTGGCAATGGCAAGTCAACTCTTCATCTTTCCTTGGGTTTGGGCCTTGGGCCGAGAGTTTGGAAGGGGAAAGGAAAAATTTGGGCTTTTTCCCTTAAGCCCAAAATTAGAGTTAGTTAGGGTGTGTTTTATACTTAAAAGAATGTGGTAGGATTTTTACATTTTTGTTGGACTAGTTTAGGTTATTCATGAATCAAAGCTTTTAATTCACTTCATTCTAGGCCCAACATGGCCCAAAATGTTGAAATAAATTAGTGTGGGTCCAATTAGAGCCCAATTAGGGTTCTAAGCCCATGATAGTCAAATTGAAAGCTTATTGGTCCATTTGGACCCAATGAGGAAGTTCGAGTCCAAGGTGGACCTAAATAAGAACTTCTAGAGTTTCCAATTGTTTGATGACTATTTGTAGCACTTGTATGATGTATTTGATTAGAGTTTTTGATGTTATAATAATAGGTATCACACATGCTCTTAAGTTTTTGATTCACATTAACTTGAGTGTATAGATTACATGACACAAAATTTCAAGTTGTGACATCATCCCCCCGTTAGAGGGAATTTCGGCCCGAAATTCTATTTGAAAGCTAGATTTGAGAATGCTAGAATAGGTGAGGGTACTTTTGCTTCATTTGATCTTCACGTTCCCACGTGAATTCTGGCCCACGCTTGCGTTCCACCGTACCTTCACGATCGGGATGCGACTTTGCTTAGTACGCTTCACCTCCCTGTCCATGATTTCGATTGGTTCTTCAACGAACAGGAGATTCTCATTGATTTCGATTTCGTAAAGAGGAATGACAAGGGTTTCATCTGATAGGCACTTCTTCAGGTTAGAGACATGAAACATGCGGTGTACGCCGTTTAGCTCCGCGGGTAGTTGTAGTCTGTAGGCTACCGGACCTATTCGGGCGACGATTTCGAAAGGTCTAATGTATCGCGGGTTCAGCTTTCCCCGTTTTCCGAAACGTATAACCCCTTTCCAGGGTGAGACTTTCAACAGTACTCGATCTCCGACCTGGAATTCTAAGGGCTTTCGCCGTTTGTCGGCGTAGCTCTTTTGTTGGTCACGCGATGCTTGTAATCGAGCTCTGATCTGGACGATCTTTTCTGTGGTTTCGCGAATGATCTCCGGTCCCGTTAGTGCCCTATCCGACGTATGTGTTCTTGCTAGCTGGGTATCACCTACTTCAGCCCAACATAACGGTGATCTACATTTACGCCCGTACAGTGCTTCGAAAGGAGCCACCATGATGCTCGAATGATAACTGTTGTTATACGAGAACTCGATCAAAGGTAGGTGGGTATCCCAAGACTTCCCAAAGTCTATCACACATGCACGAAGCATGTCTTTAAGCATTTGAATGGTTCGCTCACTTTGGCCGTCCGTTTGTGGGTGATACGCGGTGCTCATGTCAAGATGAGTTCCCATTGCCTTGTGGAGTGATTGCCAAAAGCGCGATGTGAACCTACTGTCCCTATCTGAGATAATAGACCTTGGCACTCCATGGAGTCTTACGATTTCTCGTATGTACAACCGCGTCAGTCTCTCCATCTTGTAGGATTCTTTGATTGGCAGGAAATGGGCAGATTTCGTCGGTCGGTCGATTATTACCCATATGGTGTCCAGACCGTCCGACGTCTTGGGTAGCTTGGTCACGAAATCCATAGAAATCCCCTCCCATTTCCACTCAGGGATTGCCGGTTGCTGTAACAATCCTGAAGGTTTCTGGTATTCCACCTTTACTTTGGCGCACGTAAGGCACTTACTAACATAGGTCGCGATTTCCGCCTTCATGTTAGGCCACCAATAGTGTTGTTTAATGTCCAAATACATCTTGTCCGAACCGGGGTGAATGGAGTATCGTGTCTTGTGGGCTTCCTTCATAACGGCCTCCCTAAATCCTCCGATTTTTGGGACCCAGATACGGTTCATGAAGTAGTATACCCCATTCTCCCTTGCTTCTAGGTTCTTTTCCATACCGCGCAATGCCTCACTAGCTCTATTTTCCGTTTTCATAGCCTCCGATTGGACTGATGCAATTTGGGTGGCCAGGTGAGATTTAATGGTTATCGAGAGAGTTTTCGTACGGCGATTAGAGTACTCCTTCCGACTTAATGCATCAACTACCACGTTGGCCTTGCCTGGGTGGTACTTGATCTCACATTCGTAGTCGTTTAGTAATTCCACCCATCTTCGTTGTCTCATGTTCAGCTCCTTCTGATTCAAGATGTGCTGGAGACTCTTGTGGTCCGTGAAGATGGTGCACTTTGTACCGTACAGGTAGTGCCTCCAAATTTTCAGAGCGAAGACCACGGCTCCCAGTTCTAGGTCATGGGTTGTGTAATTTACTTCGTGCGTCTTTAGTTGGCGGGACGCATATGCTATCACTCTTCCATGTTGCATGAGAACGCAACCTAAGCCCTGATTCGACACGTCACAGTAGACCACTAAATCTTCCGTTCCTTCAGGTAGAGATAGTACAGGAGCGCTACAGAGAGCTTGCTTCAAAGTTCGAAATGCAATCTCTTGTCGGTCCGTCCATTTGAATGGCACACCCTTTTGCGTAAGCGAGGTAAGCGGCTTGGCAATCTTAGAGAAGTTTTGGATGAATCTCCTATAGTAGCCTGCTAGGCCTAAGAACTGACGAATTTCTGTGGGCGTGGTCGGAGTTGCCCATCCTTCCACAGCTTTGACCTTAGAGGGATCCACATGAATTCCGTCTTGGCTAACTACGTGGCCTAGGAAATTCACACTCCGGAGCCAGAACTCACACTTGGAGAGTTTGGTGTACAGTTTTTCTGATCGTAGAGTGTCTAAGACTTGTCGGAGATGTTGGCCATGCTCCTCTTTGCTTCGAGAATAAACGAGGATGTCATCGATAAACACAATGACGAAGTTGTCAAGGAACGGTCGACAGATTCGATTCATTAGGTCCATAAATGCGGCAGGTGCATTTGTTAGACCGAAGGGCATTACGACGAATTCATAATGTCCGTAGCGAGTTCGGAAAGCGGTTTTAGGAATATCCTCTTCTCGGACTTTGAGTTGGTGGTATCCGGACCGTAGATCTATTTTAGAAAAATAACTAGCTCCCTGGAGCTGGTCGAATAGATCGTCGATTCGTGGGAGTGGGTAGCGGTTTTTAACAGTGAGCTTATTTAACTCTCTGTAATCGATGCACATTCTGAAAGATTCGTCCTTCTTTTTGACAAAGAGCACTGGAGCTCCCCATGGCGAGTAGCTAGGTCGGATAAATCCCTTGTCCAGAAGCTCACTGAGTTGGCTGGACAATTCCTTCATTTCAGCAGGAGCCAACCGATATGGTGATTTAGCGAGAGGAGTTGCTCCTGGAATGAGGTCGATTCGGAACTTAACCTGTCTCTCTGGGGGTACTCCTGGAAGATCTTCAGGGAACACGTCTGGAAATTCTCTCGCTACCAGAATATCTTGGATGTTAGTTTCTTCTTTGGTCTTGTCCACTATGTGAGCCAAGAACGCCAAGTTGTTCTTTCGCAGATGTTTTTGTGCCTTGATGCACGAGATGAGACGAAGATTCGTGCTGGGTTTGTCTCCGTAAATTACTAGGGCTTCGTGATTTGGGAGACGAAGGCGGACGGCCTTCTCATGGCACATAATCTCAGTATGGTGGGGGCTTAACCAATCCATGCCGATTATCACATCGAAACTCCTAATTGACACTGGCATTAGGTCTATTCGAAAGACGTGTTGGTTAAGGGTTAGGGTACATCCGATGTAGATCTCCCTAGTGGATTCGGTTTTCCCATTGGCCATTTCCACCGTATAGGTTTCATTTAGCTTCTGGGGTTGTTGTTTTAATAAATGTTTAAACTTCTCGCTTACGAAACTTCGTTCCGATCCAGTGTCAAATAAGATGCATGCATAAGTGTGGTTTAGGAGAAACGTACCGGTCACGACTGCAAGGTCCTGAACTGCCTCACCCTGACCCATAGTCAACATCCTTCCTGCTCCTCTGTTTCCTGAGTTGTTGTTAGGGCAATCTCGGCGGAAATATCCCATCCTTCCACACCCGAAGCAGGTGTGGCTAGGTCCTGCATTGTTGCCGCCGGCATTGGTGTTATTGTTATTGCGGTGGTTGTTGTTGTTGTTGTTTCCCTGATTTTGATTCTGGGGAGGGTAAGCCCTGCAGAACCTTGCAGTGTGTCCCCTTCGGTTGCAACTGGTGCAATGGAATTCCCTGCATTCGCCGTGATGGTGGAAACCGCACTTATTGCATTTGGGAAGATTACCAGAATAGGATCTCGAAGCATTTGGAGCAGCTGAGGCTGGAGCATGTGGTGTGGCTGGAACCGGTGTGGTGACAGCGTTAACTGCTACTGTCTGTTGCTTTTTAGAGGCCTCAGGGCCCTGATGCCCCTTTCTCTTGTTGTTCCTCCCCTTCTTGCCATCACCCTCCTTTTTCTTCTCAGCCTCCACTGGCTTCTCGCCCTTTTTGTTGTTATGATTGTACAATCTCTTCGCCAATATCTTCGCACTGTCAAACGTTTCAGGGTTCGCAGCTATCACATTCCCTTGAATGGGGGATGTTAGTCCCCAGATGAATCGTTCAATCTTCTTTCCTTCTGATGTGATCGTACCCGGGCACAACAGAGATAGTTCGCTAAATCTTGATATGTAGGCATCGATGTTCGCATTCTGCACAATGAGATTCCATAGCTCTTGCTCCATCTTCTGTATTTCGCCTCGGGGGCAGTACTCAGCCATTAACATTTCTTTCATTTCTGCCCATGGGATAGAGTTGGCGACAGGGAGCATCATAGCTTCTACGTGTCCGTTCCACAAAGTGAGTGCTTGGTCGACAAGAGTGCAGGCCGCGAACTTCACCTTCATCTGCTCGGGGCAATCGCATATCTCGAATACCGACTCTACCTTCTCGATCCATCGCTTCAGAGTGATCACCCCTCCAGTGCCGTTGAAAGTTCATGGTTTAGCGTTTGTGAAGTCCTTGTAGGTGCACGTTTTAGTGGGTCCTTGATTTGTCCCTTATGTCTGCTCCACCTCCAAAGATCCATGCCCCAAGGAGGGGTAGGACCAGTAGGGCCCACACGATACGCAGGCACCCTGATTGAGTAAGGGGGGTCGATGACCTCGGACTCCGCGTCCGAATCACGCCCTTCGCTATCATCGAGCTCCTCTTCGAAATGCTCTTCGTCTTCTTCGGGCTCAGCAAGATCACCCTCGACTTCTGCCTCCGGTTCCCTGTCGGACTCCTCTTCGGGGTCTTCCTCAGGTTCCTCTTCAGGCTCTTCCTCAGGCTCCTCCTCCTCTAGCCACCCGTTGTTTCGCTAATTAGGGAAATAGGGGTCTCCAGGGTGATGAAAACCAGCCATGCTGTCTGCACGGGTAGGTAAATATGCTAACATTATTCCCAGGATGCTATGACTATTGTACGGACTAAGCAAGCATTCTCTTTTTAGTGATAAAGGGTATAGTTTTAGATTCTCTAGCTATCCCGATCTCACCAAGACGTGCATTAGTTTTACTTTGGAGAGAATGTAGTTGATCAGGCTACATTCACTCCTTGGTACTACTAAGAACAGTCCCAAATTAACCGAGATACCAGCATTATTGTGTTTGATTCGGCGTTAGGTTCTTATTCCTAATGCAAGCAAGCGTGTTTTATTTACTTGTTTTGTTCAGAGTTATGTTAGTCCCTCTTTTTGGTTTATAGTTGCATATCAATGTGTGGCTCGACATGCTAGTTCACTATAAACAAAGCTCTGATTCCAACCTGTCACACCCCCGAACCAGGCGGCAGAAACGTTCGGGAGCTGTCGTGACTCAATTGAATACCATAACATTGAATATATATGAAACGTAACAACATCCGTCACCATGCATTAATATAATACAACCAATAAAGTTTACATGAAGTACATTGTTTAAACATTACATTCCCAAAATAAATTGTTCGATTCGTTAATAAGTAAACTGCAAGCCATCACTGAGTACACTTTCCTTGAATTCACTGGTTACCTGAGAATACAAGTATTTTGAAAAATGTCAGCATGTGAAATGTTGGTGAGTTCATAAGCGGTATTTGAAAAACCATGTTTCGTATCGTTTGAAAACCACCAGAAAATCCGATATTTTCTGAAAAGAAATGCTTTGAAAACATTTGTGAAGATCCATAGGCATGCTTGTTTGTTTCTATACTTGTAAAAATTGTTCATTTAAAATTGTATGCATTTCGAATCCGTATGTATTGAAAACCCTAGGAAAACCCGATGTTTTCCTAATTCCTTGAATTCCATGAATTTACATTGAAACCATTGCAACGCGCGTAGTATCAATCCTAGGCGACGTTGGATTATTTTTGAGCATGATTAATTACTACAAACATGCGTTACACAAACGACTAGTTTATAGTTATACTAACGATCCCGTAGGCGTCGTCCGTACTAATCACGTTATCCAACCGCCCTGACTACGTGTAGTCCCACATCCGAGGAGAAAGAGGACACGAAGACCCCGGTGACTCCATTAACCGGTTGGGGATAAAAAAAATGTACGAGGGGTCCCTAACCCACCTCGCATGAAATGTCGACTTTACTAGCAATACCAAAGGACCCTTGGGGACCAGTAGTATACAAGCCATTGAAAGTCCTTTTACGTTGCGTTAGATCGGTAAAACCCAACACTTCGTAAGGTAGAGGTCTTCGGGCCTTAAGATCAGGTCATTGGGCTAGCTAGGCCCAACAAACAAGATTTTACACTTTTGGGGCCCAAAGATGGTGCGTAGACGTCTGTGCACACTCGCATGTATATAGAATTCCCAAACGTTACTTGTATGAATCGTAGTATCGTCGTGTTAGTAGTTTCGAATTTTTATTGGTTCGAGACCGAACCAATTCGTTTAACAACGACTTTTGGTATTGTTGTGTATTGTATTTCATCGATAGTCGCGGTGCCATTGTTTGATCAATTTGCGTGTATTGAATTAGCCTTGAAAGTTTTCTGTTTTCAACCCCTCATTGTTTGTAAAATTCACCTTTTCAACCCTTTTAATTAAATACTTTCCGGTTTGGTCCTTAAATCAATTTTCTTGACATTTTAACACCAAAAATTATTGAAATTAATATTTTTCAGCATATTTTTCATAGAAAACAGTTTAAGTCCCTGAAAATGCAGTTTTCTCGGTTATAACCCCTCTTTTTCGCAATTTTGACAATTTTGGCCCAAATGGTAAAATTTTTGCAACTTTGGTCCTTTTTAGATTTAAAAAGCATTTTAAACCTTTGAAAAGGACTTGGAACACTAATAGTCCACTGTTTTACAGAAAAACACAGTTTTGGCCCTCCAAAACAGAAAATCTCGCATAATGGGCCTCATTGGGCCGAAAATGTCATTTTTAGCCCATTAAGCTTGAAATTTATGTTTTTAATCCTCCAAATGAGTATATTTCCAGAAATTGTTTTATTGAAATGTTACTAAGCCATTTAGCTATTTTTCTAGGAACACTTTGTATGTGGAAATATACTTGATGCTAGTATCATTTAACACAAGGAATATCTCGGTTTTGAGGGGTTTTATGGCTAGATCCAACATTATAACACACAAAAACACACATATAAGCATGGAAATCATACAAAGCATACAAAACCCATATAGATCTACACTTTTCACTTGTATTCCCCCCCCCCATAAAACTCATAAAAACAGAAAATAGGGGGTATGAAGCTCACCTTAGTGTGTGATTTCGGTTTTTGAAGAAAAGATGGAAGAAAACTTGGTGATTTTTAGCCTTAGCACCCTTTCCTTGAAGATCTCGAGTTTGGTATGCTTCTAAGAGGTAAGATCACGATTTTGGCATGGATTAGGAAAAGATTTTGATGACAAAAAGAAACTAAGTCATAGATCCACACATAATCTTACCTTGGATGAAGAATTTGTGGAAATTTCCTCTTGAATGCCTCCTAAATTTCGAGATCTTTGAGTGGAGAGGGAGGAAGTTTTCTTGAGTGTTCTTGAGAGAGTTTGTGAGATGTGTGTGTGTTTGCAATGGCCGAGAGTGAGAGAGAGGGAGAAGAAGTGATCTTTGAAGTGATACTTGCATGGAGGTATGTGATATGTTGCATGGATATCCAAAAGACAATAATGAGGTGGCAATGGCAAGTCAACTCTTCATCTTTCCTTGGGTTTGGGCCTTGGGCCGAGAGTTTGGAAGGGGAAAGGAAAAATTTGGGCTTTTTCCCTTAAGCCCAAAATTAGAGTTAGTTAGGGTGTGTTTTATACTTAAAAGAATGTGGTAGGATTTTTACATTTTTGTTGGACTAGTTTAGGTTATTCATGAATCAAAGCTTTTAATTCACTTCATTCTAGGCCCAACATGGCCCAAAATGTTGAAATAAATTAGTGTGGGTCCAATTAGAGCCCAATTAGGGTTCTAAGCCCATGATAGTCAAATTGAAAGCTTATTGGTACATTTGGACCCAATGAGGAAGTTCTAGTCCAAGGTGGACCTAAATAAGAACTTCTAGAGTTTCCAATTGTTTGATGACTATTTGTAGCACTTGTATGATGTAATTGATTGAAGTTTTTGATGTTATAATAATAGGTATCACACATGCTCTTAAGTTTTTGATTCACATTAACTTGAGTGTATAGATTACATGACACAAAATTTCCAGTTGTGACAGGAACTTAGCCGGATCCACAACACATTTCATGTTTCACAATTGCGAAAGTGCATCATGGACCAGGAGGCAGTGGTGTCGTTGGACGATATCCAGGTTGACGAACGTTTGAACTATGTGGAAAGGCCTGTGGCAATTTTGGAAAGAAAGAAGAATATTCTGCGGAACAAGGAAATACCTTTGGTAAAGGTACAATGGGAACATCAGAAGGGATCCGAGTAGACGTGGGAGCCGGAGGTAGAGATGCGTGAGCATTATCCGGCGCTGTTTATCCCAGCGGACTTCGCGGAGGAAGTCTAGTTCAAGTGGGGGAGAGTTGTAACACCCCGATTCTTAGGTAATAATTTAAATAAAAATATTTTTGGGTTTTGGCCCTACTCGACGAGTTGGTTTCCCTACTCGTCAAGTAGCAGCGGGTCGGATCGCGAATTAAGTGGCCTACTCGGCGAGTCCTTTGTTGGACTCGGCGAGTAGGAGCTGGAGAGTGAAACCCTAAGTTCCAGGGTTTGCACCCCTATTTAAAGAAGCTCAAGGCTCTTTCAGTTATTTTGCAGCCCCTTTGCATCACTATCTTGTGTGTGTGTGCCCTTTATGTGTTGACGTTTGAGAGAGGATTTTTGGTGGAAAAGTTTGGTGAATCAAGTGATTTTGGCAAGGAGCTGGGAAGAGATCTGATTTCTTCTACTGTGGGCATCTCTTGGGAAGGTAATTGACTATCTCCCTCAGTTATTTCAGTTAGACGTCATCTTTGAATGAGTTTTAGGGTTTTTGGAAGGGGATCAAGTAGGTATGGCAATCTATGGGCTAGATCCGAAGTTGTAACTTCAGATCTGGACCCTCTTTGGATTATTCAAGCATAAAGTTCCAGCTTTAGTCGAGTGTAAGGTCCCTTTGGTCCATGAGCACCCATTAAGAGCTTGATTTTAGCATTTGGAGCTTGTAACGCAATGCATGCACGTAAAGTTTGAAACTTTACGTGATAAGTAGGCTTAAGGAAGCTAGATCTACAATTTGGGACCTTGCCATGGCTTATAGATGTCTGCATGTTAAATTGACTGAAGGAACTCGGCGAGTCGCAAAGCCGACTCAGTGAGTCATATGAAGATATGCATTGGACCCGACGAGTTGGATGAATAACTCGGCGAGTCAGTTGAAGGAAGCCGTGAACTCGACGAGTTGGTTGAACAACTCGGCGAGTTAGATGAAGATGGTCATGAAACTCGACGAGTTGAAGAACAACTCGGCGAGTTGTATGAGTTTTAGCCAAGGATATGTTTGCATGTATACCCGTCGAGTTGCAAGGAGGAAAATTGACGGGTGGCCTTGAGACTTGATCATGATTCGAAGGAACTCGATGAATCACCCCGATGACTCGGCGAGTTGGTATGTGCTTCAAAGACTCGGCGAGCCTCCGAGTGTACTCGGCGATTTGAGGTCAACATGAACTGTTGACCTTGACCAAGGACTTTGACCTTGATCAGGGATTGACTAGTAGGTTATGGGGTGTCTCATAAGAGTAAGAACTTATGAGTATATTATGCTATGGTTATAGGTGGTGGAGCCGGTGTCAAGTGATCCGATAGTTGGAGTTCGCATTTCTATCAACATCTGCGAGGTGAGTTATCCTCACTATATCGATAGGGTCTACGGCACCAAGGCCGGCCCTTTATGGTTTACATCCTGGGTTAGGATGGTTGCTTGGTTATTTCCATGTTATATTTCATCTTGGTTTAGGATGAGTGTTATGTTATTGCTTTGCTAGAATTTATCCTGCTTAGGATGGTTGTTATAATAGAGATCGGTAGTTATGGTATGCTGCATAAGATTCTAATCTATTGGATTGGAATTAGGATAGATAGTATGCTATGCTTATACGGGCTATGAGGATTGGTATGTTAGTGACCTGTTAGGTCGATACTCTAGCTATGAGTGAAACTCTATGATTGATGGTTAATGAGATAGATGTGTTTGGTATGTGTACATGCCAGTATATGATAGTATGTGTACATGGTTAGTTACTTGTTGGCTGGGTTAAGGTGGTCCTGCTTTGTGCTGAAGGCCAACACACCCTCTGAGCGGTCCGGGGAGACTATAGGACCACACGGCGGACCAGTTATGCCGAAGGCTCGGGATAGATTTAGATAGACTGTAGGCCCAGTAGGGCGGACCAGTCCGGCCGATGGCCCAGTATGTATGTTGTTTGATTGTTCGTATGGCTATGGTTTCTGCCAGTGTGGTATTGGTATTTTGGGGGTAGCTCGCTAAGCCCTCGGGCTTACAGTTTTCAGTTTATTGTTTCAGGTACTTCAGGAGAGCGAGGGAAGGCGAAGGCGTGACCGTACCGCTCCTCATCCTCATGATCTATTTTGGGACACTCTGATGATAAATGAAGTGGAAATGTTTTGTAAAAACAAATACTATTTGACTCTTTTGTTTGTGTTAAAAGTTTAAATTTGGCGTAAATTTATGGGTGTTACAATATGATGAACCACGACATAACCCTCATTGATCTCACCTATATGCTTATTGCTGCTGAATCAACAATGATTTGGCGCACTGGAAAAGCATAGTTGATTGGTGGATCTTCCTTCCAGATCTCTATGGATATAGGCAATGGTAAAGAAAGGCATGCCATGATCGAAAAGTTTGATCATAAGAGAAAGGAAAGTCAGAAGTAGTTCCGTGTGTTGTTCTAAAAGAGTCAATTTGCTTTTATTGCCAAGAGAAGGGGCATTGGAGACGAAGCTGCCCTGTTTACCTAAGAGATCTAAGAGATGGGAGAGTTAAAACGTATGGCTCTGCTTTAGGTAAAATCCGTTAACTAACTCTTTTAAGTTCATATTCTAGATTCTTAATACATGATGTGATAAGGTTACATTTCGATGTCTTGTAGGATCGAAGAAAAGAGAGGAATCTTAAGGGAAGAAGTGAGCAGAATCTAATCGTGAAGAAATGGATTTTGATCGCATTACATGAAGATTAGAATCTTAAGCTACTACTTGGAGTTAGAATAAGATTGCTATGAAATATGTATTAACATAGTTTTTTCAATTGAATTGCATTGTAAGGACAAATTTTTCCGCAATAAAATAAATTTTGATTTTTATATTATTTATTTATCCTTGCAATGGCGTGTATGAAAAATTGATGTTTGTAAGTTTCTATTATTAGCAATAATGGATTTGATTCTTAATTATGTTATTTGTGGAAAGATCAAGAATTTACCAAATAGGGAAAGTTTCTCATCCCCCAAGTTTCAATTGGATAGAAACTTGGAATCATACAACTTGGTTGCATGATGAATGAGAAATTTCATATTTGGAAATTAGACTAATTCGTTGACAAAGTGTCAAGTGAAGGACTAGGAGATCGAGTACACAAGGTTGTGTGTTGATCAAGTCCACCACAAGAGTGAAAAAGATATTCGTCATGATTTACTAAAGGTTTAGTAAATACGATTATACTTCTAAGATTAAGTGTAATTCCGAGTTGATTGAAAGAGTTTAAATCAATAGCAGAACGAATAAGAAAATTAAGTAGGGAAAAAGATAAAAGTTTCTCTATTCTAAGAAGAAGGGAGAGTACCTTTTATTATGTTTTATGATAAGTCTTAATGATTAAGAACCATATCTCAATTGATCGTCTAAGTGAGTCTTAGTGCAACTGTATGTCTGAGAAGAGGAATCAAGAATTGAAGAAATGGTTAAATCAAGAAGTCAATCATACTTCGTTCCAAAAACAAGTCTTAGAGTTAAGATTGTGACATTGAGTGACAAGTCTTAAGAAGGTTTATAACATTCATCAAATGTGGAAAGTTGTGATGTCTTGGATAAGACAAAGACCAACTAGGACCAAATTTTGTGAAGTGTTTTGTCTTGATAAAAGCTACACTAACTCTTGAGGATTTGTTTGTCGAGAAATGTTTATTGACAAGAGAATCTTATATGTCAAGGAGTCAGTGGGAGTCCTAATGATCTTGAAAAGTTCAAGAACTAATGAAGAATAAACCTTATCGATCATCACTAGCACATGACTTGAGGTTTACAACCTATCGTGTTGACACTATTTTGTTTCTGTGCCATTCTAACTGAGTTAATTATGCATGTGAGTTCTATGAGTTCTCATTTGAACGCATAAAAGGCAAGCATCTTGATCAATGAAAAGTACATTGATAGGAAAGGATGAGCTGCTTAACTACTTGGAAGACATAGTGGGCACTCGTGTTACCATAAGGCAAGAAATCAAGATTGAGAAAGTTCGGTCCATATGAGTTTGGATTTTTCGCAAACTTTGGTTTTGAAAAATTCACTAGATAGGAACACATACACCATAAAATCTAAGTGTCATAAGATTCCCTCCTTCATGAAAATGACTGCGAGGAAACGCTTTCAGTAAGAGAGATTTTAAGAATATAGTGATTGTGAAAATTGTATTCTCAAATTCGATTATGGTTACGGTATCCCTTTCCATAATCCGAATTGTGAGATTTGGCAATTAGTCTGAATTGTTTAGACACACATATGAGCTATCTAAGGCAAAGGGGTATAAGATTAAGAAGCTTAGATAAAAGATTATCCAAGCATTAGGTATTAGAGATATGAACTTAAGAAATTCAATAGGTATTGTTTTCTGGAAGTTTAGCTATTTTCTGAATACATGTCAAAGCTAGTGGGAGCATAAGTGTTATGCTTATATGATAATAATCATCATGATAGTGGGAGCACAAATGTTGTGCTTGTATGATTATTAAGGCAAGTATTGCAAGTTAGCAATATTAATTATAGAAAACAAGAGTTATACTTTGCAAAGTCATAAGGGTTGAATAGTTGTTTTGCTATAATTAAGGGAGAGAATATTATGCTTCATTTCAAATCTAAAGGCTTAGGTTGTGGAATGTTAATAAATTTAGTCAAAGATACATAACATGTAAGACATTATGCATCGTATCCCATACGCTTTGGGTATAGGATTGATTGCCAATGCTATTATATTTGACCATTCTAAAATTTTCCAAATGTTTAGTGCATTTAGAGGGAAAAAGGACTAGAATCGGTTTTAACTAAAATAATTAAACAACTATCAAAGGACGATCCAAAGCTCGCTAAGGATTGGTTGCTTGTGAGTAGTTGGAAGTATGGTATTGGATGGACTATATCGACATTATTATGAATAGATAAGATTCTATTAAGAATAAGTTGTCGTAGTGCAAAATATGGAAATGTTTCCATATTGGGAGTTGGATATTGAGAATCTATGTCTAGATTAGAAACTTTTATGCAAGAAGGATGTTCAAAGGAATGTACTTTGAGTGAGAGACATCATATCTATAGAATTGTTTCTGATAGAGATTGGGCAAGTCTTGATGATTTTGAGCTATGACTTTACGAAAGGATCATTGCATAAAATGTTAGAATCTAGCATATTCTATAAGTGGCAAGAATTTGATATTCTTACACATGTGATAAGGACCGTAGGTAAACATTGTGTGCATGCTGAGAGCATGGGACAAGTGTAGTAATAATTCAAGTAAGAAGTTGATTACCTAAAACAACAAATAATGAGTAATCAATATGGTGATTAAATAAAATGTTTTATTTATACCCAGAGTATGGGGCCATATGGGATTAGTATTATTCTTGTGTTTCACTTTGCATGTTTTGACTTCCTGAATAATTAAATTGGTTCAGAACAATCGAATTATTCGAACGGACCACAGTCGTTCATATGTTGGAAGTAGGTATGAATGAAGACTGTCGTGAATTGGTGTGTGGATTGTCTATAGTGTATTAGACATAAGCAAATGTTTGCTGCAATGTTCATGAGTGCTTATGAATATGAGTTTGAGCATTGGATTAAACCCACACTTACTTGGATTACTTCATGGATTTTATCACGAGTGATTGGTGAGATGATAATATCTTATATTCTTGAAACCGAGATGTGTGAGTTGTATCTTGCGAGTCGGTTACACATTGATAATATGTAAACGCACCAATAACTTGGTGTTATAAAACATATTATTGTGAGTGATTCGGTGAGTGAGTGCAAGCAAACACTGAATCAAAGTTTATCCGTTCCTTTTATCCAAAGTAGGATGAAAGCGATATCTGTGGGCCCCTTGATGATTTAGTGATGACACTAAGTGCTTGGCCAAGCCAAGACAAATTTGATGTGTTCAATTGTAGTCTGTTGTCAGTCATCATAAATCGGAAATCAGGAAACAACACATAGACAGAGAGAATGATTTAAATCCATGACTCAGTCTATACAATATCTAGGATGGAGGAATATATGATCCCTTATCTAAAGGACACGTATCTGATAAGATCAGAGTTGACAGCGGCTTTAGAAAGCTACGATTGCAGAGCAGGATCTGAAGTCATACGCAACATAGTTATTAGACTTATCCAAGTGGGAGACTGTTGGATTAGTGTCTAAGTCCATAACTATTTTGGTATCTACTTGACCCGATGGTGCGTGGTCCTTTTGGGTTGCCTTCACCAAAGCAACTTGATAGGATGAATTATCAAGAGAAAGGATTAATTATGATTTATTAATATATTATGAGGATAATATATTAAAGGAGAAATCATATTGTTTAATATTAGTCAAGAATTAATTGATAATTAATTTTTTGACTAAAAGAGATTAATTAAACTTAAGGGACTGGAACTGTAATTATAAGATAATTGCATTTGGGCTATGGATTACCTTGGAATAATAGGTTGGACGAATTCTATGTGGAAACCCATTAGAAATCGTCCAAGGGATATTCTAAAAGGGTCCATGGGCTGCTTAGGGCTTAAGCAGTCAGATTAGGGTTTCCTAGTTGAAAACCCTAATAGCCTACATGTATATCTACCCTTAAGCTCCCAAAACGTGGCTAAGAGTTCCACTAGGGTTTCTACATGTTTTGGGCAGCCTCCTTTCTCCTTATTCTTCATCCTCTTGCTCTTGGTGTTTGTGAACCATTAGAGGAGTGACACTTGTGACTCTAAGCTTTCTAAAGTCATTACAAGGAGGATTTGAGATTGTTATTGCTACATAACAATCAAGGTAAGATCTAAAAACCCTTTCACATGTTAATATGATTAATTGTATGCTAGAACTAGGGTTTAAAGTCTTGGATGAATTGCATGTACAATAGAGAAACATAGATCCAAGCATTAGGGTTGCATGAGCACATAAGATGTTCTTATGGCTAAACCCATCAATATTTGATATAGATAAACTATTTTTCCTTATTACCTTTATATTGTGACTCATACACATAATTGACGAGGTAGACTACAATTTTTATAATAATAGTTAAACAGGGAAAAACCGTCATATTTACAGTGATGCTTACTTTCAAAACAGTCGAGTCTTGGTAGAAGACTACTTTTATACTAGTAGAAAATATAGGATTTCCTTGGGTTTTCAAACGTTTACAATTACTTACAAACATTTTCCAACTTTTTCCAAATGTTTACAAGTATTTACTTTGCATTTTTTACGAATCAAAGACACATTAATACTTATGAATTCACCAGCTTTATTGCTGATACTCGCTTTCAAAATAAACTTGTATTTTCAGGTCATAAATAGATAGGTACGACGACCAAGTTTTGTGAAGACGGAGAAATCAAGACTCCTTTTTATTTTGATTATTTATTATGTTATGGTATACTATGAAAGAACACACTTGTAATGAAAATTATACTATTAATGCAATGGATGATGTTGTTGCTTGTTTACTACTTTACATTGTTGTGATACATTACATGACGTCCTCTGCCCCAGAACGTTTCTACCGTTCTAGGTTTTGGGGTGTGATAGTATGGGCCCGTACTACTAAAAGTAGAGGATCCGTACTCGAATCAAGGAAGGCTGAGATAAGACCAGGGAACTTGTAGTGTGTGAGATCCCTCAAGTATGATGAGTATTATGATGATCGTGATGGTATATTTCCATGTATAGTGACGCTTATAGGTAGACCAGATGGTAGTTCTGGTGCCGACGAGGGATCAGGCTCAGACTCTGTAGCCGGGAAGCTCGATGATCAGATAAGGGAGTTCATTCCATCTGAGATTACGTGCCGTATCATTGACGAGACTCTTGTGATCCCTAGTATGATCAAGGAGGGCATTATAGAGACTTGTGATGAGAGGCCGAGTGCAATATGCACTGAGATAGAAGTCATGATAGGGACCCGTACGTTGATGTTTCGGTAATTCAGAGTTTGCGAGGCTTCAAATTGTCGTTGGGGATTAGCGACCCCATTGTTAGTAGCAGATGGTTGGCAGATGTTACAAATGCTTTTCGTACCAGACATTGTCTCAAAAGGAGACAAGATCTGACTTACTTCCTATCTCTTGAGGTACAGAGCATGAGATCGATAGGAAGAGGTTGGTCGAAGGTTGAGTGATGATGTGGTTGATGCTATGTCATGGGATGGATTTTAGACCAGATTCTGGGCAGAGTGTACCCAGGCGATTGAGGCACAACAGTTGGCGCAAGAGTTGTTAGATCTCCACTAGACGACTGAGACGGTGGCAGAGATCACTGCCAAGTCTCGAGAAAGAGCTTATATTGTACCACAGTATGCAACAGATGAGGAAATGAAGAAGGTAAGTTATCAGAAGATACTGTAGAATGATAGCAGGGAGATCGTGAGTATCTCGGGGTGCAAGACCCTAAATGATATGACTTCTTGGGCTTAAGAACAAGATATGGACTTAAAGCACATTGGTAAGAGGGAATCAGATTAGTTTCTTATATTAAGGGGTTTTGGGAGGAGACCTAGATTTAGGATTAGCTTTCGAGAGACCAACAGGACCAGATTCGGTGCAGCACTTGCGGGAAACTGCACAAGGGAGCCTTTGGTTCCAAGGGTTTGATTAAGTGTGACTCTGGGTTATCCTCGGTCTATGTTTGAATTATACTTCCACGAAATGGCATATGCCAATTGCATATCGATAATTATTAACGGGTAGCGAAAGATCATTTCCCAAATTGCGGGATTAGGAGATTACAATGTCATCTTGGTTTATTCCAAGGCTGAGGAGCAGCATGAGAAGCACTTGAGGGAGGTGCTAGAGACTTTGAGGAGGGAGAGACTTTTTGCAAGGTTCTCCAAATATGATTTCTGGTTGTGCGAGGTGCAATTCCTTGGGCACCCTGTCAACCATAAGGGTGTACTAGTCAATCCGGCCAAGATACCGGCCATGATGTAGTGGGAGATTCCGAGGTCTCCAATTGAGATTCGAAGCTTCCTGGGTCTAGCGGGTTATTACTGAAGATTTATTCGGGTTCTTAGAGGTGGTGTGACCTTTTGTACTACCTAGTATTGAAACACTAGAAATGGTAAATGTGGCTTTCAGCAGATTGGGCATAGAATGGTAAGAAGGGTTGAGAATCCTTCGGGTATTGTGTGATGTAAGACATTAGTTGAATTAAAGTCGAAGAGAATCGATCAGGTGTCCAGGAGCAGAAATAGGTGTGAAACTTGGATAAGTTTCGCATCCTTGTCAGGAAGGAAGACAACCCAAGCGGTTGTATGGTTTGAGGATAGTGTGAGATGGAAGTTCGGAAAAAAACTTTCTAATAAGGAGATTGTGTTCCTGTAATATTGCCAACAAGCCTTAGGGAATTAGGTTGGGGATTCCATTCAGGACATGAGTTCAGTTGAGTACGGGTCAAGCGCGTGTTCAATCCAGTATGGAGAGTGTTGTAAGTTTGTGGGTGTAGCCGTAGCATTCACTAGCAGTCAGATAGTGTTAGAGTGTTGTAAGTCTACAGGTGTATCCGTAGCAATCACTAGCAGCCAGAGAGTGATAGAGTGTTGTAATTTTGTGGGTGTAGTCATAGCATTCACTAGGTTGGTAGATGGCGTGAGTGCGTTGTTAGGTCGCGGAAAGAACAGTAGTACCCACCAGTTCGGGTGTAGCATTGAGGATATGGAAATCTATGTATTGGATTCCAGAATTACCCAGACAAATTAGACCTGGTTAAGCCAATGATGAGACTATAGAAGCGCCACTACAGATATGAGAGTAAGAAAGCAGTGGACTGTAACATCCCGAAAATATCAAGAGTAGAGTTGAAGGGCTAAAAGAGTAAATTGAAAAAAAGGAACTCGGCGAGTCCATGGGTGGACTCGGCGAGTAGGGTCGCGAATTGGTCGCGTGTTAAGTGGCCGAATCGGCGAGTCTGAGGCTGGACTCGACGAGTAGCCGCTGAGTAGAGAAAACCCTAATTCTCGGGGTTGAGCCCTATATAAAGAACATAACATCCATTCCCCCAGCCTCTTTACTCATCCTCAAGTCCAGAAACCCTAACCTTCGTGTGTGAGTGGATCAAGTTGCATTTGGAAGCTTGGAGAAGCAATTGTTGAGGAAATCTTGAAGGGTAGGAGGCTTGGAGCAAGGGGGTTTGCTTGGATTCGAGTTTCATTTCTATTGGGGCGTTCTTTTGAGGTATTATCTCGTTCTTGGGCTGTTACTCATATAGATTCATCATTTTGGGGTTTATGGGGAGCTCATCTTGGGATGTTTTGGAGTTTGGAGGTTAGATCTGAGGTTGCTACCTCAGATCTGGAATGGAGAAGGACTAGAGTGCATGAAAGTTCCTGTGTTTGAGTGTTTAGTGAAGCCATTATGTCCCAAACCCTAGCCCTAAAGTGTAAAAGGCCTAGATCTCTTTGGATTCACGTAAAGTTTTCCACTTTACGTGATGGATGGGTTGTAGGAGGCTAGATCTATGTTTTGGATCAATTGCATGGCCTGGAATGCTTCTGTATGGAATGGGATCGAGAGGCACTCGGCGAGTCACAAAGGTGAACTCGGCGAGTTGCTTGAAGACGAGCTGGAACTCGGCGAGTTGGAAGAACAACTCGGCGAGTTGGATGAAGATGGCCTGGAACTCGGCGAGTCTGTTCTTGGACTCGGCGAGTCTTGTCGAAGAGTCCTAATATTTTCTGGTTGAGTTGAGAATCGGTGAGCCAAGGGATGACTCGGTGAGTTGTGTGCGAGTGGACTCAGAGTTGCTGAACTCGGCGAGTCTCAGGGTGACTCGGCGAGTTGAGTCGCGGATTGGGGAAGTTCTGTGTATGGGGACTCGGCGAGTCATCGGGTTGACTCGGCGAGTAGAGTCAGTCAGGGGTTGACTTTGACCTGGTCCAAGGGTTGACCAGTTGTCTTCTAGGGGTATTTTTGTAATTATGGGTATTTATCGAGTTCAGTGCTTTGCTGTTGTTCAGTGGAGGAGTTCGTGTCGGAGTTTGGAGCAGCGGGATCTTATCCTTTCAGCCGGCAGTTTCGAGGTGAGTTATCCTCACTATATCAAGAAGGTCTACGGCACCAAGGCCGACCCTTTATCGGATTGGGATCCGGGTATTTGTTGTTATGTTACTGCTTGATATGTTTTCATCCTGGTAGTTAGGATGGTATGTGCTAGTGACCGGTTAGGACGGTATCTTGGTTAGGATGATGATATGTTATGTGATCTGCTTGATCGGCTTGTTGACTGTTATTTGTTATATGACTGTATGTTTATGTGCACATGGTTGTTTGCACTAGAGTTGGGTTGAGGCAGGTCCTGCTTTGTGCTGTAGGCCAAGATACCCAGGGCGGACTGGTTGTCCCGAAGGCCCAGCGAGCGGTCCGGATAGGCTGTAGGCCCCAAGAGGGTGGACCAGGTGGATTGAAGGCCCGGTGCGGGCGGACCAATCACACTGCAGACTCGAGGTATATGGATAGACTTGGAGGGTGGACCAGGTGGACTGTTGGCCGGTGCGGCGGACCAGTCACACAGTAGACCCGAAGTGCATGGCTGTTTTGTGATCGGATATGTACGGCATGTTATGCGTGTATGGTATATGTGGTTGGTATTTTGGGGATATCTCACTAAGCTTTCGGGCTTACAGTTGTGGTTTTATGTTTTTTAGGTACTTCAGGAGACCGTGGCAAGGCGAAGGCGTGATCGTACCGCTCTTCATATTTTTGTCGTAATGTGATTCTGGGAATACTCTAAATGATTTGTATTGAAAACCTTTTTGTACTAAATTAATGGAAATCGAGTTGTTTTGAAAAATTTAAATTGGTTGGAATTTTTCGGTTGTTACAGTGGACTGCTTAAGGTCATTCATGACATAAGGCTACCAATGGTCATGTAGCAATCACTTTTAACCTTGGGTTTGGTGGCGTCCGGATTCGACGTATGGACTCGATCAGTTAGATCAGAAAGTTATTAGAGCCTCATTGGCATGGTAACTGGTGGCAACTAGTTCCAGAGAAGGATTTCGTTCGGAAGTTGTGTGAGGAGACTAAGTGGGAGCCCTTTGGCTACGCAGCCAGGCCGGAATCTGGTATTTCAGATGACTGGTGAAAAATTGAGACCAGGTAGGTCTCGGTAGATGTTGGAAAGCATCCATGTGGCAGCATACAGTTTTAGGCAGTTTAGTGTTTCAGGCAGTTCAATGTTTCAGGCAGTTTAGTGTTTCAGGCAGTTCAGTGTTTTAGGCAGTCAGTGTTTCAAGCAGTTCAGTATTTTAAGGCAGATCAGTATTTCAGGCAGTTTTGGGTCTCCAGTAGTAATGGTATTTTAGGATCTCCTGTAGGATAAGCATAAGAGATTTCTAAGCGTAACAAATTGTTGAGTAATGCTTAGTCTCCTACCGTAGGGTTCATCTATAATGATTCAGTATGAGTGGTTTGTTAGGGAATCAGACCATCTCAATACAACATATATCAGAAAGAGTAGATGTGGACTGTTGCGAGGAATCCGTTCACCAGTGGAATTTAAGGCTTTGCAAAGATTGGTCATGGCTACCCTAAGAAGGCTAGGGTGTGCCCAGGATGATGACCATATCACTATAGTGGTTGGGTGTATAAGGAATGGTAAGAACTGATTTTGAGGATAAAATCTAATTTAAGTGGGTGAGAGTTGTAATGCCCCATTTATTTAAATAAATTAGTAAATGTAAGCCCCAGACTAATTTGTGAAGAATTTTAAAATTTAGGGGTTAAAAGTGTAAGTTCAGGATTAAATTGAAAAGGATTTCGGAGGTCAGGGTGCGTTTGGTAATTAATGGACTTAAATTGAAAGAAATTTATGGGATTAGGGTATAAAAGGTAAGTTTTGGATTCAGTTTGTAAAGATTTCTTGAAGTAGGGTCTGTTTGGTACGTTTTTGATGTAATCTAAAAGGATTTCATGGGGAGGGACCTGAAGTATAATTATGGGAAAGTAGTTATTTTGGATGGGTATATAATCTCATATCGGCCAACCCTAACCCTAAACCCTTCCTTATGATGCAACCGTCACCACCTCCCTCCCGCTGCCGCCCTATCGCCACCCAATCTCCTCGCTTCTCTGACAAACCAAGTCATCGGCGAAACCGTCCCTTGTTGTTGTTTCCGCCGCCGACAAAGGCAGCAACCGTGGTTCCGACATGCGAGTAAGGAAGATCGGAGCTCAATTCGACTGCCGCCTCCTTCTTCGTCGTTCTCCGATCGTGCAAGTGAGCCGACCGCCACTGTTTCATCGCCTCTCTGTGTTTCCTTCTTGTTCTGCATTCTTCTGCCGCCGCCATGTCGTTGTAGCAGCCACTCCGAATGACTGTGGCAACTGGAATTCGTCTTCAACTACCTTGCACCGCCATAAGGGTGGCTGAGGTCGGGGTGAGCTTTGTTGCTGGGTTCGCGACGATCTTGCTCGAGTGGTCGTGTGTTGATAGGCCAAGACTCAAGGAAACTCGCCACCACTATGAGGTGGTGGCTGTCGATACAAATTACTGCTAGCCGCCGCCGTGGTGGTGGCTATGAGTTGGGTGGATGTGCGATTCTACTTCTAATGGATGTTTGCGCGTGTTTATTTTAGTGAAATGGAGTAGTTGTTTGGCCGGAATTCCCATGAACAGCCACCGCCACCACGAGCCACCGCAGGCCACCACTAGGGTAGTTGTGTGTGTGTGTGTGTTAGGTAGTGGGTGGTGCCCTACTAGCAAAACCCTCATTGGCTTAAAGATTCATTTTTGGGCCTATTGGGACATGGTTGAGTGAAAACCCTAATTAGGGTTTGGGAAACCCTAATTATGTGGATTTGGGCCTTAGACTTATTGGACCCACCTTTAGGCCATTGGGAATGGATTGTGTATTAAGCCTAAATTACTCCATATCATTTATCTAGTATAGTAAAGGACTTAATGGATTAAGTCCTTAATGGGTTAAGTAAGAAACACTGAACCCTAATCATCAATCTATTTGAAACCCTAATTTCACTTGGGCTTTGTGTTGGGCCATCCAAGAACAAGCAAATGGACTAGAACAAGTAACGAGCTTTAGGGTAAGGCCCATAGGAGGGTTTAGGCCCAATTTGGAAAATTGGGCCATAGTTTGGGCCTAGATGGTTATATGATATTGGGCCTTTAGAATGAGACATGTTGGGCTGGACTGAACAATTAGGCCTCAAGGGAATGCCATGTAGAGGTATGGGCCCAATTTGGAAAATCGGGCCATATGTTGGGATTTAAGCCATAGTCTGACTTTTGGGCCTTGGGCTTGAATAAGCCAAGCTTGGGATAATGTATTAATTATCCAAAGTATGTATTTATAGTTATGTAGTGGAACCTAATTATTAATTGGGTGTTATTTTGATGTTGATAGATTCAGGAATCTGTCATCTAGTAGCTATGGTTTTTTTAGCAGGACTACAACAGTGTGAGGTGAGTTTCGTTCCAGTAGAAACGGGTCTACGGCCACAATGCCGTCCCGTTTAGATGATAGTAGTTCCGGACTTCGGTCCGATGTTGGGGTGGTCCCGAGAAGTAGTCATGAATGCTTGATGTCTTCGTGATTCATGCATGTTTATGTTATGTGTATATGTTCCGGACTCCGGTCCGGTGCCGGGCAAGCCTAACGCAGTATATGTGATTATGTTATATGTTCATGCTTATGTTATGTTCAGTTTATTCCGGAGTTCGGTCTGATGCCGGGCGGCCCCCGATGCAGTGGGCAGGGTAAAAGTTATTCCAGACTTTGGTCCGATGCCGGGCGGGGCCCGATGCTGTAGGTGGGGCCCAATTTATGCCGGACTCTGGTCCGATGTCGGGCGGGGCCCGATGCAGTGGGCAAGGCCCAATATTTGTTATATGTGTTATTGTATGATATGAGGTAGTTTGGGGGAGCTCACTAAGCTTCGTGTTTACAGTTCAATTTTGGTTTCAGGTACTTCAACTAGCAAGGGAAAGGGTTCGGGATGATGGCATGCCACACACCACAGTTTTCTTAGCCTGGGAGTTTACTATGATGTTTTATATGAGATTGTGTTACGATGACAAAATTTTATGAAATTTTGAGATACATGTTTTATGATCTTATACCATGGCGATGATATTTATGTTTGTTAGATGATTTTGAAAACGAAATTTTTGGGTTGTATTTTTCATTGGATGTTACAAGTTTGTCGGAAACGGACTTAGAATGAAGAAGTTATAGCCCTTTGAAGATGGAAAGAAAGGACCACGTATGCAAGGTTGTAGGCGTGAAAGTACGCCCATCGTAGATGGGGGTACGCCCAACGTAGAGAAGAAAGTGGACGTGGGTGCTTGAGGTGCACACCCAACGCACACTCAGAGATCCTAAACCCTAATTTTGGGGGAAAAGCACTATATAAAGAACATAATGCCCTAGATATTAGCCTCCCTCTCATCCTTAGACAGCCACCACAAAACTCTAATCCTCCCTTGAGTGTTCTTGGAGATTTGGAGGCCACTAGAGAGCATTTTGGTGTTGTGAAGCCATTTTCCAAGCAAGTGAAGAGCATAGTAAGGTGTTGGATCAAAGGAGAAGTAGTAGATCCGAGATTGTGGTTCCATTTCAGATCATCTTGAGGTATATGGCCTTGAACTTTCCTCAAGTATGCTTAGTTCTAGTGTAGCTTGGTTTTGGAGTCATTTTGGTCCTAAGTATAGAGATTTACGGTTCAAATTCGACTCATAGGCTTAGAGTTGCTAATCTCAGTTCTAAATGAGTCCTTAAGGCAGAGAGTTGCCATCTTGGATGTCTTATTGGGTTCATGCATGAGTTAAGATCATTTTTATGAGAATAGAATGCCCTTGTAAAGAACACCACTTCCAGCCTTCTTATAACGACCAAATTTTTCAACCAAAATTTTCAATTTTAAATTCATAAAAACACATGTCACATCATTAATTCTCAAAAGTCAAATCACAAGTTTCCAAAACAATCATTCAAATCCAGGATCATAACTCCATCTTGATGCAGGTGTACAATCATGTCGGTGCCTTCCCGCGATCCTCTGAAGTACCTGGAACACATAACACATAACACGGTAAGCATAAATGCTTAGTGAGTTCCCCAAAATACCACATTCACATATTAGCCTCTCGAGGCTATATCACTGTATGACCTTCCTATCAACGTGTCTTAGTGGGACCTTCCGGTCCCACAGCTCTAGTAGACCTTCCAGCCCTACCATGACTTGCCTTCCTGCCCCAACTTTGTTTGCCTTCCCGCCCAATTCATACAGCATAGACATATCACATAAGTCACACAACTCATACAAATACATAAGACCTTCCGGTCACACATAGTTACCATTCTAGGTAAAGTATAGTGAGAAGACTCACCTCGCAGCTAGAAGAATATAGTCAATCTCTTGGAATCCTGAACAAGCCTCAGCCTAACATATTTAGACAAACATCAATATCATTATTCATCCTTTTACACATAAAACCCTCTCGTTCTATTTCTATCTCTCGGAATGGGTAAAAGACCATTTTACCACTCCGTGGTCTCAAGTATCCCTTACTGACCCATTAACTAATCAACTGAAGTAAGCAAAATTCAATCTGTTCAGGTCGACCTGACTCGCCGAGTGCAATTCCGTGAATCATCGAGTCCAGTTGCATTTCTTCGAGTTTCGCCCTAGGGTCCACTCAGCTCGTCGAGTTGCCCATCAACTCGATGAGGTCATACTGAATCAAAGATATCAGGTCAAACCCGCTACTACTCGGCGAGTAAACCCCATGAAATTCTCATTCAGCTTTCTGAGGTCAGATCCATGACTCTAGCTTATAGATTTAAGCTTCTAGCACCCAATAGTCACGTAAAGGTCCGATTTTTACGTCCACGCATCGCAGATCTAGCTCCATTTGACAAAATAACTCTCATAATGGTGTTTTAGACCCAATACTCTTATGTTATTGCATAAAGCTTGAATCATGGGACTCTCTAGACCTCTCAAGGTCCAGATATGAAGTATAGGACTCAAAGGGGCTTCATATACATCATGACTTCAACTAGAAGAGGGTAAAGAAACCCTAATTCATGAGATCTACTAACCATACGAAAATAAGTATATATTTATACCTTAAACAGCAGCCTAGAATGGAATGGAAGTAGATCTGAACCCCTCTAGCCAAAATAGCTTGCAAAATCTCCTACTTCCTTATAAGAATGCACCAAGATGATGCCAATTAGCTTTCTCTCTCTCTATGCTCTCAGGATCGATTAGGGTCTCTCGATGCTTTCATACTGATAGGGACAATTTCCGCTCTCAGTCAGGCTGGGTCTTTACCTTAAACGGAGGAGCAATTACTTGGAAGAGTTCCAAGCAGGAGACAGTGGCTGATTCAACTTGCGAATCAGAGTATATAGCAGCAAGCGAGGCAGAAAAGGAGGCGATATGGCTGAAGAACTTTATTGGAGACCTTGGAGTTGTACCAGCTATAAAGGAGCCAATGGAAATTTTCTATGACAGTGAAAGTGCATTTGCCTTAGCCAAGGAACCAAGGGATCGCGGGAGATCTAGACACATCGAAAAAAAATACCATTTCATTAGACATCGAATAGAAGGACTACTCGTGGCAAAGATGGTATCATTGGATGAGAACCCAACAGATCTCATCACGAAGGGACTGAGTCGGGTTAAGCATCTCCAGCATGCTCAGAGCATAGGGCTGAGGGATGATATTAGTTTTAGTAGTTAAATAATTTTGAAATTTGTAAAGTGTAATTGACATTTGATGATGAATAAAAGTTGTGTTTATTTATTAGTAAAGTGTTGCTATCTTTTGTCAATTATTTACTATATTTCTTTTGCATGTTTTGACATCCAGAATAATTATGTTTGGTATATCATATTATTCGAATTCTCCATAGTCGGTCATATGTTGGAAGCAGGTATGAACCAAGACTGTCACAGGTTGGTTGCAGAGGTCTAAGTTGTTGGACAGGGCTACAACACTCATGAGTGCTCATAAGTTCTGAGCATTGGAATCAAACCACACTCACTGGTATCACTTCATGGAATCTATCTTGAGTGATCGTGAGACGGTAATATCATATAAGTCTTCAAACCTAGAGATATGACTTGTTGCCTATGAGTTGGTTATGCATTGATTGTACGAAACCACATTGGTAACTCGATGTTATAAAATGTACTTTTGTGTGTGATTCAACAAGTAGTAGAATAAGCATATGAGTTCAAGTTTATCTGTTCCTTCTTGGATTAGAAGCAATATCTGGGCCACTTGATGATTTTGTTTTGACCTATGTACTGGGCCCGATCATAACCGAATTGATGTGTTTAATTTAGTTCTATGTCAAACAAATCGGAAATCGGGAAACAAACTGCCGGACAATAAGTAAGACATTGTTCCATGTATTTGTCCAGCTGATATCTAGAATAGAGGATTATATGATCACTTATCTTAAATGGTGCATCATCATCCTCTCAGTTCTGATAGACCTTGAGAGAGCTACGATTGCTGATCGGTTCCTGAAGTCATACTTACAGATATAGTTATTAGACTTATCCAAGTAGGAGACTGTTGGATAAGGTGTCTAAGTCCATAACTATATTTGGTATGTACTTTACCCGACCTGGCATGGTCCATTTGGGTTGCATGGTATCATGCATTTGGATAGACAAAATGAGAGAAATAACACTTGTGGTTTATTAATATATTATAAGTTCTAATATATTAATAGTATTATTTAATTAGTATTGATCAAGAATTAATTTGGAATTAATTAAGTGATCAAAAGATGACTAATTAAATATATGGGTTGATTATGTTAATCATCCATAACTTGTATAGTGGGCTAAAAGGCTCCATGAATTACCAAGTTGGGTTAAACCCATAGGATGCTCCATAGATGCCCATGGTCATCGAAATGAAGAGTCATGTCACATTAAGGTTTACATGGTGTAACCCTAGATGTGACACACTGTATAAGGAACATGATACTCACCAAAATCGGCTACACTAAGAACAAGAGAGGGCTAGACCGATTTTACAAGTTTAATACATTCTCTTAAGTTATTCCAAAGCATTTAATGTTGTGTGAAGCATTTGAGGCATCACACTTGGGGTGGTAGGCTCTCAAGGTTTTCAAGGAATCAAATCAACTACAAGGTATGTAATTCAAGCCATCTTTTAGATTAAAAGTTCCCCATGAATGCTAGATAGGATTATGAACCTTGGAAATCATATTTTGCATGTATTTTAGACAAACATAGATCCAAGGTTTTCTAGGGTTGCATGTACACTTAGGGGTGTTAGAATGCTCATAACCCATCAAATCTCTGGCGAAGAGTCTCGAATGAGGTCTGCTGCTCGGGACCGCAAACAAAAGCATCACCCTTCCGGGTCAACCTGGTGAGAGGAACGACAATCTTGGAGAAATCTCTGATAAACCTCCTATAGTAACCGACCAACCCCAGAAAACTCCTGATCTCGGTGGGGGATCTCGGCACCTCCTAACTCATAACAGCCTCAATCTTGGCTGGATCGACGAAAATCCTCTTCTGATTAACGAGGTGCCCCAACAACTGGACCTCTCGTAACTAGAAATCACACTTGGAGAAGTTGGCATAAAGCCTCTTCGATTTCAATACCCCAAGAATCTCTCTCAAATTCTCCTTGTGTTGCTCTCTGGATCTCGAATACAGCGCTGGCTCGGTGAGTTAGCCTACTGTCACACCCCAAAACCTGAACGGCGGAATCGTTCCGGGGTGGAGGACGTCATGTATAATATCACAACAATGCAAAGTAGTAAACAAGTAACAACATCATCCATTGCATTAATAATATAATTTCATACAAGTGTGTTCTGTCAAGTTAAATAGACACCAATAAGTACATCAAAATAAAAGAGGAGTCTTGAACAGGCTCCATCTTCTCAAAAACTTGGCACTAGTACCTGTCTATTGGTGACCTGAGAATACAAGTTATTTTGAAAGCGAGTATCAGCTTTTAAAGCTGGTGAGATCATAAGTATATTAGTGTTTGATTTTGTATGAAAGCAATTGTAAGATGTAATGTATAAGTTTTGTAAAGTTTGTATTTGTTTGAACTATCCTAGAAAACCCTATGTTTCCTACTAAGAGTAGCCTTCTACCAAGGCATCTAGTAACTGTGTGTGTCTCTTGTAAGAGTGTGTATTTTCCCAAATCCGATTATCATTAACCAAAAATATAGTTTTTACATTACCGTGCATCGTGTGAATGTTCACGAAGTGAATGTAATGGGATAAATATTATAGTACTATAGTGTTCTATTACGTAACTACTGCTGTACTAACTACCTTAAACCAATTGTTATTTAAAGTACCATGTGATCGGCCTGTACCCTGCTACCGACTCAATAGTAAAACGACGATGTAAGACACCGTAAGAAATGACATTTGGCACCCGTAGACTTGCAAGTCCCACTGTAGCGAGCAGCAAGGTGTAGGATAGTCAATCCAGTATAGATCTATATGCAAACTCATACGCTCCCTAATTAAGGAGATTCTGGATACAAAAACGGTTATGGCAGGTAGTGCCATGACCCTCTTAATGGCTCACATAACTGAGTGTAAAGTATATGTAATGTATGTGCTAGCTGTATTGTGTGTTCTTTCTCTGTCTAGCTTGTATGTTTGTTTCTAATCACTATGTATTATGTTTGTTTCTCATCACTATGTATTATGTTTGTTTCTCATCACTATGTATTATGTTTGTTTCTCATCACTATGTATTATGTTTGTTTCTCATCACTATGTATTATGACTCATGTATGAATTGAGTCTTTGTATGATTCATTGTTCTAGTATTAGTATTAGTAAAACCCTAAACTACGCCTATTGTAGTTTATTAGTAATATAACTTGTATATATGAACATGGGAGTATACCCCTGCTACCCAGGGTATTGAATTGACTGGAAGAACCTTTATGACTATATATGTACACATGATATATAACTAATAGTTAAATGACCTTCGGACGGATACCCGATATCCCACCAGACCACATCCCAACGGGGAAAAGGAAGTAAGTCCTTAAGAAGCATTTCTACTTGATGGTAAGGTCTTTGGAAGAGATTAGGGCACCTTTCAACTCCTTTGAGGAGTTCACGGCCCTAGAACCAAATCCCTTAGAGATTACGGTCATAATCTCTCATGGGAATGGTTTTTTTGGTGTTTTCAAGTCCTTAACTCAACTAGGAATGTATCTAGGCTAGTTTCATTGCAAAAGGAAGGGACTAGGGCACTCTTTTGTCCCTTAAAGAAGGGTTTACGGTCCAAGATGTTCTTGGGCCGTAAACTCTTTGATCTTGTTGTTTTGATACGATTTCTAGGTTATAAGACACATATCAAGCTCTATAATATACTTAGATAGAAGTACTCACGATTTGGGACGAACGGGTGAAGATCCGTGAGAGAGAATTTGGCTTTTCTCTAGTTGGAAATGTAACAAATGAATAAATATGGCTAAGAACCATATATATACCCCTGGGGTTTTTAGCAGAAAATATTTTATTCAGACAGTGAACTCTAATATCATAGAGTTTTGGAATAATAGAGTTGCACAAAACCCTAGTGCATCCTCTCTCCTGATATCTCTTTAAGTGTAAAATCCTGAAATGCTCAAACGTATACTAAAAGTCTGAAAACTTACTACAATTGTTCTAACTTCTATTGACTTGATATTGTTTGTACAAAATAGAAATTTTGGGTTTTCACACCCACCGACTCGTCGAGTCCATTCATTAAACACGTCATCAGGCGCGATCCTACTCGACGAGTTGAGGCACCAACTCGTCGAGTCCCTCCCTAAAATCCAAAATGATATGCCTGGAAATCCGGATGTTACACTTTTATGCATGATACCTTTGTAAACACTTGTACAAAGCTATAAAGCAACATGAAAATTATATATATATATATATATATATATATATATATATATATATATATATATATATATTATTCCTAAATTTAGCAAATAATGCCCGACAATGTATCTTTCATATTAAAATGAAACAATATCAGAAGATATTGATGCTTTAGCCATCAGTTGGTGCATTTATGCATAAAAAGCTAACTCCAAGTGATAAATTGTCCAAGAAATAACAGCATATTTCACGTATATTTAAAACTGAAAGTACAATGCTACAGTTGGGCAGCTTTTTCAAACCACAAGGCATTAATACGAACCAGAAATTGAAATTATCTACATGAAAAATGGAAGTAAGATATGTTGGTAAATTAATAAACTTTTACCTCCATTTAACCAAAGAAACAACAACTAACAAGTGGTTGTTTGGGTAATTTCAAAGCACTATCTATCAAAATAACACCGAATCCAAATCAACGAAATGATACGGGTGACAATAAATAGCTAGGAATAAAAGGACTAATATCTCTAGTTTTGAGTAAACACATACTATTTAACTATGAACATGAACACATACAAAAAAAAGAATGATATCTATTAAATGTATTTACATAATGATCCCTGTGAAAGTAATTGTGTCAGTTTTATTGGCAAAAATATTTCATTAACAAAAAATAATGAACTGCAATTCTTTGTTAATGAAATATACTCGACCTTCTTCTTACATGTGCGGACCTGAAACCCAAATTTTAAAAGTTAAGTTGCTAACATTGTTCCCAATAAGTTGACACTGCAATTGATGGATATATTATATTTTTCACTAAAATATTCATATGCTAGGCAATGTACCCTAACAGATAAAGGTAGGACGTTAATAGTAAATTTTGTCACATAGTGCAACATCCCGATGATAAGGTATTTCTAATTTTGACCCTATAATTTTATTATATTGTAATTTGGACCCTAGGTGAAATAAAGTATGTAATAAGGCCTTAGTGGCCTTTTCGTAATATTGGATGTTGGAGGAGTAGCCATGTGTACGTGTGTACGTTGAGCGTACTAGGGCGCGCCCTAGTACACTGGTGTATATATGTACACAAGGCATACATGCCACGCATGCAAACCCAAATTTTTAGGGTTTGGGTTATATTTATTATAGCCTCATTTTCCCTCACCTCATCACCCTCCATCCTCTTGATAAGTTTTTGCAACCCAAGCCATCTTGTGAAGCATTTCTAAGATTGAGGATGTGTTTTTTGTGCTTTTGAAGAATGAAACTATTTAGATTCAGGATTACACCACCTTTGGGCACCATTTTGAGGTATAAAGTCATGAACTTGGTGAAATTCCATTTAGATCTTGTGTTGGAATGATTTTTGGTTTTTTTGTCTAAATGTGGAGATTCATGAACATAACATGTTCTTGACTCACTAAGCTGTCCTTTCAAACCTTCGGAAGGGTCTTGAGTCATAAACTGGTTCCAAATGGTTGGCTTGGCTCCATGCATCATTTAGAAGATCTCAATGGATTAAGAAGTTGAGTTAAGCACTTAATGGACATGTAAAGTCATATATGACTCTTGAGGTTATTTTAGCCATGGATCTAAAAGGTGGATATGAGAGCTTAAGCCATTAAGCTCTTAAGGAAGGATTTGGGCATCTACGAGTACGCCCCGCGTACATGGAGTACGCACCGCGTACGAGGTCAACCACACAGATGTTGTTAAACACTCGAGTGCACCTATCATACGTTTGGAGTACGCCCCGGGTACTCACTCTGGGTTGACTCGGCTAAGTTGAATCGGATGGGTTGACTTAGTTGATTTGACCTATTTGAATTCGAATTTGACCAAGTTTGACATAAGGATATTTTGGGTATTTTGGATTTTTATTGAGATTGTTCATTTGGTTGGATAGGTGACAGCTAGTGCCGAGATTCGGAGTCGAGACCTCATAAGTTTTTTTTCCAGTCTGTGAGGTGACTTTTCCTCACTGTACTTACGGATCGAAGCACCAAGACCAACCCATTGGATTGATATCCTACTATACACTGATATACTAAGTATGGAATAGATCTGCATGATTATATGCTAGTTTCCGATATGCTAGTCTAGTAGAACTGTAGGACTACCTGTGATTCTGTCTGCATGATTATATGTATATGTTTGTTATATGTTATATGTTGACATATCGTGTTGGGGGCCGGGTAGGGCATTCCAGATTCATATTGATGGCTCATGAGCATTCCAGATACGAGATGAGGACCGGGTGGCATCCCAGACTCATACTAAGGGCTTGAGGGTATTTCAGTCTGATGATTGATTGGGTCATGGAGCAAGCCAAACATAAGTGGTGGGCCCAAGGGTAAGCTAGACTTATGATGTGGGCTCAGGGATAATCCAGTCTTTTACCAATGGAACAAGTACATGTTGTTATTATATATGTTATCTGTTTATGTGTTGGTACTTTGGAGGAACTCACTAAGCTTTGACTTACAGTTTAGAACTAATAGAAAAAACTAATTTGTTGAGGGGGTAAAGCATAAAAATAATAAGAATAAGGGTAAATTACTGTAACATCCGGATTTCCAAGTATCATAATTTAAGTATTTATTTCGAGTTAAGAAGGGGGACTCGACGGGTTGACGCTTAAACTCGTTGAGTAGGATCGTGACTGATGACTCGGATTAATGAAGCAACTTGACGAGTCCGCGCTGTGGATAGAAACCCTAAATCTTTGGACCTGAGACCTATTTAAAGGCCCTTATGGCCTTCATTTGCGGCTACCCTTCGCTTTGAAAGACCCTTATCGATCTGGAGAGTTTAGAGTGAAAGAGGAAGCCATTTTCTTCATTTTGGTGCATTTTTGTAAGGAAGGAGAAGGTTATTCAAGCTAAATCAACCAGAAGAGCTCATATATACTTCTATTCAATTATAGGGTTCTGTTTAAGGTTTGAATCTATACCTATTTCGTATGATTATTAGACCTCATGAAATTAGGGTTTCTTTACCCTCTTTTAGTGTAAGATATTGAGTGTATGAGGTCCCGAGTCACCCGAGTGTATTAGACGAGTCTGGTCAGAGTTGGACTGTTGACTGGAGTTGACTACCGTTGACCTTAGGGTTTTGGTCAACTGGATTCATGAGAGGCCATCGAGGGGTAGAATGATCTTCTATCCATTCTTTAAAGATGAGAACATATGAGAGTATTGAGTTGAGATATTATCATTTTGATAGGAGGAGGATAGAACAGGGATTCGAGCATGAAAGTTTTCTGGACATCTAGCGAGGTGAGTCTTCTCACTATACGTTACTTAAGGTGGTATCTATGTGCAGACCGGAGGGTCTTACGTGTTATGTGCTTGCTTGAGATTATATTCTTTGTGATTTATGTATGCTATGTGATAGACCGGACCGGAGGGTCCAACGACTTACGAGGCCAGAGGGTCCTCAAGCAGACCGGACCGGAGGGCTCAACGAGCTATGGGACTGGAGGGTTCCGCTGAGACACAATGACCAGAGGGTCTTACCGAGTTATAGCCTCGAGTGGCTTATGTGTTGTATGTGGTATTTTAGGGAAATCACTAAGCATTATGCTTATCGTGTTAAGTGATATGTGTTTCAGGTACTAGCGACGATCGTGGGAAGGCGCCGGGATGATTTGTACACACTGATAGAGGAGAGTGTTTGAGATTCTGGGATATATTTTATCATGATGACATTTGCTATACTCGAGTTTTGAGATGATTTGTATGAGAGATGTTCTGTTTGAAAAATAAAAAATTGTTTTAATTTTTCACGTCGTTACAAGTTGGTATCAGAGCCTTGGCTTGAGGTATTTGAGAAAATATTTCATAAAAGAAACAATTTTTTTTCTAAAAAGAGTAAAAGATTTTGAGACGAGCAAGAGCGAGCAGTGTGTACGATCAGCCAGCACCCGAACGGTGATTTCCCAAAATACCCTTACATTATGTGTTATGAGATATTATGTGATGTGCTACGCATGCTAGAGTAGGCTAGGTAAATCATATTTTAGGACTAGGGTGGCCTGATATGTGATGCCTTAGCCTAGGAGTTTATGCTGCTGTGAGTGGCCCTGAGTGCATGTAGGTAGCAGAGAGTTGCTTGTGAGAAGTCTGCATGAGAGTAGGCTGAATTCAGGGAGTATAAAGTACTTGTGAATTGGGATCCTAGGAGGAGGACTTGGTGTGGATACGGATACGATGTGGAAGGTGGTATTGGGTCCATACTACTGAAAGCACCAGATCGGTAAACATCACGAGAAGGAATCCTTGGGGTGCTAAGGAACAAGTAGGAACGGTTGATCGAGTGTGAGAAATCTCAATCGTGTATCTGATTGTTTTATGTTGTATGATATGTGCATAATTAGTTCATATTAAGTATACATTTTTACTCATTTATTAGCTAAATTATTGCATATTATGGACAAAAGGTACTTAAAAGTGTTAAATTATGTTTTTCAGTCCAAAGATGAAGCTCAAAAGCGAAAGGAAGCGGGAGAAACAGTTAGAAGATCAAGAATGGAATAAAGAAGGAAAACACTAAAAATGGCATCTACTCGGCAAGTCATATTGGCTACTCGGCGAGTTCAATCGAAGAATCGAGAAGATAATGACTCAGGATCCCAGAGAGTTATCACAATACGGGGAATGTGAGAGGGACTCGACGAGTCGATTCGGATATTTAAAGATAATTCCACAGATCGATAGAGGGGAGTTCTGGGACGATTCAGAAGTATTTTGCTACGATTGAGAAGCCAGAGAAACCCTAGAAGACGACGAAAGGAGCTAGAATTCAATTCCGGAGAGTAATTAAGGCAAAATTTCATCATTCCACTTATTCTTTTGTTTATTCATCATGATTAAGCAACTTGACTTTGTTTGTTTGCTGTTATTTACTTTAATTATGAGCTAAAACCTTTAGACTTCTGTTTGGGGATACAAAGCTGACAATATGGTTTGATTGATTTGTAGGATTAATTCCAAGTTGGTGAATTTTTGTTATTTTAGCTTGCTAAAGAACCTTGTGTGTGAATGATAATTGATTTTCTCTTAATAGGAAGGTAATTAATTAGCATGAACATCTATTGATTATTGACCTCATATGCTATGTGATCACTATGCTATATGTCTAGGATTAATGAATATGAAACTAGAATTAATAAGAAAATTGAGTAAATTCATGTGCAAGCTTGTAAGATGACCATTAAACAAGGAGTTAATTAATAGAATAAATTAGTTAACTATTGCAAGTCTAACTTAACCCGAATAATTAATCTAGTGAATATAATTAAATTAGACAATTGGCCACTGTTTAAGTTAGTTTATTTGCTAAGGATTAAGGTAGTGAACACGAATCTAATCACTTGAATCGGTAACCAACGAAAGAATTAACCCATTGCACCATTACCTTGAAATCAACCATAGAGTTAACCGAGTTGAACTAAACAGAAGTTCCTTTCCAATTATTGAATCTAGTTAAGTCGTTATTTTCTAGTCTTAAATTAGTAATAGTTAGTAAGTTTCTAGTCTTGTAAAACTAGAGAAAACCCCTACTTCTTAATTAACTTAGATTAAATTAGTTTTTAGTTTAATTTGCCGTTCCCTGTGTTCGATACCCTACTTGCTTGAACTATATTACTAATCGATAGGTACACTGCCTTTCCTGTGTTTATTTTGTGTTTAAGTTAGCAGGATTAAAACTAGTTCGTTTCACACACATCAAGTTTTTGGCGCCGTTGCCGGGGAACGGTTCTAAAATTAATATTAAATTCTAGTTTAATCGATCCTTTGTGTGAGATTTATCTTACACAAAGTTATTTACAAAGCAAATCAGTAAGTAGATTTAGTTTACTAAAATTCCGTTTTTAGAGTAACTAGAAATTTTCTTTTTTGTTTTTACCTTGAACTCGCCGAGTGCACTCGTGCCGACTCGGCGAGTACATCGCTGTTTCAGTCTTATTTTTTTTTATTTTGTTTTTGTTCCTTTTACGCGTTCTGTTTCTTTTGTCTTGTTTGTTTACAGTTGTTTCATGACCCGAGGATCTGATACACCTCTGGTACCTCCTTTGGAAGACCCCGAATCCGCATTAAGAAAAAGCAAAGGAAAAGCCGTTGGAGAAACCGCAACTTCAAAGAACTCACCACTCAAGAATTTAAAGTCCGTTTTTAGCAAGAAAAGGAGCAGCAAATCAGGAGCATCCAGTGCCTCGTTAACAATTAAAGAACCAATTCAAGAAGATATTGAGTACGAGACCGAGGAAGAAGAAGAGCATACTTACGAGCACGAAACCGATTCCGAAGAAGAGTTAGCTATCACAATGGCTAACATCGAGGAAGTCCCCATGGGGGAGTGGAAGAAAAGGATGCGTGATGACACCGGGCCGGGGCTTGTGCAACCCGCAATTCCCGCGACTGCTACATTCGAACTAAAAGGCCATATTCTCGCCCAACTCAAGGAGATTCCTTTTTACGGGAAGGATCATGAAGACGCTTACAAGCACTTGGACGAAGTGAATGATGTGGCCGATTACTTCAACGTCCCGAATGTTCCACGCGAGACCCAGATTCTTCGCATGCTTCCTGTCACATTTAAAGGAGCTGCCAAAGATTGGTTAAAGTCACTTCCTCCTGGATCGGTCACCACATGGGCCAAGATGAAAGAAGAGTTCATAGACCATTTCTGCCCGCCCTCCAAGATAGCCAAGCTAAAGAAAGCCATTGCCAACTTCGAGCAACAACCCGGAGAATCTCTTTATGAAGCTTGGGAAAGATACAAGAGCCTACTTAGAAATTGCCCAGACCATGACCTTAATAGCCAACAAGAGGTCTCCATCTTCTATGATGGAGTCAATGTCACCACAAGGCAATTGCTTGATTCTCAAGGCCCGCTCACAAAGAAGGCACCCCCGTTAATTAAAGAATTAATTGAAGAATTCTCTAAGCACTCTAGAGAATACCATAATCCGAGAAATGAAGTAAGCCGTGGGGTAGTGAACGCGGCAAATGATAGCATGGCGGCGGTGATAGCTAAGCTTGATAGTCTAGATCGAAGAATGACAAAAATGGATCAAACAATCCATGCTATTAGGGTAGGATGCGAAAATTCTAGAGGGCCCCATCTCACAAAGGATTGTGATTTGGATGAGAATGGAAATAAGAAAGCTCACGTCTTTTATTCAAGTGGTGATCGATATGATGAAAATTGGCGGAAACCTAAGAAGGATTGGCTACCATACGAGGAGTATAAGAAGGCAAAGGAGGAGAAATACAAGCAGAAAGAGAGGGGACTATACCAAAAGGAAGAACCGGTAGAAAAGAAAGCCGATTTAGAAGAGTTATTCACTAGATTCATGGCCGTGTCCGAAAAAAGACACAGTGATCACGATGCTGCCATACACGAGACCAGAAACATGCTTAGGAATCAGCAAGCATCAATTCTCAACATTGAGAAACAGCTGGGGCAGCTTGCGCATCAAGTGAATGATAGAAGACCAGGTCAACTTCCGAGTAACACCGAACCCAATCAAAGAATGGAGAATGTAAGTGTAATAACCTCCAGCAGTGAAGAAACATTCACAGAAGCACTGAAAATCTCCAAGAAGAAGGCAGAAAAGGAAGAAGAATCGGATCCAGCAAAACCCGATCCGACTCGCCGAGTCACTCCAATGGACTCGACGAGTCCATGCGGGAATGATAAAACTGCCAGTTCTCTAATGCCATATAATCCTCCTCTGCCATATCCAATAAAAGCCATGCCTGCAGAAAAAGTAAAAGCATACAGAACCTTCATGGAGCATGTTAAAGCTTTACAAGTCAATATGCCATTTGTGGAAACAATGCTCCAAACACCTAAATACTTCAACTTGCTTAAAAGCCTTTTCGCTGCTAGGAAGGATTTAGCTGAAGTCGCGGAAATATTGATGAATGAGCTACCTGAAAAGAAGAGTGATCCGGGAAATATGGTGATTCCGTGCCAATTTGGTAATGAAGTTTTTACCCGAGCATTAGCTGACTCAGGTGCAAGCATTAATTTGATGCCCTATTCATTCTTTAAGAAGCTGAATTTACCAGCACCAAGGCCGGTAAATATGAGGATCCATTTGGCGGACAAAACGATAATTCATACACAAGGCGTTTGTGAGGATCTCCTTATCAAAGTGGACAAGTTTATTTTTCCAGTAGACTTCGTGGTGGTGGATATGGAAGAAGACCCCGAAATACCAATTATTTTGGGAAGATCATTCTTAAACACCGCGTGTACTCTAATTGATATAAGTGAGTCTACATTGACATTGAGAGTGGGTGATGAGTCGGTGATGTTTAAAGCTATTCCAGAAGCCAAGCAAGAAGAAGAAAAGAGAGAAGAAATCTCATTTATCCAATTGGATGATGAGATATTACAAAAAGAGCTTGAAATTTTGCAAAAAGAAGATCCAAGCAAGTTTTTGCCACACTCTGAAGAAGGTGGAGATGCTAGCAAAGACTTGGAGGAGTTAGAAAAGCTACTGGAAGGAGCCAACTCAGAAAACACTCCAGAATTGATGGAACCCGATCAGACTCACCGAGTCACCTTGATGGACTCGACGAGTCTAGTCGAATTTGATAAAAACTTGGCCAATGTTGATCTGTTTGTTGATAGTTCTTCACATACCCTGGATTTAGTTACTATTTATGATTCTTTGGAAGAACAAACAGCAGAAGAAGGAAAAGGAATGGAAGTCCAAGACGCCGAGGTGGCATGCCTTGATACAATTCCATTTGGAGAAGGGTTGAACACAGAAAAGGATGAAGACACAAAGGAAAGAAGGGTGGAAGCTGATCAACCATTCACTACTAAACCTAAAGCACGAACCATCATGAAATATGAAGTGATTAAATTTAAATAGAAGGAGGTACAAGAGAAGGTAAAGAAGAATGGGTTAAAGAAGAAAAAAAGGAAAAGGGAAGCCCAAGCAACTGAGGAGGATGCTGTGAAAAAGAAAAGAGATGAATTGAAAAGGGCTTACAAGAAGACGATTCACGCTTACAAGACTAAGTACAAACCACAAAGGACTAGGTGTGCATTCCCGATGTTCGAAGATGACGAAACGTAGACGGGAAGGAGTCTAGCTAATGACTCCTTAAAAAGAAGCGCTTGGCGGGAGGCAACCCGTTATATAGAGTTTGCTTTCTTTTACTTTTTACTTTTTTTTATTTTTCCTTCGTTTTTAAAATGTTAATTCTCCAATCTATCGGACATGTCTGCTTGAGAGTGTGCATGGGCTAAGTGTGAGGTGAAATGATTTTAAATAAATAACAAAATTTCGAAAATTATGAATTTTTGCAAGAGACTCGCCGAGTCTGACCACGACTCGATGAGTATATATGGATTTCAGAAAAAGTTTGACTTCGCGACCAGACTCGCCGAGTCTGACTCCGACTCGACGAGTCGGTATTATTTACCGAAAAAAAATAATAATAATTTCAAAATTACTTTTACATCTGGTAACTAGGGTTTTAACCCTAAGAATCAGTTTTCACATACATACTCGTCGGGTGCCTCTCTCTCAACTTCCTCTCAAGCATTCATATTTTTTCTTCAAGTTTTCTTCAAATTTCTCAAGTTCAAACTCAAAAGGTAACAAATTTCTTCTTGATTTCTGATTACAAGGCCATCTATACCAGCAATTGCATGAAAAACCTGTTTTTGAAAAGTAATGAATTTCTAGGGTTTTGATTTTTCATGAATTATGTTGTTTTGAAACTTATTATGGCCTTAATACCTTAATAATGTATGCCTAGACAAAACCCTTGACGAAATTTCCAGGTTTCATGGCCTAATTTGCATCGACCCGTCGACTGACTCGTGCAGTTTGCGCGACTCGCCGAGTCGAGTCGGGAAACGTATGTGAGATGTTTGTTTTTAATTATATTCTGTGTTTTCTGGGTTTTGTGTATTTGTTTTGTAGAAATCATGTTCAGAAGAGGACAAAGTTCCAGTGGCAACCAAGGGGATTTTCCATGGCTAAACTTCCCTCAAATCGAGTCCGCTTCGACATTGCGGAAATGGAACAAGAAGCTGGCTGATATCAAGAAGAAGGAGGTCTATGTGCCCCACCGGATAGATTGGGATTGGCTGCAGAATGTTCGTTATGAGGAGGAGTTAGCTCCTTATCTTGTGAAGGAGTTTCATCATGAAGGCGAAACAATGGTGTGTGACGGGTGGAGCCGGGTCTTCCGTATTCAAGAGCCGGTTTATTTGGAGCTTTGTTTGGAGTTTTTCTCCATGGTGTCTTTCACCGGGGGAGTGGATGTCTTTCACCCAACAAGCTTCAGTTTCTGCCTTGGGGGAGAATTTCATCAATGGCTGGGTTAGATTAGAGTATGGGAGGCTTCACCTCCTTCATAAAGTCAGACCTCAGAGAATTTATTCGATTCTCTGTAGAACTATCATTCTGATTAGTCTTCTCAAGAATTCGGCTTTCAGAATCACGAATTAATCCTGATGCCTTCGAAATAACCTTGCGTTCCATTTCCTTCATTATGGAATCAACTTCCATGATGGTAATTCCAGCACTTCCCACATCAGCTTAAGATTGCAAGATAGAATTCAATTTTGAATTCAAAATCTTGAACTGTTTCATGGTCATCAGCATATGATCAGGGAAATCTTCTTCAGCTTTATCAAACGGAAGAGCTTCGAACGTTCCTCCAAAACCTTCGTTATCAGTTTCATCATCAACGACCATGGTTTCAGCAATAGGTGAGGATGGATTGGGTGGATCAATTGATTGTGTTGAGAAGATAGTGGTGAATGGTTGATCCATAATTGATTGAAATGTTGGAAAATCAATTGTGGATGTAACCTGAGGTAAAGAAGTTGGTTCAATGAGCTTTACATCAGCAGGCTTCGAAATATCAGTAGACTGAAAGATCTTTACTTCTTTAGGAATTTCATCTTCGGGAGTCTCAGGAACTTGATCCACTTCTTCGATTCGTTGGGATTTCTTTAAAAATTTTGCCATATCTTCAGCCCTTCGTTTCTTAGAAGATGGAGACACCGGAGCTGGAATTTCTCGAACTGTGACCCCTTGATGTGAAACCTGTATTTTCTTTACCAACTGATATTTTCTCTTGATTTTGATTCTTCGAAAAACACCCGTCTTCGAAGGAATCGTTTCTTTTGATGGAGACGCTTCGATTACTGGTGTATCAGCCACTAAGGTTAAAATAGGAGACACCTCTTCGACAGTACAAGATGTAGCTATTGGCTCTTGATTCTTTGGTTCTTCTTTCACCCCTTTTTCTGAAGACCCAACCTCTGTCTTCTTTGACTTCTTCGACTTCTTCTTCTCTTCATGTTGTAACATACCAGTAATAACTGTTGTGTCAATAGATTGCAAATAGGACACCAACACATCATTCGTTGGATCTACCTTCTTGATCATTGCATCCGGAACGCGACCAATTGTTGTAAAGATAGTCGGATCATCATGCACCTCCTTCGGACTACCATACATGTGAAAAACTGCTTTTTCTTCGTATTCCGAAACTTCGATTTTCTCCTTCTGATAGACATATTATACTATCAGACTCCAATATCGTGCACAAGAAATCCCCTGCTTAGCACTCGTCTTCGAAATGCTTGTTAAGAACTCTGTCCATAATTGTTCAGAGTAATCAACTTGCAGATCATAATATAACCCAGCTACCATTGCATACACCTCCATCCTTCCTTTATCAAGCCCCATAGTTCTTCCAGTAAGACATCGAAGAAAGATGCCAAACAAAAAATTCCATATTGTTGGTAACCCCGACTTCTTGAAATCACTGATACGCGTCAATGGAGGTTGATGACCCATCTCGTTGAGCATGAACACCACTTGTGAAGAAGAAAGTTCATCATAAGGACCAGAATTTGGAATTCCCAAAATCTTGCAAAATAAACGCTTGAAGACCCTAATTCTCATATCATTGACCATTGTGAACTCCACACAACCTGTCTCCTTGTTGTATGATGCAGTAGAACCCGCCTTTGATAGCCAAGACATCGGAGCAGCAAAGGAATCAAACATTGCTTTAGACAGAACTGAATTCTGTAAAGCAACCACAAGCATTTGAAGTTCCTCCGGATAATTTGACAAATCCGATTCGACTTGATAATTGGAACCCTGGATCTTTAGAATCGGAACACTGATGATTTCGTCTGTGGTTGGTGATGAAGTAGTCGCCATTGATGATGATTTGAGCAAAGAATGTATGAAGAAGATGAATTGCAAAGAGAATTTTGTGTTACAGAAGGTTTGATCGCATAAAGTGTTATTGATTTCTGATTTGCCCTTTTATATGTAACCCTAGACTTTTGAATTTGAAGCGGGATACAGTAAATGCTTGCTGACATGGCACCTTGAAATACGGAATGTACTCATCAAAAAGTAACAATCGTAACTGTCAACACGCCTTACACACTTATCATACACCATGCGTCATCAAGAGATAAGACTGTTTGATCTTCCCCAAAAGAATTGTAACCGTCGGATGCCTTCGGAATAGAGGTCAGGCTCTTTCACTTTGAGGTTTAAAAAGCGAAGTCATATGCCAGAGTTTCGAAATCGTCAGTTTAAGTTGGTGTTACTCAAACCTCAAGGATTTCGTGTGTGCTGTGTTCCAAAAGAAATTAGATGACAAACAAAGAATTTTTTTTTTTTTTGAAATCTTGTGATGTCAAAAATTTATTTTGACACAAAAACAGATTAATCCCATGCAAAGATATCTTCGAAAATTATCAAGAGAGATAATTAATAGCTTGTTTGGTTTCCCGTGAAATACAATCGATAACTTGTAGAAAAGTTTCGAAGGGTTTCTTTTATAAGGCAAATGGGTGGCTTCGAAAATTTCGTTACATGTCAACCTTAACATAAGGTGATAAATTGTAAACAAAATTTGTTGTGTAACCAATGTAGTCAGTGACAACTTGGTTGCGAATGATATTCAGAGTAACTAGAATTTTCAAAATATACTCACACAGAAATCATATTCAAAAAAAAATTTATGATGGATCTTGTTGGGAACAAACATCGTAGTTTTCGAATGTTTGATTAAGATCACTCGAAAGAAATGAATATGTTTGGAGTATAAAAGGTACTGAAACAAATGCTTCGTAAGATCTGGAACATGGTTCCCCTTCAATTCCTTAAGGTTTATGATATTTTGGGTTTCACTTCTATCCCGGACTCATGATATTAGATCATAAACACAGACTTGTGATTTGTCTAGGTTTTGATTGGTTTGATCAAAGACCTCAAGGACAAATCGCTTCGAAAATTTGGAATGTAAGAATTGTTTGGTTTAAAAAGATTGGATAAGAATCGAAGGGTACCTCTGTTATAATGGACAAAACAGAAAACTCTTAACTCATTTGAGAAGAGTAAGGTAGCTCTTGTTGATTTATGCAAATACAAGCCTTGTTGGGAAGAAATTTTTATGAGATAATTTCATCAAGGCTTTCATTTCCCATACATAGAATCATACGAGGCTTGAGACAACATGCAGCAGCATGCTTCTAGGGACATCCTAACTAATCCAATGTGTATCGAGATCATACCTTTCCTTAGAAGCCAGACGCATGAATCCTTCGTATTTGAAACTTGACAAAACTCACAATAGACATGTTAAAACAAAAATAAATAATATTTTTGGTATTTTTGAATTTTTTCAAAAAAAAAATTAAAGACAAACTGAAACAAAATCTTTTTGGATTTTTAATTTTTCAATAAAAGAAAATATTTTTGATTTTTCACGCTTTTCATAAAAAAAATTAAACAAACTAAAAATCTAACCTTAGTTGAATTCTGTACAAATACGAAGCATTCGAACCGTTGACTTGAACAGTAATCTCTGATTTTGTATTTCAACAATGAATAAATCTTCCGAATGCGAAGCGTTCGAAGCATTGACCATGAACAGTAACCTCTAATTATGTATTTCAACAAGGAATAAAACTTCCAAATGCGAAGCATTCGAAGCGTTGACCATGAACAGTAACCTCTGAACACTGAATCACCCTTTCCGTCCGTGCACCAAATGATTCAGACCCATCATTCTTCGCTTTTATCACATAGAAGTGAATTTCCATTAATCATACCCAATCCTTCTATGATACGAAGAAACGATTTTTCATCCAATGCCTTTGTAAAAATATCTGCCAATTGTTCCGTTGTTTTTACAAAATAAACTTCAATATTTCCATCTTCAACATGATCTTTGATGAAATTATATCGAAGAGCAATGTGCTTAGTCTTCGAATGCTGCACAGGATTATGACAAATTCTTATTGCACTTTGTGAATCACAATATAAAGAAATCTTTTTCATATTAATTGCATAATCTCTTAATTGACTTTGAATCCAAATTATTTGTGATGTACACGTAGCTGCAACAACATATTCAGCTTCAGCGGTTGATATTGAAACACATGTTTGCTTCTTCGATTGCCAACTGACCAACTTTCCATCTAGTAATTGACACCCACCAGTTGTGCTTTTACGATCAAGACTGCATCCTCCAAGATCCGCATCCGAATAAGCTTGTACAAAGAGCCCTGTTTTCGAAGGATACCACAAACCTAACGAAGTAGTGCCTTTCAAATATCAAAAAATATTCTTCACTGCAGTTAGATGTGGTTCACGTGGATTCGATTGATACCTTGCACAATTACAAACAGAAAACATAATATCAGGTCTACTTGCAGTTAAATACAATAAAGACCCAATCATGCCTCGATACAGAGTGATATCAACAGCAGATTTATCTAACGAAGGAGTTAGCTTTATGCCCGTTGCCATTGGTATTCGTAACCTTGTGCGATTCGTCATTCCAAACTTTTCTAACAAATTCTTCGTATATTTCTCCTAATTAATGAAGATGCCTTCCCTGTTTTGACGAATATTCAAACCCAAAAAGTTATTAATTTTGCCCATCATACTCATTTCAAATTTGCTTTTCACAAGGTCTTCGAATTCTTTAGATAAAGCAGGGTTAGTTGAGCCAAAAATTATATCATCAACATAAATTTGAACAAGCATCAGATGATTTCCAATTTTCTTTCGAAATAAAGTGGGATCAATGATCCTTGTTTAAATTTAGATTGTTTCAAAAATGATGTTAAAGTTGCATACCATGCTCTTGGTGCTTGTTTTAACCCATATACAGCTTTATCTAAAATATAAACATGATTAGGATGTTCTGTGTTTATAAAACCTGGTGGTTGTTCAACATATACCGTTTCTTCAAGTTCTCCATTTAAGAATGCACATTTTACATCCATTTGATTGACATCGAAATCTTTATGAGCTGCAAAAGCCAGAAAAATATGAACAACCTCGAGTCTTGCAACAGGGGCAAATGTTTCTTCGTAATCAATTCCTTCTTGTTGAGAATATCCTTTAACAACAAGTCTAGCCTTATTTCGAATAATGTTTCCATCTTTGTCAGTTTTGTTTTTATAAATCCATTTGAGTCCAACAATTGACACATCAACAGGTTTTGGAATTAATCTCCAAACCTTGTTTCTTTCGAATTCAGACAATTCAGCTTGCATAGCAACAACCCAATCAGAGTGTTCCATTGCAACCTTAACTGTCTTTGGTTCGATTTTGGAAATAAAAGCATTAAACATGCATAACTCTTGATGATTATTCAATACCTCATTTCGTGCATGAAGTTGTGCCCTTGTCATTATACCTGCTTGTGGATCACCAAGAATTTGATCTTTTGGATGATTTCTTGTCCATTTTTCCAATGGTGGATAATTAGGATCAAAATCCAAAGGTGCATCTTCGAACATAACATCTGTTTCTGATCCATTTATGGAAATTGAATCTTCAGTATCATCAAAATGTTCTTCTTCAAGAATTGGATCCTTCTCAATTATGGGCTCCCCCTCGATGATTGACTCCGTTTCGATATTTTGCTCTGGTTCAATGATCGACTCTTCTTCAATAATTGGCTCCCCCTCAATATTAACATTTATTGACATGTTATCACTTTCACTATAACGCTCCCCCTCAACAAAACTATTTGGATCCAAGTGCTCCCCCTCCACTGGATCATCAGATTGTTCATTTGTGTTTAGATTCAAAATCGAAATTGAATCATTGTCATGCTTCGAATTTTCTGATGTTTGATTATCGGGTGCATTTCTTTCTACATCAATTGCTTGATCTGAAATACCAAAAATCGATTCATAATTAACATCATCCATTTCAATTGAATCATCTATATTTGAAGAATTTTGTAAAATAGGATAATTTGCAAATTGATGATTAGACTTTTTAATGTAATGATCATCAAATGTCAAATTAAAAGTTTCTTCCACTTTACGAGTTCGCTTATTTAACACTCTATAAGCAACGGAATTGTGTGAATATCCCAAGAAAATTCCTTCATCAGCATTTGTTTGAAACTTCGAAAGATTATCTTTAAGATTCATTATGAAACACCTGCATCCGAAAACATGAAAAAAATTGACATTAGGTTTTCGATTATTGATTATTTCATAAGGAGTTACATTAAACCGTCTATGAATGAATGATCGATTTTGAGTAAAACAAGCAGTTGAAACAGCTTCAGCCCAAAGATATTGAGGTAAATTCGAATAGGCCAACATTGTTCTTGCAGCTTCGCATAATGATCGATTTCTTCTCTCAACTACACCATTTTGTTGTGGTGTATAAGGAGATGAAAAATTATGCGAAATTCCTTTCTCCACCAGAAATGAATCAAAAAGACGATTTTTGAATTCGGTTCCATGATCACTTTTAATTTTTCGAACTGACTTCTTCAATGAAACCTCCATTTTCTTGATAAAATCAATCATCATTTGTGGAACTTCAGATTTTAACCTGAGAAAATAAACCCACGTAAATCTTGAAAAATCATCTACAATTACCAAAATGTACCTTTTCTTGTTAAGAGTAGCAACTGTTGAAGGACCACATAAATCAATATGCAAGAGTTCGAGGGGTTCAACAATCTTCGAATCTATTGTGATAGGATGACCTTGTTTGTGTTGTTTTCCTACTTCACAAGCTGCACACAAACTATCATTATCATATTTAAGAATGGGTAAACCTCTTACCAGATCTTGTCCAACAAGTTTGTTGATGTTTCGAAAATTGAGATGTGATAGTCTCCTGTGCCATAACCAGCTAACATCGGCGGCAGCCTTCGAAAGTAAACACACAGCAGGTTTGCCTACAATAGGAACAATATCCAATGTAAACATATCACCTTTTTGTTTTGACTTAAGTAAAACTTCCTTTGTCTCAACATACGAAATGACGCTGCCTTCTTCATTAAAAAGAACTTGATTTCCAGTGCCCACAACAAGTTGTGAAACACTTATCAAATTGTGTTGTAAACCTTCAACAAATGCAACTCGGTTGACAGTGAAATTTCCATTCGTTATCTTTCCATAACCCTTGACTTTGCATTTGTGATTATTTCCAAACTTAACCACTCCTCCATTTTCTAGGCTTCGAAAATCACGCAAGTTTTCCTTCTTCCCAGTCATGTGACGTGAGCAACCACTATCAATATACCACATGTTATCATATTGCTCGTCACAAAGTACCTGCGATTATTGAAAAAATTTAGGTACCCAAGCCTTGTTGGGTCCATTCATATTAGATTTGTTTTTCAATTGTAAAGTACAACCGTTAACCCAATCACAAACTTGTGTTTTGAAACTGTCAAAAAATTTAACATTTTCATTCGAAGGGTCAGATATATGAGTTTTTACTATTTTCAAATTTTCACTGATTATACCCTTCGCATTTTAAGTTTGTGATTCTTCCCTTTTTGCTTTTGAGACCAGCTGCCAAACTTTAACTGAAATATTTGACTCTTTGGATGACGAACTACCATTCGTTGAAGGATTAGCATACTTGTCATACGTCTCATGTATCTGTTCTTTCGAAAACTTACTTGATTGATATATTTTTCGTTTTCCTTCCAACCAATGATCAATATTTCTTTTCGTTGTTATTCCCTTTGCATATGAGACTTTGTCAGCCTGTTTCTTCAAAGGATTATAACATTTTGCTGAACTTGGAACATAATCCACTTTTGGTTTTGAAATATATGATTCATGATAAGATGTATTGATTTGTGATTTTGAAATCTGTGTTTCAACTTTTTTCTGAAAACTTTTTCTTGGAAGTGTTGTTTTTGTTCTATTTGAAAATGAATCACTTTTCTTTTCAAAACTTTGAGACTTTAATTTTTCTCTAAAAACTTTTCTTCCTCTTGAAAAATTTGTTGATTTCATATTTAATGATTCAATAGTTTGCCAAAAAATTGTTTCTCTCGCTTGACGTTTCGAAATATTATTTTTCTTTGAAAAATTTTCAACTTGAGCTTTAAATTCTTTTGAATTTAATGTTAATTATTTGTTGACTATTTTAACATCTGTTTTAACACTTTCGTGCTTTGTAAACACATTTTCAGTTCAGTTAACTTTCTTCTTTTCAACTTTTGACTTTTCAACCCATACTCTTTTTGGTTTTTGATGTTGAAATTTATATGAATTCTTTGTAAGATTGTTTTCAACTGTGCTTTGATTCGAAAAGAAACATTCATTTGAAGTTTGCATATTGTCTTCCTCAATCATCTTTTTGAATTCAGACTTTATATTTTCAACATTACCTGTTGTTACGAAGACTTGATTTGGGAACACAACATCATCAGTGCATTTGAAGATTGGATACACAACAGTATTCGATTCAAGATAATGAGCACCTTTTTCACTAAGAATTTTCTCAAATTCTTGTGTATCCAAATAGACTTGATCAACAACCACTCGAGGAATTTTAATTTCTTTCGATCTTTGAATTGGCTTCGAATTTGTATTTTCTTCCTCATTGTCACTATCATCGGTTTGACTATCATGTATTTCCATAAACTCCATATCACAAACTTTCGAAGTTGAGGGTTCATCAGTGTCAATTTTTAAGAATAAATCTTCACACTTTTCTTTCCCTTTAAAAGAATTTGCTACATTTATGACAGACAACTGAGAATAATCTTCATCCTCTAAATCACTAATTTCACTAATATTATCAGAATTATCTTCTATATCAGCAAAATTAGTTTGACAATTAGATGTAGAATTCTCAGTCTTTTTCAAAATTCGAAGTTGTTCTGATCATTTACAATTTTTACTAAATCATTAGCATCAAGATAATCTTCGACTTTAGCAATTCCATATCTAAACCTATCATCTGGAACTTTGTTAAAATCAGAAATTTCTTTTTCACAATCATATGAAATACTATCTACCTTAGCTCTATCATAAGCTAAAAATGGTAGTAATTTTCTATGTTGTTCCTTACTTATCTCACTAGAATGATGTAATTCAGTTAATTTTCCATACAATCTTTTCGCAGAATTACAAAAAATATTTCTTTGTGCTAACAACAAGTTTATTTCCTTTGCTAAACTTTCCCTATCCTCCATAATATTTGAAACTTGTAATTCTAAGTAATCAATCCTAGTGACTTTTGAATCTAACTTTTTTCTTGTCTCTATTAATTGATCACTTAACTTTTTTGCTTCATTGCTAGCAGACACAACAATTGAATCAAAATAAGTAACAGTTTCATCAAAAGATACTAACCCAGAATTATATGCAGAAACTGGAATGTTAAAAGATTCAAGAATGTTACGTACCTTGGTAGTCATGGGCGACCTGTCAATAGACATCGAAACGAAGCATTGCCCACACACTTCGTAAGTCTGTTCTTCATCTGAATCCTCTTCCATCTTTGCATACATAGCTCCATGTGATGGATTTTTCATCTCTTCATCATTTGAACCCGAAGACCATATTTGATATGTGCCATCCGATTCAGTTTCTCCATGAGCCACCAATGACAAATTCTTTGTTTTTGACTTTACTTCTTCCAGTTTCTCAGTGTAATAAGCTTCATCCTTTGTTCTATTTTTCTTTTCCTCCTTCTTCCTCAACAAGCAATCTACTGCCAAGTGATTTGCTCCATAGCAATAATGGCAATTAATCCCTGTATCACCTTTCAACATCATCTTCATTTGCTCCATTTGACTCTTCGAATCAGTCTTCACTTCTGTCTTCTTCTCATCCACTTTATTTTTGTTCTCAAAACTACCCTTCGAATCTGATGACTTTATCTTTGGATTAAAAGGTTTCTTGAAAAATTTCTTTACTCGATTGTTTGAGTAAAATGCAACAGCCTCATCATCAGAATTCATCAGAAAACCTTCTTCTTCATCAGACTTCGATTTTTCATTCTCTCTTTCTGAAACCTTCGAAACAAATGCCAATGGTCCACCAAGACTTGCAATCGCTTCCTCAGCTATTTCATTAACTTCATTTTCATGAGATCTTAATTGATTGTACAAGTCATTCAAAGTCGAAGTATCAAAACTCTGTTGATTTTTCACCATCATACTCACACTCCTCCACTCTTTTCGAAGTCCCATTACAAATAACAAATTATACTCCATTGATGATCTTATTATACTATAACGATTACAACGATAGATTAGCTCGTTGAATCGATCATAGTATGTTTCAATAGACTCATTTTGTTTTTGTTTGAAATCTTTGAGTTCTACCAGGCATTGTTTCACAGATGTGATCTTCGTCTTTTCATTTCCTTGAAATTTGTCTTTGAGATTGTTCCAGATTTCTTTAGCTGTTTTGCATGTTCTGACATAATTGTACACAACAGGAGGCAACGCACCTCTTAATTCCCTCATGCATTTCTTCTCCAGTCGTTTTAAACGATCGGTTTGATTATCAACTTCTGAACTACTTGAAGACATTCCGATTGGCTGAACTTGTGCAGGTTGATTGATTACTCCTGTGATGCATTTCCATAATTCTTCATCCAATCCGTTCAAGTAATCTTCCATACGATATGCCCACTGATCATAATATTCTGGAATAAGCATTGGAATTTTTCTGGATGATCCAAGCAAATGAGAAAATGATGTCATCGAATTCAGATTGAATGACGCCATTGTTGTACGGACAAAAGCTTCAAGATGATACAAAAACTTTGAGAATATTGAAATCAAATTGTATATTTCAAATCAGAATCACACAAAGAGCACTCGATTTACAAATATTTTTGCAGAATCAAATCCTAGATTGAGATCAAGAAGAATTTTTCAATTTCAAAAAGGACAGAAACTTTTTGAAACAAACAGTAGATTCAAAAACCTTTTTGATCGTATGAAAATCAGATCACAGAAAGGATTCCTGCTCTGATACCAATTGATGAGATTTGTAATCGAGTTTAAGATCAATTCAAGTACAAATTCAGAAAGAAGAATAATGATGAACACAAGAGTAAATATAATATTTGTTCAGCTCATATTATGCTTTTGATTTTACAGAGTACAAAGAATAATCTGTAAAAGACTGAGTGAAAAGTTCCTCTACTTACTTAGTACAGACCCCTATTTATAGGAGAACAAAAGCATAATAAAATACTAAGGACTAAATATTAAGACTATTCATTATAATGCCTTAGTAAAAATAACATTACATCCGAAGACACTTCTTACGAAGACAAAAGATAATTCGTAACAACCTAACTAACACTTCGACATATTAAAACATATAAACCCTAACACCAGGACACCACAGTTGAATGGTGTGACTGAGAGGCGTAATTGAACCTTGTTGGATATGGTTCGTTCCATGATGAGTCGAGCTTCGGTACCAATTTCATTCTAGGGGTATGCCTTAGAGACTGCCGCCCATATCCTTAATCTAGTCCCTACAAAGAAAGTTGCCAAAACTCCTCACGAGATATGGACTGGGAAAGTACCTAAAGTAGACCACATAAAGATTTGGGGTTGCGAGGCTTTCATGAGATGAGAGACTCATGATAAGCTCGAACCTCGAAGCGAGAGGTGTATTTTCATCGGCTACCCACAACAATCCTTTGGTTACCTCTTCTAGAGACCTAGTGAAAAAGTGGTCTTTGTAGCTAGGAGGGCTTTCTTTAGAGAGAGAGAGAGAGAGAGAGTTCATAAGCCACGGAAACAGTGGGAGGCAAGTTGATCGTGAAGAAATTCAAGAGTCAAGCGGTGAAGGAACTTTAAACCCTAGCACTCAACTTGAGGAGGAAACTCCTGTTGAGCCAATTGACAAGTCTGTACCTCTGAGGCATTCCCCAAGGGTTAGGAATGCTCCTGAGTATTACTATGGATTCCACATTACTACAGAAGGTGATACACTTATCAGTGATGAGACACTGATAGGTCTGGATGAACCTAACAGTTACGCGGAAGCCATGGCAGGCCCTGAGTCAGCCAAGTGGAAAGAGGCAATGGACAGCGAAATACAGTCCATGTATGACAATCAAGTTTGGAACTTGGTTGAAAATGTACTAGGTCATAAGACAGTAGGGTGCAAATGGTGTTGGAATAGTGTCTAAGGCTACAACTATATTAGGCAAGTATTTGACCTGGTTGTGCATGGTCCTTTTGGGTTGCCTTCACCATAGCAACTTGATAGGATGATTTATTAAGAGAGAGTAAATATTATTAACATATTATGAGAATAATATAAAGAATAATAATATTGTTATTTGATTAATATAAGTCATAGAATTAATTGGAATTAATTTGGTGACTTAAAGAGATTAATTAAATAAGAGGGTATAAACTGTCAATTGTTTGATAGTTAAACTTTAGACTGTAAATCCATATAGATATGGATTGGGTGGATTCTAGAAGCCAAGGATTGCTTCAAATTGTCCAAGAGTTATCTAAGGAATGGATTTGGATAGCCTTAAGAGAAGATTATCCAATTAGGGTTTAGGTTGTAACCCTTAAGGAGTCTACAAGTATAAATAGACCCTATGGCTAAGGGAAATCGGCATCTAACCTAAAGCATAGAAACCCTGGCCGATTTCCTCCCCTCTCCTCTCTCCCAAATCATCCTCCTTGCTACTTGGTGTTTGTAAGCCATTAGAGGAGTGACAATTGTGACTCTAGAAGCTCCAAGACAACAAGGTCAACAAGGAATTCAAAGGTATGATTCTAGATCTGTTTCAATATTGTTATTACACCTAAATAGTCATTAGAAGTCTTGGATACAAAGCATGTTTAATTAGAAAGCCTAGATCCAAGCATTAGGGTTTTGCATGCGCACATAGGAAAGTTCTTATGGCTAAAACCCATCAGTGGTATCAGAGCCTAGCTTGGTTTTCATTAAATTGTTGCATATTTGCTTGAAACTAAACTGCAAAATTCGATTTTTGTGTTTCTGAGTCATGGACTCAGCGAGTTCCATAGTGGACTCGGCGAGTTGGCCTGACTCGGCGAGTCCCTTGGTGCACTCGGCGAGTCCAAGTGTCAGGAATGGTCAGATTCGGGATTTCTTCATGATTATCTTATGGAAACTTACCTTAATCATATTAGATCAACCCTAATCCGATTTTTTGATATATATGACTATAATCTTGATCTAGTTAAAGATATTTATCAACTAATAAAATATTTAATTTCCTTATATGATAATTAATTAATTATTTTGATTATTTTGGTAATTATCTTGAAAGAAATCTTGAATTAATCAAATATAGATAATTAGGAAATTAATCGTTAATCAAAATTATTTGTTATTTGATCCTCCATGTTTTAAATGTTTAAAACTTGTCCTCATGTTTTGAAATTTATATTTTGTGATTAAAAGTTTTAATTTAGAGAATTTAAATTTCAAACCCTAGATTTTACAACGTTTAAAATACAACCCTATACTAATATAATAATACAAGAATAATATATATATATATATATATATATATATATATATATATATATATATATATATATATATATGTATGTATGTATAACTAAATGCTAGTCTTACCGTTAGTAGGCCTCATTCACGAAGCCGATCTATAAGGTGGGTATAAGGTTGCGACCTATAAAATGGCGCTTAATGGGTGTACACTCACACCCACCGCTTGCTTGATCGGTGGAGGGTCGTTAGCCGAAAGGGTAGGATAAGGCAACCTCATCCTCTCATTAAAAGTATAATAAGTAATACAAAGTAACTACACATATTTTTAAAATTTCCCGATCTTAGTTACTTTAGGAAAAGTGAATTGATGCAATCCCATGAAATTACACTTTGCACCCTTGCTAAGAAGTTAGTGGAGCGTGTGTGGTTTACTGGCACACTAATTGGTTCTAAGCAAAGGTGGCAAAGGGTGATTCATTTTTTTATCATAGTTCGATGGAGCGTGTGTGGTTTACCGGCACATCGAATAGGTGATCGTTACAATGAAGGCACCATGTGAATTTGCATGGTAATTCACACCCGCTTTGTGATCCTCGGTATCCCAGTCACAAACAAGAGGGGCATATCGAGATTTAAACATGCCGTTGAATAGTTTCAACGAATCTCATCCGAACCTAGAAATTCTCAAAACATTTAGGACTAATAGTTAAGTTTTGTGGTGGAGAATTAGTGAATCGTCATTCACTTACCTTCAATTTATTTGCATGTTAGATTACGGCATCCCTTTTCTAGTATGTGAATGTTATTGTTGGATCCTAGCCCTAATTTTTCTTATTGGGTGATAATTAGGGATTCTTATTCTAATCTATCTTTGTACTTTCTATCTGTAGATGTCGAAAGCAAACAACACTGCTGCTAGTTCTTTCACGTTGATGAGCCTTTACCAAAAGGTCACCTTCTATGGAACGAACTTTAGCGAATGGATAAGATAAATTCGCACCATTGCTCGCTATGAGGATAAGGAGTATGTCCTCGATGAGAAGCTCAAGAAGATCAACGCTGAAATCGCTACTCCGGCTGAAATCACCGCTTTTGAAACTCATGAGCGAGATGCAACGAAGGTACATTGCATCATGATAGCCACCATGAACTCCGAATTCCAAAAATCCTATGAGGACATGTACCCGTACGAGATGCATCAAGACTTATTGGAGAGATACCACCAGAACGCAAGACAAGAGCGTTATGAGATTTTCACTAACATGATTTCCGCTAAGATGGGTCATGGAGAATCTCTTACCGTGCACCTGCAGAAGATGCAAAGGTATGTCGACCTCCTTCGCAAATTAAATGTTGACTTTGGGGAAGACTTGGCGATCGACATGGTGCTTCACTCTTTGCCTCCGATGTACAATCAATTTAGGATGACCTACCACATGAACAAAGAAGGGGTCACCCTAAGCAAACTCCAAGGTCTATTGAGGGTCGCTGAGAGCAACTTCAAAGACATGTCTGTTGCACCAACTCCCAATCCACCTGCTGCTCCTGTCTTGGCTATTGGTCAAGGAAAGGGAAAGAAGAGGAAGGCTTCGTCTAAGAACTATCGCAAGGTTAAAGCCCGAGATGGTGCCTCTTCTAGTGGGACCAAAGTTGATCCCGCTAAGCCCTGCCCTAACCCGAAGGAGGCAGAGTGCCACCACTGCCACAAGATAGGACATTGGAAGAGAAGCTGCCCAGAGTACCTGCAAGCCATCAAGGAAGGAATGATCAAGCCATCTTTCGCAGGTATATACACAATTAAATCTAACGATTCTAATCATGCTATTTCTTGGGTTCTTGATACCAGTTGTGGTTATCACATTTGTTCTAATGTGCAGGGACTAAGAAGAAGTAGGGGTGTGGAGCAAGGAAGAATCAATCTAATCATGGGGAATAGAAGATCGTCGCCTGTGACCAAGATTGGAGTGTATTCTTTAGTGCTTAGGAATAATTTATGTTTAGATTTGAACAATTGTTGCTATTCGCCAGAAATGGCTAGAAACATCATTTCATTTCATGGTTTATATACACAAGGTTTTAGATTTTCTTTTAATAATGAGAATGGTTCTATTTTGGCTTATCTAAATGGTGTCTTTTACTTTGAAGTTGTACCATGTAATGGAATTTATGAAACTGTTATGATTGTTGATAACTTAGGAAATGATGTTTTGAACATAGATTCTTCCACTAGTATGGATAAAGCATCCTTGTGGCACTGTCGTCTTGGACATGTCAACAAGAAACGCATAGCCCAACTCCAACAGGATGGAGTTTTGGAGTCATTCGACCTTAGGGAAGATGACACATGCGAGTCTTTTTTACTTGGAAAGATGACTAAGTCACCCTTCACGAGTACAAGTGAAAGGGGTGAGGGTCTATTGGACCTAATACATACCGATGTATGTGGACCGTTTAGATCAACCACGAAGGATGGGAACCGCTTCTATGTGACCTTTACCGATGATTATACTAGATATGGGTATATCTATTTAATCAATTGGGCAGGAAAATCAAGATGCTTCGATCCGATCGAGGAGGAGAGTACCTAAGTCTTGAATTCCACGATTATCTCAAGGAGTGTGGAATAGTTTCGCAATTGACGCCTCCTAGGACACCGCAGTTGAAAGGTGTGGCAGAAAGGCGTAATCGAACCTTATTGGATATGGTTCGCTCTATGATGTGTCGTGCTTCACTACCTATCTTTTTTTGGGGGTATGCCTTAGAGACTGCCGCCCATATCCTTAACCGAGTCCCTACTAAGAAGGTTGCCAAAACACCTCACAAGATGTAGATAGGGAAAGCTCCCTCGTTGGCACATATCAAGGTTTGGGGTTGAGAGGCTTTCGTAAGACGAGATACTCACAACAAGCTCGAACCTCGAAGTGTGCGATATATTTTCATCGGCTACCCGCAGACATCCTTTGGATATCTCTTCTATACACCAAAGGACAATGTTGTCTTTGTTGCGAGGAGAGGAGTTTTCCGAGATCGAGAACTCATAGGCCAAGGAGACAGTGGGAGGCAAATCGAGCTTGAAGAGATTCAAGAGTCGATAGATGAAGGAACCTCTACCGCTGGCACTCAACCCGAGGGGGAAACTCCGGTTAAACCGATTGACGAGTCCTTACCTCTTAGACGTTCCGATAGAGTTAGAGTTCATCCCCAGTTTTATGGTTTTCATATTACTACCGAAGGGGACACGTATATTAGTGATGGTACACTAATAAATCTTGATGATCCTAATAGCTATAAGGAAGCCATGGCAGGCCCGGAGTCTGCGAAATGGAAAGAGGCAATGGATAGCGAGATCCAATCCATGTATGACAACCAAGTTTGGAATTTGGTTGATTATGTGCCCGGACGTAAGACCGTTGGGTGCAAATGGATCTTCAAGAAGAAGACCGACGTGGATGGAAACGTACACACATATAAAGTGCGATTAGTTGCGAAGGGCTTTACTCAAACTCCCAGAGTTGACTATGATGAGACCTTCTCACCAGTTGCGATGATTAAATCTATTAGAGTGATGCTAGCGATTGCCGCATTTCATGATTATGAGATTTGGCAAATGGATGTCAAGACCGCTTTCCTTAACGGAAAGTTGGCTGAGGATGTTTACATGGCTCAGCCAGAGGGGTTTGTGGATCCGAAGCATCCAAATAGAGTGTGTAAGCTTGAGAAGTCCATTTATGGACTTAAGCAAGCATCTCGTAGATGGAATCTTTGCTTCGATGAGAAAGTCAAAGAGTTTGGATTTGTATGAAGCGAAGATGAATCATCGATCTAGAGAGTCAAAGAGTTTGGATTTGTAAGCAAGCGTCTCGTAGATCGCAACTTAAATCTTTGTACCTGAGAGACCCTTATCGATCTAGAGAGTTTAGAGTGAAAGAGGAAGCCGTTTTCTTCATTTTGGTGCATTTTTGTAAGGAAGAAGATGGTTGTTCAAGCTAAATCAACCAGAAGAGCTCAGATCTACTTCTATTCCATTCTAGGCTATTTTTTAAGGTTCATATATGTACCTATTTCATATGATTATTCGACCTCATGAAATTAGGGTTTCTGTACCCTCTTTTAGTGTAAGATATTGAGTGTATGAGGTCCCCTTGAGGCTTAGACTTCAAATCTGGACCTTGAGAGGTGCAGAGAGTCCCATGAGTCAAGCTTTATGCAGTCACATAAGAGGAATAAGCCTAAGACACCATTGTAAGGGTTATTTCATCAAATAGAGCTATATGTATGGTGCATGAGCATAAAGATTGCACCTTTACGTGACTTTTGGGTGCTAGAAGGCCAGATCTAGAAGTTAGAGAAACATATCTGACCTCAGAAGGTCAAATGAGTGTTGACATGGAAGAAACTCGCCGAGTCCATAAGAGGACTCGACGAGTCGGATCGAGTTGCCCCGCGATTCAGTGGTAACCCTTCTAGTGTAAGGTTAACTCGACGAGTCGAGTGAGGCCTTAGGAGAACTCAGAGGACACACATGGACTTGCCGAGTCTGGTCAGAGTTGGACCGTTGACTGGAGTTGACTACCGTTGACCTTAGGGTTTTGGTCAACCGGATTCATGAGAGGCCATCGAGGGGTAGAATGGTCTTTTACCTACTCTTTAAAGATGAGAAAATATGAGAGTATTGAGTTGAGATATTATCATTTTGATAGGAGGAGGCTAGAATGAGGATTCGAGCACGAAAGTTTTCTAGAAATCTAGCGAGGTGAGTCATCTCACTATACATTACTTAGGGTGGTATCTATGTGCAGACCGGAGGGTCTTAAGTGTTATGTGCTTGCTTGAGATTATATTCTTTGTGATTTATGTATGCTATGTGATAGACCGGACCGGAGGTTCCAACAACTTACGAGGCTAGAGGGTCCTCAACCAGACCGGACTAGAGGGTCCAACGAGCTACGGGATTGGAGGGTTCCGCTGAGACACATTGACTAGAGGGTCTTACCGAGTTATAGCCTCGAGTGGCTTATGTGTTGTATGTGGTATTTTGGGGAACTCACTAAGTATTTATGCTTATCGTATTATGTGATATGTGTTTCACGTACTAGCGGGGATCGCGGGAAGGCGCCAGCATCATTTGTACACACTGATAGAGGATAGTGTTTGAGATTCTAGGATATATTTTATCGTAATGACATTTGCTATACTCAAGTTTTGAGATGATTTGTATGAGACATGTTGTGTTTGAAAAATGAAAAATTGTTTTAAATTTTCACGTCATTACAATTACAAGGATAGTCCTTATGGTTTGGGATAGTCTGCGTGGTTGGTACCTTCAACCAATTTTAAACTTGGATGGTCCCTATTTTACATTTTTTGCGTGTTTGGTCCCTACTAACATAAAAAGACAGTATTACCCTTACATTTTAATATTCAACTTTTTTATTATTTATTTTTTATTTAGAAAATATATTTATAAAGCAATTCATATAGGTCCCACCACCTAAAAATAACTTCTCATACTTCCCTCTCTTGTTCATCGTAATCTGCACCCTACCTCTTGTATCTTTACTTCCTCACTGTCAGGACAGCCTTCCTCACCTACCTTATTGGCGACTTGATTTTCCTACCTCCTTTATCTTCACTGGTAAGCTGCATATCATTCCTCTACCTCTCGATCTCTCACTTATTCACTTATTCAGTGATGGATGTCATGGAACCCCAAAATAACCCTTTTTTGACCTAAATGTCGCTGCAAGCTTGTAACTTATGACGTCGTCACTGCCTGCCCATCATCAGTGTGATGCAACGTCTGTCAGCCTCCATTTCCATGCGATCGTATGTCGGCCTCTTTCAATTTCTTTGGTGTACTCTGCCTTTTCTCTATTTTTCCAGTGAAGAAACATCAATGGTTAATTTCCAACAATCAAGTGTTGATTATAGGTTGCTTGATTATGTTGGTATTTACGTACTAATTGTCAATGTTTGTTCACTAATCTGGTTTCAGATTATGAGGATGGCTTAGGACAATTTCCCTTTGTTAGATTAGTGTCTAAGCCCGTAACTATATTTGGAAGTACTTAACCCGGTTGTGCATGATCCTTTTGGATTGCCTTCACCAGAGCTATGTTTAGTATATACTATATTGATGCCTTGTTTATTCTTTCAAGCTTTAAAATTGAGTTTTGTGCTATCTACCTGACGAACTCGGCGAGTCCCAATGTGGGCTCGATGAGTAGAATGATCTCGACGAATGCATAAGGGGACTCGACGAGTCAGCGCGTGAGATAGAGGGATTTTCGGGATTTCTTGTTGTTTTGCTTAATGATACTTACCTAAATCATTTTACTTTAATAAAATCCGAATTTTATTACCTTTTTGTCAATATCCTTAACAAAACAAAAGATAATTACCAATCATTTGAATGATAAATTCTTTATTTGATAATATTTGATTATTTATATTTATTTTGTGAATTATCTTGTAAATAATATTGATTAGGTCAAGTTTAGATAATCATTAAATTAATTGTTTAATTTAAAATTATTTGCTATTTCATCCTTTGTGTTTTGAAAAGTTCAAAACTTGTCCTCAAGTTTTGAAATTTAAATTTTGTGATTAAAATGTTTAATTTGAACTATTTAAATTTCAAATTACAAGTTTAAAATTTAACCTTATACTTTATAATATTATAAGATTAATATGTCTATATGTATAACTTAAAATGCTAGTCTTCCCTTTAGTAGGCCTCATTCACGAAGCCAATCTCTAGGGGGGGTATAAGGTTATGGCCTATAAAATGGCCATTTAATGGGTGTCCACTCTCACCCAACGTTTCCTTGATTGGTGGAGGGTTGTTAGCCGAACGGGTAGGATAGGGAAACCCTTTCTCATTAATAAGTATAATAAATTATAAAAGTAACTAAATGTTTTTTACAAAAAATTCCCAATCTTAGTTACCTTAGGAAAAATGAATTGATGAAATTACATAAAATTACACTTTGTACCTTGCTAAGACGTTAGTGGAGCGTGTGGTGTTAACCGGCACACTAATTGGGTCTAAGAAATGGTAGCAAAGGGTGACTCAATGTTTGTCATAGTTCGATGGAGCGTGTGTGGTTAACTGGCACATCGAATAGGTGACTGTAACAATAAGGGCACCAAGTACATTTGCATGGTTATTCACACCCGCTTTGTGACCCTCGGCATCCCAGTCACAAACATGAGGGGCATATCAAGATTTAAACCTGCCATTGAAATGTTCAATGAATCTCAAAAGATCTAGGAGTTTTCAATGCATTTTAAACTTCATCTTCTTTTCATTTTTCATGGTGGAGAATTAGTGAATCGTTGTAACATCCCAAAATTCAGGTAAAGCTATTTTAACCCTTCTCTTTTTCCAAGTTGTCAAGTCTAGCCCTTGAATGGAAATTGTAGCAAATGAGTACGCTGCACGAACTCATGCGCTTAATTTGGACGCAGACTCGCCTAGGTATGATGGGCGTAGCGGGCCTAGATGCAAACCCTATTTGGCTTGTGCAGTATATAAAGAATGCTAAGGCTTTATCCTCAGCCACCATATCATAGAGTGAAACCCTAAGATAGCATTTCCATCGTCCTTAAGCTTGGGTGTGAGTGTTTTGAGCTAAAAGTGACTTTGTGTGTTAGTAAAGAGGAAGGAGAGGAGCTTGTGGAGGCTAGGGCTTGAAGTGCAAGTTTGGATCTGATTTCTTTAGAGGGAGGAGCTTCATCTAGAGGTGTAAAGCTAAAAATATTCCTCTTTATTTTGGTTTGGTGTTGCATGGACCATTTATAGGGTTAAAAGTCCCAAAGGTGGAGACTTTATGAGCATAAGGGACTCCATGGACCTAGATCTGTCCCATTTCAATGATATATGTGTTGTAGATCCAGAAAAATCCCAACTTGGTTGTTGTTATGGAGTCATGCTTGATTTATGAGCCTTTCTAGGGTTGGAAATGGAATGCTATGGATGTTGGTGACTATTTCAGCGACGCAATGGCTTAAAGTCACCAACTTTATGGATTAAGAGACTTAGGGCTGGCCAGATCTGAAAGTTGGACGTTTGTCTTAATTGTTTAAGACCTCAAAAGCCAAGGAGTCTGAAACTGGGAGTTACGTGGGGCGTAATCCCAGTATGCGCAACGTAGGGGGTCGCGTTCCTCGTTTCTGTGAGGTCGCCGGGTACGCCCAACGTACATGTTTGGTATGCACAATGTAACCCAGTGAGTTGACTTTTGTTGACGTTTAAGGTTTGGTCAACTTTAGGGTCTTTGAGCCATGAGAGGGGTAAAATGGTCTTTTACCCTTATGAGAGTGATGAGAGAGGGAATAGTCTATCCTTGAGAGTTGGTTTGGTTAGAGTGCTTATTCCATGTGATAGGCGGAGGCTAGACCAGATTTTTCCGAGTTCGAGATTACAGAGTTACCGAGGTCAGTCTTCTCATTATACTTTACCTAGAGTGGTAATTAGAGTTATGTGACAGAGTATTTTGTATGCCATTTATATGATGTGATACACTGCATTATTTCTATGTGATTTATGCTATGTATGTTACAAAGTTACAGAGTTAGGATCGGAAGGTCCACAGAGTTAGGACCAGAGGGTCCACAGAGTTATGGGACTGGAGGGTCCCACTGAGACACATTGACCAGAGGGTCAAACAGACTTATAGCCTCAAGTGGCTAATATGTGTTGTATGTGGTATTTTGGGGAACTCACTAAGCATTTATGCTTACAGTGTTGTGTTATGTGTTTTAGGTACTAGTGAGGACTGCGGGAAGGCGCCGGAATGATCAGTACACACATGAGGAGTTTTTATATATTATGATCTTGGGATGTGTTACTTTGGATTGTTATATGATACAATGACATTTTTATAACATTTATGAATGAAAGTATGTTTTTGAAATTTGAAAATTTTGGGCGTTACAAGATGGTATCAAAGCCTTGGTTTGAGGGATTCGGGTGCACCTTCGGGCTTATCTGAACTCAAACTGAGGATTTGAGAGATTTTCAAAATAAACTCACAAAAATTTTTCTCAAAGAGTAAAAGTTTTTGAAATAGCAGAGTAGAGCAGTATGTACGATCAGCCAGCGGCGAAACGGTGATTTCCTAATATACCGTTACATTATGAGTTATGAGATATGTTATCATATGTTATGCATGCTAGAGTTCCTCCGGGTCATCCTCACTCATGAACTTGTGTGGGAGGGTGCTATTCGACGGAAACAATTTCAACGATCGGATCCGTAACATAAGAATGGTCACCCGTTATGAGGACAAAGAGTATGTCCTTGACAAGGAGCTGAAGGAGATTGACATGAACACTACCACTCCCGAAGAGATCGCTACCTTTGAGTCCCACAAGCATGATGCCATAAAAGTCCATTGCATCATGCTAGCAACAATGACTTTCGAACTCGAAAAGTCATATGAGGACATATATCCCCATGAGATGCATCAAGACTTGCTGGACCGGTACC